>NC_037340.1:76305124-77733124 GCF_002263795.3 Bos taurus | reverse complement strand
AATACATATTCAAGAACCAAACCTTGGTGGTTGTCTCTCTTTGTCCAGGACAGTTTGACTTCTTAGAGTCTTGGCTTCTGCTTTAGCCGAGCTGACCTCAAGGTGGTCCTGAGAGGAATACTGCAACCCAAGCCCTGCAGTCAGGCCAGTTGAGTGAAAAATGCTGCTGATGTAACCAAAGCGTTGAACCCCCTGTGCTATGGGGCATCTGCCCACACTTGGGTCTTCATTCAAGAACTGGCCCAGGAAGGGGATTCCCTGGTTAGGATTTCATGTTTCCACTGAAGGGGCCTCAGGTCCAATCCCTGGTTGCAGAGCTAATATCCTGTGTGCCAAGTGACCACAACAGCAAAAGATTTAAAAAGGGGCTTCTCTGGAGGCCTGAGCTTCCCTGGTGGCTCAGATGGTAAAGAATTGCCTGCAGTGCAAAAGACCTGGGTTTGATCCCTGGGTTGGGAAGATCTCTTGGAGAAGGGAATGGCGACCCACTCCGGTATTCTTGCCTACAGAATCCCACAGACAAAGGAGTCCATGGGTTCGCAAAGAGTCGGACACAACTGAGCAACTTAACGCTTTTATTTTCCCTGGTGATCTAGTTGTTGACTCCACACTTCCTCGCAGGGAGCACAGTTCCCTGATCCCTGGTCAGGGAACTAAAATCCTATGTGCCCAGAGGTGTGGCCAAAAAAAAAAAAAAAGGAATTGGCCCAGGTAATGCCCATTAAGTCAAATCAGACACCTGGAGGGATAGGGGAGGGTCGATGGAGTTTGCCTCCAGAAGGTCCTCGGGCCAGTCCAGAGTTTGCCGTCTGTCTGTGCCTACTTGGAGGTTGTAATCGTAGCTCTTTTTTGTTGAAGGTTTACCGCTGACTAATATTCTGTGGAAAGTTCTGTGTTCAGGTCCTAGGGATATAACGATTAGCAAAATAATAGGTCAGCGGCCTCATAAAGCTTACTTGTCCATTTCTCCTCCTGCACTCCTGATGGAAGGTAGGATTTAAATGACAACACAGTAAGTGCCATAAGGGAGGTAACTGCAGACCGTGAGTGCACGGTAGGGAAGGCATCCCTGAGGTGCAGCAGGTGAGCTGAGCCGAGGTGAACAGGTAACCTGGTGAGGAGAGGGCAGAGAGGGCAAAGGGTACAGCGGGCAGTGTTGGGCTGGGGCAGTGGACAGGGCCAGACTGCAGTGCAGGCCCTGGGAGCCAAGGTAAAGCATTTGGGTTTGATCTTTACAGCAGTGAGTTCAAGCATTTCCAGTAAGTAAGGCTGTGTGATGTAAAGTGAAAAAGAAAACCAGGGAACGTGTTAGACACTCAGTCGTGTTGGACTCTTTGCGACCCCATGGACTGTAACCCGCCAGGGTCATCTGTTCATGAGATGTCCCAGGCCAAGAATACTGGCGTGGGTAGACATTTCCTTCTCCAGGGGGTCTACCCCACCCAGGGATCGAACCCGCATCTCCCGCATTGCAGGTGGACTCTTTACCGTCTGATCCACCAGGGAAGCTGATGTGATGTAAGTAGAGGGTAATTTGAACAGATGGCTGGCAGCAGGGAGAATGGCATATTATAGAGGAACACAGGAGACATGAGGGGACCGACAGGAGAATGCCGTCCTGGTGGGGGCGGGGTGTGTGGGATGGAAGGATGCTGACGTCATCCAGGATCCAGGCGCACGTTGCTGTTGGGGTGGAGGGATCCACGTCTGGCTTCCCCGCTTGTATGGATGGCAGGGCCATTTTCATGAGACAAGGGCAGTGGAATTGGACCAGTTTCATGACGAAGATGACAAGATCAATCACGAGTGTGTTGACTTCAGGGAGTTTTGAGAAAACCAAACCAAAACAGCTAACAGGCTGTTCTACATTTGCTGGTTTGGGTGGCTCAAAGGAATGGTCAGGACCACAGATGGATTTTTGCGTCTCTGGACTAGGAGGAAAGTGAAGATCCTGGCAGACTACTGTCCACGGGGCTGCAAAGAGTCGATCACTACTGAGCATGCGTGCAAGGAGTGGGTGAGACTGCTTAGCGAAGGAGTAGAGCAGGATGGGCAGAGGGAGAATAGTGTGGCCTTGACCCAGGCCTCTAAGATCTCCGTTAACAGTTGGGAAGAAGAGATTGAATGAGCAAGGCAGACAGGAAGAGTGGTAGGAGGAAAACAGGAGTGGCCAAGACAGGAGGTCAAGGGAGATGTTCAAGGCAGTGGTCAGCAGTACTGCATGAAGCAAAGAAGTGAAGCAAGATGAGGCGTGAAGATGAATGATGATCAGTGGGGAGGATGCTGGTCCAGGCCAGAGCCAACTTGCTGAATCGAGTCTGTGACGGACGCCACCCTGGAGAAGACCAAGAAAGGAGGAGATGGAGTACCAGCAAATGTAGGCATTTCTTGAATTTCATGTATGGGGGTGAAAAAAGAAGGCTGGGGGCTGGAGGAAGTATGTGAGGCTCAGGGCAGGCTTTGATTTTCCAAGAGAAACTTGAGTGTGTCTTTGAACCCTAGGGAGATGCCCACCTAAGAAAGGTAGTTGAATATATGAGACAGAGAATAATGCAGCAGGAATGCTCCTGAACTAGTAACAGGTGAGTGAGACCAAAGCAAAAGCCCAAACCAGGAGGAATTAGAAGTCCTTCCAAGGCATCGCCAATAAGGTCTCCTGTGAAGACCTATTGCTATTAACAAGGATCCAGGGTCCAGTCCAGTGAGTCACCAGAATCGGAATTCAGCTGAATTGATCTCTGGTTCTACCACTTCCTCCCCACTGAAAGTTTTTTTTAATTTAGGGGAAGTCCAGTTGTAAAAATAGTAGTTCCCATTTATTGAGCACCGCTTCTGTGCCAGGGTCTGTGCTAATTAAGTGCCTTTTGCCCTCTCAGTCTTCAGACCTCCAAGGTGAACTCTGCCCTTTTTCAGAACGCGGTTTCTCAATCTCGCCTCTGGACCCTGACCTTTGGGGCCAGATAATTCCTTGGGCTTGATGGAGCAGGGAAGGAGGGTTGGCGTCCTCTCTGCAATGTAGCCGCACTGTGACCTCTACCGTTTAGAGGCTCGTGGCATAGCATGCCCTGCTCCCAATTGTGACAACCAAAAATGTCACCAGACATTTCGAGGAGACCACAGGGAGAGCAAAATCCCCCAGCTTTGAACCCCTGCTCTAGAGTTGAGGAATGAAAGCCACTAAAGCCACCGCTTGCCTGAGGTCACAAAACTAGCCAATGGAGCCCCCAGCATTTCAACCCCGTGTGGTTTTTACCCCAAGGTAATTGCTCTGAACCCCCAGGCTATTTCTGATGCAACTTCTTTTTTTAGTTCTTGCTAAATACTCTTACTAGCTTTTGTTCACAAACACACCTCACAGATATTTTTATTGTAAAAGTAATGCCTGAACACATGTTTGCTGAAAAGTCTTAGAAACTCCCTTTAGGTTAGCAGTTTAGCTCATGTCTGTATGCACCTAGATACCTATGTGCAAGTATAGGGAGATAAAGACAGGTATATTTTTAAAGAAATATAAATTGTAATTACTTTGGGCTTTCTACCTTACTATTTCCTGGAGATCTCGTCTCTATAATGAAGAGCTTTCGCACGTAAAGTTCAAATACCACCTCCTCCAGGAAGCGGTGCATGGGCACCCAGTCTGCAGTGCCTCGGGCCTCACTCACCTTTCTTTTGCTTCTCAAATTTCCTCTGAATCGTACTGTGTGCTTGTTCACGCTTTGTTCATTGACTGTCGACCCCATTCCAATGTAATCTCCGTGAAGGTAGACTGTTGTTCCCTGCTCTAGCCCAGGCCCGGCACATAGTAGGTGCTCAATGAATACCTGTTGAAGGAATGAATGAACACATCCGTATTATCTCTTTGAATGGTTGCATGTGGTAACCTATCATATGGATGGGTGTGATTTATTTAGCTCTTCTGCTCCTGATGGACGTGGCAGCTGTGTCCAGTTTTCCACGGTCACATTATATACCACAGTGAACAGCCACATGTAAATTTGGGTGCACCTATGTAAGCAAAGCCAAAGAATGCTCAAACTACCGCACAATTGCACTCATCTCACACGCTAGTAAAGTAATGCTCAAAATTCTCCAAGCCAGGCTTCAGCAATATGTGAACCGTGAACTTCCTGATGTTCAAGCTGGTTTTAGAAAAGGCAGAGGAGCCAGAGATCAAATTGCCAACATCTGCTGAATCATCAAAAAAGCAAGAGAGTTCCAGAAAAACATCTATTTCTGCTTTATTGACTATGCCAAAGCCTTTGACTGTGTGGATCACAATAAACTGTGGAAAATTCTGAAAGATGGGAATACCAGACCACCTGACCTACCTCTTGAGAAATTTGTATGCAGATCAGGAAGCAACAGTTAGAACTGGACATGGAACAACAGACTGGTTCCAAATAGGAAAAGGAGTACGTCAAGGCTGTATATTGTCACCCTGTTTATTTAACTTATATGCAGAGTACATCATGAGAAACGCTGGACTGGAAGAAACACAAGCTGGAATCAAGATTGCCGGGAGAAATATCAATAACCTCAGATATGCAGATGACACCACCCTTATGGCAGAAAGTGAAGAGGAACTCAAAAGCCTCTTGATGAAAGTGAAAGAGGAGAGTGAAAAAGTTGGCTTAAAGCTCAACATTCAGAAAACAAAGATCATGGCATCCAGTCCCATCACTTCATGGCAAATAGATGGGGAAACAGTGGAAACAGTGTCAGACTTTATTTTTCTGGGCTCCAAAATCACTGCAGATGGTGACTGTAGCCATGAAATTAAAAGAGACTTACTCCTTGGAAGGAAAGTTATGACCAAGCTAGATAGCATATTGAAAAGCAGAGACATTACTTTGCCAACAAAGGTTCGTCTAGTCAAGGCTATGGTTTTTCCAGTGGTCATGTATGGATGTGAGAGTTGGACTGTGAAGAAGGCTGAGCGCCGAAGAATTGATGCTTTTGAACTGTGGTGTTGGAGAAGACTCTTGAGAGTCCCTTGGACTGCAAGGAGATCCAACCAGTCCATTCTAAAGGAGATCAGCCCTGGGTGTTCTTTGGAAGGAATGATGCTAAAGCTGAAACTCCAGTACTTTGGCCACCTCATGCGAAGAGTTGACTCATTGGAAAAGATTCTGATGCTGGGAGGGATTGGGGGCAGGAGGAGAAGGGAACGACAGAGGATGAGATGGCTGGATGGCATCACTGACTCGATGGACATGAGTCTGGGTGAACTCCGGGAGTTGGTGATGGACAGGGAGGCCTGGCGTGCTGCGATTCATGGGATCTCGAAGAGTCGGACACGACTGAGTGACTGAACTGAACTGATGTAAGCAGGTCAACTTGAGAGTCCAAAAAGTGAAATTGCTAGGTGAGGGGTTTGCATATTTTAGATGTTGATGGAACACACCAAACTGTCCTACAAAAAGGCAGCTTGGGGACTCCCCTGGTGGTCCAAGTGGCCAAGACTCCAAGCTCTCAATGCAGGGGGCCTGGGTTCAATCCCTGGACAGGGAACTAGATCCTGCGTGCCACAACGAGAGACCCTGCGTGCCACGACGAGATTGAAAAGCCCACGTGTTGTAACCAAGACCTGACGCAGCCAAATAAATGAATATATTCTTAAAGGCATTTTGGATTAATCCTTCTACCATCTGTGCATGACCATGCCCTTTGTATCTTGGTGTGTGTGTGCTAAGTCGCTTCAGTCATGTCTGACTCTTTGCAACCCCACGGGCTGTTACCCATGGGGTTCTCCAGACCAGAACACTGCAGTGGGCTACCATGCCCTCCTCTGGTATCTCCCCGACCCAGGATCCAGCCTGTGTCTCTTGCCTCTCCTGCGTTGGTGGGTGTTTGCCTTCCCACTAGCACCACCTGGGAAGATCGTAATCCCGTGAAGCTGATTTTGTGTGTGAGGTGAGATGGGGGGAAGGGCCAGGTTTTTTTTTCTTTTTCTGAATGGACTGTTAATTGTCCCCATAACATTTGTTATAATATGTAATTTCCTCATTTTTGGAAATATGTCTCAGACATTAAATTCATTAGCAAGATTCTTGCATTCCACCAAGCTCTTTGTCTCATTCTGCTTTACATGGTTATATTTATCCCTACAATATATTTTAATGAGACAAGTGCCTCTCATTTTCCATTCGCTCCTCCAAACTTTTAGATGTAAGCTTTCTAGAAGTGGAATATACATACAGAGAAGTCCATAAATATATGTGAATAACTCTTTGAATTGTTAGAGTGACCATAACCATATAACCTCATCATTGTTAATTACTAAACATTTCTTGGCTATTTTTATGTATATTTTTATTTTGGATTGGGGTATAGCCAACTAACAAATGATGTTGTCATAGTTTCAGGCTAACAGCAAAGGGACTCAGCCATACATATACATGAATCCATCCTCCCTAAGTCCTCCTCCCATCCAGGCTGCCATGTAACCTTGAGCAGAATTCCCTGTGCTATATAATAGGTCTTTGTTGGTCATCCATCTTAAATATAACAGCGTGTACATGTCCATCCCAGACTCCCTAACTATCCTTTCCCCCTATCCTTCTTCCTGGCAAAATCACAAGTTTGTTTTCTAAGTCTTTTTCTCTGTGTATTGTAAGTAAGTTCATTGTATCCTGTCTTTTCAGATTCCATATATAAGGGATGTCATGTGATACTTCTCTTTCTCTGACTTACTTCACTCAGTATGACACTCTCTAGGCCCATTCATGTTGCTGCAAATGGCATTATTTCATTCTTTTTATGGCCGAATAATATCCCACTGTGTGTATGTACCACATCTTCTTTATCCATTCCTCTGCTGATGGACACTTAGGTTGCTTCCATGCTTTGGCTACTGTAAACACTGCTGCAATGAATATTGGGGTGCCTGAATCCTTTCAGATCATGTTTTTCTCTAGATATACGCCCAGGTGTGGGATTACAGGGTCATATGCTAGGTCTGTTTTTAGTTTTTTAAGGAGCCTCCATACTTGCATTTTCTTAATTCAGTGAAATTTAGATTCATTTTGTCAAATTCTATTAAAAAATTATTGTGGGATTACAACTGACCTGACATTGAAGTATTAATTCGGGAAGACTTAGTATCTTTACAATATTAAATCTAATCTCCAGAATTACTAAATCCTTTTGCTCAGAGGAAACATGAACTATTCCCTCTAGCTGTGACCAAGTCATGACCCCACAACTGCGTTTTTACTAGTCGGTGGATTCACAACCAAAATCCCGTGAAAGAAAGAAAAGCCCCCAGGACTTCCCTGGTGGCCCACTTGTCGAGACTGTGCGTTTCCAGTGCAGGGGGCCCAGGTTTGATCCCTGGTTGGGAAACTAGAGCCCACGTGCCACACCGAAGACCCGGCGTGGCCAAGTAAATAAATAAAAACATTTTTTAAAAAAGAAAAATTCCTAAACGATAGGAAAGCAAATCTGATGGCATCTTTCTATTTTGTTGTATTATTTTCTATTTCATTCCATTCCAATTACTCTTTTGACAAAAATATCCACGATCTTTTCACCAACTAGAAATCCCGGCTCCAAGTACTTCTCTTGTAGGTGAGTTGGTCTTAAGAAGCAGGCTTTACTAATCGTAAGAGTGCCTTAGATTTATATATCCGCTTTATAGTGAAGCTGCCGTGATGAAGGAGGCTCTGTGGGCTGACCACTGACTATGTGACAAGCGCTGTGCTAAGTAACTCAGCTACATCTTTGCACTTACTCTTCAAAATGACCTCATATGGAAAGTACTGTCCTCTCCTTTTGCAAAAGAGAAAACGATCATAGATATGTGACTTCACTTAGGGCCCTACTGAGTGGGATTCAGTGCTAAGTGTGTCAGGCTCTTTCTACATCCAGCCTATCTCACCTCGTTCTTTCTCTGTCAAATTGAGATGGTTCATTTTTTTTTTGTTCACTCAGCAAATATTTGAGCACCTACACAATACCTTAGGTCCTGCCGTATACACGTCCTGGACTGAGTACTGGGGATCGAACAGTGTGAAAAACAGAATCCTTATTCTCCAGTACAGTTGGGAAGAAAGACAAACACAAACAGAACCTACTTCATAGTATCAGTTCAGTTCAGTCGCTCAGTCGTGTCTGACTCTTTGCAACCCCATGGTGTATATATATATATATATATATATCAATATATCATGTCAGGGAGTGCCAGGGTGCAGCTGAGGTTTCAGTTGTAAGCTGTTCTGCCTCCACTAAGTGTTAACAGGGATGTGGAGAAACCTGCAGCCCGTGGGCGTTGGTGGGAATGTAAAATGAAGCAAATGGTACGGACAACAGTCTTTCTTTGAAAAATTAAAAATAGATTCCCACGTAATCCAGCAATTCCACTTCTGAGTATACATAGCCGGAAGAATTGACAGTCTCGGAGAAAGAGTTGTACGCCCATGCTCATAGCAGTTTTGTTCACAGTAGCCAAAAGGTGGAAGCAACCCATGTCCCTCGACAGAGGACTGGATTAGTGAACTGTGGTATGTATAACGGAATATTATTCAGCCTTAAAAAGAAAGGAAATTCTGACACATGCTACAAAATGGATGAATCTTGAGGATGTTATGCTAAGGGAAATAAGCCAGTCATGTCGCAGATTTTGAGAATGAGCTTATGGTTGCTGGTGGGGAAGAGGAGTGGGAAGGGATGGTTAAGGGGTTTGGGATGGGCATGTACACACTGCTGTATTTAACATGGATGACCAACAAGGACCTGCTGTATAGCATATGGAACTCTGTTCATTCTTATGTGGCCCCCTGGATTGGAAGGGGAGTTTGGGGGAGAATGGATTCGTGTGTATGTACGGCTGAGTCCCTTCACCACCTGAAACCATCACAACATTGTTTGTTAACTGGCTACACCCCAATACAAAATAAAAAGTTTAAAAAAAAAAGAAGCCAGTCACAAAAAGACAAATACTCCATGTATATGAGCTTCCTGGAGTAGACAAAATCAGAGACCAGGGGTAGTTCCCAGAGACTGAGGGGATGGGAAAATGAAATTTTGTTGTTCAGTGATAACAGACTTTTCATTTTCACAAGATGAAAAGTTCTGGACATGGTGGCCCAGCACTCTGGATCTACTCAACAGTACTGAACTCTTCATGGGAAAATGGTTAGATGGTAATTTTTACATTATGTATATTTTACCACAATTAAAAATTTTTTAAAATAATTATCAAATTCTGCTTCTCTTTAACCTCATCCCATGGGAACTGCGACTATTCCCCACTCCAAGTCATGGTAGCCCTTAACATAGTAGGTCCTTGTTAAATATTTATTGAGTCAACTTGTAAGTTAAAAAAGAAAGACTGCTTGGGCTGTGTTCTGTTTTTGATCATCTGTTCAGATGAGAAACATAAACGTTTGTCAGACATCGAATGACAGACACAAAAATGCCATGGCCCCCATGGTCTGAAGCTCTGCTTAGCTCTCCCCAGCCGCCGGCCAGGACGGAAGAAAGGGCGGTCTCACTGTGATGGGCAGGCCTTCCTGCGGTGTGCCCTTTCTCCGCTGTCAGGCTTGCTTTTCCGTTTCTGTGTTATCTGTCAGTCTTCATTGTCACTTCCTCTTCCTTTGTGGAGACAGAGCCTAGTGTGTCTGGCTGCTCTTGCTGACTTCCTTCCATGGGATTGCTATTGTTACCTGGTGAAAAACCGGCCAGCACACGTTGTTGGCTTTATTTTTCCCGCACTCCTTTTGTATTCTGTGATCCTCCTTCATCATTCATATTTACCCTACTTCAAGGGTTGGCAAACTCTGGCCAGCTGGCCAGCCTCCGGTTTTTATAAATAAAGTTTTATTGGCACATAGTCATTCCCATTGGTTACAAAGACAGAACTGAGTGGTTGAATTGCAACAGGGACTACGTATGGCAAAGTCTAAAATATTTACTATCTAACCCTTTACAGGAAACATTTTGCCAGTCTCACGCCTAATTAATTCAGTTAAAAAAAATTACATTTAGTAGGTGAGTCTGGCATATCTTAGGTATCAATAACCTCAGATATGCAGATGACACCACCCTTATGGCAGAAAGCGAAGAAGAACTAAAGAGCCTCTTGATGAAAGTGAAAGAGGAGAGTGAAAAAGTAGGCGTAAAGCTCAACATTCAGAAAACGAAGATCATGGCATCCGGTCCCATCACTTCATGGCAAGTAGATGGGGAAACAGTGGAAACAGTGGCTGACTACTTTTGGGGGCTCCAAAATCACAGCAGATGGTGACTGCAGCCATGAAATTAAAAGAGGCTTCCTCCTAGGCAGGAAAGTTATGACCAACCTAGACAGCATATTAAAAAGCAGAGACGTTACTTTGCCAACAAACGTCCATCTAGTCAAGGCTATGGTTTTTCCAATAGTCATGTATAGATGTGAGAGTTGGACTGTGAAGAAAGCTGAGCACCGAAGAATTGTTACTTTTGAACTGTGGTGTTGGAGAAGACTCTTGAGAGTCCCTTGGACTGCAAGGAGATCCAACCAGTCCATCCTAAAGGAAATCAGTCCTGAGTATCCATTGGAAGGACTGATGTTGAAGCTGAAACTCCAATACTTGAGCCACCTGATTCGAAGAGCTGACTCATTTGAAAAGACCCTGATGCTGAGAAAGATTGAAGGCAGGAGGAGAAGGGGACAACAGAGGATGAGATGGCTGGATGGCATCACCGATTCAGTGGACATGAGTTTGGGTGGACTCCGGGAGTTGGTGATGGACAGGGAGGCTTGGCATGCTGTGGTTCATGGGGTTGCAGAGTCGGACACGACTGAGCAACTGAGCTGAACTGAACTGAACAAAGACCCATAGCCCTGGCAGCGAAGCTTGTTGGGACTGACGGTCTTGCTGGCCTTCTGGTCTTTGCAGACCTCTCAGGCCCTTTCAAATCTCTTGGTGTGCAGGCGAGATGAGAGCAGAGCTGTGATGGAAGAGAAGCAGCTCTCTGAAGCTGCCTTGGCTCAGCAAACTTACTATGTTATGTTGAGTGTTTATCTGGAGTGGCTTTGAGGGTGTTGAAGTTACAGGGAAGAGACAAGGCACTTCTCACAGCCCTGACGCTCTCACTAACCGTGATAACACCCCGGGCCTGAAGTGACAGATGCCAATGCTTTCTCCTAACCTGGCCCCAGGACCCAACACTATAGTAGGGACAAGCTGTTTCTTTAGTGACCCTGATGGCTGAGTAATGATTCATATTCACTGTCACCTGTTAATTAGTCTCTCGAGGAAAGACTGTTGCGGGTAATCTATGCCTCTTGTGAAATGAATTCTGCTCCTCGTTCTGGCAGAACACTTCCCTGGGAGGTTATGAGCTGTGCAGCTCCAGACAGCACAGGTCTGCGTTCTTCTCTCCTTCTTCGCCATCGCAGCTCCTGCTTTGTGGGGAGGCTGGGAGGGGTGGGTGGGGGAGGAAGAGGGGAGAAAGAGACTTAAATCTGCTGCTCTTCATTCTAGAAAGAAGGGTGAGGAGAGAGGCTCTATACCTGGATCCCGCTTCTACAGAACTCCGCAGCCTGTGAACTCTCGTGAGACTCCATTTCCTTAACAGGTTCATAGATAGATAGATCGATGTAGGGCTTCCCAGGTGGTGCTAGTGGTAAAGAACCTGCCTGCCAATGCAGGGGATGCCAATGCAGGAGACACAAGAGACGTGGGTTTGATCCCTGGGTCTGGAAGATCCCTTGGAGGAGGAAATGTCAACCCACTCCCATGCTCTTGCCTGGGGAATCCCATGGACAGAGGAGCCTGGCGGGCTATGACCCATGGAATCACAAAGGAGACACAACTGAAGTGGTTTAGTGCATGTGCGTGCACACACGCACACACTCACACACGTGTGTGTGTGCTAGGTCTTAGTCGCAGCATGTGGGATCTAGTTCCCTAACCAGGGATCAAACTCAGGCCCCCTGCATGGGGAGCAGGGAGTCTTGGCCACTGGAGCCCCAGGAAAGTGCCCATATTTTTATAAGAAGGACAAATTGAAAAGTCAAGAAGTCTGGATAGCTGGATAGGCCTCTCTCTCTCTCAGTCAACACATATTTTAAAACAATCTACTGCCACACCCTTCCCTGGAGGGCAAGGAGACCTGAGAGTCTTGCCCTCGAGAAGTTTACAGTGTAGAGAGGGAAGGAAGACAGTAAACCAGTGAACATACGGATTCATCTAGTGATGCGACGTAAAGAAAGATAACACAGAACTGGGACAGTCGGCTGCTCCGAGCAGGGCGTTCAGGGATGACAGCTGAGATTGAGGGCGTGCTCCCAGCAGAGGGAGGAGCAACCCTTCAAAACTAACATTCCAGTGTCAGCTTCAAATGCTTTCCAATTCCCATCTCCTTTAGGATGGACGGGTTGGATCTCCTTGCAGTCCAAGGGACTCTCAAGAGTCTTCTCCAACACCACAGTTCAAAAGCATCAATTCTTCAACGCTCAGCCTTCTTCACAGTCCAACTCTCACATCCATACATGACCACAGGAAAAACCATAGCCTTGACTAGACGGACCTTGGTTGACAAAGTAACGTCTCTGCTTTTTAATATGCTGTCTAGGTTGGTCATAACTTTCCTACCAGAGGAAGCCTCTTTTAATTTCATGGCTGCAGTCGCCATCTGCTGTGATTTTGGAGCCCCCCCAAAATAAAGTCAGCCACTGTTTCCACTGTTTCCCTATCTATTTGCCATGAAGTGATGGGACCAGATGCCATGATCTTCGTTTTCTGAATGTTGAGCTTTATGCCTACTTTTTCACTCTCCTCTTTCACTTTCATCAAGAGGCTCTTTAGTTCTTCTTTGCTTTCTGTCATGAGGGTGGTGTCATCTGCATATCTGCAGTTATTGATATTTCTCCTGGCAATCTTGATTCCAGCTTGTGCTTCTTCCAGCCCAACGTTTCTCATGATGTGCTCTGCATATAAGTAAAATAAGCAGGGTGACAATTACAGCCTTGATGTACTCCTTTTCCTATTTGGAACCAGTCTGTTGTTCCGTGTCCAGTTTTAACTGTTGCTTCCTGACCTGCGTACATACATACAGGCTATGGGTCTTCGTGGTTTGGGTCAAAATCACGTGAGAGTGTGTTTTTACTAATCTGATGCTGCACAGCTCTTAGAATTGAAGGATCTGATCATTATCATTCAAATCAGCCCTTCCTGAGAGACACTGCTGGCTGATTGCTGGTAGGTTTCAAATTTTCTCTGTTATCACAGAGCCCTACCTTGACAAACACTTCTGAAACCCCGACCAGGACCTGAAACAGTGAAACTCCTCCTGTGTTCTAAATTTGGAAAAGTGCAGTTCTCAGTCTGAAGCCTCTAGGTCCTGAGCCCTCTCACTTGCTGGCTTCTCGAGTCACGCTCACTCAGTCTCTATTTCTTGCATTTCTTCATCAAACATCTCTGATGCGGCTGACCAGGGGCTAAATGCCAATAGACCAAGATGAAGATTCCCAAGACCCCAGTTGGCTTGTGGCCGGGTGGGGGAGGCAGGTAGACAGCCAGCCAGTCCACTTCCTAATGGGTCAATATGAATGATTTCTGGGTGTGCAGTGAGCACCCAGTCTGGGACCAGTTCAGAAACCCTTGAAAGTCACAAAGAAGAGTTTGCTCTCTTTTCTGTAGATGGTGGGAAGCCAAGGAAGATTCTTGAGCAGGAGAGTGGCAGGATTATGACTTCCCTGGTGGCTCAGACAGTAAAAGCGGCTGCTTACAATGCGGGAGACCCTGCAATGGGTTCGATCCTGGTTCAGGAAGATCCCCTGGAGAAGGAAATGGTAACCCACTCCAGTACTCTTGCCTAGAAAATCCCATGGATGGAGGAGCCTGGTGGGCTACAGACCATGTGGTCACAGAGTCAGACATGACTGAGCGACTTCACTTTCTCTCACTTTCATTTTCTAGGTTGATTTGTCTCGCTACGTATGAATTCATCCATCCCTCCACCCGTGCAACAGATGTTTGCTAAGCATCTACTCTGTGCTACACACGGCTCTGGGTACCCGGCTTCCATCTACAACAGCAAACAAGGCAGATGAATCCCTGCCTTCACGGAACCAACTTTCTGGGAAGGACGAGTGGACAATTAACAAGTGAGCAAATATATGACTGAGTTCTGGATCTGCTAAGAGCTGGGAAGGAAATGACAGGGAGGTGGGGTTGAGAATGAGCAGGACGCCTGGTGGGGCTGTTTCGATTGGATGGTCAGGAAAGAGACCCCCTGGGAAAGTGGTGATTCCCCTGGGGTTTAAAAGAAAGGCAGTTAATGACAAGACCCAGGAAAGAGAGTCTCAGGAAGAGAAAAGAGGAAGTGCAAAGGCTCTGAGGCAGCAGAGAATTTGGCTTATTGGAAAAAGTAGAAGGAAGCCAGAGTAGCTGAAGGGGAGCGGGGGAGGCAAAGGCGGGGCCTTGCCAGCCGCAGCGAGAGCTGGGACGATGCCAAAGGCCAGCCAGGAGCCATTGGAAGGTTTCGGCAGGCGGGTGACACGTCTGGATTTACATTTCTGAAAGTTCCCTCTCGGGGATTCCCTGGCGGCCCAGTGGTTAGGACTCTGCAGTTTCACTGCTGAGGGCCCAGGTTCAATCCTTGGTTAGGGAACTAACATCCCACAGGCTGTGCAGCATGGCCAAAAATGTTTTTTTTTTAAATACAAGTTCCTCTGGCTTACTATGGGGAGCAGAGCAGCCAGCAGAGACCAGCAAGGAGGCTGCAGGTGAGGGTGGTCATGGCTTGGAGCAAGGCGGTGGCCGCGGAGGTGGACAGAAGAGGACGATTCAGGACCCCTTTTGGAGGTGGTGGTGGTGAGGGGTGGGGAGGGATCCAGAGCGATGTCTAACTTTGGAGCCTCAGCCATCCGGGGGGTGTTTGAGGAGCAGAGACTGCAGGTTGGGGGCGGGGATGGCAGAGGAACAGTGTTTGGAGAGACGCACGATGTCTTTTTAGGATATTTCAGGCTGGCAATTAGATATGCAAGTCCAGAGCCTGGGAGGCATCAGGGTGCCTACGGAAATGTGAGATTCATCACGCGTGTTTACCGAAGGCTGCGGAATGGGTGAGGTCACCCAGGCAGGGGGCAGAGCATCGCTGGCAGGGGATCCGGGAGCATGGATGCCATGCTCAGACTTGGCAGCAGGGGTCGTGACGTCAAGGACCCTTTTGGGGGCACGGAGGCTGGGAGCCTGGCTGGGGGACAACAAGGAGGGGCTGTGGACGTGGGCAGGGAGTGCGGATGCTTCTCAGGTGTGGGGATGGGGATGAGGGAGGGGGCGCTCACGGGAAGATGCTGGGGTCGAGGAAGACACTTTATGCTTTTTAACGCAAGAGGTCCTGGGAGGGGGGGAAACTGAGGCTGCATCTACCCCATGGCCTAGTGGGGGTGATTTTATCCCTATTTCACAGAAGACACCGAAGCACAGAGGGGTTTGGTAACTTGTTGAAGGATACACAGCTAATGTAGAGGACTTGAACCCAGCAGACTGACCCAGATGCTTTCTTCTGCCATATCAGCCATTTAGCCGGTCCTTTCCAGAAACCCTTCCCGTTATCGGGGGACATCCTTTACCCTTCCCACCTGCCCTCCGGAGGCTTCCCTCTGAACCCACTTCTGTAACCAGAGTTCCCCATCCTTGGGACTTCACAGTCAATCGTCCTGTGTGCTGCTCTCATTATCCCGGTGCTGCAGGTGGGGAAACTGAGGCAAGGAGCAGGGCGATCACACCTGCCCCAGGCTGGAAAGCCGGAGATCTGGGTCAAACTCAGGCTGTCTGATCCAGAAAACCATGCTCCCCTACTGGTCTTCATACTTCGTCCTAGCATGGCCGGCCTGCTATCAACACCCGGGTTCCCCAGCGCCTCACTGTAAGGTCGGTCCTGTATTTCACCCTATTTTATTCATTTATTTGTTTGTTTGCACCGGGTCATAGTGGCGGCATTCAAACTTTTAGTTGCAGGATGCGAGATCTAGTTCCCTGACCAGGGATGGAACCCAAGGCACCTGCATTAAGAGCTCAGAGTCTTAGCCACTGGGCCAGCAGGGAAGTTCTGGTGGTTCACCCCATGTTAGATAGAGGTGAGGGAACTGAAGCTCGGAGAGTGGGATGCTGTGGCCAAGGTCACTCAGCTGGGGGCGGGGGCTGGACTTACAGTGGGGCCATGGGACCTCAAAGCCTTCACATGACTGCCCTGTGTGTCCAGGTGCCTGGGCCGCATGCATTTCTCTCCCCCATCCGGGGAAACTTAAGTCTCCTGGGAAGCTCCCGACTTTCAAATGTTGCCGGCCAGTGCTTCCTGGGAGCTGATAAGAAGGAGCTGCCTTCTTGGGCTGCCCTGGGTCCTTCCCATCTGGCCGTGAATGAGCCTTTGTGTGGCAGGTCCAGCCCAGCCCCTGTCTACAGGACACAGCTTCCTGATGACTCAAGGGCTCCTAGCCAGCAGCTGTGCCTGGCCCGGGAGCCCACACCCCAAATGAGCAGACAGGCCTGCTTGAAGTCAGGCACTAGGGCCTGAGCAGAGCCCCAGGGGTCTTCGCAAATGCTATTGCCTCTGTCAGGAACCAGCCCCTTCTCGTTCTTCAAGTCACAACTCAAAGCCACCATTCCAAAGAGAGGCCCTTCCCGACCATCTGGCTCACCAGAACATGCGTTCTAAGAGGGCAGGGATTCGCTAATGCAAAGAAATTAACATTTTGATAAGATCTTTTCTGCTAGTGATACGTGGGGTAAAAATATTCAGGCAATTGGGTAGAGAGTGTCTGAACAGGGAGTCTCTGAGGTGGTGATAGCTGAGCAGAGACTGGAAGGAAAGGAGCAGCCCTGCTGATATCTGGGGGAAACAGCAAGTGCAAAGGTTCTGTGGCAGGGATATGCAGATGAGTGGGAGGAGCTTCAAGGAGGCCAGTGTGTCCAGCACAGAGTGGCTAAGAGAAGAGCAGGGCTGGATTTTTCCCTCTAGGGCATGACCTGGCAATGTCTGAAGACAATTTTGGTGGTCACACAAGGGAGTTAATATTCCCTTGTGGCTCAGCTGGCAAAGAATCCACCTGCAATGCAGGAGACCTGGATTCGATCCCTGGGTGGGGAAGATCCCCTGGAGAAGGGTAAGGCTACCCACTCCAGTATTCTGGCCTGGAGAATTCCATGGACTGTATAGGCCATGGGGTTGCAAAGAGTCGGACACAACTTTCACTTTCACTAGGGAGTGAGGGTATGCGGCTGACATTGAGTGAGTGGAGGCCAGAGATGCCTCAGTGCACTGGACACCTCTGACCACAGAGGCCTTGTCCAGAAGTGGCTAGCTGAGAGAGGCTGGCCTCAGGGGTGAGGGCGGAGCCCACTGTGTCCCCCGAAGGCAGCCTCGGGTCTGCCTGCTGTGTGCTGGTGCCACCTGGTGGTCTCATGACACACTGCACCAGCTTGCGGCGGCGCTGAGCCTCCCGGCCACAGTGACACCAGTAACATCCGTGCAGTGCTTGCCAGTGACTCGCAGTGTGCCAGGTCAGTGCAGGATATTTTACTCCGATGAGCTCAGACTCCACATCCCCACTCCCTGAGCCTGCCCCAGAAGCGCAGGGAGTCCGTCATACCCAGCCCCTCTCTGTCTGTCACCCCTGCGTCCCTCTCCTGCTCAGAACATGGCTCCCACTTCTCATTCACAGAAAAAACCAAAGTCCCTAGATGGCTCCAAAGGCCCCTGCCCTCCTACTGAAAGTCAAAACACACTGCAGCCTGCTTTCCCCTCCTTCTCACTCTTACTTTTTTATATACAACGAGAATCACCAAGCGGCATATATTTGGCTTATTTATCTTGGAGAAGGCAATGGCACCCCACTGCAGTGCTCTTGCCTGGAGAATCCCATGGATGGAGGAGCCTGGTAGGCTACAGTCAATGGGGTCGCTAAGAGTCGGACACGACTGAGCAACTTCACCTTCACTTTTCACTTTCATGCATTGGAGAAGGAAATGGCAACCCACTCCAGTATTCTTGCCTGGAGAATCCCAGGGACAGAGGAGCCTGTTGGGCAGCCGTCTATGGGGTCGCACAGAGTCGGACATGACTGACGTGACTTAGCAGTAGCAGTATCTTGCCCATCTCCTCTAGGTGAACAGCTCCCTGGGGGCAGGAGCTGTCTGTTTGTTCACTGGTCTCTCTCTGGCACTCAGCCCCACACCTGGTACACAGTAGGTGTGCAACAAACATTTGTTGAATGGACAGGGATGGATCTGCCCAACCTTTCCCGCCTGGCACTTGGAACTTTGTGGGTTTTAATCTCACCTCCATCACCAAGGCTGTGTCACCTTGATCAGGCTCATTAACCACTCTGGGCCTCAGCTTCCTAAGAATAAAAACAGTACCCTCCTCACTGCATTCTGAAAGCCTGAGGTGCATTCCTCCACAAGGGTTTACAACAGTGTGGCGCCCAGTGGGTGCTTAATAAGGGGGCAGTCCTGTACCTCTGACCCCATTCCTGGCCCGCATCCCCCTCCCCTGTCCACCCCAAAGGGAAAGGCCCGAGTCTCAGTCCCCTTCTTTAGTCCTCTGCGCAGTAGGTGCTCCTTAAATCCTGCATTGAGAGAAGGACGCTGACGATTGAGGGGCCTCCTGTTTGCCATGCACTATGAGACAAGCTCTCCTGCCCTGGTTTATGGGTGAAGAAACTGAGGCTTCCACAGCAGCAGAAGCAGGACCTGTCCCTCAAAGCTGGCGAGGTGACTTCCTTCCATCCAGCTCTGAGGGTGCAGTGTTAGTTGCTCAGTCGTGTCCGACTCTTGGCAACCCCATGGAGTGTAGCCCGCCAGGCTCCTCTGTCCGTGGGATTCTCCAGGCAGGAATCCTGAAGTGGGTAGCCATTCCCTTCTCCAGGGGATCTTCCCGACCCAGGGATTGAACCTGGGTGCCCCGCATTGCAGGCAGATTCTTTACTACTGGGCCACCTGGGTGAAGTCACCTCTGGCACCTTTGGGGGCAGAGGAAAGAAGTGTCATTCTGAGGAGTGATCAGCAGGGGGCAGCAGACATCCGGGTTCCTTTGCAACTCCCAGCATCTCTGGGTCTGCAGCGTCCTGAGATGGAGCCCTCCTTACATTTCATACCCTAAGCACCTCACTAGCCTCGCCCTAGTCCCAGCCCTGATCTGAGAGGTCCCTTCTACTGAGAGATATCTTTCTCCTGCCCTGCGTTGAGCAGTGTGCTCAGAGCTTCCCACACACATTAACCCTCGCGGCAGTCAGAATGAAGTGGCTATGGTTATCGCCTCATTATTCAGAACTGAGACCAGAGAGCTGAGGCCATTGGCCAGAGGCAGTGCTGTTCCACAATGTGTATTTGGTGCATGGAGGCAGATCGCACGCCTTTGGATCATAAGCCGTGACTGTGTGTATCAGATATTTGCATGGTCTCCTTTGGGGAAGGGGTGAGGGCTTCTGCTGAGGAAAGGGAGGCCGATATTATGCCCAAGAGAGAATTACTTGTTTGCAGCGTTCATGGGTCCTCCATATGAGAAAATGGAGGAGCTGGGATGGCCCTGAGAGAGGAAGCTTGGCCCGGCCTCAGGGGATGCTTCAGGGAGGGCAGGAAGCCTACCTGATTTTCCCAGGAGAAGCAAAGGTACCCACCTGGAAGCAGCAGGATATTTCAGACTGAAGGAACCATGTACACAAAAGCCCCAGAGTGGCTCAAGGAACCTCAACAGCCAAGTTTGGCTGAAAGAGCATCAAGAAGGTGGGGTGTGGGGAGTCAGGAACAGGTGGAGAGATGTTGGGGTGCAATTCACTGAGGCCGAGAGGCAGGGATGGACCCAGGACATGCAGGGTGCCGTGGGGTCCCTGAAGGCACCTCCCACTTCCTGCAGGAACCTCAAGGGACTGCCAGTGGCCCCCTTTGACAGATGGGAAGCTGAGGCTCCGAGGTGATGAGGAGCCGGGAGCAGCAAGGGAGCTTTTCCCTGAAGTGCTCAGAGCAGCTGATTGAAGAGGATCCTTGTGGAGAAAACTCCTGCCTCTCTGGGACTCGACGCCCCACGTGACCTAGAACAGCCCACAGGCGTCAAGTCTCCCCGCGGCTCAGCCCCAGCTCCAAAGCCTTCTCCACTGTTCATCCAACCTGCCCCTCCCCGGGCCCTGCAGCCAGAGGCCACGCATCCAGGGTGGGATGGGTGATGCAGGGGACAGGGCCCAACTGTCCTCACCGTCTGCGCCTTCTGAGCAGAGTCCCCCAAGGAGGATATACAGCTGGCACTCAGCCAGACCTCTAGAGCCTGGCTGGCAGGAACTCAGCATCCAGTGTTTGGTCTCGTTTTGTTGTTTTTAATAGAAAAATGTTCCCTGCACCACCAACTCTTTCCTGGGCAGGGTTTGGAAACCATCTCCAGATGGGGAATAATTTTAGGGGAGAGGAACGGCTAAAATTACGGGCCAGTTTGCTGCCAGCTCCCACCGGGACGAGCCAGCCTTGGCCCTGGAACTTTCCGGAGGTGGGGCGGCTGGGTCTGAGCTGCGGAGAGAAGGGAGGGTGGATGGCTGAGCCTGGGTGAGCTGTGGTCTGGTCACAGGGGCACCTTGGGGAACCTTCCACCCACGCCAGGCTCCTCACCCATCCTTATTCCTCACGAACATCCCTAAACATCTGCACTTGACTGCCATTTTGCAGCAAATGCCAAGGCTAGAGCGTGTTGCCATCAGCCCCAGGGAAACTGACGAGTCAGACGGCCCAGGCTCTGCCACAGATAAACCACAGGGAAAAGGAACGAATGGCAGGGGAAGCAGACATTGAAAGACTGAACAGATATCAGTTTTGTTTTGGCCTCGCTGGCTTGTGGCATTGTAGTTTCCCCCAGCAGGGATCGAACCAGGGCCCTCAGCTGTGAAAGTACAGACTCCTAACCACCAGGGAATTCCTCATCAAAAAATTTTTTTAATGGGCAAGACAAAATATAGTCTAGGGATACATGCGGAAGTGATAAAACTATAAAGAAACACAAACGTTGACTCTAGAAGTCAGGGTCCTTCTGGAAGGAGGGAGGGGCTGTCCCTGAGTGGGACAGGGCTCCTGTGGGGGCTTCTGGGGTAACTGCCCGAGTTCTGCTCTTCCCCTGGAGATGGTCACAGGGACGTCCAGCTGCCTTATCAGAATCACGCAGGTACGTGTTTGCACCGTGTGCTTTTCTGTATCTGTGTTTTATTAAAAAAAAAAGATTGAAGGGAAAGACTGAAGGCAGGAGGAGAAGGGGACAACAGAGGATGAGGTGGTTGGATGGCATCACCGACTCAGTGGACATGGGTTTGGCTGGACTCCGGGAGTTGATGATGGACAGGGAGGCCTGGCATGCTGCAGTCCATGGGGTCGCAAAGAGTCGGACACGACTGAGCGACTGAACTGAAAAAAAAAAGTTTTTTTTTTTTTTTTAATGGAAATGTCCCCATGCAGATCAAGGAAGGGAGGCTTGGCGGAGTGGAGTGGCTTTCCCAGGGGTGAGTAGAGACCTGAGATCGGAACCCAGCCTGTAATCCAAAGGTCTGTGCCGGGGCCTGGGGGTGAGAGAGAGGCGCTCCCACCTCCCAGCACTGGGAGGATGAGCAGTGGGGCCGATCAGGAGTCTCTCCCACCAGGACACCCAGAGATTCTGGATAAAACATTGTACGGAGCCTTGTAAGGGGATGACTAGGCTGGCAGAATTGAAGGGAAATACCTCTTCAGGGGCTACTGGCTGGGGGTGGTCTAGTAGCTAGGTTGAGCCTGACTCTTGACCCCGTGGACTGTAGCCAGCCAGGCTCCTCTGTCCATGGGATTTCCTCGGCAAGAATACTGAAGTGGATAGCCATTTTCTTCTACAGGGTATAATTCCCTGTGCTACACAGACCTTGTTCATTTCATCCCTTTTCATCTGAGATTCTGTCCTTAATCTTGATAGTTTTTGAGGAGTACAGGCCAGTTATTGAAATAATTATTAATCATCATTAACATTTACTAGTGATGTTCAGTTTGATCAGCTGATGGCTGGTGAGGGTGCTGAGGGTGGAAGCAGGGAGGCTGAAGAGGAAGCTTATGGAAGTTGTCCATGCAGTGGTGGCAGGAGAGGTGCAGGGACTGAGGAAGGTTAGATTTGGGACTCTGGGGGAAGGGACCTCCTTTGGGCTCAGGGGTGCATCCTGCCTGCCCCCTGCATCTCCCATAAGCTGTGAGTTGGGCAAGTTACTTCTTCTGTGACTTAGTTTTCTCATCTGTGAAATGGGGATGATGGCACCTCTCTAGAGGCAGTTATTAACACATCTAAAGCACGTGGCTTCTAGTAAGTGCTAGGAAGTGTCCGCTGCTGTTACTCATTATTAGAAGCTTATCATCTCCCTCCAACATCCCAGCTGCGAATTCAGCCTCCAGAACTCCGTGTAAACCTGGAGTTTGTTAACTCTTGAAACTGAGTTTCTCATCCATGAAACTTGCTCTGACCCTGAAGGTCCCAGCCCCTAAATCCAGGACTCCTCGAGCCCCGTGACCCCCATCACTGAGCTTCTGACCCTGACTCCAGTCTCCTGTGTCCTGACGGAGACCAGCACGTTGGTGTCCACTGGACGTGGGATCACGGCACGTCTTCCCTTCTGTCCCTACCCGCCTGCACACTTGTCCCTGATACTTGTCTTCCGCCACTGGCCACTTCACTGTCTCCACGGCCTGTCCAGGTCAACATCTTTCCTCACCTTTATTACTACAAACAGTTCCTTGCCCATTATCTTGAGTTAAAAAGAAAGTGGTTGTATGTTTAACTTCAAGTCATGGTACCTCTCATACAGAAGCATGTCAGCATTTAAGTTGTCGTTCATTTGCCGCATCGTGTCCGACTCTTTGTGACCCCATGGACTGCAGCTCGCCAGGCTTCCCTGTCCTTCACCATCTCCCAGAGTTTGCTCAAATTCATGTCCATCGAGTCCATGATGCCATCCAACATCTCATCCTCTGTTGTCCCCTTCTCCTCCTGCCTTTAATCTTTCCCGGCATCAGGGTCTTTTCCGAGTCAGCTCTTTGCATCAGGTGGCCAAAGTATTGGAGATTCAGTTTCAGCATCAGTCCCTCCAATGAATATTCAGGACTGATTTCCTCTAGGGTCGACTGGTTTGATATCCTTGCAGTCCAGGGGATTTTCAAGGGTCTTCTCCAACATCACAATTTAAGATCATATATTAAATCTGAAAAGTCATTAACGGTAGTGATGTGTGTGTGTGTGCAAGGTGGGGAGGTACATGCATATATTTTCCTATGATTCCACTTTCCCACTTAATTTCCAGAGCCCAAATAGGGGTCAAGAGACATGAGGAGGTCCTCCTTTACTGGAATCTTGGTCAGGCTGCCACTTTTTGCTCTTGTGTCAACGTGTATCATCTTTTTTAGGTTCCATGCGTAAGCGGTATCATATGTTCGTCTTTGTCTTAAATCCCATGTAAACTTACTTCACCCAGTATGACAGTCTTTAGGCCCATCCACATCACTGCAAGTGGCATGACCCCATTCTTTTTTATGGCTGAGTAATATTCCATTGTGTATATGTGCTGCACCTTCTTTATCCATTCATCCGTTGATGGACATTAAGGTTGCTTCCATGTCCTGGCTGTTATAGTAAACTTCTGTTTTGACCAGGGGTTCCCTGATAACTCAGCTGGTAAAGAATCTGCCTATAATGCAGGAGACCCCGGTTTGATGCCTGGGTCAGGAAGATCCACTGAAGAAGGGATAGGTTACCCACTCCAGTATTCTTGGGCTTCCCTGGAGGCTCAGCTGGTAAAGAATCTGCCTACAATGCAGGAGACCTGGGTTCCATCCCTGGGTTGGGAAGATCCCCTGGAGAAGGGAACAGCTACCCACTCCAGTATTCTGGCCTGGAGAATTCCATGGACTGTCTAGTCCATGGGGTCACAAAGAGTCAGACATGACTGAGCGACTTTCACTTTTCTGTTTTTAAATTGAGAGTGAGGCAGACACCTTTTATTTGTTGAGTTAAACATGCTATTATTGGTTTGTAGCAGGGATCTCCATGGCTTTACTTTGTTTTGTTGTGTTTTCTCCCCTCATCCTTAAAACCCAGGACCATGACAGCTGTCTCTGGTCGTGTATGTGCTTTTGTAAAACAAGTAGCATTATTTTATGCATGGGTGTTTTTAATTTAGAGACAAGTTCTTCTGTTTTCTCTCCTCTTTCATTCAACATTCTGTCTCCAAGATCTCTGCGTGCTGCTATGCTGAAAAGTCATTTATTTCTGCTTCCTTCCTTTGCTCATGTCCTTTGGCGCAGAACATTTTTTTGTCATGAGAAAACCTGGGCCCTGAGCCTGCCTCCTTTGAAGCCAGGAGGGCGCGCATCGCTGGGAGGAGGAGAAATCTCCAGCTGCTACGTGACTAATGGCGTCCTGCTGGGCCAGGGCAGCTGTCTGCACCCGCTGGAGGCCGTGGGAGGGGGCTTCGGGAGGATTATGGGGTCAAGCAGAGATGGGGTCAGGGCCGGGACAATCCGCCCTCAGAGCTGCCCAGACCTCCGGCCTTCTCTCTGGGCCTGGCAGAGCCACGAGCAGCCGGTCCAGGAATGGGCAGAGCCAAGCGGTGAGGGAGGGAGACCACGCACACCCATCCCCTCTTTGTAGGGTCGGGATGACTTCGCGGGACGCGCTCTGGTGGGTATCGCGAGGCCAGGGGCTAAGTCACGGTGCCCAGCCCTAAGTGCGTGGGCTTCCTCTGGACCAAGGTCTCCTGAGTAAGATAGGGAGGACCCCTGGGTGTCCGAGTCGCCTCCCCCGCCTCCCTTTCCTTCATTTCCCCATAGTCTGCTCCATTCGGCCATCTACTCACCAAATGTTATTGAGCTCTGATTAAGCACCGCACACTGGGCATAAAGTAGTAAACCAGATGGACAGCAATCTGTGTCCTCCTGGAGCTCTGCTGCATGTGTGTGTGTGTGTGTGTGCGTGTGTGTGTAGTAGGTAGACCAATAGTCATCTCACCCCCATCCATGTCCTAATCCCTGGAACCAGCAAATACGTGAGGTCACAGGGGGAGTTAAGGCGGCAGGTAGAATTAAGGTTGTTGTGCAGCTCACCTTGAGCTGGGAGATGGTCCTGGATTATCTACTGGGCCCTGTTTTTATTTATTTACTTTAAATATTTCTGTATTTGGCTGTGCCAGGTCTTAGTTGCTGCACATGAGATCTTCGATCTTTGCTGCAGCGTGCGGGATCTTTAGTTGCAGCACGTGGCGTCTAGTTCCCTGACCAGGCATCAAACCCTGATCCCCTGCGTTGGGAGCGTGGAGTCCTAGCCACGGACCAAGGGAAATCCCTACTGGGCCCAATTTAATTGCAAGAGTCCTTGTAATCCAAGAAGGAAGGAGGAGAGTCAGAGCCAGAGGGACGCAGCAGGAGACAGACCGGACCCGCCTCTGAGCTCTGAGGACGGAGGTGGGGCCACGAGCCCAGGAACGCAGGCAGCGTGGAGAAGCCGGAAAAAACACAGAAGCAGACGTTTCTCTCTGAATCTCCCCGAGGAGCTCAACCCTGCCCCTTAATGGTGGCCAAAGAAGATCTCACTTGAACTTCTGACCTCCAGAATAAGATAAATAAATAAGATAAATTTGTATTGTTTTAAGCAACCAAATTGTGATGCGTTACAGCTGCAAAAGGAAACTCATACCCAACAAACACGTGAGGCATCTGATACATGAGATGGTGGTAAGTGCTGTGGGGGAAAATAAAGCCAGGTGGAGGACAGGGGATGTCAGCATGGTTTGCAGTTTTGAGCAGAGGGAACAGGCAGGCGGGGCCTCCCTGAAAAGGTCACACTTCACGGAGGCCTGAAGGAGGTAAGGACGTGAGCCAGGCGGTTAATGGGGGAAATGGTACCAGCTGGAGGGACAGGCAGGTGCAAAGGCCCTGAGGTGGGAGTGAGCTTGGTATGTTCGAGGCACAGCAGGGCAGCCACCGTGAAGGTGGCAGAGTGAGCTGGGGGGATGGAGGTAGGGGAGGTCAGGGGGATTGTGGGCGGCCAAGTGACCTCTGGTGAGGGGGCTTGGCATGTAGGAGCCGCCCTCCCTGGTTTGAAAAGATCCCACATGACACAGAGTAACTAAGCCTGTTGGCTGCAACTATTAAGCCTGTGCTCTGGCCCAGGAGCTGCTACTACCGAAGCCTGCATGCCCTAGAGCCTGTGCCCCACAACCAAGAGCAGCGTCAGCTCGTGGCAACTAGAGGAAGTCCGTGAGCAGCAACAAAGACCCAGCACAGCCAAAAATAATGAATTAATTAATTAAAAAGAAAAGATCAGCCTCTTTCCCAGGTCTGCCCAGGCTGCTGCCATGATTTTCCGCTCACTAAAGTGAAGAAGGAACGTGCCCACCCCCTATGCCATCATCCCATCCCAGGTCTTGCTTCCTAGGTCAGCCTGTTGCTTGGAATCCTTCTCTGAATCTCAGTGCCTGATACAGCCTGGTCTAGGCGGGGTGGGCAGAGACACCGTGCCCTCCATCTCACCCTAGAACTGCCAGGCCTGGGAGGAGACGGCTGCATTGCCTCCCTTGGGATCAAGGCCAAGCAGGACCACCTGTGCCCTGGGCTTGAGCAGCTGGGCTGGCGATCAGAGGATGAGAGTCACCAGCCACCTCCCCTCCACTGTCTGTGCTCCATGACCTGGGGCTGGTGGCTCACCCTCTCTGGGCCCCAGTCCCCACATCCAAGGGCAAAAGAGATTGGATTAATCAGGGGTCTTGAGCTGACAGCCTGTAGCCACATCCTGCCCACAGACGTGTTTACGTGTTCTAGATTAATGGTCAGCACTTCAGAGTTGAGAAACTTCTCGTAAACTCCAGATTCCTGGCTTCTTTTAAGAAATGAGAAGGTCTGGCAGGTGGTGCCTGGAGCTGACTCTGGGCTATCATGGTCAGCGCCCCACCCACTCCGTCATTTCTGACTTGTGTGTTGAGATGCTGGGATGTCTGAGTTTACAGCCCTGGATGCTGCGGCCCTTCCAGCTCCAATTTCGTTCACTCAACAGCTATTCCTTGAGCATTTAGTATGTGTAGGACCTACGAGAGAAGCCTGACAAGCCCGTTTTACAGACGAGGGAAGTGAAGATCAGGGAAGGGGGGACTGTGGTTTACTAGGCTCACGGAGTCGGCATTGAGGTTGCATCTGAGCCACAAATGATTGACAACTGATCCCAAAGATCTTTCGCCAAAATGTATTAAGTACTGACACGGGCCGGGGCCATGGCCCTGAACTGGACAGACCAGGTCCTGGCTTCATGGGCTGATGTAATTCCTGGAGCCACAGCGATCAACCAGGAAAACCTGGAATTCCAGGAGAAAGGTAGATGAGCAGGGGGGTGGCAGGCCCAGGAGGGAGGAGGTGATGCTGGAGCTGCTTCCCATGGAGCAAGGGCTTGAGGCTCGAGCCCTGAGGTCCCCCTTCCTCTTCCTGTGACCATCATGGACACTTCGCTGAGACCCAACCCTCTCCAGGCACCGACTTTCCACTAAGATTCTGGTGACATGTGGCTCTGGAGTCCCACACTCACTGCTTACCTGCTGTGTGAACTTTAACAAGGGGCTTAGCCTTTCTGTGCCTCAGTTTCCAAGTCTGTAAAATGGAGACAGCATGGGTATCTACTACCCAAGGGCGTTGGTGGTGATACAAAATGACAAATTACAGTCGCCTAGGATGTAGCTGGGGCTCAGTAATCAGGAACTGTGATCAGAAAGTCCTTCCACTAGGGAGAGTCCGGAGGCTAAATAGACTACAGAGTATCTGCTCCCTGGAGGATGGGGTAGTGGGAGGAAGACGGGGTTGCAGGACACATTCCCAGGGAACCCCATGCACAACAGTGGGATCGGAACCCACCACTGACTCTACCTGTGGGAATTTTCCATCCAGAGGAGGGGCCCGGGCAGCCCCTTGGGCAGACAGGAGGCTGGGGTCTGGTTGGGACCCTCTGCTGTTCACTCCCACCAGGAAGGTGCCGGAGGAAATGTTTTCACCACCCATGTTTTTACCTTCAGTGTCCCAGGAGCCCAGCCCCACTGGCCTCAGGCTTGGGAAGCAAATGCAGGTTTCCACCTTTTCCATGTGCTGAGAGGGGCCAGGACCTCTGCAGAGAGACACCATGAAGCTCTGACGCAGCCTCCCGCAGCTCCTCCTAGTCCCCGGGTCTCCCGGGACAGGGATTCTCCCAAGGAGAGGATGGAAGCAGAGATGACGGGGGTGGGGCTGAGAAAGGCCTGTGTAGTCCCCACCTCTTTCACAGAGTGCAGACACATAGTAGGTCTTCAACAATGTTCCAGCAATGGATGGATGGGTGGGAGGGAGAGTGAGAGGGTGGATGGATGGATGGATGGATGGTTAGGACTTAATCCTGAGAACACTGATCTTGGAGGAAAGTTACTGGGTCATCACGATCCTGACCACAGACTCATTGAGACCAAGGGCAACTCCCCTCCCTCCTGGCTCCCTCAAGTCCAAGCACCTCTCGGTGCACCTCCCTTTGGAGACTGAGCCATGTGCTGCCCTGGGTCCTGTGTGGGTTTTAACTCCCCTTGATGCTCAGTGCAGTGCGTTTGTGCCTGTGACATGCTGAATAAACAAACACACGTGGAGCCCACAAGCTTAATCAGGCAGCTCTGGTGCCCAGGTGTCAGTCACAGGGGCGTCTAATCACAGCCAGCCCATGAGAGGTGAGATTACTGACATTCTGCAGGTGGAGCAAGTTGAGCCTCAGCGATCTCACTAGGAAGGGATTTTAAAAATAAATAAATTTTTTTAAAGAATGAAAAGTCACTCAGTTGTGTCTGACTGTTTGAGACCCCATAGACTGTAGCCCACCAGGCTTCTCTGTTCATGGGATTCTCCAGGCAAGAACACTGGAGTGGGTAGCCATTCCCTTCTCCAGGGGATCTAGGGATGAGCTCTTTCAGCTGTGTCTGCTGGTCTCAGAATGACTTCAAGACGAGGTCTGCTCTTTTAGGCGAGGGAAGGGGAGCCATATAAGCAATCACAATGGTGTTGGTATTTCTTGAGCATTTGTTTTGTGCCAGACTTTCTAAGTATTATTTATCCTTCCTGAGTCAGTCAGGGCCCACCAAGACACAGAATGTATCAAATAGATGAATAAATGATTCCGTAATGAATGAAAAACCTCCATCCCAGTCCTCCCCATCCCCCAGACCTGGGGGACTGGCGCTACCAGGATCTAGTGGGTAGAAGCCACGGATGTTTCTAAACGTTCTGAAAGCCCAGGACAGTCCCCAGTGGAAAATTATCTGTCCCAGATTGTGTCCCAGTTGAGAAACTTAGCCTAATTCTTATTCTGTGCAGCCACAAAAATGTATACAGACATGTAGAAGATACAAAGATTTTTTTTTTGGTGGGTGTTTTAAAATAAGTGGCATAATACTGTATCTATCATTCTGAGATTGATTTTCTTGCTTAAAAATACATTTTGGAGATTTTTTTGGATCCGCATATGCAAACTTTCCCAATCTTTTTTTTTTTTAAACAGCAGGACACATGAAGATTGGTTCCAGTTTGGGATTATTACAAACATTGCTTCAATAAATATTTTTGGATTTCTCATTTCTATGAGGCAATAAGTCACTAAAAATTTTTTTCTGCTTTGGCTGGGTTGAGCTAAGATTTTTGCTCTTACCACTAAAGCACCTGGAACTCTAGGGAGGGTTGAGGAGATTATTTCAAAGATCCTTCAAGTGTAGACATTTCCTGAAGCCTTAAGTGGAGTGCATACCAGCTGGAGGAGATGCCCTGTATAAGAAGGTAGGGAGCTCACGGAGAGGTTTAGCAGAGAAAGAGAGGGCATGCCAGGCAGCAGGGGCACAAGAAGCATGCTTGGTAACCAATGATAAAACTTGCCCTGGCAATGACCTCAAGCTTCAAGCCAGGTGCTAAGGCACCCACCCACCCCTCCAGGTGCAGCATGAGCCCTGCCTAAGAGCCTATTGGAAAGGCAGAATCTCCTGCTCTGCTGCAGATCTACTGAGTCAGCTCTGCTTTTAACAAAACCCCTAAGAACTTCCCTGGTGGTCCAGCATCTGCCTTCCCGTATGGAGGAAACAGGTTCAATCCCTGGTAAGGCAACAAGAATCCCGCATGCAGCAGGTGTGTGCCATAACGCAATGAAGACCCAGAGCAGCCAAAATTAAAAACAAAACAAAACTGAGTCCTCCAGTCCAATGCACTTAAAAGATGGAGAAGGACCAGTTTCGGTTCAGAAACCTCCAGAATCATGCTTTTATTCTATAAGAGAGAAGAGTGGACTGAATTGCAGTGTCTCTCTGTTTTCACACCTCTCAAACACCTTTCAACATTTTCCACTTTGGTGGAAGAACAGAGAAAGAAAAGAAGATGCAGACACAGTCACCTGTGTGCCTGTGGACATGCACGCATGCACACAATGCAGGCAACGTCACCACCACTCACGTGATGGCTAACAGGCGCCTATTTCTTTAATGAACACCATTTCCTACCGAAGTAAGTGCAACGCTTCGTGCATTCTCCCACCAAGATCGTCAAGCTCTGGGAGTCACCCCAGGTGAGAAGTCAGAGGTGATGCTTCAGACACTTAAAGGACGGTCATGGTAAAACCGATAGCATGAAGGCCCTTTTCAGTCTTTTCATCGCCTGGAAGGACAACCCAGTGGCTGGGTCTGTCATCTCTGACGGAGGGCACAGCCCACTGTATCTTTCATTGTCAGGACCTTGACTCTAATTACTCAACTCACCCGAAGGCCCCTCCATCATAAATCCACCTTCTTCAACAGCTCAGAGTCACGTCTTGTATGGCAACCATCTGTATAAACAAAGTATTTTGGGGTCAAGAAAAGTGGTTCTTCTCTGTGCACCATTTTTTAGTATAATTGTCCCCTCACTTCTAACTCCCTGCAAGACTGGGCTTAAAGAAACATATCATTTTCTTCCACATCTCTTAAGAAAACAAAAACAATTTGAATTCCACAGCTCCCTGAGGGAGGTGACCGCTGGCACCCAGTTCTGCCCTGGAAGGCTTTGGATGTCAAACAGAGAAACAGACGTTTTTTCCCGGTCTCCAGTCTCCTGGCCTCTGGCCTCAGCTCTTTTTCCTTTCCCTGGATTCTGTCTCCCCAAATCTCCTGGACCACCTCTAAGTCTCCATCTGTCCACCCAGGAAGGAAAAGAGAGTTTACATTGTAAATATTTAGCCTGAAGGTCTCGGACAGAGTTTGGGGGAGGGCCCTAGCAGCAAGGTTCCAGGCTAGGACACCCTCACTGTTCTCCCAACAGCCTCATCTTGGTCCTCCCCCTGTCTTCATCTCCCTCGGCCCCATCATCCAGGGCAACCTAGAGGATGCTTGGTGATGATGGGTGAATCTGGCTCCCCTATAATCTGTATCACTGCTCCCAAAGCCAGCCCCATAAGCATACAGTCTAAGTTGTGACTCACCTCCCCAGCAGGCTAACCCTAGATCACCTCCCAGACCACTGCCCCCGAGACAGTCAATTCCTAGGCAGGTTGATAAGAAGTCCAGGGGTCCCCAAGGAGAGAGAGGTCTGGAATTCTCAAGGAGGAAGAAAGGACCATCGTTTTTTTTCTCTCTACATTCCTTAGGATTATATAACAAAATGTATCCTGCTTGAGGACAGTCTCTGGAAAAAACTGTCTGGCTAATCCTGTTATCTTAAAATGTAAATTATGGGAGTGGGTCTAGTGAGGTCTTTACAACCTCCAGGCATTCTTTTGATTCACTGTAATAAGTAATTAAAAAATATATAACTCTGTTGCTAACACTAGTGAGGGGGTACTCTTTCTGCCCCCTTCTGATGTCAATGTCAGAAGCTTTCTCTATCTCCTTTATACTTTAATAAAACTCTATTACACAAAAGCTCTGAGCGATCAAGCCTCATCTCCGGCCCCAGATTGAATTCTTCTCCTCCGGAGGCCAGGAATCCCAGTATCTTTTGTGATTCAGCAGCAACCTTTCATCCTGGGGGCTCATCCGGGATTCTTCAGGACAAGGTAAGGATGCTTGAAGCTCTGGATCTTTGTTCTCCTAGCAAACATGTTTTCTGCTGTACTTTACTAACTTCCCTGGTGGCTCAGAGGTTAAAGTGTCTGCCTGCAATGCGGGAGACCTGGGTTCGACCCCTGGGTTGGGAAGATCCCCTGGAGAAGGAAACGGCAACCCATTCTAGTACTCTTGCCTGGAGAATCCCACGGACGGAGTAGCCTGGTAGGCTACAGTCCATGGGGTCGCAAAGAGTCAGACACGACTGAGAGACTTCACTTTCACTTTCACTTACACCTACTAACTCTACAGTGTGCTTGTGTGAATGAATGACACGCCCTGCGCGAAGCAAGTGAGGAGCCCCGCTCTGCTGTTCCATGGTGACCTCATACGGCTTACGGCAGAAACCCGTCGGGGTTTATACTGACCTACCAATACCAAGAGACACCCAATGTCTCTTTCGGGGACTGACCAGAAATGGGCAAAGCATGTGGACCGAACTCTCCTTTCTCGGTCAAACTATCTGGTTTCTTTGACCATTTCGTAACTCCTTGGGAATTAGAACTACTAATCTAATCTGTTGGATCACAGACTTTCAAGGGACGTGTGATCTATGCTGTTAATGGACCGAACTCTCCTTTCTTGGTCAAACTATCTGGTTTCTTTGACCATTTCGTAACTCCTTGGGAATTAGAACTACTAATCTAATCTGTTGGATCACAGACTTTCAAGGGACTTGTGATCTATGCTGTTAGTGTGTACTGTTACTTAGGTCCCAAACTTGGGTTGGTAGTCAGGAAGCGCCTAGCCTCGCTAGGAATCGAAAGTTCGGAAGCTAGATGGAGCTCTAGCTCTAAGAGCATCTCAGAGGTTAAAGGTTACTCAAATTGGACGTGCAATGGGTTTCTTCCTTTGGTAATGCTAGCTCTTAGTGGACCAGAGGAGGCTTTCCAGTGGATTTTGTCCCAAACTCCTTAGATATTCTTTTTGTGGGATCTGTGGGAATGAACTGGAAGGACTGGCCCTAAAAAAACTCGAGGACAAAAATCGCTTTTTCCTCACTGGCCAGCCGTTCTCTTTTGCTATCGTTCATACTGGTATGGTAATCCTTGGAAGGAACATCTCAGTTTTATGTTCGTACTGGTCTTACTGTGGTCAGGAATATACTCAGGGTTGTGAACACACACTCAGGTGACGAATGTTTCCCCCAGCGGTCTTAGCTGGGGAGGCATTCCAGAAGGTTACTCTGATTGCACCCCGGGTGGCATCAGAGGCAAGCAAGGTTTTAATGGTGAGGAGCTAGGCATCAGTCTGGGATGCCATCAGGTCTACCCCTGATTCATCTCCACCCCGTCTCGTTGGTAGAACCGGGAGGAACAAGTACAGCACCTGTGTCGGTAAGGGACAAAGTGCTACCAGGGAAGGAAAGCTTTGGTGTAAAGTCTGTCTACACCCCCATCTAGAGCAGGGAGAGACGCCTCCGGTAGAATGATGGCGCTGGTCACTTTTTTTCTCTCTTACAGATGGGAGCTAACAATTCCAGCCTCACTCATTTGAACTGTGTCCTGAAAAACTGGGATAGATTTGATCCCCAGAGCTTAAAGAAGACACGCCTGGTCTTCCTATGTGATACTGCATGGCGGTGGTACCCACTGGAGGATGGCGAACGGTGGCCAGTTGGAGGGTCTCTTAATTATAAGACTGTTTTACAATTAGACTGGTTCTGTAGAAAACAAGGGAAATGGGTAGAAGTAGCATATTTGTTGTCCTTTTTCTCTCTTCAAAATATGCCAGACTTATGTCTTAAGGGTATAAATTTCAGTTGTTCTTTAAGCTATAACTGGGACTCTGTGCTATTTTCTGATCTTCTGATTTTCTGAGTTTCTGAACATGCCAGAGTCTCCCTCACCCCTTTTGGGAAGGGATATACTGAGCAAGGTCCATGCCTCATGGATTTCATGAATATGGACCCCTCCCTTTCTCTCCCTTTAATTGAACAAAATGTAAATCCTAAAGTACGGGCTGATGGAAAATCTGTGGGTCGAGCACAAAATGCTAGTTGTCAAGCTCAAAGACCCCCACTTATTTCCACATAAGAAGCAATATCTACCGAAACCTGAGGTTAAGGAAGGGTTAAAACCCATCGTCAAGAATTTAAAGGAGCAGGGACTATTAACTCCCTGTAACAGTCTATGCAACACTCCCATTTTGGGTATAAAGAAATCAAATGGTAAATGGAGACTAGTTCAAGATTTACAAATAATAAATGAGGCTGTAGTTCCTTTACACCCCGTGGTGCCTATTATACTCTATTGTCTGAAATTCCTGAATGAGCCAAATACTTCTCAGTAATTGATTTAAAAGATGCCTTCTATTCAGTGCCTTTGGCGGAGGAAAGTCAATTTCTATTTGCCTTTGAAGACCCTACAGAGCCAGCTTCTCAGTTAACCTGGACAGTTTTGCCCCAGGGATTTCGTGACAGCTCTCACTTATTTGGACAAAGTTTGTTACAGGATCTACAAAACTTTAATAGCTCTGAAGCAGTGGTACTACAATATGTAGATGATATTCTGCTCTGTGCTGAGACAGAGGAAGCTTGTTCACAAGCCTCAGAAGATTTCTTAAACTTTCTGACAGGCTGCAGTTACCAGGCATCAAGAGAAAAGGCTCAGCTTTGTCAACAATCTGTTAGATATCTGGGCCTAATTGTATCAGAAGGGATGAGGGCCATAGGCCCCAAGAAGATTAAACCTATACTAAATCATCCCCTACCTATGACTTTAAGACAATTCAGAGGATTTTGGGGAATCACAGGCTACTGTTGCATTGGATTCCGGGTTATGGGGAACTTGCCCGGCCTTTGTATAAACTGGTAGCTAAGACTCAGCAGTCCCAGACCAACGGACTGGTTTGGTCTCCAGATACTCAAAAGGCTTTTAAGATTCTTCAGACTGCTCTCCTACAAGCTCCCACTTTGAGCTTGCCCACAGGGTCAGAATTTAATTTGTTAGTCACTGAAAGAAAAGGTATGGCCTTAGGAGTTTTGACACAACCCCGAGGGCCTCACCTGCAACCTATTTCTTGTCTAAGCAGAGAATTAGACGTAATTTGTAATTTCACGTGGGTGGCTACACTGTCCAAGAATAATTGGGGCAACGGCTTTATTAACTCCTGAAGCTTTAAAAATAATCCATGCATGAGATCTTTCTGTATTGACTTCTCATGATGTGAGTGGAATCTTAAATTCTAAGGTTAATACTTGGATGAGAGACAGTAGGCTTCTTAAATATCAGTCATTGTTGTTAGAAGGACCAGTAACTAAGCTTAAAGTTTGTGTAAATTTAAATCCTGCCACTTTCCTTCCTGAGAAGGAAAATGAAACACCTCATCATGATTGTTCCCAATTCCTAACTTTATGCAGCTCAGGAAGACCTAATGGATACCCCGTTAGACAATCCTGACATGGAAATATTTACAGATGCCAGTTTTTTTGTTTGTGAGGGGAAGTGTAAAGCAGGTTACGCAGTGGTGATGGCTGAACAGGTTTTAGAAGCAAAATCTCTCCCGCAGGGAACCAAAGCTCAGCAGGCAGAGCTTGTGGCTCTGACCCGAGCTCTAGAGTTAAGCGAAGGGCAGCGGGTAAATATCTACACTGATTCTAAGTATGTTTATTTGACTTTACATGCTCATGCTGCAACATGGAAAGAAAGAGTTCAAAATGGCAACAGGAGAAGCTATTAATCATTTCAGAGAGCTTGAGAGACTTTTAACTGCTAAATATTGTCCTAAAGAAGTAGCTGTTATGCATTGCAAAGGGCACAGCAGGGATGCGAGTAAAGAAGCCAAAGGTAATCAGCTGGCTGACTGTCAAGCCAGAAAAGCGGCATTTTACTAAACCCCTTCACTCCAGATGCCTTTGAACTGGACAGGTCCTGTGGAACAGGAAAAACCACAATATACCGAGGAAGAATTAGAAAGATACTGTAGGAGGAAACGGACAGAACAGGCTCCATCTTGAAAGCAGGACTCCATCCTGGGCCAGAGTCCATCTTGGACTTTGAGCTATATGCCCAGTATCTATGGAAACGACATACCAACTGGAAAACCAGGCCCCCCAGATGGAAGAACCCCAGGGCTCATACCTAGACTCTCCATTGCCTAAAAGAATACCCTAATTATCTGTGTAACCAAATAGAATCATAAATTCTATTATGCTTATTGGGGTATGACCACAGGCCTATTGATAATTGTCCACTTGAAAAAGGAATTCACAGGGCCTGGACCCAATCTCAGGCCTGTTCATGCTGATCATGCTCTGCCACCTCTCCAATGGACTCTGGACTCTGTGCTTAGTGCCTATGGAAACTACAACAGAAGGATAAGACCCCTTCTGGACAGGGGAATCTTGAAGATCACATCCAGGTTACTCATTGCCTAAGAGAACACATACTCTAATCACCCCTGCCTCTGGACAGGTCATAAATGTTTTCTTTACCTTTTTTTTTTTTTGAGGCCAAATAATAATATTTAATAGTTTAGTCATTAAACAAAAGTCAGGGACCTTAAGTTCCTCATCAGGGGCTATAGATAATATTCTTTTTTTAAAATTTAAATTTATTTATTTTAATTGGAGGCTAATTACTTTACAATATTGTATTGGTTTTGCCATACATCAACATGAATCCACCACGGGTGTACACGTGTTCCCCATCCTGAACCCCCCTCCCATCTCCCTTCCCGTACCATCCCTCTGGGTCATCCCGGTGCACCAGCCCCAAGCATCCTGTATTCTGCATCGAATCTGGACTGGCGATTCATTTCTTATATGATATTATACATGTTTCAATGCCATTCTCCCAAATCATCCCACCCTCTCCCTCTCCCACAGAGTCCAAAAGACTGTTCTATACATCTGTGTCTCTTTTGCTGTCTCGCATACAGGGTTATTGTTATCATCTTTCTAACTTCCATATATATGCGTTAGTTAGTTAGTTCAGTCGCTCAGTTGTGTCCAACTCTTTGCGACCCCATGAATTGCAGCATGCCAGGCCTCCCTGTCCATCACCAAATCCTGGAGTTCACTCAGACTCACTGGTTTTCTTTCTGGCTTACTTCACTCTGTATAATAGGCTCCAGTTTCATCCACCTCATTAGAAGTGATTCAAATGTATTCTTTTTAATGGCTGAGTAATACTCCATTGTGTATATGTACCACAGCTTTCTTATCCATTCATCTGCTGATGGACATCTAGGTTGCTTCCATGTCCTGGCTATTATAAACAGTGCTGCGATGAACATTGGGGTACATGTGTCTCTTTCAATTCTGGTTTCCTCGGTGTGTATGCCCAGCAGCGGGATTGCTGGGTCATAAGGCAGTTCTATATCCAGTTTTTTAAGGAATCTCCACACTGTTCTCCATAGTGGCTGTACTAGTTTGCATTCCCACCAACAGTGTAAGAGGGTTCCATTTTCTTCACACCCTCTCCAGCATTTATTGCTTGTAGAGTTTTGGATCACAGCCATTCTGACTGGCATAAAATGGTACCTCATTGTGGTTTTGATTTGCATTTCTCTGATAATGAGTGATGTTGAGCATCTTTTCATGTGTTTGTTAGCCATCTGTATGTCTTCTTTGGAGAAATGTCTATTTAGTTCTTTGGCCCATTTTTTGATTGGGTCATTTATTTTTCTGGACCTGAGCTGCAGGAGTTGCTTGTATATTTTTGAGATTAGTTCTTTGTCAGTTGCTTCATTTGCTATTATTTTCTCCCATTCTGAAGGCTGTCTTTTCACCTTGCTTATAGTTTCCTTTGTTGTGCAGAAGCTTTTAATTTTAATTAGGTCCCATTTGTTTATTTTTGCTTTTATTTCCAATATTCTGGGAGGTGGGTCATAGAGGATCCTGCTGTGATTTATATCAGAGAGTGTTTTGCCTATGTTCTCCTCTAGGAGTTTTATAGTTTCTGGTCTTAGGTTTAGATCTTTAATCCATATTTAGTTTATTTTTGTGTATGGTGTTAGAAAGTGTTCTAGTTTCATTCTTTTACAAGTGGTTGACCAGTTTTCCCAGCACCACTTGTTAAAGAGATTGTCTTTTCTCCATTGTATATTCTTGCCTCCTTTGTCAAAGATAAGGTGTCCATAGGTGTATGGATTTATCTCTGGGCTTTCTATTTTGTTCCATTGATCTATATTTCTGTCTTTGTGCCAGTACCATACTGTCTTGATGATTGTGGCTTTGTAGTAGAGCCTGAAGTTAGGCAGGTTGATTCCTCCAGTTCCATTCTTCTTTCTCAAGATTGCTTTGGCTATTCGAGGTTTTTTGTATTTCCATACAAATTGTGAAGTTATTTGTTCTAGCTCTGTGAAAAATACCGTTGGTAGCTTGATAGGGATTGCATTGAATCTATAGATTGCTTTGGGTAGTATACTCATTTTCACTATATTGATTCTTCCGATCCATTAACATGGTATATTTCTCCATCTATTAGTGTCCTCTTTGATTTCTTTCACCAGTGTTTTATAGTTTTCTATATATAGAAATTATTTAGTTTCTTTAGGTAGATATATTCCTAAGTATTTTATTGTTTTCATTGCAATGGTGAATGGAATTGTTTCCTTAATTTCTCTTTCTATTTTTTCATTATTAGTGTATCGGAATGCAAGGGGTTTCTGTGTGTTGATTTTATATCCTGCAACTTTACTATATTCGTTGATTAGCTCTAGTAATTTTCTGGTGGAGTTTTTAGGATTTTCTATGTAGAGGATCACGTCATCTGCAAACACTGAGAGTTTTACTTTTTCTTTCCCAATTTGGATTCCTTCTATTTCTTTTTCTGCTCTGATTGCTGTGGCCAAAACTTCCAAAACTATGTTGAATAGTAATGGTGAAAGTGGGCACCCTTGTCTTGTTCCTGACTTTAGAGGAAATGCTTTCAATTTTTCACCATTGAGGATAAAGTTTGCTGTGGGTTTGTCATATATAGCTTTTATTACATTGAGGTATGTTCCTTTCTATTCCTGCTTTCTGGAGAGTTTTTATCATAAATGGATGTTGAATTTTGTCAAAGGCTTTCTCTGCATCTTTTGAGATAATCATATGGCTTTTATTTTTCAATTTGTTAATGTGGTATATTACATTGATTGATTTGCAGATATTGAAGAATCCTTGCATCCCTGGGATAAAGCCCACTTGGTCATGGTGTATGATCTTTTTAATGTATTTTTGGATTCTGATTGCTAGAATTTTGTTAAGGATTTTTGCATCTATGTTTATCAGTGATATTGGCCTATAGTTTTCTTTTTTTGTGGCATCTTTGTCAGGTTTTGGTATTAGGGTGATGGTGGCCTCATAGAATGAGTTTGGAAGTTTACCTTCCTCTGCAATCTTCTGGAAGAGTTTGAGTAGGATAGGTGTTAGCTCTTCTCTAAATTTTTGGTAGAATTCAGCTGTGAAGCCGTCTGGACCTGGGCTTTTGTTTGCTGGAAGATTTCTGGTTACAGTTTCAATTTCCGTGCTTGTGATGGGTCTGTTAAGATTTTCTATTTCTTCCTGATGTAGTTTTGTAAAGTTGTACTTTTCTAATAATTTGTCCATTTCTTCAACATTGTCCATTTTTATTCATATAATTGCTGATAGTAGTCTTTTATGATCCTTTGTATTTCTATGTTGTCTGTTGTGATCTCTCCATTTTCATTTCTAATTTTATTGATTTGATTTTTCTCCCTTTGTTTCTTGATGAGTCTGGCTAATGGTTTGTCAATTTTATTTATCCTTTTGGCTTTGTTGATTTTTGCTATGGTCTCTTTTGTTTCTTTTGCATTTATTTCTGCCCTAATTTTAAAGATTTCTTTCCTTCTACTAACCCTGGGGTTCTTCATTTCTTCCTTTTCTAGTTGCTTTAGGTGTAGAGTTAGGTTATTTATTTGACTTTTTCCTTGTTTCTTGAGGTATGCCTGTATTGCTATGAACTTTCCCCTTAGCACTGCTTTTACAGTGTCCCACAGGTTTGGGTTGTTTTCATTCATTTCTATGCATATTTTGATTTTTTTTAACTTCTTCTGTGATTTGTTGGTTATTCAGCAGCGTGTTGTTCAGCCTCCATATGTTGGAATTTTTAATAGTTTTTCTCCTGTAAGTGAAGTCACTCAGTCGTATCCGACTCTTTGCGACCCCATGGACTGTAGCTTACCATGCTCCTCCGTCTGTGGGATTCTCCAGGCAAGAATACTGGAGTGGGTTGCCATTTCCTTCCCCAGGAGATCTTCCCAACCCAGGGATCGAACCGGGGTCTCCTGCATTGCAGGTAGATGCTTTACCATCTGAGCCACCAGGGAAGCTCTCTTTCTCCTGTAATTGAAATCTAATCTTACTGCATTGTGGTTGGAAAAAATGTTTGGAATGATTTCAATTTTTTTGAATTTACCAAGGCTAGATTTATGGCCCAAGATGTGATCTATCCTGGAGAAGTTTCCATGTGCACTTGAGAAAAAGGTGAAATTCATTGTTTGGGGGTGAAATGTCCTATAGCTATCAATTAGGTCTAACTGGTGTATTGTGTAATTTAAAGTTTGTGTTTCCTTGTTAATTTTCTGTTTAGTTGATCTATCCATAGGTGTGAGTGGGGTATTAAAGTCTCCCACTATTATTGTGTTATTGTTAATTTCCCCTTTCATACTTGTTAGCATTTGTCTTACATATTTCGGTGCCCCTATGTTGGGTGCACATATATTTATAATTGTTATATCTTCTTCTTGGATTGATCCTTTGATCATTATGTAGTGTCCTTCTTTGTCTCTTTTCACAGCCTTTGTTTTAAAGTCTATTTTATCTAATATGAGTATTGGTACTCCTGCTTTCTTTTGGTCTCTATTTGCGTGGAATATCTTTTTCCAGCCCTTCACTTTCAGTCTGTATGTGTCCCCTGTTTTGAGGTGGGTCTCTTGTAGACAACATATATAGGGGTCTTGTTTTTGTATCCATTCAGCCAGTCTTTGTCTTTTGGTTGGGGCATTCAACCCATTTACGTTTAAGGTAATTATTGATAAGTATGATCCTGTTGCCATTTACTTTATTGTTTTGGGTTCGAGTTTATACACCCTTTTTGTGTTTCTTGTCTAGAGAGTATCCTTTAGTATCTGTTGGAGAGCTGGTTTGGTGGTGCTGAATTCTCAGCTTTTGCTTGTCTGTAAAGCTTTTGATTTCTCCTTCATATTTGAATGAGATCCTTGCTGGGTACAGTAATCTGGGCTGTAGGTTATATTCTTTCATCACTTTAAGTATGTCTTGCCATTCCCTCCTGGTCTGAAGAGTTTCTACTGAAAGATCAGCTGTTATTCTTATGGGAATCTCCTTGTGTGTTATTTGTTGTTTTCCCTTGCTGCTTTTAATATTTGTTCTTTGTGTTTGATTTTTGTTAATTTGATTAATATGTGTCTTGGGGTGTTTTGCCTTGGGTTTATCCTGTTTGGGACTCTCTGGGTTTCTTGGACTTGGGTGATTATTTCCTTCCCCATTTTAGGGACGTTTTCAACAATTATCTCCTCAAGTATTTTCTCATGGTCTTTCTTTTTGTCTTCTTCTGGGACTCCTATGATTCGAATGTTGGGGCATTTAAAATTGTCCTGGAGGTCTCTGAGATTGTCCTCATTTCTTTTAATTCGTTTTTCTTTTATCCTCTCTGATGCATTTATTTCTACCATTCTATCTTCTACTTCACTAATCCTATCTTCTGCCTCCATTATTCAACTATTTGTTGCCTCCAGAGTGTTTTTGATCTCATTTATTGCATTATTCATTATATATTGACTCTTTTTTATTTCTTCTAGGTCCTTGTTAAACCTTTCTTGCATCTTCTCAATCCTTGTCTCCAGGCTGTTTATCTGTGATTGCATTTTGATTTCAAGGTTTTGGATCATTTTCACTATCATTATTTGGAATTCTTTATCATGTAGATTCCCTATCTCTTCCTCTTTTGTTTGGTTTGGTGGGCATTTATCCTGTCCCTTTACCTCCTGGGTATTCCTCTGTCTCTTCATCTTGTTTATATTGCTGAATTTGGGGTGGCCTTTCTGTATTCTGGCAGTTTGTGGAGTTCTCCTTATTGTGGAGTTTCCTCGCTATGGGTGGGGTTGTACGGGTGGCTTGTCAAGGTTTCTTAGTTACGGAAGCTTGTGTCAGTGTTCTGGTGGGTGGAGCTGGATTTCTTCTCTCTGGAGTGCAATGAAGTGTCCCGTAATGTGTTACGAGATGTCAATGGGTTTGGAGTGACTTTGGGCAGCCTGTATATTGAAGCTCAGGGCTATGTTCCTGTGTTGCTGGAGAATGTGCGTGGTATGTCTTGCTCTGGAACTTGTTGGCCCTTGGGTGGTGCTTGGTTTCAGTGTAGGTATGGAGGCGTTTGATGAGCTCCTGTTGATTAATGTTTCCTGGAATCAGGAGTTCTCTGATGTTCTCAGGATTTGAACTTAAGCCTCCTGCTTCTGGTTTTCAGTCTTATTTTTACAGTAGCCTCAAGACTTCTCGATCTATACAGCACCATTGATAAAACATCTAGGTTAAAGATGAAAAGTTTCTCCACAGTGAGGGACACCCAGAGAGGTTCACAGAGTTACATGGAGAAGAGAAGAGGGAGGAGGGAGTTAGAGGTGACCCGAATGAGATGAGGTGGAATCAAAAGAGGAGAGAGCAAGCTAGCCAGTAATCACTTCCTTATGTGCGCTCCACAGTCTGGACCACTCAGAGATGTTCACGGAGTTATACAGAGAAGAGAAGAGGGAGGAAAGAGACAGAGGTGGCCAGGAGGATAAAAGGGGGGAATCAAAAGGAGAGAGATGGATCTAGCCAGTAATCAGTTCCCTAAGTGTTCTCCACTGTCTAGAACACACAGAGATTCACAGAGTTGGATAGAGAAGAGAAGGGGCAGGGAGGAGACAGAGGCGACCTGGTGGAGAAAAAGGAGAGTCCAAAGGGGGAGAGAGCAGTCAAGCCAGTAATCTTGCTCCCAAGTAAAAATGGGTACTGAAGATTGGGTTCTTAAAAGTACAAAATTGATAACAAATACCAAAAAGCAAAGATTAAAAATCTAGAGTAGAGGTTGGATTTTCAAAAATACAATATTAAAGAAAAGAAGAAAAAAAAGTCACAAAAATTATAAATATATATACATATACATATGAAGTTTGCTTTAAAAAATAGGATTTTTTTTTGCAAAGTAATAGTAGGTTATAAAAATGAAAATTAAAGGAGTAATAGAGGACTTAAAATTTTTTTAAAATTAAAAAAAAGAATGATCATAAAAATAGTAAAAATATACCTAGGACTTTCTCTGGTGTTGTTGTGGGCAGTGTGGGGTCAGTTCATTTTCGGATAGTTCCTTCAGTTCAGTCCAGTCACTCAGTCATGTCTGACTCTTCACGACCCCATGAATCACAGCACGCCAGGCCTCCCTGTCCATCATCAACTCCCAGAGTTCACTCAAACTCACATCCATCGAGTCAGTGATGCCATCCAGCCATCTCATTCTCTGTCGTCCCCTTCTCCTCCTGCCCCCAATCCCTCCCAGCATCAGAATCTTTTCCAATGAGTCAACTCTTCGCATGAGGTGGCCAAAGTACTGGAGTTTCAGCTTTAGCATCATTCCTTCCAAAGAAATCCCAGGGCTGATCTCCTTCAGAATGGACTGGTTGGATCTCCTTGCAGTCCAAGGGACTCTCAAGAGTCTTCTCCAACACCACAGTTCAAAAGCATCAATTCCTCGGCACTCAGATTTCTTCACAGTCCAACTCTTGCATCCATACATGACCACCGGAAAAACCATAGCCTTGACTAGATGGACCTTTGTTGGCAAAGTAATGTCTCTGCTTTTCAATATACTATCTAGGTTGGTCATAACTTTTCTTCCAAGGAGTAAGCATCTTTTAATTTCATGGCTTGGTCCGGCTTATATTTCTCAAGATCTATAGGCCCCTTCCTATGCAGTCAGTACTAACTACAGGGTTTTAATCTACTGCATCTGTCACTTCCAAGGCAGTTCCCTCTGTTTTAGCTTCTACTGTTTGCTGGTCTCTTCAGTGTCTGATTTCCGCCCTGACACAGGGGGCGGTGGTGGACACTTTTCTAGGCTCCCTTGTTCAGTTGCGCAGTAGGGAGGGAGGGACGCTGCAAACAAATAACACTGGCGTGTGCTCACAGTGTCTCAGCTGCATTGGGCCTGCCCCCACTCACAGCGCGTGTGCCCTCCCTGCCCACACTGCTCAGGCTTTAGGTTGCTCCACTGGGAACCCTCCAAGGCCAGCCCTGGACTGCATGCACCTCCCAGGTCTAAGCCGCTCAGGTTCAGGCGCTCGGGGAGTCCTCAGAGGCAGAGACTCGGTTGCGCTGGCGTTTTGTGTCCGAGCAGCTCAGGTGATGAGGTGTTTGGCGAGCACGGTCGCTGTGACTTATCGCCTCCCCCATCCCTGCCACTCGGTTTTCTGGGTGTACAACCGGTGCACCTTCGCAGGCAGATGTCCAGAACCCCAAGAAGTCTTAGTTAGCAAAGAAGCCTGCTTGCAGTTTGGTAGATAATGTCTCTCTGGGGCTGCAAGTGCTCCCTTCCGGCTCTGGCTACCTGTCACCGGAGGAGGATGGTCTGCAGCCGGCTAGCTCAGTTCAGTCCTTTGTTTTGTGCTCTGGCCTGGCGGTGTCTTAGATTAGGGATTTGTGCGTGGTAGCTATCCCGCAGTCTGGTTTGCTAGCCCAAGTTAGTTAGCTCAGATTGCCCTCGGGGCATTCAGGCCTGGTCCTTACTCTAAGCAATGCAGCCCGCACCTCCCTGCAAAGCCCCCACTTGCTAGTGGTGGGTGCAGGCATCTGCGCTGCTTCTCCACTGGGGGAGTTACAATTGGGCTGGTAATCTGTGGGTTTTAATTATTTATTTATTTTTCCTCCCTGTTATGTTGCCCTCTGTGCTTCCAAGGCTCGCCACAGATTCGGCAGTGAGAGTGTTTCCTCGTGTTTGGAAACTTCTCTCTTTTTAAGACTCCCTTCCTGGGATGGAGCTCCGTCCCTCCCTCTTTTGTCTCTTTTTTTGTCTTTATATTTTTGCCTACCTCCTTTCGAAGACAATGGGCTGCTTTTCTGGGTGTCTGATGTCCTCTGCTGGCATTCAGAAGTTGTTTTGTGGAATTTACTCAGCGTTTCAATGTTCTTTTGATGAATTTGTGGGGGAGAAAGTGGTCTCCACGTCCTATTCCGACACCATCTTGGGACCGCCTTCATAAATCTTTTCTGTATCTATTGGAATGTAACCACAGGCTTATTGATTATTAACTGGTTGGAATGTAACCACGAGCTTATTGATTATTAACTGTCTGAACACATAAGACATGAATGATGGGGTTATTGTGATTGTGATTGTATTTACCCTTCCTTTGTTTATGTAAGTCTCAAGGAATTTGTGGTGGTGGGTTTCGACATGTATACATGGGGTATAAAAAATTTTCACAAATACTGGTCGGGGTCCTTGACTAAGAGGAGACTAAGAGGAGACTAAGAGGTCCAATGCCTTGGGTCTGCTGGTATACTAAACTGCATTCCACTATCTGCATTGTCCTTCTGAGTCAGTTTGCTTCCCGGAATGCATGGCTGTAACATTTGGTGCATTGGCTGGGAAACTCCTCGCTTTGAGGGACAGGTCTCATTTGAGGCCACCCTGAGGCTTTGAGGCTTGAATCTCCTAGAGGGGGGAAGGCGCCTTGCCCTGTGTAAGAATTCGGCCTTTCAATGCCCCATTTCTTCGCTTTGGCAGGTAGTGAATGGCAGCAAGGGAACTGAGCACTCAGGTGGGGAGGAGCCCAGCTGGCAGGGTGGAAGAGGGGGCCTGATCACCCCCCTGGGAGGGACCAGAAGGGAGACGCATAGGAAACTGGTTTCGGTTGGCGACAATAGCTGCTCGGCACTCAGGTCGACAGCTGTGCCAGGGATAAAGAAAGGGAACTTTAGGTTTAAGAAAGCCAGTTAGGAGGTGTGTCCACGCCGTCTTAGGGAACATGCCGAGCTGTCACCACAGGGTTTTAGAAAGAGGCCATCAATTTCCGCCGCTCACATTCTGCCCTCCCTAGGAGGTACCCATCTGCTGCGTGACCCATCATCTCCCCTGCCAGTGAAAAGGTAGATTGGCTTCTGGGGAAGGCCCTGGGACGTGGGAATCCAAGGGTTAAAAAATGGGAGGAAACGAATCTAAGGCCACTGTATTGGAGAATATGATTAAGAATTTTAAGAAAGGATTTGATGGAGATGATGGGAGGAAAATGACGCCCAGCTGGCTCCGTACGCTTTGTGAAGTCGAATGGCCTTCAGTGGGAGTTAGCAGGCCATCAGAGGGAATTATGGACTTAAATGTCATAAAGGCAGTCTATGGTAGAGTTACGGGAAAGCGTGGACACCCCGACCAGTTCCTGTACATAGACTCTTGGCTGGGAATAGCCCAAGAACCACCCCCTGCCCCCCTGCCCCAAATGGGCCTGTTTTTACACTCATGGCGGGGAAGGAAAAATCTTGATGGCCCAAAAGGTAACCAAGGATGAAGAGGAAATTTTCAGTCAGTTGAGTCACTCAGTCGTGTCCAACTCTTTGCGACCCCATGAATCGCAGCACGCCAGGCCTCCCTGTCCACCACCAACTCCTGGAGTTCACCCAGACTCACGTGATGCCATCCAGCCATCTCACCCTCTGTCGTCCCCTTCTCCTCCTGCCCCCAGTCCCTCCCAGCATCAGAGTCTTTTCCAATGAGTCAACTCTTCGCATGAGGTGGCCAAAGTACTGGAGTTTCAGCTTTAGCATCATTCCTTCCAAAGAAATCCCAGGGCTGATCTCCTTCAGAATGGACTGGTTGCATCTCCTTGCAGTCCAAGGGACTCTCAAGAGTCTTCTCCAACAGCACAGTTCAAAAGCATCAATTCTTCGGTGCTCAGCCTTCTTCACAGTCCAACTCTCACATCCATACATGACCACTGGAAAAACTATACCCTTGACTAGACGGACCTTTGTTGTCAAAGTAATGTCTCTGCTTTTGAATATGCTATCTAGGTTGGTCATAACTTTTCTTCCAAGGAGTAAGCATCTTTTAATTTCATGACTGCAGTCAACATCTGCAGTGATTTTGGAGCTCAAAAAAATAAAGTCTAACACTGTTTCCACTGTTTCCCCATCTATTTCCCATGAAGTGATGGGACCAGATACCATGATCTTCGTTTTCTGAATGTTGAGTTTTAAGCCAACATTTTCACTCTCCTCTTTCACCTTCATCAAGAGGCTTTTTAGTTCCTCTTCATTTTCTGCCATAAGGGTGGTGTCATCTGCATATCTGAGGTTATTGATATTTCTCCCAGCATCTTGATTGCAGCTTATGCTTCTTCCAGCCCAGCACTTCTCATGATGTACTCTGAAGGACCCTGAAGGAGATGAGCTTCCCCCACCTCGTATTGGATGATGGTTCTGCCAGCTAGTAGCACCGTGGCCACCAGAGGCCCATCCGGAGGAACCAGCCCCGGACCGGTAAGCCTCCCAGACTCCTCAACAGTCCCAAAGCTCCACAGATTGTAGAGCTGCAGCGCCGCACCCCCCCCCCCCCAACCCACCCAACAGGCTCCAGCCTCAGCTGGAGGGACAATGAGCCCACCGGACTCTACAAGCCCAGATGCTGCCCCTACGTTCCCTAAACTCTACCCTCCACTCCTGGTAAGTACTCCCAGACAAGGGGGAGGAACCACTGGGATTAAACAAAGGCTCCGCTCTGCCAAAGAGCCAGAGGAAAACATACCCTTGCAGATGCCCCTCAGAGAAGCTCAGCAACCCCCAGTGATCGGGGAGGACGTAACTATCACAAGCCCCTGTAACCTGTTACTATCAGCCCTTTTCATCACCGATACACTGAACTGGCAAAAGCATACCCCCTCTTACTCGGTGGAACTCCAGGGCGTGACTAGACTAATGGAGACCATTTTCCTCACTCATTGACCAACCTGGGACGATATAATGCAATTACTAGCATCTCTCTTCAGTACAGAAGAGAGATATAGGATCAACACTGAGGCAAGGAAATGGTTACAGGAGATGGTTCCTGAGGGCACTGCTAACCCACAGAGGTGGATAGAGCAAGGCTTCCCCACTGACAGACCTATTTGGGATTTCAATACAGAGGAAGGAAAAATCCAATTAGACAGACCGTACGATGATTACACAAGGACTTAAAAGGGGAGACTGGAGGCTGATGGACATGTCTAAACCGGCCGGAATAGTTCAGAAGGGAAACGAGTCACCTTCCGAATTTTACGAGAGACTTTGTGAGGCCTACAGACTCTATACACCCATAGGTCCAGAAGCTACGGGCTCCCAGATTGTTATCAATTCAGCATTTATCTCGCAAGCATGTCCTGACAAAAAACAAACGCTTCAAAAGCCCGAGGGAGTTCTATCCATGTCTAGTTCTCGGCTGATTGAAATAGCAGATAAGGTGTTTCAGAATAGGGACACGGAAATAGAAAAGAAATACGAGAAAAGGTATAAAGACGAGCAGAGGAGAACAGACGAGAGGTTTGCAATGTTGGCTGCTGTGCTTGGAAAGTCTTCCGAAGACTTTTCCACCGCCCAAGCAAAGAAACCCCCCCAGCTTCGAGGTCAGGACAGCCCTCCAACTGGTCCCAACGGAGGCCACTGGCTTCATTACAGCCAAATCAATGCGCCTGATGCCGTGGGTTCAGTCATTGGAAGAATGAGTGCCCAGCAGGAAGAAGGGAGAATAAATCCCTCCCGGTTGCAGAACTCACTAACATAGAGACTGAATAGGGATGCCGGGGCTCAAAGACTTCAGGTCCCTGAGAGCCCATGGTAACTTTAAAAATTGGGAACTAAGACATTGACCTTATGGTGGACACCGGGCAGAATTGTCCGTGGTAACTAAAGCCGTGGCGCCACTGTCTAAAAGGACCGCCGCCGTAACTGGGTTTCGGGAGAAGAAATGGTTAAGTCGCTTTGCCAGCCCAGGAAATGTCAGATGGGGGTCACCAAGTGATGCATGAGGTCCTCTATATCCCTGAGTGCCCACTGCCCCTGCCGGGGAGAGACTTACTCTCCAAACTGGGAGCACAAGTGACTTTCTCTCCTGAAGAGAGGCCCACTTTTCGGGTGGGCACACCAACCTACTTACTCTCCCTCTCTGTGCCCCCTCAAGACAAATGGAGGCTACGTGAGCCCCCTGGAGATAAACAGGCCAGGAGACAGAGTTGAAGAGAAGGCTAACTCAGCTGTTCCCTGAGGTCTGGGGTGAAGATAACCACCCTGGGCTAGCTAGACACCAAGCCCCTGTAATAATAGAACTCAAAGCTGGCACCACCCTGGTGAGAAAGCATCAATACCCAATACCCAAAGGAGCCCGAATCGGGATTCTGCCTCACATCAGCAGGCTAAAACAGGCAGGCATCCTGGTGGAATGTCAAACAGCCTGGAACACACCAATCTTACCGGTAAAGAAGGAAGGAGGACAAGACTATAGGCCCGTACAGGACCTCAGATTGGTCAGTCAGGCCACTGTAACTCTGCACCTGTCTGTCCCAAAGCCCTATACCTTACTTAGCCTCCTCCCACCTAAGACAAGGATCTATACTTGCTTGGACCTCACAGAGGCCTTTTCCCGTATACGCCTAGCACCTGCATCACAACCCATTTTTGCCTTTGAATGGGAGGACCCAATCGGAGGCAATAAGCAGCAGCTCACTTGGACACACCTCTCGCAAGGATTCAAAACACACCAAACATCTTTGGAGAAGCCTTGGCCTCAGACCTGGAGCCTTTCCAGCCTGAAAGGTATGGATGTTGTCTCCTGCAATATGTGGACGACGTGTTGCTAGCCGCTGAGCCCTGGGTAGAATGCTGTGAAGGGACCCCAGGCTCCTCCACTTGCGGGCAGAGGCAGGATCCCGAGTGTCGAGGAAAAGGCACAAATCTGCAAGGAGGAGGTAAGGTATTTGGGGTTTGTCTTAAGGGGAGGCACAAGGTTGCTAGACCAATCTAGAAAAGAAGTAATTCTGAGGCCCCGCACACCTAAGACTCACTGGCAAGTCAGGGAGGTCCTAGGGGCCACTGGATTCTGCAGGATTTGGATTCCAAGGTATTCTCAAATAGCCCAGCCCCTATTTGAGCTCCTGACAGGGCCTGAAGAAAATCCAATAAACTGGACTGAGAAACAGCAGAAAGCCTTTGAGGAGCTAAGACTAGCATTCACCTCTGCCTGCGCCTTGGGATTGCCAGACCTCCCCAAACCGTTCACCTTGTATATGACCGGGAAAGATGAACAGCCATGGGGGTTTTGACTCAGACCTTGGGAACATGGGACAGGCCAATAGCTTACCTTTCAAAGTGACTTGATAACGTTGCCACCGGGTGGCCTAGCTGTCTGCGGGCAGTGGCTACGGTCGCCTTACTGGTACGTGAAGCTGCAAAGCTGACTTTCGGCCAGGACCTGATTGTAAAGTTCCCACGTGAAGTCAACACCCTCCTTTGAGGAGACCCCCCAAAATGGCTGTCAAACCCCCGAATTATTCAATACCAGGGACTGCTATGCGAAAACCCCAATGTCCATATTGAGCCTTGCCAATGGGAAAGGTGGACCTACCCACGATTGCAAGAAGTCTTAGAGGAGGTCTATGCTAGGCGTCCAGACCTCTGAGCAGGCCAATTTCAAATCCTGACTGGACTCTGTACACTGATGGCACCAGCCTGGTAAAGCTAGGACAGTGACTGTCAGGCTATGCTGTAGTCGCAGAGAGGACTGTTATCGAGGCCAGCTCCTTACCACAGCACTGGTCAGCCCAGCGAGCAGAGTTATGGGCCTTAATCCAGGCACTGCAATTGTCAGGGGGTAAGAGAGTGAACATCTACACCGACTCCCAGTATGCTTTCGCTATGCTCCATGGACATGGGGTGCTATACCGGGAGGGAGGCCTTCTAACAGCCAATGGAAAGGACATTAAGAATAAGAAGGAGATTCTGACTCTGCTAGACACTGTCTGGAGCCCCACAGAGATAGCAGTCATGCACTGCCGTGGGCATCAGAAGGAAGACACCCCACAGGCTCAAGAAAATAGGCTGGCTGACAAGACCCCCAGATGGGCAGCTGAGGACAGAAATGAATGCAGGGAAATCCCCATGAGAACATTTGTCCTAGCTGAGCTACCCGAGCTGGCCCTAGACTCCCCGACATACACTGAGGCTCAAACCCAACTAGCTGAAGCGGAGGGAGCCACCAAAACAGACAAAGGATGGCGGGAGCTACCAGGTGGTGATCTGCTAGTGCCCGAGGAGATGGCCCCCTCTCTGGTGAGCCAAGCCCATCGTTCGACTTACCTAGGACATGACAAATTGGAGGAATTGATCCAAAGGTATTTTCTGGTTCCTCGCCTTGCCTCTCTGTGTAGAACGGAATCCCCAAATTGCAACACCTGCTCTCAGATTAACACCGCTCCAGGCTGCAGGCCAAACCCTCCAGGCATCCAATTAAAAGGTACCCTTCCTTTTGAACACCTGGAAGTGGACTTCACTGAGATGAAACCATATCGCCATTTTCGTTACCTGTTGGTCTTGGTATGTACATTCTCGGGATGGGTGGTGGCCTTCCCACCTGAACTGAAAGAGCATCAGAAGTGGCTCGGAGCCTCCTTAGGGAAATAGTTCCTCGATTTGGATTCCCCACCAGCACAGGATCAGATAACGGCCCAGCCTTCATATCAGCTCTGATACAACAAGTAAGTAAAGCCATGAAGATAAATGGACGTTACACACTGCCTAGTGGCCTCAGAATTCCGGAATGGTAGAACGAACTAACCGGACACTAAAGGAGACACTTTCTAAATGGATTATAGAAACTGACTGTTCCTGTGTAGATGTACTTCCCACGGCCTTGCTCAAACTCAGGATGACCGCACGGTCCCATGGCTACTCTCCCTACGAAATTGTATATGGGAGGCCTCCTCCCATAATAAGACAGGTAACAACTGATGTACTTCAGGTAAGAGGAGATGGGATATCACAGCAGACGGAACAACTAGGTAAGGTAATTAATCAAGTAACTAAGTTTGTGCAAGAAAGAATACCGTCCCCCTGGGGGAGCAAATGTGTGAGTTTATACCCGGGGACCAGGTATGGGTGAAAGACTGGAAACACGACCCACTAGCCCCAGGGGACAGGTCCTTATACTCTCGTTTTAACCACCGCTGCCACAATCAAAGTTGCAGGCATTGCCTCTTGGATCCATCACACCAGAGCGAAGAAGGCATACAACGCTGACCTGGAAGACGCCGAGTGGACCACCCAGAAGGACCCTACCGACCCACGGGAAACCAAGATCATTCTGAAGAGGAAGAAGAAAAGGAGGTCCCAGACGAGCCCTCTATAGGATGGAGCTGGGTAAGCGACTCCTGCTACTTGGCTTCACCAACGCAATTCTGAACCTGACCACTGTCCCAGTACAGGGCAACATCTTCATCTCATGGGCACATTCTTACGCGAACTTCCACAACTCCTCCAATTGTTGGGTATGTGGGGCTATGCCCCTGTCAGTAATGGACGGACTCCCCTGGTGGGTATCGCCACTTCATGATGGAGACTTTCTACCACTGTGTTCTTTCTTGGAACAACAGAAAGGAACTTTCATTTCTCTCAGCAATCATGATCTTTCTTTGCTCCCCTGGTGTAAGAAAGAGCCATCAATGGGCCTGGGACATGGGGTTACATTTAGCATGAACGCTAGTCTTAAGGCACTAACAAGTGCTTATAACTCATATATGAGCAATGGACAGAAGAACAGCACCCCTACAAAAGAGGAACAGACCTTCCGGTACCATGAGGTATACTACCAGGTCTGGGATGAATATTTCTGGATGACTTCTGAGAGAGGACAGGTGATTACTCGCGCTACAATTTGCTGGGAACAAAAAGAACACAAAATTGGATTTGGAGACCACCCCCTAAACCCAAAAGATTTAAAATATATGGGTTATTTGTCCGCTGAACAATGTAAACAAATCTTGGACGTAACCTATCACCCCAGTCGGTCTGCTCAGTGGCCCGGTTCCGACTGGAAATATAGTCCCGGAATCCGCTGGGTAGCCCCCAACGGGACCAAGTGGCTCTGTGGGCCTAACTTATGGCCATGGTTACCAGTTGGCTGGGTAGGGCGTTGCACACTAGGGTTTGTTTTCGCCCCTGGCAGAATTAAGCCTAGCCTACACCATCCTCCAGCAAACCTGCCCTATCTGCATGCGAGATGGACACGATCCACGTTCCAATGGTATGACTATCTTGCTGGCTTCTTTGTACCCTCTATAGGGACAGCGGATATCATGGTTAAGGTAGAGGCCTTAAATAATTTCACTAAACAGGCCCTCTTAGACAGTAAAAAAGCCATTGAAGCTTTGAACGAAGAACAATCTCAGATGAGGAAGGCAGTAATGCAAAATAGGATGGCATTAGACATACTCACAGCAGCCCAGGGGGGAACTTGTGCCATAATTAAAGTCGAATGTTGTGTATACATCCCTGACCTGTCTGGAAATGTATCTGCTGCCATGGAGGATATGCAAAAACAAGTGAAAGCCATGTCTGGTGAAAATATTCCTTTTTGGACTTTGATCCTGTCCTGGGTAAAGGGAGACTGGTGGAAAACTATTGTAAATGTTGTTATAGTATTCTTAATGATACTGGTTTGTGGGCCCTGCTTGTTACAATGCCTTGTGAATTTTGTAACCCAGAGGTTGGTAGCATTCTCTCATGTGGTTGCCCATAGGACTAACGTACAATCTACCTCTAAATGAATGATGCTCGTTACGGAAACTAAGAGCATCAAGAGTGGGGAATGAAGAAGGAATTCACAGGGCCTGGACCCCATCTCAGGCCTGTTTGTGCTGATCGTGCCTGGCCACCTCTCCAGTGGACTCTGGACTCTGTGCTTAGTGCCTATGGAAACTACAACAGAAGGATAACATCCTCTGGACAGGGGAATCTTGAAGATCACATCCAGGTTACTCATCGCCTAAGAGAAAACATAATCTAATCACCCCCGCCTCCGGACAGGTCATAAATCTTTTCTGTATCTATCGGAATGTAACCACAAGCTTATCGATTATTAACTGCTTGGAATGTAACCGCGAGCTTATTGATTATTAACTGTCTGAACACATAAGACATGAATGATGGGTTATTGTGATTGTATTTACCCTTCCTTTGTTTATGTAAGTCTCAAGGAATTTGGGGTGGTGGGTTTCGACACGTACACATGGGGTATAAAAGATTTTCACAAATGCTGGTCGGGGTCCTTGACTAAGAGGAGACCGTGCCTTGGGCCCGCTGGTGTAATAAACTGCACTCCACTATCTGCATTGTCGTTCTGAGTGAGTTAGTTTCCCGGAACGTGTGGCTACAACATTTGGTGCATTGGCCGGGAAACTCCTCACTTTGAGGAGACAGGTCTCATCTGAGGCTACCCTGAGGCCTTGTGGCTTGAATGTCCTAGAGGGGGGAAGGCGCCTTACCCCTCTTGAAGAATTTGGCCTTTCAACGCCCAGTTTCTTCACTTTGGCAGGTAGTGAATGGCAGCAAGGGAACTGAGCGCTCAGGTGGGGAGGAGCCCAGCCGGCAGGGTGGAAGAGGGGGCCTGATCACCCCCCTGGGAGGGACCAGAAGGGAGACGCATAGGAAACTGGTTTCGGTTGGCGACAATAGGTGCTCGGCACTCAGGTCGACAGCTGTGCCAGGGATAAAGAAAGGGAACTTTAGGTTTAAGACAGCCAGTTAGGAGGTGTGTCCACGCTGTCTTAGGGAATGTGCTGAGCTGTCGCCACAGGCTTATAGAAAGAGGCTTGATTTCTGCCGCTCATATTCTGCCCTCCCCAGGAGGTACCCATCTGCTGCATGACCCATCATCTCCCCTGCCAGTGAAAAGGTAGATTGGCTTCTGGGGAAAGCCCTGGGACGTGGGAATCTAGAGGTAAGAAAATGGGAGGAAGCGGATCTAAGGCCACTGTATTGGAGAATAGGACGCAGAATTTTAAGAAAGGATTCGATGGAGACGATGGGAGGAAAATGACACCCGGTCGGCTCTGTACCCTTTGTGAAGTTGAATGGCCTTCAGTGGGCGTTGGCAGGCCACCAGAGGGAACTATGGACTTAAATGTCATAAAAGCAGTTTATGCTATAGTTATGGGAAAGCTCGGACACCCCAACCAGTTCCCGTACATAGACTCTTGGCTGGGAATAGCCTAAGACCCCCTCCAAATGGGCCCGTTTTTATGCTCATGGCAGGGAAGGAAAAGTCTTGATGGCCTAAAAGGTAAGCAAGGATGAGGAGGAAATTTTACAGGACCCTGCAGGAGATGAGCTTCCCCCACCTCGTACTGGATGATGGTTCCGCCAGCTAGTAGCACCATGGCCACCAGAGGCCCATCCGGAGGAACCAGCCCCGGACCGGTAAGCCTCCCAGACTCCTCAACAGTCCCAAAACCCACCCCCGCCCCCACCCCGGCAGGCCTCCAGCCTCAGCTGGAGGGACAATGAGCCCACCAGACTCTACAAGCCCAGATGCTGCCCCTACGTTCCCTAGACTCTACCCTCCACTCCCGGTAAGTACTCCCGGACAAGGGGGAGGAACCACTGGGATTAAACAAAGGCTCCGCTCTGCCAAAGAGCCAGAGGAAAAAATGCCCTTGCAGATGCCCCTCAGAGAAGCTCGGCAATCCCCAGTGACAGGGGAGGATGCAACTATCACAAGCCCCTGTAACCTGTTACTATCAGCCCTTTTCATCACCGATACACTGAACTGGCAAAAGCACACCCCCTCTTACTCGGTGGAACCCCAGGGCGTGACTAGACTAATGGAGACCATTTTCCTCACTCATTGACCAACCTGGGACGATATAATGCAATTACTAGCATCTCTCTTCAGTACAGAAGAGAGATATAGGATCAACACTGAGGCAAGGAAATGGCTACAGGAGATGGTTCCTGAGGGCACTGCTAACCCACAGAGGTGGATAGAGCAAGCCTTCCCCACTGACAGACCTATTTGGGATTTCAATACAGAGGAAGGAAAAATCCAATTAGACAGAACGTACGACGATTACACAAGGACTTAAAAGTGGAGACCAGAGGCTGATGGACATGTCTAAACCGGCCGGAATAGTTCAGAAGGGAAACGAGTCACCTTCCGAATTTTACGAGAGACTTTGTGAGGCCTACAGACTCTATACACCCATAGGTCCAGAAGCTACGGGCTCCCAGATTGTTATCAATTCAGCATTTATCTCGCAGGCATGTCCTGACAAAAAACAAACGCTTCAAAAGCCCGAGGGAGTTCTATCCATGTCTAGTTCTCGGCTGATTGAAATAGCAGATAAGGTGTTTCAGAATAGGGACACGGAAATAGAAAAGAAATACGAGAAAAGGTATAAAGACGAGCAGAGGAGAACAGACGAGAGGTTTGCAATGTTGGCTGCTGCGCTTGGAAAGTCTTCCGAAGACTTTTCCACCGCCCAAGCAAAGAAACCCCCCCAGCTTTGAGGTCAGGACAGCCCTCCAACTGGTCCCAACGGAGGCCACGGGCTTCATTACAGCCAAATCAATGCGCCTGATGCCGTGGGTTCAGTCATTGGAAGAATGAGTGCCCAGCAGGAAGAAGGGAGAATAAATCCCTCCCGGTTGCAGAACTCACTAACATAGAGACTGAATAGGGATGCCGGGGCTCGAAGACTTCAGGTCCCTGAGAGCCCATGGTAACTTTAAAAATTGGGAACTAAGACATTGACCTTATGGTGGACACCGGGCAGAATTGTCCGTGGTAACTAAAGCCGTGGCGCCACTGTCTAAAAGGACCGCCGCCGTAACTGGGTTTCGGGAGAAGAAATGGTTAAGTCGCTTTGCCAGCCCAGGAAACATCAGGGGGGTCACCAAGTGATTCATGAGTTCCTCTGTATCCCTGAGTGCCCACTGCCCCTGCCGGGGAGAGACTTACTCTCCAAACTGGGAGTACAGGTGACTTTCTCTCCTGAAGAGAGGCCCACTTTTCGGGTGGGCACACCAACCAACTTACTCTCCCTCTCTGTGACCCCTCAAGACAAATGGAGGCTACGTGAGCCCCCTGGAGATAAACAAGGCCAGGCGACAGAGGTGGAAAGAAGGCTAACTCAGCTGTTCCCTGAGGTCTGGGGTGAAGATAACCCCCCTGGGCTAGCTAGACACCAAGCCCCTATGATAATAGAACTCAAAGCTTGTGCCACCCTGGTGAGAAAGTGTCAATACCCAATACCCAGAGGAGCCCGAATCGGGATTCTGCCTCACATCAGCAGGCTAAAACAGGCAGGCATCCTGGTGGAATGTCAAACAGCCTGGAACACACCAATCTTACCAGTAAAGAAGGAAGGAGGACAAGACTATAGGCCCGTACAGGACCTCAGATTGGTCAGTCAGGCCACTGTGACTCTGCACCTGTCTGTCCCAAAGCCCTATACCTTACTTAGCCTCCTCCCACCTAAGACAAGGATCTATACTTGCTTGGACCTCACAGAGGCCTTTTCCCGTATATGCCTAGCACCTGCGTCACAACCCATTTTTGCCTTTGAATGGGACGACCCAATCGGAGGCAATAAGCAGCAGCTCACTTGGACACACCTCTCGCAAGGATTCAAAAACACACCAAACATCTTTGGAGAAGCCTTGGCCTCAGACCTGGAGCCTTTCCAGCCTGAAAGGTATGGATGTTGTCTCCTGCAATATGTGGACGACGGGTTGCTAGCTGCTGAGACCTGGGTAGAATGCTGTGAAGGGACCCCAGTGCTCCTCCACTTGCGGGCAGAGGCAGGATCCCGAGTGTCGAGGAAAAAGGCACAAATCTGCAAGGAGGAGATAAGGTATTTGGGGTTTGTCTTAAGGGGAGGCACAAGGTTGCTAGACCAATCTAGAAAAGAAGTAATTCTGAGGCCCCACACGCCTAAGACTCACCGGCAAGTCAGGGAGGTCCTAGGGGCCACTGGATTCTGCAGGATTTGGATTCCAAGGTATTCTCAAATAGCCCAGCCCCTATTTGAGCTCCTGACAGGGCCTGAAGAAAATCCAATAAACTGGACTGAGAAACAGCAGAAAGCCTTTGAGGAGCTAAGACTAGCATTCACCTCTGCCTGCGCCTTGGTATTGCCAGACCTCCCCAAACCATTCACCTTGTATGTGACCGGGAAAGATGAACAGCCATGGGGGTTTTGACTCAGACCTTGGGAACATGGGACAGGCCAATAGCTTACCTTTCAAAGTGACTTGATAACGTTGCCACTGGGTGGCCTAGCTGTCTGCGGGCAGTGGCCACAGTCGCCTTACTGGTACGTGAAGCTGCAAAGCTGACTTTCGGCCAGGACCTGATCGTAAAGGTCCCACATGAAGTCAACACCCTCCTTTGAGGAGACCCCCCAAAATGGCTGTCAAACCCCCGAATTATTCAATACCAGGGACTGCTATGCGAAAACCCCAATGTCCATATCGAGCCTTGCCAGGGTTTAAACCTAGCAACGCTTCTCCCAACGGGAGAAGGTGGACCTACCCACGATTGCAAGAAGTCTTAGAGGAGGTCTATGCTAGGGGCCCAGACCTCCAAGACAGGCCAATTTCAAATCCTGACTGGACTCTGTACACTGATGGCACCAGCCTGGTAAAGCTAGGACAGCGACTGCCAGGCTATACTGTAGTCACAGAGAGGACTGTTATTGAGGCCAGCTCCTGACCACAGCACTGGTCAGCCCAGTGAGCAGAGTTATGGGCCTTAGTCCGGGCACTGCAATTGTCAAAGGGTAAGAGAGTGAATGTGTACACCGATTCCTGGTATGCTTTCGCTATGCTCCACGGACATGGGGTGCTATACCGGGAGGGAAGCCTTCTAACAGCCAATGGAAAGGACATTAAGAATAAGGAGGAGATTCTGACTCTGCTAGATGCTGTCTGGAGCCCCACGGAGGTAGCAGTCATGCACTGCCGTGGGCATCAGAAGGAAGACACCCCACAGGCTCGAGGAAATAGGCTGGCTGCCGCGACCCCCAGACGGGCAGCCGAGGACAGAAAGGAATGCAGGGAAATCCCCATGAGAACATTTGTCCTAGCTGAGCTACCCGAGCTGGCCCTAGACTCCCCGACATACACTGAGGCTCAAACCCAACTAGCTGAAGCGGAGGGAGCCACCAAAACAGACAAAGGATGGCAGGAGCTACCAGGTGGTGATCTGCTAGTGCCCGAGGAGATGGCCCCCTCTCTGGTGAGCCAAGCCCATCGTACAATTTATCTAGGACATGACAATTTGGAGGTATTGATCCGAAGGTATTTTCTGGTTCCTGGCCTCCCCTCTCTGTAGAACGGAATCCCAAAATTGCAACACCTGCTCTCAGATTAACACCGCTCCAGGCTGCAGGCCAAACCCTCCAGGCATCCAATTAAAAGGTACCCTTCCTTTTGAACACCTGGAAGTGGACTTCACTGAGATGAAACCATATCGCCATTTTCGTTACCTGTTGGTCTTGGTATGTACATTCTCGGGATGGGTGGTGGCCTTCCCACCTGAACTGAAAGAGCATCAGAAGTGGCTCGGAGCCTCCTTAGGGAAATAGTTCCTCGATTTGGATTCCCCACCAGCACAGGATCAGATAACGGCCCAGCCTTCATATCAGCTCTGATACAACAAGTAAGTAAAGCCATGAAGATAAATGGACGTTACACACTGCCTAGTGGCCTCAGAATTCCGGAATGGTAGAACGAACTAACCGGACACTAAAGGAGACACTTTCTAAATGGATTATAGAAACTGACTGTTCCTATGTAGATGTACTTCCCACGGCCTTGCTCAAACTCAGGATGACCGCACGGTCCCATGGCTACTCTCCCTACGAAATTGTATATGGGAGGCCTCCTCCCATAATAAGACAGGTAACAACTGATATACTTCAGGTAAGAGGAGATGGGATATCACAGCAGACGGAACAACTAGGTAAGGTAATTAATCAAGTAACTGTTTGTGCAAGGAAGAATACCGTTCCCCCTGGGGGAGCAAATGCATGAGTTTATACCAGGGGACCAGGTATGGGTGAAAGATTGGAAACATGACCCACTAGCCCCCAGTGGAAAGGTCCTTATACTCTTGTTTTAACCACCCCTGCCACAATTAAAGTTGCAGGCATTGCCTCTTGGGTCCATCACACCAGAGCGAAGAAGGCATACAACGCTGACCTGGAAGACACCGAGTGGACTACCCAGAAGGACCCTACCGACCCAGGGGAAACCAAGATCATTCTGAAGAGGAAGAAGAAAAGGAGGTCCCGGACGAGCCCTCTATAGGATGGAGCTGGGTAAGCGACTCCTGCTACTCGGCTTCACCAACGCAATTCTGAACCTGACCACTGTCCCGGTACAGGGCAACATCTTCATCTCATGGGCACATTCTTACGTGAACTTCCACAACTCCTCCAATTGTTGGGTATGTGGGGCTATGCCCCTGTCAGTAATGGACGGACTCCCCTGGTGAAAGTCCACTTCATGATGGAGACTTTCTACCACTGTGCTCCTTCTTGGAACAACAGAAAGGAACTTTCGTTTCTCTCAGCAATCATGATCCTTCTTTGGTCTCCTGCTGTAACAAAGAGGCATCAAATCACCTGGGACATAGCGTTACATTTCATATGAACACTAGTCTTAACGTGGGTAACAAGGGCTTATACGTCATATATGAAAATTAAAAAGGTGAATGGCACCCTTACAAAAGGGGGACAGGGTTCCCAGTACCTTGAGCAATACTACCAGGTCTGGGATGAACATTTCTGGATGAGTCCTGAGAAAGGACAGTTGATTGCTCCTGCAACAATTTGCTGGGAACAAAAAGAACACAAAGTTGGGTTTGGAGACCACCCCCCAGACCCAAAAGAACTAAAACATATGGGTTATTTGTCTGCTGAACAATGTCAAGAAATCTTGGAAGTAACCTGTCACCCCAATCGGTCTGTTGAGTGGCCCGGTTCCAACTGGAAACATAATCCCAATATCTGCTGGGTAGCCCCCAAGGGACCAAGTGGCTCTGTGGGCCTAACTTATGGCCATGGTTACCAGTGGGCTGGGTAGGGCGTTGCACACTAGGGTTTGTTTTCGCCCCTGGCAGAATTAAGCCTAGCCTACACCATCCTCCAGCAAACCTGCCCTATCTGCATGCAAGATGGACACGATCCACGTTCCAATGGTATGACTATCTTGCTGGCTTCTTTGTACCCTCTATAGGGACAGCGGATATCATGGTTAAGGTAGAGGCCTTAAATAATTTCACTAAACAGGCCCTCTTAGACAGTAAAAAAGCCATTGAAGCTTTGAACGAAGAACAATCTCAGATGAGGAAGGCAGTAATGCAAAATAGGATGGCATTAGACATACTCACAGCAGCCCAAGGTGGGGAACTTGTGCCATAATTAAACTTGAATGTTGTGTATACATCCCTGACCTGTCTAGAAATGTGTCTGCTGCCTTGGAGGATATGCAAAATCAAGTGAAAGCCATGTCTAATGAAAATATTCCCTTTTGGACTTCAATCCTGTCCTAGGTAAAGGGAGACTGGTGGAAAACCATTGTAAATGTTGTTATAGTATTCTTAATCATACTGGTTTGTGGGCCCTGCTTGTTACAATGCCTTGTGAATTTTGTAACCCAGAGGTTGGTAGCATTCTCTCATGTGGTTGCCCATAGGACTAACGTACAATCTACCTCTCAATGAATGATGCTCGTTACAGAAACTAAGAGCATCAAGAGGGGGGAATGAAGAAGGAATTCACAGGGCCTGGACCCCATCTCAGGCCTGTTCGTGCTGATCGTGCCCGGCCACCTCTCCAGTGGACTCTGGACTCTGTGCTTAGTGCCTATGGAAACTACAACAGAAGGATAACATCCTCTGGACAGGGGAATCTTGAAGATCACATCCAGGTTACTCATCGCCTAAGAGAAAACATACTCTAATCACCCCCGCCTCCGGACAGGTCATAAATCTTTTCTGTATCTATCGGAATGTAACCACAGGCTTATCGATTATTAACTGCTTGGAATGTAACCACGAGCTTATTGATTGTTAACTGTCTGAACACATAAGACATGAATGATGGGTTATTGTGATTGTATTTACCCTTCCTTTGTTTATGTAAGTCTCAAGGCATTTGGGGTGGTGGGTTTGGACACGTACACATGGGGTATAAAAGATTTTCACAAATGCTGGTCGGGGTCCACCGTGCCTTGGGCCTGCTGGTGTAATAAACTGCACTCCACTATCTGCATTGTCGTTCTGAGTGAGTTAGTTTCCCGGAACGCGTGGCTGTAACATTTGGTGCATTGGCTGGGAAACTCCTCGCTTTGAGGAGACAGGTCTCATCTGAGGCCACCCCGAGGCCTTGTGGCTTGAATCTCCTAGAAGGGGGAAGGCGACTTGCCCCTCTTGAAAAATTCAGCCTTTCAACGCCCGGTTTCTTCGCTTTGGCAGGTAGTGAATGGCAGCAAGGGAACTGAGCGCTCAGGTGGGGAGGAGCCCAGCGGGCAGGGTGGAAGAGGGGGCCTGATCACCCCCCTGGGAGGGACTAGAAGGAGCAGGGACCCACAGGAGCCTGGAATAGACAGGCGGCAATTGCTTGGTACACAGGTCGACGAGGCCTTAGGGCTTAGGAAGGAAATTTGTGAAGGTCATTTAGGAAGTGGTGTCCACTCCGTCTTGGGGAAGATTATTACCAAGCAATTGCCAGGGGATTTTTAGGAGAAGAAACTTGGTCCTTGTGTGCTCATATTCTGCCCTCCCCCAGGAGGTGTCCCATCTGCTGTGAAATTCTTGACCCCATCGGAACTGTCAGGCTAGAAGGAAGGAAATACATAAGTGAGTACGAATTGGCTTTTTCAGAGATGGCCTAGGATGTGGGATATTTAACCCATCTGTGTTTTCACCCACACCTGATCAAGTCCACCAAAGAAGAACGGACTTTGAAAGGTAAGGGAGAAACAGTCTTGGACCATGTGGTGTTCTGGTTCGGCCGTGCTGACCGGCAGGTGAAGACACGCCGATCCCCCTTCTCCCTCTGGGATCTGGCAGGTAAGGCTCTTCTCACTCCAGTTAGGAAGGAGGCAGAATGGCAATTTAAGTGTTTCATTGAATGGAAATATCAGAAGTACATAGGGTACCGAGAACTTTGTAGACAGAACAAAAAGGAAAAGTAGAAGAAGGTCCGAGAAGGTAAACAAGATGGAGGGAAGTGAATCTAAGGCAACTGTATTGGAGTGCATGATTAAAAATTTAAAGAAGGGATTAGGAGGAGACTATGAGATGAAGATGAAGCCTAACTGCCTCCACATACTCTGTGAGGTCGAATGGCCCCCTGTGGGAGTAGGATGGCCGCCAGGGAACACCACGAACTTAAAAATAGTGGAAGCAGTCTATACAGTAGTCACAAGAGAGCCAGGACACCCGGATCAATATCCGTATATTGACTCATGGCTAGGGTTAGCTCAAGACCCTCCTACTTGGATAAGGTTCTGTATCCAGAAGGGAAAGGGAAAAATATTAATGGCACAAAAATTGACTGATGATAAAAAAGGAAATTCTACAGGATTTGGACGGGGACAACCTGACCCCTCCCACATACTGGATAATGACATGCCCGCCGCCCAGTTCTCCATCAGGACCAGAGGCCACCTTAATGCCCGATCCAGGGCCAGGGGAAGTCCTGCAGCAGCCGCTGCTCCTCCACCAGCTCTCCCCGAGTTCGTAGAGCTGCCACCTCGGCAGGCTCCAATCCCGGTGACAGAAGACTCTGGCCAGCACTTCCAGGATCCAGCTCCAGCTGAACCACCTCTCCCGGTGAGTACTGACAGGAAGGGGAGGGAGACGTTGGAATTAAGCAGAGCCTGCACTCTGCCGGAGAGCTGGAGGGAATGAAAGAGAATAGACAAGAGATTTGCAATGCTAGCTGCTGCTTGGGAAAGTCTATCTCGGGCCCTCCGGAAAACCTCATCTGCCCCAGGGACAGGACAGTCCTTCAACCCGTCCCAGCGGAGGCCCCGGGCCCCATTACAGCCAAACCAGTGTGCCCGGTGCCTGCGCTTTTGGCCACTGGAAGAATGAATGCCCCAAGGCAAGGAAGGAGAAGGAAGCTCCTGCAACTGTGGGGCTTGCTGACTTGGAAATTAAATAGGGCTGCCAGGGCTCAGAGATATTAGGTCCCCGAGAACCCATGGTACTCTTAAAAGTGGGGACCAAACCTTCTTGAGTGCCCAGTACCCCTGTTGGGAAGAGACTTGCTGTCCATCCTAGGAGCATGAGTGACTTTCTCCCCGGAGGAGAGGCCCACCTTCCTGATGGACACTATGACTTATTTGCTCTCTTTCAATAGCCCCACAAGGTGAGTAGAGGTTGCATGAGCCTCCGAAGGAAGAACCAGGTGGGCTGGAAGAGCATGAGAGAGAGCTAACTCAATTATCCCCTGAAGTCTGGGCAGAAGACAACCCTCCCCCACCCCCATCCCTCAACCAGGCTGGCTAAATAGAGGCCCGGGCCGGCATACTACCCCACATCAATAGATTGAAACAAGCGGGCAGTCTAGTAGAGTGCCAAGTAGGCTTGGAATACGCCAATCCTGCCAGTCAGAAAGGAAGGAGGACAGGACTACAGGCCCGTACAGGATCTCAGGCGAGTCAACCAGGCTACTGTGACTTTACATCCCACTGTTCCAACCCCTATACTTTACTTAGCCTCCTCCAGCTGAGGGCTAAAGTTTGTACTTGCCTAGATCTCAAGGATGTCTTCTGCATACGCCTCCGCCCGGCGTCACAGCCCATCTTTGCCTTTGAATGGGAAGATCCAGTCGGGGGCACCAAACAACAGCTCACCTGGACTCCCCCACAAGGGTTTAAGAATTCCCCAACCATCTTTGGGGAAGACTTGGCTTCTGACCTGGACTCATTCCACCCGGAAAAGTATAGATGTTGGCTCCTACAATATGTGGATGACCAGCTGCTGGCTGCCGAGACCAAGAAAAAATGCTGGGAAGGGACAAAAGCACTGCTCCAGCTGCTGATGGAAGCAGGTTCCCGGGTGTCAAAGAAGAAGGCACAGATCTGCAAGGAGGAGGTAAGGTATCTGGGGTTTGTTTTAAAGAAGGGCACAAGGGTCCAGACCCTAATTGGGTCCTATATACTGATGGCACTAGCCTCATAAAACAAGGACAACGGCTGTCAGGTTAGCCAAAGCGGAAGGGGCCATCAAGACTGAAAAGGGATGGTGGGAATTGCCAAGTGGCAAATTATTGGTACCGGAGGAGCTGGCACACACTCTGGTAAGCCACACACACCAGCGACCAACCTAGGCCATGCTGCCTGCTCACAGGTTAACGCTGCCTCTCGGGTATTCAGGCAAAAACCCTCCGGGGATTCAGCGGAAAGGCACGCTGCCCTTTGAACACCTGGAGTGGACTTCACTGAAATGAAACCTCACCGACACTACCGTTACCTGCTGGTCACGGTATGTACGTTCTCGGGATGGGTAGAAGCTTTTCCTACCTGGACTGAAAGAGCATCCGAAGTAGCCCGGTGCCTGCTTAGGGAAATAGTTCCCAGATTTGGATTTCCTACCAGCACTGGACCAGACAATGGCCTGGCTTTCATAGCTGATTTAGTACAACAAGTGAGCAAAACTTTAAATATCAAATAGAAACTGCACACTGCATATAGGCCCAGAGTTCTTCTGAGACGGTGGAATGAACCAACCGGACACTTAGAGACTCTCCAAGTGGATCACAGAGACTGACTGCTCCTGGGTGGACTTGCTTCCGATGGCTCTGCTCAGACTCAGGATGACCCCACAGTCCCAAGGCTATTCTCCATATGAAATTGTGTATGGGAGGCCCCTCCCATAATAAAACAGGTGTCAACAAATTTGCCTCAGGTAAGGGGAGATGGGATTTCACAGCAGATGGAACTGGGTAAGGTAGTAAATCAGGTAACTAAGTTTGTACAAGAAAGGGTGCTGTTCCCCCTTGGGGAAGATATTCACGAATTTGTGCCCGGGGATCAGGTGTGGGTCAAGGACTGGAAACATGACTCCTTGGCCCCACATTGGAAGGGTCCATATACTGTTGTTCTAACCACTCCTACGGCAGTTAAAGTTGCAGGTGTCACTCCCTGGATCCTCCACATGAGGGTGAAGAGAGCATACCACGCCGACCCAGAGGACGCCAAGGGGACTATACAAAAGGACTCCACTGATCTCCGTGAAACCAAGATCATCTTAAAGAAGAAAAAGAGGTGAAGCTCTACAATCAACTGCTGCTACAAGGACTTGCTGGTATCATTTTGAGAATAACCATAGTTTCAGCACAAGGAGGGACCTGTGCTATAATTAATGTTGAATGCTGTGTATATACTTCTGATTTATCTGGCAATATATCAGCCACCCTAGGTGACATGAAAGGTCAGGTAAAAGCTATGTCTGATGATGATCTTTCTTTTTGGACTTCGGTCCTATCTTGGGTGAAGGGTGATTGAAAACTATATTTACCATTGTTATAGTTGTCTTGATAGTTCTGCTTTGTGGATCCTGCATTTTACAATGTATTATGAACTCTGTAACCCAGAGGTTGGTGTTGTTCTCCCAAATTGGCAGTCAGAGAGCCAGGGTGCAATATATCCCTATGAGTGATGCTCATACTATGAGTTAAGAGCATCAAGAAGGGGGAATGTAGGAGGAAACGGACAGAACAGGCTCCATCTCGAAAGCAGGACTCCATCTTGGGCCGGACTGTGGACTTTGAGCTATATGCCCAGTATCTATGGAAATGACATACCAACTGGAAAACCAGGCCCCCCGGATGGAAGAGCCCCAGGGCTCATACCTAGACTCTCCATTGCCTAAAAGAATACCCTAATTATCTGTGTAACCAAACAGAATCATAAATTCTATTATGCTTATTGGGGTATGACCACAGGCCTATTGATAATTGTCCTCTGTTAACTACCTAGGCTTAAGGCATATGAATCATGGGTTAACTTTGATTGTATCTTTCTCTTCCTTTCTTCAGACTAGTTTCAGGGAATTTGGGGAGGTGGGTTTGGGCACGTACACTTAGGGTATATAAGGTTTTCACAAAAACTTACCTTGGGGTAAGTTTGGTTGAGGTCCTTGGGTAAGAGGAGACTCTGCCTTGGGCCCCCCGGTGTAATAAACTGCACTCCACTATCTGCATTGTCCTTCTGAGTGAGTTTTGTTTCCCGGAACGCGTGGCTACAGCAATATGAGAAAAGAGGAGCAAAGATTACTGATAATGGATGGTTATGGTCCGAGGATGGACAGTTAATAATTCCTGAGAATGCTCAATGGAAAATTCTTAAGGGTTTATACCAGAGTTTTCATTTAGGTGTAGAGAGTACTTACCAGATGGCTTCTCATTCGTTTGAAGGTAAAAATGCAACAAAAACTTTAAAGAACATCATCAAAAGATGCGAGGTTTGTCAGGAAAATAACCCAAAGCTGAGAAGCTAGCAAAATCTGGATTACAACCAAGTGGAAAGCATCCTGGAGAGGACTGGGAAAGTGATTTTACTCATATGCCAAAAGCTAATGGGTATTCTTGCTTACAGCTTTGGGTAGATACTTTTACTGGATGGACTGAGGCTTTTCCCTGTTGTAGTGAAAAGGCTAAGGAGGTTATAAAGATTTTAATCCATGAAATTATCCCCAGGTTTGGGCTGCCATGGAGCCTTCAGAGTGACAATGGCTCCGCCTTTAAAGCTGCTGTGACTCAGGGGGTATCAAAAGCTCTAGGAATAGAATATCGCTTACACTGTTCCTGGAGACCCCAATCCTCAGGCAAGGTTGAAAAAGCTAATGACATTATCAAAAGGCATCTGCGCAAATTAACTCAAGAGACGCAGGACAAATGGATTAAAGTTCTCCCCATAGCCTTAACGAGGTGTCTTTCGTGGCTCAGCAACAACCTTTCACCCCCAAGCCCCTCCCATGGAGACAGCCTGGGTCTGCCACTGCAAAGAGTTGACCTTCACAGCAGAGGTTAACATTGGAGCTCTGAGCCAGACCTGAATTTGAGTCCTGCTGCTTCTTAGCTGCATGACTGTGGGCAAGACGGCTTGGCTCTGGGGCTCTTTTACCTGTACAATGAGGATAGCACACTGGGACTTAACTGGGGTGATTCTGTCCCCTGGGAACATTTGGCAAAATCTGGAAACATTTTCAGTTGTCACCACTAGCAAAGGGCACTACGGCCATCTAGCCACAGATGCTGCTAGAATATCCCACGATGCAGCCTGGTCCCACACAACAAAGAATTACCTGGCATGAGCTTCTCGTGGCTCAGATGGTAAAGAATCTACCCACAGTGCAGGAGACCTGTGTTTGGTCCCTGGGTTGAGAAGATCCCTGGAGAAGAGAATGGCAACCCGCTCCAGTATTCTCGCCTGGGAAATCCCATGGACAGAGAAGCCTGGCGGGCTACAGTCCATGGGAACACAAAGAGTCGGATACGACTGACAGACTAACACACACATAATGTCAATAGTACTGAGACTGAGAAACCCTCAGGATAAAGTGATCCCCACATCGTAGGGTTATTGTGAGGATGAAGTTCCTGAAGTAGCTCACACAGGTGTCAGGACTACAGATGCAGCTGCTGTTCCTTCCTGTTCACTTCCCCCACCTCTCTCCCGGCCCAGCCCATCTCCTAGCAGGATGTCAGGGCACCGCAAGGTCTCTGCAGGGAGAACCCTGCCTATGCTATTTCCACATTCCAACCTCAAGTGCATCCTAGGGCCGCCTCCTCACTGGTCTCCCTGCCTCCATGCTTCAGCTCTGTTCAGCTCAATTGCTCAGTCATGTCTGACTCTTTGCAACCCCATGGACAGCAACATGCCAGGCCTCCCTGTCCATTACCAATTCCTGGAGTTTACCCAAACTCATGTCCATTGAGCCAGTGATGCCATCCAACCATCTCATCCTCTGCCATCCCCTTCTCCTGCCTTCAGTCTTTCCCAGGTTCAGGGTCTTTTCCAATGAGTCAGTTCTTCACATCAGGTGGCCAAAGTATTGGAGCTTCAGCCCCAATCCTTCCAATGAACACTCAGGACTGAATTCCTTTAGGATAGACTGGTTGGATCTCCTTGCTGTCCAAGGGACTCTCAAGAGTCTTCTCCAGCACCACAGTTCAGAAGCATCAATTCTTCGGTGCTCAGCTTTCTTTATAGGCCAGCTCTCACATTCACACATGACTACTGGAAAACTGTAGCTTTGACTAGATGGACCTCCACACCTGCTCCCTTCCAACCCTTCTTTCACATTACCACCATGGTGAGTCCCTAACCACCAGTGATTTTGAGCACTATGAAGGTTCTAGGTTTTCAACCTGTGTTGAGCCCTTTATATACATTATCTTACTTGGTCTTTAGAAGAACCCTGAGAGACAAAGACCAAGATTGTCTTCATTTTAGAGAAGGGGAAACTGAGGCTCAGAGAGGTTCAGTAAGTGTCCTAAAGTCACACAGCAAGTGAGTGGCAGAGCTGGGATTTGCAACCAGGTCTGGCTGAGCCCAGACCTTTAAACTAGAATGTTACCCAGCATCTCTGGACTCACTAAAACAGTGGGTATGCGTCAGAATCACCTCGGAGGAGGGTCTGTTAAAATGAAAAGGCCATCTATGTTAGACCCCAGGAGTCTGTGGGGCATTTTTTTGGGGGGGGGGAGGCTCATAGGAGCATTTATTAATTACGGTTGCACTGAAGTGCCATTTTACACAAAATGGAGTTTCATTGATTCGTAATTCCTGTACTTTCCCCAACATGTATATTTAAAACTGTACTGCCTGTTATATCCTGAAGCATCCATGAGTGGTTAACATTTCTTTGCAGTTTTTTAAAAAATAATTTTTATTGGAGTATAGTTGATTTCCAAGTCCAAATTTGCCTGTTACTCCAGGTGTTTCTTGACTTCCTACTTTTGCATTCCAGTCCCCTATAATGAAAAGGACATCTTTTTTGGGTGTTAGTTCTAAAAGGTCTTGTAGGTCTTCATAGAACCGTTCAACCTCAGCTTCTTGGAATACGGAATGAAGCAGGGCAAAGACTAATAGAGTTTTGCCAAGAAAATGCACTGGTCATAGCAAACACCCTCTTCCAACAACACAAGAGAAGACTCTACACATGGACATCACCAGATGGTCAACACTGAAATCAGATGGATTATATTCTTTGCAGCCAAAGATGGAGAAGCTCTATACAGTCAACAAAAACAAGACCAGGAACTGACTGTAGCTCAGATCATGAACTTCTTATTGCCAAATTCAGACTTAAATTGAAGAAAGTAGGGAAAACCACTAGACCATTCAGGTATGACCTAAATCAAATCCCTTATGATTATACAGTGGAAGTGAGAAATAGATTTAAGGGCCTAGATCTGATGAATAGAGTGCCTGATGAACTATGGACTGAGGTTCATGACATTGTACAGGAGACAGGGATCAAGACCATTCCCATAGAAAAGAAATGCAAAAAAGCAAAATGGCTGTCTGAGGAGGCCTTACAAATAGCTGTGAAAAGAAGAGAAGCAAAAAGCAAAGGAGAAAAGGAAAGATACAAGCATCTGAATGTAGAGTTCCAAAGAATAGCAAGAAGAGATAAGAAAGCCTTCCTCAGCGATCAATGCAAAGAAATAGAGGAAAAAAACAGGATGGGAAAGACTAGAAATCTCTTCAAGAAAATTAGAGATACCAAGGGAACATTTTGTGCAAAGATGGGCTCGATAAAGGACAGAAATGGTATGGACCTAACACAAGCAGAAGATATTAAGAAGAGGTGGCAAGAATACACAGAAGAACTGTACAAAAAAGATCTTCATGACCAAGATAATACAATGGTGTGATCACTCACCTAGAGCCAGACATTCTGGAATGTGAAGTCAAGTGGGCCTTAAAAAGCATCACTATGAACAAAGCTAGTGGAGGTGATGGAATTCCAGTTGAGCTCTTTCAAATCCTGAAAGATGATGCTGTGAAAGTGCTGCACTCAATATGCCAGCAAATGTGGAAAACTCAGCAGTGGGCACAGGACTGGAAAAGGTCAGTGTTCATTCCAATCCCAAAGAAAGGCAATGCCAAAGAATGCTCAAACTACCACACAATTGCACTCATCTCACACGCTAGTAAAGTAATGCTCAAAATTCTCCAAGCCAGGCTTCAGCAATACGTGAACCGTGAACTTCCAGATGTTCAAGCTGGTTTTAGAAAAGGCAGAGGAACCAGAGATCAAATTGCCAACATCCATCTGCTGGATCATTGAAAAAGCAAGAAAGTTCCAGAAAAACATCTATTTCTGCTTTATTGACTATGCCAAAGCCTTTGACTGTGTGGATCACAATAAACTGTGGAAAATTCTGAAAGAGATGGGAATACCAGACCACCTGACGTGCCTCTTGAGAAACCTATATGCAGGTCAGGAAGCAACAGTTAGAACTGGACATGGAACAACAGACTGGTTCCAAATAGGAAAAGGAGTACGTCAAGGCTGTATATTGTCACCCTGCTTATTTAACTTCTATGCAGAGTACATCATGAGAAATGCTGGACTGGAAGAAGCACAAGCTGGAATCAAGATTGTCGGGAGAAATATCAATAACTTCAGATATGCAGATGACACCACCCTTATGGCAGAAAGTGAAGAGGAACTAAAAAGCCTCTTGATGAAAGTGAAAGAGGAGAGTGAAAAAGTTGGCTTAAAGCTCAACATTCAGAAAACGAAGATCATGGCATCCGGTCCCATCACTTCATGGGAAATAGATGGGGAAACAATGGAAACAGTGGCTGACTTTATTTTTGGGGGCTCCAATATCACTGCAGATGGTGACTGCAGCCATGAAATTAAAAGATGCTTGTTCCTTGGAAGAAAAGTTATGACCAACCTAGATAGCATATTGAAAGGCAGAGACATTACTTTGCCAACAAAGGTCCATTTAGTCAAGTCTATGGTTTTTGCAGTGGTCATGTATGGATGTGAGAGTTGGACTGTGAAGAAAGCTAAGCGCCAAAGAACTGATGCTTTTGAACTGTGGTGTTGGAGAAGGCTCCTGAGAGTCCCTTGGACTGCAAGGAGATCCAACCAGTCCATTCTGAAGGAGATCAGCCCTGGGATTTTTTTTGGAAGGAATGATGCTAAAGCTGAAACTCCCGTACGTTGGCCACCTCATGTGAAGAGTTGACTCATTAGAAAAGACTCTGACGCTGGGAGGGATTGGGGACAAGAGGAGAAGGGGACGACAGAGGATGAGATGACTGGATGGCATCACTGACTCGATGGACGTGAGTCTGAGTGAACTCCGGGAGTTGGTGATGGACAGGGAGGCCTGGTGTGCTGCGATTCATGGGGTCGTGAAGAGTCGGACACGACTGAGCGACTGAACTGAACTGAGCTGATAGTTGATTTACAGTGGTGTGTTAGTTTCAGGTGTACAGTAAAATGAATGCGTTATCCATACACATATACGCACTCTTTCTTAGATTTTTTCACATACAGATCATTACAGAGTATTGAGTTCCTTGTGCTATGCAGTAGGTCCTTATTAGGTATCTACTTTACACACAATAGTGTGTATGCCTCAACCCCAACCTCCCAGTTTATCCCTCCCCAGGAATCTGCTTTGACTGCCTTCTCCTCATCCCCACTGTTGCTCTCGTGCTGATGGTCTGGGGACCACACTTGGAGAGACTCTCAGGTCTAGCTGATCCTCTTCCTAAAAGCATCAGTGGTTTCCGTTTCTCCTCAGAATTGAGTCCAAAGTCCTGGGTATGTGATGAAGACCCCTTTCTTTCCTCCACCTGAGTTTCTGAGTCTGTGTCCCGCCTCTCACTCCTGGGCATTTGCACACACCACACCCCCTGCCTGCAGGGTTTCCTCTCTTTTTGCCTGGTTGGCTGCTACAGGTGCTGGGCTGAGGATTGTAGCCGCGTCGGGCAGCATAACTCTGGACAAGGTCTTCATTCTTTTTTGGGTCTCAGTTTCTCCACTCGGACCATGAGGCTTTGAGTAGATACCAGCTCTGTGAACAGGGACAGTTAAAGCAGGTTTGAAAATCAGGCATCTGGGACGCCCCTCCTAGTTGTGAGTCAGCAGCCCGTTTTCCTGGCAGGTGCTAAGTTCCAAGTCATGCTGCTGAAAAGTTCCAGAAAAGTCCAGACCCAGCGCTTTGGCTGCTGCTTTGGCCAAATCAGTGTTTCCCCACCTTATCTCCAATTGTCTTGCTCATAATATTTAAACACTTGACCTTAAGTTGAGAAATCTAGTGACTCAGAAAGAAAGCAGCTGCAGCTGTCCCCTGCCTCCACCCCCAAACCTCTAACCCTGACGGGGACACGCCCTTCTAGATAGAGAACATACTTTCCCCAACAACTGTTCTTCATGGAGGCAGGAGGAAACCAAGCCCCAGAGAGAGGAAACAACTTCCCTAAAGCCACAGTCAGCCTGCAGCATGCGTGCATGAAATATTTACTGAGCACCTCCTGTGTGCAAGTCCCTACTATGTGGTGGGTGCTAGGAAGACAGTGGTGAACAGGACCAAGATGACAACTGTCCTTCTGAGGAGTTGCATCATAGCAGAAACATCTTGATCATATTAAAACCTACCATGTGCTGGTCACCCTTTGAAGTAATCTTTATGTGATTAACTGAGGTAATTAATTTATTTGATCCTCATAATAGCCTACAGAGGTGGCTCGTGTCCTTTTGCAGTAAGAAAAATGACATACAGGAAAGTTAAGACACTTGCCTGGGCTCCCTCAACTAGTGTAGTGGGCTAGACGGTGAACTCCTAAGATATCAGGTCATAAATTCCTGTGAATGTTACCATAATATGGTAAAGTCTTTGCAGGTGTGATTAAATTAAGGCTTTTAAAAAATATTTCTTTACTTATTTTGGGCTGTGCTGGGTCTTTGTTGCTGCGTGGGCTTTTCTCTAGTTGTGGCGAGCAGGGGCGCCTCTCCAGTTCCGGTGCGTGCAGTATTGCAGTAGCTTTTTTGTTGCAGAGCACACGCTTTAGGTGCGTGGGCTTCAGTAGTTGCGGCACAGGGGCTCAATAGTTGTGGTGCAGGGGCTTAGTTGCTCCACGGCTTGTGGGATCTTGCCAGGCCAGGGATCGAACCCACATCTCCTGTACTGTCAGGCGGATTCTCTACTACTGAGCCACCAGGGAAGCCCAAATTAAGGCTTTTGAGATGATATTCATCAATAATATTCTGGACTATTCAGGAGGGCTGTAAGTGCCAGCACATGTGTCATTATAAGAGGAAGGCAGAGGAAGCGTAGATGGACATGCAGACAAGGAGACAACTTGAAGACAGAGGCAGAGGTTATAGTGCTGTGGCGGCAGGCAAAAGAATGCCGGTGGCCACCAGGAGCTGGAGGAAGGGTGATTCTCCCCTTGGCCCCCCAGCGGGGGTTCTGCCCTGCCAACATCTTGCCACGGTGTTCTGATCCCATGAAACTGATGTTGACCATCTGGCCTCCAGAAGTATGAGAGAATGAGATTCTGTTGTTGCAGATCACCAGGTCTGTGGTAATTTGTGGCAGTCACAGGGAACTAACACAGCTAGTAAGTGGCTGAGTTAGGGTTTGAACCTTAGCAACCTTTCAATTTTCAACTTTACAAATGCACTTTACCTCTGTTCCCTTGCCTTCTGTCAGTTCCAGTCCCACCAGGAAGGTAAATAAAATTATTCAAAAGCAAACTCTTGCTTCTTCCCATTTTCTGATGGTTGGAGGACACGTGTGATGGCAGGTGCTAGAGCAGCCACCCTGCACCCAGAGGGGGAAGCTGCGTGGGAGGAATGGCTGAGTCATCCCTGGATCAGTGATCTCTAAATTGTTACACTAGAGACAGAAATAAATTTCTATATTGTTAGAAAGAAAGAAAGGAAGACATGAGGGAGGAGAGAGGAAAGAAAGAAAAAGAAAGAGAAAGGACCTCATTATCTGAGTTCCTCTCAGAAATGCCTGTGAGTTCACAGGCTGCTTTTAACTTTCATGGGGGATGAAATGAGTAGCATCTACCATAAAAACCTTGTCTTTTCTGTTAGATTTCTTCTGTAAGAAGACCTTACTGCCGTCTTGGAGTCAGGGCTAGAAAAACATTTGTCTTCAGACAGTCTTGGATATAGTTTTGTTTTTGTTTTTTCTTTCCTTGGATATAGTTCTTTTTCCTTTTTTCTTTCCTCCTTCTCCCCCACTTCCTTCTTCATTAAATATTAAGTAAAGAGACTGAAGCAACTCAATACATTTCCCTTTTTACTTTGGCTGCCAGGAAACATAACTACTCAACTAAAATCAGTATTCAGCTGCCACGATTGATTCATCTCAGATGCATGATCACATTTCTGTCCATGTTCCACTGAATCCAGGTTCATTACTCAATTTTTGTACTTGTTTTGGGAAACTTGGACCAGGCTGAGGGGCAAATTGATTTCTCTCTCACTCACCAGTTGAAGAAATTCTCTGAGCTTCAGTTTCCTTACTTGCAAAATGGGGATGATAATTGTAGAGCAAGAAATAATAGATTGCCCAAGATTCTTCTTGCCCTTCTGGTAACAGAACACACGTCTCCTCTTAGCAAGCACCCCTCCTCCACTCAGTCCACATTGTTCCAGTGGACTGACCCCTGTATCTGTCAGTTTTTGGTACATAAATTGTCCTGAATCTCAGTGGCTTAAAATAATAAGTATTGGGACTTCCCTGGTGGTCCAGTGGTTAAGAATCTGCCTTGCAATGCAGGGGATGCGGGTTCGATCCCTGGTTGGGTAGCTAAGATCCCACATGCCGCAGAGCCACTAAACCCACGCACCATGACTACTGAGCCCATGGGCCACAACTAGAGAGTCCAAGTGCTACAACAGAAGACTCTGCCTGACGCAAAGATACGGTGCGCCACAACCAAGACTGAGGCAGCCAAAACTAAATTCATAAATAAAAAGTATTTATCGTTTCCCATGAGTGAATGGAAGCATGGCACAGTTTTGGTCTCAGCTTGTCTCATGCATCTGGGGTCAGCTTCAGGTTGGCTAAGCAGGTCTGCTGAGTTTGGCTGGGCATACTCACATTTGGGGAGGTCAGGTGGCTGTCTGTTGGTCTAGGCCAGCCTCCTCGGGGGACTGGACTCTCTTCCCTGTGGTTTCTCATCCTCCAGGCTGGTTCTCACAGTGGTTATCCAGGGTTCCAAGAAAGAGCAGAAACTGCTGGGAACAGGTACAGCATCACTTCCCAGCATTCCATCAGTCAGAGCAAGTCTCAAGGCCAGAACGTGTGGAATAAACTCACAGTGCAAAGGACTTGAGTCCAAGCAGGCCACTAATTACTCATCATTGTAGTGAAACTACTCCAGCCTCCAACTCCACCTCCAGAAGCTGGCAGGAGGTCCAGCCTGGCCCAGGTGAACATCCCATATGGCTGCAGGGATTAGTAAAAGGATTTGCATCTGACTTAAAGAAGGCCGACCTGAATCAGCCTCAGACTTTCACTAAGATTATTGACAAAGAGACGCTTCTCCATTGTGGTTGCTGAGCCCACAGCATGTGAGGCTACTAAAAGCCACCCCAATGCGACACAGGAACAGACTGTTTATCGGTGAAGCCAACACAGAGGAAAGAGATCTGAAAGATGGAGTGAAATGAATCCTGACATCCTTGGGGTTCCTGCTGTACCTGAAGCTGTCCCCCTCATCCCACCCTTCTCCCACCCCAATCTCCCCAAAGCCAGGGTTGCAATCCTGGACTTTGCCTGTTTGAGCCAATAAGTAACTGTTTTTTGTTTGTTTGTTTTTTGTCTCAAGCCAATTTGAGTTGAGTTCCTATCATTTGCAATGAAAAACGTAGACAAATGGCTCTCATACTGAACATGTCTTGTGGATAGGGTAGAAAAAGCTTTTCCTTTAGGGAGCAAGTGACATGGGCCACTTAACACTGAGAAGCTACTGAATCTTGTCCCAACATTGGGAGTGGGTACAGAGTTGATAGGAGCAGAGGAAAGCCAGGCTTTGGAGTCTGACGTGCTGGAGTCTCATACACATGCATTGCCTGCAAGCTCCCCAACGCTGGTGCAAGGAGTCGCAATTCCTCCCGCCCAGGGGTGGTTATGAGCACTCCTTGAGCTCACGCACCCGCTGCTGCTCCTGCAGGGGGGACACTCACTAAACGGCACTTGGGAACCTGATATCTCTCCTTGGATGAGGGGCCAACTGGGAGAGGAACAGGGGACGACAGGGAACTGAACAGCCACGCTTGTCCCTGAAACACCCAAGTGAAGGTGGGCTCCCCTAAACGGTTTAAATGATTAGCCTGGCTTAAGGTTTGGCTTTTTCTTTTTTTTAACCACATGAAGCTTATGACAAGATGGGACCCAGGACCAAGGAGAATACCAGGGCCTTTTGTGGTCTTTACTACACGTGATGCTGGGAAAGATTGAAGGCAGGAGGAGAAGGGGCAGCAGAGGACGAGATGGTTGGATGGCATCACTGACTCAATGGACATGAATTCGAGCAAACTCCGGGAGATATGGAAGGACAGGGAAGCCTGGCATGCTGCATGGGGTTGCAAAAAGTTGGATACAACTTAGTGACTGGACAACAGCAACAACAAAGACACGGTTTACATACGTCCCCACCCCCCACCAAGGGAAGCTGGGGCCCAGAGAGGTTAAATGACGTGCCTGAGGCCACACAGTATGTGGCAGAGCTGGGGATTTAAACCCAGATTCTCTGGCTCCAGAATATCCCTCACTCATAATTGCTGCACTTGATTTTTCTTGGCATGTCTGAATTCAAAGTGAGGAAGTCTGCAAGCCTAGCACAAGCCTCGTAGTATCTATGAAAATAGGGCTTTAACGCTTGTGTGCAGAAAGGAGCATTCCAGGACTTACAAATTAGCCATCCTTGGGCTGCACCCCAGACATGTTTTATTTGGTCCATGCAGTGCTTTATATATTGGAAAAATAGGCTTTTCCCCCCAGGCTTCTTCTAAAAACCTCAGGGCCACATGTGAAGGGGGGTCTGGTCTATCCACGGTAAGAGGAGCCGAAAGAGGAGATCTCAGCTCCTGAATGCAGCTCAGTGTGAGGTGGTTTCCTGAGCTGCGGAGGCCTCATCTGGGTCAGGGTGTGTCCCCAGGAGCCAGCCATTCATCCCTGCCAGGGTCACAAGGCCCTCTTGTTTCCCTACCACCCTGGAGCCCCAGGAGGGGAAAGGCAGCTGGGGCCTCCGGTCGGATCCCAGAATCCACTGTCCCTGGGCTCCGTGGCCTTGCCAATCCCTGTCTGTCTTTGGGCTTCCCTTTCCTCATCTATGAAATGGGCATGTGGCCATCCCTGCCCAACTTCCAACCTTCCCACCCCACGTTCTGGTCCTCCTGTGGGGACTCAACATTTCTCACCTTGTTTGACTGTCCATCCAGATCAGTGGGTGGACGCATGACCAAGGCTAGCCAATCAGACTCTCTCTTGGGAGAACCAGAAACTTAAGGGGAACCACTGCTCAGCAGAAAAAAATATTGGCATCCTACACCCTGTGATTCCTGCTCCCCAAGCCCCTGCCCCCCCTTCTCAGTTCCCTAGAGTGGATCTGTTACTATTGTTTCCAAGTATTTTTAGAAAATACAACTAAGATCCCACATGCTGCTTAGCGTGGTAATAAACAAAACAACAGCAACAAAAAGAAAACCAAGATAATACAATGTGCCACATTAACTTCATCACATCCTAAATTCCTGAAAGGATTCGATATATTTCTGGGCTTTCAGTTTTGTTCCATTAATCTATCAAGACAGCCCAGTACCACGGTGTCTGAATTACTGAGATTTTATGACATGGTTTAACGTCTGATAATGCTGTTCCCCTCTCTTCCAGAGATTTCTTGGATATTTTCGCTTGCTTAATTTTTCATAGGATTAATTTTAAAATTAGCTTCTCTGGTTAAAAGGCTGATGGTACTTTTATTATAATAACAAGGATTTATAAATCAATTTAGGGATAACAGACATTGTTTGCATGATGAAACATGCCATCTGAAATCACGGTGTACCTTTCAACTTGTTAAGTATGTTTTGGGTCATTCCATAGTGAATTCAGGTTTTCCTTGGGTAGGTCTTACTCATCTTTTGTTTAATTTTATTCCTAGGTTTGGTTTCTCCAGTAGTCATGAACAGTTGTGAGAGTTGGACCATAAAGAAGGCTGAGCACCGAAGAACTGATGCTTTCGAATTGTGGTGTTGGAGAAGACTCTTGAGAGTCCCTTGGACAGCAAGGAGATCAAACCAGTCAGTTAAAGGAAATCAACCCTGAATATTCACTGGAAGGTCTGGTGCTGAAGCTGAAGCTCCAATACTTTGGCCACGTCTTTGGAAAAGACCCTGATGCTGGAAAAGATTGAAGGCAAAAGAGAGAAGGGGCCGGCAGAGGATGAGATGGTTGGATGGCATCATTGACTCAATGGACGTGAGTTTGAGCAGCTGCTGTCCATGGGGTCACAAACAGTCAGACACAAGTGAACAACAACAACATTCAATCTTAATTTTGTTATTGTAGATGGGAACTTTCCTTTCAGTATATCTTCCAACTGGTGATTGCTGGAATATACGAAAGCTACCGATTTATACACGTTAATTTTGTATCTCAGAACCTTCCTGAATTATCTTGTGTTTCCTACACACAGAGTCGTTATGTGTAACACTGACAATTTTATGTCATCCATTTGTACTGATTAGTACATCCAATACTATCTTAAATATGCAGTTCTGGGTTAAACTATAGCAGTGAAATGGGCATTTTTGTCTTGGTCCTCTAGTGGAAATGCCCCAGGGGTTTTTCCATTTAAGTATGATGTACTCCAATATATTTTACCATGTTAAGAGATAAATATCTATTTCTATTTTACTGAGTATCCATGAATTCTTATTGAATACGTGTGTGAGTTTTTATAAAGAATGGATGTCGAACTTTCCAAAATGCCCTTTTAGCCTTAAGAAGAACTATATGATCTTTCTCCTCATGAATTACATTAATAGGTTTTCTAATAGAAGGCAATGGCACCCCACTCCAGTACTCTTGCCTGGAAAATCCCATGGACGGAAGAGCCTGGTAGGCTGAAGTCCTTGGGGTCGCTAAGAGTCAGACAGGACTGAGAGACTTCACTTTCACTTTTCACTTTCCTGCATTGGAGAAGGAAATGGCGACCCACTCCAGTGTTCTTGCCTGCAGAGTTCCAGGGACAGGGGAGCCTGGTGGGCTGCCGTCTATGGGGTCGCACAGAGTCGGGCACGACTGAAGCGACTTAGCAGCAGCAGCAGCAGTATTGAACTAGCTTTGCATTCCTAGAATAAAACCCAGTTGGTCATGATGTATTTTTCTTTATTTTTGTATTTTTCTTATGGTTCTGTTTACTAAAATTTTATTTAGAATTTTTATATTACAGGGAGCTATATTCAATATCCTGTGATAAACTTTAATAAAAAGAATATAAAAACAGAATGCCTACATGTGTATAACTGAGGCCCTTTGCTGTAGAGCAGAGATTGGCAAAACACTGTAAATCAACTATACTTCACTGGAAAACTTGAAAAAATAGGATTTTTGCATTATTACTCACAAGTGAAATTTTTTACTCTGTGTAGTTCTTGTCAGGCTTAACTATCAACATGATATCTGCTTCATAAAAATAATTGTAAAGTTTTCTTTCCTTGCCTTGCTCTCAAAAAATTTAACTACCTTAGAATTGTTATCGAAAGAGTGTGGTGGGTCCGACTGCTCGACACTCAAAAGCCTGTAAACAAGCCAGGTTGGTGGAAAGGAAAGTTTGCTTTATATCAGATGCCGGCAACTGGGGGTGGAGGGGAGTGGTGGACGTCTGTCCAAACCCCAACTCGCCCCTACTGGCAACCAGAGGAGCAAGAACTTTTATAGACAGAAATGGTGGAGGGATGGGGGGCTACATGCAGAAACAGCACAGAGATCTCTGACCGTCATCTTCAAATTGGTCATCGGTGGTCTGACCAGCATCATCCTGTTTGTTTTAGGTCCAGTCAACCTTCAGTTCCAGGGTCCATTCATTCCTATTTCTTTGTAGCGAGTGCTTGGAATTGTGGCAGCTCGTGTCCTGGGTCCAGTCTGGTCATCATGTGGTTAAGTTCCTTCGCCTGGAGTTTCAGTATCTATAAGACAGCTCACAGGATATGGCTCAGAATATTATCCATAGTCCTTGAGAAGGAACTAAAGGTCCTTGATTGTGCTTGAGTGAGTGAGTGAGTGAAGTCGCTCAGTCGTGTCCGACTCTTTGTGACCCCGTGGACTGTAGCCCCCCAGGCTCCTCCATCCATGGGATTCTCCAGGCAAGAATACTGGAGTGGGTTGCCATTTCCTGATTGTGCTTAATGACTATATTATTATTATTTGGTTTCCTTTCACTGTTTTGCTTTGTCTTTGTATGTTCTCATTTCCGTGATTAAACTTGCTCTCTGACTCAAGTTTTCCAGAGGCAAGAGATAGGCAGAGGACGTGGTGAAGGGGGCAAGGGCTGTAGGGTCCTGCTCCGCATCAGAATGATCTAGTCTTTAAAAGTTTCATAGAAATTGACTGCACAATTCATAAGATAGGCTTGTTTGTGGGCAGATTTTTGTCAGCCTTCTCTATTTCTTCTACGACCTTGACACTTACCAAATACAGCAAGAGCATCTTGGGACCGTATAGAATTCAGGATCCTGGGCAAAATCCCAGAACCAGAGTCTGAACTTGAATAAGAACTTTGGATGAGGAACTTCCCTGTTGGCCCCGTAGTTAAGACTTCACATTTTCACTTCAGGGGGCGTGGGTTCACTCCCTATCAGGATTTTAGTCAGGGAACTAAAATCCTGCATGCCAAAAAGTTAAACAGTTGCCCTGAGAATTAAAAAAAAAAAAAAAAACAAACAATTTCAGGTGCTTTGTGTGTCCATTAAAGTTGGTGAAGCACATCTATGGAACTCCGTCTGCTTTCTGTTTGTTCTGAAGCCAAGTAGTAACTTATATTTTCCTGACAAATTATCCTTTTCATCCATATTTTCAAATTTAATTATATAGAGGTAAACAAAACAGACTCTTGTGATCCTTTTAATTTTCTCTTTTTTTCCCCCTGTGGCTAATTCTCTCCTTATCATGTCTTACTCCACATACTTACACTTCGTCCATTTTTCCCAGATTGTGTGAACTGTTTATCTGTTTTATTGTTGTTGCCTCCATTCCCTGCCATCATCAAAAGAGCAGCCTTGGGGATTTATTTGTTTTCCTTTTTTTTTTTTCTATTTTGCATCTCCACGATTTCTGCTTTTATTCATATTCGTTACTTTTGCTTTCCTTCCATTTGTTTGGTTCAATCATTTTCATAAAACTTTTTGAGTCAAATGCTTAATTCAGTTTCTTCTTTTTCTTTTTTTAGTGATAAAATGAAAGTGTTAGTCATTCAGTCGTGTCCAACTCTTTGCGATGCCATGGATGGTAGCCTGCCAGGCTCCTCTGTCCATGGAATTCTCCAGGCAAGAATACTGGGATGGGTTGCCATATCCTTCTCCAGGGGATCTTCCTGACCCAGGGATTGAGCCCGGCTGTCCTGCACTGCAGGCAGATTCTTTACCCTCTGAGCCAAGGCTAATAAGGATATTTACGGCTGAATATTGCTTTAGATGAATCTTCCAGGTTTTGATGTATAGAACTTCTATTATCATTGTTTTGATAATTCTTCAATATTGGGTTTATTTCCTCTTTCATTAAATAGATAAGAGATAGGTTAAAACATTTCAAGGTGAATCAGTTCAATTACTCAGTTGTGTCTGACTCTTTGTGACCCCATGGACTGCAGCACGCCAGGCCTCCCTGTCCATCACCAACTCCAGGAGTTTACTCAAACCCATGTCCATCGAGTCAGTGATGCCATCCAACCATCTCATCTCTGTTGTCCCCTTCTCCTCCCACCTTCAGTCTTTCCCAGCATCAGGGTCTTTCCCAGTGAGTCAGTTTTTTGCATCAGGTGGCCAAAGTATTGGAGCTTCAGCTTCAGGATCACTCCTTCCAGTGGATATTCAGGACTGATTTCCTTTAGGATGGACTGGTTGGATCTCCTTGCAGTCCAAGGGACTCTCAAGAGTCTTCTCCAACACCACAGTTCAAAAGCATCAATTTTTCGGCACTCAGTTTTCTTTCAGGGTTCAGCTTTCCTTCAGCGCTCAGCTTGAAAGCTCAGCTTTCAAGGTGAATATACCCTCCTAAATCAGTGTATTATTTTTTCCTAATCTTATTGCATTGTGACCTGAGAGTATCATTTGTACTATTTAAAATATTAAAAAATCATTGAAGCTCTTTGTAGTCTGATATATGTTCATTATTTTTGCTTCTATGTGTTCATTTTCTGTCTTCTTGATCTGTCAAAGGTGGAGAGAAATGCCTTAAGTTCTTAAATGACCAACTTTGGGGTTATTTTGTACATAGTTGCTCACATCTTCCTGTCTTTAATGACAATTGAACCCTTAGTACGAGACAGAGCTCTTCTTCATCTCGTTTACTGCTTTCCTCCTCTAATATCATCTCATAGAAGACTGCAATCTCTCCCTCCATTTTGTTTGCATTTGTCTGATATATTATACCTCTCCTGCTTCATGTTTAATCCTTCTCAGTCACTTATTTTTGTGACTGTCTTCTATACAACATAAAATCAGGTTCTGTTTTGTGATTCAATCTGAAAATGTTCTTTCTTTCCACAACTAAGCACATTTATATTTATTGCTATGCCGTTATTGTTCGGTGGCTAAGTCATGTCTGGCTCATGGCGACCCGAAAGTCTGCAGCATGCCAGGCTTCCCTGTCCTTCACTATCTCCCGGAGTTTGCTCAAACTCACGTCCATTGAGTTGGTGATGCCATCCAACCATCTGTTGCCCACTTTTCCTCCTGCCCACCTGCCGTCCCAGCATTAGGGTCTGTGTAGGATCTTAGTTCCCCAACCAGGGTTTGAACCCTTGTCCCCTGCATTGAAAGTACAGAATTTTAACCACTGGACTACCAGAGAAGTCCATTAATTGCTCTAATGATACAGTTAGTCAGAATTCTTCCATTTTGGGTTTTTTGTTTTTTTTTGGGGGGGGGGTGGGGGAGGGAAAGTAATTAAAAGTATTCCACTATGATGTCTGCTTTTTAAAAATTTGCTTTGTTTCTTGTAGATAGTTCTTCCAATATTTAGGAAAGTTTTTGTCTGTTTTTGTTTTTGTCTGTTGTTTAACTTTACGTATATATCTTTAGTCCTTTATTTTTTAAGACAGTGTCTATTAGTTCCCTCTTATAAAATTACATTTTCTCATCCTCTCTTCTCTTTCCCTCAATTTTCTAATTTCAGTCGATCTTTTTTACTGCTTACTTTTGTGTTGTTAAACACCCTTATAGTATAATCACTTGATGTATCAGCATTGAATTCTACACTCTGGCTCCCTGATATTGCAAATGAGACCGTCTGGTTTTTTTTTGCCTGGTTGTCTAAAGGGTTCTTTCTTTACCTTTAATGTAAAATAGCTTCACTAGCCTGTGGTTCAGTGACGGCTGTTCTGGGTCGTTTTCCCTGGTACATAGTGTCACCTTTCACTGAGCACGTGTGAGGCTTCTTTTATATCAAGTTTTCTTGAATTGGATCTACATATTGTCCTGTTCACTTATTTTGTGTTTCTCCGCTGAAGTCTCTGATTATGCATACATTGGCTCTCCCTTACCTGTTATTTCCTTTCTAGTCTTTCTTCAGCGTTTTTCCCTTCTTTTTCATTTTTCCCTCTCCTCCCCTCTGTCATCCATGTCCCTCGCTGTATTTTCTGCAAGGTCCGTCCTCCTTCATGCTCTTTCCGAGTCTGTCTTCATTTCTGTGGTTTCCTCCCTTCTGTTTTTCTCTTGAGCTCTGCCAGCTCACATTCATTACCTCCTATTGCCTGCCAGCTTCTTCCTGAGTCATTCAACTATATCTGTTTTATTATTTTCCTTCATAGAGGTCATTGCTCATTCAATTTTTAATTCATGCCAAAATTATTTGGATATAACATTTTTCACTTGTGATAGATTTTTATGCTCTTTTCTGCATAGTTTATTATAATACCATGGTATCAAGGCTTTTACACTTGTCTTTTTTTTTAGCATGTCATTGAAAGGGCTTGGTCTTCCTGGGTCAGGTATTTACTGACTGTCTCTATGGGAAGAAGGAGGGTACTTTCTTGGACTTTATAACTAAAAGATTATCTCCTCCCTGTCAAAGAGACACACTGTTCCCTAAAAATTTGTCTCCTTTCTCTAATTCTTTGTTACATCATCTCTGTTTCTCAGAATCAAATCAGGTCCAACAGGGCTTTGGCTACTCACCCTGGCTCTACCTTCAGTTTTATAAATAAAGAATCCAGTTTTTCATCTCAAGATAAACACTCCTCCCCAGAAAACACATCTTTGCTGATTCTTTCTAAGATTTGCCATCTCTGAACCCACTCGCCACCTCCTGTATGACTTCTGCCCTATTTCAAAGCCACTTTTGGAAATTTCACACATAGTATAAAGCCTATGAATTATAACCCTCTCTTGTGTGTGTTAGCCACTCAGATGTGTCTAATCCTTTGAGAGCCATAAACTGTAGCCCTCCAGGCTCCTCTGTCCATGGGATTCTCCAGGCAAGAATACTGGAGTGGGCTGCATTCCCTTCTCCAGGGGATCTACTCAACCCAGGGATTGAACGTGGGTCTCCCACAATGCAGGCATATTCTTTACCGTTTGAGCTACCTGGCAACGTGGTTTTCCTATAAATGGAGTTTGTGGGTTTTTTTCTTTTCATTCTCTTTGATACTTTGGTATAATTTCTAGAAGGAGGAGGGGAATATGTTACCTTCTGCAACCATTTTCCTATTCCCATCCTCTTATTGGGTCCTTTCAGTTCCTCTGAGACATAAACAGAGTAGTTTTGACTGTTGTCCCCTTTTTAACATGAGAAAGCAGAGGTCCGAAGGCTCTCAGGGCGCTGCAGGTGGCAGGATGGCCAGCACTTGAGGTCCGTCTGTGGATCTGACCAACACAGGTCTTTTTTCTCCTTATCTTCTGAGTCAGGCTGGCGCTCAGGCAGGGCAGCAGGGAGTTGAGGAGACTGAAGTCTGGCGGCCTCATTTTTTCCATTTCAAAGTGCCAAGGCAGCTGGTTGGGAGCCATGGGGCCGCCTCAGCCCCTTTTCCTGGGGCATCAAAGGAGCGCACACTCACTGCAGCCCCATCTCCCCTAGCCCCCAGCCCCATCCCTCTCCTCCCACCCATCGCTGCCACCCCCCCTCACCGCCCCCCCACACTCCCCCCACTCCCTCCCCGGCAAATAGCCTGGAACACGGGCAGGACAACCCGCGAGCATCATCTCTCAGCCCCAGATGAGGCACAAGTGGAATTCGCCTGGGAAAGTGGAACAGAAGCCCACCCAGCTCAGTCCTGCTTCCATCTGGGTAGCTGCGCCCTCCCCCACCACCCGCCTCTGGGCTTTCTGCCGACTCCATTCCCCACATAATCCTGGCTCTCCTCAGGGAAGGACGCTGGAGGCTGGCCCTATTATAGCTGAAATCCCTGTTCATTAGAGACCCTCAAGTGTCCTAATCCACAGACATGCCCCCACCATACAGACAATTCAGCCCCAAGGCCTGGATGTGAGAAAAGAGGTCGTTTCCTCCATCCTTCTGCCTCTAATCTTTTTCTACTCCTGTTGGAAAATGGAAAAAATGGGGAAGGTTGGCCTTCTCTATTTCCTCCTCTAAAATTCTTGACAGAGAGGCTAACAGAGTGCTGGTAAATATATGGTCAGCAAGCGAGTGCTGAAAGAATTATACTTCTCTAATAAAATCCTTTTATTAAGGGCCTACTATGTGAACTAGACCCATGACCTTCTTGAGTCCTTTCAACCACCATGGGAGGGAGGCCCTGCCATTATCGCTTTGTACAGATGAGAAAACCAAATATGAAAAGTATGGAAAGTAGATTATTCTGTGTCAAACTGGTACAAAGAACATCTAACCAAATGGACTCCAAGATGTTAAGAGATAAAGCCTAGAACAGTCAGTTTTTGCGGCCTAACAAAATCCACAAAACCTCCATGACTTTTAATAGCAAATTCTCATTTTCCTCACTCACAGCTCTACAGGTCAGCTGTGGAGTCTTGCTTTAGGCTGCAGGCTAAGTTCAGTCTTGTTTCATGGATCGTGGCCAATGGCAGAAACCAAGAAGGTCACATGGAGATACATGATTCTTTTGTAGGTTTTGGTTTTTTTAAGGTACACACATTTAAGTTTTTTTTTTAAATATAAAGTAACTTAATTTTATTTATTAATCGGTCACATCGGTGGCATGTGAGATCTTAATTCCCTGACTAGGAATCAAACACACAGCCCCTGCAGTCAAACATGGAGTTTTAACCACTGAACACCAAAGAAGTCCCCCTCCTCTTGTATCTTTTCTCAGAACTGGCACTCCATCATGGCTAGGTGAGGGGGATATTCTCTGTCCATAATGAGAGGCACTGCAGACATGTGGCAGAGAGTGTGTGTGTTTAATTCCAATACAGGGAAAGTGTCAGAATTAGAGACCGAGTTCTCATCTACCACAGGATGGTTCTGGGGTAGTTAACTAGCTGTGTGATTTGACGATGACTCTCCTCAGGGTCTAAGACGGCAGTCAGTCGCTGAACCAATCTCCGGCCAGCCTCACCCACTCATGCACTACAGATGTGGGCTGATAGTGTGACCAACTTTCGTGCTTGTCCAAGACTGAAGGACTTCCTGGGATGTGGGACTTTCAGAACTAAAACCAGGGAAGTCTGGGCAAGCCAGGCTGAGCTGGTCATCCTGTGTGTGTAGCTGACTGTTTGGTTTGTGACCTTTAGGATGCAGACATGAACCTGGCAGAGAGGAAGCAGGGGCATGGGGTAGGAAGGGCTGCCCTTTCCCAGGCGACGCCCCCTCGTTTTCTGAAGGAGTCGGTTACTTGACATTATCCTTATGACCCGACCACATTCAGATAAGAGAGTGGAGGTCGGGCGGGCTTGGGGCTTTGTCCAGATGTCTCTGCTCTAGTGGACAGCAGACATCTGGACATACTGAGACGCCTACCGGGGAAAGTCCAGGATGCTTGTCACTGGGTGGCAGCCTCTGATGGAACTGGAGGGAAGGAATCATTTCCTGAAGTCCACCTGACATGTGGGCTTCACTTTTCAGATGAAGGCTGAGATGCTTCACTTTCCACTGGATGTCTGCCTGTGAACATCACTACCAGCAACATGCCCATTGCACAGATGAGGTAGTTGAGGCTCAGAGAGATGAAGTGACTTGCTTAGGTTTTTTTCTTTTTTCCAGTTCAGTCGCTCAGTCGTGTCCTTATTTATTTATGGCTGTGAGGAGTCTTCATTGCCACACACAGCAATGACGTTGTGGCAAGTGGCGTCTACGCTCTGGTTGCGGGGCGCAGGCTTCTCATTGCGGTGGCTTCTCCTGTAGAGCACGAGGGCACGCAGGCTTCAGCAGTTGTGGCCCACGGGCGTGGTTACCCCGCTGCATGTGGGAACTTCCCAGACCAGGGATCAAACCTGTGTCCCCTGCGTTGGCGGGTGGATTCTTAACCAGGGAAGTCCTTGCTTAGGTTTCATACAGCAAGCGGGTGGGCAATGTTGGGGTATGAACCTGGTTCTCAAGCTATTCTTCATGGGCTGAGCGGTCACCCTTAGGGCCATCGTACCTCCTCTTTATTCCTGAGGCCACACCAGCCCTACCCTCTGCAGGGCCCTGTCAGTCCTCACGGGTCAGGAGAGTATGGGATTTTTCTACTACTTTTCAGAGCCTGCCTATTCCTGCAATATGCCATAACTGGAGAGCTGAATCCTCTATTAGCCTGATAAGCATAGGAAGACTGAACTGTTAAAAAAAAAAAAAAGCAAAACTAACGAAGAGAAGTGACATTTTTGAATGCTCCCCGGGGCCAAGGTGCTTTGGACGCCTGATGACCTCATGTGGTCCTCAGCACAGCCATAACTGAAGTCATCTTAGTTGGGGAAGGTTTTGGCTGCAAGGAAGAGAAAATCTGACTCATGGTGTCCTCAGCAACACAGGCGTTTGGTTATCTCATTAAACAAGAAGTTTGGAGGTGAGTGGTTCCAGGGACAGTTCTTCAGCAGCTCTGGTTTGGGGTTCTGTCATTTTCCTGGCCTTCCCTCAAGAAATGCCCCCATCACAAATGCCTTACCCAATGCCCGCCCCCCCAAAGATAAGGAGGCGAATAAGGAGGAAAAAATTCCCAGAAGCCCCCGACAAATGTCCAGATGGTGCCCATCTAAGAGGGATGTTCCTGGCTGGCTCAGGCCGTTGCTGGTTCACTCCATGGGAACAGGGGTGGGGCCATCTCCCTAAACACCTGTTTGATGCCTGAACAAAATCAGATTCCACTAGATTCCACTCGCGAGGGAGAAGCCCCCAGATGTTCTTCTCTCCTTGGTATGTGAACCATTGACCTCCTTCTGGGTGGGGGGGTACAAGAGAGGGGAAGAAGGACATCTTATGGGTGGGGGGCATTTGGGCTGAGGCGATGGTGGTTTGCACTCAAGGGTGTGGGATGGCAGAGATAACATTTATTGAGCACCTACTGTGTAGCAGGCCCTGTGCTAAGGGATTTCATTCCCTCATCATTTAATTCAGCCCTTATAATAGTCTTATGAGGAAGGAACTGTTCTTCCCATTTTTCAGATGAGAAAACTGAGACCAAGCCTTGATCTCGTATGGTGAGAGGCTGGGCTGGAATAAATGCTAATGGCAACCGACTCCCACTGCTGCTCACTGAGGGTCCGGCACCCTGACAGGTGTGCCGCCTGGATCAGGTCACCTCCTCCTCACCTCATCCCCATTTCACCCATGAGGCATCTCGACTAGAGGATGAGGCACAGACCACCTGGGGTCACCCTGTTTAGCACTCACCAAGATAAGCTGTGAACCCCGTTGCCAGAAGGCTGCCCTGTGGGGCTCCCCAAATTTGGAGAAAACCCTCCAGGGCCCGTTCCATGGCCTTTTTGGGATTATTGGCTTCACCGGCAAGTAAGCTGGATAAATAAACAAGTGGTTCAAGAAACTCCTTTTGACTCTTGATGTTCTAAATCTGCTGGAGGCCGCACGAGGGTCATCCAACTGCCTTGACAGCCGACATTAAACAGGCAAATAAATGAATCTTTAATATGATAGCAGGAAATGTTAAGTACTGTCAAGAAAAACAAACCGGTTCAAGGCAACAGACAAGGTTGGTGGGGCTGCTCGAGAACAGACAGGCAGACAGGGAGGGTTTCTCTGAGGAGATGACAACTGAGCAGGGACGGAGGGGTGAGGGGTGCAGTGAAAAGAGCCAGCTGTGCACAGATCTGAGAGGGGTGGCCAGCCAGAGGGAGGAGTGAGTGCAAAGGCCCTGAGGTGGGAGTGAGTCTGGCACACTCGTGAGGGCACAGGAGGTGGGTGTGGCTGGAGCAGAGCTAGGAGAGAGGAGGGCAGGGAGGTAACAGTGGTTGGGGGCAGGTCAAAGTCCTTACAGGACCCTGTGGGCTGAGCGACGTGGAACCATGGAGGTTCTGAGCAGGCTTCACTAGAGGATCTGACTGAGGTTCTAGAAAAGTCCTTCTGACTACTGTAAGAAGTATGCATTGCAGAGAGATGAGGGCAGAAGCCAGGAGGCCAGGGGAGAGTAACAACTCCTCCAAGGGCTATCAGTAAGATGAAACAAAACCTGCCTTAATTCACCAAGCAGTGAGTGGCAGACACAGGATTAGAATCAGACCTCCTGGGTCCTACCTCCACGCTCGGCCCCACGGCCTCGGAAAACTCACATGTGCTCAGCACTCCTAGTTTGTAATTCCCTTCACTGACAAGCTCTCGTGGATTCTTCACAGCAACCTGCCAAGGTAAAGTACAACTCTGACCTCTCTGTTCCCAGACAAGGAAGTGGCTTAAAAGAGGTGAAGTTCCCCGGCCAAGGTTAGTGCTAGTAGCTCAGTTGTGTCCAACTCTTTGTGACCCCATGGACTGTAGCCCGCCAGTCTCCTCTGTTCATGGAATTTTCCAGGCAAGAACACTGGAGTGGGTTGCCATTCCCTTCTCCAGGGGATCTTCCTGACCCAGGGATCGAACCCATGTCTCCTGCACTTGCAGGCGGATTCTTTACCACAGAGCCACCTGGGAAGCCCAGCCAGCACTCTAAGCACCAGGTAAGGGTGACAATGGCCACCGTATTCTGAGTGTGTACTGTGCTCCGGAACAGGTGGTGGACTCAGGCTCATTGGTTTGTCCATTACAATTGTGAATGGGGGACTCAGAGCCAGATGCCCTGAGCTCTTGCGTCCCCTCCACCGTAGTTCAGTTCAATTCACTTCAGTCACTCATTCGAGTCGGACTCTTTGCAACCCCATGGACTGTAGCACGCCAGCCCTCCTTGTCCTTCACCAACTCCTGGAGCTTACTCAAACTCATGTCCATTGAGTCAGTGATGCCATCCAACCATCTCATCCTCGGTGGTCCCCTTCTCCTCCCGCCTTCAATCTTTCCCGGCATCAGGGTCTTTTCCAGTGAGTCAGTTCTTTGCAATCAGGTGGCCAAAGTGTTATTGAAGGCAATATAGGGGCGATATAATCCAGCCCAACCCCACTGCACTTGGACCAACAGAATAGAAAACTAATTAATGGTCTCTAGCCCTTCTCACTTTCATGCATTGGAGAAGGCAATGGCAACACTCCAGTGTTCTTGCCTGGAGAATCCCAGGGAGGGGAAGCCTGGTGGGCTGCCGTCTGTGGGGTCGCACAGAGTCGGACACGACTGAAGCGACTTAGCAGCAGCAGCAGCAGCAGCCCTTCTGGGGTGGGGATGGGATGGTGGGGGGAGGGGGCGAGGGGAAGGCAGGGGGAGAGTCTTCCGTGGTGGCCGATACTTTGGTGGAGAGTGGAGGAAAGGCCCCTTCCTGCCCCTCCCACTTCTGTCTCTCCTCTCCCTCCATGGGACCCCTCATCTTAGCACTTGCCTCTCTATCCCCGCCACCCCTCCGTGCCCCCCATACTCCTTTCCTTCCTCTTCTTCAGGTCCCCCATCCCTGCTCAACAACACCCACCGCCCCCCCGCAGGACCCCTCCCTCCCTGTAGTCCCCCTCTCTCTCCTACATCACCCCTCCGGTCGTCCGCCTTCCCTTCCAGCTAGCATCTCCCCTCCCCGGCAGCCGCACTTTCCACAGCTCGTCCGACCAAGCCCCCTCTCCAGGGCCAGCGGGTGGGAGCCTTCTCCTGGGAGCTGAGCCCGGGAGCGATCCCACCCGCCCTGGGGACACTGGAGCGCTCGCGGGCCCCGCCCCCGGTGGGTGGGCGGGGCGTGGGCTGGGGGCGGAGTCGGCCCCGGGACCCGGTCCCCTTGGCCCCGAAGCCCCCGATCCAGCCTCCCGCGCTCCGCCGCCTCAGCCTGGACGCCAGCCCTGCCATGTCCTGGGCCGTGGTCTTCGGCCTCCTGGCCGCGCTGCTGCTGCTGCTGCTGCTGACCCGCCGCCGCACGCGGTGAGTGCCCCCCAAGCCGGCCGGGTCCCGGCTCCCCCCACAACCCGGCCGGCCCGCGCGGCCCCAGGCTAGACAAAGGGGCGTCTCCGCTCGGGCGCGCGCCCCCCGGCTGCAGCCAGGGGGTCGCCGACCCGCTCAGGCCCCTGTCGGAGCCCTCTACCCCAGCTCCAGTTCCCCGGGCAGGAGGGGGTCACCTTCCCGCTGTCCCCGCCATCCCCCAGGCGAGGCTGGAGGTGGGGGTCCAGGTTCCGGTCAGGGGGGCTTCTGCGCTCATCTCCCGTCCTGGGGAGAGGGCCGGGCCCAAAGTTGGGGAGACGCGCGCAGGAAGGTGCCGGGACAGGGGTCCCAGAGGGCTGATGACCCACCGCACACACTAACAGGGCTGGACCGCAAGAAGCTCAGGCCTGGCCCAGAGCTCTGCGCCAGTACCTGAGAAGGGGTTTCAGTGAGAACCCTGAGGGGTGCAGAGTGGGTGCGTGGACACGCTCCGTGTGACTCCCGGGTGGAAGAAGCCCTCTCCTGCCCTTCAGCCTCTGACTGCGTCCTGCAGCAGCTCTTCATCAGCCCCCAGCCCCGCTCTCAGCAGCGTGTGGGCAGCCTTGTTCCTCTCCCCATTACACAGATGGCAGGGTTGAGGCCAGGAAAGCAGAGGCTCTGAAGGATGCCCTCTTACCGGGCCTGGAACCACCTTCCACAGGATTCCCCAACCCAGGGGAAGGGGCTGAGTAGTCTTGGTGTTTCCTTCTGCCTGAGAAACGCACTCCTGGAAAGGGGGCTCCCTTCTGCTGAGGTCTGGTAGCCTGGCAGAGAAGGAGAACCAAATGTCTCATCTTCCTATGATTCTCCTGCTCCTCTGACACTCTGCCACTTAGGAGAAAAGTAAAATTTAAATCAAGGAGATGGCAGTTAAGTCTCTTTTTAAAAAATGTTTAAAAGATTAATTTGAACTGAACAAGGAATTACATTTGACTTAAGCATTTATCCCATTATAGATAAGACTGAAGCCCTTTTAACTACCCTCCCAACAATTCCGTACCTCTCCTGTTGATTAATTTGGGAGGAACCTTCCAGATCTTTTTAAAAGTACGCCTTTTATTTTACATTGGTTTTATATTACAGGAAAGTTGTACAAAGAGTTCCCAGATACCCTTCACCAAATTCCAGCTATTGTTAATGGCTTACGTTATCGTGGTACAATCATTAAAGCTAAAAAAACCAACACTGGCCTGTTAAAATTAGCCAGACTCCAAGCTTTATTTGAATTTCGTCTGTTTTTCCATTAACGTCTTCTTTCTGTGCCAGGATCTCATCCAGGGTGCCTCAGTGCCTTTGGCTGTCATATCTTCTCAGCCTCCCAGCTTTTCTCATCCACGCAGACATTTGCCCATAGAAAACTCAGGGCAGTGAAAGTGTGTTTAAATCAGTGTGTCTGAAGCTTGCAGAAATTTTCTGGAAACCTTTTAGTTTAAACAGTGTTGGTTGAATTTCCAAACAATGATTTCACCCTAGTTTTCTTCAACCTCTAGACATCTTTCCAGGTGAAACTTAAAACCATACATTCAATCATTTGCCTGGAAAAATGAAAAAGAAAAAAAGACCACAGATAAGTTTCCCCATGGATTATGAATTATTTTTGCTAAGTTGTCAGGCTTTTTGGAAATGCTGTAAAGAGTTGTTTTTGGACTGCACCTCTGCTGTTTTCCTCTAGAGTTTCGTTTTGACATCTGTCCATGTAGCTCTATGGACTTCCTTGGTGGCTTAGCTGGTAAATCTGCCTGCAATGCAGGAGACCTGGGTTTGATCCCTGGGTTGTATAGATCCCCTGGAGAAGGGAAAGGCTATGCACTCCAGTATTCTGGCCTGGAGAATTCCATGGACTGTACAGTCCATGGGGTCGCAAAGAGTTGGACACGACTGAGTGACTTTCACATATAGCTCTATGGTGGGTATGAGGGTCACTGACAGCTGGAGGGGAGCGTTTTGTAGACCATGGGGGCAGTTGCTTGGACCCTTGGAAGACCCCACAGGGACCCCAATTGAGACCCCCAGTCTCATTTTCTTCTTCCAGCTCAGCGAGGGGGTACTCTTGTTACCCCTGTTTTACAGAGGAGGAAACTGAGACTGGGTCACCTGGATTAAAAATCTAGGCTATAAGAATTTTTAATTTTCAGAAGAAATGAATTTTCACTCTTCCCACACATTTTATTCATGATCTGAATGCCCAAAAGTCTTAAACCACATGATGTTAAGATAGTAAGAGAAGCAGCTACAATCAGAAGATTCTTCAGTTCAGTTGCTCAGTCGTGTCCGACTCTTCGTGACCCCATAAATTGGAGCACGCCAGGCCTCCCTGTCCATCACCAACTCCCAGAGTTCACCCAAACTCATGTCCATCGAGTCGGTGATGCCATCCAGCCGTCTCATCCTCTGTCGTCCCCTTCTCCTCCTGCCCTCAATCCCTCCCAGCATCAGAGTCTTTTCCAATGAGTCAACTCTTGGCATGAGGTGGCCAAAGTATTGGAGTTTCAGCTTCAGCATCAGTCCTTCCAAAGAACACCCAGGACTGATCTCCTTTAGAAGGGACTGGTTGGATCTCCTTGCAGTCCAAGGGACTCTCAAGAGTCTTCTCCAACACCACAGTTCAAAAGCATCCATTCTTCGGCATTCAGCTTTCTTCACAGTCCAACTTTCACATCCATACGTGACCACTGGAAAAACCATAGCCTTGAATAGATGGAAGGAAGGACAAATAATCAAGTGTTGGAAAAGAGAGACATGAGACTGATGCTGTGTAGACAGTGATTCAAAGTTTGAGTCAAAACACTCAAGGCCGTGCTTCTCCCGTGGCTCATTGCTCGCTCCTGGCCAGCACCCCAGATGAGGTCCATTACCATACCTGACAGCTGGGGCTTAGGAAGGCTAAGTGACCTCCTTATGTCTGCACGAAAGTTATACTGTACATCTAGCTGGGTCCAAAACTGTTGCTTTTCTCACTCAAAGAAAAAAAAAAACACTGCTTCAGTCAGTCTGGAAAATCCCATGGACGGAAGAACCTGGTGGGCTATAGTCCGTGGGGTTGCAAAGAGTCGGACACGATTGGGCAACTTCACCTCACCTTCACCTTCAGTCCAGTCAGTTACTCTTGTCTTTACTTTTGGCCTTTAAAAAAAAAATCATTTTTAATTATGAAAAATTTCAACTATATAGAAAAAATAAAAAGAATTGTATAGGAAACCCTTGCACCTGCCACTTGATTTGACAGTTGATAATATTTTTAATTACAGATATTATGATATCTCAACACTAAGTATGTCAGCATACATGTTAAAAGTTCTTTTTTAAAAAAATAGATTTCTACTGTCTTTTTTTTTTTTTTTAAGATGCACAACACATCTTGTGGGGTTTTAGTTCCCTCACTAGGGATCAAACCTGGGCCCTTGACAGTGAGAACGGAGTCCTAACCACTGGACTGCCAGGGAGTTCCCTAAAAGAGAATTCTTTTTTTTTTTTTTTATTTATCAGTTTATTATTTTTTTGGCTGTGCTGGGTCTTCACTCCTGTGTGGGCTTTTCTCTAGTTTTGGTGAGCAGGGGCCACTCTCTCGCTGTGGTACACAGGCTTCTCACGTCGGTGGTTTCTCTTGTTGAGGAGCACGGGCTCTAGCAGCCGGGGGCTAGTTGCAGCTCCCAGGCTCTAGAGAGCAAGCTGAGTAGTTGTTGAATGTGGGATTTTCCTGACCCAGAGATCAAACCTGTGTCTCTTGCATTGGCAGGCGGGTTCTTTACCTTTGAGCCACGAGGGGAGCCGCCCCCCGCCCCCGCCCCCAACCCAAAAGATAATTCTTAATATCTAGTTCCCAGTCCAAATTCAAATTTCTGCCATCAAGGTAAAGATTTTTCAAACCTGGCTCAGTTACCATGAATGTTTCCCCTGGTGTGAGTGTGGAGTTAGGAGGTCTTGGGTTGGGACTTGGAAGTCTAACTCCTGGGCCCTCTGGGGCTAATGCTCTCCCTTGTGAGTATCAGAAACATCCTTTCTACTTCCCGGGCCTTAGTCTCTCCATCTGTGCTGAGATGGCTCGTGCAGCTGGTCTCCCATTCCGGGCCTTAGTCTCTCCATCTGTGCTCTGAGACGGCTCGTGCAGCTGGTCCCCCATGCCCCATCCCACTGCAGCAGGATGAATGCATTGGTCTTCCTCTTTGTGCTTCTGTGGCTGCTGCAGGGAGCATTGGAAGAGGTCTCCTGGGTGGGAGACCCTTTTCGGTGGTGGGGGTGGGGGGCAGGGAATCAGAGGTCATGGTGGCATCAGATAAGGGTTCTTAGAGGCACAAGGGCTGCTCTGGCCCCTTCCAGGATATAGAATTACTGGGCACAAATAACTGTCTCATTTCAATGTGCAGTAACTGGAGGTCCCCAAATGGTAGTCCATGGCTGGATTCAGACCCAGGTGAGTCTGGTGTGCACCACACAGTACAAGGGGAGAAAACTGGGGGAGTCCACACACACAGTTCCAGATTTCCTGCTTCTCCTGGAAGATCTCATGGCAATTGCCTGGCACTCAGCAGCAGAACTCTCTCTAAACCTTGCCACAGTCCCCACCACTCCCTATTGCCTCTCCAACATGCAACTTTTCTACTTATCGCTGTGCTTGCTCTACTGTTTCTTTCTTTATTATGCTGAGAAACAGTTCTATGAATCTGTGTCCGTTGCAAAAATGGGAAAACAACAAGCTAGAGCAAGCCAGCCATGTGGTTTTTCTACATCCTGGAGGCAATGAGAAGGAAAAGTGCAGAGGATTGGGGGAGCCCTTGGTGAGCAGCCAGCAGCCTGCAAATGAATGCTGGGAAAGGAACGGGTTAAGCAGTTTAAACAGAAGCTCAGGAGTTTCCAACTCAACTGGGCAACAAACAGCATCTCTGGTCCCCCATGGAATCCTCCCCGAGGCCCTGAAGGAGTTGAGACTCCTGAGCAGAGAAGCCCGGCAATCCACCTACCCACACTGCTCAGCTAAAAGAGCAGCTTCTGTTCTGGGCCATCCAGAACATGGGCTGTGTGTCAGGCGCCTGACCTGCACTAGCTCCCTGAACCCTCTTTCAAGTCCGGGAGGCAGGTGCTGCTCATTGAGCGCCAACTGTGTGCTTGACTCATTCAACTGAGACATATGCATTAAGCGCCTACTATATCCCAGACAGAGAAGGAAATGGCAACCCACTCCAGTATTCCCACTGTTCTCAGGACTAGGTCTACAAGAAGTGTCCACATTCTGCACAGAAAGGATGGGATACGTCAAGGGGCCCAAAGGTGGGTGTTTTCCAGGCATGACTTCCTCCCTGATTCTCTCAAAGTTTCAAGGGAGAGAGAGACGGGACAGGACGTGGGATTGGCGGTGGGGTCTGTGAGCAAATAATGAGCAGGTTTTGAGCACCAATGAGGAACTCTTGTGGTGAGAATCAAGGCTCCCGGGAGGATCAGAAGAGCTGCCTCCGTATCTGAAGCAGAAAGGGCGGGCAGTGGTCCACCGAATGGGCCGGAGCTGTGGATGAGAGAGTCAAGCCCGGCATCCCTGTCCCCCAGGGTCTGGCGGTGCCTCAAATCAGTGAGAGTGTTAGTGGGCGAGGCTAGAGACCGCAGACCCCAAAATAGAGCCTCCTCCGCCCTGCTGGCCTCTGGCTGAGTCACCCTGGAATGTGACTGGGGCCTGAGTTGGATTCCAGGCCCGTGGGCTGAAGGAGCCGCTGGCACCTCAAGGGTCAGACGCCCGGGCCCCCAGCTTCCTGCCTTTGTCTGCGCCTCCTCGGGACTTTACTGGGGAAAGATGAGTGATGCCAGCAATAATAGCGGGCTCGCTGGGGAGCTCCGGTGGCAGCCTGAGTGAAAGGCATGGAAAGGAAGCCCCACCCACTCCCCAAAATAGGTCCTGGGCGAAAACCTCCTGCATCTGGGCAGGTCGCTGAAACCTCTCTGTGTCTCAGTCACTTCACCGGAAAAGTGGGGGTCCACGTGGCCACTTGGGGTGAATTGGGGCCAGGGTTGGATAAAGACTGTGGGCTCCGTAACCAGGCCTGCCTGGATTAGAGACCTAGACCCAAGTGGCTTAGCCCCTTCTGGGCCTCAGTTTCATCTGCTGTAAAATGGGCTTGATAGGAATACTTCCTTCTGCAAAGAATACTGAAAGGTCGTTGCTGAACCACGAAAAGATGCTGATATCCTTGCCCTCTGGAGGAGAAGAATTCAATCCGGGGCCAGAGACGAGGCTTGATCGCTCAGAGCTTTTGTGTAATAAAGTTTTATTAAAGTACCCAGCAATTAGACCGATCGTGGAATGCAAAGTAGGAATGAGCCCAGGACAGGAAGGCATTGCCTGGAGGGTCAAATGGCAGACTCAGGACTTACGGAGTCAGCAGAAGTAGACCCATATAGATTATCAGGCCCATCTGAAAAGTACAAAGTCAGAGCATAGAAAGAAAAGGCATAAAACGACGCCACTTGGTTCTGGTCAGGGTGCCACCTCTTAACTCGAGTGTGATGCACCCATGAATCAATTCCTGGCACTTTGACAGCAGTGGGAGAAGAAAGAATAACCTGGTAAGGGCCTTCCCAGAGGGGCCCAAGCGACTGGCCCCTAGATCCCAATGTTTTTATCAGGACCTCCGTTCCTGGCTCAGATAGAGGCTTGCTTGACTCACACTGGGTCAGGAGTCATCTCCCGGAGTTCAGTTAGTGCCTGTTGGAAAGCTGAGAGCTGAGTTACACGATTAGCTAATTCTAAAGCTTTAGGAAAACTTTTCCATTGAGCAATTTCAGGAAGTACTAATCGTCAGTCCTCGGACTATAACCATCCTTTATCAGTCATCTTTGCTCCTCTTTTCTCATATCTTTCTAATTCTTCCTCAGTGTACTGTGGTTTTTCCTGTTCACAGTACCTGTCCAGATCAAAGGCATCTGCAGCGAGGGGTTTCGTTCTGGCTTGACAGCCAGCCAGCTGATTACCTTTGGCTTCTTTGCTCGCATCCCTGCTGTGCCCTTTGCAATGCATAACAGCTATTTCTTTAGGACAATATATAGCAGTTAAAAGTCTCTGGATCTCTCTGAAATGCTTAATAGGTTCTCCTGTTGCCGTTTTAAATTCTTTCTTTCCATGTTGCAGCATGAGCATGTAAAGTCAAATAAGCATACTTAGAATCAGTATATTTACCTGCTGCCCTTTGCTTAACTCTAGAGCTCAGGTCAGAGCCACAAGCTCTGCCTGCTGAGCGCTGGTTCCCTGGGGGAGAGATTTTGCTTCTAAAACCTATTCAGCCATCACCACGGTGTAACCTGCTTTACACTTCCCCTCCCAAACAGAAGAACTGGCATCTGTAAATATTTCCATGTCAGGATTGTCTAACAGGATATCCATTAGATCTTCCTGAGCAGCATAAAGTTAGGAATTGGGAAAATCGTGATCAGGTGTTTCATTTTCCTTCTCAGGAAGGAAAGTGGCAGGATTTAAATTTACACAAACTTTAAGCTTAGTTACTGGTCCTTCTAACAACAATGACTGATATTTAAGAAGCCTACTGTCTCTCATCCAAGTATTAACCTTAGAATTTAAGATTCCAAAAAATAAAAAAATTAAAAAAAAAAAAAAGAATTTAAGATTCCACTCACATCATGAGAAGTCAGTACAGTAAGGTTTCGTCGATTAATTATTTTTAAAGCTTCAGGTGCTAATAAAGCTGCTGCCCCAATTACTCTTAAGCAGTGGGGCCACCCACGTGAAATTGCGTCTGCTTCTCTACTTAGATAAACAATAGGTTGCAGGTGAGGCCCTCGGGGTTGTGTCAAAATTCCCAAGGCCATACCTTTTCTTTCAGTGACAAACAAATTAAATTCTGACCCTGTGGGCAAGCTCAAAGCGGGAGCTTGCAGGAGAGCAGTCTGAAGAGCCTTAAAAGCTTTTTGAGTATCTGGAGACCAAACCAGCTTGTCGGTTTGGGCCTGCTGAGTCTCAGCTATAAGTTTATATAAAGGCCGGGCAAGTTCCCCATAACCCGGAATCCAAATGCGACAGTAGCCTGTGATTCCCCCAAATCCTCTCAATTGTCTTAAAGTCATAGGTAGGGGATGATTTAGTATAGGTTTAATCCTCTCGTGGCCTATGGCCCTAGTCCTTTCTGATACGATTAGGCCCAGATATCTAACAGATTGTTGACAGAGCTGAGCCTTTTCTCTTGATGCCTAGTAACTGCAGCCTGCCAGAAAGTTTAAGAAATCTTCTGAGGCTTGTGAACAGGCTTCCTCTGTCTCAGCACAGAGCAGAATGTCGTCTACATATTGTAGTACCACTGCTTCAGAGCTTCTTATCAACCTGCCTAGGAACTGGCTCTCCCAATACCAGTGAGCCTCAGGCCGCATCAGGCATCAGCCGTTATCACCAAGCAAGGAAACCTTTGGAAAATTCATGCTGTGGTTGTTCAGTCGCTCAGTCGCATCCGACTGTTTTGCGACCACATGGGCTGGAGCCCACCAGGATCCTCTGTTCGTGGGATTTTCCAGGCAAGAACACTGGAGCGGGCTGCCATTTCCTTCTTCAGGGGAGTCTTCCCAGCCCAGGGATGGAACCTGCGTCTCCTGCACTGGCAGGTGGGTTCTGTACCCCTGAGGCACCAGGGAAGACCCCTTGGAGAACGCATAGGACCTGCCATATAGCCGACGTACCCAAGAGTCACGTTGGTCCTGCTTCTCGGCCCCGCTCCAGCTGCCCCCGGTTGCCAGGCACCAGGCTCTGTTCTGTAACCCTTCATCTTTGTCACAGCCCGATGTGGTCAGTAGTGTCAACACTCCAGTTTTACAGACGAGGAAACGGGCAGGAGAAGCTAAGTCTCATGGCCAGCAAGAAGCAGGGCTGGTTGGAAGCCAGGAGGTGCTCAAGTCGGGCCCCTGACCTGCCCTGTCCCCTCCGAATCCCCGCTCTGGTGCAAAAGTCTCCACTCCTGTGTCCTTGGGCTCCAACCTGAGCTGGGCGGGGGCTGGTGCACACTGGACTCCTCCCACCCATGCTCTGCCATCCTGGAAATGGAGCCTTTGGGAGATGCTGGCTCCCAGAGAGATGAGAGGCGAACAGAAGGGTCCTCCGCCGCACCCGCTTCGAGTCCCAGAGCCCCCTGCACCTTTGTGAGTCTGCTCAGTGAGGGGCTCAGGGGCAGGGTGGGGGTGGGGAGAGGAGGCGGTGGCTGGGGAGATGCTTCCTGCTGCCCTGCGCCCTCACCCCTGCTGGGGCTTCCAAACTGCCCGGACTCCAACCCTCCAGTCTAGCCAGTCTCACCATCCACCACCTGTCTCCCTGTTTGGGTTATGTTGGGGAACAGTCAGACTGAGGAGGCAAGAGGCCATGGTGGAGGAAGGTAGACTGGGATGGGGAAAAGGATGAAGGGAAGGTGGTCCCCCCTGGTCTGCTGGGCAAGGCACCAAAGCCCCCTGTCCTGGGAGCGGGGAAGTCAGATGCTAGGCCTGGCTCATGAGGGACTGCAGTCTCCACTCCCACCTATGTTGATTTAGTCTCCTGACACGTCTTCCTCCTGCCTCTCGCTCTTGCAACCTTTTTTGGGGGGATGGGGGTGTGTTGCGTGGCATGCACCATCTTAGTATCTGAGTTCCCCAACCAGGGATAGAACCTGTGTCCCATGCAGTGAAAGTGCAGAGTCCTAATCACAGGACAGTCAGGGAATTCCCTCTTGCAACCTTTTAAAAGCATAATCACATTACTTCCTAAATCCTATTTCAAACCCTCCAGAGGGTCTCCATCACACTTGAAATAAAAGCCAGACTCTCTCCTTGGCCACTGGCCCTTCTGGTCCACAGGTCGTCTCCAGTCTTTCAGCCCCACAGTCTTCTCCATTCCAGCCACATGGGCTCCTACTGCCTTGAGAGCCTCGCCCTGTGTGCTCCTACCCCAGGGCCTTTGCACTTGCTGTCCCCTCTGCCTGTAAAGTTCACCCCTCTCTTTCTTCAGGTCTCTGGTCACATGGCACCTCCTTGGAGAGACCCTCCCTGACCACCCTCTCACTGTATCATATCACCTTCCTTTTTTATTTAATGAGATACAGTTCATCTACTATAAGATTCAGTCTTTCAAAACATATAATGAATTATGTGTTTTTAGTATCATTTTTAGTAGAGGTTTTTAGTATCGTCACCGGTGGTGTGGCCATCACTGCTATCTAACTCCAGAGTATTTTCATTTCTCCAAAAAGAAACCTGGTCCTGATGAGCTGTCTCTCCATTCCCTTTTCCCCTCAGACCCTGGAGACCACAAATCTACTTTCCCTCTCCATTGGTTTGCCTTTTCTGGACATTCCATAGAAATAGACTCACACACCGTGTGGTCTTTTGTGTCTGGCTTCTTTCACTCAGCATGGTGGTTGCAAGGTGATTCCACATTGTGGCAGGAATCCGGACTCCACTCCTTTTCATGACTGCATAATGTTCCACGGGATGAATACACCAGGCTGTGTTTGTCTGTTCATCAGTCAGTGGGCATTTGGGTTGGGTCCACTTTGGGGCTATTATGATTAATGTTACTATGAACAATAGTGTGTGTCTTGATGTATGAATGTGGTCCACTGGAGAAGGGAATGGCAAACCACTTCAGTATTCTTGCCTTGAGAACCCCATGAACAGTATGAAAAGGCAAAATGATAGGATACTGAAAGAGGAACTCCCCAGGTCAATAGGTGCCCAATATGCTACTGGAGATCAGTGGAGAAATAAGTCCAGAAAAAATGAAGGGATGGAGCCAAAGCAAAAACAATACCCAGCTGTGGATGTGACTGGTGATAGAAGCAAGGTCTGATGCTGTAAAAAGCAATATTGCATAGGAACCTGGAATGTCAGGTCCATGAATCAAGGCAAATTGGAAGTGGTCAAACAGGAGACGGCAAGAGTGAATGTCAACATTCTAAGAATCAGCAAACTGAAATGGACTGGAATGGGTGAATTTAACTCAGATGACCATTACATCTACTACTGTGGGCAGGAATCCCTTAGAAGAAATGGAGTAGCCATCATGGTCAACAAAAGAGTCTGAAGTGCAGTACTTGGATGCAATCTCAAAAACAAAGGAATGATCTCTGTTCATTTCCAAGGCAAACCATTCAATATCACAATAATCCAAGTCTATGCCCCAACCAGTAACACTGAAGAAGCTGATGTTGAACGGTTCTATGAAGACCTACAAGACCTTTTAGAACTAACACCCAAAAAAGATGTCCTTTGGGGACTGGAATGCAAAAGTCGGAAGTCAAGAAACACCTGGAGTAACAGGCAAATTTGGCCTTGGAATACGGAATGAAGCAGGGCAAAGGCTAATAGAGTTTTGCCAAGAGAACGCACTGGTCATAGCAAACACCCTCTTCCAACAACACAAGAGAAGACTCTACACATGGACATCACCAGATGGTCAACACCAAAATCAGATTGATTATATTCTTTGCAGCTCTATATATGGAAAAGCTTTATACAGTCAGCAAAAACAAGACCAGGAGCTGACTGTGGCTCAGATCAGGAACTCCTTATTGCCAAATTCAGACTTAAATTGAAGAAAGTAGGGAGAACCACTAGACCATTCAGGTATGACCTAAATCAAATTCCTTATGATTATACAGTGGAAGTGAGAAATAGATTTAAGGGACTAGATCTGATAGATAGTGTGCCTGATGAGCTATGGAATGAGGTTTGTGACATTGTACAGGAGACAGGGATCAAGACCATCCCCATGGAAAAGAAATGCAAAAAAGCAAAATGGCTGTCTGGGGAGGCCTTACAAATAGCTGTGAAAGAAGAGAAGCAAAAAGCAAAGGAGAAAAGGAAAGATATAAACATCTGAATGCAGAGTTCCAAAGAATAGCAAGAAGAAATAAGAAAGCCTTCTTTAGCGATCAATGCAAAGAAATAGAGGAAAACAACAGAATGGGAAAGACTAGAGATCTCTTCAAGAAAATTAGAGATACCAAGGGAACATTTCATGCAAAGATGGGCTCGATAAAGGACAGAAATGGTATGGATCTAACAGAGGCAGAAGATATTAAGAAGAGGTGGCAAGAATACACAGAAGAACTGTACAAAAAAGATCTTCACGACCAAGATAATCACGATGGTATGACACTCACCTAGAGCCAGACATCCTGGAATGTGAAGTCAAGTGGGCCTTAGAAAGCATCACTACGAACAAAGCTAGTGGAGGTGATGGAATTCCAGTTGAGCTATTCCAAATCCTGAAAGATGATGCTGTGAAAGTGCTGCACTCAATATGCCAGCAAATGTGGAAAACTCAGCAGTGGGCACAGGACTGGAAAAGGTCAGTGTTCATTCCAATCCCAAAGAAAGGCAATGCCAAAGAATGTGCAAACTACCGCACAGTTGCACTCATCTCACACGCTAGTAAAGTAATGCTCAAAATTCTCCAAGCCAGGCTTCAGCAATACATGAATCGTGAACTTCCAGATGTTCAAGCTGGTTTTAGAAAAGGCAGAGGAACCAGAGATCAAATTGCCAACATCCATCTGCTGGATCATCGAAAAAGCAAGAAAGTTCCAGAAAAACATCTATTTCTGCTTTATTGACTATGCCAAAGCCTTTGACTGTGTGGATTACAATAAACTGTGGAAAATTCTGAAAGAGATGGGAATACCAGACCACCTGACGTGCCTCTTGAGAAACCTATATGCAGGTCAGGAAGCAACAGTTAGAACTGGACATGGAACAACAGACTGGTTCCAAATAGGAAAAGGAGTACATCAAAGCTGTATATTGTCACCCTGCTTATTTAACTTCTATGCAGAGTACATCATGAGAAACGCTGGACTGGAAGAAACACAAGCTGAAATCAAGATTGCCGGGAGAAATATCAATAACCGCAGATATGCAGATGACACCACCCTTATGGCAGAAAGTGAAGAGGAACTCAAAAGCCTCTTGATGAAAGTGAAAGAGGAGAGTGAAAAAGGCTTAAAGCTCAACATTCAGAAAACGAAGATCATGGCATCCGGTCCCGTCACTTCATGGGAAATAGATAGGGAAACAGTGGAAACAGTGGCTGACTTTATATTTTGGGGCTCCAAAATCACTGCAGATGGTGACTGCAGCCATGAAATTAAAAGATGCTTGCTCCTTGGAAGAAAAGTTATGACCAACCTAGATAGCATATTGAAAGGCAGAGACATTACTTTGCCAACAAAGGTCCATCTAGTCAAGGCTGTGGTTTTTCCAGTGGTCATGTATGGATGTGAGAGTTGGACTGTGAAGAAAGCTGAGCGCTGAAGAATTGATGCTTTTGAACTGTGGTGTTGGAGAAGACTCTTGAGAGTCCCTTGGACTGCAAGGAGATCCAACCAGTCCATTCTAAAGGAGATCAGCCCTGGGATTTCTTTGGAGGGAATGATGCTAAAGCTGAAACTCCAGTACTTTGGCCACCTCATGCGAAGAGTTGACTCACTGGAAAAGACTCTGATGCTGGGAGGGATTGGGGGCAGGAGGAGAAGGGGACGACAGAGGATGAGATGGCTGGATGGCATCACTGACTCGATGGACATGCGTCTGAGTGAACTCCGGGAGTTGGTGAGGGACAGGGAGGCCTGGCGTGCTGCGATTCATGGGGTCGCAAAGAGTCGGACACGACTGAGCACCTGAACTGCACTGACTGACGTGTGCACATGTGTGTTCGATTATTTGGATTGTTGCTGGGTCGCATAGTCACTCTTCCTTTCAAGAAACTGCCAGTTTAGTTTCTGGAGCAGCTGCACCATTGTACATTCGCACCAGAAATACATGAGGATTCCATTTCTCCACATTCTTGCCAGCCCTTATTTCCCTTTTTCTGTTTTATAACGACGGCCTCTTAGTGGACTTGAAGTGGTGCTACATGTTGTTTTGATTTGCATTTCCCCAGTGATTCATGATGTAGGGCGTTTTTTTCATGTGCTTACTGACCATTTGTGTATCTTCCTTGGAGAAGTGTCTATGCAGATTCCTCTGTGTATTTTTAAATCGGGTTATTCATTTTGCTCATTGCCATGCTCTCCAACCTCATCCTCTCTTGGTGGACATGACAGGAAGTGTGAGATGACCAGGACCCTGGTCCTTGCTGGCTCACACGGAGAGCTCTGTATCCTTATACACCTGCAGGGAGGTGACCACCTTGATTGGACGCCCTGATACGTTGCAACATCAAATGGTTCCCCAGCTTCTACTCCCAGCCCCCTGTGGTCAGTTCCCTACTCAGCAGTAAAAGGAGCCTTGTAAAAACCTGAGCAAATCCTATCCCTCCTCTGCTCCCACCTCAGAGAAAAAGCTAAAGACCCAAGCGTTGCCTCCAAGACCGCATTTGGTCTGGCCTCTGTTACCACCCTGGCTCAGCTTCCGCTATTTCTTGCTGCTGCCAATCCAGCCACACTGGCCCCCTCACCGTTCTTCGAACACACCAGGCGTGGTCCAACCTCAGGGCCTTTGCACTTGCTCTGTCTGCCTGGGAGTCTCCTTTTAGCCCTCCGTGTGGCTCCCTCCCTCTCTGCCTTCAAGTCTTTGATTAACTGTCTCCTCAGGGAGGCCTTGTTCTTGTTCAGCCACTAGATCACGTCCACTCTTTGTGACCCCATGGACTGCGGCACGCCAGGCTTCCCAAGGTCTCTGCCTCGCACTCTTTATCTTCTTCTGGGCTTTTTCCAATGGTGACAAGTGCCGTGACTTCTGCAGGCGACCTGGCGAGCCTCCCCTGGACCTGGGCAGTATCCCCTGGCTGGGTCACGCCTTGGAGTTTGGAAAAGATGCTGCCGGCTTCCTCACTAGGATGAAGGAGAAGCATGGGGACATCTTTACTGTAAGTGCCTCTTGGGAAGGAAGGGGATGAGCAACTGGACCAGGCATACCTGCTGTTTACTGATTTCTTCAATATCCATCCATAGGCTAACTGTCCAGTGGGCCAGCCAACCTTCTGTATGCCTATCCAACTGTACTCCAACACTCACCTAACACACATCTCTTCATTACCCCTCCAGCATCTTCCCAACACCCCACTGTGCATTTAAGATCTATCAAATGCATGTACATTCATCTAACTGACCTCTATCCATTCATTCAACTTCTATCACATATCCACCCATCCAGCATCTTATCCTTTGTGTCTCTGCCCAGTATCTAAGCAGCCTTCTTCCATCTTAGTATCTATCTAGTATTCATTTGTATATTCCATTTCCATCAAACCTCTATCCACCTTTCTAAATATCTATCCATTATCTGTCTGTTCATTTATTTGTCATCCAATCCTCCATCTGTCTACTCAGATTTATCTGGTGTTCTTCCACTCATGGACCCAGCATCCCTCCACCCTTCATCCACAGATTCAGTTTCGAGCAGCTTCCATTCTCCTACTTACCTGCCCATGTGGCCATTCATCCGCCACCGCCACCCAGCATTCGGTTATCCATCCTCTCAACATCCAGTGTCTGTCCACTTTGTACACATATATTTATGTCTGTCTCCATCCACCACTTCAGTATCCTGACAGTCAGCTGATCCATCCACTTCCATGTATCCTTCTAACTTTCATCTATCCAACATTTTCCTTTCAGTCTGTTGACCCAATGTCCACTTAGCACCCTGCCATCCATGTACCCAACATTCATTTATACATTTCGTTTGCAACCAACTTGTAGCCACCCATCCATCCATCTTTCCATCCAGTGTATATTCAGTGATCTGTCCTTCCACTTATCCACCCATCTAACTATCCATCCAGAAGCATTTTTTTCTTGGGTATTGGGCCTGCCTTTTATAAGAGTTTGATTAACATGACGCATGGACCACATTTTGAAAACAGGGCCAAGACAATGGGTCGTTACAGTTGTGACACCCTCCACCGACATCTGAGGGGAAATACCCTTACCTTTGTTGACTACAGGATCACAGTTCTCCAGTTTCCTTCCCATCTTGAGTAGTGTGTTATATACAGAGTTCAGCCTCCCGAAGAAGTAGATAGTCCTTTCACATCCACTAGCATTTACCCAACAATATCCTTCCTTCCTTCCATCCATCCACACACACACACACACATACCTGTAATGGACCCACTACCATTTATCCACCAACATTCTTTAATCCCTCCATCCATCCATGTATTCATCTACCCAGTTCATCCATCCGTCCATCACTCCTTCTGTCCTTCCATTCATTAGCCCATTCATCCATCCATACATTCACCCACATGAACCTATAATGTATCCACCAGCATTTATCTACCAACATCCATCCATCCATCCTTCCATCCATCCATCCAGTCCATCCACCTGTGATGCACACAGGTCCATCTGCTGCCTTCTGTGGACAGACTGTCTCCTGGCTGCTGGAAATACAACAACCAAGACAACCAAGGCAGATGCTTACACGTGAGGTAGTTAAGAGCATAAACTTTAGTGCAAAAAAGTGCTGAATCCCAGTCCCAGCTCTGCCACTTCTCAGCTGTGTCATCTTGGGCACAATTTGTGCCCTCTCTAAGCCTCACATGTCAGCTTTAAGTGGGTAAATGATAGTCCCTGCCTCCCAGCGTGGTCATGAGGGGTAGATGAAGGGACCTTGTCTGTAACATACTTGGTGGGGCCAGTGCCTGGCACAGGGAAACCCTCGGCCCCTGAGAACCGATGTTGCGCACGGCTGTGCTCCTCGCTCCATCCCCGCCCGCTCCCCAGGTGCTGGTGGGCGGCAGGCACGTCACGGTCCTCCTGGATCCCCACTCCTACGACGCGGTGGTGTGGGAGCCCCGCAGCAGGCTGGACTTCCACGCCTACGCCGTCTTCCTCATGGAGAGGATTTTCGACGTGCAGCTTCCGCATTATAACCCCGGTGATGAAAAGTCCAAGATGAAACCGTGAGTGGCTGCAGATGGCACCCGATGGGTGGGCCCGGGTGGTCAGTCAGCTTCTACCTGTGTGGTTCAAGTCCTGCATGGGCTGAACCGGTCTCCACAACAGGTGTCCAGTAAAGACTTTTCATTTTGGACTTCCCTGGTGGTCCAGTGGTTAAGACTCCTTGCCGGAATGCAGGGGACATGGGTTCAATCCCTGGTTGGGGAAGATCCCACATGCCTTGTGGTGTGACCAAAAAAAAAAAAAAAAAAGATGTTTTGTTTTGAGAAAACAAAAACAAAGCAAAAAACAAAACGCAGGGAATTGAAGAAGAATTCTTTCCTTTTCAAGAGGCAGGGCTGATTTTTAGTAGAAGACTGGGGTTGGTGTCAGCCAGACCTGGATTCAAATCCCAGCTTTCCCACTGCTTATCTTTGTGACTTTGGGCAAGTCACCCACCCTCTCTGAGCCTCTGTTTCTGCATCCGTCAAATGGAAGTAGTAGGGTAATTAATGTTTTTGAGTCCATACTCTGTGCTGGGCATCATATGATCTCATGAGTCTTCCTAGCAATTCTGAAGGGTAACTTATGGCCCCATTTTATAGATGAGGACACCAGGGCTCAGAGAAGAGAAGCGACTTGCCTGAGGTCACACAGCAGGTCCCGAAACATAAAGGATGTTCACAACGACAAAAGGACCTGTGAGCACATCTACTGTCTTCAGTCACATGCTAGTCATTGTCTTAGATTCACAAGCACAGAATGACACCAACTTCCCTTTGAAAATGAAAGTGAAGTCGCTCAGTCGTGTCCGACTCTTTGTGACCCCGTGGACTGTAGCCTACCAGGTTCCTCCGTCCATGGGATTTTCCAGGCAAGAGTACTGGAGTGGGTTGACATTTCCTTCTCCAGGGGATCTTCCCAACCCAGAGATCGAACCCAGGTCTCCCACATTATAGGCAGACACTTTGCCCTCTGAGCCACCAGGGAAGTCTGGTGGCTTCCCTTTGATAGGCACGTGTTCATATCTGTGCAACAGCCTTAGAGGTAGGTATTTTTTTATCCATATTTTACAGATGAGAAAACTGAGGGTCAGAGAAGTGACAGGACATACCCAAGGTCAGCTACTAGCAAGTGGCAGAGCTGGGATTTGAACCCAGGTCTGCTGTGTCCACAGCCCATTCTCCTCCCCACAAGATACTGAGGAGAAAAGACTGCATCTGCGCCTAAAGAGTGCATGCGGCCTGGCGGTCATCTTTAGACAGAGTCACCTCCTGGAGTCAGGAAAAGCATCTAGGGGTCTGGGTTTTGCAGGACTGCTAAAGCTGAGGAGAGGCCAGCATTGTAAGGTGAATATTGATGAGAGGCAGTACTCTGTCTGACCTTGGCTTTGTGGAGCAGATTTTAGGAGTATTCCTGAGCCTGAGTGTCCTGGATCCCGCTATTCCAATGGTCCCATTAGCAACAAGAGTCCACAGTTAGTTCACGGCATGCTATCCCCTGACCCAGGGAAGATCCCAGTTTCCTCCAGCGTCTGTTCCCAGGAGCTTCTGGGCTTTTCTTGCAAGCTGGCATGAGGTCCTCTGGGCATGGCTGCTGCCTCTGTTGATGACCACAGTCCCCACTGAGGACTCCCGCTTGGAGTCGAGGTATCAGTGTTGATCACTGAGCCAGCAGCTCCCAGGTACCGAGCACTGTGTTAAGCCCTTTAACATATTGTCTCACGTGGGTCATGTCTATTGTTTTTCCAGTAATGAAACATCCAAAAGCTTTTATTATCTGGAAGTTCACAAAACCTCCCTGGAAGTCTTCCCATCTTGAATTCTCAAAAAAACCAGGGGCTTGCGCTATCTAAAGGGATCTATCGTATTTCCAAACAGCAGGGGGCGACAGAGAGCTGGAGCGCCTGATTGCGACACTAGTACTGTTCTTGTTGTTGCCACCAGGTGGCGCTGTTGAACGTTGGCTCTGCACCACCCCGTGGACTCTTCACTAGACGCAGTGGTACCCTTTGAGGTTTAGGTTCTTGCAAACTGTAGAGGGGCCTTAAACTTAGACAGAAGACCTCATCTTTCCCAGCTTCTAATCATATGCTCAGTCATGGCTCAATGTTGAATGTTGTGGAGGCTCAGGACAGAGAGGCTTCTAGCTTCAGCCACACGTTCTCCCAGAACTGGTCCTCTCCGCAGAATCCTAGGTACATAAATAATAAGACCAGATCACCAGCCATATTCCCTTACTCTGCATGTAGCCTTCACTCAGAGTCATGACTTATCAGCAGTCCTTGGTTGGGGACACTTTATCCAAACAGATCTCCCTAACTTTGAACCTCAAGGAGAAATGGTTGGTTTCTTAGTTATATCTCTTCTGTAAGTCTATGGGTTCCTTATCTAAGCAAGGACGACTATCATGGTTAAGCATTCAGACTCTGGAGTTGGGCAGATCAGGGTTTCAGTCTCAGCTCTATCACTTACTGTCTGGGTGACCTTGGGCAAGTTACTGTCTTCTCTGTCCCTCAGTCTCTCCATCTGTAAAATGGGTATCATAATAGGAACTGCTATCCCTGGTGTGGTCAAAAGATGAAGTGAGATCATTGTGTTTGGCACAATAAATAATAACTGTTGCCATTGTTGGCAGTGATAGAAATAATAATATCATTCTGTTTCCAAAGAGGAGCGGGAGCCCCGGGACTCTGAGGTCTGGGGAAGGAGGTGCTTGTGTGCATATATGTATATTTTTGGAAGCTGCACTCTCACTCCTTTGCTCCTTGCCCCAGGACTCTCCTCCACAAAGAGCTGCAGGCGCTCACGGATGCCATGTATACCAACCTCCGCACTGTCCTGCTGGGTGACACCGTGGAAGCGGGCAGTGGCTGGCACGAAATGGGGCTCCTCGAGTTCTCCTACGGCTTCCTGCTCAGGTGAGCCCCGCACTCTGGACCGCCGTGAAGAGTGGCCAAGGGCACCAAGAGGACTTTATGGGTGCAGAAGCAGTTTGGGATGCTCCAAAGCCAAGGCTGCAAGATGCCCTTCTGTACCTGGGACTCTGAGTGGTCGCCTGGTCCTCAGCCTATGGGCCGTAAAGGAGACACAGGCCAGGAAAGGGGCCTTGCTGGTCACCCAGATGCTTGGCAAAGATGGCCAATGTGACTGGAGCCTAATGAGCTGAGGAGATGGGGCAGGGCAACGAGGATGAAGTTGGCAGAAACCAGGTCTCACAGAACCTCAAAGCTATGGAATTTATTCTAAGTAAGATGAGTGACGTTGGGGTGTAAGCAGGGGATGTGACACTATTGGATGTAGAACTGGTTTTTTGAATATTTGTCTATTTCTCTGGCTGTGTTGGTCTTGGCTGTGCAGGTGGGATCGTCATTGTGATGTGCCGGCTCAGTAGCCCCATGGCACGTCAGATCTCAGTTCCCCAACCAGGGAGCAAACCCGTGTCCCCTGCACTGGAAGGCGGGCTCTTAACCACTGGACCACCGGTGAAGTCCTGGACTTAGAGCTTTAAAAGCTCTCTTTGTCTGCTGGATGGAGACTGGATCATAGCTCGGGTGGGTCACAACACGAGAGAGGCCGGGGGACCTGTTAGAAGGCTGCTGTAGCTGCCCATGTAGACAGGATAGTGCTCTGGACCAGGCCATGGGGAGAACTGGGACAGCTTTGGGCTTCCCTGGTAGCTCAGTTGGTAAAGGACCTGCCTGCAATGCAGGAGACCCTGGTTCAATTCCTGGTTTGAGAAGATCCGCTGGAGAAGGGATAGGCTACCCACTCCAGTATTCTTAGGCTTCCCCTGTGGCTCAGCTGGTAAAGAATCCACCTGCAATGTGGGAGACCCTGGTTCAATCCCTGGGTTGGGAAGATCCCCTGGAGAAGAGAAAGGCTACCCACTCCGGAATCCTGGACTGGAGAATTCCAAGGACTGTATAGGGTCACAAAGAGTCGGACACGACTGAGCGACTTTCACTTTCACTTCACTCGGGGGGATGAGGTTGATGGGACCTGCTGAAGGACTTGATGGCCCAGTGGATAGAGGAACATGGCCACAGGTAGTGAGGAAAAGAGATTCAGTAAGGACAGTACATTGATTTTTGGTGGCACCATTAATGACCAGCACCTCATAAAAGCAAGACATTTCAACCACTCGAAAAAATAACAGCAACACAGTTTCAGAATAAAGGACAGGCATTTGCTGACACATATGAGTACCCTGGGACGTTTATGACACATGTGTACATGTAGGATCAGTGGGTGCTAATAATTTAATCTGCATAATAGCTCTATGAAGCAGATGCCTCAGAAACCCCATTTGATGGATGAGAAAACTAAGGCCTGGAAAGCCTAGGTCATTTGCCCAGAGTCTCACAGTTGGGACCCTGGGGGGGCTGGCTGCAAAGCCTACACCCTCAAGCATGACCCTTGCTGGGTTCATTTTTTCTCATTTCACCCTGGACTGGCGCAGATACCTTCAAGGGCTATGACTGGTCTGGGTGATGCTGGTGTGGTCCACCCTATCATCGTATGGTGGGGAGACTGAGGTCCAGAGAGGCCCCCCAAAGCAAGATCACAGTGGGGAGCCCCCAGATCTCCTAGTTCCTGCCATCCTGTATGCTTGTGAGGGCAGAGAAGTCAGAGGAGAAGCTGAGGCTCTGGGGGAGGTAGGGGACACATGGTGGCAGCTGGGTCTATTTCAGTTCAGTTCAGTTCAGTTCAGTCGCTCAGTCGTGTCCGACTCTTTGTGACCCCATGAATCGCAGCACGCCAGGCCTCCCTGTCCATCACCAACTGCTGGAGTCTACCCAAACCCATGTCCATTGAGTCAGTGATGCCATCCAACCATCTCATCCTCTGTCGTCCCCTTCTCCTCCTGCCCTCAATCTTTCCCAGCATCAGGGTCTTTTCCAATGAGTCAGCTCTTCGCATCAGGTGGCCAAAGTATTGGAGTTTCAGCTTCAACATCAGTCCTTCCAATGAACACCCAGGACTGATCTCCTTTACGATGGACTGGTTGGATCTCCTTGCAGTCCAAGGGACTCTCAAGAGTCTTTTGTTTAGGTCCATGGTAAGAGCAGGCTCAGCGCTGGGGGCAGGTGTAAGTGGATTCCTGTGTCTTCAAGGCCTGAGCCCTGGCTGCAGCTCCTGATTCCCGGCTTGGCAGCAGCTTCCGGCCTTTTTGTCGCCATCTGCAGCCCCTGAAATACAGAGGCAGTGGGTGAGCTGGACGACAGGTGTGCTGATGGGGAGGCGCGTCCTCACGGAGCCCAGCTCTTGGGATCCCGCCCGTCCTGTGTGTGCCCCAGCCCCCCTCAGTCCCATCCAGAGTTCTGACTTTGATTCCTCTGGGGTCACCTCACCAGCCTCCTTGCTGAACAGGCCAGGCACGCTCCCGCCTCAAGGCCTTTGCAGTTTCCGTTCCCTTGCCCAAGAATGCTGTTCTCTACACATCTGCACGGCTCCCACCTCCCTTCATTCAAGTCTTGTCTCAAGGGTCACCTCCTCAGGGAGGCCTTTCCCGACCCCTCATTTACTGTGATGTCCCTGGGGTTTCCCAGGTGGCTCAGTGATAAAGAGTCCACCTGCCAACGCAGGAGACGTGGATTTGATCCCTGGGTCGGGAAGATTCCCTGGAGGAGGAATTGGTAACCCTCTCCAGAATTCCTGCCTGAAAAATCCCATGGCCTGAGGAGCCTGGGGGGCTACAGTCCAGGGGCTGGCAAATAGTCGGACATGAGCGAGGGAGTGAGCACACAGACCTCTTATTCCCAGCCTTATTCCAGCTTTTTCTGCCTTGCCCCTAGCGCCACCTATGGGTCAAACATGCATTTACAAGTCATGTAATCACTTCCTGCCTGTCTTCAGCTGTTAGGTTTTATTTCAAAGTGAAGGAGCCTTAGAAAGGGTGTCACGTGCACAGTGTGAAATCTCGTGGTTCTTCCTGGTTTTCTTTTTTTTCTGGTTTTTTTTTTTTTCATTGCCTAGTTTTGGTAGAAATTTTATCTAAGGAACTAGTTTTCTGCTTTAAGGCAAAAAAAAAACCAAAAAAAAACACCAGTACAAGTAGGGTGACAAATGGTGACAGGTGTTTAACTGGGTGTCATGGAGGCCTCAGGGCCGGGGGAGGGCCGTGTGACTCTGCCCGCTCGTTCCCGTCTGAGAGGGGTGGCAGTGACTCCCCTCCTGCCCGGGGCTGCCAGGCAGGACTGCAGGCTGCCAGTAGCCGGACTCTCCCCTCTCTCAAGACGAGACAGAGGGGCAAATCCGGGTTTTGTGTTCGGTTCAGTTCAGTCGCTCAGTCGTGTCCGACTCTTTGCGACCCCATGGACTGCAGCACGCCAGGCCTCCCTGTCCATCACCGACTCCCGGGGTTGACTCAAACTCATGTCCATTGAATCGGTGATGCCATCCAAGATTTTGTGTGAATTTCCCCCCATGTTTAAACATGCATTCAGTTTGTTTTTAGGAAAACACGATTAACCAAACCAAACACGTTTCTGGACTGAATCCAGGCTGTGGGCTGCACCTTTACAGCTTCTGCCGTAAGGGGGTACTGAGGGCGTTTGTCTGGAGATGAGGACCCAGGGCTTACACGTTTGGAGGAGGAGGAGGGAATTCCTTCCGGGCTGATGCAGCAGCATCAGTGGGGGCCGGAGGTACACTCTGGAGGGAGCTCGTTCCAGCCGTTCTGAAGGAAGGGTTGCTTCCTCCCAGTCCAGTGGGATGGGCGGGTCTTGAACTTGCCATCTCTAGGGGGCGTGGAGGCCAAGACGGGAGGAGGGGAGGGGAGTGGGATGCAGGGAAAAGGTAGGAGAACAGCTTGGATAACTGAGCTCAGAATCATGGTGGCCCTGTATTGTCTTCTAAGATTAGTGTTTTTGGGATTGTGTTCTAGCTATCCATCCATCCACCCATCCTCCCATCCACCCATCCACCCATCCTCCCATCCACCCATCCATCCTCCCATCCACCGAGTCTCCCTCCCTCTTTCCCATCCATCCACCCACCCTTCCATCCATCCTCCACCCACTCTCCCTCCCTTCTTCCCATCCATCTACCCACCCATCCATCCATCCACCCATCCACCCACCCACCCACCCATCCACCCGTCCTCCCCCCCTTCGTCCCATCCATCCACTCATCCACCCACCCACCCACCCACCCATCCACCCGTCCTCCCCCACTTCGTCCCATCCATCCACCCATCCATTGATAGAACGTTCATTGAAGACTTATTGCACACTTGCACTGTGTAAATGAGGGGTTAAGTGGGGACTAGACAGGCGTCTCTCAGCCCTCCGCCCCATCCCTGCTTCCATTCTCTCCTTGGGAGAATCCCTGTCCTGGGCGATCCAGAGACTTAGGAGGAGCTTCGGGAGGCTGGTCAGGGCCTCTCGGTGTCTCTCTCAGAAGTCCTGTTCCCTCTCACCACGTGGAAAAGGTGAAAATCTGTGGTTTCCCTCCCAGGACTGAGGCCGGTGGGGCTGGGCTCCTGGAGCTTTGAAAGGGAAAACCTGGGTGGTGGAGACATTTTCTCTGGGAGCACTCCTGAGGGCAGTATGAATGTGTGTGTGTTGTGTGTATGGTGTGTGTGTGCACACACCACACACACGAGGGCTTACACTTGCTCTTGTGTCTCATCCTCTCTCCGTACTCCCCCACCAGGCCCTGGCCCTCTCCTGTTCAGACGCCCCTCGGTTGCCCTTGAGGTCAGGGCCAGCCTTCCCGCGTTGACGGCCAGCCCTGTGTGACGGGCCCTGGCGACTCCCAGGCCACTCCAGCCCAGCACCTGGCAGTCCTTGGACCCAGCCGTGGCCGCCCCCTTGGCCCCAGGCCTCTGCCCGGGCTGTGCCCTCTGCCAGAGCCCCTCTGCCCAGGCTGTGCCCTCTGCCAGAGCCCCTCTGCCCGGGCTGTGCCCTCTGCCAGAGCCCCTCTGCCCGGGCTGTGCCCTCTGCCAGAGCCCCTCTGCCCGGGCTGTGCCCTCTGCCAGAGCCCCTCTGCCCGGGCTGTGCCCTCTGCCAGAGCCCCTGTCCGCTGCTTATGCTGCAGGCTCCAGCTCAGATCCTGCCTCCTCCGAGGAGCCTGCCCTGACTTCCTCTCCAGGGTCAGGAACCTCTTTTCCTGACCCAGGGCCCCCATCTCGCCCTTCCACCTGCTCTGCTTACCCGCTTCCAACAGCACATCTGCGCTCCTTCCTGCGGCAGAGGTTGGCTCTTCCCTGTGCCCTGGACCCCTCCCTCTGCCCATCCTGCAGCTTGACGGAAGGAGCGCTCCTCCCCTCCCTCTCCCACTTGCCCTTCCCTCTGAGCCCCGGCTGGCCCACGACACCTCCCCTCCTCTGTCTGTCTTGAGTGTTTTGTGTGTTTGCTTCTCTGCTGACTCTCTGGCCCAGAACCGTCCCTGACACAGGGTAGGAAAATCTGGTGCTCCCCAGGGGTACAAATGAAGAAGAGCTCGTAGGCCGCCCTGAGAGCTCAGCTGGGACCATTCAGAGACGGCCTGCTGACCCTCTGCTTGCCGCCCCCAGAGCCGGCTACCTGACCCAGTACGGCGTTGAGGCACCGCCACACACCCAGGAGAGCCAGGCCCAGGACCGTGTCCACTCAGCCGACGTCTTCCACACCTTCCGCCAGCTTGACCTGCTGCTCCCCAAGCTGGCACGTGGCTCCCTGTCAGCGGGTAAGCACCGTGGGGTCTTCGGTGAGCTGTGGGGCTGGCAGAGGGGCCCAGAGAGGAAGTCCACCCTCAAGCCAAAGGATCATAGATGACACGAGAAGGAAAACATTCTAATGCCTTTGAGGTAGTGAGGTCCCTGTCCTGGGGGGTGTGTAAGAGCACGCTGGTGGGGAGGCAGGGCCTGGACCAGAGCTGGGGCTCCTGTTGGAAATTCTGATGCAGCACATCTGGCATGGGGCTTGGGGACCTTTTGTGTCTGTGTCCTTCCTTTCCAGGTTTAAGATTTAATTTGCTTTAAAAATTCTTTTCTTTTTTTCTTTAGAAATTCTTACAAGTCCTTTATGCTGGTTATAAGAAATTCAAGCCCAACAGAATAACTAAGAGGGACTAATGAGAGTTCTCCACCTTCTCCTCATCCAGGTCCGCCACTTGCCTTCCCCTCCGCAGAGGGGACCTTTATTACGAGCGTGGAGACTTTTCTCTAAACACACACACAGAATTCTTTTTTTTTTTTTTAATTGAGGTATACTGTATATACAAGAAAGCACACAGTCCTAAATGCACAGCTGAGAGATAAATCTGAACTTTCCATGCCCTTTCCCGGTCAATATCCACCCCCTAGAGTTAGCCACTCTATGGATTTCTTCCACCTCGGCTAGTTTTACCTGTTCTTGAACTTCCTAGAAAAAGAATCATAGAATATGTGCACTTGGATGTCTGACTTTTTTCACTCAACTTTACATCTGTAAGATTCATGGAGATTGTTGTATGTGTCTATGGTTTCTTGTTCGTTGCTCTGCAGTATTTCATTGGAGTGATGATCACACTTTGTTGAACGTTCCCGGTTGCGGGGCGCCTGGGCGGCTTCCAGGTGTGGCTGTGTCTCAGGCGGCTGTGCACGCTCTTGTGCGTGCCTTCCTGAGCGCAGATGCCTTCATGTTTAGCCCTGTTTAGCCCTGTGCTTTTGTAACATCAGTGTAGCGCTCTGGAGCAATTGTTCTGCTACAGAGTTTTCACTGAGCTCCACATCTAGAACTTCCCACATGGGTTTACAAAAACCCACCGCCTTCGTTTTCATGGCTACAGAGGGGGATCAATATTGGTAGAAAGCTTCCTGCTGGATTCAGGGCACCAGGCCCATAGGAACCCCTGGGGTTCAGTCTCCCCCAGCCACTGTGTCTCAGGCTTCCCCAGGGAGAAGAGTCCTCTCGGGCCTTTGTTAATAAATCTCCAAGCACCATCCCAGTCCTTTCGATTTGAATGAGCTTCCCTGGTGGCTCAGAGGGTAAAGAATTTGCCAGCAATGTAGGAGTTGTTTAGTCACTCAGCCGTGTCTGACTCTTTGTGATCCCATGGACTGCAGCGTGCCAGGCTTCCCTTTGCTTCACCATCTCCCGGAACTTGCTCAAACTCATGTCAATCAAGTTGGTGATGCCACCCAACCATCTCATCCTCTGTCATCCCCTTCTCCTCCTGCCTTCAATCTTGCCCAGCATCAGGATCTTTTCTAATATGTCAGCATCAGGTGGCCAAAGTATTGGAGCTTCAGTTTCAGCATCAGTCCTTCCAGTGAATATTCAGGACTGATTTCCTGTAGGATTGGCTGGTTGGATCTCCTTGCAGTCCAAGGGACTCTCAAGAGTCTTCTCCAACACCACAGTTCAAAAGCATCAGTTCTTCAGTGCTCAGCCTTCCTTATGGTCCAGCTCTCACATCCATACAGGACCACTGGAAAAACCATAGCTTTGACTAGATGGACCTTTGTAGGCAAAGCAATGCAGGAGACCCAGGTTCGATCCCTGGGTCGGGAAGATCCCTAGGAGAAGGGCATGGCAACCCACTCCAATATTCTTGCCTGGAGAATTCCATGGGCAGAGGAGCCTGACGGGCTACAGTCCATGGGGCCGCAAAGAGTCAGACAGGACTGGACAACTAACACTTTCACTCTCTTCAGGAAGACTGGGACATGCATTTTTGACAAGTTTCTGACAACTCAGCCATGGGAAGGTGGAGAAACACTGTGTCCTGGTCTCAGAAACTTGCAGCAAGACCTGGATTTGAATCAATACTTTGCTTCTTCCTTGCTGGTGATTTAGGGCAAGTTACTTAACTTCTTTTTGCTGAGTCTTCTCTCTGGAGGGGCAGTTGAGGGCAGTTGTAAGACAGACTCTGGGCTCAGGTGGCTTGAGGTGTTTACTGGCTCTTATGTCTTTTCTCCGTGCCTCAGTGATCCCATCTGTAAAATGGAGAGAACAGTAGGATCTTCCTAGAAGGTGGCTGTTAGGATTGGCTGAGGTAATAAGAAAAAAACAGTCTTTGTTGAGCAGTTTCTTTGCACCAGATACCAGCTTAAATATTGTGCCATTCAATGCTTACAACAGCACATGACCCGCTGAGCCCCTGAGCTGCAGCTGCTGAAGCCCGCTCACTAGAGCCTGTGCCCCGCAGCAAGAGAAGCCCCTGCAGTGAGAAGCCCGAGCACCACAACAAAAACAGCACTCGTCGCAGCTAGAGAGCACCCGTGCGAAGCAACGAAGCCTCAGTGAAGGCAAAAATAACAATATAACAAAAATAAAATCAGTAAAAATTTTCAATTATATGTATATAAAAAAGAAAGAAACCTAGGAACTTCCCTGGTGGGTCTAGTGGCTGAGACTCTGTGCTCCCAATGCAAGGAGACTGGGTTTGATCCCTGGTCAGGGAACTAGGTCCCACGTGCCTCAGCTAAGAGTTCACGTGCTGCAAGTAAATGGCCCTCCTGCCACAACAAAAATCGAACATCCCGTATGCCGCAGTGAAGACCTGACACGGCCACATAATAAATATGTTTTTAAAAAGAAACACATTCTTATGATAGAGGTAGACAGGAAAAAGTAATAATACTCTTCCAAACCCATCTTCCTATGGAAACCAGTGTTAACATGCTGATACATCCCTACAGTGTTTTGTAGGGATACTCTATTTTAAAAATGGAGACAAATATATATATCTAAAGTGTCACTGTGTGTATTTACAAAAATGGATTATATGTATTATCTACAACTTAATTTTCTAACCTAACAATATAGCTGCACAATCTCCCTTGTTAATTCAAACATCTTCTAGAGGCATTAGCCAATGCAATTAGATAAGGGAAATCAATTACCGATATAATAATGAGTAAAGAAGAAATAAAACTATCCCTATTTGCAAGTGATCTGATACTATACCCTGAAAAGCCCAGAAAATCTATAAAACTAACTCAAGCATACTATATATATATACACACAGTGCATAGCAAAGCAGAAGGATGTGAAAATCAGCATAAAAAATCCAGACATCCTTCTGGCTCTTTCAGGTCACTGTGTAGAGGCCACCCCACTCCAGTGGATATTAATAATTGTTTCCTTTGTGTGTGTGTGTCTGTCATAGCACTTCATTGTACTTGTTATCTCTTCTACAATCTGGTGATTTTATTTTTCTCTAACAGTTTCCTGCAAGTGGATTTGCCAGGTTAAAGGGCATACACATTAAAATTTTTATTAGCTGTTGCTGTATCTTTTACAAAGCCATGGAGCAATTCATACGCCTACCCAAAGGGAAGGCGTCTGCTCATTCCTCACCAGATTTATCAGTCTTTCCAGTGGTTTGCCAGTCTAATGGGCAGAAGTAAGTAATTGGTCATTTTAATTTGCATTTTCCCACAACCTTGTGAGCGTGCAGTTATGATGCTGCTAAGTTGCTTCAGTCGTGCCCGACTCTGTGCGACCCCATAGACGGCAGCCCACCAGGCCCCACCGTCCCTGGGATTCTCCAGGCAAGAACACTGGAGTGGGTTGCCATTTCCTCCTCCAATGCATGAAAGTGAAAAGTGAAAGTGAAGTCTCCCAGTCGTGTCCGACTCTTAGCAACCCCATGGACTGCAGCCTACCAGGCTCCTCCATCCATGGGATTTTCCAGGCAAGAGTACTGGAGTAGGGTGCCATTGTATCTTTAAATCCTTATTAATCTGATGGGCAAAAAAGAGCATCTGGCTTTATGGGCATTTCATCCTGTGATGAAAAAACATCTTTTAGTGTTACCAGCCATTTGCTTTTCCTCTTTGTGAGTTGCTTGTTCATGATTCTTAATGTCTTTTTTGAGACAGCTCTTTATCTTATCGAATCCTGACATCAGTGCTGAGAAGTTGGTATTGTTGTGCAGTCGCTAAGTTGTGTCTTTGCGACCCCACAGACTGTAGAATGCCAAGCTTCCCTGTCCTTCACCATCTCCTGGAGTTTACTCAAACTCACGTCCATTGAGTCGGTGATGCCATCCAACCATCTCACCCTCTGTCGTCCCCTTCTCCTCCCGCCCTCAATCTTTCCCAGCATCAGGGTCTTTTCCAATGAGTCGGCTCTTTGCATCAGGTGGCCAAGTATTGGCGCTTCAGCATCAGTCCTTCCGATGAAAGTTGGTGTTATTAAACTCTTTTTTCAGGTAAAGAAACTGAGGCTCAGAGAAGTGAAGTCTTTTTCATAGACACATGGCTGGTAGGTGGCAGAGCAGCAAGGTAGAAGCTTCATCTGTTTGGCTGCAAAACCTAGTGCACGGAGCACGGCCGGCACTGATTGCTTCTCGGGGGAAGAGTGGTTTCTCTGTTTCTGTTTCTTCTGTACAGATGCCCGGGAGGAGTCTGGGTAGATGCAGAGAGGGACCCTCCCTTTTACCCCCGGAGCAGCTCTGGGCTGGGTATGGGAAGGCTGCATTTCTCAGTATGGGCAGCAGGTGGCAATGTGGGAGACAGTTTCTCTACTTAGGCCTGGAGGCTGGGGTGCAGAAGGGCCCCCAGAGCTTGCTATGGGGCATGTGAAGCTCTGCAGCTACTTTGGAAAAGCAATTTGGTAGAACCTATCAGCATAAAATACACACACCTTTGATCCTGTACTTCTGCTTCTTGGAGTTACCCCACAGAGATGCTCCCATGTGTCTACAGATCCACAGATATTCATTGCCATGCTATCTGTGGAAAACTGTTTTCCCTGGAAAATTGAACTGATCCCTGGTGCCAAAAAGTTTGGGGACCACTGTCTTAGAGTTTCTTTGTTTTTCTTTTATTATTATTATTGTTGTTGTTGTTTACTATTCTCATGCATTATTCCTCTGGTTTTAGAAATATAAACATTTTAAAAGAAGATTGAGCTTTTGGGGACCCTTAGACAATTGAATTTGGTGCTTCTCATACAGGAGAGAGTTGGGGGGCAGTAGGGAGTTAAATGGAGCCCTGAGCTAAGCAAACTGCTTCTTTTTGGAATAATCATTTCACTGGATTATTGGCTGTTTTATTTGAATATTGTTTGGGGAGGGGAAAGCATTCTTATATTAAAGAATCACAGGGTCTAATGCAAAAATCAAATGCATTTTAAAGGTGAAACATAAGACTTTAAAAATATGTCTCCACTGGGGGCCTTGCTGAACTGTACTCTTGGGTCTCCAGGGGACAGAGGTGTTTCCAAACCTAGACTTCTTGCTTTACATGGGGAGACTGAGGGACTTCCCTGGTGGTCCGGTGGCTACTCTGAACTCCCAATGCAGGGGGCCCTGGTCAGGGAAGTAGATCCCACAGGACACAGCTAGGAGCTCACATGCCTCAACTAAGGATCTGGCGTGCCTCAGTGAAGAGTGAAGATCCCGAGTGCTGCAGCTGACCTGGTGCAGCCAAATAAAAAAAGAAATGTTTGAGAAAAAAAATGCGACTGAGGCTCAGAGATGGACAGGGCCTCAAGCCAAGCCCACACAGCATGGGAAGTCTGGGATTGAACCTGTTTCTCCTGCTTCCGACCAAGTTACCGATCATATGAGCCTGGCGGTTCTGATTCACAGCCTTGAGTCATTACATGGGGGCTGATAAATAATACCTTATAAGAATGGCGGGATATAGCCAGTGCAATTTGCCAAACCCCTTCCAGTACGGAGTATGTTCCGTGTGTGATCTTTTTCAGTCCTCTGAGCCAGATTGCCCCCGTTTTTCAGATGGGGAACTGAGTCTCAGAAATAGAGAATGATTTACCCAAGATTATCCTCCTAGGAAGGGGCAGAGCTGGGATCTCAACCTGGGTCATATGGCTGCAAGCTAGGTGATCTTTATTTCACCATTTATTATTTCTTAATTATGGAAATAATACATTCCTCTTGGACTAATAATTTACTAACATTCATTCAGCTTTGTTTAACAATATAGCTAATTTTTATTATGCCTGGGACAGGCATCACTCTTCAGGCTTTATATGTGAATGCATTCAATCCCTGTACAACCCTATGTGGTGAGTACTCTTACCCTGATTTATAGGTGAGGAGACCGAGATGTTCAGAGGCGAGGTGCCTTATTCAAGGTCAGGCACTCTGCTCCAGAGCTTGGGCTCTTAAGTGGGCTCCCCTGCCTCTTGTGAAAAAATAAAATATTGCAGAGAAGGCATATTCTGTTTTGACCTCACTCCCTCTACATCTATCTCCAAGGTAACCGTTGTTATCAATTGAGTGTTGTACTGCTGCGGTTCATGGGGTCACGAACAGTTGGACAGGACTGAGGGACTGAACAACAATGGCTAAAACAGTGCCATCCTGTAGAAACAGGGTGCCGGCCACATACGTAACTTTACATTTTCTAGTAGACACATTTAAAAAAGAATAGTAAGTGTTAGTTGCTCGTCGTGCCCAACTCTTTGCGACTCCATGGACTGCAGCCCACCAGGCTCCTTTGTCCATGAGACTTTCCAGGCAAGGATACTGGAGTCGGTTGCCATTTCCTTCTCCAGGGGATCTTCCCAACCTGGGATCAAACCCGGGTCTCCTGCACTGCAGGCAGATTCTTTACCGACTGAGCTACAAGGGAAGCTGTAAAAAAGATAAATAGGAATTCCACAGCATTCCAGTGGTTAAGACTCCAAGCTTCCACTGCAGGGGACACGGGTTCAATCCCTGGTTGGGAAACCAAGATTCTACATGCCACAGGGTGCAGTCGGGGGGAAAAAAATCCCATAAAAATAAAATAAATACACAAAATTAAATTTAAAAAAGAAAGAGGTAAAATCAACTTTAATAATATTTTTCTTTATCTCAATATATCTAAACTATTAGCATTTTAGCATGTAATTAATATAAAATTACTGTCATATTTTACATTTTGTGTCTGTCGCCAAGACTTGAAAACTGGTAGGTACTTTTGACTCACAGGACATCCCGATTCTGAGTGGCCACATTTTATGTGCTCAGTCAGCATATGTGACTTGCGGCTTTCTTTCTGGACAGAGTTAGTCTTGACCCTTCTCCAAGTACACGAGTGAAATACAGTACACCCCAGTTATACTCAGCTCCAAATACAGCAAGCCCTGGTTTTCCCAGCAGGGAGGGCTTTTTGTTTTTTGTTTGGTGTGGTTTGTCTTTTTAGTCAACCTAAACGTGGAAATAATTAGGGCTGGAAATGAAACAACATCTCCTTATTGATGTTGTCGAGCAACCGTGGTTAAGCTCACACGTTGTATAAACTAACCGTTGAGAGACGTCGCTCTCTTCTCACCTCGCCTTTCAGGAAGTGGCTTATTCAGACTCTATCTCGGGTACCTGTGTCATCTCCGTCAGCAGGCTGGCAGGTGGAGTCACCAAACTCGGTTTTCCAGGACCTCTTTCTTCACTCCCGTATCATCTGATTGAAATATAGAATGAACTTTTTGAATCTATCCATCCATGAATCTGTGCTCTTTCGCTGGAAATTCTTTACGGAGCTGGGCTTGGTGCCAGATTTTGGTTCACGTGACTAAACGTTGAAAATATAGAATGGTGACAGTGAGGCGTCTCCCGTCCGTCCTTCCAGCCTGTCCCCCCCACCCCGCCCACCCACAGTCGGCTGGTGTTACTGGTTTCTCCTGGATCCTTCCAGAGTTCCTTCATGCGAATACAAGTGGACATGATGTTGTTCTTTCTTTTCTCTTTTGCCCACAAATGCATGGTAAACACACTGGTGTGGACACTGCTTTTTCCTAATAGAGTAGCTATAATGAAATCTTGTGTAAGATTTTGTGTGTCCTGTACTATTCTAAGGGCTCTAAAAATGTTAAGCTGATTTTACCAAATTGCCAATATAGTTGTTGGTTGTTTTTTTTTTTTTTGCTTATTTTTTTTAAGACTTTTTCCTGGATCTTTTGTTTTATTTATTTATTTTATTATGATTCTTTTTTTTTTTTTTTACGAGCTGCTGTAGGTCTTCGTTGCTACAGGGTTATTCTGTAGTTGCGGCAAGGGGAGGTACTGTCTAGCTGTGGTACAAGGGCTTCTCATTGTGGCGGCTTTTCCTGCTTCAGAGTACAGGCTCTAGGTGCATGGGCTCGGTAGTTGCAGCTTGCACGGGCTTAGTTGCTCCGTGGCCTGTGGGATCTTCCTGGACCTGGGATAAAACCCGTGCCTCCTGCCTTGGCATCTTTACCACTAAGCCACCAGGGAAGCCCCGAAAATACACATAACACGTAGCAAATATACATAACAGGAAAATTTGTTTTTCAGACAAACAGTTGGCCACATTGCTTTAAATTGAGGAGTATTTCACCTGAAAAAGTGTCTAGAGGTGGAAGAAAAGCATATGGAACGTATTATGTGAAAACCTAATTAATGCGCTTAAATAAGCTTCGCCTCCGTTTTACATTCTGTAACATGAAGCCTGATTTAGAGCCACTGGGTAGCTGGGTCTTCCCGAAACACTGCTTTATGGCTCAGAAAAGTCAGTGAGAGAGTTGCTAGTACTTTGGAATTTTGTAGCAATCCGAGTGACTCCTTCTTTTCCAAAGGGTGATTTTGGGGAAAGAAAAGAACAAATTTCATATTTGCACGTGTCAATGCAGCATCGTCTTGTAGCATTAGCAAAATATATGAATAGCAAGCACTGACTTTATGCCTTCGACGGTCTGCCTGTGTGGGCCACCGCACAGTTTTCCGGAATGTAAACACGCAGTCGTTTACTTAATGGTGTTTGTGAATTGGTGATCCGGGTGCCAAAGCGGACCCTCAGAGAAGTTTTTGTGACCCACACGGTGATTAAAAATGACTTACTGAGATGCTAACTTTAAAACATGAGAGGATTCCATGTGAACATTTGGGTTTCAGCTTCTCCTGGAATCACAGGCTCCCTGGCTGTGCCTTCTCTGTCAGGCCCAAGGGGCTGGGGGGTGGAGCTGAGTACAGCCCTGGGACCCTCCCATCGGGCCCTGCCTGGCCCTCCGCCCTTGTGCACTCCACCTGCCCTTTCCTGCAGGTGTTGAGTTTGAAGTCCAGACCCTTCTGTCCCCTCTTGATGGTCTGCTCGGTCATTTCTCCTGGCTGACGCTGTGCCCTCGGGGTCTCCACACACACATGGGCTGGCCTTCCTCTGGGATCAGGCCCCGGGAAGGAAGCACACGGATCCCTGTTTCCTGTTCCCTCCCCTGCTCTGCGAAGAAACCCATTCATTTAACAGATGCTGGCAGAGCACCTCCTCTCGACCAGGCCCGCATTTCAGGACTGGGGTCCCTGGAGCTTTCTCCTGCAGGAACTCCCCACCCACCTCCCTGGGGTGACACCCCAAGACCCTTGGCCTCAGGGGGGAGGGTGGGGCAGGGTGGCCCTGGGCTGGAGGTGGAGCTGTAATCCCCCCCATCCTCTGTGCTCCATCTCTGCAGGGGATAAGGACCGGGTGGGCAAGGTCAAAGGTCGCCTGTGGAAGCTGTTGTCCCCAACCAGGCTGGCCAGCCGGGCCCACCGGAGCAGATGGCTGGAGAGTTACCTGCTGCACCTGGAGGAGATGGGCGTGTCGGAGGAGATGCAGGCTCGCGCCCTGGTGCTGCAGCTCTGGGCCACACAGGTGAGTGCCAGCGGCTGCAGATGTGAGGCTGTGCATGTGAGTGCTTGTGTGTGTGTGTGCACTCACACGTGTGTACTGAGGCACACTAAGGCAACGTGCCTGCGAGTCCGTGTGCATGTGCTGGCGTGGGCCTGTGTGTGTGCCTGTACACGTGTGAGTGTGGGCCACTGTGAGCGTGGGTGTGGGTCTGTGCACACACACCCAGCTGTCTGCCCCCATTCCCTCACTCTCTCAACTATCAAAGTGTCTCATGAACAGGACCTTTCATTCAATATGTAATTTTTAATTTGGAAAAATATCAAACTTAGAGAAGCTGTATGAATAGTTTCATGAACTCATATATACTTCACCTTAATTCTTCAATTTTATTTATTTTTATTGGAGTATAGTTGATTCACAGTGTTAGATTCCCCACTTGATCACATTTGCTTTCTCTCTCTCCTACTCTGATTGTCTTCTTGAATCATTTGCAAATTAGTTGCAGGCATCGTGATTCTTTGCCCCTAATTTCTTCATTGTGCGTCTCCTAGGAGCAAGAATATTTCTCTTCCATCTCCACCGCCCAGTGAGCAGATTCAGGGCAATTAACCCAGATACAGGACCATTATCTAATATACAGTCTGCATTCCAGTTTTGCCAGTTGTTTTAATAATCTCATCTTGGTCCAGCACCAAACCCAGGATCACAGACTGCATTTAGTCATTATGCCTTCTTAGTTTTCTTTAGTATGGAACAGTTTTGGTGCCTTTCATTGTTTTTCATGACCTTGAGATTACTGAAGTGTGCAAACCAGTTATCTTGAAGACTTGTCTAGAAGTTCCAGGAGCTCTATTCTGTGCTCTGAGTTGATCTAAATGGGAAGGATATCTTATATATATATATATATATATATATGTATGTACATATAGCTAATTCACTTTGCTTATCATCCAGAAACTAACACAACATTTTAAAGCAACTATACTCCAATAAAAAATTTTTAATTAAAAAAAATGGAAAAAAACAGACCTAAAATCCATTTTGATTGAAGCCAAACTTGGTTGAATCCTATTTACAATGACCTTAGATAATTTTGCTTCATTATTCAATGTATTATGTTTGCATTGGGGATTCTGAAAATAAATTACTTGCTCAAGAAAAATAAAAGTTCCACTGAGAACTTACCATGGACCTCAAAGACACCACTCTGTGCTGCTCATATTTCAGCCAGGAGTCGGGGTGGGGGAGACATCAAGAAAACATGCAGGGTGATTTTAGGTGCTGACATGAAGGATATAAAACAAGGTCATAACTAGATAGGTCCTGGGGGTCTACTCTTCTCTGGCCAGGATGGCCTCGCTGGGGAAGAGATGACTGAGCTGAACCCTGGATGATAAGAAGGAGCTAGATTTGGGGACTTGGGGAGGGTATGGGGATAGAATATTCCAGGAAGGGGGAACAGCATGTGCAAAGGCCCTGGGGTTGGCTCATGCCAAGTGTTTGAGCAGCAATGAGGAGTTGAGTGCGGCCAAAGCAGAGTGGGGGCTGGGGGGTGGGCTGTGGGACTGAGGGCAGAGATCATGGAGGGCCCTTGGGTCCTACTCAGTAAAGACTCGAGACTTTTTTCTGGGTGAAACGGAAGCCCTGGCAGGGTTCTGAGCAGAGGAGGGACAGGCTCTGAGAAGCGGGGACATGGTGAGCAGACAGTGGTGGCCGTGGAGACAAGGAGGCACTAGATAGACTCTGGGAACAAAGGGGAGGCCCCGCCAGTGGAGCTGGTGACGGCCCGCACGCTGCAGGCAGCAAGAGCGAGCCGAATGAGGGCACTGCATCTCCAGGCCTGGCCCCAGCCCTCGCCCCAGCCCAGAGCCCCTCCTTCTCTCGGCCCCACCTCAGCAGTGACAGGCGGTTGCACAGGCTGACGTTTCTGGGTAATTCCTCTCCCATCGACTTATGACTTATTTTTAGTTTTCTCTCAGAACGGTAAAATGTCCTTGCAGGCAGAGGCTGGCAAGGGATGGGGTGGGTTTAGTTAGCATCTGGGGCCCCATCAGTGTCTAATAACATATTTATGGGCAGTGACTTGGAGCTCCAAACTGTCCCCAGAATCCCTTATGGAAATGGCCTCTGTCAGCGGAACTGGATGCTGGCCTGGGGGCTTGAGTGGCAGCAAGTCCAGGGAACAGCCTTTGGCAGTGCCAGGAGAACCGGGAGGGAGCTGGGGTCCGGATGTCCTCTCAGGTTGAGTTGTTGCCAGTAGAAGACCCTTTGAGATCTTGAGTCTTGAGAGCAGGGCCAAGAGGTTGAGTAGCTCAGCAGTTTGGGGCACAGGCTCTGTGACCAACCTCCCTGAACTTGGATCCTGAATCTCTGCCACTTCCTGGAAAGTCAGATTCTTAACTTCTTGGTGCCTCAGTTTAGCGTGAAAGTGAAGTCGCTCAGCCTTGTCCGACTCTTTGCGACCCCGTGGACTGTAGCCCACCAGGCTCCTCCGTCCATGGAATTTTCCAGGCAAGAGTACTGGAGTAGGTTGCCACTTCCTTCTCCAGGGGATCTTCCTGACCCAGGGATTGAACCCAGGTCTCCCGCACTGCAGGCAGACACTTTACTGTCTGAGCCACCAGGGAAGCTCGTTTTACTCCTCTGTAAAACAGAGACAGCAAGACCTTCCTTAAGGCGTTGTGGGGAGGGTGAAAGGAAGTGATCCAGGTAAAGTCCTGTAACTGTGCTTAGCTGATAACCGGAGCTTAATAACCATATTCAAGGGACTTCCCTGGTGGTCCAGTGGCTAGAACTCTGCATTCTCAGTGCTGGGGGCCCAAGTTCAATCCCTGGTCAGGAAACTCGATCCCATGTGCTGCACCTAGGAGTTCCTTACTGCAACTCAAAGATCCCACGTGCCAGAACTAAATATCCTGCATGCCGGAGTGAATACCTGGTGCAGCGAAATAAATACACAGATAGATAGATAAATACAATTTTTTTAAAGTCATTTAAAAAATTCAAGAAGTATTTAGTGTGCCACCCATGTGCCAGACACCATTCTAGATGTGGGAATAGAGCAGTGAGCAGAACAAAGATCCCTGCCCTTAAGGAGCTGACATTCTGGTGAGAGAAGACAATTGATAACCTTCTAAGATGTATTACAGATAATGAGTTCTATGGATAAGGCAGAGAAAGGGAGTGAAGAGGGGCTGCTTTTTTGAGTGCTCAAGGAAAGCCTCATCAGGAAGGTGGCATCTGAACAGAAACTCAAAGGCAGCGGAGACATGAGCCATGTAGATGTGTAGGATGGGGAGGGAAGACAGTGAGTGAAAGGCCGTGAGGCGGGGACGAGGGTGACACGGTAGGGAGGTGGCAGATGCCAGACCAGGGAGGGCCCTGAAGGCTACGGGGAGGACTTCCGGCTTTTCCTCTGAAATGGGAACCCTTTAAAGGCTCTGAGCAGAGGAGGGACATGGCCTGCCTTCTGCTTTAGGGGGGTTATTCTGGCTACGTTGCTGAGAACAGACTGTAGTATGTGGGAAGTGGCAGCAGGGAGACCAGAGAGGAGGTCTACAGACACTCGGCCAATGGGAAATCACCATCGTGGAGGTGCTGCACAGTGAGCATGAAAAGCAAAAGCGGTGTTTCGGGTCAGACAGACTCGGGTGCAACCCCAGCTCTGCTCACTGACTGGCTGTGCGACCTTGAACAGGTCGCTTCAATATCACCATCTGAAAAGAGGAGGTCAGGGTAATAAATAATAGCTGTGCACAGAACTGGGTTTTCCCCCTTCGGTAGTTTGATTTTGAGATAATTTTAGGTTATAGGAGAGTCACAAAGATAGTACAGAGAGTTCCCAAATACCCTTCACCCAGCTGCCCCCAGTGTTAACCTCTCACAGAACCACAGCGCATGCGGGGAAACTAAGCCGTCAGCACTGCTGACTAGTCATTGAAAGTCCGTACTTCGTTCAGATCTCCCCAGTTTTTCCACTCATGTCCCTTTTCTCTTCCAGGGTCCAGTCCAGGACCAGCTTTGCACGTATTCTTTCATTCCCTTAGAAAAAAAATTTAATCCCCCCGAAAATGAAATGTTATCTGTGATCTCCCCCACCCCTCAGTTCTGGGCTCTCTTGAGCCTCAGATGGACTTGCCCCGGGGGCGGCAGGAAAGGCCACCAGCAGCTCCTGGCAGCCACTCCTCCCGGCGGCGGAGGGCTTCTCTCTTGAATTCTAGCGCAGATCCTAAGTCTGGTACCCACTGGTCCAGCCCAGGTCACCCGTCCCCTCTGAGTCCATCACTGACTGACTGACTGGACCAGGCCGGCTTCTATGACCACACTGAGGTCTGGAGGGGGTTTGTTCAGCCCCAGACAGTCCACACAGACTGCGAGTGAAGTGGAGGAAGTTCGCCGAAGGAAAATGGGCTGAGGAGCGATGCGCGCAGGCAAGGCTGCAGGCCAACCCCGCTCCTGTTGACGGACAGTGCGGTGGGGAGGCCACAAGGTGGCGCTGTGAGTTACCGCGCACTGGGTCTGGCCCCCATGGAGCGCCCCCTGGAGGTCAGCTCCCGGGTGACGTTCACAGAAAATGTAGAACAGAGCTCGGATGCTGTTCTGGATGCTGCTGGGAGGTGGACTTTGCTGTGGGCGGGAATGAGATGAGACCAGAAGTGTCCTCCTGGGCGAGCTGAGGCAAGGCCCCAGGGGAGAACACTCAACTTCCAGTGTAGTGGTCTAAAGATCTCAAGGTTGTGTGATCAGACACACAGACACACGCACACTCACACCTCTGTGCAGCTGGGTGGAAGGCAGTCTTTATCACCTCCCTAACTCTCCACAGCTTCCTCCTGAAAGCAGAGTTGACTGAGCAGCCTCCTTTCCCAGTCCTGCTTTGTAATTAATGAGCGGTGGCCCCAATCTGACCATCTGGACAAGATGAAAGGGCCTTGGCACTGAGTTAACCCAGAGCTGAATTATTTATCGCCTATATTCCACCGGCTGTTCAAGTGATTGACAGCAAGTGACCTTGCTTGTCTCAGCTGGACCTGAGGTGCTGGAGGAAACCTCAGAAAGAGTCCAGGGCCCCCATGGGTTCTCAGCCTGAGGGAAGGGCCAGTGAGAGGGAGAGACCATTTCTGAACTCAGCCTGAGGAGGGAATCCTTTATACTCCTTGTGGCCACCTCAGGAGTGAGTGTGTTTTTACTCCCATTTTACCAAGAGGGAGGTTCTGAAACCCAGAGAGGGGAGGGGCTTGTACAGTCACAGGAAGTGGGCAGCCGGGATTTGCACAATTCTGCCTGGTCTTGGTCCTGGTCCAGGGCTCTGCCAGCCCCTGTTCCAGGCTTCCTTGGAGGTCCCCAGCCCAAAGGGACACAAATAATTTATTCAACAAATATCATTGAGCCCCCACTATACGCTGGGCAGCGGGCAGGACTTGGACGTGCTTAGATTTCCTTTTCAGTTAAAGGTGGGGTGATACCCGTGCCTGCTGCACGAGGGAACTGGCACCTCTGAATTCACGAGAAATTCAAGAGAAAGAAAATCCATCCCGCCGTCACTGATGCCCCTCCCAGCTTCTGTCCCAGAGGCAACCTCAGCTGCCAGGTTCTAAAGTCTCTTTCCAGAGCTGGTCTGTGCTCTTCATTAATACATATCCCTCTTTAAATACAAGTGGTAGCACGCTGAGCCCCCGTCCTGCAGCTTGCTTCGGTGCGTCTTGGCTCTAGTCACACATTTGAATGCACAGTCAGTTCCTTTTTAACCACTGCCGGTATCAGCATCCTATGGATGGATCATCGTTGATCTCACTGATCTCCTGTTGCTAGATTTGCAGTTGCTCCCAGTCTTCTGCTGTTACATCAGCACTGTGATAAATATCCTTGTGCAAATGTCCTTTTGTCCACGTGCAGTTGTGTCTGTAACAGAATTGCTGGGTAAACATGACGTTTGATGACTACTTAATATTCCATTATGAAGATTGGATAGGAGAGTCATTTATGGTAGATGAAAATCTTCCTCCGAATCAAGGTTAATTTGTATTCCAGCCATGTCTGGAGTTCATTTAAGGGTACCCCATACATATTTAGCCACATGCTGAATACCTGAGTGTTGCTCAGCCAAGGATGAAGTCTTGGAGCAAGAAGTTTTTATCCATTTTCCTAATTACCTAACTCCTGAGAAGTTTTACATAATTTTTGTTCAGGAAACAAATAGCTTTCATGATCACCATTGGTTATTACTGCTTTGCTATATCCACATACGATACTCAAATATTTGAAAGCAAACGTTCAGATATTGTACCAGTTCCCTATTGTTGCATGACAACTGACCACGAAAACTCAGTGGCATACCCTGATGAGTGTTTATTTAACTCACCGGTCTGTGGGGCTGCTAGGAGTCAGCTGGTCTAGACTGGGCTCAACTGGATAGCTCAGCTCTGCTCTGTGTTTCTTGGCCTCCTCTTGGGATCAGATAGCTCGCCAGGCAAGTGGAAATGCACAGGGTCTCTTAATGCCTGTGTTAATGTGTTCAGTCAGTTCTACCTCATTCTATTGGCCAAAACACATCACATGGCTGATGGGACTGAATCCATGGGACCAGGAAATACATCCTATCCTTTAATGGGAGGAAGTACAGAGTCACATGGTAAGAGGCATGGATGTAAGGAAGCATGGGGAATTGGGGCTAAGGATGCATCCATCCTCAGATTTAACAATAATCTTTGTTTTTAAAATCTTTTCTTGAATTTATTACAATATTGCTTCTGTTTTATGTTTTGGTTTTTTGCTGGCAAGGCACATGCAATCTTAGCTTCCTGACCAGGGATCAAACCCATACCCCCTGCATTGGAAGGTGAAATATTAACCGCTGGCCTGCCAGGGAAGTCCCAACAGAAATCTTAATTGATACATTGTGTTCTTATTACCAACATTTTCACTGATTCAGTTCCTTTCAGTTCAATCGCTCAGTCATGCCCGACTCTTTGCAACCCCAGGTTGCCCTGTCCATCACCAACTCCCGGACCTTGCTCAAACTCATGTCCATCGAGTCAGTGATGCCATCTAACCATCTCATCTTTTGTTGTCCCCTTCTCCTGCCTTCAGTCTTTCCCAGCATCAGGGTCTTTTCCAGTGAGTCCGTTCTTCACATCAGGTGGCCAAAGTGTTGGAGTTTCAGCTTCAGCATGAGTCCTTCCAATGAATATTCAGGACTGATTTCCTTTAGGATGGACTGGTTGGATCTCCTTGCAGTCCAAGGGACTTGAGTCTTCTCCAACACCATAGTTCAAAAGCATCAGTTCTTTGGTGCTTAGCTTTCTTTATACTCCAACTCTCACATCTATACATGACTACTGGAAAAACCATAGCTTGGACTAGATGGACCTTTGTCAGCAAAGTAACGTTTCTGCTTTTTAATATGCTGTTTATGTTGGTCATAGCTTTTCTTCCAGAGAGCAAGCATCTTTTAATTTCATGGCTGCAGTCACCATCTGCAGTGATTTTGGAGCCCCCCAAAATAAGGTCTGTCACTGTTTCCATTGTTTCCTTATTTGCCATGAAGTTATAGGACTGGATGCCATGATCTTAGTTTTTTGAAAGTTGAGTTTTAAGCGACTTTTTCACTCTCTTCACTTTCATCAAGAGGTGCTTTAGTTCTTCCCTTTCTGCCATGAGGGTAGTGTAATCTGCCTATCTGAGGTTATTGATAGTTCTCCTGGCAATCTTGATTCCCCCTTGTGCTTTATCCAGTGCAAAATTTCTCATGCTGTACTCTGCATAGAAGTTAAATAAGCAGGGTGACAATATACAGCCTTGATGTTCTCCTTTCCCAATTTGGAACCAGTCTGTTGTTCCACGTCCGGTTCTAACTGTTGCTTCTTGACCTGCATACAGATTTCTCAGGAGGCAGGTAGGGTGGTCTGGTTAGCTACGGAGATTCACTGAAATCACTGTGAATAGTTCACTGATTAGCTGCAGAGATTACCTGTGTGACCTCAGCACAGTCATTTTGCTCAAGGTCAGGAACGCCAAGAACGGCCTTGAAGTAGGCACGGGGCTATGCCAAAACCACAGAGCATGTTTGAGCCATGTCCTGAGCTGAAGGTATACGGGGGTAATGTGGGGGGTGGGGTGGGAACCCAGGCTTCCCAACCCCTGTACCTGGGCCAGGGCTGTGTCCATGGCACAGACCAATCAACTCTCACCCCAGCTTTGCCCTCTGGGGCTTCTTCTCATTGCAGGGGAACATGGGTCCTGCTGCCTTCTGGCTCCTGCTCTTTCTCCTCAAGAACCCCGAGGCCCTGGCCGCTGTCCGTGGAGAGCTAGAGACTGTCCTTTTGGGAGCAGAGCAGCCCATATCACAGATGACCACCCTCCCACAGAAAGTTTTGGACAGCATGCCTGTGCTGGGTGAGACACCCTCCAAGAGAGCCCTAAAGACCTGGGCGTCATGGGCATCCCCCAAGCCCTTCCTCCCCATCATGGGTTCCCATCAGTTCCTCTGACCTAAGGCCCCCGCCCTGGGCCTCCTATCTTCACACACCTGGTGTCTCCACGCCCGGGTCTTCACTACCTGAGTTTCATAGTCTAGTGGGAGGCTTTTGGTTGCAGGTGGCAGAAAACCTAACTTAAAGGGGCTGAAGCAGTAAACGGATTTCACTGGGGGCAGGTTACTAAAAAGTCTAGAGGGACTAGCTCCAGGCCCAGGTAGATCCAGGTGGTTTAACGACACCCTCAGGTCTCAGTCTGTCTCCATCCTCAGCTCCATTTTCCGCTCCAGTCTCGAGCTGGCAAGATGGCCGCCAGTGACACCGGGTTGCCTGCCCGGGGAGGGTGTGTGTCCCTGCCACGTTCCTATCCAAAGTCCTAGGAATGGCTCTCATTGGCTCTCTTCAGGTCATGTGCCCATCCGGAGCCAATCATGAGGCCTGGAGGGTTGGGCTGCTCTGATTAGCCAGTCGCAGCGCAATCCCAGGTGTTGGGAGTGGAATGCGCAGCCCAACCCCTGAGGGTGGTGACGGGGTGGTCCCCGGAAGAAAACAGGGAACTGTTTCCGGAAGGAGGACGTCTGTTGGGCAGGCAGACATAGCCAAACCTTGCTGTCTCTCCAGCCGTCTCTGATATGTGCCTGGCTCCCACCTTCCCATGCAGCTTCTTTTAGGATCAGACCCAGAACTTCACGTCCGAGGTCTCTGTGGCAAATGTCTCTCATCACGCGGCTGGTTTGGGCCTGGCTTTGCGATGGCGGGAGAGCCATGCACCCTCTCTCAGTCTCTGCACCTGCCTCTGTCAGATGAGGGCCAGGGGGTGGCATTTCAGTGGTGGAGGGGACGCCGCTGACCGCTCCCGCCTTGAACCTGCCCCGTGCAGACAGCGTGCTGAGTGAGAGCCTCAGGCTCACCGCCGCGCCCTTCATCACCCGCGAGGTCGTGGCCGACCTGGCCTTGCCCATGGCGGATGGGCGGGAATTCAGCCTGCGACGTGGGGACCGCCTCCTCCTCTTTCCCTTCCTGAGTCCCCAGAAGGACCCGGAGATCTACACAGACCCGGAGGTAAAAGGCATACCAGGGGTCGTGGGAGGAAATGAGTGGATTCACGTTCTGCCCAGTCTCAGCGGCAGCCCGTTGGGCTCTTTATTTGCCGTGAATCCTGGCCCAGATTACTGTCACCTCTGTGTGTCTATTTCCTCACCTGTGAAATGGACCTCGTAATAGCATCTACTGCCACGGGGTTGTCAGGAAGATTACATGTGATTATGTTAGGAAAGGTCTTCACAGCGCCTGGTGCACACTAAGCACCTTGCAGGGCCAGCTGAGCAATTTTTCCTATTTTTAGCATCTTATAATGTTAGCTTCTCAACGCTTTTCCTTCTCCCTAGATTTCGAAATGAGGCAAACTTTCACGATTTGTAACAGTTTGGATGTTTACTGGGTGCCATGTTCTGTACTGTACATGCATGCATCCATCCACCATCCATTCTTCCATGTTACATCCATCCACCATCCATCCCTGCATCCATCCTTCCATGCAGCAATCATCAACTCACTCTCCCATCTGTCTGCCCACTGGTCCAGTCACCTATCCTTCCACCTACTCTGTACAAAAAGCCCCGTGCTCAAACACACTCTTCACGTTACCACTCTACAATGTAACCAGAGAAAACTGGCATTCTCTTTTGTAAAAATAATTTTAATTTCATTTGTTTTAAATTGTTTTATATTTAAGACAGGAATATATGTACATTTACAAATAAAAATCTGTCTTCATTCCCCTTCCTCTCCACCTCCTCAGGGTTCCCTAACTGTGGTTGGGAGCGTGTCCTTTAGATATTTATGTCTTTTTACAGACACACAACATGCTCACACTCATGTGAATAAATATGTGTTTACATAATCACAGAATCACACAATATTGTGACACTTTCTTTTTTCACCCAACAACCAGTCTTGAAAGTTCTTTCCAATGTCAGCACACACAGACCAGGCTCAGCCGTGTCATTAGCTGCCACCATTTGCAGCCAGTCCCCATCAGCTGAGCTTTACACTGTTTCCACTGTTTCTTTCTTATAAACAAGACTGTGATAAACATCTTCAGACATTTTTCTCCATACATCCCTGTTTTGGGGATGGAGTCAGAAAGGGACCTTCTTCCTGTTTCAGGTATTTAAATACAACCGATTCCTGAACCCTGATGGATCAGAGAAGAAAGACTTTTACAAAGATGGGAAGCGACTGAAGAACTACAGCTTGCCGTGGGGAGCAGGGCATAACCAGTGCCTGGGGAAGGGTTACGCCGTCAACAGCATCAAACAGTGAGTACCGGGCATGTGGAGCCATGGGCCCCGTGCGCTTTGGCCCTTAGATAACAAACCAGGGCTATGACATCCGCCTGTCCTTCTGTTCAGCTGGGTAACCTCTGCCTCTGTTTCCGCAACTGTAAAATAGGGGTACTGATCATCTTACATCCCAAGGGTGTCAGGACAAGTAAACGGGACCTTTCTAGGTACTTCAGCCACTGCCTGGCTCATTGTAGGCTTGTAATACAAGTTATGATTGTAATTACTACTATTAACGACTTTAATGTGCAGACATTATGCTAGTGAATGGGCACATTCCATTAACCTTTGGCCTCAGTTTTCACAGCAGTAGAATGGAGATCATTTATAGTTGGTTCCACTCTAAGACATCCAGTGCATTCTTGAAAATCCCTGTGCTGTGGGAAACCACACAATAAAAACCACAGGGCTGTGGTGGAGATAGGGCCGGGGCCCAGCACTCAGAAACCTCATCAACGACGCAAAAAGAGAACGCACCCTGGGAAATACGGTAGCACAGGTTTATTGTTGTTCAGTCGCTCAGTCGTGTGACTCTGCAACCCCGTGGACTGCAGCACGCCAGGCCTCCCTGTCCATCACCAACTCCCGGAGCTCACTCAAACTCATGTCCATCGTGTCAGGGATGCCATCCAACCATCTCATCCTCTGCCTTCTCCTGTCCCCTTCTCCTCCCGCCTTCAATCTTTCCCAGCATCAGGGTCTTTTCCAGTGAGTCAGTTCTTCACATCAGGTGGCCAAAGTATTAGAGTTTCAGCTTCAGCATCAGTCTTCCAATGAATATTCAGGATTGATTTTCTTTAGGATTTACTTTAGGGCCCTATCACAGGTTTACACATGTTAAATGGAATAAATAGAAACACCTAAGTGGTAGAATAAATACGATGCTTTACTTTGGCGATGACCTGACGTTTGCCATGGAAGTGGACATTGGATGGAGCTGTGAGTCACACTGAAGCCTGGGAGGGGGGTTATCTGAGGCTGGACTCCTGATGGGAAAGGTGTGATGCACCGCCCACCTGGTGTACTGAGGTAGCTGGGGGCAGAGTTTAGGAGTGTGCATTTTGTGAATGCCTGCTCAGCTGCATTCAGCTGGGTGCAGTTTTTCATTCTCTTAGTGTTTCTTGCGGATGAAGTGACCACAGGCAGACGTGAAATTGCGTTACGCTTCATTCGCACCCTGATGGATAAATCCCACTGGCACGAATTTTCGTGTTCAAAACAAGTGTTACAGTAGAACTGACTGTAGTTTCTACTCCAGAAAGTTTTTGGACAGATGAAAGAGATAATGGATACGAAATGCTTAGCAAAGTGTCTGGCACATAGAGTTCAGTAAGTTAGCTAATCTGTTACTTTTGTCTCAGTTCATCGTCATGATAACTGACTCTACAGGTCAAAGCATTCCTCACGGTCAGGCACCTGGTGAATGAAGGTGCCAGGCTCCAAGTCCGGGTGTGGGTACAGACCCCCCCAACACACTGGTATAAACTCACCCTCTACCACTCTGCAGCTTCAGAGCTGGAAGGAACATAGCCCACCCCTTTGACCCTCTTTGACCAGGCGGGGAAACAGGCCCAGAGTGGGGAAGAAACCCGACAGGAGTCACACGCCCTTCAGAGGCAGAGCCCGAGTCTGCGCCCAGCTCCCCTGCCCGGAGCGCTGACGTCGCTCTGTCCTCATCTTCCCTCTTTTGCACTCATCTAGTCAGATGAAAGGGTCTTCCCTGCCGTGTGTTGGGCCAGCATTGGGCACCTGGTGGCAGTGGGGGCGGGGTGATGCTAGGGCCCAGAGGAGTAGAGGATCAGGCTGCCCTTACCTAACACAGGCAGTGGTAAGATCCAGCTGGTGGAACCAGTCCCACTGCGCGGGGTTGGGCTGCCACCCCTTCTACGGGCCCACTGATGGCACCCGCACACGGTCCGTGTGCGTGTCAGGACAGCATTCCAGGCAATGGCCGTGCCTGCCGTGCGTCCTGCTCTCCCAGCGTCCCCACGGCTGTCTGGAGGAGGGGTGCCCGCTTATGATCTCATGAAGGCGGCTGTGGTTTAGCAGCAGCCCAGACTAGGGCAGACAGTCGGGGTTCCAGTAGTTTGCTGGGGCCTGGGCTGAGGATGGTGGGAAGAATCAGGAAGGGTCAGTGTCCGTATTAACCAGGAGAAGCTCAGTTTTGAGGCTGTGGCAGATGACCCCCAAGTCGACCCCCAAGCTTGTACAGGTTTGGTTCCCACTCATACAACGTCAGCTGTGGGTTTGGGGGGTGCTCTTCCCCTCCATGCAGGGACTCAGGGGCCAGGTTCTTCCCGTCTTCCAGCCCTATCATCTCAACATGAAGCCCAGGCAGCCGGGAGAGCTGGAGAGCGGGCACTGGCTCTGAAATGCTTTGGTTGGAATTGACACACATCATGCTGCCCACAGCCTGTCAGCCAGGACTTGGAAGCGTGTGGCCTTTGTGCTCTGCTTGCTCACCCTCCTTTCCCAGTTTTCCCAGAGTGAAAGCTGGGGTCAGACCAGGAGGATGCCCCGCTTTCCCCCTTCATGCCTCTGACACTGCCTCTCTCCAGATTCGTGTTCCTTGTGCTGACGCAGTTTGACCTGGAGCTGATCACCCCGGACGTGGACATCCCCGAGTTTGACCTCAGCAGGTATGGCTTTGGGCTGATGCAGCCGGAACACGATGTGCCTGTCCGTTACCGCATCCGGCCGTGAGCTCCACACGCCCAGCCTACCCCATCACCCAACTTCCTGTGCCTGTGTTCAGCCCAGATGCCGGGCTTTGAACATCCAACGGTTCCAGCATTGCCCCTTCCCTGCTGTTCTTCAGAAGACTGTGCCTGGGGGTGGTGGAGGGGGGCGGGGGAGGAGAGTGAAGAAAAGACACCAAAAGCTGCACAGATTATCTGCAGCAAAGTTCCAACATGAGACTCTCTGCTCCCAGCTCCTCCCACCGTTATGAAATCCGCTAAAGCTACGGGTGCATGTGCTCAGTTGCTCAGTCATGTCTGACTCTTTGTGGCCCCACGGACTGTAGTTTGCCAGGCTCCTCTGTCCACGGAAATGTTCCAGGCAAGAATACTGAAGTGGGTTGCCATTTCCTGCTCCAGGGGATCTTCCCAACCCAGGGATCGAACATGCATCTCTTGGATCGCTAGCATTGGCAGGTGGATTCTTTATACTGCGCCACCTAAAGCTGCAGCAGACAGGGCAAACTAAGAGACCTCCTCACTGCTCTGTCCCCAACCCCCAAGGGACTGCCATCCAGTGCCCTGGGTGTGGTCCAGGTCATAACGAGTCAAAGCAGACGCTGGCCATAAAAAGGCCATTCAGGGCCTAGCAGTCCATCTGTTGATGTAAACTCTGTCCCTGAACTGTTATTAAACTACCTAAAGCCAAAGAGTCTCTTAGCATATCCGCTTTCCTGGGTGCCCCCTTCACTAGACACCTCCCCCATCTCTCCGTTTACACCGATCCTTGAGAAAACGCAGGAGGGTTTCCCGAGGCTGGGGCTTCCACCGGCTGGGCGTGGCCTCTGGACGCAGGGCTCTGAGGAGCAGGCTTCTCAGCACACGTGGGATGGGCTTTCCCAGCGCTGGGACTCAGGCAGGGAATTAGCAGGACACAGCCCAGACTGAGTGGCCCCTGTGAAAGCAAGCAGCCAGGACTCCTGGGGCTGGTGGAGCCAAACAAGAGGAGACCTTGGTTTCCTCCATTCTAGCTCAGGAGCTCCAGCTCTGGGCCCCATCCAGATTGCAGGCCTGTTTCGTTTGGCCCACATTTATAGAAAATACGGTAGTGTTACCTTGTCATCTTTGGAAGAGTTGATTGAAAATGTCCAACTTCTCTTGAAGGCTTGAAAGATCTGTCCACACTGGGCCCGTGGGCCTGAGGGCCACCGTTAGCCAGAGCCGAGTAGCAGCTGCCTCCCTTATCCGGAGCCCATGTGCTCTGGTTTTCTATTTCTGCGTTTCTACTCTCTGCTTTTCCATCCACAGTACCTCCTGTCCCCCGAAGGCACCGGTTTGAGAACCCTGTCCCTACTCTTGGAGGTGGTATTGTAGGAGGTGGTAGGGTCCTGCCGATGGATTGTTTCTCAGACCAACGGTCCTTCCTATCCTGGGTGCACCACCCTTTGATCAAACAGATCAGTGATGACAACTTGCCTTTGCATTTAGGGGAAAAAAAAGATCGAAGAGAAAAATTACCTGGAAGCCGTTATTAAGATGATAAGTATTCTTGTTAATATTCAGTTCAGTTCAGTCACTCAGTGGTGTCCGACTCTGCAACCCCATGAATCACAGCACACCGGGCCTCCCTGTCCATCACCAACTCCCGGAGTTCACTTAAACTCAAGTCCATCAAGTCAGTGATGCCATCCAGCTATTTCATCCTCTGTCATCCCCTTCTCCTCTTGCCCCCAATCCCTCCCAGCATCAGAGTCTTCCAATGAGTCAACTCTTCGCATGAGGTGGCCTAAGTACTGGAGTTTCAGCTTTAGCATCATTCCTTCCAAAGAAATCCCAAGGCTGATCTCCTTCAGAATGGACTGGTTGGATCTCCTTGCAGTCCAAGGGACTCTCAAGAGTCTTCTCCAACACCACAGTTCAAAAGCATCAATTCTTCGGCGCTCAGCTTTCTTCACAGTCCAACTCTCACATCCATACATGACTACTGGAAAAACCATAGCCTTGACTAGACGGACCTTAGTTGGCAAAGTAATGCCTCTGCTTTTGAATATGCTATCTAGGCAAGGTCCCGCTTATTGAAGACCCTCTAAATGCCTGTGACAGGACCAGCTTCTATTTTGACGGCATCTCAGCGAAGAGAGGATGGTTACACGCTTTTTATAGATGAGGAAATGGGCTTCAGAGAGGTGAAGTGACTTGCACAGCTTACAAGCTGATAGAATTTCACAAACAGATTTACTCTCCCAGCAGCGAATGCTAGATGGGCAGCTCTCTGCTCCTTGAGCTCAGAGGGGTGGTGGAGGGGCAGTTCTGTTTGGCATCAGACAGAGCCAGAGGCACCCATGGGCGGATGCGTCTCATGAGATGCAGGCACACACACACACACACACAACTAGGTTTCTGTAGCTTTAGCTGGAGGGATAAGAAGACCTGAGATCTCTGAATGTTCTGGGGTCTAGTCTTTTCTCAGAGAGGCACCAGGGCTTGGGGGCTTCCCTGGCCCCCAGCCTCCAGGCAGCCCCAGGATTCCCAGACAGTCTTTGTGATTGGCAGGAGGCAGGATATCCCTAGGGAAACCCATCTTCACGCCTGGGTGACCCCTGCTGCCGCCTGCTTCTTAACTCTGCAGGAAATCGGAGCTGGCAGCCTCCTGTGGGAGGAGGAGCCGGTTTCCATGGCAACCCTCAGCTGCCTTATCCTGACTTGGAAGGGAAGGAAGGAGGCCGGCAGAAATAGCTCCGGGAAGATCTCTGGCGCGTGGCTTCTACCCTGATGCGCTCGGGAAAAGCCCTCTGATTATAACCTTCCACATTAGGGCTGCTTTGTCACTGAGACTAGATTCTCACCCATGTTCAAAAAAGATCCTGTTCTCTTTAAAGGGGACACCTCCTTGGAGCCACAATCATTAGGAAGAGACAATTCTCCCACCAGGCAGCCCCAGCTGGTATTGGAGATCAAGTACAGCTTGGGAGAAAGTGCTTTGAACCCACCTTTGTTTTCATCTTTTTTCTTTTTTTCCTTTCTTCTTCTAGAAATACCAAGGTCGGAAATACCCTAATGGAGTTGACCTAATGGAGTATTTCTGTACCACATCATGATTTTTATTTTTTGCTGTATTTTGTATTGTTGTTTACCAGTTTATTTCCTTTAAATGGTCTCATTTTTTAAAACTTAAATTTGTTTAAAAAGGGAGCTTCTTTTCCACTGCCGGTAACTGACAACATGTATCACTTGCTGCCAAGAATAGAAAGTGACTGTGAAAGATAAATCTGCTGGGGAGGGGTCCCCTGTGCTGGTGTCACCAAGGCTTAGAGCCCGAGCTCTGTCTCTTCTGAGTTACAGAGGGAACAGACAGGTGTTTGAGTGGCGTTAGGGCCGTGCCAGCAGCACCCTGAGACTTGGTCCTCGACAGTTACAGGGTGAAGGGGACGGGAAGAGGAGTACGTGCCCACCCCACAGGGGCACATCACGCCCAGTGCGAGGGCCACCCTGGGTCATCTCCCACCGGTGCTTCCCGCCCACAGTGAGTGGGGGACATCCCACCTGCCCATTCTCCAGATGGAGAAACCGGCCCTGAGAGTTGAATCTTCTGGCCCAATGACATTAATCTGGATGTTTTTTGTTGTTGTTTTTAAAGACGGTGTTCTGTGAGTAGCAGTGATTGTTCCGCCTTGCTGTTTTAATAAAGAATTCTATTTTTATATGATATTGTCAAGCGGAAATGTGCTGAAATACATCAAATCATCCTTGTTTGTGGACTGCCTCCGTTGAGACTCGACTGTGTCCAGAGAGGCGAGCTTAGCGCCTGGGAAGGGAATGGATCACCGGAGTGCCTGGCTCTGAGAAGCGGCCTTTCATGGACAGAATCAAGTCTCACCCCCCAGCCTCCCACCAAGTGACATGACCATCTCCATTTTAGAGGAGGAAATTGAGGGTCAGAGAGTGAAGTGGCTGGCCAGGATCACGTGGTTAATAAGTAGTAGACCTGGGATTCAATCACAGGCTCCCTGCCTCCTGAGACCAGGCTCAGAATCTATCAACAGTCCCCCTGAGGGCAGAGGAGGGACCAGGTGTCCATAGAGGACCTTGGGGAAAAGGCTCACCACTCAAAGTAAAGCAAGCAGAGAAAGTCTCTTACAAATTTGCCACATGTTCCCTATGCTTAATGTAAATACATGCATTTGTTTTAATATTTAAAAGAAGGGGAGAGAAGTTTTGTGGGTTTTTTGGGGGGCCACACCTCGAGGCATGTGGGATCTTAGTTCCCTGACCAGGCATCGAACCTATGCCCCTTGCAGTGAAATGCAGAGTCCTAACCACTGAACCACCAAGGAATTCCCAGGAAGAAATTAATTCAATTAGCTTTGGGAAAACTTGAAAAGGGAAAATTCCTTTTTTCTCTCTCAAATCTTTGAGAAAAAATGCTGTCCTGAGGCAAATGTCACATCAGTTTCCTCATCTGTGAGGGGCCACGGAGGCACATTTGGTGGGATTGGATTGGGCTGTGACAGACGTCTGGAAGTTACAAGCAGTACTTTACACCTTAAGATGTTTATATTCAACACAGCAGACACTGCTTTCTCTCCCATACAGATACAGATCAAGAGGTGGTGTGGCATCTCCACAGTCACCAGGCTCTTCCTTTTGGTCCCTCCAGCATCTGTAACCAGTGCTTTCTACCTCAGGGTCCAGGATGGCTGCTTGAGCGCCTGCCATTTTGTCCACATTCCAGCTCGCAGGAAGGAGAGAGGAGCAAAGAAGAGAAAAATCTACTTCTATCTTATTGGTCACAATTTAGTTGCATGACACTCTTTACTGCATAGGAGACTGGGAAATGTAGTCTTTCTCTCCAGGAGACCAACATGTGCCTGAGGAGGGGAACTGTCCCCCAGCTTGAGAAGTGCTGCATTATGCTCTCTCTTTTACCAGTCCTGGTCTGAGCCACATGCAGGGCCAGAGGGACAACACTTGGCTTCTCTGAGCCATTGACTTTATCAGCAGTCTGCAGCTCCAGGGTTTTGACCTTTCAGATTCTGTTCCATAAAAGTTAACAGAAAGACTCCAGAGTTTTATTTTGCCAGGTAAGAACATTAAGAAATGCATCTGTCATTTACTTCCATTATCAATCTATGAATGGACATTTGAATACCCCAACACAGAAAAGTAGCTTCCATATCAGAATTAAACAGTCACTCAAGAGTCGATATTAAATAACTCCAAAGTGGAAACAACCCCAATGTCCTCCAGCCGAGGAGTGGATAAACACAACGTGGTATGTTCATACAACGGAGCGTTAATTGTCAACGAGAAGAAATGCTGTGCTGTTCCATGGTGCAACGTAGATGAATCTCAAAGACATATACCTAGCAAGAGAAGCCAGTCACAAAAAGCTACACATCGTATGACTCCATTTATATGAAATGTCCAGAATCGGTAAGTCAATAATGGCAGAAAGTAGGTTAGTAGTTTCCAGGGGTTAAGGAGTGAAAGTTATGAGGAGAATGAGAGGTTTTTTTACACCCTGATGGTAAATATCAGATCAGTTACTCCCTTGTTTAAAACCCATCAACTCCATTGCAATAAAATCCAGACACCTCCAGACAACCCTCACCTACATGGTCTTTCTCTCCTCCTCTGTTTTTCTCTGCCACTCCTTCTCAGGCCATTCTTGCCTTCCCATACTCCGCCCTAGCCACAGCTGCCATCTTCTATCTCCTTCAACCCTCTAGCCTGCCCCAGGGCCTTTGCACCTGCTCTCCTTTCTACCTTTATGGCTTGATGATCACTCTGACTTAAGACTCATCAGCATCATCACTCTCTCAGGGATTTCTTGAGCTGAAGTCACTGCCTTTCCTTCCCATTATTTTTTTTGATTCCCTATGCATTTTTATTCTCCAATTTAGTTAATTTTTCATCTTCCCTGCACTTAGAGGCTGCCTATGAAGTCGTTACCACCGATTGTGTTAGCTGTTGTAAATAAATAATCATTGCTTGGACTGTCTGCATGGTGGGAGGTGGACAGGACTCTACTTCTGAGCACAAACTTCCTGGGGCTCAGCCCAAGAAGGAGGACAGGGAGCATCACCATTTTCTACACAGCACAGCAGCAGATGTTTACTAAAGGAAGGAGGGTTTTAAAGCAACAACGAACCTTTCAGCAGAAATGATACCACCATCCTGACAATCGCCCATTATGTTCTGGCAGAAGATTGTATTGATTTTTGGGCTTCCCTGATGGCTTAGATGGTAAAGTATCTGCCTGCAGTATGAGGGACCCAGGTTTGATTCCTAGGTCGGGAAGATTCCCTGGGGCAAGAACTGGCAACCCACTCCAGTATTTTTGCCTGGAGAATCCCATGGACAGAGGAGCCTGGTGGACCAGGAGCCATGCAACCATGGGGTCACAAAGAGTTGGACATGACTGAGCAACTAGATAGCATGACATGATGTGATTAAAATCAGAACATGAGGATAGACTGTCATGACATGCATGATTCTTGGATACATGCTAAGATAATCAAGAGGGAAATATTTCACAGCCCACTTTTAAAAATTAAATAGTATACAATAGGATATAAGGCTCCATGCACACTCAGTCACTCAGTCATGTCCGACTCTGAGACTCCATGGACTGTATCCCACCAGGCTCCATGGAATTTTCCAGGCAAGAATACTGGAGTGAGTTGCCCTTTCCTACTCCAGGGGTTCCAATTATTCGTACTCTCACACTTCTACTTCCTTCCTTCACAGTGAGTATCGATATTCGATTATTTTTAAATGCCTCTGTTTATGTCTCCTGTTTAAATGTGAATCCAGGAGAGTGGGTTGGTTTCACCACTGCCGCATTCCCAGCATGCAACCTAAGCTCAACACCTAGTCGGTGCTTGGGGAATATGTGCTAATATGTAAGTGAACGGCCTTTTTCTCAACTTGGGAGAGTTTTTCCTTTATCTAGACAGTGAGGAGTCATAAAGTATTATGACTTTATGGGGAATGAGTTGGTCACACTTATGCCTTTAAAGGTCAACCCTTGTCACAGCAGGGAGGTTGGAGTCAAGGAAGTATAAAACTAGGGAAGGCAGATGAGAGAGGAGGCAGAGAAGATCAGGTCAGCGTGGACAAGGGCGATGGGAAAGAAGTAGAAGAGAGATCAGTCCCCAAAGGCCAGGAGGGCTGGATTTAATGAAATATTATCTTCGGAGAATCAGTTAATTAGCTCTTGATCTCTGTGGCTTTGATTTCCTCCTTTTGCTGACTCGTGCCTTTTCTATTGCATCTTGGAGTTCCCAGGCTCTTCTGTGGGGAAGAGGTATCAGTTTACCTGTAATTGCTCTGCTGGAAGGCCATGCCTCAGTCCGTCCTGTATTTCATCATTGTTTGGCCACAGACCCTGGATGGAAGTCAGTGCGTTTGGCAAAGTCCAGGCCAGCAAGGGGCTCATGGACTACGTGAAGGTTTACCAGTCTCCCTCTGTGAGGACCCTCTGGTGGCGTCCACATTTTCTCCTAGGGCGGGAGTTCAAGAGATCAGGCCATGGCTTAGCACAGAGCATTACCTGTAGTAAACACTTCAGAATGGTAGGTGGTAGATGGTGGGGATGTCTGAGAAAGTGCATAGATTCGTGGGTGACTAGGTGGGTAGATGCGTGAATATCTGGGCTGGATGAGTGATTGGGTAGGGATGAATGAGTAGGTAGAGGCATGGGTGAGTGGATGGTAGGTGAATGAATAAATAGGCGGCTAAGTGACTGGGTATATGGATGGATGGGTGAATGGCTGGATGGATGAATGGGTAGAACGACAGATGGATGGAAAGATGCTATATGGGTGGGTAGATGCATGGATAAATGGTAGGTGAGTGAATGAGTGGGTGGAAAGATGGATACTGGGTAGAATACATGGATGAATGCAAAGAAAGATGGATGAGTGAGCAAGTGAGTGCACGGATTGATGGGTAAGTAAGTAAATAAATGGGTGGGTGTATATGTGGGTAGTTTGGTGGCTGAGTATATGGGTGGACACATGGGTGGTTGGGTTGATAGGTAGGTGGTGAGCAAAAGATGAAGAATGGGAAAATGTTTAGGTTGATCAGAAAACCAAGCACACCCACTTTCCAGAAACCTAGGCCAGAAACTCAGGGCTTGATAAAGGTAATCAGGCTAGCATAGAACAGGCGCTAGAATCAAACATCTGGTCACTCAAGGATCAGCCAACAGCTAACTGCTTAATGTTAGCTGCTGTTACTGTGGTTGTTAGTATTGTTACTCATGTTGTCTTAATATGAACTTGTTAGTGCTGTGCATGGTGCTGAGCACATCACGTGCCTTATCTCATTAGTCTCTCCCAGCAACCCTGGGAGGTAGATTCTATCATTAACCCCATTTTACTCATGATTATGATTATTATTATCTGATTTTATTATTATTATTGGGTCAAAAGAAAAACAGGCAAAAAACCAGAATCCAAGCTGCTAGAAAAATCCCTGGGGCTACTGGAACTGTATCTGGGCAAGGCCATAGCATAGAGCAGTTGTCCCGAGTGACAGCCACTCAGAGATGTCCATTATTTCCCTTGAGCCTTTGGGTACCCCCATAACCACCCTCGGAAAACAATGATTCCTTCCCAAGGGTCCATGGGCAGAGGCGGGAGGGGATTAATTAGTTCTCGGTACCCAGAAGTGCCCAGAAACCTGAGTAAGACACTTAGTGGGGTTATAAATAAGTGATGCCTGGTAGTTTGGAGTCCAAGAAAAAAATCTGACTTCAGACGGACATGTCTCTGCCAGCCCAGCTTAGAGGGGGATTCATTTGTATTTACATGGATGAATTAGGCTGACTTGACCTCACACAGCCTCAGGGAAACTCTCAACACCTCTCAGTGGGCAGTCTGCCAAGAGGGCCTGAGCAGGAGATAGTCTGTGACTTAGTGCTTGTAATCGGCTGCCCGCTCACTGGTTGACCTGTAAAATGAGATGGTTATACTTGAACTCTCAATGCAAGGCTCCTCTGTGGGGCATTCTAAGTTTTATTAGTCTTTTTGCACTGTTTCCTATAAGTGCATTATAAGGAGATGGTAAACTTCTGATTAGTGGAGAGAATCGAATCAGATGGGCTCTTTGGGACTTAAATGACATAAATCACAACTCAGTCTGGCTTAAGTAAGAAGAGATATTTACTAGTTCCCATAAGTGGGAAATCCAGAGGCACTGCCTTCAGGCATGGCTGGATCCAGGAGCTCTATAACATTGACAGGACTCAGTATCTCAGTCTCTGGGCTCTACAGTCCCTTCCATTGGCTTTACTTCTAGATAGTCTCTCTTCTCATGTTGATGGAAAATTCTAAGAAATGAAGACCAAATGCTTTCAAATAATTTATAGTCTTTTCACTCAGAAAATAAAATTTCTAAACTGTGCACTCTGCAGAGCCTGGGGAAACAGAGCAGCAAGACAGCTTCTTTGGACTTCCATGCCTTTGTGCACAACAAACATGAGCTTAAATTTATACCAAGATGAGGAAAGCAACATAAATGAGAAAAGTGACTTGAGTGAGGAACATTAAGGAGTGGTAGGGACTGTAGCCAAGTAGAGAGCACCTTCTGCCTGAAGGGTACAGCTGTGATTCAAGGCCAGCCACGCTCTGTGACAGCTGTAATTGCCATGTTACACAGGAATGTGGGCCAGTGTTAATCACTTCCTCTAATTTTTCAAGAGAATCCAGAAATCCAAATTTTCATGTAAACTCCTCTGATGTTGACTTAAAAACAAACCAAAAACCCTGTGATGGCTATACAACCAAAGACTGCAGATAACCAGCTCATAACCTCTGCTATTTAGCATATGGGATTGCCCAGAGGACTTGCACACTGCTTACATACTGGCCATTTCTTTTAAGAGGATATGTACAAATATCAGTTCAGGTGATTTGAGACTGTGAATCATCTCAGGGGGACTCCTCATGAAAGGCCTGGAGTCAGAGAAAAGGGCCATAAGAGAATTCTTTGCCAGTTTGATTGCCCATATACCTTGCCCCCATCCTCACTAATAGGACTGAATATGCTTGGAGTCAGAGATGTATATTATTCATAGGTGTTTATATACCTTCCTATAAGAGGATTTATTTGTTCATTGAATAAATATTTATTGAGCATTTACTCTGTCCTTAGCATTGTGCTGGGCACTGTGGGAATAGTGTGGCAGACACTGTTGACTGGCCACCCAACTTTAATCTCCACTTCTTCCTTGTTAAATAAACTTCAATTTTGTAAAGGCAGTAATTGGCCTAGGCTTATGGTATGAATCTTATTTCCTTTGACAGTGATTGGTATGGAAGTGACCCATGAAATGGAACCTGGTAGAGACTGCTGGGGGATAAAAGCATAAAAGGAGAAATATTTTTTGCCACATTGACCATCTCCTTTCTGCCTTTGAATATGGTTTTATGGAGGCCAGTGCCTGGAGTGGTGGCAGCCATTTTGTGACTATGAGGCAACAAGCTTGGGACAAAAAGCCAATATGTTGAATAAGGCAGAGCAAAAAATGGAAGAAGCCAAGGTCCTTAATAGCATAATGAGCTGTTTAATCAATGTTCATACCACCCTCTTCCTGAATTTTTATGTGAGATAACTAAATATCCTTATTCTCTAAAATCCTGTTAAGTATTCTGATAGTTGAGATGTGCAAGACAGACCACTTCCTGCCCTTGGGTAACCTATAATCTATCAGATGATGAGAGCTAGCAATGAGTACATGCTTTCTATGCATTCCTCATAATAATTTCCATCCCTATTTTACACAGAAAAAAATCAAGACTCAGAGAGGTTAAACTACTTGCCCAAAAAAACTTCTTGCTGCAAGAAATGGCACCAGTCGTTCTGACTCCAGAACTCACTCTCTGAGACACTAGCCACACTTCCTTCTTGAGTAAGTTTGCACTTAATCCTTTGCACTGAGTAAATGAGTAAACAAGTAGTAGCAACATGACTTTTGCAAAAAAAAAGTTACAGAGCTGTTTGTACTATCTGCGCTTCTAAGATCCACTGTACACAGATCTTTATCTGAATCTGGAGCCAGAGTAAGAACTTTGCAGGAATCAGGCCACCTGGAGTGATGAACCTGGATGACATGGAATATCTAGCCTTGGGCTTGCCGAGGACTCTCCCTTGTCAGAGCCCTGTGACTGTGAAGTTGCCCAGCCATTCCACGGCCACCATCCCAGTCCAAACCACATTATCTTTGACTCGGACAATTGTGGAAGCCTCATGATGGGTCTTCCTGCTGCTACCTTTTGTCCCCCAAATTCTGTAAAGCACACAGCAGCTAGAAGAATCACCACAAAATATATAGCAGCACATGGGTCTTCTCTGTTTAAAACTCTATCATGGCTTCCCATTACGATTAAGAAAAAAGCCAAACTCATTCTTTAACCTTGAGAATAAAATTCCAACAGGGATCTGCCTGGCCTGATCCCATCCACCTCTCTAACCTCTTTTTCCAAGCTCATTTCTACTTTAGGACTTTTGCTCTTTCTGCTTCCCCTGCCTGTACCTCCTTCCCTAGAACTTCACATGGTTTTCCTCTCCCTGCCCTCAGGTTCTCATCTTAGATATACACCTCCTCCAGGAAGCCCTCCCTGCCTTATCACCCTATCTAAAGTTGCTGATGCCTCTTCCAGTCATGCTGTCTCTCACTTCCTCTCACTTATTTTTCTTCACAGCATTTCTCACTATTCAAATAATCTGGTTTATTCATTTACTTGTTCATTAACTGTATCCCCCACCAGAATAAAAACCCGTGGGTATAGAGGCTGCCTGATTTAGTCTCACTGTATCTCCAGTGTTCAGAGTAGTTGCTGTTGAGTCATTAAGTTGTGTTTGACTCTTTGTGACCCCTTGAACAGTAGTCTGCCAGGCTCCTTCATCCATGGGATTTTCCAGGCAAGAATACTGGAGTGGGTTGCCATTTCTTTCTCCAGGGGATCTTCCCTACCCAGGGATCGAACCCACGCCTCCTGCAGTGGCAGGCAGATTCCTTACCGCCAAGCCACCAGGGAAGCCTGTTAACCTGACACATAACATAGTAGGTGCTCACTAATTACTGGCTGAGAGAATAAAATTTTCAGACTGGGAAATACCTTTGCCTTCTATTAAATTGATCTAAGGTTTATCGACCTCGACACTATTGACATTCAGGGCTGGAGAATTCTTTATTGTGGGGCTCTGACCTGGGCACTGGAGGATGTCTACCCGCATCTGTGGCCTCTACCTACAAGAGGATGGCCTCTGGGACATGGATCATGATAATGGAGATGGCGAGAAATGAACTGATTAAAATATATAATAATATTATAGCAACTATGTGGAAATAAATCTCAATTTTAGAAATGAAGGAAAGGGTTGGGGTTGGGTGGAGGGGGTGGGGAACCTGTACCTTAGGGCACTGTGACTTGTTCAGTTTTTGCTCCAGCACAAGGGGCTCCCTGCTGTGTCCACAGCATCCATTTACTTACCAGGCGGGAGATATGTATTTGAAAGAGTAGACAAGTGGGGATTTCCCTGGCAGTCAACTGGTTAGGACTTCGCCTTCCAGTACAGGGAGTGCAGGTTCCAAACGCGGCCTGGGAGCTAAGATTCCATATCCCTCATGGCCAAAAAACATAAAGCAGAAGCAATACTGCAACAAATTCAATAAAGACTTTTTACGGCCCACATTTTAAAAATCTTTAAACGAAAAAAGAAGAGTAAACATGGGGGCCCAACTGTGGCGTCCTTAGGGAGGCCTTGCTCACTTCTCCAGGTAAGTTATTCAACATTTTCATTCGTTTCTGGAGATTATTCGGTCCACCCATTCTCCCCCACTGCACAGGGAGCTCCAGGGAAGGACATGTTCCTTGCTGAGCCTGGCATAGGACCCGGCACACAAGAAGCTCTCAAAACCAATTGTCCAAAGTAACATGAATGAATGAATCATCAAGGTTTATAAGCTAGCTTGCCCCTCACTCTCTCTTCCCATCACCTTGCTTTATTTTTCTTCTTAGCAGTTATCACCAGCTGCCACACTGGATATTTATTTGTTGATATACTCATTGCTCACCTTCCCCCGCTAGAATCTAGAATTCATTTCTAGAATTAGAGTTTAGAGTCTAGAATGGAAGCTTATGAAACCAAGGGCTATTTAAAATTGCAATTCTCCCCCCTCACTCCATCTCCCCTCCCTCCTCACCACTACCCCCATCCCCCATTCCCCTTCCTCTGCGCTTATCACGGTCTGACATATTCTTTGACTTTCTTGGTTTTGATCTGCTTCCAACCAGCTCCACAAGGGCTGGATGTTTGCGTTTGGTTTACAGCTGTATCTCAGACTCTTATCTCAGGACCTTGCATACAGTAGGCGCTCAAGCCACACTGATGACCGGATGAAGGAAGGTGGAATTGAGAGGCAGGCAGTCGTTAGGAGCACATCCTTTGCCCAAATCCCTAACCCGCCCCCAGCCTCACCAACCGGCCGGGCCGGGCAAGCAGGAGTTAAGAGGCGAGCACGCTTCAAACCCGCAGGTGGCGCCGTCCCGCCTCGGTGCCCGACTCCGGGCACTCAGAAGTGCGGGACAGAATCGCAGCGAGCGCGGAGCCAAGCTCAGCCCCGACTTGTTGATCTCGCCCAAGCAGCCGCCACCGCTGCCGCGGGAGCAGAAGAGGAGGAGGTGGATCGCGAGGCGCCGCCCGACTTCAGTCCTGCCGCCCGCGCCCCCAGCGCCCGCCCGCGCCCCCAGCGCCCGCCCGCGCCCCCAGCCTCGGAGAGCGCGCTCCGGCCCCGCAGCGCCTGCAGCTTCGGCGCGTCGCCTGCCCGGCCGGCGTAGGCCGGGCCCAGCCCGGCCCCGGGTCCGCCGCTGCCCGCGGGCGGGGGCGCCCGGGCGACCGCGGCAATGCGCGGTCCCTGGCCCTGGGAGGCGGCCACCCTGGGGGTGAGTGTTGGGGCGCGCGGCGGGTACACAGGGGTGCCAGGAGAGGGGCTCGCTTGTCGCGGTTCGGCCTGTTGGTCTACCCAGGCTCCGCGGTTTCAGGCTGGGGGGTGGGGGGGTGGCGGAGCTCGGGGGAGACGCGCGATCCTCATTCTTGGGTGAGGGGGTAGGGCGTGAGCTTCACATGCCTAGGGGCTCAAAGGAGCCCTGAGATCACCAGTGCGCGGAGGGAGGAGGGCTCGTTTTGAAAAGGCCAGAAAATTCAGCTCCTTTCTCCGCCTCCCACCTCCCCCACCCCTTCCCTTCCAAGCCCCGGGAAAGGCGCAGAACCAGGAGTTATAAAAAGCCATCGCAGGAGAGGAGCGAGGAGGAGGAGGAGGAGGAGAAGGAGAAGGGGGCGGGGAAGGAACTAGGAGAGGACGGGCCAGGTGGGTCCCCCGGACTTTGTGCGCCAACCCCCGCCGTGGGGCAGGGGGCGCAGAGGGAGGGGTGGGACCCCGCGCAGAGCTTGGCTTTGCGTCTTCAGTGTTCACCTCGTCTCCGGAGAGACCTCAAGAGGTGCTCCCGTGTGGCTTGGGGAGAGGGGTCGCTCCAGGACAGTGGGGCTGTCGTGACTATCCGATCTGTTGTGACCGACAGGTGGGCACCTGAAACGCTCCAGAATTCCCCCAAATCTTTAAAGGTTTAGAAAAAGCAATCCCCCTGCCACCGCCCCGCCGCCTCCACCCAGCCTTCAAATCCTAATTATCTCGGAGCAGGGGAAGGAAAAGATAAGTATTTTTTTAAAAAAATAATAAAAAGTTTTTTCATTCAGCTGCCCTCCTCTCCGCATGGCGGGGCCAGGTGCGGCCCTCGACGGGGAGACCCAGAGAAAAGCGAGTTTCAGCACTCGACGGGGCGGACAGCGCCCCAGGCGGCAGAACAGAGCCAGGGCGGCGGAAGGCCGGGGTGGGGCCTCCCGGGTCCCCCCTGCGCCTCTTGGGGGCCCTCTCCCCGCTCCGGAGGGCGGCCCCTCCCTCCAGCCACGGGGTGGGGCGGACTTCAGCACCGGCGGGAGGGACAGCGCCCAGCCCGGCTGCGGCCCTGAGCCGCTTAAGCGCCGGGAAGGTCAAGGCCGGCAGGGGCCGGGGTGGAGAGGTGGGGAGGGGCCGCGCACAGCTCCTCGTCCGCTGACCTGCGTCCGCTTTCTGCCTCACAGCCGTCGGGATGGAGGTGAGAAGACGGCCGTGACGCGCGCCCGCGCGGCCCCCTGCACCCCCAGCAGCCCAAAGCGCTCCCTGCCCCCCTCCCCCGCGGCGGCCGGCCTCGCCGTCCAGTGACAGCGGCCTGGGGGGGCAGGGGGGGCGGGGGCGGCCGGACCAGCGATGCCGGCGGGCATGACGAAGCATGGCTCCCGCTCCACTAGCTCGCTGCCACCCGAGCCCATGGAGATCGTGCGCAGCAAGGCGTGCTCGAGGCGCGTCCGCCTCAACGTCGGTGGGCTGGCACACGAGGTGCTCTGGCGCACCCTGGACCGCCTGCCCCGCACGCGGCTGGGCAAGCTCCGCGACTGCAACACGCACGACTCGCTGCTGGAGGTGTGCGACGACTATAGCCTCGACGACAACGAGTACTTCTTCGACCGCCATCCGGGCGCCTTCACCTCCATCCTCAACTTTTACCGCACCGGGAGGCTGCACATGATGGAGGAGATGTGCGCACTCAGCTTCAGCCAAGAGCTGGACTACTGGGGCATCGACGAAATCTACCTGGAGTCCTGCTGCCAGGCCCGCTACCACCAGAAGAAGGAGCAGATGAACGAGGAGCTCAAGCGCGAGGCGGAAACTCTCCGCGAGCGGGAGGGCGAGGAGTTCGATAACACGTGCTGCGCGGAGAAGAGGAAGAAACTCTGGGACTTACTGGAGAAGCCCAATTCCTCTGTGGCCGCCAAGGTGAGTGTGAAATCCGGGTGGTGCTGGGCTGGGGCGGGGCAGGTGGGGGAGTTCTGCCTGTGTGCCCAGATCGAGGACCATGGCTCGGGGACTGTGGCTTAGTTCCCACAAATATGCAGACCAGGAAAGAGAAAGGGCTGTGGCTGAGACCTCAGAGGTGAGAACCAACAGCCCCTTCAGACTGTTCGTGCCTGTATGGCTCTGGCCACCTCATCCTTTTATTATTCAATACTTTATACCCCAGCTTTGCTGGAGAAAAGGCTTTATGGAGACTTAGGAAAACCCACATCAAGAGAATGGACACTGCAAATAACAGGGCACAGAGGGACAATAAAGCCTCGAGATGGAGTAGAGTTGGGTTAGGTCTGTTCTACATAATGCTCCCTTGTGGATGCCTAGACCCAGGCTGGAGGAGAGTCACTCTGCAATTTTAATACTTATCCCTATATTTATAACCCCACTTTGCTCCAAGGAGAGAATGAAGCAGCTTACAGACCTGCTTGGAGGACATTGAGATACTGTGAGGCAGTTTTAACATAAGTGAGAAAAATGAGGCAAAGGGACTGAATGCATGATGCCTGCGGCTGGGTGTGGATGCCTGTGGGCGAAGGGTCACCCCTGGTTTGTTCTTTCTTCATTTATTTGGTGAATTGATTCCCAGAATGCTTGATGCATCTTCTAAAGATGCTTTGGCTGTCGGAAGAGGATGTAAATTTTGAAATAGGGGAGAAAAAATGAGGCAATGTGAAAAAGAAATCGGGAGAAAGAGGCAGGAATGGGTCTCATGACAATGGATAGAACTACGTGCTGCCAGGTAAAAAAAAGGGGGGGGGGCTGTAAGGGATGAAGGGAGACTCAGGGTGTGAGCCAGACCAGGGCAGGGGGTCATTTGCTGATGAGCAACTTGTCTGTGTTAGGCTGGGACTCGGGGATGCCTCAGAGAGATGGGGCCTATCTTCACGTGGCCAAGGTGCTGGGAGTCGCAAGGAAATGACAACACACTGTGTGCAGCACCACGAAAGAGGCCACGCGGGGCCGAGGGAGCCAGAAAAGAGAGGCGTTAAGGTCAGAATCCAGGGAGACCACGCTGGGAAAGATACGTTGAACATAACTCGTTCCCTGAGAGCAGGGCCAATGAGACAGGGGAAGAACAGGTAAATGTATTCATGGCAAAAAGAAAAAGAGAGAAGGGAATCTGCATACCAGCCGTGATGTGTGAGCTCGGGCTGCCTCCTGGACAGCCTACTGCCCAGAGGCCTGTCCTGCCCTCTCACTGTGGGTGCCCCCTGGCTCAACTGGCCCCTCACTAAAGGCCCACGTGGAGGGCCAGGTCTAGAGGGGGTTTTGAGGGGGCCCTCTATCCAGATCTGGCTGCCCAAGGAGAGGCCTTTAAGAGTGTGAATGTAGGACTGAGTGGCTTGTTGGAGCACGGAGAGAGGTTTTCTCTTTTCCCTGTCCACCCTAAAGAGGATGCAGAGATTCCTAGGCCCGTCTCCTCTTTGCGGGCTGCCTCTGGCCATAATCCTGCCCCAGGTTTCGTGTCCAAAAAGCCTCTGTCTTAAGACATAGTCACTCACCCTTAACCAGCTTAGGATCAGCAGACTTATTTTGCTATTTCCAGGCCTGACCAGGTTTCTCCCTTCTACGCCTGGTTTAGACCCAGATATGACTCCCTCCTCTCTGTTCTGTCCCTAAGACAAGAGAGTGAGGGGCAGAGCAGGGGAGGGTCCATTTTCCAGAAGAAGTAGGCAAAGGGCTCTGTTTGGGTTGGTGCCTGGCAGCTAGGCAGGTGGCTCAGGCTTGTAAAAGGTGCTGGTTGGGAATAAACAGCTTCATCACTCCCTTGGGTTAATCCGATCATAGGGACGAGTTTCATGACCTCTCTGTGATCATGGGCTGGGGCTGATGGCTAGTCCTGGCAGATGGTTGGTCTAGGATATTTGCAGCCAAGGCTGAAATAGTGTGGCAGGCAGGCTCATTGGCCCTCAGCATAGAAATCCTGCCATTGATCACATATCCACTGTATATGGAAAACACATTTAGCCTTATACCTATTATTATATCCCACCTTTCAAAAAGAGGGAAGATCAGAGAGGTTAAGTAACTTGCCTAAGATCACACAGCAGGCAAATGAGAGTAGCCAGAAATTCAGACTCAAGTGTGATTTTGAATTACTCTTCTTTCCACAGTGATTAAGTACCGTAGTCTCCTTCCCAGTCTCCCTGCTTCCACCTTTGCCTCCTGCAATCCATTCCCCATTCAGCAGCCAGAGTGAGCTTTTCTAGGTGTAATTGGATCACATTATTCATCCGCTCAAAATGCTCCAGAGAGTTTTCCCATTACAGAATAAAGTCCAAACCCTTCACCACAAATCCGGCCCCATGACCTCTCCAGACTCATCTCTTGTCTCCTCTGGTTCACTCAGTTTCAGCCCCACTGGCCTCCTTGCTCTTCCCTACACAGACCCATCTCTGTCCTGACTCAGGGCCTTTGCACTTGTTCTTGCCACCTGGGATTCTCTTCCCCACATTGTCCCATGGCTGGTCACTCTCTCATTCCTTTTAGGAGCTGGTCCCCACGCAGATGTCCCCTCCTCTAAAAGACCTGTCCTGACCCCTATCTAAGACAGCCTCTGTCTTCTTACACTGACATCTTGCAGTGTCCTTCTTGCACAGGGCTTGAGCACTATCTGAAATTGTACCCACTTCCTTGTATTTCTCAGTTCCTCCTCTACAAGAATATGAGTGTCATGAGTTGTATTCACTGCCCCATTCCCAGTACCCATCATGGTGCCTGGCACAGAGCATCTCCAGATAAATCCAGGTGGAAGGAATGAATGCAGCGATCAGTCAGTCAGTGTGTCTCAAGGACCTGTCACTCCTTCCTGTCAACACCTGCAGCCCAGCTCTCTGTGCCTCTGGCCTCCTTAGGGGATTTGCTCTTTGCCCTCCCCACCCACCCCCAGCTCCCCAACTCGGAAGCTTCAGTTGTTAGAACATCAAGGCCTGTAGAAATTTCTCAGAGTTCGTAGGATTAGAAGTCAAATGGAGGACCACGGCTGGGTGATTGTGAGATACAGAAATGCCATATCTTACATATGTAGGACCAAAGACAGACCTGGGTTTTAAGGCCAGGTTCACCATCTCGCCAGTTTCTGGCCTTTGGTGAGTTCTTCCCCTCTCCAAGCTGTAGCCTCCAGCCTGTAAAGTAGATAAAAGGCCCACCTTGAAGGGTCATCGCGTTTGCCAGAACTGAGCACAGTGCCCACCCAACAGTACATGGGGCTTGTTTTCATAAATAATGAGCAGCAGAGTCCTTTCTCTATGGCTGTCTGAGCTGGGCTGCGGCAAGTCTTTTCCTTCTGATAGCAGCACTGAGTGGCTGAGCTGCTGCTGTTAATAATTGATGGATGTTCTGGCAACACGGAGACAGACCAGAGCACAAGCCCTTGCCTTCCCCATCAGGGGAGTGAAAATCAAAATCCATTAGACAAAAGGCAATGTGATTGATTCTAGTTTGGAAGCTGGGGTCAGTCTCATCAGAGTGATGGGGTTGTTGTTCTGGGCCACCACTGGGTTTGTGCTTTCTGGGAAAACTACAAGCTTTTCTCAGTAGGAGAGACAGAGAGCTAATTTGCCAGGCCAGGAGGGTCTTCGGTGCCTGGAAGAGTCTCAGGGTTAAAGCCTGAGATAATTTCCAGAGGAGCTGCCGTTTGTTGTGCCAGGCACCAATTAGTGGTGCTTTCTATGCACTATCATTGAAATCCTTTCCACAGTTCAATCAAGGTAGTCTTCCCACTTGGGCTACAAGTCACAGAATAGGAAACCGGAAGTGACTTCTATAAGGAGGAAGATGCATCTTCTCACCTAACAGGGAGTTTCAAGGTAGCTGGCTTTGGGCTAGTGGTTCCCTGATACCATTAGGATTCTAGATTCTTTAAATTAATTAATTAGGCGGTGTCAAGTCTTAGTTGCAGCACGAGTGATATTCATTCAGTCATGTGGGATCTCTCACTGGGACACACTGGACTCCCTAATTGTGTCAAGTGGGTTCCAGAGCGCTCGGGGCTTCACGCAACATGCAGTCTAAGCTGTTCCACGGCACCTGGGATCTTAGTTGCTGGACCAGGGATGGAACCCAAGTCCCCCACACTGCAAAGCAGATTCTTCACCACTAGACCACCAAGGAAGTCCCAGGATTCTAGATTCTTTCTGTCCTTCTGCTCCTCCAGCTCCTGCAGGTAGCTTGGTCCTCAGGCTGGATGCCTGGTATCATGAGATGGCTACCCAGTTCCAGCCCCCAAATAGAGACACATGATGTCCAACCAGTGAAGAAGAGCATGCCCTCTTCTATGCCAGTTTTTCCCCCCACCTCCCAGCTTAACCTTTTCCAGCAGCCCCCTGGCAGACTTCTTTTTAAATCCCATTGGTCAGGTCACATGCTCATCCTTTATCCTCAGGGAAGCCTGGGAAAGCAAGTGTCTGGGCTTTTCAGATGAAGAGGGGGAATGGATTCAATGAGTGGTGTTAATATTATTTTACAAAGAAGAAATGGAAGCTCTGAGAGGGGCAGTCACTTGCCGGAGCTCACACAACTAAGGGTGCTCAGTCAATATTTGTTGAAGGAAAGAAAAGGGCAGAGCGAGGGTTTGAACCTGGGTTGGCCTGATTCCTGAGCCTGTGCTTCTTCATCCCAGAATCTTGGGCAGATCATTCAAGCTCTCTGAGCTTCAGTTAACTCCTCTGCCAAAGGGTGATGGCATAAGTGCCCACCCCTTGGGATTTCAGACAGCAAATATAATTTGCAAATGAAAGTACTTTATGAATATGAATCATTGTTATTATATTCCAAAGTGGAAGTATCCTTCATTTAGAGACGCTGGTCAGTGGTTTGCCCACCACAGATTTGATTAGGAATCAGCTCTGGGGCTTTCCTGGTGGTTCATTGGTGGGGAGTCCGCCTGCCAGTGCAGGATGGGTTAGACCCCTGATCCAGGAGGATCCCACATACCACGGAGCAACTGAGCCCATGAGCCCCGTCTACTGAGCCTGTGCTCTAGAGCCCAGGAACTGCAACCACTGAGCCCGTGCCCTAGGGTCCACGCTCTGCAACAAGAAAAGTCACCCCAGTGAGAATCCCACACATGACTAGAGAGTAGCCTCTGCCCGCCACAACTCGATAAAAGCCCTCACAGCAAATAAGACCCAGAATAGCCAAAAATAAATAAATAAATAAAAACTTGAAAAAAAGAATCAGCTCTGGAGTCCTACAGATATGGTTCATTTCTACATCAATTACCAGGAATATGACACCTCGAGCAAGTTCCTTTCCTCCTCTGAGTCTCAATTTCCTCCTCTAGAAAATGGGAATTATAATGGAGCCCACCTCTTAGGGCCTTCACAAGATAATCTGCAGAGAGAGCTTAACCGAGTGCCTGGTATATGGTAAACATTCTATAAATGACAATAGTGATTATTTGTAGTATCACTGGATTCCTCTATTTTGACTACTCCCCCGGTTGGCCACATCCCCTATTACAGTGTTGTTGATTGTAGGCTGACTGCCTGCCCGCTTGGGATTTCACGCCTTTAGTGTGATGATGTTTCTGCTTCCTTGATCTGATCCAGGGGGCATTCACGTTTTATCATCGAGAAAAATGAGGGAGGGACTTCTCTGGTGGTCCAGTGGCTAAGACTCCGTGCTCCTAATACGTGTGGCTCAGGTTCCATCCCTGGTCAGGGAACCAGATCCCACATGCTGCAGCGAAGACTGAAGATCCTGCATGCCACAGCTAAGACCTAGAACAGTCAAATACATAAATACATACAGTTGAAAAAGAAGAAAAGTGAGGGAAACCAACTCAGAATCCATGGGGCCAGTCCAGTGCCATGAGTCATCTGGCCGAGGCACCTGCTGGCCCTGGGTCCGTCATCCTGGATGTTTGCACTTATTCCTGGGAAACAATATGCCAGAGATTCAGAATCCCTGCTGTGGGCTCACAGAGACCTGGATTTGAATCCCAGCCCCGACATTGCCTAGCTCTGGATTTTGTACCAATCTCTTCACCTCTCGTAGCTTCTGTTTCCCCCTCTGTAAATGAGAATGGAAGTAAAGCCACCTCCCAGAGGTGCCCGGAGGATTTAGTATGCCAGTGCATGAAAAGGGCTGAAGCTTGATAAATCCAGCATCCTGATTTGATAAAGGGAAACACGAAGGATGCTTCAAGGACTTGCCAGGGTCACACAATGAGTTGGGCAAGATCAGGGGCTGTTTTCAGGCCTTTCTGCCCCCGCTCCCCTGTTACCCTTACTGAGGTTCCCAGGCCTTTCGTTTCCATTCCCTGATCAGGTCATACCTTGACAGCTGGTCTCTCGGGGGTTTTGAAAGGCTCTGAAAAGCTAGAGGTTGCCAAAATGCTTTGGAAGGAAAAGTCCTGGACAAATGAGCAGTTTGGCCCAAGTTTAATTAACTGAAAGAGAACGAGCCGCACACGAAGCACCAACTCCGTCCCCAGAACTGTGCGTCCCTCTCATACCTGACAGCATCATGGTCGGGAGCCCTGATTTTAGAACTGAATTGCCCAGGTCCAAGGTCTGACTCCTCTACTTACTCACCATGTGATGTGTGGTAAACTGCTTGCCTCCTTGCACCCCGGTTCTTTCACATAAAATGGGGGCAACAGCAGGACTGTCTCATCGCATTGCCATCAGAATTAAATGAATTAATGCACACAAAGCCTTTCAAACAGGGTTTGGCACATAAAAAGCCCTCAGTAACTCTTAGGGGGTTTTATTTTGCTTTGTGAGTTTTTTTTAATCAATATTTTATTTTTTTATTAGAGTATAATTGCTTTCCAATGTTGTGTTACTTTCTGCTGTGCAACAAAGTGAATCAGCTATTGCTGTGTCGCTTCAGTCGTGTCCGACTCTGTGCGACCCCATAGACGGCAGCCCACCAGGCTCCCCCATCCCTGGGATTCTCCAGGCAAGAACACTGGAGTGGGTTGCCATTTCCTTCTCCAATGCATGAAAGTAGAAAGTGAAAGTGAAGTCGCTCAGTCATGTCTGACTCTTAGCGACCCCATGGACTGCAGCCTACCAGGCTCCTCCATCCATGGGATTTTTGGGCAACAGTACTTCTCCCATATCCCTTCCCTTTTTTTTTGTTTTATAACATGTTTTATTGTATAATATGTGTTTAATATCTTCCATGTCAAATTAGGGTTCTGTGTCCTTCATCTTAATGACTTTATTGTATGCCAATTGTGTTTGTCTTAATTTTTATTACTTATTCCCTAGTCTGGAATTTTTTTTTATTTTTTTTAATGTTTTATGTTTTTTTTATGTTTATGTTTTGTTTTTAATTGTCGTTTCATTTAACCCTCCAAACTGTCCTGCCAGATAAATCAGATCCTTTTCAAAAATTCATTATTCATACAAAATGATACATCATAAGGATGAGATAGTTGGATGGCATCACCGACTCAATGGAAATGAGTTTGAGTAAACTCCGGGAGTTGGTGATGGACAGGGAGGCCTGGCGTGCTGTGGTCCATGGGGTCGCAAAGAGTTGGATGCGACTGAATGACTGAACTGAACTGAAGGTGAATTTACATAACTTGGTTCAACATCACACAGGCAGTTGGAGCAGAACGGGGACCCGATCGTGATGGAGAAGATATGGTCAACGTCTCAACCACGTCCTTTTAGCTCTTAACTTTTGCAGGGTCACTAGCCCAGTTCAAGCTACAACACCTGCAGTTCGTTGCCTAGAAGCTTCCTCTGGCCATTGGAGTCCAGTAAAGACAGGGAGTTCTGGCCCTACCTGGAGGAAGCAATCCTCAACAACTAATGGAGAAGGTGTATAAATACTTCAGCTCCCTCCCCTTGGTGCATGCTCGCATGCATACTAAGTCGCTTCAGTCGTGTCTGACTCTGTGACCCCATGGACTGTAGCCCACCAGGCTCCTCTGTCCATGGGATTCTCCAGGCAAGAATACAGGAGTGGGTTGAAATGCTCTCCTCCAGGCGATCTTCCTCAGCCAGGGATGGGGCTCGAACTCACGTCTCTTACATCTCCTGCATTGGCAGGCGGATTCTTTACACCTAGGAAGCTCCCTCCCCCTGGATAGGGGTATAACTCCGAGGTGCATGGTCCACAGTGGCCCCCAGAGGTCCTCAGCAGAATCCAGCTCCAGGTGCCCATAGTGGTTCCTTGCTTGATAGTACACTCTGGCCTCTTTCCCTTCCCTGTCTCAGATCTCCTCTGGTAGGGGCAGCGGTGTGTCCTGGGATCACCTCCCACCTAAACCACTTTACTCAGATTCTTGTCTTAGGATCTGGTTCTGGGGCCACAACCAAAGACTTATGGAAAACCTCAGACTCCTATCTGGGATCATTTTTTTTTTTTTTTTTTTAGTATTTATTTGCTTGCGTGGGGTGCAGCACGTGGGGTCGTCATTGCCCTGCACAAAGTCTCTAGTCGTGACACACTGACTCAGTAGTTTGCAGCACATGGGCTTAGTTACTCTGCAGCGTATGGGATCTTTGTTCCTCTCCCACGGATCGAACCGCGTCCCCTCCGTTGGAAGGTGGATTCTTAACCACTGGACCACCAGGGAAGTGGCTGGGATCAGCTTCAAAGAAGACATTCCAGGGCTGGCTGGGCTCAGTCAGCCTCACCTCCATCTCCTGCAGAAAATAAAAACAGTAGCAACCGCAGCAGCAGCCACCCCTCTGCTTACTGTGTGCTGGGCGCAGTGCAAGGAGCATTGGATGCACAGTGGTGTCTGATCCCCAGTCACCCCACTGCTGCTGCTGCTGCTAGGTCGCTTCAGTCGTGTCCGACTCTGTGGGACCCCATAGACGACAGCCCACCAGGCTCCCCCGTCCCTGGGATTCTCCAGGTGAGAACACCGGAGTAGGTTGCCATTTCCTTCTCCAAGCCATGAAAGTGAAAAGTGAAAGTGAAGTCGCTCAGTCGTGTCTGACTCTTCGAGACCCCATGGACTGCAGCCCACCAGGCTCCTCCGTCCATGGGATTTTCCAGGCAAGAGTACTGGGTGCCATCGCCTTCTCCTAGGGAGGGGCAATTATCCTCATCTCACAGCTGTGGAAACTGGGGCCCAGAGAGGTGCAGTCACTGGCCCAGGGTCACACAGTGAATGGAAGGATTGTGAACCTGAGATCTGGCCTCCGTACCACGCGACTGACCTTCAGGAAGTGAGAAGCAAGTTTCACATGGCCTCTTCACCTTGGAGAATGGAGATGCTCTGGATGTGAGAGGCCTTCAGGGTCTCCCACCTGACTTTGAAGGGTTTCTGGCTTCTGCTCCTTTATGAGCTTGGCCCCAAAGGGCTATGGGCCAGGACTATTGGAGTCAGTGTCTTAGCAATAAGCTTTATTTTCATAGATAATTTAAATAGATCAGGCTCTACCTTCTTGAGGGAGGATGTTCTTGATTTTGGTGTCTCTGGTAGAGGTGGGCCCAACCAGCTGGGGTCAGGGACAGACGGACACCCCAGCTCCCAAATTGGAGGAGGAGCCGAAATTCACATGTTTGTATCAGGAGCACCAATTCTCCTTTAAAATTTTCCCTGATGACATCAATAACAAATAAGACATAATGTAACCACATGAGACATATTCCTGCCGGTACGGGAATGGCCTGGGTTCAATTCCACCCCCACTGCTTCCTGGCTGTATGAACCCACAAGGCACCTCACTTCTGCAAGTCTGGGGGTGGGAATAATAGATAGGGTGCTCTTCACTGAGCAGGGATGTTCACCCCCATCTGAACATTTGAGTCACCTGAGCTTCAACAAACACCTGTGCCCAGGCCCCATGACTGAAACAGTCTCTGGGTGATTTCTTTTAACTAATTAATTAGGCTGCCTCAGATCTTAGTTGCGGCATGTAGAATCTTTGTTGCATCATGGAGGATCTTTTATTGCAGCGCCCTCGGACTCAGTCGTTGGGGCACCTGGGCTCCGGAGTGCATGGACTTAGTTACCCCAAGGCATGTGGAATCTTTTCTGGGTCGGGGAGATCTGCTGGAAAAGGGATAGGCTACCCACTCCAGTGTTCCTGGGCTTTCCTGGTGGCTCAGATGGTAAAGAATCTGTCTGCAATGCAGGAGACCCCGGTTCAATTCCTGGGTTGGGAAGATCCCCTGGAGGAGGGCATGGCAATCCACTCCAGTATTCTTGCCTGGAGAATCCCCATGGACAGAAGAGCCTGGAGGGCTACAGTCAGTGGGGTCGCAAAGAGTCAGACACGACTGAGCGAGCAAGCCCAGGACAGCACAGAGATTGAGACCATTCAAAAAAACAAATACAGATACTTCCCTGGTGGTCCAGTGGTTAAGAATCTGCCTTGTAGGGGACTAAGGTCGTGCATGCCGCAGAGCGACTGAGCCCACCCACCACAACCAGAGAGTCTGTGGGTCACAAAGGAAGATCCCACGTGCCGCAACTAAGACCCGGCACAGCTGAATGAATACGTAAATAATTAAAGAAAAGAAAGTGCCAATGAAGCAGAAACCTGAAGGAAGGGAGAGAGTGAGGCAGGTGGACTTGAGGGGAAGAGTGTTTCTGATGGAGAAAACAGCGCGTGCTAAGGCCTTGGGGCAGGAGCACATCTGGGAGAGTCAAGTGGGAGGAGTGGGGCAGACATGGGCGGGGAGGGGAGATCAGAGGGACCACGGTGTTGCTGTGGGACTCTGGCCTTTCTTCAGAGTCTGAGCTTCTACACTGGCCTCCCTGCCTCCAGCTGCCCCCTTCCAGGCCATCCCCTGCAGGGAAGCCAAGCCGTCTTTCTCAAAGATGATAATTTGCTCATGCTCACCCTTCCGTGGCTCTCACTGCCCCCAGAGTCAAATCCCGACTCCTCGGCCTGACCTTCAACCTCAACTCACTGCTCCACCGTGGTCTCCTGTCTGTTCCCCGTGGTACCCTCTGCCCTCATCACACCCACCTTTTCACGCTGTCCGAATACTCCAGCCTGCCCGGGTCCTGCTCCATGCTTCCATCCAGCCGACTTCTCCGCCCTGCACCCTGTTCTTCCTCCTGTCTGCCTGCAGCCTCCCTCTCTCCTCGCCCTCCAAGGGCCGGCTTCTCCCTCCCCCGCCACCCACACCCGCTTCAGGCAGCGCCGCCTGCTCCTCCACCCCCGTCTAGGCTCCGGAACCCTGATGTTCATACCTTCCTGGCACAAAACGCTCTGAAGACTAGCTTGTGAGTTGTTCTGTGGATGCCAGGCCCACAGAGAGAAAGGGACGCGTAAGACAGCAGGCTCTGCAGCCCGACTGCCTACACTCACATCTCAGCTCAGTGGCGATTCACACTGTGTGGGCCCTTGGGGGAATGACAGTTTCTCCGGGCTTCAATTTCCTGAGCCGTAATTCGGATGCCTCACAACAACCGGAGTCATTGTGACAATTCTATACGAAGGCCGCCCCTGGCGCTCAGCAAGTGTTCAATACGAGTTAACTGCTGCTGCTGTTGTTATTTTTGTATTGCATTTAAGGGTTCATAAATGTCTGTGGAGTGAATGAATGAGGAAATTGGCATGATCCTATGGTGGTCAGAGAGTCTCTCTTATCAGGCAAGGGTCTCCCAGGCGTACCCTCCCCCAGGAAAGGACTTCTGAGCTTCCATTCATAGCAGGGAGGCATGGTTAAATTAGATACTTGAGATGTTCTTTCGCATCTTGACTGCTCCATTTTTGCTCTGTAGCCAGGCTGGTCTCCACCGTAATTGCCCACCATGGCCTGGCAAGCAGACACCGTCTTTGAGAGAATAATGTTACACTGGCCAGTTCCACACATCATTCACGTCCGCCAGGTAATGGGCCTGGAATCAAACAGCTTCTAAAAATAGACCAGTATATTTCTCTAATTGCTACCTAGGGGCATCCCTGAGACTTTCCAAGGCCTGTGTGATCCTTAGGGCCCTCGACCTTGGTCAGCATTGATTCTTAGAGTTTTTGTAGACCCAATTGTACTTAACAAAGAAGCAACCTCTGATTGCCCTGCCGGGGCATGTGAGAAGACGAGAGACAGGCGGTGGTGGTGGTTGTTCAGCCTAAGTCCTGTCTGACTCTACGGGACCCCATGGACTGCGGCACGCCAGTCTCCTCTGTCCTCCACCATCTCCCAGAGTTTGCTCAAATTCATGTCCATTGAGTCGGTGATGCTATCGAACTGTCTCATCCTCTGCCAACCCCTTCTCCTTTTACCTTCAGTCTTTCCCAGCATCAGGGTCTTTACCAATGAGTCGGCTTTTCACATCAGGTGGCCAAAGTATTGGAGCTTCAGCTTCACCATCAGTCCTTCCAGTGAATATTCAGGATTGATTTCCTTTAGGATTGACTGGTTTGATTTCCTTGATGTCCAGGGGACTCTCAAGAGTCCTCTCCAGTACCACAGTTCAAAAGCATCAATTCTTTGGTGCTCAGCCTTCTTTATGGTCCAACTCTCAAGTCCATACATGACTACTGGAAAAATCATAGCTCTGACTATATGGACTTTTGTCAGCAAACTGATGTCTCTGCTTTTTAATACACCATTTAGGTTTGTCATAGCTTGCCTTCCAAGGAGCAAACATCTTTTAATTTCATGGCTGCAGTCACCATCTGTAAGAAAATAAATTCTGTCACTGCTTCCACTTTTTCCCCATTCTGTTTGTCACGAAGAGATTGGACCAGATGCCATGATCTTAGTTTGGTTTTTTTTTCCACTTCTCACACCCATTTTCTGGCTTTTTTTCCTTTGCACTTAAATGATTTAATTATTTATTTTCATTTCATTATTATTTATCTTTAAATTTGAATTTCTAATAGTTATTTTATAGTTTTGCAGAATATTATCATTATTTGGGGTTTTTTTTCCCTAAACACTCTCTTTAAATAAATCCATATTATCCACTTTTGAGCACTTTAACCATTTTTTGTGTGCTCAGCCAGTCAGTCATGTCCCACTCTTTGAGATCCCATGGACGGTAGCCTGCCAGGCTCCTCTGTCTATGGAGTTTTTCAGGGAAGAATACTGGAGTGGGCTGCCATTTCCTACTCCAGGCATGATCTTTGTTTTTTTGATGTTGAGTTTCAAGCCAGCTTTTTCCTATTTCCCATTCTCAGTCTCATCTCAGATCCAGCTACTGTCACTCTCTTTTTTCACCCTCATCAAGAGGCTCTTTAGTTCCTCTTCACTTTCTCCCATTAGAGTGATATTATCTGCCTATCTGAGGTTGTTGAAATAGACTTAAAGTTCAAATGGACTTAAGCAAAAAAAAAAAAAAGGCTTCAGGTAGGGCTGGATCCAGGGGCTTAACTATGTCATCAAGTACTGGTCTCCAATCCATCTAAGTTTCTTCATAACCATGTTGGCTTCTCAGCAGGCTGTGCAAACATGGCTGGAAAGATAGTATCCAGCAACTGTATGTTTCCATTCTGGGGAAAAAGAGAGTTTCCTTCCCAGTGATTCCAGCAAAATCCTGGGGCTGATTCTCACTGGCCCATCCCTAAGCCAATTACTTAGCCAGGTCTGGGTCACATGACAATGCCTGGATCTGAGATGAGACTGAGAATGGGAAATAGGTAGTTCTTCAAAGGAGAATTGAAATACTGTTGCTAAGAAAGGAGAGAATAAATGTAAGCTGGCAAAAATAACCCATAGCCATTAGGAAACTTATAGCCTGCTGGAGGGAGATAAGCATTAAACAAATAGAAGGTTAAATGAAAGAATAATCACAAAGTGTAGCATGTGTGCTGGGAAGGAAAGAAGGTGTTTTGATAGAGAGTAACAGGCCAAGGTCAAAGAGGGGCACAGGTGGCCCTTTCTGAGACCCTGAACTTGATTTCTGTCTTTTCTGAGCCACAGTGGTGATTGTCTTCTACAAATTCTGTTTCTGCCTCTCCTGCACCATTTAGCATGCTGCCTCTCGTGTTCTATTTTCTTCTCATCCTGTCTTATAGCTCCAGCTAAAGCAGGATATTCTCAAAGTCTAGGAGTTTATCTTACTCATTGCTGTGTTCTAAAGCAGGATGGGTGGCCAGTTTTGTAAATAAAGTTTTATTGGAACATCATCATGTTCGTTTATCTATTAACGAGGGCCACTTTTGGTAAAAACAGCATTTAGAGGGAAAGCTTTCTGACCTGTGTTCTAAAGTCATCCCAGAGCCTGATGCAGGTGAGTGGCTGACTTTTTCAAAGGGAGTCTGTTGAAGGACTGGAGAGACGGAGTGAAGGCACAAGCTGGCTGTGTGACCTTGAACAAATCACTTAACCTCTCTGGGCCTCTGGCTCTGTATCTTGTGATGCCAGCTGTCCTTTCTCTTCCCTCAGATCTTGGCTCATATGGCACCTCTTTGGAAAGAATCTCCCTGACCTTGAACTATCAGTTTGGACTTGGTGGCATTTCCGCTCTTTCCGTGATAAAAATCTCTCTGGTTTATTTTGAGATTAGGCCCACTTGAGGCAGGCGTCCTTCCCCTCCTCTTCACCAGTGTTTTTCCTTGTCTCCTATGCCATCACCCTGGTGGGATGAGTGGAAAGAGCTTTGGCTTGGAACTCTGGAGGCCTGCATTCATAACTCCAGCATCACCACGTAGGAGCTATGAGACCCTGGGCAAACAGATCCAGCTCTTCTCTGATTCCCAGTTTCTTTACCTGAAAAATAGGCCTGGTAACTTGTCAAGCAGGACTACTGGAAAGACAGCTGCACTTTCCTGTGCTGGAGTGGCCAGCACTGCGCTGGCCAGGAATGGATGCTCCATTCATGTTGCTTATTTTCCTTTTCTCTTCCTTTTCTCAAGAGGAAGAGGGGGAAGAGAGGCTACCCTAAACCTTGCCTTAATCAGGCCTTTGCGTGCTCAAACCCTTCATGCAATGATTGTGCCAAGGAGTAACCCAGTCTCCATCACCCCTGCATCCTCTGATGTGGACGCATGGAGCTTTCCCCATCTTACACAAAGCCCCAAGCAAATGCAACCCAAGCTAAGTCCCCTAGTCCCTCTGCCTCCCTCCAGGTTTCTATCTGCCAGTATGCCCTGCGTAAAAATTGTAGATTCTTGCTGGCCTCATGACTGGGAGGATAGGCCAATCCAAAGAGGTCATTTTCAACTCTCAGCCTTAGTGTCAGGGAAGCAGGAGGGAGTGGTGGGTACTGCGGTGACCTGGAGCAGACGTGCCTCTAACGAGGCAGCTGGATTCAGGTCTAGGCTGGATTCTGAATCCAGCCTGGGTTCTGGGCCCAACCAGGAATGTGAGCTTTCACTGAGATATCCCAATTTTTCAATGCTGCTGAAGAATTTTTTAAAAATTAAAAACATTTGAGTGAGCCAAACAGAACGCCTCTGGGGGCCATATTCAGCCTTTGGGGTTCCACTTTTTAACCCCTGCAGCATAGAACCTTTGATGGCTAGAAATGGCGGGGGGATCACTTCTTGTCTCTGAGACCCTCCCATCTGGAAGGGAGTGGGGTAAGGGGGATAGAGCTTGGATGACAGAAGCAACAGATCCCCTCTCCTTACTCCTGGCATCAAGGACAACACAGGGTGGCAAGTGTCTGTTAAATGAATGACTGTCCCACACAGATGGAACTTGGCTCCAAAACTCGAGGCAGTCCATTCCTGGTGAATGCCAACACATGTCAGGGAAATTCATGCGTTTTCCTCAATTGACTAGCTAATAGGATCCTAGGTCCCCCTCCCCAGTCTCCAAAGATAGCAGGATGAAAAATCTGCTGAAGGGATTAGTTAAGCGCTGAATATTGAGTCAGCAAGCCAGCTTGACTCTGAGCCTCAGGTTCCTCATCTGTAAAAATGGGAATAGTAAATTCCTGGGTCGGTCCAGAGGATAGAATGAGATATAGCATGTGAAGCGCTCAGCAAAATACAACAAATAATTGTTAGCCAGAGTACATCATGAGAAATGCTGGGCTGGAGGAACAAGCTGGAATCAAGATTGCCAGGAGAAATATCAATAACCTCAGATACACAGATGACACCACCCTTAATGGCAGAAAGTGAAGAACTAAAGAGCCTGTTGATGAAAGTGAAAGAGGAGAGTGAAAAAGTTGGCTTAAAGCTCAACATTCAGAAAACGAAGATCATGGCATATGGTTCCATCACTTCATGGGAAATAGATGGGGAAACAGTGGAAACAGTGGCTGACTTTATTTTTCTGGGCTCCAAAATCACTGCAGATGGTGATTGCAGCCATGAAATTAAAAGACACTTACTCCTTGGAAGGAAAGTTATGACCAACCTAGACAGCATATTAAAAAGCAGAGACATTACTTTGCCAACAAAGGTCCATCTAGTCAAGGCTATGGTTTTTCCAGTGGTCATGTATGGATGTGAGAGTTGAACTGTGAAGAAGGCTGAGTGCCGAAGAATTGATGCTTTTGAACTGTGGTGTTGGAGAAGACTCTTGAGAATCCCTTGGACTGCAAGGAGGTCCAACCAGTCCATCCTAAAGGAGATCAGTCCTGGGTGTTCATTGGAGGGACTGATGTTGAAGCTGAAACTCCAATACTTTGGCCACCTGATGTGAAGAGCTGACTTATTGGAAAAGACCCTGATGCTGGGAAAAATTAAGGGCAGGAGGAGAAGGGGACGACAGAGGATAAGATGGTTGGATGGCATCACCAACTCAATGGACATGGGTTTGGATGAACTCTGGGAGTTGGTGATGGACAGGGAGGCCTGGCGTGCTGCGGTTCATGGGATCACAAAGAGTCGGACACGACTGAGCGACTGAACTGAACTGATTATTCACATTGTTGTTTTCATCCTCTTCATATCATCCAAGCTGCTGACTTGTTTCTGGGGGTCATGGGCCTGTGGGAGAGTTTATTGTGTAGAGTTTAACTTTAAATCCTTGTGGAGTCATGTTGGCTCTCCAAATTCAGGTGGGAAATTTTGGGATTTCAGAAATTCTTCGTGGAGACTAGGGTACCTGGGATTGGAATTCTGGTGTTCAGGGTTGGAATTCTGTCACTCAAGATCACTGCTGTGATTGACTGTTCATTCTTGGAGCATCGCCATTCAAGGTCACTGCTCTGTGGTTCAAGGTCAGAATCCTCAGATTTGTCACTGTACTCAAAGAGGTACACAGCCAGAGTGACCAGCGAGGTTGAATTGCTGATGTTTCTGGTTGGAATTCATGGGTGGAGTTGGAATTCTGAAGTTCAAGATCAGGGCGCCTCAGTGGCCTTCGTGATTGGCAGGCACATTTGGAACGCTGGTGTTTAGAGTCGGAACTCTTGTTTCCAATTCGTTATTTGTGGGTCTCATCCCTTGTATGTGTCATTACCACTCATCATTCACCTTCCTGGCAGAATTCCTGAAGAAATGCAAGCCACAGAAGGTCCCCAAACGTTGATTTAGCCAGAGGGGTTCTATTATAGCTCTTTTCGTTTCTGACGCCCAGCCACTCAGGTGGTGCCATTAGAGGTGACGTGATCCTCAGGAAGGCAGCCCAAGAGTGACTCCCCTGCCCCACCCTTGCCAAAGACCCTTCAGCCAGTTGTCAGCTCCCCTTCTTGCTGGTGGGCCTGGAGCAGCGCCAGAGGCGCAGTCCTGCCAACCCCTTGGGGGGTACCTGGATGATCATACCACTCTGTTAGCCAGAGAAAGACAAACGGTGTCAGGCAAAGGTGAGAACAGAGCGCCAAGGGCTCGTGGCTCCCCCACGTGTGGCTGGCAGCAACATGGGGGGATGTGGAAGAGTTTGCTGGTCACTGTGGTCACCACAGATGCATTCTTGGTGCCAACAGGAAGGGGAGCTGCATTGATTGTGGGGTGGAGAGGTGCCAAAAAATCATCTTTAAACTCTGCTTCTTGTTTTAGTCACTAAGTGATGTCTGACTCTTTTGCAACTCCATGGAGCGTAGCCCTCCGGGCTCCTTCTGTCCATGAGATTTCCCAGGCTAGAATGGAGTGGGTGCTGTTTCTTTCTTCAGGGGATCTTCCTGACCCAGGGATCAAACTCACATCTCCTGCATTGAAAGGCAGATTCTTTACCGCTAAGCCACCAAGAAAGCCCCCAAACTCTGCTTACAATGGTGCAAATAATGGACATTCAAGGGGCACTGAGTGGAAAGGGGTCTTGCAGGGAGTTTGCTGGGTCACATCCACTAGTAAATGGTTACAGCACCCCCCTCCCGACCTTCACACATTGCATTCCTTTACCTTCTTTTGTGTTTTCTCATAGCCCTTTCCACCACCTAGAATGCTATATGTTTATCCGGCTCTTGCCTGTCTCATTCTACTGCATTATTAGCCCCATTAGACAGGAACTTGGTCAGGTTTTACTTCTATCTTCCCAGTGCTAAAACTGTGCCTAGCATATAGTAGTTCATAAATAAATGTTTATTGAATAAGTGAATGAATGGGTTCTGATGAATGGCCCCTTCTAATATAGTCTTTTTTTAAGTATTTATCTTTTTGGCTGCACCAGGTCTGAGCTTTGGCACGTGGGATCTTCAGCCTTCACCACAGCACGTGGGATCTAGTTCCCTGACCAGGGATTGAGCCTGGGCCCCTGCACTGGGAGCGTGGACTCTTTGCCACTGGATCACATGGAAGTCCCTAGTGCAGTCTTAGAGAGTTTTCTAAGCTCTCAGATCACGAGCTCTCTCTCATGCAGAGCCCACCTGCAGCAGCATCCACTCCACCTGGACAGTCTTAGATGGGGATAAGGGGGAGCAGCGACAGGAAGAGGCATCCACCCTGCCATGGCTCATCGTTGTCCTCAGGATAATTTCCAAGTCCTTATCTGGTGTTAAGGGCTTGTAAGAGCTGCCACCCCACCTTCACGTTACACACACGTCATATGGCTCCTTATCTCTTTTCTCAAATCTTCCAGACACCATTCTGGGTCTCATCTCAGGGCCTTCGCACATGCTGTGCTGATTAGAACAATCCAGTTGCTCCTACCCTGGCCTCTTGGCCTCCTTAACTCATCCTTTAAAACTCTACTTGAACACCCTTCCCTTGACTTCCCAAACTTTTGATTCTTCTTTACCCCCACCACCCTTTTTTTTTTAATTTTCCCACACACTTTTTATTTATTTATCTATTTTTTAGCCATGCCGCATGGCTTTCAGGAATCTTAGCTCCCCAACCAGGGATTGAACCTGGAACTGTCTGTAGTGAAAGTGCAGAGTCCTAACAACTGGACTGCCAGGGAAGGCCCCTGACTTCCCAAATTTGATGTCATTCTAAGCCATACAATGGGCTCTGATATTTCTTTCAAGGATTTGTCATTAGACCCTCCTCGGTCACTGCTTGTGGATTCCCAAGTTCACGACTCGGAGATAATCTTCCCTGAACTGGCAGTTCTTTGGAGGAGGTGCCCAGCGTCCCTTCCCTTTCACTCAGAAAAATGCAGAACCTGGTTCCTCCTCCCAGATATGAGGCATTCTCACTCCAGGGAGGAGGAGTTTTCATCTCCCAGGAAGACTTCTTAGCTGCCTTCCTGAGTCTGTCTCATACTAACCTGACACTGTGGACCCTGTGTCCACTCAGTACATCTCACCCTCCAGCTGTCCAGGCCTCCCTGGGGACTCTGAGGACCTCAGAGGCACCACCCCGCCTGTTTCTCTGGCCACATCCACATGGCTGCACTCCTGTACCACTCATACAGATGTGAACTCAGGCAGCCCTCACGACCCCCTCTGCGGAAGATACTGTGTTTTGTCATTTTTTAATATTTATTTCTTTATCTGCACTGGGCCTTAGCTGAAGCACTTGGGATCTTTCAGTTATGTCTTGTGGGGTCTCATCCCCTGACCAAGGATTGAACCTGGGCTCCCTGCATTGGGAGCATGGAGTCTCAGCCACTGGACCACTGGGTAAGCCCCGAAGGTACAACAGTTATCCCCATTTTACAGATGTGAAAACTGAGCCCTAGAGAGACGGAGTAATACACACAAGGATGCAACTAAGATGGGGCAGGGCAGCGTCCGACTCCGGCTGTCACCTGCAGAGCCCAGGCACTGGGCCAGCACCCGCTCTGTTCTCCTTCTCTCCACAGCTCTCCCTCACGTGCTTCTTCCTTTTCTTCTTGGAATTCTTGCCTTTCTCTTGTGACTCGTCTCCCTTTTCTCCTTAAGGAGCTCAAACACCCTTCAAGTTTTAAAAAGAACCCCAATTATGTGGATGTTTTGCTGTATTTTTCAAATTCCAGAAATCATCGAGCAGTGGGTGTTTTGACATCTTTGTGATGTAAAGGGGGTGGAGGGGAAAGGTGGGGATTTCCAATTGATCTGCTGGAGAAGACGGTGGAAGGGGAGGCTAAATGCCCTCCTAGTGTTGAGCAAGGCCTCCCACCTCTCTGACTTCATCTCCACCACAGTCTCCTGGCTCCCTGTGTCCAGCTACACTAATCTCATACTAAATTCCTTCCTGCCTCAGGCCTTTGCACATGCTTGCCCTCTGCCTGGAATTCTTTCCCCACTCTTCCTCACCCAGTTATTGCCTATTCATCCTGAAGCTCCCAGATCACATGTCACCTCCTCCAGGAAGTCTTCCAAATGGATCAAACCTCCCAGTAATGGTTTTCAAAGTTCTATGTACCTCTTTTGGATGGCTCTTGTTCCCACTGTAATTTCACATCGATTTGGGGGATTAGCTGATTACTCTGCCTTCCTTTCCCCATGCAGACTGTGAACCGCCCAGTGGCAGGATTTGTCTGCTGTGTTCACCTGTCTCTCCTGCACCTAGCACTGTGCCTACCTCATGTAAGCACTCTGTAGGATTGTGTTGAGTGAACTGATGGATGAAAGAATTCGGAGGTTAGTCACAATCGGCAGGAAGTAAATATCCAACTCTTTAGAGTGAGGAATGGGTGAAATCATTTGAAATGTCTGGCTGGAACTCCAACCAGAAGGCTCTTATCATCCCAAACTGAAAGGAACACAGGTACCAAATTCTTTCCAAAGAGCCAGCTATCTTCTCTGGTGCTCAGAATGTACTGATTGATATTTAGAGTCTTCTATCAGCTTTTCTAAAAGGTGCTTACTTGCGTTATCTTTTATAGGGTGCTATTGAGCTTGTCTAAAGCAAATGCCACATAGGAAGACTCTAAACCCAGGAAACAGAAGTTCTGAGGGAGGTTTCTAAATGAAAGATCCCAGAAGATTCACCAGAAATATGGTGCAGTTGGAAGTTAATGCTACCTTTGGGGGCAGATGGACTTGGTTCAAATCCCGACTCCACCACCAGTACCTGGAGCCTCCAGCAGGTCACTTCCTCTCTCTCTGAGCTGACGTTTTCTCTGAACCTCATCTTCAGAGACCAGTGCCAGGAGAGAGACTCCCTTCCTCTTCCCTGGCTGTTTCCGCCAAGTCCCAAGGTTGGCTCTGATTGGCCACACTTGGATCACGTGCTCATCTCTGAACCAATCCCTGTGGCCAGAGGAGGACATCACTGAGGGGACTCACTTAGGTCAGAAACCACCACTGAGTGCAGGGGAAATACCCGAAATGTATTTACTTAATATTTGCTTAATACTCTTATTTAAAAATATTTACTTAATATTCTTCTTTAAATTCATTAATTTATTTTACTTCAATCAAATTATTTTAAAAGAATTATCATGAAGAATTGGCACAATTCGCCATAAATCATGTTGTGATATTCTAGCCAGATGCTGGAGCCTGACCCTTGCTTTCTTTGGGTTCAAAGGGGCGACTTTTGTGTGTTAGAGAGTTGTGACAGTCCTAGTAGCTTCCAACACAGACTTTCCCCTTGAGGGAGTCTGAGGGTTCAAAGGAGAATCGGAAAAGCTAGCACCATCTCACTTTGAATCAATAGGATTTGATGTCTTTCCCTGAACAGCTAACCCCATCTTGGCTGCCTATGAGAATCACCTGAGGATCTTCGAAAAATCCCAATGCCAGCAACCCCCTCCCCCCCAGACCAATTAAATCAGAATCTCCGGGGGTGGGACCCAGGGACTGGTATTTTGCCAAGTTCCTAGGTGATTTCAGTGTGCATCACGATTGAGAAATCAGATTTCAGTGTGTCTGGTACTGGCGGTGTGTGTTCCACACTGGCACGCACAGAGGTTCAGCAACCCCACTGGGCTGCAGCCAGGGGCTCACTGAGAAGCTAGGGTGCCCTGGGCTGGTCAGAGTGGTCCAAAGGCAGGTTCCCTTTTCCTTAAGAAATTAAGTGAGCAGGAGTCCAGGGAGGATCATTTAACACCCTCAGAATGGAAGGAAACACTCATCTATCTCCCAGTTCAGCAGCATAAGATTCCTGGAATGAAATTCAAGTCTCACCTGACTGCTTATATCTGCTGATATCTGACTGCTTGCTATCTGAACCAGCTACTATCTCTCCATCCGTCAGCCATCCCAGACCCAGCTCTGCGGCAGGCTAGCTGTGCGGCCCCAGGCAAGTCACTCAGCCCCTCTGGTCTTCAGGTTCCTCATCTGCACCCTGGGAACATGTTGCTGGGCTGTGTGATCTTTAAGGGCATTTCTACCCTGGGGACCCATGGATCTTCATCAGGGAGGCAGCCACAGGCTCCTCAACCACCCACCCAAGCCCTAGGTCAGGGATTGTCAAACTCCAGCAGAATACAGATTCCCAGGTCCAGCCTCCAGACTACAGAATCAGTGTCTCTAGAGGCAGCCTGGGATCTGCATTCTAAACAAGGATCTCAGTTGATTCTGATGCTGGTGGTCCTCTAAGTACACTTTAAAAACATAGCGTCTCTGCCTCGGGGCTCACCATAAAAACCTCTTCTTCAGCCTGCATGAGCCACGCCCTTCTCCCAGTAGCTCCCTTTTTATAGGTGGGAAACTGAGGCTCAGAGAGGCCAAGTCCTTTGCCCAGGGCTCTGCCCTGAGTACTTGGCATAGCTGGGATTCGAACACTGAATCTGCCTAACTCCAAAGCTGGAGTTCTCTCTGCATCCATTTTTAATTTTTTTCCCCACACACTGGCATGCAGGATCTTAGTTCCCTAATCAGGGATCAAACTCATGCCTCCTGCAGTGGAAGCACAGCGTTCCTAACTGCTGGGCCGCCAGGAAAGGCCTCACATCCATTTCTAAATGGCACCTTCTGCCCCTGCACTCTTTCTGCCTTCCCTGCTTTGTTGTCATTTTCTTCCATAGCAACTGTTCCCTTCTGGCCCACCTAACTCCCGGCCAACTTGCATATATGCTCCATGTGAGCAGGGCTTTCTGTTTTGTTTATTAAAGTGTCCCTAACACCTGAACTAGGGCCAGACACCCAGTAGGTATTTAATCAAGACGTGTAACGGACTGCAAGGAGATCCAACCAGTCCATCCTAAAGGAGATCAGTCCTGGGTGTTCACTAGGAGGACTGATGTTGAAGCTGAAACTCCAATACTTTGGCCACCTGATGCGAAGAGCTGACCCATTTGAAAAGACCATGATGCTGGGAAAGATTGAGGGCAGGAGAAGGGGACGACAGAGGATAAGATGGTTGGATGGCATCACCGACTCGATGGACATGGGTTTGGGTGGACTCCGGGAGTTAGTTAGTGATGTACAGGGAGGCCTGGCATGCTGTGGTTCATGGGGTCGCAAAGAGTCAGACACGACTGAGTGACTGAACTGAACTGTTAATGAATGAAGTCACCATACCTTTCTAAGCCTCAGTTTCCCCATTCATAGACTTTGACTCCAGCTTCCCAGTGGTGCTAGTGGTAAAGAACCCATCAGCCAATGCAGGAGACATAAGAGACAGGTTTGATCCCTGGGTCAGGAAGATCCATTGGAGGAGGGCATGGTAACACACTCCGGTATTCTTGCCTGGAGAATTCCATGGACAGAATTCCTGGCAGGCTACATACAGTCCATGGGGTCACAGAGGGTTGGACACGACTGAAGCAACCTAGCATGCATGCATGCACTCAGAAGTTTGACTTACCCACTTCAAAATTCTGAGCTAATGGGTGTTTTGCTCACTGTAGATTGCTGTTCCCAGGGAAGGGGGTTTGAGCTTGGCATGAGTGAAGGGGAGGTGTGGGCCGGCTCAGGGCCAAAGGGTCTGGTGCCTTTAGCAGCCGGGGTCGGGGCTGCAGGCCAGGCCCTCACCTCCCCAGGACCCTCTGCCTCACCTCTCCTGCTGCACCACGCCCCCTTCTCGCAGGATCAGATCCCACCACCCTCCCACGGCCTGTTCAGGGCCTTCCCCGAGGCCCAGCCAGGCTGCTTTGTCTTTCTTCTCCTTGTAACCTCGTCCACACTGCCTGTTCCTCCAGTCTGGCCCCCATACCGACCTCCTTGGGTGAGGCCTCCCCAGTGAGCAAATTAGCTCAGAGCGTCTGAAAGCAATGATTCCAACGTGCCACCCTGAGTGCCTCGCAGATTCTAGAATCCTACAGACAGGATAATTCTAACTTGTACTCTGTGGACCCAGATATGCAAAGTGCTGTTTCTTTTTTAATTTCTTACTTTTTCAAATACTAGATTCCTTGGCCTGCCATGCAGGGAGGATGGTGGAAACTGAACCTCAGCTCACTCCAGTCTTTTCCTCATTTTCTTCCAAGGGTCGGCCCTGATTGGGGAGGTTTAGGGCTTGATGAGTTAACTCAGTAAGTCCACAGGCTGGATGCTATAGGAACCTCATCTACATCCCTTTCTGGGCCTCCCTCACTCACTGTCTCCTAAAGTTCTTCCTCAGGGAAGCTTGTGCATCAGGCTCTCAGTGTCTGCTTCTGGGGACACCCACCTAATGGTCATCAGGGGAAGTGATTGTGTTGACATTTTAAAAAATAATTTTATTTATTTATTTATTTATTTTTAGTTTGAGCTGTGCTGGGTCTTCACTGCAGCCCAGGCTTCTCTCTAGTCATGGTGGGCACGGGCTACTCTAGTTGCAGTGCGCAGGCTTCTCATTGGGGTGGCTTCTCTTGTTGCAGAGCACGGGCTCTAGGGCTCATGCGCGTCAGTCATTGCGGTTTCTGGAGCTCAGGCTCATTAGTTATGACGCATGAGCTTAGCTGCTCCTTGGCATGTGGGAGCTTCCAGGATTAGGGATCTAACCCAGGTCTCCTGCATTGGCAGGCGGATTCTTTACCACCAAGGCATCTGGGAAGTCCCCGTGGCTCAGATGGTGGTAAAGCATCTGCCTGCAATGCAGGAGACCTGGGTTCGATCCCTGGGTTGGGAAGATCCCCTGGAGGAGGGGAAGGCAACCCACTCCAGTATTCTTGCAGAGCCTGGTGGGCTATAGTTCACGGGGTCACAAAGAATCGGACATGACTGAGCAACTAACACACACAATTACTAGGGACTGACAACTAAAAGCGATCCTCCATCTAGGGCAGTCCACCCCGTCCCCAGAATTCCTGCCCTCCTCCTATCTCCCTTCCATCTTCAGGATGACCCCAGACCACTCCCCATTGTCCTGCGGGGCTGAAAGCTTTAGCATCTTCTGCTGACTCGGTGGGGACAATGGCCAGAGTGGGCTGCAGCTCAAGCCTTCGTGTGCAACGGCTTTTAAAGGCTGGCCTGGCCCTCCTTCCCCGCCCTCTCTGCCGGGAACGCCTCCCCTCCCCAGTAGAAAGCGCTGGCAAGCTGGGCCTTGTCTCCCTGTGGCCTGGGTGTTTTCTGAGGTTTGGCTTGGCAGCCTCCACGCCGACCTTGGACTGCGCAATGAATTTGGGAGAGGCTGTGTGCCAGGTCCCATTAACATGGCCCTTGAGGGTGTCTCAGGGGCTCCCGAAAGATTTTGGCCTGTTCAGGTCAGGAAGTAGAGAGGGTGAGCCAGGCAGGGAGAAAATGATAGAGTCAATGGTCCTGAGGCCCTGCTTGACCTTGGACAAGTCACACCCCCTTCCTGGGTCCCTGATCCCCCAACTCTAAAGGAGGGCGTTGGCTGGGTGATTCCTCCCAGCTCCCTGATATGCCCATTCATTGGAAAAACATTTACGACGTGCTGAGTATGTGCCAGGCACTCTTCTAGGTTCTGGAAGTGGTGGTAGTAATGTTAGTTGCTAGTCGTTAGTCGTGTCCAACTCTTTGCGAACCCCATCAACTGTAACCCCCAGGCTCTTCTGTCCGTCAATAAATGAAACAAAGTCCCTTCCTTGTGGGATAGCATAGCCCTACTTGGGAGAATAGAAAGAATGTGGATTTTGAATTAGAAGACCTGGATTTTTTTTTTTTTTTTGCCACTGACTTCTCCAAGCCTCAGTCTCTTCGTCTGTAAAGGAGGGTTGTGCTGGGACATCACTGAGATAGGGAATGCAAATGTTCTTGGTAGTAGCCACATCTAACATTTATTAAGCGCCTACTGTTTTTCAGGGCATAGATATAGATAATACTTTGACCGCCTGATGCAAAGAACCAACTCATTGGAAAAGACCCTGATGCTGGGAAAGATTGAGGGCAAGATGAGAAGGGGGTAACAGAGGATGAGACGGTTGGATGGCATCATCAACTCAATGGACATGAGTTTAAGGAAACTCAAGGAGATAGTGAAGGACAGGGAAGCCTGGTGTGCTGCAGTCTGTGGGGTTGCAAAGGGTGGGACACAACTGAGCGACTGAACAACATCTGTGGAGATAGTAACCCTCATAGTCTCTCCATGAGGAGGGGTCCTCTAAGGATGGTGAATGAAGGCTCTGCAGCCATACTGGGTTAAATCCAACTCTGCCACTGCCTAGCTGTGTGACCTGGGACAAGCTTCTGCACCTCTCTGTGCAGGTTCCTTACCCATAAGAGAGGGGTCCACGTACTAAGCTGGCTGGAAGAATGGGGTGAGTTAGGACTTGTACAGGCCTCAGAACAGTGCCTGGCACATAGTAAGTGGTCCATCCAGGGGAGGTGGGTGCTAGTCATTCCATTTATGGAGGAGAAAGCTGAGATTTTACATACTTTCCTGAGGTCAACCAGTGAAAAAGAGCTAAAGGAGATGCTGAAGGAACCTTCCCGTGGTCTGGTCCCAGTGCCCAGAACTCCCCCATCTCCCTTTAGCCAACTGGGACCTTGGAGAGGCTAATTTGAGCTGCAGACTGAAGCTGTTGGATTTGCAGCTCAGAAACACCCCTTCCTGAGTGTGTACCCGGTTGCATCCCTGAGCTTGTACCTGGTACATCCATGCACGTATGTGCAACCGTGCATGCTTATTGAATGTGTCTGAATATGTTAACAGTCGTCATCTCTATATGAGCTTCAAGAACAGGCAAAATGAAATTTGGTGAAAGAAATCAGAACAGTGGTTGCCTCTGGGAATGCTGACTGGAAGGAGGCCCCGAGGGAACTTTCTGGGTGATGGAAATATGTGTATCTTAATTAGGATGGTAGTCACGTAGGTATATCCGTTTATCAAAAGGTATTATGCTGAAACACTTAAAACTTGTGCATTTTATATGCGTAAATTATATTTCAATAAATAAAAGCATATCGGAGGAAAATGATCAGGATGCGATCTCGTTCACTGAGGGCGAACTAACCACGTGTCAGGCACTGTTCTGGGTGCCGTGCTGGTGTCTAACATTTCCTCCTCACAGCAGCCCCACGTAGCGTGCCTGTGCGTGCACTCAGGTCCACAGACCTGTGTGTACCTTGTCTCCAGCTCTTTCTATGCAGACGTAGGAGTGGGTCACCGAGCACACACTTACACTCATTCATTCCCAAACTGAGGGCCTCAGCAGGGCAGGCACGAGGGTGCACACGTGCCCACAGAGACACCCACAGGAAACGACATCTACCAGCACCTGTGTGCTCTATGCAGGAGCGGCACTGGGCCACAGTCAGATGCTGACGGCCTGCCAGGCCCTGCTCTGCGTAGACAAATCAAGCGCTCTTTCAGGCAATAGTGGCAAGAGACCGACAGCCCGCCGCCTGTGCCAGGGAGGGGTGGAGACTCATGGGCACCAGGCAATTAGCATCTCTAAAGGGCGTCTTGGCTGACCGGTGGCTAATTTGCAGACATGTCCCATCAGCCAAGCACAGCAGGGGGGTGATGGGCCTCCACCAACTTGTGAGCCACTCTTGGCTGTTCCTGGAAGGAACCCACACTTCTAAAAGTATGAACAGAGCCTGTCTGCTCACGCCAGCCCAGCCTCTGTCCTTTCTACCACCTTGTGAGTTAGGGAGGACATGGAACCTCAGAGAGGCTTAGCAACTTGTCCAGGGTCAAACAGCTAGCAGGCCAGGGACCCAGGACCCAGAGCCTTGCAGTCATGTGTGTCTCTCACCATCGTCAGGCACTCACATGCAGCTTTCGAGATTTTTTTTTTTTTGCCTTTTCCTTTTACTAAAGCTAATTAATATTGTTTTCTTAGTATTTTTCCCATAAATGGTTCACTTAAAATTTTTAAGTAAGTTTATTTTCAAAGGACTCTACCATGAATAGAAAATGAGGATCAGATACCCATAAACTGAAGTAGGGTGACCAACCATCCCTGTCCCCATTTATTTGCCTGGGACTGAGGCAGTTCTCTGGACATGGAAATTTTCAGTTTTAAAATTGGGATGGTCCTAGCAAACAGGGTTGAGTTGCTTACCCTGAATGGAAGGCAAGTTTAAAAAAGAAAACTGTGTAAATGAGCCAGATTATTAAACTGTGGCCTGCCACAGGCTGGGAGCCTAGAGTTTGGGACTTGGAGAACCTCTTTACTGCCATCTCCTCAAAAGTCCCAGGGTCCATTCTGATTGGCTTGGCTTGGTCATGTGCTCCAACTGAGCCAATCCTTGTTGCCAGGGGAATGCACAGTTCTGATTGGTGAGCTCAGCTCAATGAGCTTCCTGGCTCCAAAGCCAAGGGATAGTTCCTCCAAAGAGGGAGGGGGGAGTCCAGTGCTTAAGATTTCACCTCGCAATGCAGAGGACCCAGGTTCGATCCCTGTTTGGGGAACTAAGATCCCACATGCTTAACACAGGCAAAAATTAAAAACTAATTTTTTTTTTTTAAAGTGAGGGCATTTTTTTTACCAGGAGGAAGCCCCCCAGGCAGACACGAAACAGCAGTTGACACCCCCATTCTCATAGGAACAGTCTCCTCTTACTCTCCCAGGCCTTGGTTCCCAACCTGCTTCTTGCTCCCTGTGCCCCTTCCCTTCTCTGCATCAACAAAATGGAGGGTTGAGGGAGGTTGACTTGAATGATCTCTAAGAATCTTCCAGGCTTTGACATTGTGAGATTTGTCTTCCCTAGAACAATTATTAGGTGGAATATAGTGGTTGTTACTGTTTTTGTCCCTTTCAGTTGCTCAGAGATAGATGAGAAAAGGGGAGGTCAAATAGCATGAATAAAGGAGCACAAGACATTTCCAGACTCAAATCCCAGAGGTCACTCTTCTTGCTCTGTGATTTTGAGCAAGTCACTTCATTCTCTGAGCCTGTTTCCTCATCTCTAAAATGTAAGAAAGATAGAACCTATTTAGAAAGGTTACAGTGAGGGTTAAAAATGGCAGAAAGTCTTTCTAAAGGGAATATGTCTGCAAGGAGGCATGAAACAGAAAAGCAAGTCAAACTGGCAAACGCAATGAAGGGCATTTATTGTATGGTGTAACAGAAAAGTCTCAGTGAGTTTTGATCCAGGGGTGAAAGAGGAGTCACATGTCTTTTTAGTGTCAATGATTCATTCTGCTTTGCCCTTCTCTGTGAGTCAGTTTTGCTCTTGGGCTGGTTCCCCTCACAAGAGCCCTAAAGGTAATTCTAGACTTCACGTTTGCATACAGTGTCATCCAGAAGAAAAGAGATCTCCCAGCATTCCAGCAAAAGTCTCAGAAGTCAATCTCATTGGACTAGTTTAAGTCACATGTCACACTCTGAGCAATCTCAGTGGTTAGACGATGCAGTATGCTGATTGGCTTATCCCTGGGGCAGGAGTGGAGTCAGCCTCCTGAGGCCCAAATGGATCTCTAGCTGACCAGGAAGAGGTTGGGAAGGGAAAAAAGCATGCTGGGAATGATGCAATAAGAGGCTGAAGATTACCAGAGACTCTAGTGATGACAAGGATGAAAGAGTTCTCAGGGACATTTCTTGTCCTTCACTATCGTTTACACAAGCGGAAACTGAGGCTCAGGGAAAAGAGGTGCCAGGTGGGTGTCACCTAGAAAATATGAACTGAGATCTGCCTTTGGTGGGTTGTTGTTAGATCACGTTGAGATAATAATAATGCTTTAGGAAGGAAAAGAAGGACTAAAATGCATTGTATACCTACTCCATGCTAGATTTTCTACCCTCATCATGTCATTTAATCCTTGTACTCATTCTGTAGGTTCTGTCATTGCCCCTATTTTACAGATGTGAAATGTAACATTGAACAACTCAAAGTGACCTGCCCAGAGTCCCACATGCTAGGACATGGTGCAAGTAGGGTACCAAGCTGCTTGTATATGAATTCCCATCAGAAGGACACTTGCATTTCATGGGACTTCCCTGGTGGTCCAGTGGCTAAGACTCTGAGCTCCCAATAGAGGCGGCCTGGGTTCGATTCCTGCCCAGGGAACTAGATCCCACTTGCTGCAACTAAAGCTCCCCCATGCCGCAAGGAAGATCGAAGCTCCCGCATGCTGCAACTAAGACCCAGTTCAGCCAAATAAAAAATTAAGGAAAAAGGCCACTTGCATTTCGTGTGGACCACCTGTGTGCCAGATGCTTCCCTGGACACCATCTCTTGCTGAGGACTCAGTGGGCCTGTCCTCATTTTGCCAAAAACCCAGTCTGTCTGTGTGCTATTGTGTACGAAGTCATTTCAGTCGCCTCTGACTCTTTGTGACCCTGTGGGCTGTAGCCTGCCATGCTTCTCTATCCATGGAATTTTCCAGACAAGACTACTGGAGTGGGTTGCCATTTCCTCCTCCAGGGGATCTTCCCAACCCAAGGATTGAACCCGCGTATCCTGTGCCTTCTGCATTGCAGGCGGATTCTTTACCAGCTAAGCCATAGGGTAGCCCCTGTGGAAGGGGGTTTGTTCTCAGGAGATATCAGAAATCCCTTCTTGGCTTCCAGAAATGCTCTGTTTTTCAAGTTGTATTTGCTAGCGGGGACTTTGTGACTTCTCTCTTCCTCTTTCTTTATCCTGCTCCTCATACCCTGCCCCCAACCTTTTCTGGCCTGGCAGTGCCCCATTGGGAGGTTCTGCGTCTCTCAGCTTCCTGATACGCAGTCCTGGGGCTGGCCGAGGAAATTTTTCTGGACTCCCCGGCCTTTGTCTCCCTGGGCCCCAGGGCTCAGCCCCGCCCCCAGCTGCCCCCTCCCGGGCCCCTCCCCAACACTGGTTTGGGGCCAATGTTTGGGCTGCTGTGGCCCTGGCCAGGCTCGAAAAAGGAATTATTTCTGTCTCCTTGCATAGTTCTCAGACCAATTCCCAAAATGGGAAGTGGCCTGGGAGGTGGGGAGGGCCTCCCCACCCCCAGCTCCGGTGAAGGAGGGAAGAAGGGAGAACTTGGCAGAGCTGTGAGAAAGGAGGGGGCCCAGCCAAGGACTCCACGCACCACCCCCAAACACACACACACACACACACACACACACACACACACTACAGCCCTTCTCCAGCCCGGCAGCCTGTAAAAAATAGGAAGATTTCAGGGTGGTCCCAGGCCCTTGGCTACTTCATAGGAAGAAAGGGCTCCAGGGATGGAACAGGGCATGGTGAACATAAAGACACTGGGGAATGTGTGTGGACCCCATGCCCAGTATAGTTAGGGGACGGAGGCTAAGGAAAGAGGAGACACAAGCTGTAAAATTGCCTCCAGTCCCGGCTGAGGGATGGGCAGCTAGCCCGCCCAGAATGCTGTGCTCCCGCCTGTTGAGCCTGGTCTTCCCCACTCCTCTTCTTGGAAGCCTTTCCTGACTGCACAGGTGTTTGTGTCAGGGTCCTGCAAGGGGTGTTCAGACCCCTAGATGGTTATTCCGTGACCACCTGTTTCCCAACATCCTTCACAGGGTCCAGTTACTACTCTGCCCAGCCTGTATCATTATGATGACCAGGTGGTCACTGGCAGGGGTCAGGGGGCAGGTTGGGCCAGACTGGCTGGATTGTTGACCAAACCACTGACTAGAGGAGGAATGTCTGAGCGATTGGCCTGGCGGTTGCCTGTCTTCCTGATGACCTGTCCATCTAACAAACTGGTCACCTGCCCAAGTCACTGTTGGTCTGTCTGTCTTCCTGCCTGGGTGTCTGGTTGACTGGACGGTTAACTGACTGGATAAACAGTTGTCTGACTGTGTCTTTCTGTCCAGCTAGGTGTCTGCCTGACTCACCTGTGCTGACTGAGCGGGTGACAGACTCTTTTTCTGCCTCCAGGCTGGCTGAGTGGTTGCAAAACTGAATGGCTCCCTGTCTGACAACATTGGCAGAGCTCTGACTAAAAGGATGACTGACTGACTGACTGTTGTATCTCACTAATTGAACGCATAACAAGTGGTCCGTCTCCTCGTTTAAACACCTTTGTGAGTGTCTGACTGACTGGCCATCTGTCTGCCTGGGTGTCTGACCCAGTGGCTTAGTGACCGCCTGATGGTCTGCCTGCCTCCGTGTCTCTCTGACTGGCTGACAGTCCGTAGGGCTATCAGTTTTCCAGGGTGTTTGGCTGTAATTAGATGTATGACCAAGTGTATTTCTTCATCTCCCGGTCTGCCTGCCTGCCTGCCTGGCTGTCTCCATGTCTGACTGGCAAGAGGGTTGACAGCCTGTTTGTCGACCTGTCTGCTGGGTATCTGTTGTATCTGACTAATAGATGATGACAAAGTGTCTGTCTGTCTGTCTGTCTGACTGACTGAGTGACCATTCGTCTCTCTGTCTGACTGACCGTGTGCCTGATCAAATGGCTGAATGACTGACTCGTATCTGCCTCTCTCTGTGTCCAACTGACAAGACGGCCGACAGGATGACTGGCTGTTTTTTCACCTCCACATCCCACTGACTGGCTTACCGGACGTTTGACCCTTGACTCCCCAACTAGGACACAGCTCACAGGCTGTCCCCGGTAGTGACAGGGCTTGAAGGACGCACGGCTGGAACACCCCAGCCCGCCTCAGCAGCCACGCTTCCCGCCATCTCTTCACGTAGCGCCCCCATGTGCCCCCTTAGCCCCCGCCACCCACAGGAGCTTACGTCCTTTGCCCTCCAAAGGAGGGAAGGGAACTGGGTGGGAAACTCAGCATCTGCTCCATCTCCACGACTTCAAACTGTCTGCACTCTGGGCGGGGGCAGGGAGTCGTGATGAACGTGTGTCCCTCACCCCATCCCCCGGCCCTGTTTTCGGGGAACCCCCAGAGGCCGTACAGAGGAAACATGCTTCAGGGAGATCACAGGGTCGTGCTCCCAGTGTGCTGAGTACCGCCGGGCCCTGCCGCCTTTGGAAGAGGGGGATCCTTTTCAGTCTTTACACTTGCGTTGTTCACACACGGGTGGATTCCCAGGCCGGCCGTCTGAGGGGCAGGCAGCTGCCGCCCGGGGAGACAGATTCCTTCTGCCAGCAGCCCTCCTCCTCCCACAGGGAGCTCCGTGGCCCCTCAGAATGGAGCCAGGCTGTGGGGAGTGGGTCAAGCTTAGCGGAGAAAGAGGAGGGCCCTGTCCTTTCCCGCTGGCGGAGCTTCCTCCTGATGACAGAACTCTCCCAGCTGTGGGGCGGCTGTCTGCCCTCCCTTCCTTAAAGACAGGATCCTGCCAATGGGTTTTATTTCAGGGTAATTACCGTGCATAACTATGGTAGGAGATGGGCGGGGAGAAAAAGGAGGGGTTTGAGAGCCTTTGGATGAAAGGGGGCCTCCCAAGAATGTAGCTCCATCTAAATCATGCCTTCCTTAGCTTCTTCAGGGCTCCCCAGGTCCCACCAGGCTGCCCCCCCGCCTCCTAGAAGCGGCAGTCTGGACAATGCTCACGCAGGTGAAGGGATGGATTGGTCCAAGCTCAGGGAACGGTGGGACGAGGGCATTCTGGAAGATCTCCGGACCCCTGGACGGTAGACAGCAGCAGCTGGTGATGGTGCTCTGTACCTGAGGCCAAGGTAACCTCAGCATATGCCCAGGAGCAGGGCTCTTTGCCTGTGACCAAGGTCATGGCTCACCCTAGGGCCAAGTCAGGGTTGAGTCTGTGGCCAGAATTCGGGATCTGTCAGTGACCAGTTTCTGGGCTCAAGCGATGAGCAAGATCAGGATTGAGAGTGTGACCAGGACCAGGGCTCAGGGTGATGCGGGTCAGGGCTAATTCTTGACAAGGATCAGAGCTAAATCGGAGACTGAGGTCAGTGTGTGACCTGGATCATAGCTCTCAGCGTAAGAGTAGGTCTGTGACCAGAACTGGGGCTCAGACCATGACCGAACTGAGAGCTCTGTTGTAAGCGGGGTCAGGGCTTAGACTGGGATCAGGGTCATGAAGGAATCTGTGGCCAGAATCAGAATTCAGTGTGACCAGGATTAGAACTTAGTTTGTGACCCAGGGCAAGGCTCCTGTAGGAACCGGAACTAGATTCAGTCTGGATCCTTGGACTCTAAGAGTCAACTCAGGTCCTCATGCTAGAGGACAGGCAGGCAGAGGCACTGTGAGTTCCTGGTGGTTCCTGCCCCTCTTGCTGCCCTCCTGCCCCTGGGCTCCGGGGGCAAAGCCAAGGTGCCATGTGCGCCTCGGGGTCAGGTGAGCTACAGAGGGGTGCCCCCTTGCCCTTGTGTGTTCTGCTGGAGGTGGGACCAGAGAGCCATCCTCAGGTCTGGAGGAGGGTGTAGAGGCAGAGGAGTGCCCCTGATGAACAGGGAAGAGGAAGAAAAAGAGAAGAAAGTCATGGAAAGGAAGTATTTACAAGTCTGGGATCTAGAGTAGACAGCCCAGGTTTTAGTTCTGGCTCTGCCACTTACAGCTGTGTGACCTTGGGCAGTTACTCATCCTCTCTGTGTCTTTGCTTTCTTATCTGTAACATGGGGATGAAAATCCTACTGACCTCATGAAAGTGAAAATGTTAGTCGCTCAGTCGTGTCCACCTCTTTGCAATCCCATGGACTGCAGCCTGCCAGGCTCCTCTGTCCATGGGATTCTCCAGGCAAGAATACTGGAGTGGGTAGCCACACCCTTCTCCAGGGGATCTTCCCAACCCAGGAATCGAACCCAGGCCTCCTGCATTGCAGGCAGATTCTTTACCGTCTGAGCCACACTTTAAGTCCATTTACTTCATAGGGTTGAAGTAAGGACTAAGTAAATTAATATGTGTAAAATGCTAACAGAGTGCCTTGTTGTTGTCAGTCACTAAGTTGTGTCCGACTCTTTGTGACCCCATGAACTGCAGCACGCCAGGCTTCCCTGTCCTCCCCTATCTCCCAGAGTTTGCTCAGACTCATGTCCATTGAGTCTGTGATGGCATCCAACCATCTCATCCTCTGTCGCCCCCTTCTCCTCCTGCCCACGAAGTGCCTGGTAGGTTGTAAGTTCTGGGTTTTAACTGTATTAGTTCCAGAGCCACACGGGGCCACACCCTGTGAACAGCCTAGCAGGGAAGTCCTATCAGGGGAGAGAGGGCTTGAGCCTAGGCTCCTGACCCCTGGCCCACTCCCCAGATCTGTAAGCCCTCTCTCTATTAAGTTCCAATGCCTCTGTAATCTCCTGGACACCATCATTGCATCACGAATAATGCTGGTAGTGGATGTGTGCCCCCAACTACAGTATCTACCCCTCGAGGGCTGGTTCCTCATCTTTCCTGCTTAACGCTGTATTCTTAGCACCCAGCATAGCAGCTGCACACAGTAGGTGCTCAAGAAACAGTTACTGAATATGTGATCATAATGAAGGCACCCAGGCGCTGTGCTTTGCCTCTAATTTTTTGATCCAATCTTTTAAAATCTGATCATTAAAATGAATGCACCTACCCAGTGAAGACTAATTCAAATGATACCAAAGGGTATAAATGGAAAGATAGCAATCTCACTCCCACATCTCCAGGCTCAGGAAAAAAAAAAAAAAACATTTTCTGTACTTCTTTTAAAAATCTTTTTCATGTGTTTGTTATTTTCATACTCTAACATTTCACAAGCACTGCAGAAATAAGGATTTTTGTCTGTTTTGTCCACTGCTATATTCCCACTGCTTAGAACAGAGCCTGGCAAGGAGCAAGTTTTCAATAAGGGTATGTTGAAAATTCAATTTTTTTCTAATACCAATGGAATTATGTCATACATCCTGCTCTGTACCTTGCTTTTTAACTCTTAATAAATTAATAAACCTTAGAGCTCTTTCCACATCAGCAAAAACACACTTACCTCATTTGTTTTTAACGGCTACATAATCTTCCAGGCCATGGACGAACCATAATTTATTTAAGTAGACCCTCCATTGAGGTAGTTTCTGTTTTTTCACTTTTCTTTTAATTTAATGTGATTAATTTATTTTTGACTGAGCTGAATATTGCCGCATGAGGGCTTTCTCTAGTTAAGACAAGCAGGGGCTGCTCTCTGGTTGCGGTGTGCAGGCTTCTCACTGAGGTAGCCTCTCTTATTGCAGAACATGGGCTCTAGGGCTGTCGAGCTTTAATAGTTGTGAATCACAGGCTTAGTCGCCCCGGGCCACGTGGAATCTTCCCAGGCCAGGAATCAAACCTGTGACCCCTGCATTGGCTGGCAGATTCTTAACCACTGGACCATCAGGAAGTCCTGGTTTCCATTTTTGTGATACCACACATTGACTCTGCAAGCGGTTGTCTCTGATTCTGACTAAGACAACATCTCAGAGGGGCTGTCACTTGCCCTAGCTCACCCAGCACACTTCCAGACCCACTCCACCACCACACTGAGGCCCACCACTGAGTTTTTCCTTCACCAATCTCAGAGAAAGCTGCCCTGCAATACTTTGATCTCCTTCACAGGGTATGGACCTTCAGCAAGGGTCTCCCAGGCTTTGCAGTGCTTCCCAAGAGCCTAATGCGGGTTCAGGAGAATAAGAGCCTAGATGGACCTGGGATCCATTCCTCCAGAGCTGTGGTTCAGGCAACAGTTCTCAGCCAGGGGTGTTTTGCCACCCAGGGGACACTTGGCAATGTATGGAACATTTTTGGTTATCCCACCCAGGACGATGGGTGCTATTGGCATCTAGGGGGTAGAGGACAGGGATGGTGCTAAACATCCTCCAGTGCACGACCCTCTAGACAAGAAAGATCCAGCCCCGTGGCGCCTTGGTGGAGAAACCCTGTGTGAAGAGCATGGACTCTGGCCCAGACTTCCTGGAACCAAAGGAAGTTTATCAGCTGATCGATCTTAGGCAAGCTGTTTAACCTCTCTGTGCCTGTTTCCTTATCTGTAAACTGGGGATAAGAATAGGCACTCTCGGGACTTCCCTGATGGTCTGGTGGCTAAGAGTCCGAGCTCCCAATGCAGGGGCCTGGGTTTGATCCCTGGTCAGGGAACTAGATTCCCACACGCCACAGCTAAAGACCCTGCGTGCCCACGCTGAAGATTCCATGGGCCACGACTAAGACCGGGCATAGCCAAATAATAAATAAATAAACGAGCAAATGAAAGAAGATGCCCTTTCTTCCAAACTTATATGTATTAGGTTTGTAGAGCACTTTGGCAAGAGCTTACCTATGGTAAGCTCTCAGTATATGAGACCATAATTGGAATCCTTGCCCTGAGAATCTAGGTGTCAGAGTGAGCTGGAGGAAGATGTGCTGTGTAGTGAAAACAGGGCAGCCAGGCCGTTCCCTGCTCCGCAGCCCAGCCTCCCTCAGGGAGTGTGACCACAGTCCACAGATAGAAATAGAAGCCCCTGGATGCTACTGACCTCTGATGGGTCAGGAATGGAGAAAAAACTGCTCAGAAGACCGTTTCCATTTTGGGGGCTGAAAAAGCAGCTCCCAGGGGACCCTCAGATGGCGAGGATTTTCCAGAAGCTGAGCATGGAAAGATCTTAGAGACCAACAACCCCAAGCTATTAATTTTACAGATGGGGAAACTGAGGCCCAGAGAGGGGGTAGGACTTGCTCATACAGCAAGGCAGTGGCAGATCTGAGCTGCTGCTGCTGCTGCTAAGTCACTTCAGTCATGTCCCACTCTGTGCGACCCCAGAGACGGCAGCCCACCAGGCACCCCGTCCCTGGAATTCTCTAGGCAGCAACACTGGAGTGGGTTGCCATTTCCTTCTCCAATGCATGAAAGTGAAAAGTGAAAGTGAAGTCGCTCAGTCATGTCCAACTCGTAGCGACCCCATGGACTGAAGCCTGCCAGGCTCCTCCATCCATGGGATTTGCCAGGCAAGAGTACTGGAGTGGGGTGCCATTGCCTTCTCCGCAGATCTGAGGAGCTCCACCCAAAGGCCCTTCTCAGGCACAGACCGGTATCCAGGTTATAGTCATTTTCCCCTCTTTGATGAGAGGCCCTGGAGTCCAGCCTGCCTGGAAAGCAACATCATATAAGTGTTCACAAGCACAGCTTTGACCTCAGACAGACCTTGGTTCAAATCCCAGTTCTACCAGTTACCTGCCATGACCTTGAGTAGGCCACGTACAATTCTCTGAGCCTCAGTAAAATGGGCATTAGCATTTGTTATCATTGAAAGGGTTAAGACAATGCCTGGGGGCTCTAGCACATTGCTGGTGGAACGCAAATTGGCCAAATTTCTTTGCAGGATGATCTGACATTTGGGAACACTTAAATGGCATCTGGGGACTTCCCTGGTGGTCCAGTGGTTAAGACTCCACGCTCCCAATGCATGGGGCCCAGGTTCCATCCCTGGCCAGGGAACTAGATTCTGTATGCCAAAACAAAGACCCTGAGTGCCACCACTAAGACCCAGCTTAGTCAAATAAGTAAATAAAAAGAAATATTTAAATTAAAAGATAAATGATATCTGCCATTTCTATTCCTGGATCTCCTGGAGGGCATGGCAACCCACTCCAATATTCTTGCCTGGAGAATCCCGTGAACAGAGAAGCCCAGCAGGCTATAGTCCATGGGGTTGCAAAGAGTCAGACATAACTGAATGACTGAACACACACACGTGCACAGCTATGCCCTCTGCTGCTGCTGCTAAGTCACTTCAGTTGTGTCCAACTCGATGGGACAACTCTACGGCCCCCCACCAGGCTCCCTCGTCCCTGGGATTCTCCAGGCAAGAACACTGGAGTGGGTTGCCATTTCCTTCTCCAATGCATGAAAGTGAAAAGTGAAAGTGAAGTTGCTCAGTCGTGTCCAACTCTTAGCGGCCCCATAGACTGAAGTCTACCAGGCTCCTCCGTCCATGAGATTTTCCAGGCAAGAGTACTGGAGGGGGGTGCCATTGCCTCACATGTGGGAAATATATGTACTTGGATAATCTTTGCAAGGTTGAGAAATGTGGCCTAGGAGGGGGCTGGTTGAAGGACTTATGGGACATGAATACAAAGTCTTTGACACAATAATTTAGTTAATTTTGAGGCTTTGTGTGTACTGATCTGTAACAACCTCCAGGACATATCATTAAGTGAATAAGTAAGATCCTGAAGAGCAGGTATAAAGGGTGCTACCTTTTTGTGGGGAAAGAAGAATATGAAGTGAAGTGAAGTGAAGTCGCTCAGTCGTGTCCAACTCTTTGTGACCCCATGGACTATAGCCTACCAGGTTCCTCCATCCATGGGATTTTCCAGGCAAGAATACTCAAGCGGGTTGCCATTTCCTTGTCCAGGAGATCTTGCCAACCCAGGGGTTGAACCCAGGTCTCCTGCATTGTAGGCAGACACTTTACCGTCTGAGCCACCAGGGAAAATATAAATGCTATGTATGAATAGTACATTAGTCAGGAAGGCATGCAGCTGCAAGGAACAGAACATTCAACAAACAGTGAGTGAACAAACACAACAAAAGTCCAGAGTTGGGTAGACCAGTGCCAGCCCAGATTCCCACGGATTCAAGCATCTTCCTTCTTCTTCCCCATTCAGAGTGTGTGGCTTTGATCCTTGTGGTTTCAAAATGGCTGCACTGCCTCCAGGCATCGAGTCCACATTCCAGGCAGGAAGGAAAATGAAGGACAAAGAACAAAAGGAAAAGAAAGAGACAAGTCTTCTTTTCTAGGTGCTTTGTCTTTGCGGGGAAGTAGAAAGGGATGCCTTGCCCAGAGACTTTTGCCTACATTTCACTGCACAGAACTGGGGGCTGATCCTTGTTGGGATTCTGTTAGTAAGCTGGAGGATGGATATTGAGTAGGGGTCCACCATTCATAGCTCATCACTGGAAGGATCCATAAGAAACTGGGGACAGTGCTTGGTTCCAGGGAGGGGAGCTGAACCACAAGGAATGGGGACAGAGGGAGATTCCCCCCCTTTAGCTGTATGTATATCATCTTGTACAGTTTTGATTTTCAAATGATATACATGTATTACCTTCTCAAAAAATATTATTTATGTAAAAATGTAATTTAGAAAAAAGGCAATGTCTACAAAATGCCTGGAATATAATAGGCTGTCAGTAAAACTGACTCTGTATTTAAGCACCTGTTTTAGCATCAGATGTGGATTAGATTGCCAGGTCTGCCACGTCTAAGGCAGGTATCTTCACGATCTAGGGCAGGTATCTTCATCTTTCTGTGCTCCCGTTTCCTTGAACAAGATACAGAAAAACACATTCTTTGAGCGGCTGGCAGAGAATTCCTCCCAGGAGCCCAGTGCTGTTGCGGAGACCTCTTTAAATAAGTGAGCTTCTGGAGGCACTGGGGGCGCAGCCAATGCTTCCCAGGAAGGGAGTGAAATTATGCTTCGTGAGATAAACAGAAGACTTGCTGGTGGGAATAGGGCATTGTTGTTCAGTCGCTCAGTTGTGTCCAACTCTTTGCAACTCCATGGACTGCAGCACACCAGGCTTCCCTGTCCTTCACTATCTCCCAGAGTTTGCTCAAACTCATGTCCATTAAGTTGGTGATGCCATCCAACCATCTCATCCTCTGTTGCCCCCTTCTCCTCCTGCCCTCAACCTTTCCCAGCATCAGGGTCTTTTCCAATGAGTAGGTTCTTTGCATCAGGTGGCCAAAGTATTGGAGTTTCAGCTTCAGCATCAGTCCTTCCAATGTATATTCAGGATAGGTTTCCTTTAGGATTGACTGGTTTGATCTCTTTCTGTCCAAGAATCTTCTCCAGCATCATAATTTGAAAGCATCAGTTCTTCAGTGCTCAGCCTTCTTTATGGTCCAACTCTCACATCCATACATGACTACTGGAAAAACCACAACTTTGACTATATGGACCTTTGTTGGCAAAGTGATGTCTCTGCTTTTTAATACACTGTCTAGGCTTTTCATAGCTTTTCTTAAGTGCCAACCATGTGCCAGGCACTGTTCCAAGTGCTCTTACATACATTTGCTCACTTAACCCAGACAATAGTCATTCAAGGGGTCTATTATTATTACCATTTTATAGATGAAGAAACTAAGTCTGGGCACTTCCCCAGGCAGTCCAGTGATTAAGACTCTGAGTTTTGAATGCAAGGGGCGCATGTTCCATCCCTGGTGGGGAAACTGGGCTCCTGCATGCCATGTGGTGTGGCAAAAAAAAAGAAAAAAGAAACTGAGTCTGCAGTTAAGTCTGCCAGAATGACAGTGCCGGATGGAGTTGGGTTTCTCATGGAAATTGGTAGTAGAGGCTGAGCCAGGGCCCAGGCGGGGCCAGGACACATGGTCACAGGAGAGGGATGCAGCAAGGATCCTCAGTCTACGCTTTCATAGGAGTTTTCAGGGTTCTGGGTAGGGTCTGTGGATTGGGTGTTGACCTTGGACAGTGCAAGGAGTTCAGACTGATCATTAGGTAGGAAGCCCCCTCTCTAAAAGTCCCTGCAAATGCCAGGGCTGTAGGGAGGTGCAGGCAAGTCCAGGGATGGGACGGTGCACTCCACACCAGCCCCTGGGCACTTCCCACACCTCCTCTTTCAGCCTCCAGGCCAGGCCCCCATCATCTCTCACCTGGTCCATCATGGTAGCCTCCTCCCTGGTTTCCCAGCTTCCCTCCTGCCGACTTCCACCCCCAAGTCCACTCTCAATCGCCAGCCAAAGGGCGTCCACGAACACCTGAGTCAGAACCCATCCCTGCTCTGCTCTCAACTGCCTCATGGCTCCCACCTCACTCAGAATAAGGCTACCATTCTCAGCACAGCCTACCACCCCCTCCGTGATCCAGCCCCCATCAATTCTCTGCTGTCACCTCCTGCTACCCTCCTCCTGGCTCCTTACATTCCAGCCCCACTGGATTTTTTTTTAAACTTTTTTTTAGGGGGAGGGGGGAGCTGCATGTGATCTTTAGTTGCAGCATGTGGGATCTAGTTCTCTGACCAGGAACTGAACCCAGACCTCCTGCCCTGGGAGTGTGGAGTCTTAGCCACTGGGCCACCAGGGAAGTCCCCAGCCCCACTGGGTTATTGCTCCTGCCTCAGTGCCTTTGTACTTGCTGTTTCTCCAGGTGCTGTCCCACCAGATATCAGTGACTCCCTCCATCTCTTCACTCAGGGTCAAATGTCACCTCCTCAGAGTGGCCTTCCTGAACCGCAGTGCCTCGTCCCCGCCACCTATCCCTGTCTTTCCTTCCTGCTTAATTTTTCTTATCTCCACAAGTCAAATGACATTTTTATTTGTTCCCTTGTCTTCTTCTTGTTAGCTTCCTGAGAGGCCAGGCATTTTGTTTTACTCACTCAGCTCATAAATATATCTATCTATCTGCATACACATCCACATATATATAACAGTTCTGTTGAGATATTGAGATGTATCATTTACCCATTTAAAATGTACAATTCAATCATTTTCAGTATATACAGAGTGGTGCAACCATCACCATAATCAATTTTAAAGCATTTTAAAAATAGTTTTGTTTGATAAGAGGAGAACCTCGCTCACACAAATGCGCTATCATTTTATTTTTTTGGCCGCACCGCACAGCATGTGGGATCTTAGTTCCCTGACCGGGATCGAACCCAACCCCCCTGCAGTGGGAGCATGGAGTCTTACCTGCTGAACACCAGAGAAGTCCCTGAAGCATTTTTGTCATCCCAGAAAGAAAACCCGTGCCCACTAGCAATCACTCTCCATTTCCCCACCCACTCTCCGGTCCCAGGCAAACACTGATGTGCTTTCTGTCTCTGTGGTTTGCCTCTTCTGGACATTTCACCTAAGTGGGGTCATGCAGTCTGCAGCTTCTGTGTCTGGCTTCTATCAGGTGCATAATGTTCTCAAAGTTCTTCCACGTAACATGGATCAGTAGTTCACTCATTTCTATGGCTGAGTAACATTCCGTTGTATGGAGAATGCTGTATTTTGCTTATCCTTCAACAGCTGATGGATATTCAGGTTGTTTCTTCCTTTGGCTATGATAAATAATGCTGCTGTGAACATTTGTAAACAAGTTCTTACGTGGACATAGGTTGTCATTTCTCTTGGCTATATGCTCAGGAGTAGATTGCCGGATCATTTGGTAACTCAATGTTTAACCTTCTGAGGAGCTGCCAGACTGTTTCCCAAAGTGGCTGTGCCTTCCTGCATTCCCACCAGCAATATTTGAGAGTTCCACTTCCTCTACACTTGTTCAGTTCAGTTCAGTTCAGTCGCCAAGTCGTGTCCAACTCTTTGCGACCCCATGAACCGCAGCACACCAGGCCTCCCTGTCCATCACCAACTCCCAGAGTTACCCAAACCCATGTCCATTGAGTTGGTGATGCCATCCAACCATCTCATCCTCTGTGGTCCCTTTCTTCTCCTGCCCTCAATCTTTCCCAGCATCAGGGTCTTTTCAAATGAGTCAGCTCTTCGCATCAGGTGGCCAAAGTATTGGAGTTTCAGCTTCAACATCAGTCCCTCCAATGAACACCCAGGACTGATCTCCTTTAGGATGGACTGGTTGGATCTCCTTGCTGTCCAAGGGACTCTCAAGAGTCTTCTCCAACACCACAGTTCAAAAGCATCAATTCTTCGGCGCTCAGCTTTCTTTATAGTCCAACTGTCACATCCATACACGACCACTGGAAAAACCATAGCCTTGACTAGATGGACCTTTGTGGGCAAAGTCATGTCTCTGCTTTTGAATATGCTGTTTAGGTTGGTCATAACTTTCCTTCCAAGGAGTAAGTGTCTTTTAATTTCATGGCTGCAATCACCATCTGCTGTGATTTTTGGAGCCCAGAAAAATAAAGTCAGCCAATGTGTCCACTGTTTCCCCATCTATTTGCCATGAAGTGATGGGACCAGATGCCATGATCTTCGTTTTCTGAATGTTGAGCTTTAAGCCAACTTTTTCACTCTCCTCTTTCACTTTCATCAAGAGGCTTTTTAGTTCCTCTTCACTTTGTGCCATAAGGGTGGTGTCATCTGCATATCTGAGGTTATTGATGTTTCTCCCAGCAACCTTGATTCCAGCTTGTGCTTCCTCCAGCCCAGTGCTTCTCATGATGTACTCTGCATTTAAGTTAAATAAGCAGGGTGACAATATACAGCCTTGACGTACTCCTTTTCCTATTTGGAACCAGTCTGTTGTTCCATGTTCAGTTCTAACTGTTGCTTCCTGATCTACATATAGGTTTCTCAAGAGGCAGGTCAGGTGTTCTGGTATTCCCATCTCTTTCAGAATTTTCCACAGTTTATTGTGATCCACACAGTCAAAGGCTTTGGCATGGTCAATAAAGCAGAAATAGATGTTTTTCTGGAATTCTCTTGCTTTTTTGATGATTCGGGGATGTTGGCAATTTGATCTCTGGTTCCTCTGCCTTTTCTAAAACCAGCTTGAACAGCTGGAAGTTCACGGTTCACGTATTGCTGAAGCCTGGCTTGGAGAATTTTGAGCATTACTTTACTAGCGTGTGAGATGAGTGCATTTGTGCGGTACTTTGAGCATTCTTTGGCATTGTCTTTCTTTGGGATTGGAATGAAAACTGACCTTTTCCAGTCCTGTGGCCACTGCTGAGTTTTCCAAATTTGCTGGCATATTGAGTGCAGCACTTTCACAGCATCATCTTTCAGGATTTGAAATAGCTCAACTGGAATTCCATCACCTCCACTAGCTTTGTTTGTAGTGATGCTTTCTAAGACCCACTTGACTTCACATTCCAGGATGTCTGGCTCTAGGTCAGTGATCACAACATCTTGATCTACACTTCTTACTGTTTTTTTTTTTTTTTTAATTCTAGCCATCCTAATGGGTATGAAGTGGAATTTCCCATTGTTTTTTTTTTATATTTAATTTTTTAAAATTTATTTGACTGCACTGGGTCTTAGTTGCAACATCCAAACTCTTAACTGCAACATGTGAGATCTAGTTCCCTGACCAGGGCCTGAACCCAGGCCCCCTGCATTGGGAGCATGGAGTCTTAGCCATGGGACCATCAGGGAAGTCCCTTCCCAGTGTTTTTGATTTGCCTTTCCCTGGTGGCTAATCATGAACATTACTTGAGAGAGTGAATTGAATGAGAAAATCTACATGGCTCAGCCAACTCAATTACTCTCCAGATTAGGACAGGGCTGAAGTCTGATGCTAAAAGGTGCCCCACCCCTGCAACACACACACACACACACACATACACACACACACACACACACACACACACACACACACACACCCCATCACCAGCCAGGATCTGTCTGAGGCTGGCCACTCTCCAGGGCATTCCTCCACTCTGACTGGCAGGAGTGGCTAGCTTTGGGGGCTAATCTCTAGGAAGCATCACTGCAGTCTCCTCCCCAGTATTGCAGAACCATGTCTGGGTCTCCCCTCCTTCCATTTGCTCCTCAGCCTTTGTGGGAGCCGCTGCTACCTCCTGAAGAAAAAAGTGAGGCTCTGACTTCTGGGCCCTGGGACACCATCTGAGCCCTATGCCAACTCAGTCAGTGGGGAGGTTCCAGCGTGGCCAAGACTCAGCCCACGGAGCTCTCCCTGTAGTGGGAGAGTTACATAGTGCACACGTGGACAAACATGGAAGGTGATTTCAGGAAGGGATAAGTGCAGTGAAGAAGAGTGGAGAAAAGGGAAGAGTAGAGAAAAGGGAAGTTGAGTGACAAGTAGACAGGCTGCTGATTTAGATGATAATAATAGTACTAGATGTGGCTTCCCAGATGGCTCATTGGTAAAGAATCTGCCTGCCAATGCAGGAGATGTGGGTTCGATCCCTGAGTCAGAAAGATCCCCTGGAGAAGAAAACGGCAACCCGCTCCAGTATTCTTGCCTGGGAAATCCTATGGACAGAGGAGCCTGGTGGGCTACAGTCCATGGGGTCCAAAAGAGTTGGACAAGACTTAGCGGCTAAATAGCAACAGTACTAGACACTTCTGTGGTGTTTACCAAGGGTCAGGTGCCGTTCCAAGCAGTTTATATATATTTCCAAGTGAGGCAATCAGAGAAGCCTCTCTGTCACAGAGAAAAGAGATCCTGCTCCCCCACCCCCGCCACACACACACACACACACACACACGCTTCATGGACATTGACTTTAAATCAGAAATCTAAGGAGCCATGTGAATTGCAGCATGAGGGCGCTCCAGAAGTGAAAGCAGCAAGTGCAAATGTCCTGGGGTGGAAATGCATTTAGTAGTTTGTAGGACTGGTAGGGAGCCCAGTGTGCGGGTGTGGGAGGGAAGGGAGGAAGCAGGAGGTGAGGTCAGCAGGCTTGAGGGGAGGTGCAGATCAGGGTGAGTGACCTCGAAGGGCGACCTCTAGCAAGAACCCAGATTTGAGCCTGGCTCTCAGGACCTGTAGCCCAGGGCTGTCTTGGGGGCCACACACTCCTCTTCTGTCACACTCGCTCTCTTCTCCACTCCCAGGAGAAGGCATCTCGTGGGGGTTGTAGCTCTCCTGCCCAGAGGCTGGGAGGACAAAACGTGACCCTCTTTTCCCAGCCCTGTTGGGGCCCAGCATCAGCCTTCACTGGAGCCCAGGGCCTCCACTTCCTGACTTTGTGGCCTTGGCCAAGGGACCTGACCTCTCTGGGCCTCAGGTTCCTCCTCTGCCAACTGGAGATCTCACCTCAGAAAGTCTGTGTGAGAATTAACATAGGCTGAGATCGCAACTTCCCTGGTAATCCAGTGGTTAAGAATCCACCTAGCAGTGCACGGGATGTGGGTTCGATCCCAGGTCGGGGAACTTAGATATCACGTGCCGCGATGCAACTACTGAGCCCTTGAGCTCTGGAGCCCAAGCACCGCAACTAGAGAGTCCGTGCTCTGCAACAAAAAGACCCCACATGACTCGAGGAAGATTCCGAGTGCTGCAACTAAGACCCAAAGCAGCCAAATATGTACATGTATTTTTTTTTTAATATATTCAAATGAAGCTTTAAAAAAAATAGGGTGAGATAGACCCAGTGCTTAGACTGACACCTTGTAAATGCTTAACAAATCTGGCTTTTATTGTTTCAATTGCTTTTTCATTTTATTTTTACTCCTGGCCTATACTGTGTGTGATGGGCAGGGGTGGGGGTGCTTCTGGTCGGCATAACTTGGAGCCAGGGATCTGGGGGCAGAGGGAGGAGGGGGAGGGTCCAGGGCACAGACCCCCAGGAGGGTCTCATCTGACATTGTAGGCCCAGTGCTAAGAGGATAAGTGAGTGAGCTGTGAGTCAGGAAGAACTTGCAAGGGCACTTCCCTAGTGGTCCCGTGGTTAAGACATCCCCTTCCAATGTGGGGGTTGCAAGTTTGATCCCTGGCCGGGGGAGCTAAAATTTTACTTGCCTCATGACTAAAAAAATAAAACAAAACAGAAACAATACTGTAAAAAATTAATACAGATTTTTTTTAAATGTGGTCCACATAAAAAGAAATTTTTTTAAAGAAGCTTGCAGGTTACCTATGATGTGCCAGGCCTGCAGCTAGGCATAAGTGGAGTGGGGATGGAGAACCAGAGTTAGCATCACTGCAGACACCTCCCCCTCCTCCCATTGCCACCCCCACCCTCAGGCCGGCAGCTCCAAACTGACCACAGGCACTGTCTCGAGCTCCCAAGTCCTGCAGTAGCGCTGGGCTCCACGCTCGGAAGGGCCCCACACTTTGTTTATGCTCTGCTGTCACTGTCTGGAAAATCATAATAATTTCTGAACAAGGGGCCCTGCGTTTTCACTTGGCACTGGGTTCTGTATATCAGGCATCCAGCCCTGGCTGACACGGAGCTGAGCTAGAAGGCCCCCCTTCCCTTGCCAGAGCTAGCCAAATAGATGCTTGCTTTCTGTTGGGATCTGGAGACATTATTTGATTTCTCTCATCAAGCGCCTTGTGAGTTTCCTCGGAGGGTCAAGAGAAGTGTTTGTCTTTTAGAAGAACCAGAGAGCCCAAGAAACAGGGAGAGAGAGGGCTGCGCCATGCTCTAACAGGAAGGAGGTGGGGAATGCAAAGAGTTGGATATGACTTAGCAACTAAACAACCGCAACAAAAAAGATAGGCCGGGGTTGCTGATTACCAGGGACTTTGTCCCCTGAGATTTTTCTATAAATCACACCTCTCACTCCCAGGACCCCAGAACCTCCTGGAAGGGAAGGGAAATACCACTGGTCAGCACCACTTTGTGCCCAGAGCTTTCCCTAATGTTATTTCACCAAAGTATTTCACCAAACTATCATCATTATTGGAGAAGGCAATGGCACCCCACTCCAGTACTCTTGCCTGGAAAATCCCATGGACGGAGGAGCCTGGTGGGCTGCAGTCCATGGGGTCGCTGGGAGTCGGACATGACTGAGCGACTTCACTTTCACTTTTATGCATTGGAGAAGGAAATGGCAACCCACTCCAGTGTTCTTGCCTGGAGAATCCCAGGGACGGGGCAGCCTGGTGGGCTTCCGTCTCTGGGGTCGCACAGAGTCGGACATGACTGAAGCGACTTAGCAGCAGCAGCATCATCATTATTATTATTATCAGTCCGTTTTGCACAGGATGAAGCTGAGACTCCGTAAGGCAACGCTGATTGCTTAAGATCCCCTGGCTCGTGGGAGCAGGGGAGGGAGATGGAGCAGCGGAGGGTGGCAGAAAGCAGGACCATGTTACCCTTTTCACGGGCCCTGAGAACTTTGGCCTCGCTCCCCCAAAACTACTAAACGTTACATTTGATGGCTGCATTGATACAAAGGTAGATAGAGTAAGATTACGTATGAAAACATCTTCTGCAGTCTAAAAGTCAGTTGTCTTTCGGGGATTTTCCTGGTGGTTCGGCAGTTAGGACTCCTCACTTTTCACTGCCAAGGGCCGAGGTCTGATCCCTGGTCGCTGACCTAAGATCCCTCAAGCCATGCAGCACAATCAAAAAAATTAAAAATTTGTGGTCTTCCTTCTAGTTATAAAGAAGTGAGGACACTGGGGAGAGGTCCCTAGAATCCACGTGAGCCCCACACTCTGTCCCTCTGGCATTTCATAGTGAAGTTGGCCCTGGCAGGTGTAAAGGCAGAGAAAAAAGAGAAGAGAGGAGCAGGGAGAAGGTAGAGGAAGAAGAAACATCAAGACTGCAACGAAACAGGATTGGCCGCAGCCAGAATTTCCACTCTCTGCCCAAGCATTTGCACCCTGGGACTCGCCTCCCCTGATACTCCCCTCTCCCTGACCACCTGGACTCGCCTCCTCTGGAAGCTCTCTTTTTTTTTAAATTTATTTATTTATATTATCACACTGCATTAGATGCGGGATCTTCATTCCCTGACTGGGGATCAAACCCACGTTCCCCGCAGTGGAAGGGCAGGGTCTTAAACACTAGACCACCAGGGAAGTCCCATCTCTGGAAGCGTTATCTTCCCAGCCTGCACCTGTCTGAAGCTACATCTAGATCAGCCCTGTCCCAGGACCCCCACACCACCTGTTGTAGAAGCCACTACCCCGCTTCCCAGACTGGACCTGGGTCTTCTGATTTATGCCATCACCTTGGCGGGCCACACCGGTCATGCAGCCAACAGCACTGTTACCCTTTGCTGCCATCAACATGCTCTTTACTCCCGGTAAAATGACCTCAATTTATCAGGCATTGTGACTAACACCAGATGGTTATGGCCATTAATATTTATGGTTTTTAGTCCCAGGAGGGGACTTGGGTGCTAACTGGCAGTCTTCTCTTTGCTTCTTTTCTCAATACGGCTGCCGTTTTCCAGTGTTCTGGGTGTCAGCTTCTTAGTTTCAAAGGGAAATATTGCGTGAGGCATTTTCTTATTTCTGGAAGATTCTCTCATTCCATTCCCTCATTTCCTTCTGATCCTGTAAGCAGTCTAGAAACACGCCGGATGCACTGGGGGCTCCAGGATACTGACGAAGGGCTTAGGTCACGGCTGAGCGGAAGGTGGCTGCGCTGAGCTGCCAGGGGAGGCAGTGCGTCTGCCCAGAGGAAGGGGAGAGGGAGGGAGACAGCAGGGAATGTGTACATTTGCCCAGAAACAGAGCCCCGTCTCAGACACCCACGCCTTCCTCTATCTCTAATCAAACACTTTCTGGTCTTTTTATATAAGGTGGAATCTAAATCAACCCCTCCCAACACCCCATCTCTGGATTGGTTGGACAAATGGGGGTGTTTGGGGGCTCAGATTGGAGAGGACAGATCACACTCCTTCTGGCTCTTAGGTTTTGGGGGTACTGGGAGCTGATGTTGCCTGCGCTGAGAGGTGTCCTTTGTCATTTCTCCGTTTCGAATGGAAGACATGTTGAGACTGGCAGCCTGTTGCCATGGTCACTAAGGCGCTTCCTTCTGAGGGAGGGTGGGGAGTGGCCTGCCTTGGGGTCCCCGGACGGCCTCGCCCACTCCCGTTTGGGCCCCCTCTGCTGGGGCTGGACTTTCATCTCAGAATGCCTTTCTGGAGCTGCAGGCAAGTGAGGTGCCAGAAGGCCCCTGGGCTGGGATGGAGCGCTGGTATCCGGACTGAGGCCACAGTCCAGCTCCGGGAAATGGCAACCGTGCCAGAAAATGGGCACAAAGTACTGCCAAACCTCCCGATTATCTAAATGAGAAGCTGGGTTTATAGGCTCACTCTCCCAATTACTTTTATTGTTGGCAAAGATGGCACATGGTAAAATTGTTAAGAACAGCATGGGCCAAACAAAACACGTGCGTGGGCCAGCCATTTTGTCGGAACTGTTCCGCAGTCGTTCCGCGACCAGAGCGGAGAAGCGTCCTCCTCCGAAACGGCAGCCCTGATCGGCGCGCTTTTGGGGTCGCGAGGTCAGCGAATCCAGGAAAACCGCTTTGTAAGGAGACACTGGCAGGCAGATTCCTAGCCACTGCTCCACCGGGAGAGTCCGTCCCTGTTGGTGTTGATCCTGGGCTCATAGAGGGGCGCGTGGCCTGCGTCTGCCCCCAGCTTGCTGAGTGCAGTTTGAACTCTCCGCCCTCCCAGGGTCTGCCCATCCATCTGTCCCATGATGGGACTGGATCATTTCGGAGGGTCTGACTACTGCTCACTGACTGCCCCTTCTATGCTCATTTACTCTGTGTGACATGATGTCCACTCTGTGTGATGCCCAGAAATTTCAAGAGATTTTACAGTCAAGAGACTGCTGCCTCCGTCCGTTCACGTCTTCATTACCAGAGACCTGTCGAACAGCCTCTGTGACTGTCGTCGCTGAACTGGGAATGGGGATGAAGCCCTGAGGAGGATAGGCAAGATCCCTGCCCACATGAGCTCACCTCCTGCTGGTAAAGGCAGGAAAAGTGGAAGGGTCATCTGCATTTCTGCTCAGACACTGGCGAGATGCTAGGCTTGACTCATTACCTGCATTGGTTTGGACAATGTCCTGTCTTTTTAGACTCAGCTGAGCTCTTATAGCCTCCAGGAAACCTTCCCTAACCAATTTCCCCACCCTTCTTCCACCTGCCGCCCCCATGAGTCAGTATTTGCCTCTGATTTTTCAACTTCCGCACTGTTGACATCTGGATAATTCTGGAGTGGGGGCTGTCCTGTACACTATGGTATGTTTAATAGTACCACATACCTCTACCTACTAGATGCCAGTAGCACCCCTGATACGCCCACACACACACACACACACACAATTATTGCACCAAAAAATGTCCTGTGGAGGGGGAATAAATCATCTTTGGGTAAAAACTGCTGGTTTGAGACCATTATGGTGGCCCCATTCCTTTTGCCAGTGATGACTTAGATGTGGATATGTGATGCCACCCATCAGATCTGCTGGGACACTTCTGGAAGGGTTGTCATCTATTTCAGAAAATGATAGGCAGTTGAGAAGGACTTTTTTCATGTTCTTGGTTGTGGTCGTGTCTTCACATGATGGTCAGATGATGGCAGCCACTTTGGGTCCATGAGGTGAGTGAGCCTGGGAAAAGAGCCAATCCTCTGAGGTTGGTAGAGCAGATGGTAGAGAACTTGGATCTCTGATAATATTGTTGTGAGCCTCAGTGATGGGGTAAGTCTGTCTTGGGACATTTTGTTATGTGAAGCTATAAATCTCCTGCTTGCTTGACCCTTTCTTAGAATTTTCTGCTTCGTGAACCAAGAGCATTTCTCACTGTTAATCATGCTTCAGACCTTATCTCACATGTCAACTTCCTCACAGAGATCTCCTCTGCTCCCTGGTAGAAATTAGGTTGCCCTTATTATTCTGAACTTTCCTCTGGTGGCATTCATCCCAGTTGTGTTAATATTTTGTGTATCTGTTAAGACTCATCTTCCTCTACTAGTCTGTGAGCTCCATGAGGACAAAGAACCTGTTTTATCTTTTCTTTCCACCATATGCAGTGACTAACACAGTGCCTGACACGTAGGAGACCCTCGATATATTTTTGTTGAAATAATGAATGAATGGGGAAATGGGTGGGCATATGGAGAGAGATATGAAAAGGTGTGTGTTTGAAGCTGTGCCTGTACACTTTGGTGGGGAAGTCTTCTTAGGTCTGCAAACCCCAAAGCTGGACCTAGAACTTCAAAAGAAAAGGGAGGGCCCCTGAAAAGCATCTCATTCAGCTCTGAAGAAAGCACGCCTGTGAACTCATATTATGCAAATGCTTCACCTGACAACAACCTTGTCTTCCTTGAACCTAGACATCGGGGTTATTGAGAAGTGGCTGCAGAGGCCACAGTGCAGAGCAGCCTGCCAGGCAGTGGAAGGACAGAGTCGAGAAAAACAGCACAGATTTAGCCTAGAATCCCTGGGTGGGTGGAGGTCTGAGAAAAGCTATTTGTCTTTGTTCAAGTGAAATCTGATGAAATGTGGAGAATCATTCTATCAGAGGCAGTGAGGAGTGTTCTGGCTGAATGACCCGCCTGGACAGTGAAGGGGGCAGTGAGCTGGGATTTTGTGGTTCAGATGGGGAAACCAAGGCCCACAGAGAACGAGGAACTTGACTGGCGTTCCCCAGCAAGTGGCCCCAAGTCACCTGGCTGGTTGCTTGTATTGTGCTGAAGCGGAAAGCATCACACCCTGTGTGACCTTGGGTAAGTCACTTCCTTTCCTCTGAGCCTCCATCTCTTTGCCAGGGTAATCAGGGTGGCAAGGTTCTCTTGAACTAAGGAAGGTGGATGGCTTCAGCAAGGCATCAAGGAACAAGCCCACAGGTGAATCGCTGGGGCTTGGGGTTGGAATTCTGTCTTGAAAGCCCTCTTGAGACATCCAGGAAGACAGCACGGGGCTGCCTGAACTGGGGATATTTTCTTATTTGTGTGTTTCCCTTTCTCACTAAAACTCTGTTGTCATGGAAATGCTTCTCGGTATTTTTTTTAAAATGGTTTGGTTGGGATGTAGTTCACGGCATAAAATTCACCCATTTAAAAGGTATAACTCAGGGGTTTCCCTGGCAGTCCAGTGGTTAAAATGTGAGCTTCTACTTCAAGGGGCATTGGTTCAATCCCTGGTCAGGGAACTAAGATCCCACATGCCTCAAAGTGCGGCCAAAAAATACATAAATAAAATGAAACCCTCTGAACCTATGTATTTTTAAAAGGTATGACTCAGTAGTTTTTAGTGTATTTGCAGAGTTTGTGCAGCCATCACCACAGTCTAATTCTAGAACATTTACATCATCCCCCAAAGAAACCCCATACCCATGAGCAGTCACGCTCCATTCCTGGGTTCCCTCGGCCCCTGGCAACCAGTAAGCTGCTCTCTGTCCATTTAGATTTGCCTCTTCTGGACATTTCCCATAAACGGATCATACACCAGGTGGCCTTTTGCATCTGGCTTCTTTCACTTAGCGTGGTGTGTTCAAGGTTCATCAGTGCTGTAGCAGGTATCAGCGCTTCCTTCCTTTTTATGGTGAATGATATCCCATCGTGTGGATTTGCCACATGTGGTGCATCCTTCGTCAGTTTGTAGGCATTTGGGTTTTTTCTACTTCCTGGCTTTTATGACTAAGGCTGCTATGAACATGCGTGTACATGTTTGCGTGTGGAGAGAGGTTTTCGGTTCTCTTGGAGCTACACCCAGGAGTGGAACTGCTGGCTCGTATGGCACCTCTGTTTAACAGTTTGAGGAACTGCTCTCTGGGTCTCTCTCCCCCGAGACTGTGGAGTAGAATTCAGGCCAGAGCTGCTCTTGCGGGCCAAGGTTTTTACCTCGTGGTTGGCTGTTGCCAAGGTCTCTTCCTCTACTTGAATATTCTAAAGAGATCCCACAGGAAGACATTTGGGATTCAGGTCTGCTTCTTCAAGGTTGTGTGATCCCGGGCAGGTGACTAAACCTCTCTAACCTGCATTTCCTTCCCTGCAAAATAAGGAAAGACGCCATTCCTAGCCTGAAAGATAATTATGACAGTCAAAATGAGGACACGTGTGAAAGAAGTATTTGTAAAAGCTAAAAACAGCTGTGTGTTACTGTGCAGCTGCTATGCCGTGTCCAACTCTTTGTGACCCCATGGACTGCAGCACACCAGTAGAGATGTTATTTATTCATTCAACAGATATTTATCAAGAGCCTGTTATTTGCCAGATACTATGTTATGTGATGGATATGGACCTGTGACTAAGGCAAATAAAATGCATGCCCTCTGAGATTTTACACTCTGGTCTTTTCAGATTGTGGCCAGCCACTCTATAATCTTGAGCAAACCATGCTTCCTTTTCAGGCCTCAGTTTTACTACCTGTTAAATGGGTGTGCTGGATACATCCAGGTGCACTCTATCAGTAAATGAACCATACTGTATGGACACAAACTCCCAAACCGCAGGGATCATCTTTAGGAAACAAGGACAGGGGGCTCTTCCTAGACATTCAGAATAGTTTAAGATGGTCCATCCAGGAAAGGCATGTGGACTAGAACAAACTTCCTTCCCCCTCTCTTCCACATCTCTGGGACTCAGTGACGCCACCATCCCCAGGCAGCTCCCAGCCGAACAGGCATGATTCTGTTACATCTGCTGGCTCTTTCCTGTTGGAACCCAGCCTGGTGGTCCAGACCTGCCTGCTGGCCACAGCTGAGAAAGGGGCCCTCTGGGAGCATGTGTTCCTCACGAAGAACAAGGATGTAGGCAGCAGTCTAAAATAGATGTGAAAAAACACTGCTTTTTGTTTTCTCTCTGGAAGGGTGGCTGAGTGAGCCACGACAGGGGACCCAGAACGTCTGTACTGAAAACACTATTATTATAAGACAGTGAGAGGAAGGAGCCAGGAGGGGCTGATGGAAGACACCATCCTTATCGCCCCTGTATGCTCTCCAGACTGGGGTTTGGCCCCAAGAGAACCCTGAGCCAGACTTGATACCAAGGGTGATTCTCACTCCTGCTTCCCTACACCCCTGCTGGCTCTGACCGTGTCCCTTGCCTTGCTCTACAATCTTCTGTGGCTCCCCACTACCCTCAGGAGAAGCTGAAGGACTTAACAAGGCATTCAAGGCCCTCCAGGTTCTGGTCCTAAGTGACTTAGCTGGCCTCTTCCCACTCCAGGCTACTTCTTGGCAGTCCTAGAACTTGCCCTACACTTTCATGCCTTTGCTTACCCACCTGGAACCCCTAGATTAGTCCATCAACTCAATTCTGTCTAATCAAAGCAAAGAAATGTCTATGCCCCACTCCCTCCCTCCCAAACCAAGCTTAGTGACCTCAGCCTAAAGACCTGGCTTGAGAGTATAAAATTCCCCAGAGACTGCATGTGGCCAGGTAAATGAATGAAGGTGACCAAGTGGGGTGCCCAGCAGACAGAAATTCTCAAGCTCAGTCTAACGGAGTGGATGCTTCTCAGACCTCCCCAGTTGCTGAGATGCAGGAACATGTAGCTTGATCCTCCAGTTTTGCAAGAGAAGGTGAAAATTGGGGATATAAAATGAAATCTCAATTTTATGAATGTTAGCAACTAATTTAATGTTTTGGAAACACTGTTTAGACCAAACAAAATGTATCTATGGGCCAGATTCAATTTACAGGCCACGAATTGTCAATTTCCCTTTCCTTGTTACAAACAAAAGAAGCTAAGTCACAGTGTTATATGTCAACAGTCTCCAACCTTTTAGGCACCAGGGGCCGCTTTTGTGAGACACAGTTTTTCCACAGACCAGGGGAATGGGGAGATGGTTTGGGGATGATTCAAGTGCGTTACATTTATTATGGACTTTATTTCTGTTATTATTACATACGCTCCACCTCCAATCATCAGGCATTCAATTCCAGAGGTTGGGGACCCCTGTTACAAGTGATACAGACATATTTGGCCTTATCCTTGAGGCTGGGTTGGGTGCTTCATCAGGCATTCAATTCCAGAGGTTGGGGACCCCTGTTACAAGTGATACAGACATATTTGGCCTTATCCTTGAGGCTGGGTTGGGTGCTTCATCAGGCATTCAATTCCAGAGGTTGGGGACCCTGTTACAAGTGATACAGACATGTTGGGCTTCATCAGGCATTCAATTCCAGAGGTTGGGGACCCCTGTTACAAGTGATACAGACATATTTGGCCTTATCCTTGAGGCTGGGTTGGGTGCTGTCTCCTAGGGTGGTCTTGACAGTATCTCTCTGAGGAGATGAGATTTGTGCAAAGACCTAAAGGGAGTGAGGGAATCAGGTTGTGGTTAATCTGGACGAAGAACTTTCCAGGAAGTCAGAGCTGCAAACGCAGAGGCCCTGAGACAGGAAAGAGCCTGGTGTGTCTGAGGCATAGCAGCAAGGCTGTGGGCTGGAGTGGAGTAAGACAGGAGAGGGGAGGGGGATGAGGAGTGATAACCAGGTCCACATCTATACAGGGCCCGTGGGAGCCTGAATTTAATTCAGAATCAACAATGAAGACAACGAATTGATGAGTGAATGAATGAATGAATGGGTTCCAAACTGCTCACCGGAATATTCATATTTGCTGTGGGAGTGTGGGTGTGACTGCTTTGTCTTAGGGTCTGAAGTCTTCAGAATTATGCTGGAAGATGTTGGTCTGTGATTAACAGTGCCAGGTTGCCATCAGTCTGGAGCTGTTTTAATGGTGCTTGATTAGAAGCCTCAGATGGAGAGGGGTCTTCATGAGGGTGGGTATGTATGAGAAAGACAGACAAATGGAGAGGAACCAGGCAGAAAGAGACGGGGCTCACCAGAGTGCCTGACTAGTACCCTCATCCCAGCAGGCCAGGGACACCAGGCCTCCAGTAGGGGACTCTGAGCTCCCCAGCGTGCCCATGAGACTTCTGATCACCAAGTCTCAGGACTCCTGCAGCCACCCCTGGTGAACCCACTGGTGATAGCATGTGGCAGACCCGCTCCTGTCCTTGGCCGCACTCGGCCTATGAGACTATTTTCTGCCTTGACTCAGGCACTGGCATCCCAGCTGCTGGCAAGTGAGCCTGGTGGGGTTGCCATGGCGACCCTCGGGCATGGATTCCCAGAGATGCTCCCTGCATCCTCCCCGATCCTGCCACTGCTGATTGCTGGGGGAGAGCGTGACTCACCGTTAAATATATCACGGCCGTCCCAAATTGGCGGCTCAGCCCCGGCAGCCGGATGTGGGGACAGGCAGCATCTGGGGGTGTGTGCGGTTGGGAGGCTGAGAGGCATGACCTCCTGAGCATTTTCAGAGCGTTCAGCTCCTGTCACTCCCGGGCGGTACCTTCACCAATCCCCTGCCCAGATATCCTGCCCTTCCCAGTCTGTCTGGGCAACTCCGTTCATTTGCTAGCCGGGTGACCTTGGACAAGCTTTCCTTCTCTGGGTCTCAAAGTCCTTATCTGTAAAATGGGGGTGATGTGAACGCCGATGGTCGAGAACTGTGGAGGGTCTGAGCTTTCACTTGGCTTGCAAGCTAACAAGTGAGCCTGCCACAGTTGAGTGGATACTGGCAGGAGACATGAGCTGGCTGTGTCAGAGACAAAGGACTATTACAGCCCAGCAGGTGGCATGAACTTCACGTTCCCATCAGCCCTCTTTGCCCCCAGGTTCCGTGGGAGCCCTGCAAGGTGCCCCAGATGGCTGCTGCTCCACCTGGACTTGTCACAGCTGAGGATCCCTGGGCTTAGGAAACCCGCAATTTTATAAGAAAGCTGCTGGCAAAGCGGCTCAGCCTTTGCCCTGGTAGGAGACCTCATCTTTATTATACTGATAGGGAAACAACTCTCGGTGTACTATTTCTATCTTCCAAGGCTGCTGGCTAGACATCCTTGAGAAGAGAGTCCAGAACAAGGCTCTCATTGTCTCTTGCTCGGAAGACAGGCAGACATGGAGTGACCCGTGGAGAATCGTCTCCTGCCTCAGTCTGTAGGGCTGTTGGGAGAGCAAAGGAGTTCACACACGTAAACTGCTTCACACGGCCACCTGGCGAAGAATAAGCACTTAATAACGTCAGCGGCTATCATATGACTCTCAGCTTTTGTTGCTGTTTAGTCACTAGGTCACGTCTGACTCTTTTGTGACCCCATGGACTGTAGCCCAGCAGGCTCTTCTGTCCATGAGATTTTCCAGGCAAGAATACTTGCCTGGACTGCAAGGAGTTGCCATTTCCTTCTTCAGCGGATCTTTCTGACCCAGGGATCAAATCCGCATTTCCTGAACTGGCAGACGGATTCTTTACCTCTCAACCACCAGGGAACTCCCTTCATAATATAATCTCTCTTTAACTAGTAGGAAGTCAGAGGCCTTCTGCTTTGTGGTTTCCTAGTTAGGTGACGAAGAAAATCCTGGCTTCTACCCTTTCTCACCAGGACATGCCCACTTATCTCCTGGGCTCCTCAGAGCTTTAACAACCCCTAGTCCACACCCTGGCTCCTCCCTCTGACTTCTCTGGGTTCTTTTTTTTTAATGGCTTTTTTGGAGAAATAATGTATATACCATAACATTCCTTCATTTTAAAGAGTACAATGCAATAGTTTTTAGTAAATTTACGGAGCTGTGCTATGATCCGATTTCAGAACATTTCCCCAAGAAAAAACTTCCCGCCTACTTGCATTCACTCCCCATTCCCACCCACAGGCCCAGGAAACCACACATCTGCTTTCTGTCTCTCTGGATCTGCCTCTTTGGACATTTCATAGAAACAGACTCACACAGTACGTGGCCTTTGGTGTCTGGCTTCTTCCATTGAGCATAGTATTTTGGAGGTTTGCGGCGTTGCATGCATCAGCACTTCATTCCTTTTTTACAGCTGAGTAGTATTTCGTTCTTTGTCTAGTCCACACTTTGTATCCAATAACCTTCCCTAGGTTCCTGATGAGAGCTCTTGGGATGCTGTCATTTTCGGCACGGGCACTGACTGTCACAGCTGGGATCCTGCTATTGGCACTCCTTAGGCCTTATCCTGTCATCTTGGCCCTTTGGGGAGTCCTGGCGAGCTGAAAATAAGAGAGGAGCAGTTTGGCAGATGGAGTTTTAGAGACTTTTAAAACCACATGGCACATCTACTTCCATGAAAAGCAAGCAAACCCACTTCCATGGAGCCAGTCCAAGCCCTGGAGAAAGAGGCAGGCATTCATGAAGATTTTACAGGCCAAATTCCCCTACCTCTTCCCAGCTCCATCTCCACGGCAGTCCCACACGATCGTCCAAAGAGAAGAGCAGGAGAGATTTCTGGTGCTTTCCTATATGATGGTCTTATCTCCTTAGACATTCCAAATAGGACAAGAACTCCCAGATAATTCCATATTCCATGAAAAATATGTGCAAAACGGAATTAAAGGAAAACATCTCTTCTCCACCTCTGCCACCTTCACCCTTGACTATGGAGGCTCTGGGGGTGTGTTTGGTTAATAAAGGATTCTGTCTCAAAAAAGGAAGAGTCCACGACTGTTCTTAGCTATTCTAGTTGATGAACTGGAGAGAGACAGGGGAAACATCAGCAGGTAAAGTTTTCTGGCCTGATTTATTGACCTTCCTTCAAATAACCAGAAATCGGGATTCCCTGGTGGCTCAGACAGTAAAGAGTCTGCCTGCAATGTGGGAGACTCGGGTTCGATCCCTGGGTCAGGGAGATCCCCTGGAGAAGGACATGGCAACGCACTCCAGTGTTCTTGTCTGGAGAATCCCATGGACCGAGGAGCCTGGCGGGCTACAGTCCTTGGGGTCGAAAAGAGTCAGACACAACTAAGCGACTTCACTTCCTCCTTTCCTCAAATAGCCAGGCTTCTCCGTTGTTATTCACATCCTACATCTGGATTTGGGGTTCCTGCAAGATGTAGGAAATGCCTTCCAAGTTGGGGAGTGTGTTGGGGAGGTGTTCTGGTTATCTATAGTTGTGTAACAAGCCACCCCCAAGACTTAGTGGCTTGAAACAAAATCATTGATTTGTTCATGAATCTGAAATGGGTACGGGGATGGGTGGGGCTAGTTCATTTCCACAGGGCATGTGATGCCCACTGCAACACCTCAGCTGGGGCTCCCTCACACAGCCCAGCCTTGGAGTCGTTCCTGGCTGTCAGTTCCTCTCCATGGAGCATCTCCTCACAGCATGGTAACTGGGCTCCAAGCGTAATCACACCAAGAAACAGGAAGTGATAGATGGCCGTTTCTCACGGCTCGGGTCCTGAAACTGCCAGCACGTCATTTCAGCCATACTCTATTGAACAAGTGATTGCAGAGCCCAAATTCAGGAGGAAGGAACATCAACCGCACCTCATGACAAATGAGAGGCAAAGATCGTGATGGCAGTGTTTTCTTTTGGCCGTGCTGTGCAGCGTGTGGGATCTTAGTTCCCAGACCAGGAATTAAACCCGCAGCCCCTGCCATTGGATCACCAGGGAAGGCCCTGAAAGTGAAGTTTTAAGACTCACGTGGCTAGCAAGTTCATGGCACGTCAGTAGGTCAGGAGGTTTTGGAGGAAGATGTGATGGGACAATCAAACCTAGAACAAGACCCCCCCGGCTGCTTCATGTTGGCCAACATGGCGTACGTGCTCAGTCACTCAGTTGTGTCCGACTCTTTGTGACCCCTCGGAATGTAGCCCGCCAGGCTCCTCTGTCCATGGGATTTTCCAGGCAAGAGTACTGGAGTGGGTTGCCATTTCCTTCTCCAGGGGATTTTTCCAACTCAGAGATCAAACCTGCGTCTCCTGCATTAGCAGGTGAATTATTTACCACTGAGCCACCTGGAAAGCCCCTGGCCAAAGTTGGTTTCAGCCAAATTTCATTTTGTCCCATGGGCCAAACGTAAAGCAGGACCCCACCCTTCCAGTTCTACGCCCACAGGTCAGTGTCCTGCCTTTGGAAATCCAGGCCTTCTTGCTCAGTCTTGGCCCACAACATTGTCTCACAAGTGGGGAAACCCAGGGAATTTCCTGGCAGTCCAGTGGTTAAGCCTTCCAACGCAGAGCATATGGGTCCCATTCCTGGTCAGGGAGCTAAAGTCCCACATGCTTCCTGGCAAAAAAACCAAAGCATAAAACAGAAACGATGTTGTAACAACTTCAGTAAAGACTTTAAAAATGGTCCAGAGCAAAAAAATCTTTAAAAAGAAAAAAAAAAAAGAATGGGGAGACCCACTAATGAGCTGGTCTGGCAACACACAGGTGCCTCGCCAGGTCCCTAAGCCCCTGCTTTAATGGAATCCAAAGAAACCTCTCTAGACACACCTTTCATCAGAGCTTTTAGGGAAAATAGCTAGAGCTCTCCAGCTTCTTCCGGGAACACACCAGCAGTGAAGCATAACCCCCCCACCATGAACTCAGGGTACCACATGACTGGACACCCTTGTCATCTGGATTTTCTAGAATCCTTTTTCTTCAGACCCTGCGCAGCAGGCCTGTCCTTACCTGCATGGCTGTCTGAGCAGCAAATTGCTAATGCCAGTGTGCTTAGAGGATCTCTTCTTGGATAGGAGGGGACAAGACCAGGTTTTGGATGCTGCCTTCTGCTCTTAGTGGCTGTGGGGCATCAGGCAAGTGACTGCACTTCTCTGAGTCTCCATTTCCTTTTCTGGTGGGCAGAAATACCATTCCTGGATATTGCGAGAATGAAGTAGACCGTGTACCTATTACACTCCTTACAGTGCTTTGCCCCATAATAGCTGCTCAGTTAATCGTAACTATCCTTATGATGAATGATCATTTTCTGCCTCATAGTGGTTTTTTGGAATGGGGAGCCAATTCCAAGGAAAGCCAATTTTGCGTAAGATCTCATTTGCTGGGACCTCCCTGGGGGTCTAGTGGTTAAGACTCCACCTTCCAAAGCAGGGGGCCCCGGGTTCAATCCCTGGTTGGGGAACTAGAGTGCACGTGCCACAATGAAGATGGAAGATCCCGAGCGTCACAACTAAGACCCAGCACAGCCAACTAAAGAAATAAATAATATTTTACTAAAAAGATTTCATTTGCTGTTTACATGGGAACATTTCCTAGTTCCTTGGTAACCATGCATTTGGAGCAGTATGTCACTATACAAATATTACCTTGAGCCCAAAAAAGTTCTCATTGTGTTTCTTGACTACCTTGGCTAAACAGAGCATGCTTTGCCTCCAATTAAACACACAAAACAGGTATTGTTACCGCAGTGACGTGGGCAGGTAGCCAGCAGAAAAACTGCCCAACCCCAGTGGGAAGTCAGATCTGCATTTCTTGGAAGGAAAAATCCACGGGGCATTTCGGAGCTCCTTAGTCCAGTTGGAGTACTAAGGAGTCTGGATTCACTTGTTTGTCCTCCAACAAATCTCTTTGTAATGTCTACTGTACACCAGCCCCTTGCTAGGCTCCGAGCCTACAGTGATGAAGGAAAAGAGCCAAGGCCCCAGAGCTCATGAAGCTTACAGTCTAGAAAGGAGAGAGGAACAAAAAACAACAGGACACCATGGAATATATAATATCTGTCCACAGATGCACTTCCCTGGTGGCTCAGTGGTAAAGAATCCACCCGTCAATGCAGGAGACGCAGGTTTGATCTCTGGGTCAGGAAGATTCTCTGGAGGAGGAAATGGCAACCCACTCCAGTGTTCTTGCCTGGAAAATCCCATGAACAGAGGAACCCAGTGGGCTACAGTCCATAGGGTCACAAAAGAGTTGGCCATGACTTAGCAACTAAACAATAAATCTACAGATGTAATAAGGAAGAGCACAGATTTTGATGGAAAGTTGGTGGCATTTGAAGGAGGTCAGGGTAAGCCCTTCTGGGGATGTGACATTTAAGCAGAGATGCGAAATAAGTGAAGAAAAGAGATGAGTGTTGTGTGGGGGGTGGAGTGTTCTAGGCAGAGGGAATGGCTAGTGCAAAGGCCCTGAGGCTGGAAGTGTCTGGTGTGTTCCAGGAGCAGCAAGAAGGCCAGTGTGGCGGAGCAGAGTGAGCAAGGGGAGGAGCGGAGAGAGGCAGGCCAGAGAGGGAAGAAGGGCCCACCACTCAGGGCCTTGCGGGCCTCGTAAGGACGTCAGCCTTTGTTCTGAGTGCATTGGGAGATGGTAGGGTTTTGAGCCAAGAAGACAAAAATGAGCCAGCTTAGGTTCTGGGACCCCTCAGATAAATGTGGAAAATGAATCTGTTTGTCATAGGCACAAGGACAGAAGCAGGAAGATAGTGAGGAGGCGACTGCAACAGACCAAGCAGAAGAGGATAGTGGCCTGGCCCAGGGTCATCAGTGAGGGGAGGGGGAGAAGTGGGTACATTCCAGATACCTGTTTTTTTTTTTTGGTCCACATTGTGAGACACGGGATCTTAGTTCCCCGACCAGGGATCGAACCCACGCCCCCTTCTGTGGAAGCCCGGAATCTTAACCACTAGACCTCCAGGGAAATTCCCCCCAAATCTCTTGAAGGTAGATGTGACAGGTCTGGCCGATGCATTAGCTCTTCTGAGATTCCCTGTCACTGGGGCCTCCACCTGCTCCCATCAGCAGGCTCAGCAGCACAGTCTAGACCAGGTCAGCTGGGCCCTGCCCACTTGGGGAGACGGCGGCCTTGTCCACCCATGCCCTGGGGACCCAGGCACTGGGCAAGGGCCGTCCTGGCTTCTCCCAGGTGGTGTCTCAGAAAGAGCTCTGGACTGAAGAGCCTTACCATGGGTGACACCCCCCACTGTGTGACCTTAGACAAGTCTCCTTCCCCATGCTGAATCTCAGCTTGCCTATCTGTGAAGTGGGAATTTTGAAACCAACCCTACTTCCTCCTGGGGTGGCTGTGAGAAGTCAGATGCAGGCTAGGCACGAGTTCTGAGGACACTAAAGGGCCACATTTACAAAGGGGTTAAACTCAACCACGTTATCAGTAGTGATATTTGGTCATTTCTGCTGTCCTGTGGGCTGCTGGGGAACTTTGACCTTGGTTCAAGTCAGGCTACAGCTATGCTAAATGAACACATCTCACTTTTCTTATTGAAGCATAGTTTATTTGCAATATTAGTTTCAGGTGTACAACCTCGTGGTTCTATATTCTCACAGATGATACTCCATTTAAAGTTACCAGAAAAGATTGTCTCTATTCCCTGTGGTGTGTGGTGTGTGTGGGTTAGTCGCTCAGTCATCTCCGACTGTTTGCGACCCCACAAACTGTAGCCTCCTCTATCCATGGGATTCTCCAGGCAAGAATACCAGAGTGGATTGCCATTCCCTTCTCCAGAGGATCTTCCTGAGCCAGGGATCGAACCAAGGTCTCCTGCATTGCAGGCAGATTCTTTACCATCTGAGCTACCCTGTGCTGCATATTAAATCTTTGTATCTTATTTATTTTATACCTAGTAATTTATCTCTCTTAATCTGCTACTCTATCTTGCCTCTCTCCCCACTGGCTAGCCGCTAGTCCAATATTGATTCATTTATTTCATTTTCTTAGATTTATAAGTGAAAACAAACATCTCTTACTTCCATGCTGTGGCTAAACAGCCTGGGCTGCATGTGGGGTCGGACAGAACTGAGTGGAGCTTCTAGCTCAGTTTCCGGAAAGTCAGCTAAAAAAAAACCCCAACGATCCCCTGAGTTCACAGGCAGACCAGCCTTCCAGCCTGTTATTCCCTCCTGCCCCCTCTCACCCAAGGTTCCTAGAGGGGAGCCAGGCCCCGCCGCTGCATCCTGGTGACTTTGTCACTGTCCCCCGGGAATGGCTAAATGTGGATCATGGGCTCACTGTTCCTCTTCTCTGAGCTTCCCTGGTCTCTCCCTGAGAACTGGGTCCTTCAGGCCAAGAGAAACCTCAATTCAGTTCAGTTGCTCAGTCGTGTCTGGCTCTTTGCAACCCCATGGACTGCAGCACACCAGGCTTCCCTGTCCATCACCAACTCCCAGAGCTTACTCAAACTCATGTCTGCCATCCAACCATCTCATCCTCTGTCGTCCCCTTCTCCTGCCTTCAATCTTTCCCAGCATCAGGATCTTTTCCAGTGAGTCAGCTTTTTGCCCCAGGTAGCCAAAGTATTGAAGACTAGAAGACTTCTATTTTTTGAGATTCCTGGAATATGAATTTACTTTCTTAAACCCCCAAAATGAAGACCTCCCAAAATTTGCATAACATTTAAAATATTAAATTGAACAAATTCATGCTTTTGACCTACCTCCACAAAATTACAACACAGTGTATGTGTGAGGTTCACAAGAAAACCACAGGATTTGTTTTATGTGCTTATATATTTATATTTTAAATTCATGCTGTTCTTGTAGCCTGAGCCAGTAATGGGATGCAAGAGTGGTGAGGTCTGGCGAAAGCAGTCTTATCTCATCATCATCACTTGTGTCCCTGTTTGGGTATGTAACCCATTTAGAGTTAAGGTCAAAATTCTAAAAATATTGGGATGTCAGTATTTTAAATAGGTGATATATTTTCTTGATGTGAAAGTTAGTGTTAAAAAAGGCATACAGTGAAAAGTCCTTCTCCCACCCCTGTCCCCAGCCCTCCTCCCCAGAGGCAGCGACAATTACTAATTTCTTCTGATTCCTTCCAGAAACAATTTAACCACATACAAGTTCATCCTAATTCATGTGTGCATAGATCCTTTTTCTTTGCTTTATTGAAATAGGGGCTGGCTACACATATTGTTCTCATCTTGCTCTGTTTGCTAACATTATTCCTCAGGGATTATTCTCTATTTATGCATATTGGGTCATCCTGCTCCTCCTTTACAGCTGCATAGTATTCCATTGTATGGCTGACTCATTGTTGATTTAACTTGCATTGTTGATGGACACTGAGGTTGTTTCAGATCTTTCTAATCTAATAAACAACAATGCAGTGAGTAACTTTATGTTTATACCATGAAAACTTGTTGAAGACCCTTAGGGATTATGAGGTCTGGGAGGAATGGCTCCTTTTTTACATACCTTCAACCCCTTTCTGGAAGGTGAAGCTTGATTAAGTACAGCATCACAAAACGGACAGAGAACATTCCAGGCAGAGGGGACCGCAATCCAAAGGCCCTAGGGCAGAAATGAGCTCAATTTATTTGGAAATGGCAAGAAGGCCATTGTGGGTGGAGTGGAACCTGTGAGGGAGAGAGGTTAGAGAGGACTTCAGCGGGTAATCGAGCCATGGTGAGGTGAGGCAGGAGGGAGCTAATGAATGAATGAATGAAGCCATTCACTGACATTCATTCAGTGACAACTGAAGACATCATATTCCGAGAGACAGGCATGGCCCTCCCCTGACCTCTGGGAAGATTGGTGGCCACCGCCCGTGGGTCCCCTAGAGCTTTCCCCAAGGTCACCCACAGAGAGGAAGGAACCCTCCAGGTCTTCAATCAGCTGGGTTCTGGCCTCTCCCAGTGCCCACACGGGCACGGGGCAAGCACTTTTGTTCATTATTTTTATTGTTATTTATTTTTATTTTTTGGCTGTATTGCATGGCATGTGGGATCCTGGTTCTGCACCAGGAATCAAACCCGTGCCCCTTGCATTGGAAGCACAGAGTCTTAACCACCAGACCAGGGAAGTTAACTACCAGGGAAGTCTCACAGATTTTTCAAATGGGAACTCATGGGTGGCTGAAGTGGGCAGAGCTCAGAATATCCCACTGCTTCGGCCCCCCTAAAACACTCTCGTCCATCTTTGCATGGCCAACCCATCTCTTTCTGAGCAGCTCACCTTCCCAGGCCACCACTGATCCATTTCCTCCCTCTCCCGGTCTCCACCCACCTGCCCAGCTTGCCCCATCTCCTCACCATTCGGAGCCACCTGGAAGCCTGGTGGTTTCACAGCCCCACTCTGCCCAGACAAGCTGTGAGCAGCCTGGTTTCACTGCTCATAGGGGTGAAGGCAGTACTGGCCCCCACCTTTCAGGGCTGGATGGAGATGCAGTAAATGCACATAAAGTATTCTGAGCAGGGTCTGGCTTGGAGAGTGCTCAGGTCGGGCATTGCTTTTCCACCCAGGGCCTTAAATCTCATCTCCTTTCATTCATTGCTCGTGTGTCATCGGGCTCCTGTTCTGAACCTTGAGCTCAGGAAGGGAGTGTTGCCAGTCCGATTCAGCCCTGTGAACCCAAGTGATATTTAAAGAGACCTTGGAGGAGAAGTCCAGAGTTATCTGGGGCAGGAGGGATGGGGAGAGAGCAGAGGCCGTGTGTGGACCCTGGGGGCAGCCCAGTGGGGAAAGGGGAGGGCGGCCACGGGCTGTGGGGCAGAGAGGCAGTGAGGAGGGACATGCGGACTAGAGGGGGAGGGGGGCAGGAGCCAGACCCTGCAGGGCCTTGAGAGCCACAGCTCCGGGGTCTGGGTTCATTCCCAAGGTACCGGGGAGCCATAGGAAGCTCGAAAGCAGAGGGGTGAGGCGTTCAGCTCCCGCAGACAATTCTGATCTTGGGTTTCTCCGGGAGGAGGGGTTAGAGGAGGCAAGAGAGTGGGCAGCGCCGACTCAAACCATGACTGCCCACTCGGGTCTGTCTGTCCGTCTGTCCCGCTCCTCTGTCCCCCTCCCCCGTCTTTTTATTCGCTGTCTCTCCCACTCCTTCCTTCCCTGTTTCCTCCTTGTCTCTTCTCTCCTACCATCGTGTCTCTCTCGTACTCACTCACCTTCCCCTCTCCCGCCGGCTCCATCTCTCCCTCCCTCCCGCCGCTTCCCTGAACAGAACTCTAATTCATCTTCCCCACGCTGGCTGGCCCTGGCGCCCTTCCTTTGGCAGAGCTCGTTATTTTAATTAAACTCTGGGATCTGTTTTACTAGCCTGACATCTTGCTTAGGGAAACCAAAAGAGGAGCTGCCTGGGGCCAGGACGGGAAGCCGCCGGGCATTGTGGGAAGGTTTCCATCGCCGTCTGGGGAAGGGGCCCTGCTCTTAAAGGGGCAGCTGGGCGTGGCGGCTAGGGATTGAGGTCTGGCTTGGCCTCAAAGCCCCATCACTTCCTCGGGGCGAGCTCCTTCCTGGGCTATAAAATGAGGTATTAATAATTCTTCTTTCATAGGGTTTTGAGAGGTTTAAGTGAGTTAACACAGCACTTTTCAACCTGAGGGTCATAAAGTCAATTTAGTGGGTCACAACCACCATTGAAAACCCAAGAACATCAACAACAAACAAACAAAAAAAAATGCCAGAATATGTCTCACTGGGAATCCATGTTGTGTGAGGAGCCTTTATTTCAGAATGGGAATGCTCTCTGGTTTGTTGTGTAAATGTCTCTCTTCCTCAGGCGGCCCTTCTTAAAGTCTTGAAAGTACCATTAAAATACTCAACAAAGTTCATACAGTAACACTCAAACTGTGGGGGCTGATGTTTTCTTGTGGGTAGCAAGAAAAGACTTCCTGTTGACTTCTCTACAGTATCAGCAGTTTCACCCCATCTTACACACAGGAAAACTGAGTCTCAGAGAAAGAAGAGGCTGTCCCATGCCAGTCACCAAGCAGAGCTGCAAACCCTGGCCTGACCAGGCCTGAGTACTGCCTACCCTCCCCCATCTAGGCCTGCAGGCATGCATGCGTGCTAAGTCATTTCAGTCATACCTGACTCTTTGCGACCCCATGGACTGTAGTCTACCTGGCTCCTATGTCCGTGGGATTCTCCAGGCAAGAATACTGGAGTGGATTGCCATACCCTCCTCCAGAGATCAAACCTGTGTCTCTAAAGTCTCCTGCATTGGCAGGTGGGTTCTTTACCACCAGCGCCACCTGGGAAGCCCCAGGTCTGCAGGAGGTGGAGGGGTAATCCTCTGACTGCTAATGAGAACTCCGGCCTGGCAGCACTCGGTCTGTCTGGGCAGGGGCTTCTGGGGCTAGGGTTACCCTTGGCTGTGACCAGAGGCAGTGCAAACCTCCAACCCAGTGATCTTGCCTCTCTAGTACCCCACCCCCAGGTCAGAGGGGAGAAGGCTGTAGTTTTTCTGCTTCTTTCTAGACTTTCCCAAAGCCAGCAAGTCTAGGGGAAATTCCCAAGTGGAGCAAAGGAAGATGCGGTGGCTTGTGCAGGGCTGTGAGGAGGGGCGGCCAGTCTGGCAGGGTCTGCAGGGTGGGGGGTGGGAGGGGAGGGGAGGGGTGAGGGGAGGGGACCACTATGAGGTCACAATGGACAACAGGCCCTCAGCTGAGAGGTGGGAAACCTGGGTCCCAGGCTTAATTCCCCCCCCAGCAGGGTTGTGCGCCTGAGGGCCAGTTCCTTCCCCTCTCTGGCCCTCAGATTCCACACCCATATAATGGGCATGGTGGCTCAGAGGCCCTTTAGGAAACTCACCACTCAGATGTCTCAGAAACGCTCCTATGAGCCTGCGATTCTGATTCTGAGAAATCTCCTTAACTTCCCCAGTGGGAAAGGCCTCGTGTACTTATTCATCCAACAAACATTTATTGAGCACCTCCTGTGTACAGGGAGCTGGGGACACATAGGGGACCAAGGCAGACCCAGTCCCTGCCCCTCATTCTAGTGCATGAGACAACAAGCCAAGAAAGAAATGACCGAGTGCTTTCAAAGCCCTGGAAGAGGGTCTAGGGATAACAAGTGAGGGTAGGGGGCGGGCTGCTTTATCAAGATGGTCAGGAAGCTTCTCTGTGGAGGTAACATCTGAGCTGAAACCTGAAGAGGGAGGACGAAAGAGACCTAGGGAGACCTCAGGAGAGTGGACTACAAGTACCAAGCCCTGAGGCTGGAGGGCCAAGAGGCCAGGGTGAGGAGGAGGTGGGTGAGACAGGAGAGGCAGTCAACTCCAGATCAGGCAGCGCCTTGAGGCCTTTGATTGGCTTTTGTCCCCAGTGCGCCGGGTCACCCTAGGGGCTTTTGAGCAGGGCAGTCACAGAATCATCGTGTTTTTAAAAGATGCTTCTGAGTGGAGAATGGGTTGCAGGGGTGAGGGGGGACACCAGGTAGGGGACCACTGCCATTGTCCTTGCAGGACTCAGGAACCTGGAGCAGGGTGGTGGTGGGGGACGTGGGGACAAGCAGTCAGACTCTGGGTCCGTTTTGAAGGTGGAGAGAGCAATCAGGGCGGGCTCCCAGGTTGGTGGCCTGAGGCTCTGGGAAGACGGGCGTGCCCTCTGTCGCAACAGGGAAGAGCCAGTACAGAGCAAGTGGGGGCTTGGCTTGGTCTCGTGAAGTTGGAGACACCAGTGGGACATCCAAGTGTCAAAGCCAACCTCTTCCCACCCAGCCCGGCCCCGCCCGCCCAGATGGCGTGTGGAGGGGAGCCCGCCTTGCGGCAAAGATTAATTCCCGTGACCCAGTTCTGTCTGCCGGTGGCTATGTGGGTCACCTGTACTGCAGGGCCTTGCCCCCCAGAGCCTGTCCCGCACCCACCCTCCCCTCTGTGGTGTTCTCAGTTCTCAGGACCCTGCGGCCCCAAGAACATTGAGGGAGGGAAACCAGAACATCGCTGTTCCGCTGGCCCGTCTGTGAGCCCTGGATCCCCCTGTCTGTGCTCTTGTTGTACCCTCTGCGTAAAATCCCCTTTCCCCTCCTTTTATTCTTTTTTTTTTTTTTTTTAATTTTTGGCCACACCCCACAGCATGTGGGACCTTGGTTCCCCCGCCAGGGATGGAACCAGTGCATTGGAAGGTGGAGTCTTAACTCCTGGGCCTCCAGGGAAGTCCCTCTGCCCCACTTCCCCTCTCAACTCTCACATATTCTCTCCACCCTTTTATGTTAAGCCCAGAAGCCGCCAAGAAACCTTCCTGGCTTTCCACTTAGAATAATAGGTACCATATTTTAAATGCCTATTAAGTGCCAGGCTCTGTAAAAAGTAATTTATCTTTCTGGTCTCATCTAATCTTTGGAGACAGAGATGACTGCTTCTGTTTTACTGATGAGCAAGTTAGGGTTGAAGGAGGTAAAGTCACGATCTTGAGGTCATGTGAGGGAAGCGGCAGAGGTGGCAGAAATTCAAACTATACTCTGTCATGTTTTACAGAGCAGCTTAGGTACTTCTGTGCCTAAGGGACTTTGGGCTCCTCAAGGGCATAGATTGAGTGTATTTAGTTTTTGCATCCCCAGAATCTGGCACAAGCCCTCCATACATGCTGGCTGGCTGGCTGGATAGATAGATGGATACGTAGGAAGATAGATGGATGGATACCTAGTAGATGGGTGGGTGGATTTGTGGATGGGTGGGTAGATGAATTATAGATGAACAAGTGGCTAAATGATGGATGGATGGATGGATGGATGGTGGATAAGTACATAGATGGGTAGATGGAAGGAAGGAAGGATGGGTGAGGTGGATGAAGTAGAAAAAGACAAGAAAGGTGTGAGAGATAGACAATTTCCACATGAGAAAGTGCTCTTGCACATTAAGTCATTGGTGATGCTCCCCAATGATTAAGGATCATTGATCAAGGATGTTCCCCAAGGATCAAGCAGTTCAGAGGCCAACTCCTTTCAAAGAAGACTGGAAACAGATCCACCATTTATTCAGCACCATTATGGATCAGGCACCATCCTAAGAACCTTATGTGCATTAATCAATCCTCACAAAAGCCCTATGAAGAGAGTACTATTCTTATTTCTCAGATGAGAAATCAAACCACTTAACACAGGAGTGAGACCCCTGTGGACCCTCATAGCACTGCCTGCTGGTGGGATGTGAATCCGAAGCTACAGTAATTCCAAGGTGGCACAGAGGTAAAGAATCTGCCTGCCAATGCTGGGGACACGGGTTCAATATCTGGGTTGCAAAGATCCCCTGGAGTAGGAAATGGCAACCCACTCCAGAATTCTTGCCTGGAAAATCCCATAGACAGAGGAGCCTGGCGGGCTACAGGCCATGGGGCGGCAAAGAGTCAAACAGGACGGAGCATGCAAGCATCATCTCAACTCTGAAAGGTTTTCTGACCCCAGGGCCTTTGAACTTACTGGTCTCTGCTTGGGGCCATCTGCCCCAGGCTCCTTCTCACAGTCAGATCTTAGCTCAAACATTTCCTCTTCGAAAGGCCGTTATCAACCACCTTACTCAGCAGCCCCCCAACTATTCTAAGAATTACTTAGGGACAATACAGATTTGGCTGCTGTGGTAGAGACCCAAATAGATGTGGCTTATGCAATATCAAATATGTTTCTTCTCTTTCTCAGTAAGGAGAGGTCACTGGTTCTTGAAATGCGATATATACATCTGAGGTGTATGGGGCCCCCACAAAGCGGGCGGGTGCAGTGGTCGAGAGAGGGCTCTGAACCCAGCTCTGCCTGAATCCAAATCTCACCACCACCTCTCACGACTGAGGTCAGGTGGACCTGGCACAAGGATCTTAGCCTCTCTGAGCTTGTATTTCCGATCTGAAAATTCAGCTGTTAATAACATCCTATTTCATAACGATCCCAGGAATGGATACACACAAAATGTCCAGAGCAGGGTCAGCAAGCCAGGGCCTACTGGCCAAGTCTAGCCCACCAACTGTTTTCGTATGGCCTGCAAGCTACAAGTGGTTCTTACATGTTTCACTCACTGAAAAATATCAAAGAAGAAATCTCAATTCAGAGAATATGAAAATTATGTGAAATTCAAATTTTACTGTCCCATAAAGTTTTATTGGAACACAGCTCATTTGTTTCTGTTCGTTTCTGGCTGCCTTCATGCAAAAGATGCTGCTTCCCTGGTGGCTCAGATGGTAAAGAATCTGCCTGCAATGCAGGAGACCTACCTGGGTTTGGTCCCTGGGTTGGAAAGATCCTCTGGAGAAGGAAATGGCAACCTACTCCAGCATTCTTGCCTGGGAAATCCCATGGACAGAGGAGCCTGGTGGGCTACAGCCCACGGGGTCACAAAGAGTCAGACACGACTGAGTGACTAACACTTTCACTTGTACCAAGTGCAGAGTGCAGCGGTTGCGACAGGCTGTGTGACCCACGATGTCTGGCCCTTTACAGAGAAAGTTTGCCGGAGCCTCGTCTAGAGAGCGTTGCCTGGTACACAACAAACCTCAGATGGTGTTAACTCACTGAGGCCCTTGGGACGCTGCTATGGCGCAGGGGCCAGACTGGGTTTATTAAGTACCAATTGTGGGCTGCGCCCTGGGCTAGGAACATTATGTGGACAAATCTCATCTCAGCACGTGGAATTAGGTGTGACTATGTCCATTTTATGTGGAGAAGGCAATGGCACCCCACTCCAGTACTCTTGCCTAGAAAATCCTATGAACGGAGGAGCCTGGTGGGCTGTAGTCCATGGGGTCGCTGAGGGTCGGACACGACTTCGAAACTTCACTTTCACTTTTCACTTTCATGCATTGGAGAAGGAAATGGCAACCCACTCCAGTGTTCTTGCCTGGAGAATCCCAGGGACGGGGGAGCCTGGTGGGCTGCCGTCTCTGGGGTCCCACAGAGTCGGACACGACTAAAGCGACTTAGCAGCAGTAGCAGCATGTCCATTTTATAGATGAAGAAACTGAGGCTCGAAGAGGTGATGGCACTTGCCCGAGATCACCCAGCTGGATAAGTAGCAGAGCTGAGATTTAAAGTCAGGGTCTTCTGGTTCCACTGACTGCCCCCTTCCCTTCCCCTCCATATACACACCACCCATCCCACTGCCTGAGATGGCTCTGCAAAAATGCCAGCCACTGTTTCTCCAAGGCCTGGCAATGGAATCATCTGGAAGAGTTCGCTGAAAGTGCAGGTTCCTGGGATTTCCCTGCTGGTCCAGTGGCCAAGTGGAGAAGGCAATGGCACCCCACTCCAGTACTCTTGCAGGGAAAATCCCATGGACGCAGGAGCCTGGTAGGCTGTAGTCCATGGGGTCGCTAAGAGTCAGACACGACTGAGCGACTTCCCTTTCACTTCTCACCTTCATGCATTGGAGAAGGAAATGGCAACCCACTCCAGTGTTCTTGCCTGGAGAATCCCAGGGACGGGAGAGCCTGGTGGGCTTCCGTCTATGGGGTCGCACAGAGTCGGACACGACTAAAGCGACTTAGCAGCAGCAGCAGCAGCCAGTGGCCAAGACTGCACTCCCAAGGCAGAGGGCCTGGGTTTGATCCCACCTGCTGCAACTAAGACCTGATACAGCCCAATAAATCCTTTAAAAAAAAAACAAAGGCGATCCCTGAGCCCTACCGCAGACCTCCTGAATCAGCCTCTGTAGGGGGGACCAGGGATGCTTCGCCAGCAAGAGTTCCCAGAGGATTCCAGTGTCAGAGGGGTGGTCGGCGGGAGGAGCTCCCCATGGGCTGCAGCTGGCAGAGGGTGGGGATCTTCCCAAGGAAGGCTGAGCTGAGGAAGAGTTGGACAGGTAAGGGGAAAGCAAGGGGTGGCCTAGGCAGGGCAGCCTGCCCACGTGGAGTCGAGGAGGCACTGTTGAGGCTGGTCTCCACGAGCTCTGGAACTCCGGGGAGTTCTCCTACCCGGAGCTCTCCTACTGGGAAGATCTTCCTTTCCTCTGGGATTTTAGGAAGAAACTGGAAGCTCCTCACTCCAGCCTCCAAAACCCCATGTGATCTGCCTTTCCGTCATCATCTCCGACCTTCCTTTCCTCACTTCTTCCACCCTGGCCTCCTCTCTGGTCCTGAAACATACCTTGTTCCTGTCTCAGGGCCTTTGTACTTTCTGCTTCCTCTATCTTGCTCATCCTCAGACTTCAGCGCAACAGCCACCTCCGAGGGGCCTTTCCCGACCAGCTGCCTTCTCCCTCATAGGCATCTCTCCCCACAATCACGTCCCTGCTGTTATTTATCTGTTTATTGGCTCCTCCTCTCTCCTGGGGCTTCCCAGGTGGCTCAGTGGTGAAGAATCTGCCAATGCAGGAGAGGCAGGTTCGATCCCCGGGTCAGGAAGTTCCCCTGGAGGATAAAAATGGCAACCTATTCCAGTGTTCTTGCCAGAAGAATCCCACGGACAGGGGAGCCTGGCGGGCTATGGTCCGTGGGTTCGCAGAGTCAGACACGACTGAGCGACTGAGTACACACACACCTCTCTCCTGAGAAATGACTTCCTGCTTCCTTCACGGCTGTGCTCCTCAGAGCCCAGCACAGTGCCTAGAACTCAGAAATTATTCAGTACCTGGTGACCAAATGAACGAAAAATGTGAAACATGCCCCAGAGAAGGGCTGAGCCAAACTTCTAGGCTCTTCTCCTGGTGAAGTACTCAGCACCCAGGGGGTGGCCGGCTAAGGTTTGAGATGAGAGCTCTGTGGCATGAAAGTGGGTGGAGAGGGCCTTCCCTGGCGGTCCAGTGGCTAAGACCCCGCGCTCCCAATGCCAGGGGCCCACGTTCATCCCTTATCGGGGAACTGGATCCTTCATGCCACAACTGAGACCCAGTGAGGCCAGATAAATACTAAAAGAAAAAAAAAGTTGGGGAGATTTCCTGAAAGAGAAAACAAGGCAGCTGAAAGGGCCCTTTCCTTCCTCTTACCCCTTGGAGAGGAAGACATGCTGTTGCCTTCTGGAAATCTCCAGTCATCTCGCTGCCTCCACAGACCCGGGAGCTACCCCAGCTCCCTTCACTGAATAAGCCCTGGACCAGCCCTCCACAGGCACGCTCCCGTTAGATCCCACCACTCAACGAGTGACGAAGGGTCCCTGCGCCCATTTCACAGATGGAGAAACAGATTTGGAGAGGGAAAGGAATTTGTCCTGGGTCCAGGGTGAAACCCAAACACTGGAACTCAGCCCTCTCTCTAAAGCCCCTTTTCTTGGCCCCCATGTTGCCTGCCACTCAACCCCACCATCCATGCCACTTCTGCATACTCCCCTAAAGCGCCACTGTCAGACAGTCCCTCTGCAATCTAACTCAAAGTCAGGAGAAAGTCCCTCTGCAATCTAACTCAAAGCCAGGAGACAGGCAGCTTTGTTTCTGTTTCACCTGCAAATTTAGGGCTCAGTTTCCACCAGAAAGGCATAGAGAGGTGAAATATTTATTTGGCTGCGCTGCGTCTTAATTGCGGCATGTGGGATCTAGTTCCCTGACCAGGGATCGAACCTGGGCCCTCTGAATTGAAAGTACAGAGTCTTAGCCACTGGACCACCAGGGAAGACCTCTGCCTCAAGGTTTGAACCAGAGAAGTCAAAGAGTGAGCAGGAGAGGCAGGCCACGCTCCCAGTTTTATTCCCAGTCACAAAATTAGGCTGGCTCTGAAGGTCATTCATTGTACATATGGGGAGGGTGAGGCCCAAAGATGGGAAAGACTTGCTGAGGTCACACGTGGCAGAGTTGGACCCAGAACCAGACTCAGTTTCCCCAGCCATAAAATGGGTTAGACTGGGTGGGATGGGGAGCCTGGCAAATGTTCTCTCCCAGGCCTCAAGCTGTGCCTCCTGTAGGAAGTCTTTCCTCCTGCTCCCAGGTGGACTCAGTTTCTCCCAGGCAGTGGGCTCTCCCCCCTCCCCTGGACCCTCTCACTCTGCTTTGCAATAAGTTGTGTGTCTGTCCCTCTGCTACTAAACAGGAAGGAGGGTTGGGTCTTACTTGCTCTTGCAGACCTGGTGTCTCGTCCAGAGTTGATCACCTTTAGTTAAAATGTATGCATTTTTATTTAGGTGTATATGCAGTATCAGAGAAGGCAATGGCAGCCCACTCCAGTACTCTTGCCTGGAAAATCCCATGGATGGAGGAGCCTGGTGGGCTGCAGTCCATGGGGTCGCTAAGAGTCGGACACGACTGAGCGACTTCACTTTCACTTTTCACTTTCATGCATTGGAGAAAGAAATGGCAACCCACTCCAGTGTTCTTGCCTGGAGAATCCCAGGGACGGGGGAGCCTGGTGGGCTGCCATCTATGGGGTCGCACAGAGTGAGACACGACTGAAGCGACTTAGCAGCAGCATATGCAGCATACCAGCCCTTCATTCATTCAACCGGCGACCCCCGAGCATCAGGCACCACAGTGCTAGGAGTTGGAAGTTTGGCGATGGACACAATGAACACGGTAGACTGGGCTCCACTGCACAGAGCTCCTAGCAGAGTGGTGGAGATGGGCATTGCACCTCATCCTGCAAACATTCAAACTCACGTTGGCGGGGCCAGGAAGAGAGTGAGGTGCCAGGGCGTAAAATTTAAGATGTGAACTCTCGAGGTGGTAGTGTATGCCCCCTCCTCAGCCTGGCCCTGAAAGCACGAGCAGAGAGACGAGCCCTCATCAGGGAGGCAGGAGAGGGTCATGGAAGGCAGCCCTGAGAAGGGAAGATGTATAAACACACACGTCACTCAGGGTAATTGTTCTCCACTCCCTAACCAATCCAAGCCCCTTTTATATGACAAATATTCTGTGAACTCCTCACCACTATGAAAGTCATAGATAATATACTTGACTTGGTCGGGAAGATCCCCTTGAGAAGGAAATGGTAACCCATTCCAGTATTCTTGCCTGGAAAATCCAGTGGACTGAGGAGCCTGGCAGGCTACAGTCCCTGGGGTCAAAAAGAGTCGAACACGACTGAGCGACTTCCCTTTTCCCTTTTCCCTAGCAGTCCAGTGTGTTAAGACTTCGAACTTCCACTGCAGGGGGCACTCCCAAGGGTTTGATCTTTGGTTGGGGAACTAAGATTCCACGTGCTGCACAGTCAAAAGAAAAAAAAGAAGTAGATACTAGTCTTTGCCTAGGTACATAACTCATCCCCCAGCCAAATCAATACACGTAATGCCCTAACTTTAGCAGAAAGAATTACAAGGAAAATAATTTATATTAAACTTGTATGCATTTCAGTACACAAATGCCTGGTCACGACGATGACTCCAGAAAACACGATGAAGCGTCAGGTGCGTACCCTATACATAGACGCGCTGCAAGTGCAACAGAGGGAAAAACGAGCCGCAGGTGTGCTGGCAGCCCACATACCACGAGCGGCGCTGCCATCAGTCATGCGGTTTTTCCAGTGTCGTGAGTAACTCTCAGTGAAGTTCTGAACAGATGAAAAGACAGTTCTACAGCTGTTTCAGTCAATGGTTGCATTTCTGGAAAATTCGGGCTATGTTAAACCTTGGCACTGGTGGGAGATTTTGATGTGTTTAGATGTAAAATGGAGTCAGAGCCTAGGTTCGAGAAATCGTAAGCAGCCCTGTTTTGTGCGGTTCAGGCCACCCAGCGTACCAGCCTCTGCCCCCTGGGTGCCCAAGTGCCCCCCCAACTATCCTCAGGACAGCCCCACACTTTTCCAGGCCTTCTGGGCAGAATCACTGGAGCCAGCCTCCCGCTTATAGCCAGTGTCCAAACTGAAGGCCACTCTGTTATCTACTGGTCCTTCTATTCTCAACCTAATGGCTTGTTGACGCTTTATTTACATTATCAGGGGCCTGGCACGCCCCCACAGCAGCTTTTTTTTTTTTTTTTCCCAATTTGTGCACAACCTTGGCAATTAGCCTTGTAAGTAAAGGAGACATCAGCAGAAATTTCCTCCTGACCGATCTGAACCAGCCTTGTTCCCAAGAAGTCAGCAGCCCCTGGCTGACTCCACTGTGAATTCTCAGCTGCTCCAGACCAGCCCTGTGGACAATAACCAGCTCCCCTGTGCGCTCACAACCAGAAATGGCAGCTCATGAGGTCTGGAACCCCTGCTGTTGTTTTTTAGAACCAGAACCATAATGAGTGCTTCTATGAGCTAAAGCCTTTTTTAAAAAAAATAATTTTGTTGATTTATTTTTTTGGCTGTGCTGGGTCTTAGTTGTGGTATGTGAGATCTTCAGTCTTCATTGAAGTACGTAGTATCTTTAGTTGCGGCGAGTGCGATCCAGCTAGCTCATCAGGGATCGAGCCCGGACCCCCTGCATTGGGAGTGATAGCCACTGGACCACCAGGGAAGTCCTTATGAGCCAAAGACTTAACTCCAACAGACTTTCTTACCCAAGCAGCTAATGCATAACTGGGTTTCTCTTCCTTGAGAAGGAAGAGACAGAAAAAGAAAATTTCTTTTATTTCCTCCTTCATCCTTTCACCTTTCCCTAACAAGCCCCCGCCCCCACCCCCCCCCACCCCACAATTAGACATGCACCTCCTGGTCTCCAAGAGGGAGATCTTATCCAGAATAAAGTACTTCACTTCTTGCCTTTAGAATTTCCAGATTTTAAGTCCTCCCAATTGAAAGCTAGGGATCTTTTAAGAGTAAAGGATGATGATTCATGATTCATCTTTTATAATTATCCTTGGAACCAAACCCATGAGGCATGCAGACCTACTGTGTGTTGTTTCTACTCATCCTCACCACCTCCAGGATAGACCTTTCTCATCCCCGTGTTGCTGATGAGGAAACAGAAGTTCAGAGAGGGCTGTGACTCGCCCAGGGTCACACAGAAGGTCCGCTGCAAAGCCGGAATTCATCCCGGATCCACTGTTCTCAGAGCCCACCCTTGTTACAGTCACCCTGCTGCAGAGTCCTTTTCCTTCTCCCAGGGTAGAAATAGCTGTTTACTCTATTTTCTATGAACAGGTTTCCAATGAAGCCTCCAGAATGTGTGTGATCAAGCCAGCGAATTCAAAAATACAGCTCTTATTACGGAGCTTAGTATTAGCCAGCCACCCACCCGCCTGGCTCTAATTAAAGGCCTGTCTGTCTTCGGCTTACAAATCTCGGCTTTCTGGGGCTTATAATTTAACCAGTTGCAATTCAAGCCCCAGAGAGTTGCTGGTAGAAGACTGGCCTCTCCACTCCCCATCTTACTGAGGCTAGTGATAGAGAGACAGGGTACCATTAATATGGCCTTGGGTTCGAACCCTGACTCGGCAGCTCAGGGGTGGGGCTCAGGTAAGGCCAGCAAGTCCAGAATCGATATTATTGATTTTTTCTTTTCTTTCAGACTCCAAGATGGCTCAACATGGCAGATCCTGTCTTTATAATAGATATAGATATTTTTGTTTGTCATGCATTTTTTTTTTGCATTAAGTATGATTTTCTAAAATAGTGCCCTAAAATATTATATATCTTGATTTCTGAGTTTTGGGAGACTTCAGTTTTGCACCCTTAAATTTTTTCACTCTAGTCTTGGCCCTGGTGCCACTTCATATAACCTTTGTCAATTTATAATAGATATAGATATTTTTGTTTGTCATGCATTTTTTTTTGCATTAAGTATGATTTTCTAAAATAGTGCCCTAAAATATTATATATCTTGATTTCTGAGTTTTGGGAGACTTCAGTTTTGCACCCTTAAATTTTTTCACTCTAGTCTTGGCCCTGGTGCCACTTCATATAACCTTTGTCAAGTTACCACCCACTCGCCTCCAAGCTGCAGTTTTCCCACCTATAAAGTGACGTTACTAATAGGACCTACCTCATTGTGTGGCTGGATCTCAATCCCTGGCATACAGCTGGCACACAATAATAGCTGCCAGTGTGGGGGAAGAGAGAAACTGGCATTGGCATTTGGGGTGGGATGAGACTTTGATGCAAGACTGTGCATCACAGGGCTTCTCCCATCCTGAGCTCCCACCCACTGAATACCAACCCCACATGTGACGATCAGAAATGCCTGCCACCCGCAGTTTTCCCATTGCCTCCCAGAGGACAGTGCCACCACCACCAGGCTAGGTCACCGTCTTGGAGTCACACAGACCTGGGCTCAAATCCAGGTTGTCATTTAGCTGTGTGACCTTGGGCAAGCTCCTTAACCTCTCTGAGCCTCTCGTTTTTTTTTTTTTTCTCTTTCATTGGCAAAATAACACCAGTATCTCATAGGGGTGATTTGAGTGTTTGACTATCCAATTTGTGGTAGTTGCTGCTGTTATGATCATGTCATTTGTATTCAAAGCAGTAAGCTCTTCTTGGAGCAAAGCTCTCTTGTGGCAGTTTGTGGGGGAGGAGGGAACCAGCTACCAGATGAAGTTGTGAAGGAAGAAGCAGATCTAGCCTGCTAATGTGTATTGTTTAAATTGAACTGTATTTACATATTTTAATTAGCTGCCAGCATTAACAATTTGGAAGATTTCATGGGGAAAAACTAGACTTGTTTATTTGTTTGCTTCTCTTAAGAAGTCGGAAAATGAAAAAAAAAAAAAAAAGAAGTCAGAAAATGAGGCTGCCTTTGGACCACCTCTTTTCCCTCCAGGAGCTGGTGAGAGGGGCCTGAGCATCCCTTGCTGCTCCGGGAATTTTACATCCAGCCGGCTGGAGCTGTTTGTACTTTCTGCCTGGGTCTCGTAGGCCACCCTGTTTGCAACCCCTGGGAGGGGGAAGGACGGAGCCCTCCTTAGGAAACTGGAAGGACGGGTTCTAAAAGGAAGCAAAGGAGTGGGTCTGGGTTGTCAGGGAAGATAAGAAGCCCTGGCGGAATTCGGAGTGCCTCAAAAGTGGCTGAGAGAATCAGGTTTTATTTGTTCAATCTTGCAAGCTCATCGCAAATTGCTAAGAGCGAGGAAAATGTTAACATTCTAGGGATGGAGGCTGAGAAGAGGCATAGCGAGAACAAAAACCTGGACCCTGGAATCCTCCTAAATTGCCCAAGGAAAGTGGGCAGAGGCTGGGACCAATCAGATAGGGGATGGAGCACCAGGTCAGGAGACCCCTAATCTAGTCCTGCCCTGCCGCGGACTGGCCTGGAGACCTGGGTCAGTCACTCCCCTCTTTGGGCTGATCCTAGACTCTTACCCTAGAACGAGTAAAAGGGAAGCATTGAACCAAGGAGGGGCCTTCAGGCTCTGAAATTTGAGGTCATCTTCTTCATTACACTCATCATCATCCCAGTACACAGTAGGCGCTTAAGCAGCATTGTACTGTTTTTCCACACAGGTGCACGGAGCTGTGAGGCAATTTTGCCTCATCCAGGGCTGTATTCTCTGAAGGCAGGGCTTAACAGTTCTAGGAACAGCCGGAGAAAGGAGCTGTGTTTATAATCGCTGCCTGGGCTGTGGGCTGGAACTCTAGGGAAGATTCCAAACACAGGCAAGCAAAAAAAAAAGGGGGGGTTAAATGAGAGCTGGGGTCCCTTGGAGGGCTGAGGGCTCAGGAGACAGACTGTAGGGACCGGGTAAGGGAGCCTGGTCCTGAGCAACCACTGGTCCGGCTCAACTGTGATCTCTCTGAGGAGGGAATCGAGTGGTGAGTACCTTACCCATGGCAGCTGCCATAGGGCCTGACATGCTTGAGGGATGCATGAATAATTGATGAAAAGAAAGATGGAGACAAAGATGAATATAGGAAAGGAGAGAGAGGAAGGGATGGATGGATGGATGGATGGTAGAAGACTAAAGGATATTGGATGCTGCATAAGTGGATAGAAGATGGATGAATTTTAAAATGCAGAATGAGTGGAAGGAGGAAAGAATGAAGGGAGGGAGGGAAGGTAAGGAAGAGAGAAAAGGAAAGTAGAGGAACTGACAGGTGGAAAACTGGGTGGATGAATGAACAGGTAGACAGTAGGGCAGTGAGAGGGAGGAAGATGAACCATATCCAGTTGGATGGATGGATGGGTGAGTGGACACCTAAGTGTAAACTGGTAAGTGGCTGGCTGGCTGGATGAACGTAAGAATGGAGAATGGGTGAAATGGAGGAATTAGGTGTGTGGTAGGTGAATGAATGGATAGAAAATGGAGTGGATAGATGAAAGGGTGGAAGAAAGGAGGCTTAGGTCTGCCTCTGAAAAACAATCCACTAATAAGCATTTATTGCGCCCCCACTGTGTGCCTAGCCCCATTCTAGGCACTGTACAGACAGAGAAATAAGGTCAGGCTCCTTCCCCACCTGACTTCCATATTCCAGAACCGCCTCCCCCACACACAAGGAATTCACTGTCCAGTTGGGGAGAAATATTCAGAGGCTGAGTCCGTTGGCTAAGACAGCTCAGGTAATAGCTACAATCCCCAGCAGTCCATCAAGTCAGCCTGCAAACCGGGCTCTTCCACTGCAGTCTCAGAACCCTGAGTAGGAGCGGAAGATCCTGGCCAGGCTTCTTGTGTGGGCTGCGAGGAAGCTTTCTGAAATGTCTCCCTGACTGGCAGCTCGGTGAGGGCAGGAACCACGTCTGTGCTCACCGCTGCATCCCACCCTCACACAGAATGTGTGAGGCCCACCCTCACACAGAATGCAGTCAATGGCGTTTCTTCCATAAATGAATGAATAGGTGAGGGAATGAATGAATGGAAGCCTAGTAGCCTGTCCTATGGCAGGAGGCAGACTCCATCACCTTTGCAAACCTCAGTGCCCTTGCACCTGCCATGGATTTCCCTGGTGGGCCAGTGGCTAAGACTCCAAGCTCCCCAATGCAGGGGGTCTGGGTTCAATCCCTGGTTGGGGAACTAGATCCCACATGCAGCAACTAAGAGTTCACATGCTGCGAGGAAGGTCGAAGATCCTGAGAACTGCAACTGAGATCCGGTGCAGCCATATAAATGAATAAATAAATATTTTTAGAAGGAAAATGCTTTGTAAACTAGGTAGAGGTTTACAGATGGAAAGTGTGACATTAATAGAGGCAATAGTAGTAACATTAGCATCTATCATAGGAGCAATAATGGCCCCAGAAGTGATTATGTTGGTGGTGGTGATGATGGCGTTATTACTGGCAGTGGTAATAGAAGTATTAATGAAGGCAGTGATTTTATTGATGATGACAGTGGTGGTTATTTTCTTGGTGATAGGAAGGACAGAACTATCAGTAGCTGGGGAAAAGAGAAGGGAGGACGTTCTAGGAGGAAAAAAATATTCTGAGTTCAGTTGCAAGTGACAGAAATCCAATTCAAACTGGCTTATGCTCGAAAAGAAGGGGAGGGATGATTTATTGGCTCAAGCAACTGGAAAGTCCAGAAGTAGCTCTGGCTTCTAGCCCAGATAAACAGGCCCTCGAACCATATTGTGAGGACTTGTCACTGCAACTTAGTCTCTCTCCATCTTTGGTCTCTGCCTTCCCGTGGGTGAGCTTCATTCTCAGGCAAGCTCTCTGGGTTTCCTGGCCTCCCATATCCCAGCTAGACATTCCCCTTCAAAAGAGAACTGCTCCTCTCCAGTCCCAGGAGCTATCCAAAGTCCCAGGGCTTGCTTTCACTGGCCCATTTTGTATCACATGTCCATCACGCAGCCGATCACTGTGTCTAGGAGGGTTGGAATATGCCGACTGGACCAGCCCAGGTCGTATGGCCACTCCTAGAACGGGAGGTGGATAGGTGGCAACAGGGAAGGAGGAAAGAGATGTACATGGCAGGAAACCAGTGGGTGGCCTTCAGAGGCAGTGCCCGGCAGGTGACAGAGGTCAGAGGGCCTGGTGCTTGGTAGGTGCTCAGCAATTAATTTTTATCCTCCCTGTGCTCTGGGGATAGGTAACAACTCTTAAGTTGGATGACAGAGCAGAGCTGGGTTCACATCCTGGCTCTGCTATATGCTAGCTGTGTGACCTTGGGCAAAGTAACTTCTCTGTGGCTCAATTTTCTCATCCATAAAATGAGATGACAAGAATGGATCATTTTGAGTGTTAAACAACTTATTGCTTAGAGCAGGGCCTGGCACATAGTAAGTACTGAATAAATAGAAGTAATGTTGCCAATTTATATAACTTATGGGGGTTAAAATCTCTTCTCTCTGACTGGACACTCGTCTCCTGGATCTTCCTACAGCTGTATCCTTCTCCTTCAGGTCTCAGTTCAGATGTCACCTCCTTCAGGAAGCCCTCCCTGACCACCACAGCTAACAATATCCTCTCCACACCTGGTCACTCTCTATTCCATTAACCCATTTTCTTTGTAGTATCTGAAGTGACCTTGTTAATTTATGTTTTCCCATTTAATATCTGTTCCCCACACCCAACTGTCAGAGACTTGAAGACAAAGTCTGTGTTGGTCACTGCTGTGTCCTGAGAATCTCAAACAGGGCCAGGCACATAGCTTTGGCTCCATAAATGTTTGCTGAGGGGAATTCCCTGGTGGTCCAGTGGTTGAGACTTCACCTTCCAATGCAGAGGGTATGGGTTCAGTCCCTGGTCGGGGAGCTAAGATTCCCCCCATGCCTCTCAGCCAAAAATATCAAACCATAAAACAGAAACAATATTGTAACAAATTCGATAAAGACTTTAAAAATGGGTCACATCAAAAAAAGAAAGAAAAAATCTAAAAAAAAAACATTTGCCAGATGAATGAATGGATTCCTCTTTTTTCCCTGACACAGTGTCTTTGTACAGTATTTCCCGCATCAGGGCGGACTCTGGGATAGAGATGCGGTCATGGGGGAGCGGTGCAGAGCCACACTCCCCACAATGGCCGGGGTGGAGCGGTGCGGGGCGGGGGGGGGGCCTGGATGAGCCTGTCACCCTCTGCCTTCAGAGAAGTGTTCGCTTTAGTCTCTGTCCCTGGCTGTGTGCAGGGTCGCAGCTCTGGGGGGCCTCGTGGGGCCAGGGTGTCCACCTTGACTTGGGTCAGCCCAGCCAAGGTCAGGCTAAAGCCAGAAGGCTAGGACGCTCGGATTACACATCCTTACATGTCCGGCTGCTTAGCGGGGATTAGTGCAGACACCACGCCTACCTGTCCTGTCCAGGACCGAGACAGGGGCCCAGGAGGGTGGGTCACAGGCTACCTCTGTGTCCCCACCCTTTAGACCCATCCTGGCCTGGGGAAGCTTCAAGACCCAGCAGACACTGGGCCAGGGCTGGCAGACAGCATGCCTTTATTTTCCGAGCTTCTTCATTGCCATTTGCTGAACGTCTCCTGTGTTCCAGGCCTGAACCCAGCACTTGATAGTTTCTCATTTGGTCCTTCAGGATGGCAGACTGGGTGGGGGAACTTCCCTGGTGATCCCGTGGTTAAGGATTCTAGCTTCCATTCCAGGGGCACAGGTTCAATCTCTGGTCAGGGAACTAAGATCCTACATGCCATGCAGCCAAAAAATGAATTAAAAAAGCAAAAGATGGCTTTAAAAAAAAATGTGGTTGCTCAATAAATAGTCATGGAACACCTACTGTGTGCCTGGCACAGGTCTCAGCAGTGGGGACACAGAAGCGATAAAGGTGGTTGCTGTATTCTTGGAGCTTTTAAAAGGCAGGACAGACAGTCAGTGAGGAAATGAAGATTGTTTTTAAATGCACTTCAGCTCCTAAAGCAAGGGATGGAGGAGAGGAAGGGAAGCCGTGGGTCAGCAGGTGAGACCCCCCGCCTTATCCTCGCTCTGGTCTCAGGAAGGTGATTTGTGCCCCGAAATCCTTTGTTGGTTGGGAGGAGCATCGTTGTCTAGAAGAGAGTTAAACGTGCCCCTCTGCCCATGGAATTCTCCAGGCAAGAATCCTGGAGTGGGTTGCCCACTCCTTCCTGCAAGGGATCTTCCTGACCCAGGGATCGGACCCAAGTCTCCTGCATTGCAGGCGATTCTTTACCGCCACAGAAGCCCGAATGTGAATCATTGTCCCATAAGCATGGGCTGAATGACTGAGTGACTATTCTGCTGTTGCTCAAAAGCCCTCCATGGCTCCTCATTGCCTGCAGGCTCCCCTGCAGGCCCCGCAGCCAGTCTTCACAGCCCCCAGTCCTCCTCTGGCCTCACCGGCGTGTTCCTCCCTGTTCTCGCCTTCTCAGAAGTGGCTGCCACCCGCTTGCTGGTTGCTCAGGACAGAACCCAGATTCCTCCTTGAGTCTTCTTTCCCTCACCTCACACGTCTGAGCCGTCGGCAATTTGGTTTGTTTCACCTTCAAAATATGCCTTGAATCTGTTTTCTGGATTCTCAACAGCCACCACCGTCTCTCTCCCGGACGCCTGCCGGGTCCTGTCACTTAGATTCTTGCTTCCATGTCAGTCTCCCCACAGACTGTTTACCAAATGCAGCTGGAGGGTCTTAAAAACCTGCGTGACACCGTGCCACTAGCTTGCTGAGAAGCCCTCTGCGGCTTATGTGGTTCTCAGAATCTAAACATCCTATCAAGTCGTCAAGGCTTTCTTCACTTCTCTCTAGGACCTCATCTCCGACACCCCTGCCTTCCTCCCAGTTCTGGGTGCATAGCTCGCCTTTCTCTTCCTCTTACAGTCTGTTCCCTGACTCAGGGCCTTTGCACTTCCTGTTCTCTCTCCCTGGGACACCTTGTCCGCACGTCTTCCCATGCCCAGCTCCTTTGCATCCCTCAGATCTGCCCCCAAATGTCAGCCCTTCAGAGAGGCCCTCCCTGGCCTCTCACACTAAAGTAGTCACTCCTCCCCTCCCTATTTTTTTAAATCTCGTTACTTTGTTCTATTGGCAGGATGTGGAGTGGAGAATGGTGGTGGGGAGGGCTTCAGGGAGGTCTGAAAATGGAAGAAAATGCAAAGATGGGTCTAAGGGCAGGGGGAGAAGAGGGCAACAGAGGATGAGATGGTTGGATGGCATCATCGACTCAATGGACATGAGTTTGAGCAAACTCCGGGAGATAGTGAAGAACAGGGAAGCCTGCAGTCCATGGGGTCGCAAAGAGTTGGACACGCCTGAGCGATTGAACAACAAAGGAAGACATAGCACGACCAGGAAGCGCAGACGGTAGCACAGAGCAGTGGGGGGCTAGAGTGGGCGAGGGTTCCAGCCCCACACCCCTGATCCAGAGTATCCCATGGGCCCAGCTGCAGACCCAGCATCCTTAAGGGGCCTGTGACTGCTTCTCTGGCACTGTTTGATCCTTTCCCTCATCGCTGGCCACACTTCTAATGATTTATTCCTAGGCTCACAGACCGAGATCCCTGCAGAGGCCAAGCAGGCCTCATAAACAACTTGCGTGGGCTGCCTGTAAGACTTTAAAAGCTCAGGCTTGGATGAGCTGGCGCTCAGCCCCAGCCTGGGGTTCACAGAAGAACATAGGCCCAGAGAAGCCAGAGCGTCGTTTTTTTTTTTTTTTTTTTTTGAGAAGTTGGAAATCTGGGTTCATAGGGAAATAAATGTTGGCAGATAATTACTGTGTGGGCTCAAATTACCCGTCCGTAGGCAGGCGGAGCCCTCCAGTTGGAGGGTGGTCTGAGTTCGTACTTGGCACGGCCACTCACCCTTCACCGGTACCAAGTGGTAGTCTGGGCTGTGCATGCTTCCCCCATGATTTCATCCCTGCCTCCCAAACACCCGTGTGGTGGAGACTATCCTGAACCCCACATTACAGATGAGAAAACTGAGGTTCAGAGAGAGGTGTGATTGTCCATGCCAGGGCTCAGCCTCTACATGGCCTCATGTGGCCCCAATGCTAAAGAGATTCTAAACTCTGAACTAAAAGGTTTTGCCTGATTTGCCTGATTTCTTCCTCCATTCCTGTCCCCTTCATACAACAGGAAACTAAGGCTCAGAGAGGTTAAGTAGTGTCCCAGAGGTCACCCGGCTGGCAAGAGCCAGGATTACAGCCCAACTTCTGCCCAGTGTCAGAGCCTACAGGTTAAACCCTTTATTATCTGTCCAGCTCCAAAGAAAAGCAGCTCTGAAAAGTTCAAACAGCCACAGAATCTTGGCAATGCTGAAACCATTACCTGTGTACACAGCTAGTAAGTGTAAGTTTCTAAGTGCTAGGACCCTGGACCCTTCCCTGGAAACCTTGGGTTGCAGCCAGGACCCTCAGATGGCATTTTTTGGAGGGACTGGAAATCTCAGGAGTTTTGTTTAAACACTGACATCCTGGCAGCTGGTTTATTTTATTTGCCAACTCCTAAGCCTTGGTTCCCACTCCTACCAGACCCCAACACAGTTTGGAGGTTTCCAGATGGAATCTGGAACCTGAACAGCAGCTTGGAGCTCCACATGGTGTATCTCTTCCAGTCCTCCATCCGCCACCCTGTGGTTTGTGGGGGAAGGGAACTGGCATTTACTGAGGACTTATTGGATGCCAGGCAGCTTCTGTGTTGTATTTCAGTGTGACTCAGTCACTTTCTGGCTGTGTGTTCCTGGGCGAGTCACTTTGCCTCCATGAATCTTAATTTTCTTGCATGTTAAATGAAGAGAAAAATTTTGTTAGCTAGGTCACTTTTTATTTGAAAGAATCAGAAACTCAAATCAAAGAAGGGCACTGATGGGTTCATATTATTTCGAAGTCCAGGGAATGATTTCAGGAATGGCTGTATCCAGCTGCTCAGCTAGTGTCATCAGAAACCTGCCTTTGTCTCTTAGCATGGAGTCCCTCTACACTGGCTGTATTCTTGGGCAAATTCTTTCCAGAGGGCCAAAAATTACTCTCTGGCCCCTATACGTGGATATCCTGTCAACTCAGCAGTCTCTGATGAAATTATTTCCCAATAATTTCAGAAGCAATCCCAGAACGAAACTTGATTAGCCAGTTTGAGTCAGGCCCGCACTGCTAAACCAATCATTGTGTCCAGGGGAATAGATGAACTGTGGTCTTGGAGAAGACTCTTGAGAGTCCCTGGGACAAGCAAAGAGATCAAATCAGTCAATCCTAAAGGAAATCAACCCTGAATATTCATTGGAAGGACTGATGCTGAAACTGAAGCTCCAATACTTTGGCCACTCATTGGAAGAGCTGACTTATTGGAAAAGACCCTGATGCTGGGAAAGATTGGAGGCAGGAGAAGAAGGGGATGATAGAGGATGAGATGGTTGGACGGCATCACTGCCTCAATTGGACATGAGTTTGCGCAAGCTCTGAGAGATGGTGAAGGACAGGGAATCCTGGCGTGCTGCAGTCCATGGGGTCACAAAGAGTCGGACGCGACTGAGCAACTGAACAACAACAGCTGGTAAACTTGGATCTCGTTCTCACCCTCCCTGGGACTGAGGACTACACTCACCTTCACTCAACCAGAAGAGTGGAGGAGGGTTGATTTCCTCCCGAAACGCTGAAGTCTTAAACATCAAAAATGACACGGGACTTCCCCGAAGGTGCAGTAGTCAGGATGAAGCGCTCTCACTGCCAAGGGCCTGGATTCAATCCTTGGGTGGGGAACTAAGATCCCACAAGCTGTCTGTGCAGTGTAGGAAAAAAAAAAAAAAGACAAAAGTATCTATCTCCTAGGTACTTGTGAGAATTAGAAGAGATAATATGCTGGGCCTGGCTCTTAGTACCTGCTCGGTTAACAACTTGCCTTTGTCTTCTCTCTCCTGAACCCCTGACTATCTCCCTGACCCAGCATGCCCATCCTAGAGTTAGGCAAGGCTGGGTTCAAGTTCAATCCTAATTCTCCTGTGTGACTTTGGACACGTTTTTTAGCTGCTCCAAGCTTCAGATTGGTCCTCTGAAAAGTGGAAGTGATAAAACTTACCTCCTGGGATGGTTGTGAGTAAAAGCCTAGAGTGAGTGAACAGTATACAGTAGGTGTTCAATAGGTGGCGGCTTCCAGCCTTCCCTCTCTGTACACACCTGTCCCAGCCAGACTGGACTGACTCTCAATCCCTACCTCCAAACCTTTGTACCTTCGGTAACCTCCATCTGAAACACCTCCTCCTTCCATCTCCACCTGCTGGAATCCATCTCAAGTCCTTAAGTCCAGATGAGTCCTCCTGGTAAGGAAGGCTTCCCTCTCTGTGCCTTGGTTTTTCCCAACTGCAAAATCAGAATGAGAGTGTCTTCATCTTCGGGTTGACTTAAAGAGTTAATAAGATGGAACTGCCGATGGAAAGCACTCTACCTAGCATGAGTAATCAATAAACACTAGCTGTTATTATTGTATCATTGTTATTAGATGTTCGGCTGGTAATTCCAGCTTGTGTTTCCCCATAATGCCTCACGCAGGGTGATGACTCAATAAACTTGCTGCATGTGGGTGGTCTAGCTGGGGCCACAGTTTCTGAACCCACCCACTCATCCATGCATCCAACAACCATCCAGTCATCTATCCGTTCATTCGTTCATTTGTTGCACCAATATTTCTGAGTGTCAACTCCTTACCGAGCTCTGTGATGGGCAATAGAGATCCAGCCTTGTGAGACAGACACAGTTGCTGCCCTCACAGTGCTAATCTGGGTGGGTGGGCAAATGAATAAACAAGATGACTGCAGACTGTGGCTCATCCCCAACAAAGTGAAAGAGTGTGTGGCCAGACTGAGTGAGTAGGGAGGAGGTTACTCTGGATCAAGTTGTCAGCGCACCCTCTCTGAGGAGGAAATGTGAGGAATAAGAAGGAGCCAGCCACAGAGAAATCTGGAGCGAGGGCATTCAAGGGAGACCAAATAGCAAGTGCAAAGGTCCTGAGGCAGGAATGATCCTGGTATGTTGAGGGGCAGCTGGATGCCAGTATGATAGAAGACAGGGACTGTGTGGGAGAAAGCAGAGGAGAAGAAATGTGAGAGGCCAACGTGGATCAGATCAGGCAGGGTCTTGTAAGCCCCGTAAGAGATGGGACCTTATTTTGAATGCAAAAGGAAGCCACTGGGGGGTGGTGTCGGGGGCAGCTGTAAGAAGGGGAAGGACAAGGCCTAGCCTCTACCTTAAAAAGGCTGCTATGACAGGGACAGTAAGAGTTGAGCCACACATCAGAAGGGCATTTAATTCAGTCTGGGGAAAGTTGAAAACGCTTTTTTGAGGAGGTGACATTTCTGCTGAGTCCTGAAAGAAGTCAGGAAGCAAAACTGTGTGAGGGATATGGAGTGGGGAAAGGGCACTCCAAGCCCAGGGGCAGCAAAGGAGAACATGCCGAGGGGTCCGCTGACCCCGTTATGACAGGAAAATGAGAGGCTGCTGGGATCCAGAGAAGGAAGGCGTCAAAGAAAAAGAATCAATGACGCTTGTTAAGATGGGAAGGCCGACTTTATTCAGGACCCCTGAGACCGGCGTGGGGACCACTGTAACGGACGGGGTTTTACAGTAGGAGAGAGATGGGTGTCAGCTCGGAGCACGGCCAGAGCGAGTGGGAGTTATAGCCAAGGAGCAGGGTGGGGTCAGTGGACAGAAGATCACTAAGAGGAAATGCCAGCGGAAAAGGGGGACTCTGCGGACTTGCCTCGTGGTCCGGAGGCTAGGACCCCACACTCCCAGTGCAGGGGGACTGAGTTCAATCCCTGGTCAGGGAACTAGGTCCCCAAAGCTGCAACTAAAAGAAAAAAAGATCCCTCGAGCTGTAACTAAGACACAGCACAGCCAAATAAATTAAAAGATAAATAAAAATAGATGTTTTTTTTAAAAGGAGGGATTCTAGCCAAATTAACCTGACAGGATCCTTGGCTGAATATCTGAGGGACTCCTTTCCAAAGTAGATCCTTGGTGGGGCAGGAAGAAGCGAATCAGAGTGAAACTGCTGCTACTAATACTAAATACTAATACAATCTGTCCTGCCCTTAGTGTGTGAGGCCGGGAAATCCTTTCACATCCGCCCTCACGACCTCTCTCACCTCGTCTCCTCTCCCTCTCCCTTTCGCTCACCCTGCTTCAACCTCTCTGGCCAACATGTTCCCACCTCAGGCCTTTGCACATGCTGTCGCCTCTGCCTGGAATGCTTTTCCTGCTGATGGCCACATGGCAGCTCCTCCTTATCATTCAAGTCTCCGCTCCAGTGTCATCTCCCCACAGAGGCCCTCCCTGACCCCTGCAGCGGCAATAACTCATCTCATGGGCATCTTCTTTCCCAGTAACCTGCTCCATTTTTCCCTAGCAACAGTCACCACCCAAAATAATCCTCTTGGCTTGCTACTGTTCACTGCATGTCCCTTCCCTCTACAAGGTGGTCAGCTCTACACAAGCTGGGATTTTCGCCCGGTTTGTCCACTGCTGTATCCCTAGAGGTTAAAATGGTACCTGGCATCATTGAACAAATGAATGAGGTCAATCTTAATAAAAACCTCACCATGTTGATATTATTATTCCCTTTTTACAGATGGGGAAACTGAGCCTCAGAGAGGAGTTCCTTGTGTAAATTTTCACAGCCATGTGAGGGATACAAACTCTTTGGCCTCCCTCCAGTGAATAACAGCAATAGCTAATTGTAACAGTCCCACCTTAGAATAATCTTATGTTGGGATTTCCCTGGTGGTCCAGTGGTTAAGACTCTATGCTTCCACTGCAGGGACCCCAAGTTCAGTCCTTGAGTTGGGGAACTAAGATCCTACACATACATGGCGTGGCAAAAAAGGAAAAAAGAAGTCTTGAGCTGAAGTCTTCCTCTCAGTTTCTCTTTTTTTTTAATGAGCCACTAACTTTCACTGAACCCTTACTGTGCGCCAGCCATTATCTCAGTGAATATTCAGTGAAGTAGGAACTGCTTATCCCCATTGCGGAGATGAAGAAATTGAGAAGCTCGGAGAGGTTAAATAACTTGTCCAAGATCTCACAGCTGGAAAAATCAAGAAGCTGGGATTGAAATGCAGGTCTAGTTCGTAACCAGTGCATTCTAGTACCTCCATCTCACTGGACCTAGTTTGTTCATTCATTGTTTTTAAATTCACTTATCCCACTTTCTGCTTATATGTGACAAATAAGTGAAGGCAGGCTCACTGTTAAAGAAAGTGGATGAAAATCCATATTATAGAGTCTCCCCGATAATGACGATCTGGCAAGATCATCATTGTTTTTAACCTCACATTACTATTGAAAGATCACAGCTGGAGGAGAAGCATCAGTTTAGCTCTTGTCTTGCTGTTCATCTGGGCTTGCATTATTAATACTATCTCCAAGCGGTTGTTTCTTTGCGAGGATCTTTGTAAGCCATTTATCTTTGTCTGTGGTCTTCCCTTGTGGCTCAGCTGCAATGTGGGAGACCTGGGTTCGATCTCTGAGTTTGGAAGATCTCTTGGAGAAGGGAAAGGCTACCCACTCCAGTATTCTTGCCTGGAGAATTCCATGGACAGTCCATGGGGAGGCAAAGAGGCAGACACGACTGAGCGACTTTCATTTTCACTCTTATCTTTGTCTTCAAGGAATAGTTTGGTTAACACCAGAGTATAGAGGACTTCCCAGGTGGTGCTGGTGGTAAAGAACCCACCTGCCAACGCAGGTAGACGTAAGAGAAGAGGATTCAGTCCCTGGGTGGGGACGATCCCCTGGAGGAGGGCAGGGCCTGGAGAACCCCATGGGCAGAGGAGCCTGGCGGGCTGCAGGCCATGGGGTTGCCAGAGTCGGACATTGAATGACTAAGCACACAGGACACAGTGTAAGGAATCTGGACTCCAGCTCCACCAGGCGGATTCGGATACCCGAGATTATGCTGCAGTGCGTACACACACACACTCTCTCATGACTCTACGTCAAAGTTTATTCCTGACTCGTGCCATTTCCACCAAGGAACCAGTAACAATCCCGCACATCTCTCTTCTGAGTGGTGACTTGAGAATCCAGTAGCCCCATCCTCTCAACATGAGACCTCCGTTCCTGCAGCAACAGATCCTCAGTGGATATTGTGTGAGGAAGATCAGAGATGTGAAGACACTTGGCTTGAGAATGCCTGTGCTAAGTCGCTTCAGTCGTGTCCGACTCTTTGCAACCCCATGGGCCGTAGCCCACCAGGCTCCTCTGTCCATGGGATTCTCCAGGCAAGAATACTGGAGTGGGTTGCCATTTCCTTCTCCAGGGAATCTTCCCAGCCCAGGAACTGAACCCGCGTCTCTTAAGTGTTCTGCTTGGCAGGCGGGTTCTTTAGCATAGTGCCACCTGGGAAGCCCTAAGAATGCCCGGCCAGAATTAACAAGCAGGCCTCTCGACTATCCTCACATCCATTTTACTTCAATATGAATCTCTAGAAAGACTAAAATGCTACATGAAAAGGAACTATTGTCAAGCCGCCCAAATGCCTCTTTCTAAATGTGTATTAGAGGAACTCCCTGGCGGTCTAGTGGTTAAGACTCTGTGCTTTTGCTGCCCAGGGTCCAGATTCAATTCCTGGTCGGGAAGCTGAGACGCCACAAACCATGCAGCACAGCCAAAAATAAAAAAGAGTAAAAGAAAAAATATATTGGCCATTAACCAGCAAATCTGGCTATTGTCAAGAATGACCACTATGGACCTTCATTCTGACATTAGCCAGAGTAGTACCCAAAATCTCAGCTTCCAGACTGACACATTTAGCTTCTTCTAGCAACCGAGCCACCTCGGCCAAGCTCTTAGACACGATCCTTCCCACCCCCATCCTGCCAGACTCAGCAGGCAAGGGGACAGGTTTGGGGCTCAGCAGGGCCTGTGGACACTGTCCTGGTTTAACATCTCGTACATGCCTTGTTTTTTATTCCAAACGCTGCTCTCTGCAGCGGAGATGGACTGATGCCATTCATCACTGTTAAGACTGACAGTCCCTTCTTCAGCTCCTCCTCCCTCAGCAGATATCAGGACTTGGCGATCACTCAGGCAGGAAGGACATTGCCCCACATTTTTACCCATCACCTCCTCCTCCTACCAAGATCGGAGTCAAGTTGCCTCCTCCATCTGAGGCATTGTCCTTGGATGGGCAGGAGGTTGTAACATCACCAGCTTCTAGAATTCCTGCTTTGGCAAAGCTCGTGGGAACTGAGCTGACCTGTTAGGAAGACCCAACCCAGAGCTTGTTGGGAAGAGAGAGGTCCTCTAGGGGAGATGGTTCAAGTGAGGGCATATATTAAAAACATCACCCAGACCCCAGGATGGTAGGATAAGATGGTAGGAATGGCCCTTGGTTTCTAAAGAAAAGGGGGGACGCTTCAAAGTCTAGTAGATGTTTAACCTGCCTCTGCCCCTTTCCTGTCTCTTTGGATATTGTCTTTCCAAGCCTCAGTTTTCCAAACTATGAAATGGAGAGAGGGGACACAGCACACCCTGCAGGTTGTTTGGGGGATGAAAATGACATCCTTTATTCCATAATGTATGGAGCACCTACGGTGTACTCTGAGGATTCAAGTTTGAGAAAAGTCAGACACAAGCCCTGTCCCCCGGTTGCTTACATTCTACAGAGGAGACGCTATTGTAAGATTGCCACTTGGACAGCATCGTGAGGAGAAGGACGTGGGACTGTTAGAGCCTGTGATGAGGGATTTGACCTGATCTGGGATGGCTTCCCTGAGAACGTGGTGCCTGAGCTAAGAAAGAGGATGTGGAGTTAACCAGGCAGAGAGGAGGGAAAAACATTCCAGGCAGAAGGAACAGCGAGGGCAAAGTCCTTATAGTAAGAAGGATCATGGAGACTACGAGAGACCAAAGAAAGGGTAATGTGTCTGAGATGAGAAACCAAAGGGGAACGTGGAACAAGCCGAGGCTGGAGACTTAGGCAGGGTATAAGCTGAGCGACTGTAACTATGGACCCAAAAGCACAGGGGCTTCAGTAAGATGGCTGTTAGGAAGAGTTGGCAAACTTTTCCAGTAAAGGGCTGTTCTATGGCTGGAATTAGCTTCCATCTCAGATCCGAGATAGCTGCTCCAGCTCTGCCCATCGCATCTGCCTCCCCTCCAGCAAGAAGGAGGAGGAGAGAGGGCAAGCATCATTTTTGCTCACATTGCACAGGACAAGCTTAGTCACATGGCCATATCTAACCACAGGGGAAGCTGGGAAATGTAGTCTTCATTCTGTGTAGCCTTTTGTCCTGCTAAAACTCTTACAGTGAATGAAGGGAAGGATAGCTACTGGGGACATCTAGTAGTCTTTGCCACAATGGGCCAGAGTGGCTTTGGGGACACCAGAAAGAGGTCTGTTTGCAGTGGTCCAGTGGGAGGTGATGGTGACTTGGGACACGGTCATGGCTTAGCAGGTGGAGAGAATGGAACAGATCTAAGATGTTTGTGAGCCCGAATGAACACTCGATCATGGTTTGGATATGGAGGCAAAGGATAGAGTTGGATGTGGCAAATATGACCCCTAAGTCCCTGGTTTGTGCAATTAGATGCAGGTCTTGTCTGGAAAGTTCTTTGTATATGGTAGCAGGTCAGTTAAGTGTCGCTGCCTTCAGTGAGTCCAGGATGGCAAACCCAACACCTACAGAGACCTGACAAGATAATGAAACGGGTGAAGAGGCCTGTGGACCCTGGGGAGCACATGCCCTGTCTAAAGGGGCAGTTGCTCCTTAGCGCCAGCAAGTGGCTGCCATAGGGAAGGCAGGCTGAATGCGTAGGCTCAGCATCTGATGTTCCAAGGGCAATCTGAACATCTGGAGATTTATGTGAACCCTCCGAATTTGGACACTTGGGCAAATAAGTAAAAACAAATTTCTCAGCCCCAAGGCCTCCGGTTTACGATGCCTGGGACACCCCCCAGCAATACCACTGCACCCTGTTTAGGCCTTTGTGACGTGGTTGCCTTCTCACGGTGAAGCCCTCTGTTGCCTGGCTCAGCCTCAGGCTCTCATCCTCTGCCATCCCCACATTCCTGTCTCTTGTGCCCATGAGCGCCTCCTGCAGGCTCCTGACTCCCTTTTCTCACCAGACCCCCACCAGAGGCCCCTGCCTCTAGAGAAGACAGTCAAAACCATCAGCCTGCTCCCAATCCCCTTAATCGGATCTGCACCAGTGACCCTTCTGATTAAAACTCCCCATCTGTAATCCCCCTTTAAAGCTGGGGAAGCGGAAACACCATAATAGGAGAGCAAGGCTCGATGGTCCGGAAACTGCTACCTCCTACGTCCTTGAAAATGTCTTGGAGAGAAACACAGACCTGAGCTGGGAGTCCCAGATCTAATCTTTGCAAGTTGTGTTGCCCTGGAAAAGTCACTGCATTCTCTGAGTCTCCTTTTCATTCATTTGCTTGTTCATTTCCTTAACTATTTAGGGAGCACCTGCTCTGTACCAAGGCACCATTTCAGGAACTGGAAATACAACAGTACCAGACAAGCCTGGGCCCTCCTGCAGCTGACATTCTATTGCAGGACACAAAGGGGGAAATTCCAGCACAGCAAGATCAATGCTGTGAAAGGAGAAATTCAGGGGCTGCGAGAGTCCCGAGGGTGGACATTCTCAACCTACACGTAGGGGTCAGAGAAGGTTCACTGGAGTTTCGATGGGCAGTAGGAATCAGCCAGGAGAAGTGGAGGAGAGGGACTTCCCCGTTGGTCCAGTGGTTTAAGAATTCATCTTCCAATGCAGTGGATACAGGCTCAATGCCTAGTCGGGGAACTAAGATCCCGTATGCCTCAGAGCAACTAAGCCCACGTGACATAACCAAGCCATGAAGCAGCCAAGTAAATGAATAAATGTAAGTAATTAAATATTTTTTAAAAAGAGGTGGGCGAGAAAGGGCACTCCAGGCAGAGGCAAGTATCTGGAGGTGTGAGCAAGCATGGCAGAGCGGCTCGAGACTTGAGAAGTGTACGAGGTTTTGCCGGGATTCATTGTGGGATATGCAATGGGAAATGGAGAGAATGGTCTGTAGAGAGAAGGAAGGTGGTCTTGAGACAAAATCCAGATCTCCTTGTTGCGCCTCCTGCCTCTCTGACCTCATCTGCTCCCGCCCTCCACGTAGCTCATGCAGCCCCACCCACACTGAGCTTCTTTCTGTTGCCTGATATGCCAAGTTCATTCCCACCCCAGGGCCTTTGCACATGCTGTGCTCCTACCTGGAATGTTCAGATTTTTGAATGACACACTCCTCACCTTCAAGTCTCAGAACCAGGACATCTCCCATGAAAGGCCTGCCCTGACCACCCAACCTTATGTGGACTCCAGTAGTGCTTCTCTGCTTCTCGGTGTGCGTTTCTCAGTAACATGCAGCACATAATACATTTTACTCCTTTATTGCTTTATGGGTTTTTTGGCCTGCCTTTACCTACCAGTCCTTTAAGGCCAGGGAAATTGTCTTTCTTATCCACGTTACATCTCCAGCAAAGAGCATAACACTTAGCAAGTGCTTGGTAAATACATGCCTAATAAATGCCAAGAGATCGGAACTTGATGGGGAGCCATTGCAGGGTTTACAGCAGGGCTGTGGTTAGCTCAGATTTCTGCTTCTCTCCTGTAACCCATCAATGTGATTGTGAGGATTAGAAGCAATGGGACACTCTTTATGGAAAGCAGCCTTTTATTTAACTTATTTGAGGCTTATTTTACATAGCACAGAATCCACCCATTTCCAGTGAGCAATTCGATGACTTTTCAGTAAATTTGCCAAGTTGTACAACCATCATCCTCAATCGATTTCAGAATGTTTTCATCATCCCAATGAGATCCTTCATGCCCATTGACTGATACCCCTTGTCCCTACCCCGGCAACAGCTAACCTGCCTTCTGTCTCCATAGAGGCACTTTTTCTGGGCACTTCATATACATGGAATCATACACTATGTGGCCTTTTGTGTCTGGCTTCTTCTACTCAGCATAATGTTCTCAAGACTCATCCATATTTTATCATGGATCAGCATTCCGTCCTTTTTATGGCTGAATAATGCTCCATTGTATAGATAGACCATGGTTTGTTTATCCATCAGCTGATGGACACTTGGTAGTCGTCCTGTGATCAACCACCAGAGGCAAAAAGAAATTCTTTTTAGGATGCCAAAGGCCTGGGTCTAACACCTCTGAGTCCCTCCCTGGGCACTCCAACCTGCTAATCTCTTCTCTCAGAGGACCAAAGCTCCCTTCCACATTTGGTGCAGACAGGTGGGCTGCAGGATTCAGAATCTCTTCACATGGAGGGAATTTGGGGACAGTCTGCAAATTCTGGTCCTGGTTCCTGCCTCTCTACTCCCTGGGTTCCTGGAGTCCTGCCCAAACCTGATTGGGCTCAGATCCCAAGAAAGTAAGGCTGGAGATGCAGAGGCCTGGTCAGGAGTTTGAGCTGGGTCAGGAGGACTGGGTATGGGCCGCTCCCCAGTCCCTGGGGCCCATCCCAGAGATCAGACCAGCACTGTTCATTGGGGAATTTTCCTACTGGTCCAGTGGTTTAGACTCCACGCTTCCAATGCGGGGGACACAGGTTTGATCCCTGATCGGGGAACTAAGATCCTACATGCCATGTAGTACAGCCAAAAAATAAAACAGAATCACACAGCTTGAAAAAAAATTAAAAGCAAAAAGAACGACTGAGAACTGAGGGGGGGGAATAAACAGCTTAAAAAAATAAAAACAAACAACAACAACAACAAAAAACGCTGTTCATCTGGGTTTAAGACTGTTTAGAGGACACTTGCTGCCTTAGCCAGGCACTGGGGTCCACATACCTAGTCCTGGACTTCCAGAAGCCCCCAGTCCAGAAGCTGGGGGAAGGGGGGACAATAAATTACCCAAATAATAATTTAATAACATAAAATATATATTAAGTGATGTGGTTCAGTTCAGTTTAGTTGCTCAGTCATGTCTGACTTTGCGACCCCATAGACTGCAACTCTCCAGGCTTCCCTGTCCATCACCAACTCCCAGAGCTTGTGGTAGGTGCTTAATTACTTTCTTCTCCACTTTAGAGATAGAGAAATGGAGTCTTAGAGAAGGGGAGTGACTTGTCCAAAGCCACACAGCCAGTGGGGAATAATAACACTAGTGGTCGAAGCCAAGTCCAACCAGCGTATAAATAAGATGCTGTGAAATGATGAAAGCAATAAAAGTTGAGCGAAAGGCCTAATGAATCCATTGAATTCTCTTTGCCACCTTGCAGTGGCCATCCTCCCATTCTTACAGACGGAGAAACCGAGGCGCAGAGGGTTTAACTTACGTTGAAAAGCTCCCCAGTCGGGAAGTCTAACCCTGACCCTAAGGGTTTCAGTGGGTCTGGAAGAGAAAGCAGTCTCGTGGGCAGGGCGAGGAGGGTGGGTCCCACTGTTTAGCACTCAAGATATTTGATGCATGCGTGTACCAAGGCAGGAGGCGGGGCGCGCTCTGATCCTCCCAACCCAAGCCTCAGCCCCTCTCCAGGGTGGGGTGAGCCTCTGCCCTAAGCATCTCAGGCTGAGAGGAGGGGAGGGGAGAGCACATTCTTAGGTACAAAGTAGGGGGAGCCGCCCTAGAATGACAGCACCAAGGACTGTACAATAGGTGGGTGCATAATTCATGCAACTGTCAGCCGACATCAATTATGTGGGCCTCCCCTGGAGTTGTCTGGGGGTTAGAAACTGGAGCAGGCTTCCCTTGCCAGCCTCTGGGGGAAACCAGACCTCCCAGTTCTTAAAGCGGCAGGCTCTCCAGGATCTGCTCCGTCCCCTGCAGCCGCCCTCGGCCTTGGGGCCCAGAGTCAGAGACAGCAGTGCCTCCACATGGAGGGAGGACTCAACCCAAGGTCCCCGGCAGGCCGCCCTGGAAGGTCAGACCCTCCATGCCCAGCCCTGGGCTGACAAGTCTTTTCCCTCATTCTCCGGCTTCTGAGAAGCTGACTGCTGTATATCCCAGAGTGTCTCAACCTTGGGACTATTAACATCTGGGACCTGATCGTTCTCCGTGGCGGGGGCTGTTCTGTGCATTATAGGATATTTAACAGCATCCTTGTTTCCACCCACCAGCTGCCAGTAACACTCCTCCTCCAAGTCGTGACAACCAAAAATTTCTGCAGAATTTGCCAAATGTCTCCCAGGATGGGGCTGGGGCATACCCAGTTAAGAACCACTGGAAGACCCTCATTTTACAAAGAAGGAAACTGAAGCAAGAAAAGTTGCAGTGTCCAAGGCCTCTTGACCAGAAAATGGCAAAGCTGAATTCCAACTCCGGGGCCCACACATTTTTTGTGTTTTTTTTTTGACCACACTGCCTGGCTTGCAGAATCTTAGTTCCCCGACCAGGGATTGAACCCAGGCCCCAGGCCCGAGGGCACCTAATCAGGGGACTGCCAAGGAATTCCCCCAGGTCCACATTGTTAACCTCAATGTGAGAGTTCCACATGCTTATTCCAATGATCACCTATTTATTTTAATGAATATTTAATACATATATCCTTAGGTATGCAAAATCAGCAGTTTTGCAAAGATCGTTTCTTAGGACAAGGCTAAAATAAAACCAAGGAGGTCGAGTTTACTGTTTTTTATTCTTAAGGAAAGTGCAGTACACGCAGTGGTCGCTTCCCAGGTAGCCCTAGTGGTGAAGAACCTGCCTGCCAGTGCAGGAGATGTAGGAGGTACGGGTTCGATCCCTGGGTCCCACACCAGTATCCTTGCCTGAAAAATACCATGGGCCGGAGCCTGGTTCAAAGCGCTGCAATGAGTCAGACACGACTGAGCGACTAAGCGAGCAAGCGTATAGCACAGGGAGCTCTACTTAATGCTCTGCGGTGACCTGAATGGGAAGGAAGTCCAAAACGGAGGGAATATATGTTTTTGTGTGACTGACTCATTTTGAAGTACAGTAAAAACTAACCCAACATTGTAAGGCAGCTATACTCCAATAAAAAATTAATGAAAAAACAATAATTTGTTCAGGGATACATACATTTGTATTAAAAACTATACAGAAAAGGGACGAGGATAAAAATTCTGATTATCTCAGGCATGGAGAAGGACACACCGGAAGTGTCAGTGTTATTGCTCCGTGCCCTGTTTTTTGGGTGGTGGGTTCGCAGGTGTTGGTTTGAATACAGTTCGTAAATGTACATAAAGTAGGTCTACTTTTGTATGTGTCAGATATGTCACTTTAGAAGGTACTATAGAATTTTACTTTTTTTTAGTTTATTTTTATTGAAATATAGCTGATTTACAATGTTGTCATTCCAGTGTACAGCAAAGTGATTCAATTATGCATATATAATTTTACTTTTTCAGTGAGTGCTAATCAAGAAATTAAAACACAAAAGGTTTCTTTTTACGATATGGAACATGCCAGACAACTATGCATGCATGCTAAGTCGCTTCAGTTGTGTCCAGCTCTGAGCAACACTATGGACTGTAGCCGGCCAGGTTCCTCTGTCCATGAGATTCTCCAGGCAAGAATACTGGAATGGGTTGCCATGGCCTCCTCCAGGCAGCTAGAGAAAAAAAAACAAAAACAAAAACAAAAACAGGAAGGTGGTGGAATAACAGGCTGTGGAAGTTCTGCGTGGCGCGACACTTCCTTTCATCTTCCGAGCTGGCCTAGAAAGACACTAGAGCCCTCCTGCTACCTGTGGTACCCCCAGTGCCTTGCAACATGCCTCAGTCGTCGAAGATGGTTAACAAGCAGTAGCCAAATGGAAAACTGACTCTGATCCTGACCTTTCCATGGGTGCTCCGAGAACTTGAGCCCCAGCCAAGAAATACCATGGGAACCAGCTGTCCTAGGCGCTGGGGGTATAGAGACGACTCTCAGAACCCATCCCTGTCCCCTCCAAAGTTCACAGGTTCTGGGCAGTGATGTGCACACACACACACACACACACACACCTGTCATAGGCTGAGTGTGCTAAGTGCCCCCAAGGCTTGGCAAAATGATGAGGGAGCCCTGTGGATGGAGTGGTTGGCCCCTCCAGGGATGACCCTTGTAGGGAGAGGCCATGTGGGCTGGATTTTAAAAGACGGATTGGAATTCACTGGACAGAGAGGAAGAGGCACAAACCTGCAGAAATGACCAACAATAGCGTGTGATAAGGGAAGCGTGGAGCCTGGGTACCTGTGGTAGGAGAGACCAAAGAGAGGAGTCAGAGTTCAACCCAGAGGGACTTGCCAACCACGCGTCCTGATCGCAGATTCATTGCAGGGGCCTGAACCCACTCATGCTCACCCAAAAAGCACTGCTGTTTGCTTTCAGGATGCGGCAGGCAGTTTCAGGTCAAGGGTGAGAAACTAAGACTAGCCAGCGGCTCGGATGCTGGGTGGTCTGGGCTGATAGGGTGGTGTGTGCTGAGCTATTTCACCTGTAATGACAGCTGGCATTTATTAGACATTCACTAGGTGCTGCTGGAAGCTGTCCTGAGTGCTCTGTGTGTGCTAACCCCTTTAATTTCACAGCAGCTCTCTGAGGTAGATACTGTTATTATCATCCCATTTTGCAGATGAAGAAACTGAGGCTTAGAGAGGTTAAATGCCTGGCTCAAGGTAAGAAAGTGGAAGCTCTGGGACTTGAACCCGAAACAGCCTGACAGCAGAGCCCAAGCTCTTAACTGCAGCCCTCTCCACCCTTTTTCAAATCCCCTGTGTCCTCTCTGCCCCTTTGTCTCTGCCTCTTCCCTTTAATCCCTGGCTTCTCTCAAAGTTCATCTTTCTCTGATTTTTTTTTTAATGTCTTTTCTGATCCCCTACAACTTGGGAAAAAGTTGCTTGAGGCTTGGGCTTATCATGAAGCTGGTTCAGGCCTAGGTGGTACTCGACCATTTAATTCAGAGGCTCACCATCCCCGTAACCTACCCTCCCCTGGATCCTTGAACTCAAATCTCCCATGGTGGACTGGTTCGGCCCACCCTGGATTTTCTGTCCACCCCTGAGTCATTCAGCAGTAGTCAGGATCAAATAATACAGGCATGGAGCCCTCACCCCCACCCCCAGCTCTTCAGCAGAGGCAGAAGAAAGAGAGGGGCAAGCCTATGAGAAGAGGACAGTTTTGGGGAGGAGTGAGGACGGCTGATAGATAAGTTTAGGAGTTTCGATTTTCTCCTGAAGAGGCCTGGAAATTTATTAAGCAGGAGAGTGATGTGATTGGATTTGTATTTTTGAAAAAAAAAAAAAAAAAAGACCCCAGAGCAATGTATTACATCTGCTTGCATTTCTGCCTAAGCTGTAGTCTAGCCTAGGTTCTATTAATTTCTATAAACATCCAGTGAGCCCAAATATCTGGAGGAGACCCTTTTCTCTTTTTTAAAAATGTATTTATTCATTTTATTTTTGGCTGTGCTGGGTCTTGGTTGTTATGCAGACTTCTCTCTGGTTGCAGAGGGCAGAGGCTGCTCTCTCGTTGTGGTATGCAGGCTTCTCATTGCAGAGAGAGTTCTCTTATTGCTGAGCATGGGCTCCAGAGCTCTTGGGCCTCAATAGTTGCAGCGAGTGGGCTCATAAATTGGGGTTCCTGGACTGCAGAGCGCTCCAGCCCAGCTTCTCTATGCCATGTGGGATCCTCCTGGACCAAGGATCAAACCCACGTCCTCACTACGGGCAGGCAGGCTCTCTACCACTGAGCCACCAGGGAAGCCCCCAGATCCTCTTCTTGATTCAGGGAACTCAAAAGTAGTTAAACTGTGATCCTTAGCCTCAAAAATTCATAGTCATACTCTGGAATTACTAACATGAGACCAGGATATCTATGCCTCCCTGAAAATCATCTGCAAAATCTTGAGTGTTTAGCAAAAAGGTCTGTAGTTTTTATCTCATTTCTAACATAACCTTAAGAGCTCATGTACTGGGGGCAGACAAACCCAGGTAAATATCCTGGCTCTGCAGCTGAGTAGCTTTGGAAGCCTAGGTTTCCTCATCTCTTCTCTGGAGGTACAATACAATAATGGGATTGTTGTAAGAATGAAATAAGGGGACTTTCCTGGTGGTCCCATAGCAGGGGATCCAGGTTTGATCCCTGGTCAGGAAACTAGGTCCCACATGCCCCAACAAAGGCCTGGAACAGCCAACTAAATAAATATATTTTTTAAAAGAGAATGAAATGAGCTTCATGGAAAGTGACTAGCACAGTGCCTAGCATACAATGAACACTTGATAAAGGGTAACTTATTATCATTAGTCGGAGAAGGCAATGGCACCCCACTCCAGTACTCTTGCCCAGAAAATCCCATGGATGGAGGAGCCTGGTGGGCTGCAGTCCGTGGGGTCACTAAGAGTCGGACACGACTGAGCGACTTCACTTTCACTTTTCACTTTCATGCATTGGAGAAAGAAATGGCAACCCACTCCAGTGTTCCTGCCTAGAGAATCCCAGGGACGGGGGAGCCTGGTGGGCTGCCGTCTATGGGGTCGCACAGAGTTGGACACGACTGAAGCGACTTAGCAGCAGCAGCAGCATTATCATTAGTATCATGTCAGGAAAGTGGTACCCCAGTCCATAATAGTTATGAACCACTGGTCTAGATCACGAGACAACAAACTATGACCTTCAGGTCAAATTCAATCCACTGCCAGTTTTTATAAATAAAGTTTTATTGAAACAGCTATGTTCATTCATTTTTATGCTACAGCTGCAGAGTTAAGTGGTGGCAACCAAGAATTCATGGGCTTCAAGGTCTTAAATATTTACTATTTCTCCCTTTATAGACAAATTTGACAGACCTTTGGGCTTGATGATTAGTTTTAAACCATTTAAATTATCTGGATATCAGTTTCCAAGTCTAGGGCTTCCCTGGTAGCTCAGAGGTTAAAGTGTCTGCCTGCAATGCGGGAGACCTGGGTTTGATCCCTGGATCAGGAAGATTCCCTGGAGAAGGAAATGGCAACTCACTCCGGTATTCTTGCCTGGAGAATCCCATGGACGGAGGAGGCTGATGGGCTACAGTCCATGGGGTCGCAGAGTTGGACACAACTGAGTGACTTCAATTCACTTCACTTCACTTTACTTCCAAGTCTATGTGATAAATGGATTTGAATAAATAATCTTTTATCTCAAACATCCAGCCATTAGCTAACTGATGAGATATGAAAATGCTCTTGAGAGTTGAGGAATGTCCTGCAGACCCAGAGTATTAGGATAACCATCCCATTGGTGGTTGTTAACTAAATTCCACTCTCTTCTCCTCACAGATCCTTGCCATAATTTCCATCATGTTCATCGTCCTCTCCACTATTGCCCTGTCTCTCAACACCCTGCCTGAGCTGCAGAGCCTTGATGAGTTCGGCCAGACCACAGACAACCCCCAGCTGGCCCATGTGGAGGCCGTGTGCATCGCATGGTTCACCATGGAGTACCTATTGAGGTTCCTCTCCTCCCCCAAAAAGTGGAAGTTCTTCAAGGGCCCGCTCAATGCCATTGACTTACTGGCCATTCTGCCGTATTATGTCACCATCTTCCTCACTGAATCCAACAAGAGCGTGCTGCAGTTCCAGAACGTCCGCCGTGTGGTCCAGATCTTTCGGATCATGCGTATTCTCCGCATCCTTAAGTTGGCACGTCACTCCACTGGCCTCCAGTCCTTGGGCTTCACCCTGCGGAGGAGCTACAATGAGCTGGGCTTGCTCATCCTCTTCCTTGCCATGGGCATCATGATCTTCTCCAGCCTTGTCTTCTTTGCCGAGAAGGATGAGGATGACACCAAGTTCAAAAGCATCCCGGCCTCTTTCTGGTGGGCCACCATCACCATGACAACCGTTGGGTATGGAGACATCTACCCCAAGACTCTCCTGGGGAAAATTGTGGGGGGTCTCTGCTGCATCGCAGGAGTCTTGGTGATTGCTCTTCCCATCCCCATCATTGTCAATAACTTCTCTGAGTTTTATAAAGAGCAAAAGAGGCAGGAGAAAGCCATCAAACGGAGAGAAGCTCTGGAGAGAGCCAAGAGGAACGGCAGCATTGTATCCATGAATATGAAGGATGCATTCCCCCGGAGCATCGAGATGATGGACATTGTGGTTGAGAAAAATGGAGAGAATGTGGGTCAGAAAGACAAAGTGCAAGATAATCACTTGTCTCCCAGCAAATGGAAATGGACCAAGAGGACACTGTCTGAAACCAGCTCTAGCAAATCCTTTGAAACCAAGGAGCAGGGATCCCCTGAGAAAGCCAGATCATCTTCTAGTCCTCAGCACCTGAACGTCCAGCAGTTGGAAGACATGTACAACAAGATGGCCAAGACCCAATCTCAACCCATTCTTAATACTAAGGAGTCAGCCACCCAGAGCAAACCAAAGGAAGAACTTGAAATGGAGAGTATCCCCAGCCCCGTGGCCCCTCTGCCTACTCGTACAGAAGGGGTCATTGACATGCGAAGCATGTCAAGCATCGATAGCTTCATTAGCTGTGCCACAGACTTCCCTGAAGCCACCAGATTCTCCCACAGCCCTTTGGCATCGCTTCCCAGCAAAACTGGAGGTGGCATGGCCCCAGAGGTTGGCTGGCGGGGAGCTCTGGGTGCCACTGGTGGTAGGTTTGTGGAGGCCAACTCCGCCCCTGATGCCAGCCATCACTCCACTTTCTTCATCGAGAGCCCCAAGAGTTCCATGAAGACCACCAACCCCTTGAAGCTTCGAGCTCTTAAAGTCAACTTCATGGAGGGCGATCCCAGTCCATTAGTCCCCATTCTGGGGATGTACCATGACCCTCTTAGGAACCGGGGGGGTGCTGCGGCAGCTGTGGCAGGGCTGGAGTGTGCCAGCCTCTTGGACAGGCCTGTGCTGAGTCCAGAGTCCTCCATCTACACCACAGCGAGTGCTCGGACACCCCCCCGGTCGCCCGAGAAACACACAGCAATAGCATTCAACTTCGAAGCAGGTATCCACCAGTACATTGATGCGGACACAGATGACGAAGGGCAAGTCCTCTACAGTGTGGACTCCAGCCCTCCCAAGAGCGTCCATGGGAACACTAGTCCCAAGTTCAGTGTCGGGACAAGGTCCGAGAAGAACCACTTTGAAAGCTCCCCCTTACCCACCTCCCCTAAGTTCTTAAGGCAGAACTGTATTTACTCTACAGAAGCATTGACTGGAAAAGCTCCCAGTGGTCCAGAAAAGTGCAAACTTGAGAACCACATCTCCCCGGACGTCCGCGTGTTGCCAGGGGGCGGAGCCCACGGAAGCTCACGGGATCAGAGCATCTGAACCACCCCGACGCGGAGGAGAGACTTCTGGCAGGGTCCAAAGAGGGGTGCTGCTCAGCTCACCTGCCGCGGAGGTTTTCTGCATGAACTCTGAAACAGAAAGGCTCTGCAAAGCCCCCAGAAATAAGAGAGACTCCAGAAGAAGCTCCGTAAAACCCCGAGAGCTGTTAACGGGTCTATCAGAAGCAAAGCCGGCCAAGCCGTGGGGTATGGCGCCTCCTTGTAACAGCTCTGCAGCCCTCTTTGGAAGACGACAAGAACAGAGCTCGCAGCCGCCACTACCACGTTCCAGACACCGCCGAGGCCACCTACTCCCCATTCTTTTCTCATGGCTCTCCACCACAGCCTCCGAAGGCAACATCTTCATCCCTCCTGGCTTCTGCTGAAGAAGGATGCTGGAACAGGTGGCCGGTGTTCGAAGAGTGGGTTGACCATTTTGGTTTTGGGTGTTGCCTGGCCACCTCTAGGAACTTCTGTCCGTCACCTGCTGGATGGATCCCACCGTTAGAAGGCTACCGGGGATGCTCACAACCTGGGGAAAGCTGCACCGTAAGCCGGGATCCCAGCGCAAAACCCTTCCTCAAATGTCTTCATTGACTTCAGTATTCCATAGTACCTGAGATTTTATTTTGAGATATCATCAGGGTGAGTTGCACCACTTGTACTCAATTCTAATTGCCCCCTGGCAATCTGGAAAGGGTTCAGAAGGCGGGTGCTCAGGCAACAGTATGAACTCTGAGCACTGCTTTAGGGTGGAGAAGGAAAATGCTTTCTGTACATCGCTAGGGTAGACTCAAAAGATATGCAAGTGTCAAATATGCAAAAGAATAGCTTATTCAAAGCGACTGTATGTTACCGAAGAACAGAATAAAATCTGTTTGTTTTTTTAACCTGAAAAAAAACAAAAGGAAAAAAAAAATCCCCAATTGAAATGCCCAGTTCAGACTTTTGAATCCTTCCTGCTGAGGCAGGGAAAGTACTTATTATAATAGAATTTCTTTTTTGTTTCCTGTGGTATTTAAGTTTTAAGAAAAAAGTTAAAATAAAAAGCACTTTATGTTTTTCAAAAAAAATAGGTTTTACCAGGGACAGTGTCAACATCTCGCACTTTAAAACGAGCATGATTTCCCGTGGGCCACTTCACTGGGACTACAGCTGAGTTTTTGCTCCAGGCGTGTGTCTGGCCACGGTGGGTGATACTGTGCTGGTATTGCTGTCAAAGTCTGTGGGCTCCTTCCCTGCCCCCCTCAAGCTTCCCCTTAACCCTCTTGCATCAGAAAGGGTACTTGGCCCTTGCATGGGGTCCTGTGCTTAAGTCATGTGTATAGGAAACACGAGCATCTCAGAAGAATGATGTAGATGGTTGGGCATTGGGTGTTTTACTCTGTTCTCTTTCTTGTCCACCAGGGGTGGGTGTGTTTTCAGTGTCATTGTCTGTACTAACAGCTCAGCTCTCCTTTCTGCAGCCATCAATGCAGCCAGTACAGACAAAAGCAATAAGTATTTGTGTGCATTGTGAGCAGTTCTGGTCGCTCTCTCTCGGTGTTGGTCTTCCTGTCTTAGTTTGATGACCTGGCGTTGACCTGCCTGATTTTAGTTCAACAGCATGGTGGTGCTGGCCATTCCCCAGTTCAGGAACACTGGGTGGAGCCACTGGTTAGCACGATGCCGTGCTGTTGGCCCATCTGTTAGTGAAAATGACACGGTATTGATCTACTTGTCTTCAGTACAATGGGGCAATGTCGTTCTCCTAACACAATGTCGACGGATGGTGTCCCAAGTACAATAGCATAGCTCTGCCGATCCTCAATATAGTGCCAGGCGTTCGTCTTCCTGATGGAACAAAACGTGGTTTGCCTGTCCTTCATAGACTCTGTCGTTGGTCTGCCTGTTAGTACAATGGCACAATCCACCTGTCAGTACACAAGCATCACACAATCGTTCTGCCTGCCCTCTGCACAGTGGCATGAGATTGGGCCAACTGTCACAGGTATGATGACACGGGGTCATTCCACTGCCCTTCAAAACGCTGTATCCTCCGCTGCATATGCACCCGGTTCGTACTGCTTCTCAGCATCTCCAAGGGCTGTAGATCCCTCCAAGAGGCCGCAGTCCTGTTTTTTGCTGCGTTAACACAGTGTCTTGACTCCGGAAGTACCAGAGTACTCTTGCGTCAAATCCTAAGGGATTTAAGGGGCAGGGAGTACGAGGTTATCCTGGGCTGGTGGCTCACCGGAAAGAGGAAGTGCAGGGCCCCCCAGGTGCTTTGCTGAGCACACAGTACAAGCTGGGGGCGGGTGGAGGAGTGGCTGCAAGACCGTCTTCCCAGGGCCATCTCTCGCGTCTCTTTGTTTCTGTCACCATTCACATCTGCCATCAGCACAAACGTGAAAATTCAGGGAAAACAAACAAATGCTTTTTGATAAAAGTAAATAGTTGTGATTTCCGATTCAGATATTTTTAGAGCTGATGCTATCTGTAAAAATTAATAATAATAATATAGTCTATTTTACATATCAGGAAAGTGAACATGTTTAAATATAGCCATATATAGTGAGAAGGAACTTATCACCCCTTCTTCAAATCGAGGCATTTCATTTGCTGGTTGAAGCAGTCGAGAAGTGTACAGATTAGAAATGATTTCTTTTTTCTTTTTTTTTTAAACTAATAACCAATTGGTGCAACTCTCCTTGTAACCAAAGGCCCTATCTGCCTTGCGTGGTCATGCAGGACCTATCCCTTTCCTTCCTCATGTATTTTGTCTGAACTTAAAGTAGCATTTTATTGAGTCACTTTTGAAGGATGAATTCAGAAGTATCATGAAGAACCTACCTGTTCAGGCTTAATAGCCAGAGTCCTATAGAGTTCTTATAGAAACAGAATAACTGAAACTCAGCATATACTATGCTTAGAAAGTATTGCATTTTGTTTTGGGTTTTCCTTTTACATGTGGATGTTATTGTAGGAATATAGTTTTTATCCTGTGCCGATTCAAAATAGAGTGTTGTAAGTTTCCCCAGGCCCCTATCTGCCAAAAAGAAACATGCCCAGATTTTGTAAGATGTGTACCCCCTGCTTGTACATGTACTGTGTACATGCACTGGGAAATCTACCTAAGAGTCTTCACTGAGAAGCTAACCTTGATAGACCGGTGTTGATGGAGGAGAGAAAAACAATGGTTTGGAGGCAAATACTGCTCTAACCTGGTGGTCCCACCCATTCCTGAACCAATGAAAGTGGGAGAAAAAACAAAAACAAAAACAAGAAATGTTATTTCATCCCAAAGACATGAATCTAGGGGCTGGAGGTGGATGGATGCCTGGTCCCTTTGGCACATTCAGTAAAACTCGTCAAGAACCCCAGCAAACTTCCACCATTATCAAAAAGGGCTAGGGACCAGGTCCGGACAAGCTGAGCGTGTGTGTCAGGACACAGGCTACACGGGACGACGAAAACAAGGGACCCGGTAGCTGTGCACCCTGATCACCCGGGCGGCCGTCGCCGACCAGCAGAGAGGGGTGGGCAAGCTCTGGAGGAGTCCGTTTACTCACCTTTTTATCTTGGGGTAAAGGAAACAATAGGACTTCCGTGCAGTAGATTTCTCAGTGCCTTCTTTAGGAGTTTTATCTTAAGCACACTCAACGGGGAGAGAAAAAAGAGGAAAGAACATTCATTCCCACGAAGCCCCTTTCTCTCAAGGCATCGGGGATCGAGAAGGAAGAAGATGATGATGGTGAAACAGCAAAATCCTGAGGAGGCCATTTCCTTTCAACCCACCTGGCTCACCCCTGAGAATTGCTGGTGACACAGACTTTTTCAGACTGATTACCCAACCTCTCCTCCGCCGTGTCTTAGTATCTGTAAGCCTCATCCTTGCCCTTTCTCCTGATAAGATCCACGTTTCTAACGAAAAAAAAAAAAAAAAAAAACCAGAACGGTATTCTCTTCTGTAAAACTGTAACGTATTGTTGATGTTTGTAACTATTGTATATTTCTGTCTTGCTCCAAGTCTTGGCTGGAGTGTATAGTCCATGGGCACAGGGGGAATTTAAAATTTACCAGACAAGGGTTACTAAAGCCCGGTCTCTCTCTCCCTCTCTCCTTTCCTCATTTCTCTGCCAACTGACTAGTCTCAAGTAACATGACCCCAAGACTCAGCCTCCAGTCAAGTAACTTTGAATCCTCTGCGAGGGAGGCGAAAAGCCTCTAGCACATGATCCTTTGAGAAAGGACTTTTTCTACCGCCATGAAGTTGGCAGGAGATGAAAGAGTCCTCCCGTGACTCCCCCAGCAGGACAGTGGAGAACCTCCAGCCCTGAGCTGAAATTTCCTCACCTCCCATTGCTTACATGACAGCATCCAAATGCTTTTACTCAACCCCGGGCGACCCAAACCAGCGCTGGCTACATCCAGAAATAAGAGTTACCTCTGCGTTTTCTGTTGCCATTTTTCTGGCTCTAGAAATATCTGATGCGTGACTATGTCATAGGATGTCTGCGCATCTCAGAGTAGTCTATTTTTCTGTTCAAATAAAATATATATATAATATATATATATGTATTTTTAGCAAATTTATAATTGGGCCATTGAGTCTACTTTCTTCTTTTGTAATACACAGTAACATCTTAGGATTTCTATTGTTAGTCATTATCGCAGCTGATGTCTTCTGGTCTCTTTCATTTCCTCCCATTGTTCCTTGGACTGTTTTTTTCTTCTTCTTTTTTATTCTGATTTTCTGGAGGTGGGGAAAGACTTTGGGGTTCTGACTGCCTCATGCAGGCATTTTCTAACACAAGGCCTAGAATCTGTTGACCTGTTACTTTCCTCATTCGGTCTGTTCTTGTTTATTGTTCTCAAGAATCCAGAGCACAGACACAAGAGTGAGACCAAGGGGAGCAGGGCTACAGATGGCCCTCAAAATCAGGATGGGGTGTGGGCAGGTTTAGCTCATCCCCCACACCCTTCTGCGGTTCTAAAGGGACTGAGTTTTCTTCTTCCCAGAGATCTTGGAGTCTAAAATCTCATGCAAGAAAGCCTCCCTCTGGCATTTCTGAGATTCAGAGGACACCAAAACCCCTCCTGGCTGGCCTGTTGCCGCATCCGGCACCCTGCTGCCTGTGACCGACTGGATCTGAAGATCAGAGCACTTTCAGGTTCTCAAAACCCAGAGAAAATCCTGGACCTCAGATCTCATCCACTTTTAATCAGTTCTGCATTTCAACCCGTGTCCAACAGCCTCACCACCACCCTCGGCCAGACAAGCTCGCAGCCAAATCCTGAGAAGAGACTGTCCCCAGAATCTGCCATCTCATCTCCCCTTCCCTCTCCAGCTGCCTGGCTCCACAGAGCCAGAGATTCGTGGTGTTTTTCCAGCTTCCACCTATCAGGAAGTGTCTGGACTGTACCGATAATTCATTCCACCAGGCGGTTTCCAGGCCTTGGGTGGGCCGGCAACATCTCGTGAAGCAGCATCTTCACCAGAAGATGATTCTCCATCCGTCAGTTCGTGCAGGAAGAGGAAGAAAGCCCAGATCATCTCCAGCGGGCATCTGTAGATTGTCATATCCCACCTGCCTTGCTGGGCAGGGCTCTGGCCTCTGCCCAGGTCAGAGATCTGAGCCAAGTCAGGACCCCCTAGATGGCAGTGAAACATCACCCACTGAGTCATCAACCCCAAGGGGAAACCAACAGAACAACAAACGTATCATTCTGGTGTGCATGTTCGTCGCTCAGATGTGTCCAACTCTTTGCAACCCAAAGAACTGTAGCCTGTCAGGCTACTCTGTCCATGAGATTCTCCAGGCAAGACTACTGGAGTGGATTTCCATTCCCTCCTCCAGAGGATCTTCCCAACCCAGGGATCGAACCCTGATTCTTTACCATTTGAGCTACATTCTGGGCTAAGGCTCTAATCAGAGTTTTCCCACCTCCCCAATTCCCAGTAATCTGGTTTGAAACAAAGCCAAATAAAATAGACAAGATTTTTAAAAAACAAAACTTTTGCACAAGAACAACAACAAAACTGTCTCCCAGCAGTTTGCTAGGCTTGATGGTCAGAAGAGCAAACACCGTTGCCTGTGGGTGTCTGTGGGTGGTTCATCTAGGAAATGTTGTGTCGCTGGGGTTCCATCCACTGCCCCGATATTGTCTGAACCTGGAATTTCTCCTGAACTCCCCCAAATGCCAACTTGAAGAAACAGATGTGGAAGGGAGTCTGTTCGTCGAGTAGCCCCTCTTCCTCACTGCTAACTCTTAACTCTCCATTCCTTCTTGACGGGGTCCTGGAAATATCTAAAGGCTGGAGGGGGATGGGATGGAGTGGGGCCGTTCACCTGAAGAAGGGACCACCTAACCACAGGATGGCTGCATGCCAGTCTCTGCAAGTTTCTCCTGTATGAAAGGGACCTGGCAGTCAATTTCAGCTCAGGTTAAGAAAGTCCTTCACCTAGACGGGGCTGCCTCCCCATGGAACTTGGTGCCATGTCCGGTCATGAGATCTCTGACAACACAGGTATTTAAAAAGAGGCTACTTGATGTATGAAATGGATGTTGCTGAGGGCACCTAGTACTGCATACCAACTGCATACTGGACTGAATATCCAGGGAATGTCTCTCTCTACCACCTCCTCCCCACCCTCTTCCAGTGTATGCCTGTGTGTGCATGTGTGTGTGTGTGGTCTGAACATCTGAGCACAGGCTTAAGCCACGGGGGCAAAGGCAGAGGGCGCAGTTAGCAGAAGCTCAGATTCTAGAGTGTGGAGCTTTCTGAGGGGGTATCAGGGAGGGAAGGGGCAGCGGGGCACCCCGATCCTCTCTGCTCCCCATCTTGGGCGATTGTAGTGGTGCCGCTGGTCACCTGTCCGTCCCCAGTGCCCTGACAGGGACCACACTGTGCTGGGATGAGGCTCCTGCTCCCCTCGCACAGGCCAGCCATGGAGTGAACCCCCCCTTCTCTGGCTGGCCTCTCACGGTGCTTCAGCCTTCTGCCCAGATCCTGTGCCCTCGCAGGCCTCAGGCTTTCTGTACAAGAGACACAGTTATCTTTTACCCACTCGCCAGCCGCCTAAGGAACCGACTGGCCAGGCAACGGCAAACAGCATCATCCCCAAAGGGCTTTTCTTTTCAACAAATAAAACAAGAAATCCCATTCCAGACCCTTGAAAGTCCCCACCCAGTGAAGGAAGTCCAGAAGGGCCAAAAGAGAGAGACAGCTGCAATCTAGGTTTACTACAAAACGAGGCTTCTGCTGTGGCGGCCTGCAGGCGGAATGTCCACATCCAAGGACAGCATTTGACCAAAGAGGTTTTGAATTTCCTCCTAATTGTGGATGGTGGGCCTGGAGGAGTGGGGACTTTGTCCTCAGGGTGACCCCACATCCAGGAAGTCTCAGGTTGCTTCATCACAGGATGAGGGAGAGGTTTGGCTGGATAGTCTGAGCGACTGCCTTCCTCCCAAGCCAAAATTAAACAAAAGCCCGGTTTCCAAGACCCCCTTTGAGGCCCTGTCCTGCAGAAACAGCGCAAGTGGCTGGCTGCCATGACATGACCATTCTGGAAAATGAAGAAAACTCCCAATTCTGTCCCATTGGGATGTCCTCCGGAGTCCTGCATGGATCGCCACACACTTCCTGCCTCCCTAAGCTCATCAAGGCTTGGAAAACAAGGAAAGAAGCATGGGAGAAGATGCCCACAGGATTTGGACTTCTCAGTGTGGCTCAGGCCCCCTCGTCTTCACTAGGACTTTGGGAGTCTCTCTCCGATGAGCTTGACATCTGAGCTCAGAGTGCCTGGGGAGTGGGGATGAGGAAGATCAGCAGAGGTCAGGCTGTATGGCCCCTTTGCTCTCCAGGCCTGTCCTGGCTTCAATCCAAGGTCAAGGAACTCAGGGTTAGCCCCTAACATATGACTTTGGCACCCAACCTGTAGGTTTTGGTTTTGGTTTTGTTTTTTTGAGTGAGTGAGTAAATGTGAAAATGATTGACTTCCGAGTGAATGAATGGATGAGTGAATGGGTGAGGGGAGAGAGGAGTTCATTCTGGAAAGGAGGAAGAAATGGGAGGCCCTCCCATTGAAGCCTGTAAGCCCCAGCATTGCCATCTGTTCTTTGACTCAAGTGGGGGCCAAGATGACAGTCAAATTTCCTGCCCTGAGGGTCTTCTCGGGGCTACACTTCCAGGGGCCCATGGGGGCAGCCCCAGTCTCTTTTTGGCTCTCCTGCCCTGCATTTTCACCCTCAGACCCTACTTTAGCTCACCCTAGCCCATAGCACAAGGTGGTTTTCCAGTAGGCTAAGCCAAGGGTCCGAGGTCACGGTTTCCCCTGGGCTGGGACTTGCTTGGGGCAGTAATGTGGGAGCTGATATCTGAAAACTGGACTGCGTTCCCTGAGCCATGGCAGTTGAGCTGGAAAGCAAGGCCAGCCTGTCCTCCAGCTTTCAGAGCCAAGGGTCTTCCTTTTTTTCTGAGCCCAGTGCCCCCCATGGTAGCATGCTCCCTGATCCTGCCAGCTATGACCCTCTGTCTCTCCCAGGAACCGCGGGGTGACATTGAGGCTTTTCTGCCAGCAAAGCCATTCTGATCGCCCCACCCATAACAGGGGCCAAGCCAATCACATTAGCCATAAACGACCAATGTCCTTAGCCACTCTTTTCTTGGAGTCACGTTCATGGGTTCTGTTCATCTCTGGTCAGTTGCCGTCTCTAGTCCTTCCTGTAAAGGTGAAAAACAAATGTCACACACAGACACACACGCACACACACAAGGAAACCAAACAACAAAAAACCCAGTGTCTTTTTATGCATGTGATGAGATGAAATTGTGACCTCCAGCTGCTGTCCTGTCTTGTAAAATACGTCCAAATGTTTAAGAATTTCTAAGCAAATGGTCCCTTAATGAGTCTGCAGAATTCAATAAAAAGGTATGGAGAAAACAGGCGTGGTGGTTTATTTTCTGGAGGGCACAGGGAGGTGAGGATGTGAAGATCTGTAAGGGAGGCTGAACTGGAGAGCCTAGGGACCTAGAGGAGCAGAGCTTACTGTTACTCTTCATCTGAAAGAGAAGAAGCATGAGAATCTAGCTGACTTGTCATCCCAATATACAAGCAGTGGTAACCCAACCCATGCTGTGTCCATGGAATTCCTGTTCTGGTCATTTGACCCTCATGTCAACCATGCCTGGGTATTCCTGATCTTGATACCTCATAAAAATTCTCCTAGTACAAGTTACAACCTCAAATGCCGATAGGAGTCAAGCAGGTAACATAAATGACGAAAGCAACCCAGGTAAGAGACATAAGGGAGTGGTGGTGAGTGTGGCAAACTTAAGATCACATTTCCTGTCTAAAAGGGTGAACTTGGGACTTCCCTGGAGGTCCAGTGGTTCAAACTTTCTGTGCTTCTAATGCAGGGGACTCAAGTTCAATCCCTGGTCAGGGAAACTAAGATCCCACATGTTATCCAGTGCAGCAAAAATAAATAAATAAATAATTTTTTAAAATAAATAAAAGGGTGTATTCTATTCATCTGCAGCTGGTTGTCACCAAATAGAGATGCAGGCTCAGCAATTCCAGATCTTCAGACTTTTTCAGAGAAGTGAGAAATCTTGATTTTTATGGGAAAGATATCACCTTTATAGTGTTAACAACTAAATTCTATTTTTTTCCTTTGATCCTGCAGTAGCCAAATGAAAAGTGTGGGCAGGCCGCCCCTGCTCCTACGTTGCCCTTCTGTGATCTCCACTTTGACCGACAGGGCTTGCTGATTTCTGTATTAGTTATCTACCGCTGTGTAACAAGTTACCCCCAAGTTTATCATCTCACCCAAACATTTATCATCTCACCCAGATGTTTATTATTCTCACTGCCAAACATTTTTGTGGGTTAGGAATTCAAGAGAGTCTTTAGCTGGATGGTTCTTGCTGGGGTGGGGGCAGTGTATATTATGAGGTTCAAACAAGACATCAGCTGCATTCATCTGAAGGCTTGACTGAGGCTGAAAGATCCGATTCCGACATAGTTCAGGAGGCCTCGGGTCCCTGCTGGCTGTTGGGAGGAGGTCTCGTTTCCTCACCACAGGGACCACTCCACAGGACTTCTTGAACATTCTGACAGCATGGACAGCTGGCTTCCCCCAGAATGAGTGATCCAAGAAAGAGAAAGCAAGGAGCGAGTACAAGGCCTTTTGTGACCTAGTCGCAGAAATCAGACAGCATCACTTCTACCAAGTTCTATTCATTAGCTCATACTCAAGAGGAATCGCAAAAAAAGAAAAGAGGAATTGCACCTCATAAACAGAGATACATCGAAGAATTGGTGAACATATTTTAAAGCCACTAAGTTTAATTTACTGGAAAGAGTAGTTTCCAACTGTAGAATTTCATAGGCCAATAGAATCGCCTGTTCAGTTTGGGAAAGTACAAAAGCCTTGCCAGCACTCTATTTTGTCAAGTAAGGATGTTGAAAAGTAACGACCATGTACTATCGCTATTTCCTAGTGAAACGAAAGATTTCATGTCTCCCTCCAAAAATACAACCTCAGAATAAAAGACTATCTTTAAAAAAAAGAATGTTTGTTTCTTCCATAGGTCAGGGTTTCCCAGCCTCCACGCTACTGACGTCCGGGGCTGGATCATTCTTTGAGGTGGGGGCTGCCCTGCACACCACGGGATACTTAGCAGCATCCCTGGCCTCCACCCACTGGATTCCAAGGACACCCTCTCCTCAGCTGTGACAGCCAAAAAATGTCTCTAGACATGGCCAGATGTCTCCTGAGGGACAGAAGCCCTTCAATTGAGCACCCCTGGAGGAGGTACCAAGTTCAAAGTCCGAAAGGTACAGTGAAAAGTGAAATTTTCCTCACTCCTCTGGACCCCAGGCCCCCTGTCCCCAGAGGCACTTACTGCTACCAGGTCCTTATGTATCTTTCCACTGACATTCTTGACAAACACACACTTCCAAGTGTGTGTATGTACGGGTGTGTGTGTGTTTTGTTTGTTTAAAGCACCCCCCCAAATAGTAACATTTGCACTTTGCTTTTTTCATTTAAAGTATCCTGAAAATCACTCTGTACGAGCACGCAAAGAGCTTCCTCATTCTTTTGCAAGCCTGTGTCCTGTTCTATGTGCACAGTAATTGTGAGTCTCCCAGAGCTGAGCACTGAGGTTGCTTCCAAACTTTTGCTGTAACAAACAGTGCTGAAATGAACGGCCTGTCAGCAGAGTGGTTCCTGTGGGCTCTGCCTTCAAAATAGATCAGGAATCTGCACTTGTCACCCCTCCGCTGCTATAGCTCCAGGCCGCCTCATCACTGTCTGTGGCCTAACAATTGCAGCAACCTCCAGATCAGGCTCCCTGGTTCTGCGCTTGGTCCCTTTCAGGCTCTTCTCAACACAGTGGCCAGAGGGATCCTGTCAAACTGTCAGTTCGATCACATCACTTCGCTGTCAAAACCTTCCAAAGGCTCCCCATCAAGTTTTGAATAGAATCCAAAGTCCTTGGCATAGACTACAAGGCCATACATCCCCCAGTCCCTGCCTGCCGCTCTGATTTTGTCTCTGTCTGCTCTTCCCTGATGGTGTCCTGCTCCATCGTCACTGGTCTCCTGGCTGTTCCGCAAACATGCCCACCACGGGCTCACCTAGTGATGCAGCTCCTTTTTAGCCCCCCTCCCAGATCCTTCCACCCTCTGATCTCCTTTCTTATTTCTACCTCCTTCATCACCCCCTCACAAACATTAGGCCCCAGCCAACTTTCCAAGACGTCAAGCACACTTCCACCCTAGGGCCTTTGCTCTGGCTCCCCGCCCCCCTCCCCCACCAGGAACATCTTCTCCAGGCGAGTCATGTGGCTCACTTCCTATTTATAGCAGCAATACCCCACACCACCTCCCTCACAAGCATGCATCTCCCAGTCCATCCCCTTCTCTGCTTTATTATTCTCCATAGTCGATTACCATCTTCTGACATACTATATTTTATTTGTTTATTTTATTGTTTACTCCTTCCAGTTGAATGTAAATTCCTTCCCTCCAGCAGAACAGAAACTCAACAGCAGAAAAGCAAAGAGAGCAAAGACTGAAAAGAAGAAGACAATATACGAGGACAGACTCAATGGACTTGAGTTTGAGCAAACTCCGGGAGATAGTGAAGGGAAAGGGAAGTCTGGCGTGCTGCAGTCCATGGGATGACAAAGAGTTGGACAGGACAAGGAACAACAAAATTCAAGGATGGTAGGGTGACTACAAAAGGTTTGACATGTGTGTAATGGGAGCACCAGAAAGAGAAGAAAAAGAGAAAGGGACAAAAGACATATTAGAAAAAAATACATTGAAAATTTCTGCAAAATTAATGTCAGACACCAAACCACAGATCCAGGAAGCTCAGTGATCACAAAGTAGGATAAATGCAAACAAACAAAAGCCTACACCCACGCAGGACTCTAGCAGCTGCTCTCTCACTGCGGAAGGGGCGGGATTGCCATGGTTCACTCCTTGCACTGGGCCTTTCACCTCTGGACCCGCAGAAGGATGTCCTGGGCTGCGGTGGGTGCAGATGAACACCCGTGTCCACGGCAGGAAGTAAAGTCTGCAGAGGTTGAACCCCTGCCAGGCTCTATATTCACCAGGTAGTGCATGCGGTAGGAGTTTCCGTGCCCTGGGGCATCTCAGCCTCTGCCAAGGGAGTTGACTTTGTGCAGCTGGGAGGAGGCGCAGCAGGGTGAGGCCCGCCTCCCAGGGGACCTTGGGCAAGTACCTTTCTCAGGTCTCAGATCTCACCTGTGCCTGCCAGGGTGGCGGCGATTTTGCAGGATGATGTTGGTTTAGATGCAAATGCTAGGCATGGCATTAGGCTCTGCTTATCATCCCGATGAACCCAAATGCCCCAAGCCTCCACTGTATCCCACGTGCACTGGGGACATTTTACTCCCCATGGTCATTAACAGGAAAACTTCTGAACCCGGCTGGAGGAACTGGCACCACTACCCCCCCACTCCAAGACAAATTCCTTAAATTCCATGTATTCCTTCACCCCTTTTCTGCTTAAGAATGCCTGTTAAACTGAACTTAGCAACATGCAAAAAAAAAATCCTAAAAGAAGCCTAAGGAAAAAATCACCTCATCTCTGAAGGAACAAAGAGAAGGATTACATCTGACCAGCAAGAAGAGAATGGAATGCAAAATTTAAAGTATTGAAAAAAAGCAAACACTACCAGCCTAGAATTCTGGACCATGCAAAATTATTCTTCAGAAGGGGAGAAACTGTGATTTTTTTTCTCAGACAAACAAAAACTGAAGGAATTTGTTGCCTGTAGCCCTGCCTTGCATGAAATGTTTTCTAAAAGTTATTTAGAGAGATGGAAAAAGATAGAAGTTATAAACTCGGAACTTCATAGCAATGTGGGAGTTCCCTGGTGGCCAAGTGGGTAAGAGTCCAGCTTTCACTGCCGTGGATCAGGTTCAATCCCTGGTGGGGGAGCTGAGATCCTGAAAAGCTCAGGGTGGACAAAAAAGAAAAGAAAAAGAAAGAGAGATGCCTGTTTCCATTGGGGAAACTGAGATCCTGCAAGCCCGAGGGTGCCCAAAAAAAGAAAAAAAGAAAGATATCTGTTTACATAAGGAACAATCATCAAAGAAGAAATAAGCAAAGACAAAATAAAACTTCAATTTTCTTATTATCAGTTCAGTTCAGTCACTCAATTGCGTCCGACTCTTTGCGACCCCATGGACTGCAGCAAGTGAGACCTCCCTGTCCATCACCAACTCCCAGAGCTTGCTCAAACTCACATCCATTGAGTTGGTGATGCCATCCAACCATCTCATCCTCCATTGTCCCCTTCTCGGCCCACCTTCAATCTTTCCCAGAATCAGGGTCTTTTCAAATGAGTCAGTTCTTCACACCAGGTGGCCAAAGTATTGGAGCTTCAGCTTCAGCATCAGTCCTTCCAATGAATATTCAAGACTGATTTCCTTAGGATGGACTGGTTGGATCTCCTTGCAGTCCAAGGGACTCTTAAGAGTCTTTTCCAACACCACAGTTCAAAAGCATCAATTCTCTGGAGCTCAGCCTTCTTTATAGTCCAACCCTCACATCCATACCTGACTACTGGAAAAATCATAACTTTGACTAGACAGACCTTTGTTGGCAAAGTAATGTCTCTGCTTTTTAATATACTGTCTAGCTTGGTCATAGCTCTTCTTCCAAGGAGCAAGTGTCTTTTAATTTCATGGCTGCAGTCACCATCTTCCACTCTCTTTTTCACTTTCTGTCTTAAGAGTAGTGTCATCTGCATACCTGAGGTTCTTGATATTTCTCCCGGCAATGTTGATTCCAGCTTGCACTTCATCCAGCCTGGCATTTCGCATGATATATTCTGCATATAACAGAAAATAATAATAACTTCTTATTATTAATTGATCTAATAAATAACAAAGATGGGCCCACTAAAGATAGAAATTGTATGGACCTAACAGAAGCAAGGAGAAGGCAAAGGCAACCCACTCCAGTACTCTTGCCTGGAAAATCCCATGGACGGAGGAGCCTGGTAGGCTGCAGTCCATGGCGTCGCTAAGAGTCAGGCACGACTAACTGACTTCACTTTCACTTTTCACTTTCATGCATTGGAGAAGGAAATGGCAACCCACTCCGGTATTCTTGCCTGGAGAATCCCAGGGACAGAGGAGCCATCTATGGGGTCGCACAGAGTCAGACATGACTGAAGTGACTTAGCAGCAGCAGCAACAGAAGCAAAAGATATTAAGAAGAGGTGACCCAGAGGGATGGGGAGGAGGGTTCAGGATGGGGGAACACATGTACACCCGTGGCTGATTCATGTCGATGTATGGCAAAAACCACCACAATATTGTAAAGTAATTAGCCTCCGTTAAAATTAAGAAATTAATTTAAAAGAAAAAAAACAGAAATGGTGGCAAGAATACACAGAACTATACAAAAAAAGATCTTAATGATCCAAGTAACCACAATGATGTGATCACTCACCTAGAGCCAGACATCTCAGAGTGCAAGTGGGCCTTAGGCAGCATCACTACAAACAAAGCTAATGGAAGTGTTGGAATTCCAACTGAGCTATTTCAAATCCTAAAAGATGATGGTGTTAAAGTGCTTCCCTTGATATGTCAGCAAGTTTGGAAAACTCAGCAGGGGCCGCAGAACTGGAAAAGGTCAGTTTTCATTCCAATCCCAAAGAAGGGCAATGCCAAAGAATGTTCAAACTACCACACAATTGCACTCATTTCATATGCTAGTAAGATCATACTCAAAATCCTTCAAGCTAGGCTTCAATAGTATGTGAACCAAGAACTTTCAGATGTACAAGCTGAATTTAGAAAAGGCAGAGGAACCAAAGATCAAATTGCCAACATCTGTTGGATCATAGAGAAAGCTAGAGAATTTCAGAAAAAAATTCTACTTCTGTTTCACTGACTATACTAAAACCTTTGACTGTGTGGATCACAACAAACTGGAAAATTCTTAAAGTGTAGGAGTACCAGACCACCTTATCCGCCTCCTACGAAACCTGTATGCAGGTCAAGAAGCAACAGTTAGAACTGGACATGGAACAATGGACTGGTTCCAAATTGGGAAAGGACTGCATCAAGGCTGTATGCATTACATCACGTGAAATGCCAGGCTGGATAAAGTACAAGCTGGAATCAAGATTGCTGAGAGAAATATCAATAACTTCAGATACACAGATGACACCACCCTAATGCAGAAAGCAAAATGGAATTAAAGAGCCTCTTGATGAAAGTGAAAGTGGAGAGTGAAAAAGCTGGCTTAAAGCTCAACATTCAAAAAACTATGATCATGTCATCCGGCCCCATCACTTCATGGCAAATAGATGGGGAAACAATGAAAACAGTGACAGACTTAATTTTCTTGGGCTCCAAAATCACTGCGGACAGTGACCGCAGCCATGAAATTAAAAGACACTTGCTCCTTGGTAGAAAAGCTATGACAAACCTAGACAGTATACAGAGGTCTGTATAGTCAAAGCTATGGTTTTTCCGGTAGTCACGTACAGATGTAAGAACTGGACAATAAAAAAGACTGAGCAGCAAAGAAATGATGCTTTTGAACTGTGGTGTTGGAGAAGACTCTTGAGAGTCCCTCGGACTACAAGGAGATCCAACCAGTCAATCCTAAAGGAGATCAACCTTGAATATTCATTGGAAGGGCTGATGCTGAAGCTGAAGCTCCAATATTTTGGCCACCTGATGTGAAAGCCAACTCATTGAAAAAAGACACTGATGCTGAGAAAGATTGAGGGCAGGAGGAGAAGGGGACAACAGAAGACGAGATGGTTGGATGGCATCACTGACTCAATGGACTTGAGTTTGAGCAAACTCTGGGAAATAGTAAAGGGCAAAGAAGCCTGGCATGCTGCAGTCCATGCGGTCGCAAAGAGTTGGACATGACTGAGCCGCTGAACAACAGCAATAATGTATTCCATTAGTATGCTTATATATGTATACACATATAAAAACGCAGGAGACGTAAGAGAAGCAGATTTGATCCCTGAGTTGGGAAGATCTCCTGGAGAAGGGCATGACAACCCGCTCCAGTACTCTTGCCTGGAGAATCTCATGGACAGAGGAGCCCCGCAGGCTACAGTCCATAAGGTGGCGAAGAGTCGGACACGACTGAAGAGACTTAGCACACACAAGCACACATGTGTACACAGGTACATGTATATATACATACATTTCAATATATATATGTGAATTGAATGACAGTAATGATACAAGAGACAAGAAGGAGAAATATGGGTTAGTTACTATAAGGTACTCAAACTATGTGCCAAGTCTTACAGTGTTATTCGAAAGTGAATTTGTATTAGTTGTAAATGTATACTGCAAGTTCCAGGGAAACCACTAAAAAAGTTTTGCTTGTTTTTTTTTTAAGTATAATAGGACTTCCCTGTTTTTTCAATAGGACTTCACTTATATACAGTGAAATGTATATACATACATATACCTGTATACACATGTGTGCTTGTGCGTGCTAAGCCTCTTCAGTCGTGTCCAACTGTTTGCCACCTTATGGACTGTAGCTTGCTGGGCTCCTCTGTCCATGAGACTTTCCAGTGCCTAAGAGTCTGTGCTCTCAATGCAGGGGGCCCGGGTTCGATCCCTGATCAGGGAACTAGATCTCACAGGCTGAAACTAAGAGTTCACATGCTGGAAGTCAAAGATCTTATATGACGCAACTTAAAAAAAAAAAAAAAGATTCCACGTACCACAACTAAGACCCAATGCAGCCAAATACACAAATAAATAAAATATAAAAAAAGAAGGATGGGAAAGATATCCCATGCAAATGGAAACCAAAAGAGAGCAAAGATAACTGTACTTATAAAAGACAAAATAGACTTTAAGACAAAAACTGTAGGAGACAGAGACTTCATCTAGTGATAAAAGGGTCAGTTCATCAAGAAGATATGACAGTTGTAAATATATAGGCACCTAACATGTATTAAATAAATACCAGCAGATCTGAAGGGAGAAATAGATAGCAATACAATCGTAGTGGGAAATTTAAGTAGGGATTTGAGTGGATTAAAGCACCACTTTCAACTATGGATAGATCACCCAGACAGAAAATCAATGCAGAAACACTATATTTGAACTATACTTTACACCAAATGGCCCTAACAGACATATATAGAACATTCCATCCAAAAACCCCCAAATTCACGAAGAACAATGTTAAGGACAGATCATAAGTGCATTCTCAGTCATTCAGTCTTACCCGACCCTTTGCGACCCCATGGATTGTAGCCCGCCAGGCTCCTTTGTCTGCAGAATTTTCCAGGCAAGAATAATGGAGTGGGTTGCCATTTCCTCCTCCAAAGATAGATTATATTAGGTCACAAAACAAGTTTTAACAAATATAAGAAAATTTCTACCTTAGCAAATATCTTTTCTGAACACAGTGCTATGAAACTAGAAATCAATAACAAGAAAAATGGAAAATTTCTGTGTGAAAATGAAATAACACATTTCTGAACAACCATTGAGTCAAAGAGGAAATCGAAAAGTACCTTGAAAGAAGCAATAATGGAAATGCAATATTCCAAAACTTATAGAATGCAGCAAAAACAGTTCTAAGAGGGAAGTTTATAGCTATAAACCGGTACATCAGCAATAATAATAATAATAATAATAATAATAAGTCTTAAAAAACAATCTAACTTTACACTTCAAGAAACCAGAAAAAAGAAGACCAAAGTAAGCCCAGCGTCAGCAAAAGGAAGAAAATGAAGAAGATCAGAAAAGAAGTAAACGAAATCAAGACCAGAAAAGCAACATAAAAATCAAGAACTATTTTTTTAAAGATAAAACTGACAAACCTTCAGCTAGGCTAAGGGGGAAAAAAGACATAAGACTTGAATAAATAAGTAAAAGGTGTACATGTTGGGAAGGAAGACATAAAACTGTTTTTGTTCATAGATGACATGATTATCTAAGTAGAAAATCCAAAAGAACTGACATAAAAAAATTCCTGAACTAACAAATGACTATAGCAAAGTCAGAGAGTACAAGTTCACTATGCAAAAGTCAATCACTTTCCTACAAACCAGCAATAAACAAGTAGAATCTGAAATTTAAAAAACACAATACCATTTACAGTATCAACCCAAAGACTGAAACAGGTATAAATCCAACAGATACGTATAAGATCTACACAAAAGAAAAGTACAAAGGATGCGCACAATAAAGGACAAAAACGGTAAGGGCCTAACAGAAGCAGGAGACTAAGAAGAGGTGGCAAGAATACACAGAAGTGTACAAAAAAGGTCTTGATGGCCCCAGTATCCACAATGGTGCAGTCACTTACCTAGAGCAGGACATCCTGGAGTGTGAAGTCAAGTGGGCCTTAGGAAGCATTACTAGGAACAAAGCAAGTGGTGGTGACGGAATTCCAGTTGAGCTATTTAAAATCCTAAAAGATGATGCTGTTAAAGTGCTGCACTCAACATGCCAGCAAATTTGGAAAACTCAGCCGTGGCCACAGGACTGGAAAAGGTCAAGGGGGCCTCGAAGAAACCACACATACACACACATAGATCATGGGTGCCTGCAAGAAACGTGCTGTGACCCAAGATCTCCTGTGTTCCAGGAGCTTTGCTGAGCCCTTTCCATGTGCCGTCTCCCCCAGTCCTCATGAAACACTACTAGGAAAGCATCATTATTTGCATTTTGCAGCCAAGGAGGCTGAAGCAAAGCGCAGTAAGGTGACTTGTCCAAGGTCATCTAGCTAAGAACAGGCACAGCCAAGATTTTAACCCGGGTCTGTCCAATTTTACCAGGTTGTGTGCATGCTAAGTCGCTTCAGTCATGTCTGACACTTTGTAACCCTATGGACTATAGCCCGCCAGGCTCCTCTGTCCATGGCATTTCCCAGTCAAGAATACTGGAGCTTGTCGCCATTTCCTCCTCCAGGGTATCTTCATCTCTGAAGTCTTCTGTATTGGTAAGTGGATCCTTTATTTTACCACTAGCGCCACCTGGGAAGCCCCTTTACAAGGCTGTCGTTCAGCCGCTAAGTCATGTCTGACTCTTTGCGACCCCGTGAACTGCAGCACCCCAGGCTTCCATGTCCTTCACTTCCTCCTGGAGTTTGCTCCAATTCATATCCACTGAGTTAGTGATGCCATCCAACTCTCATCCTCTGTTGCCCCCTTCTCCTGCCTTCAATCTTTTCCAGCATCAAGTCTTTTACTGTGAGTCAGCTCTTTGTATCAGGTGCCCAAAGTATTGGAACTTCAGCTTCAGTGTCAGTCCTTCCAGTGAATATTCAGGGTTGATTTCCTTTAGGACTGACTGGTTTGATCTCCTTGCAGTCCAAGGGACTCTCAAGAGTCTTCTCCAGTACCACAATTACCTGGTAAAAGGATCGAACATAATAATTTAGTAGACGAAACTGTGCGGTGTTTGACAGGTCTGGTCTGGAGCCAGACTCAGTTCAGTTGCTCAGTTGTTCCCGACTCTTTGTGACCCCATGGACTGCAGCGCACTCGGCAGGCTGCAGCTAGACTGCCTGGGTTCAAAATCCTGACTCCTCCACTTAGTGGTTATATGGCATCAGGGGGTTCTCTAGCTGCTGTGTCTCAGAGTTTACATCTGTAGAATAAGGCTCATTTCCTTAAGCAATAGTTATACATTAAAGCCCTCGGGGCCAAGAATAGGATGAGGTGACCGAGGCAGAATTGTACCAGTGCAGAGTTGGATTCTGTCATTGTGTGAAATGTTGATATTTTGTTCATCGTAGCTTTTTTGCATTAATTTTTTAATAAGCTTTACCTAGATTGCCAAGTTTGGGGCACACCCTTAAATCTCTTGAGAAATGAGTGCCTCACTCACCTCATCTTGGTCCCATCCCTGCCCTTGGGGGACTCAGCCTTGAGCAAAGCAAATTCCTGCCTTAAAGTGATGCACATCGTAGAGGGGAAGGCTGCCAATCAACGGAGTTTAAATGTATGACACATCTGAAGCTAAGAAGAAAAACAAAGTTGGGGAAAGAGAGAGACACGAAGCGGAAAAAAAAAATAGAACCCACCTCACAAGGTTGGTATAAAGATTAAAATAAGTAATTCACATAAAGCACCTAGTGTAAAGGCGGGCGCGTGCTAAAGCGCTCTGCAGACACTGGCCATTAATGTGACTTCAGTGTTGGCTCTGGGGGCACATTACAGAGACTGCAGGGCTCTGCTCTCCTGGAGCTTGCTGGGGCAGTGTTGGTTTCATAAACTGAGAGCTGCGCCCCACTGATGCCAGGATTCTTAACCTTTTTGTGGACCCCCAGGCAGTCCAGTGAAGCCCACAGACTCCTCCTCAGATAATAATTTTAAGTGCATAAAATAAAATACATAGGTTTACAAAAGAAATCTGTTGACATGGAATTATCAAGATATTTTTAAATACATGGGCTTCTTAGCAAATTAAATAACAAGAGCTAGAAGTGGGTCTGAGGCGGGAGGTAGATGACACCCCCCCCACTCCAAGCAACTGGACATTTATTCCCTGTAGACTGAAACTCCAAGACGAGAACCGCATGACAATCGAGGAAGGCGGCTGGGCACGGCTCTGATCACATATTTCTCATTCTCCAAGTTAAGAGACCTCCCTGATCACACATGCGCAGAAAGGCTCCTTGGAGGTTAGAGGGTGAGTGATGCCAAGGGATGTTTTACCCATATGCCTTTCCGGTAAAATCCATCCTGGCTAAGAATGCATGCACACACATGGGAGGACCCCGAGATATACCCAATGTGCACTGTGAAGCGGCAAATCAAAATGATTGGCCAAAGGAAGCCCAAAAGAAATGCCCCATATAAATAATTCAAACTACCATGAGGGACTCTCCTTCTGAGTCTGCTCATGTGTCTATCCACACACTGTATCTTTTCCTCCTGATAAATACTTGCTTCACCACTTTCTGTCTTTGTGGCAATTCTTTTCTGCAAAGCCGAGGATCCAGGGTCGTTGTCATTGACCATGGTCTAGTGGCTAGGATCTGCAGCTCTCACCGCCATGACCCAGCCTCAATCTCTGGCTGGGAACCCAAGCCCCACTCCAAGCCATTCCAGGCCGAGGCCACCTGAGATCAGGTCTAGTAACTACCATAATTTCAAGGGAGTAAAGCATTTCTTTTCTTTCAAGGAAGTAAAGCATTTCTTGGATTTCCTTGGTGCCTCAGATGGTAAAGAATCTGTCTGTAATGAAGGAGTCCAGGGTTCAATCCCCTGGGTTGGAAAGATCTGATGGAGATGGGAATGGCAACCCACCCACTCCAATATTCTTGCCTGGAGAATTCCATGGACAGAGGAGGCTGGTGGGCTACAGTCCACGGGGTCACAAAGAGTCAGACACAACTGAGCGACTAACAGACACAAAGCATTTCTGGGCTGCTTCAAGGGATCTGCAACAGCATAATGGAGACGCAAAATCATATAGTGTTTGTTAGTGACAATATCACAAATACTGCTTATATTACTAAGATTTTTTTTCTCTATAACTGAAGGAAGTGCTGCATTTCAGCTGGAGGTCAGTGAAAATAAAACTATCGAGTATTGTCCCATTAAAGTTCACGGACCCAGCTTACAAATCCCTGCATAAAGGGGTCTTTGAAATCTATTTCATGGGTCACAACTAGCACTTTTTTGGATGAAATAATGATATAGACCAGACCAGATTAGAACAGAATATAATAGATCGGCATGCATTGCTCACAATAAAATGAATTCAGATTCATGAAACTTTCATTTCACTTGTGTGTGTTGGTGGTGGCGGTGGCGGGGGGTGTGTGTGTGTGACAGTTCACAATGCGAAAATACTTCTGAGCTTCCCTGGTGGTGCAGTGGTTAAGAATCTGCCTTGCAATGCAGGGGACATGGGTTCAATCCCTAGTCCAGAAAGATCCCACATGCCGTGGGACAACGAAGGGCAAGTGCAGCAAGCACTGAGCCTGCCGCCCTAGATCCGGTGCTCCGAAACTAGAGAAGCCTGAGCGCTGCAACCAGAGAATAGCTACTCTCACCACGACTAGAGAAAGACCACACACAGCAACGAAGACCAGCACAGCCAAAAATGAAATTAATTAATGGTCAGAAATATCTGAGAAGCAATGGCTCGAGGGAGGGCAGATCCAGCACGGCCGTGGCCCCATCGCAGGGGCAAACTTCCTGTCCCCCGCTCCGGGCCCCCACTGGCCTTGGCTTGGTCCTTGTCTGCGCTTCTGCCTACACACAAATATACACACAAGACCCGAGCTCAGAAAACGCTCTGCTGTCAGTGGCTACACAGCTGTTTCCCCCGTCCTCAGGGAGAGGAGCAGGTGTGGCGATGCCCATGTCCTGAGCTCATCGCCTGTCTGGGGACATGCCCCTCCTGATGGCCACATGCACATATTAGGCAAATATTAGGCAAGCTGTTTGTGAAGAGCCAGCTGGCAGCATGTCTGGAAGTGCAGGGCTCCAAAGGTTTGGGGCCAATTAAACAGCCTCTGATGAGCTGCTATAGGGAGCGAAGGCTGGGCAGATACTTTGGTGCTTTTTTCTGAATGTGTTTGTGTTCCTATTGCCCAACCTCAATAGCAAAGGTGAAAGTCTGGGGACTCCCCTGGTGGTCCAGTGGCTAAGACTCCCTGCTCCCAGTGCAGGGGGCCTGGGTTCAATCCCTGGACAGGAAACTAGCTCCCACATGCCACAACTAAGACCTGGAGCAGTCAATAAGTTTTCTTTAAAAAGGTGAGAGCCTGGGAGAGGATATTGGAATCAGAAAAACAAACTTCTAAGGGAATCGACTCTCTGGTTTCCCAAGGGGAAGGGGGCTTGACCCTCAGCAGATGGGAGCTGAGGAAACAAATTATTCGCTTGTCGGGATGTGCTGGCAATTAACCCTGTGCTAATAAACAGGAAATAGCTAAAGGGGGAAGAGGGGCTTTGTCTGGCGGAGGTGGGAGGAGCGGGGATTTAAAGCTGCAGCTCAATCCAGTGGTTCAGAAGGGAAACGCTAGGGTCTGAAGCATCGTACTTCGGCCACCTCATGCTAAGAGTTGACTCATTGGAAAAGACCCTGATGCTGGCAGGGATTGGGGGCAGGAGCAGAAGGGGATGACAGAAGATGAGCTGGCTGGATGGCATCACCGACTCGATGGACATAAGTTTGGGTAAACTCCGGGAATTGGTGATGGACAGGGAGGCCTGGGGTGCTGTGATTCATGGGGTTGCAAAGAGTCGGACACGACTGAGTGACTGGACTGAACTCAACTGAAGCGTCCGAGTTCAAATTCTGCCTACACTATTGCTTTGCTATGTGACCTATGTATGGCAAGTCATTTTCCCTCTGTGGATCCTTGTTTTTTTAGTCTATAAAATGGGAAAATAACAGTGTTTACTTTGAAATACTACTGGAAAGCTTTAACAAAAAGATGTTAAATGCCTAGCCCTAGGCTTAGCATGCGTAAGTACTCAATAATGGCCAGCTCTCTTTGTTACCATCAATGTTATTTGTCCCATAGCCTGCGGCCTATATCTGTTCCTTAGTGGAGATCTATTGTTCAGGCTGAGCTCCTCACAATGCCAGAAATCACAGAGAACATAAAATCCTGCTAGTTAAGCTTTATTGAGCATTTACTGTATGCCAGGCACGGTTCTGAGCACTTCGCATGCATTTATTTGCTAATTAATTCTTAGCAACGACTCTATAAAAATCAACCTATGAAATTATCATCACGAGTATTATAAAATTATCATCAACAACAATTCCATGAAACTGTCATCACCCTCATTTTACAAATGAGGAGCTGGGTTAGTTACCAACTGCTGTATAACAAATTACCCCAACACTTAGCAGCTTAGAACAACAGTAAACGCTTATTATCTCACAACTTCTGTGGCTCAGGGTTTTGGGGACTGCTTAGCTGTGTGGCTCCAGGGCCGACGCTCTGATGAGGCTGCGGTCAAGATGTTGGCCAGGGCTATAGTCCTCTGAAAGCCTGGCTAGACTGGAGGACCCACTTCCAAGATAGTTCCCGCAGGGGCCTGACAAGTTGGTGTTGGGGCTGTTGGCAGAAGGCCTTGGTCCTTCACCGCACGAATCTCTCCATAAGGTGTTTTCCCTTTCTTTACAATATGGCTGAGGGCTTCTCCCAGAGTAAGTGATCCAAGAGAAAGACAGAAGCTGGAATTTCTTTTTGCTCTAATTTTTGTGTGTGTGTGTGAAAAAAGAAAAAACACATGTAACACAAACTTTACGAACTCTAGCCATTTTGACGTATACAGTTCTCAGTGATATCAAGTACATTCATATTGCTGTGCGGCCATCACCACCATCCATCTCCAGCATGTTTTCATCTTGCAAAACCGCAACTCTGTACCCGGTACACAATAGCTCCCCATTTCTCCTTCCTCAGTCCCTCTTGAAGCTGAGGAGGTGGTGATTGTGAGACAAGATCTAATTGACAGAAGGAGCTAGCCACCAGGAGAGCTACTAGGAGAGCTTTTCAGACAGAAGGCACAGCAAGTGCAAAGGCACTGAGGTAGGAACACTCTCAGGAGACCAGCTTGGCTGGAGCAGGATGAGTAAGAAGAATGATAGGTAGGAGGTGAGAGAGGTCAACAGGGCTTGATCACACAGCACCTTGTTAAGCAAGGTCACTCTCAGAGCAGCCATGGGGGCATTTAAGGCAGAGACCAACACAGTCCTGGCATCTAGGTGATGGTGGTGGTTTAGTCGCTAAGTCGTGTCTGACTCTTGTGATCCCATGGACTATAGACCACCAGGTTCCTCTGTCCATGGGATTTCCAGCCAAGAATACTGGAGTGGGTTGCCATTTCCTTCTCCAGGGATCTCCCTGACCCAGGGATCGAATCTGGGTCTTGTGCATTGCAGGCAGACTTTTCACCGTCTGAGCCACCAGGGAAGCTTGCATCCAGGAGCCTCTCACATAATGAAGACAGTCCCAGATGAACCTAGAAGAATCTGCTCCTCCAAGGCAGCGTCCAAGAGCTCAGCCTGGAGCAGCTCAGCCAGAGTCGCTACCATCCATCCTCGTTTCAGCCTCCCTGTAAGCCAGACTAGCATCCCCATTAATATAAATGAGGTCTTTGCTGACTTTGATTTCCAAATGAGCCCAGCCGTTCAAGATCTCTATTCCAGGAAATGAGAAATTTATGTAATGAAAATTAAAAGAGAAACTGGGGAAGCGGCTCTTTAAGTGCCTACTTCCTGGGTAAGTGAGTCAGATCTGGCAGGAGATGGATGAAGATGCCACCCTAGGTCTCCTGGGAACCTGTGACCAGCAGGGAGGCAGGGAGCATCCTGGCTATAGGCAAAAATGAAGCCCCCAGACCCCCTTCCTTTACTCCAAAAAACAGCCATGATAATAATAGCTCATCTTCACTGCTCCTGTTCACCTGCCCAACCCTGTTCTAAGCACTTTACTTACATGGGTTATTTCGTTCAACCTTCATGACAAAAAGATGGTATAGGCACTACTATGTTCCCCATTTTACAGATGGGAAAACTGAGGCTCAGGTTGTGACCTGATCAAGGACACATAGAAAACAGTGACCAAAATGGGACTCGAGTCTTTTGTCTTTCATCTCCACAGATCCTCTAGTCCAGAGCTCAGACAGTGTGGAATGGAAGGAAGGCTCAGGAGGCAGAGAGATTTGGGTTCGAATCCAAGCTTCAACTACTGACTTGCTATATGACCTTGAACAAACTGCTTACTTCCTGGCGGCTCAGTTCCTTTATAATTTTTGCCCCTTCTCCATTGAGTTCATCCCTGAATTAAAGAAGATAATGTATAAAGATGGCAACACAGGATTTCAGATGCCTTCTCAAACTAATTTTAAAAACCAATGGTAAACTCTTAGAACTGAAAAGTCTTTGGGCAATAGCTTCAGGTACAGTTGGATCTAGGGGCTCTAAAGATGCCAAGGGCTCAGTTTTTTCTTTTTCTCCATGTAGGAGACCCTCCCTAAGAGCTCCAAGATTACATCAGATTTCTTACAGCTAGAAATCTTGGTTGAAAGAAAGTTTTTTTCAAACAGCACAGCAAAAGTCCTAGTATTCACTCTGATTGGACCAAGTTGGGTCACATGATCATCCCATCACCAATCTCTATGGCCAGAGAGATGGACAATGCTGATTGGGCCACCCAGGCCATCCCCTCCTAGAGCTACGGGGAGGGGTGCAGAAAACCAGGGCTGAGCCATTTGCACTGTGAGGGGGAGAGGCTAGCCTCCTCCCAAAAACCTGGGGTGCTCTTACCAGAAAAATAAAGAATGTATGCTGGGCCAGCAGGAATACCAGATGGTGATCCTGGCACATAGTAGGCCATAAATAAATACATGTGCAATTGAACAAAAAAATTTTCCACCCCAGAGGATGGTTGTAAGGATAAAGTGAAATAACGTATGTGACTCCCTGGCACATATCAGGGCTCCATAAATCTCGTCTTAGAGAAACAAGAGGTGCTCAGATTGAGTTTAGATTCTGGTCACACGCTAATGAGCACAGATGCTGGAAGAAACTGGAAGAAAAGGCTTCCCTCACCTCAGCCAGGCCTCCCCCACATTTATTTTACATCCTGCGGACAGAACAGGACCAGGCCTCAGGTAAACAAAGTGAGGCTCTTGCTGTGGCGTAAAATGTAAGGGGACAGGGGCTTCCCTGGTGGTCCCATGGTTAGGGCTTCACCTTCCAATGCAGGGGGTGGGGGGTTCGATCCCTGGTTGGGGAGCTAAGATTCCACATGCCTCATGACCAAGAAGGCAAAACATAAAACAGAAACAATATTGTAACAAATTCAATAAAGACTTAAAAAATGGTCCACATCAAAAAAAAAATCTTTTAAAATTGTATTTAGAAAAATGTAATTAGAAAAAAAAATGTACTTCAGGGACACTGAAAAATAAATAATATTTTAAAAAATCGATAGTACAAAAACCCATGATATTCAAAATATTAACATTTTAAATAGACGTATCCTTATGTACACATTTACATATCACTTCTGTGCAAATATCCAGACATATGCGCATATGGACATTTTCACAGACATATCTTTGTGTATTTCCTCATAAAATCTGCACAGAGCCACTGCATGGCACAACCCCAGGGGGTCCCATTCCATTGTAATCTGCATAGATGGCATCCTTCCTCTGTGCAAGAACAGCACCTCTGGCTGAACACAGCAGGCCTGTGTGTGAACAAACATGTACGCACATCTCCATCCATGAGAAGACTCACAGCCACCCACGCAGGACTAAATGGTGCCACGTAACACCATTCGTGCACACACGCCAAACAGTGGAACTGCACGATATGGTTTCATACAGCTGACTTGCTCGCCCCAGGGCTTCTGCACTTGCTGTTTGCTTTACCTGGGATGTTCTTGCCGTATAACCACGTAGCTCCCTCTCTTGCCTCCTACATCCTCGAAGCTGACTTTGTCAGAAGGGCTCTAACACCTCCACAACCTACCATTGTCTAAAATTGCAAACCCTCACCCACAGTCCATATCCCCCCCAAACTGGCTTTATTTTTCCCCTTGACATTTAAGACCATCTGACATGATACGTGGCTCCCCAGGTGGCTCAGTGGTAAAGAATCTGCCTGCCAATGCAAGAGATGTAGCTTCAACCCCTGGATCAGGAAGATCCCCTGGAGGAAGAAACTGCAACCCACTCCAGTATTCTTGCCCAGAAAACCCCATGGAGAGAAGAACCTGGCGGGCTGCAGTCCATGGGATCACAAAGAGCAGGACACAGCTTATCAACTGACCATACACATACATAATGTATTTTCCTTTTTATCCTATTGAATGTCTACCCCGCTAAAATGTCAGGGCTTCCCTGCTGGCTCAGACAGCAAAGAATCTACTTGCAATGCAGGAGACCTAGTTTTGATCCCTTCATTGAGAAGATCCCCTAGAGAAAGGAATGGCTACCCACTCCAGTACTCTTGCCTGGAGAATTCCATGGACAGAGGAGCCTGGTAGGCCACTGTCCATGGAGTCACAAAGAGTTGAACACGACTGAGCAACTAACACTTTCACCACTAAAATATCAGCTCTACAAAGGCAAGGATTTTTGTCTGCTTTGTTCACTGCTGTGTTTCCCAGCTTTAGAGCATTGCCTCACACAGAGTAGGTGCTCAATAAATATTAGTTAAATGAATGGAAAAAGCCAAGAAAGTGGGGATCCCTGAGGATGACTGAGACCAAATTTCCCACTACCTCAGCAGAAAGGCAACCAAAAGTCAGATGAAAGTTGAATTCTAGAACTTAGTGGCAATGTAAGATACATTCTAAGTGATGTGAGTGTACTATCTCCTTTAATTATCACAGCAGCCCTGTTAGGCTGGGGTTCCCAGTGTCCAGCATCTAATGCCTGATGATATGAGGTGGAGCTGATGTGATAGTAATAGAAATTAAATGCTCAATAAATGTAATACACTTGAATCATCCCAAAACCATCCCCCTCCCTGACCGCTGTCCATGGAAAAACTGACCTCCACGAAACCAGTCCCTAGCGCCAAGGTTGGGAACCATGCGTAAGATACCACTGTCTATCCCCAGTTTACCTGGAGGGGATCAAGGCACTGAGCAGTTAAATCACTTGGACAAGACGTGCAGAAGTGGTAAAGCTGAGATTCAAGCCCAGCATCCTGGCTCCACCCAGTCCACTCCTACACACACACACACACACACACACACACTCTTATATAGTGTCACCCGGTCCTTTCAGTTTTTAGGCAACTCTCAGAAAAGAAACCTCCTTCCCCCAGACTAGGTGTCTGGAGTCCCCACCCCTCACTGACCTCATTGCACCCCAGCCAAATTCAAATCTGCAGCCCTGGCGACATTGCTGTTGCTGCGGGAAGCTGTAGGCTGTCCAGTTGTCATGGCGATGGTCTCCGGCTCTTACCAACAGTCCCGCCTCCTGGCTGCCGGGCTGGCTCACTCTTGCCACGCTTAGAGGCTGTTCCGTGGCCTTGCTCCGTACCCGACCCCTTCTGGGTAGCTAGGTGGGCCCAAAGCTTCCCTTGTCTCTCCTGTTCCCCCCTGGGGGCAAGAGGATCAGAAGCAAGGCACCTGATCCCCGCCTACCTTCCTGGCCTCCTTGGCTATGTGACCTTGAGCTATAGTGTCTCCTGTCCCTGTTTTACAGGTGGCCACGAAGAGTTAATGAGCTCAGTGGTTCATTCATTCCACAAATTATTACTGAGCTCCTGCTATGTGCCAGGCAATGGTCTAGCTGCTGGGGATACAGCAACGACTAAGACAGACCAGGTTGTCTGGGAGACAGACAACAAACATGTTCTGGGAGGGAGATAATGCAACTGAATGCAGATGAGTGGAGGGATCAGGGCAGACATTACTTAGGGGGGTTAAGGAACTGCTCTCTCACTTGAGCTAAACCAGAATAAGCATTTAGCCATGCAAATATATAGGGAAAGAGTATTCCAGAAAGAAACTGCAGCATGTACAAAGGCCCTGAGGCAGGGATGAACTGGTCTATTTAAGGAACAGAAGGCCCTTCCCTCAAAATGATGCTTATAACTTTCAGAGGGCAGCTTCCAAGTACAAACTCCGACTCTGAAGGCACAGAGAAAGTGAGCCTTGACAAGGCTGCTCATACTGGCAGGAGGAAAATGACATCATAGCCAGCTGCTGGGGTGCAGCTTCCAGCTCCTGGGGGCTCCCCTCAGACTCGGAGTCTGAGCCTCTGCAGCAGGCAAAAGAGCAGTGATACTAATACAACGTGTTCTAGATGCTTTCCATGTGTTAATTAGTCTCTGCTTCACATCCCTAAGGGAGAATTTATTGTTCTCATTATCTCCATTTTACAGATGGAAAGCTAAGGCAAAGAGCTGCTTGCCCAAGGTCAACGGCTGTTGACTGGCAAAGCTGAAAACATACTTGGCTGCAAAGCCCATGGCCCCAGCCACCATCCCAGATGCTCTGTAAGTGAACAAAGGGACTCAGTTCAAAGCCTCCGAAAGAGGTGCGGACATTGGTGAACTGAAGCCCGTGACCTTTGCAGAGGGCCCCACCGCCCATGACCAGCCCATCTTTGGAGGCACGTGGGCATAGCGACTCTCTGTGGCAAGAGTTTCCAGTCTTCCAAAATACAGCACGTTCTTATGTGACGTCTCCAAATTTTAAAACGCAGACCAAGCTCTTTCAAGAGTTTCCAGTCTTCCAAAATACAGCACGTTCTTATGTGACCTCTCCAAATTTTAAAACGCGGACCAAGCTCTTTCTTTTCAATATCGAGCAGTCCAATAAAACGTGTTGTTTAGACATCCAGGTGGGACCATCGGGGACCAGCGCAAAGTGATAGGGCAGGATCTCTTGTTCAGAAATGATTCGGAAAAAACCAGCAAGGACAGAGCAGTGATCCCTGGGGGGCCCTCCCTTCAGAGCACGGGCCTCTGAACAAATCGCCCGAGTTGCACATCTGTGAAGCTGGCCCGGCCTCTCAGGTAGGCACTTCCTCAATACTTACTGAATCAAATGCAAGGCAGAGGAAGGGCTTCCCTGGTGGCCTTGGGGTAAAGAATCTGCCTGCCAATGCAGGAGACACAGGTTCAATCCCTGATCCGGGAAAATCCCACACACTGGCCACAGAGCAACTCAGGCAGTGTGCCACAACTACTGAGCCTGTGCTCCAGGAGCCCTGGAGCTGCAATTTCGGAGCCCGTGTGCTACAGCTACCAAAGCCCGAGTACCCTAGAGCCCGTGCTCCACAAGAGAAGCCGCTGCAATGAGAAACCCCGGCACCAGAACCAATAATAGACCCCGCTCACTGTAATTAGAGAAAGTGCGCAGCAACGAAGACCCAGTGAAGCCAAACACAAATAAAGTGATTGCATTATTTTTTTTAATAAAAGAAGTTAGAGGGAAAGGGAGGAAAACAGACAGACATCTGGTCCCTCAATATATCAGTGTGTGTGTGCGCTCAGTCACTTCAGTTGTGTCCAACCCTTTGCAACCCTATAGACTGTAGCCCACCAGGCTCCTCTGTCCATGGGATTCTCCAGGCAAGAATACTGGAGAGGGTTGCCATGCCCTCCTCCAGGGGATCTTCCCGACCCAGGGATTGAATCTGCGTCTCCTGCATCTCCTGCATTGCAGAAGGATTCTTTACCACGGAGCCACCAAAGAAGCCCCCAATGTATCAGACGCAGCTCCACGTAATACCTTACAAGAACTCACCATGTGCCAGGCACTGTGTGTATCAATGCATTTAAACCTCACAGTAGCTATTCTCGCTTTCAGATGAGGAAACTGGAGCTTAGGCAGGTGAAATATTTTGGTTATCATTAATACTTGACAGAATTGATCAGACTGGCAGGGGTGAGGAAGAACAAAGATGGGGGGAGGAAAAGTAAGAGAGAGACAAGAGGAGAAGAAGACACCGAGGGCCTGTCTCCCAAGCTGGGCTGCACTCAGGTCTCTGCCAAGACCGCCTGGAATTTGGGGAGGCCGTCGCACCCCAGATCACAGTGCCATCCGCCCCAGCTTGGCTCCTCTCCGGCGATCCAATTACTAAATGCAGCCGCATTCTTTAAAAATGTCTTTCCTCTTATGTAATGCAATAGTGCAAACGCCAAGCAGATGGTGCCGTGACAAGCTTTTTAAAAGTTGGTCAGGAGCTCATCTTTCACAATTAATGTATGGGCATTTAAACGAGCTGCAGCCAGCCACGAAACTCCATCAAGAATCCATGCAGGACAACCGGCTTGACCGCGTGGCCATGCTTACCTCCTCTCAGGCCAGGGGTAGATGGCACAACTGATCACGTTGACTTGTGAGCCACAGTCAGAAGATACGTGGTTTGGACAGAATGAAGAACTGCCTCAGGCCTCGCAAAGCCCAGAGAGCTGGAGCCTTCCTCCATCTATTACCAAGACTGTTGTTTTTTTGTTTTTTTTCCCCCAAACTTTTATGTCGTCTTCAAGAGAGTGGGCTCTCTCTCTCTCTCTCTCTCTGGGAAATGATTGAGTCACAAACAGTGTCAGATGCTGCCAGGGAGCTCTTTCCCCCCACCCCACCCCCACCCATCTTCCTCAGTGCTCAGGGATGAGATCATTTCATTCGGAGCCAATTATAGAAGGAGAACGCTGGGGATGTACAAAGAAACCTCCTCCCACTAACACAGGCTGTACCCTGCCGGCATGAGCAGGAACAGGAGGCTGGATGTCCGGTTCCAAGTTCAACCTCAGGGTGCGCGAAGGCCAAGCATTCCTAAGCCGCAGCTTGGATCTGTCAAGCTAGGATGCTGGGCTTCTGGCTAAATGAGATCTTTTGGTCAGAAGTTCAGAGCTGGGTGAGTTCGAGGAGATCATCACTGTAAAAGATGGGCAAACTGGGGCTCGGAAAGGGGGAACAGGGACTTCCCTGGTGGTCCAGTGATTAAGACTCTGAGCTTCCCCTGCAGGGGGCTTGGGTTCGATCCCTGGTCAGGGAACTAAGATCCCACATGCCACGCAGCCAAAATATATTTTTTTAAAAAAGAGGGGGAGGGTGGGGGTGGGATGCGTCATCTCAAGTTCACATAGCTAGTAGGCAGCGAAGCCAGATAGCTGGATGGTATCTTCCACCTCCCATGAGGAAGAAGTCTATTGACTTGGACCTGTCCAGTCCCCTTCCTGCTGCTTCTTGTAACAGCATCCTGAGTTTTCCTCGGGGAAATATCCTTTTTCCCCTTGGTCCATGTGGTTCAATTAGGACTGATCCCTCTCTAGCCCTAGGATGCACCGATTGGCCAGTCCCAGCCAATCAGAGCCCACTGCCCTGCCAGTTCAGGGATGGGCATGTAAGACGAGCCAGGTCAATGAGCAAGTGACGCCAGGAGTTTAGCCGGAGCTATGGCTATTGGAAATGAGAAGTTCTTTTCCACTCAGCAATACTAAACTGGGAGGAAGAAGATCCAGAGATGCTGGTGTCCATGTCTGCCACCACGAGGTGCCTGCCTAAGGAAAGAGCCGAACGGAGGAGCAGAGGACCAAAGGGTAGCGATCAGACAGCTCTAACCCCACAAGCCCTGGATCTAGCCTCACCTGAAGGGAGATCTGTCCTCAATATTTTAATTACATGTGTTGATAAATTTCCATTTTTGCCAAAGTTGACTGAGTTCTGCCGCTCATCAATCCACCCCCACCCCACCCCCTACCCCCGCCACACACACACACAAAAGGCCTTGACTTGAAGTGCTTAGGTGTAGGCCAAGGCTCCAGGAACACCACACGACATGCTTCCCACCTTCATCTCCAAATCATTTCTGATTTTTGAAGCTTTTTTTCTTTTATTGACATAGCCACACGGCATGTGGGATCTTAGTTCCCCAACCAGGAATCAAACCCATGCCCCCTGCACTGGAAGCGCAGAGTCTTAACCACTGGACCACAAGGGAAGTCCTTTTATTTTTAATTTTTTTGGTATTGGTTGGATGGAGATACTTCCCCCTCCTCTGGCAGAGTACCTGACTCCGTACAAACTCCTGCTGAAACTGGGGGTAATGAGTCAAATCCATTTCACCTGCCTTCACTGATCAAGGCTTTGCATGCCCTCCAAGCAGCAAGTAGCCTAAGACATTAAGAAGTTGTATTCCAGGAACTTGGAGTCAGCTGTGTCTAGTTCTAGCTGAGCCTGTTAAGACAGGACAAGACGGGACCACCGACCCTCCAACTGGGCATGCGTGAGTGTTCCCTTGGTGACCCTTTGATTCTGGAGGGTCAAAAACTCCACCCTCAGGTGGTGCTAAGCGTCTTCATCTTTCAACATTCAGAGGCCTGGAGCTTGGCTGCACCTGCAGAGAACAACGATGGCACCTTTTTCCAATCACCCTTCCCCACACTCCCCACGCTCAGACCCCCCTCCCGCTCTATTCGTTATCCCATAAATACTCCCAAGCTCCTGGCCTTTTGGGAGGTAGATCTGAGACTGGTGTCGTCTTTGTGTTTCATGCACACTTAGCTGTCTCAGCATCGTGGCCTGCTGTGTGTTGGGCAAAACGAAGCTAGTTCAGTGACACGGGCACACACTCCAGAAGGTGTACCCAAGGGCAATGTCCCCTTTCACAGTACCCGTCCCCCGTGTTCCCCACCACAGCCTCTAACTTCCTGTTCAGTCAAGAGCACGGGCTTTGGCATCCAGTTCAAACTCCAGCTCCAACTTTTCCTAACAATGACGCCTTGTACAGGTCACCTGACTTTCCTGAGCCTCGGTTTCCACTTCTGTAAATGGGAGAAAGATCATCCACCTCCCAGAATCCCAGAAAGTTAAAAGTGGCATCACTCCTTAAAGGCTGGTTTTTCAACAGTAACTATGAGGGACTCCAAAATGTTTACACTACAGAGCCCAGGCATCTCAGACACTGAGTCTGCTTGGGAAGACAGCAGCTAAACACTGCAGCCATGAAATTAAAAGACGCTCCTTGGAAGAAAAGCTATGACGAACCTACACAGCATATTAAAAAGCAGAGATATTACTTTGCCAACAAGTGTCTGTATAGGCAAAGCTCTGGTTTTTCCAGAAGTCACGTATGGATGTGAGAGTTGGACTATAAAGAAGGCTGAGAGCCAAAGAATTGATGCTTTCAAACTGTGGTGTTGGAGAAGACTCCTGAGAGTCCCTTGGACTGCAAGGAGATCAGACGAGTCAATCCGAAAGGAAATCAACTCTGAATATTCATGGGAAGGACTGATGCTAAAGCTGAAGCTTCAATACTTTGGTCACCTAATACAAAGAGCCAACTAATTGGAAAGGACCCTGATGCTGGGAAAGATTGAGGGCAGGAGGAGAAGGGGACAACAGAGGATGAAATGGCTGGATGGCATCACCAACTGGATGGACGTGAGTTTGAGCAAACTCTGGGAGATGGTGAAGGTCAGGGAGGCCTGGTGTGCTGCAGTTCATGGGGTCGAATGAGCGGCCGAACAACAAACACATAAAAGATAATTTCCACATAAAACGACCTCCCGTGGCCAAAACAAGCGTAGGGGCAGAGGCAGAGAAAGCCTGCTTTAGGGAACCTGACCTCAGTGTGAACCGCCTGACCGGTCAGCATCTCTTTCCCCTCCATCACCCCAGCTCCTCATCCCAGACGGACACACACAGGTGCTGCTGAAATGCTTGCCCAGTGACTCACTGACACTCCCAGAGCCGGTGGGGGCAGACAGTGATTCCCAGGAGTGCCCAGAGTCCTGATTTAGGAAAGAGGGTTGAGTAGCAGGAACATGTGGGCCAGTCCCTGCCCAGACCCAAGGGCAGTGGAAAGATACACCCCTCCTCCAACTCCATCCTGGGAGCTCCTGGGTCCAAACACTGGGAGAACCAAACCAGCACCCTCGCTAGAGGAGGAGCGGGAGAAGGCCAGGACTCACCCACGGTTCTTTATGCATCTGAAGCAAGGGATTCGTCAGAGATGGTTTTACATGAACCCAGGACAGGGCAGGAAATAATTGACTAGAAGATGGATGAACTTTGAAAACACTCTGCTACATGCAAGAAGCCGGCCACGAAAGACCCTTTGTATAATTCCATTTTTATGAAATGTCCAGAAGAGGCAAATCCATGGAAATAGAAAGCAGACTCGTGGTTGCTTAGGGCTGGCGGGTCTGATGAATGAAGGGTAACTGCTGATGGGTACGAGGCTTCTGTGGGGATGAAAAGGTTTCTACGATTAGATCAAGTTAGACGATTATCTGAGTTATACACTTTGAGTGAATGGTATAATGTTGTGAACTCTAGCTCAGCAAAGGTGTTAAAAGACATATTAATAACAACTGACTCCCAAGGGGAGAAAAACTGCTCCCTTTCAAGTCCTTTGTGAATTCTCTAGTGGAGACTAGGCAAGGCCCCAGTCTCCATTAGAACGCGTGGCCCCTCACTTCCTCTCACACACGTGCTCGTGTCCTGTTTGAACAAGGACACAGCAGGCTTTACGCTCGGCTCCTTGAAGAGCAGTACCTCGCCAGACTCGTTTGCTTTCCGTTGTGTTTGTTCTTCTGATTGCCTTCTAATTATGGCAACTGATTGTTCACCTGTTCATTTGTTCAGTAAATATGTGTTAAGCGTTATGGTGTGACAGACGCCAGTCTAGCCACAGGGGGGACAGCAGGGAAGAAGACCAAAACCCTTGCCCTCGTGGAGCTGATGTCCTGCTAGGGCAGAAAATCTGAGCAGTTGGTGTAGCTCATGTGTTTCAAATCCCCGCTCTGCCACTCACTGGCTGTGTGTCCTGGGGCAAGTAACTTAACCTCTCTGTGCCTCAGTTCCCCCACATGCAAAATGGGGGTAATCACTGCATCTAACTCAATAATACAATGAGTATCATCTAACTCAAGGATACAATGAATCAGTACGTGTAAAAGGCCGGGACAGTGCGTGGGACACTGTAGGTACTTAATAAATGTTTGCAACTATTATCTATTTTCATTTCTAGTTGCAATTAAAAAAAAATTTCCTCTTTATACACAGTATGTAAGTATAGGGCCTCCCTGGTGGCTGAGAGTAAAGAGCCCACCTGCAATGCAGGAGGCCTGGGTTCGCTCCCTGAGTCGGGAAGATCCCCTGGAGAAGGGAATGGCAACCCACTCCAGTATTCTTGCCTGGAGAATTCTATGGACAGAGGAGCCCAGCGGGCTACAGTCCGTGGGATCCCATAGTGTCAGACACGACTGAGTAACTAACACACACATGTAAGTATAAGCTTCCTTTTAAAATAAATTTATTTCAGTAAAGAAAGGGATGAAGTGGAGAGTCAAAAACAAGGGGGCTGCAGGTAAGGAAAATGGAGCAACCTTGAGAAGAACGTATTTAGGAGAAGTTTGGGAAGCCCCGAACCAGAGGGAGATGGCAGTAAGACTGTGACCCAGCTGGCACCCACTGGAAACAAAAGCTATTTTCAGTGTCAGCGTAAGGACAAGGCTTGTTCCTGCAGTCTCAGACTTGCTAATTTCTCCCCACTCCTTCGTCCTATGGCCTCCCAAGCCCTGGGAGTTTCCCTGCCACCCAAGGAGGCTTTGGAAAGAGGGGCTCAGACAGATGGGGGTCACAGCTGCTAGATGAAGACAAAGCCGTGAACCTCAGGGCAGGAACAGTCTTGGAAATGCCCGCGTCTCTCCCAGGTCTCTTGGCAGCTGGAGTTGCCGGCCGCTTGCCACAGTAACAGCTGGTGCCTGCAAGACACGGGGCTGTTTCAGTGGTGACATGACTCTCCTGGGCGCTGGGGATATTGGCTTTCAGGGACCCCTTCTCCATGCAAAAATATTTCAAATCAAAGTCTACAACTGCATTGTATAACGATAAATAGAATCCGGGCTAGATTCCGTATCAGATCTGCATCCTTATTACATCTTATTTCTTCTGATTTTAACAGGTTAAAATTAAAGCATTTTTGTGGTGCCTAAAAGTATATGTTTCTGTGAGGTATATTTAACTTATATGCAGAGTACATCATGAGATGTACATCGTGAGAAACGCTGGGCTGGAAGAAACACAAGCTGGAATCAAGATTGCTGGGAGAAATATCAATAACCTCAGATATGCAGATGACACCACCCTTATGGGAGAAAGTGAAGAGGAACTAAAAAGCCTCTTGATGAAAGTGAAAGAAGAGAGTGAAAAAGTTGGCTTAAAGCTCAACATTCAGAAAACTAAGATCATGGCATCTGGTCCCATCACTTCATGGGAAATAGATGGGGAAACAGGGGAAACAGTGTCAGACTTTATTTTTTGGGGCTCCAAAATCACTGCAGATGGTGATAGCAGCCATGAAATTAAAAGATGCTTACTCCTTGGAAGGAAAGTTATGACCAACCTAGATAGCATATTCAAAAGCAGAGACATTACTTTGCCAACAAAGGTCCGTCTAGTCAAGGCTATGGCTTTTCCTGTGGACATGTATGGATGTGAGAGTCGGACTGTGAAGAAAGCTGAGCGCTGAAGAATTGATGCTTTTGAACTGTGGTGTTGGAGAAGACTCTTGAGAGTCCCATGGACTGCAAGGAGATCCAACCAGTCCATTCTAAAGGAGATCAGTCCTGGGTGTTCTTTGGAGGGAATGATGCTAAAGCTGAAACTCCAGTACTTTGGCCACCTCATATGAAGAGTTGACTCATTGGAAAAGACTCTGATTCTGGGAGGGATTCGGGGCAGGAGGAGAAGGGGACGACAGAGGATGAGAAGGCTGGATGGCATCACCGACTTGATGGATGTGGGTTTGGGTGAACTGCGGGAGTTGGTGATGGACAGGGAGGCCTGGCGTGCTGTGATTCATGGGGTCGCAAAGAATCGGACACGACTGAGCGACTGACTGAACTGAAAAGAATATGGGCCCTGGGTCCTGTGTGTATTCTTTGCCTGATGGAGAAGTTGGCCCCAGACTGGCTGAAGAACCGCTGATCCTAGAGGCCACCCTGGGCAATCTAGACTGGACTCTTAGGGTCTGACAAGGTGACCCCCTCATATCCTTAGCCTCCCTGTGCCCCCTTTCCCTCCTGTTGGGAGGCAGCAGAGTGGAGGGATTAAGAACACAGGTTCTGGCATGCGGGTGGGGGGAGTTCGTGACCCAGCTACTAGGAGCTTCTGGCTGTTTGGTGAATAGCAGACATAACCATAGTGCTTCCCTCGTGGCTCAGATGGTGAAGATGTCCACAATGCAGGAGACCTGGGTTTGATCCCTGGGTCAGGAAGAGACTCCAGTATTCTTAGTGGATACTGGAGAATTCCATAGACAGAGGAGCCAAGCCCGCTACAGTCCATGGGGTCCCAAAGAGTCAAACACGACTGAGCAACTAACACACACACAACCATAATCTCTGCCCCTCTGAAGTGTTGGAAGGGTATGATGAGATGCGGTGTGCAAAGTGAAAAAGCAATCACGACAATAATAACTAACCGTTTCAGCCACAAGAATGAACAATCCAAGGCCACAAGGCAGTCACTCAGATAGACCTCGCAAACCACACGCTGAGCAAAAGAAACGGAATTCTAAAAGATACTTCCTGTACATTTCATTCATGTGGATTTTGGGGGGCGGGGAATTAAACTTTTATGTTTAGGGATCTGTACCAGGTTGACTAAAGCTATAAAGAAAACTGTACAATGGACTACCATAAAATCAGGATGGTGGTCTTCTCTACGGGAAGGGAGGGACTGTGGTTGGGGGGTTCTGGGAAGACTGGGGGGCTAGCCAAATTCTATCACTTGCCTGGGTGGTGACCACCCAGATGTGTCCTCTTTGCAAACATTTATGAAACGGGTTCATATATATTTTAGCCAATTCTCTGAAGGTATGAAAAGCGAAAGTTTTAGTTGCTCAGTCGTGTCCAACTCTTTGCGACCTCATGGACTGTAGCCTGCCGGGCTCCTCTGTCCATGTAATTCTCCAGGCAAGAATACTGGAGTGGGCTGTCATTTTCTTCTCCAAGGGATCTTCCCAACCCAGGGATCGAACCTGGGTCTCCAGCATTGCAGGCAGATTCTTTACTGTCTGAACCACCAGGGAAGACACTGTAGGTATAATTCACATCTTTAAAAATGCAAAAGAATAACAGTAATAGCATAGTGAGATTGCGTTATGTGCAAGGCACTGTTCTAAGCTTCTAAGCACAGTCCCTGGCACTTCATAGACACTTCACAAAGGATAGCATTTAAAGTTACCATTATTATTGCTATGCTCAGAATATAAACTAGAACTAATGTCCCTTGTCTCCAAAGGGCTTGTGAGGCTTGAATAAGAGCTCACAGACAAAGCACCCAGTTGGTACACAGCACACAGTGGGTGCATGACCATGGTGGGTGTCATTCTGCTTGTCCCAGACTCAGAGACACTTCTCCTGCTGAATAAACCTTCCTACACTCCCCCACCAGCAGGCTCACCCTCCCCAGGTCCCAGCCCTCTGCATGCCCACCCTCACCAGCTGCCCATGGAAAGAATCTGGCTGGCAGTCCATCCCCATCCTCACTTCGCTCCTCCTCCTCTGCTCAGTCCTGCCTGGTGAGCTCATGCCCCAGTCAGACCTTCCACCACCTGTTCTGTAGGCCTGGCCTGGCTGGGGTGGGAGCAGGCAGAGATGCCCATATCTGGCACAGCCCTGGCTCTGGTTTCCATCCCAGCCCATGATGCCTGGTGGAGGCAGGGGTTCCTAGGACCCTCATCTCAGCCTCACCAAAGTGCCATGTTCCTGGAGTATGCGCTTCCAAAAAGAGAGGTTTGGGATTAATCAGAGTTTTAGGGCTAGCAATGCTTATTCAAAGATGGATAGGTAAATTGAGGCTCTAATAAGTAAGATCTAGCCCAAAGAATGAATCTCTAATGGTAGAATCTCAGGTCTAGGATGAGTAAGTGGTGGTGGGTAGAGATTGGAGTAAGGTTGGTCGAGAGGACCTCCCTATCGTCTGCCGTTTATTTATTTGACACCTACTATGTGCCAAGTTTGTCACATTTATTATATTTCATTTTCACAAAGTACATATTATTATACCCATTTTATAGGTTAAACATGACAATAGCAGCTTCCACTAGTAAGCATCTATGAGGAGCAGGTGCTGTGCAAAGATGTCAGGATCTTTCCTGCAGCACAAGTGATGGGGACGGTCAGGACCAGAAGTGGGGTTTGCACCTGGATCTGGGCAGTCCCAACGCCTCTTGTTCAGAAACATGTGTCCCTAACACCCCATCTGGCATCAGCCTCCCCTGCTCTAGGTTTACAATGAGAGGGCTGCTCAGTTTCAAAAGGCAGGAAACTAACATCCTTAGAAACGGGAGAAGAACTCCCCAGACAGACCCCAGAGGGGGTTCTGATTCCTGCAGGGTGATAATCCCTGCACCAGAAAAGCACACTAGTGGGAAACGGTCTCGACTCGTCTTTAGTACTTGGCCCAGGAGACTGATTCTGCCTCTTGGCAGGTGTGTGACCTTGGGCGCGTCTCTGTGACTCAGTCTCCTCTTCTAGAGAAAGAGGACCCTGCAAGTGTTCACTCTGGGCTCTCCCCACTCCCCCTTGCTCATTCCACACCAGCCTCAATGGTGGCATGTTCCCACCTCAGGGCCTTGGCACCTGCTATTCCTTCAGCCTAGAATACCCTTCCCCCAAACATCCCCATGGCTCCCTCCCTCACTGCCTTCAGGTCTCTGTTCAAATGCCACTCCTTAGTGTCACCTTCCTTTAAAAACTAATAATAATAAATATCCCCAGAATTTCCCCAATTGTGCTTTCTTTCCCTGACACTTATCTCCCATCTGACAAATTACAGACTTACTTGCCTCGTGTCTGCCTCCTCACAGCAGAATGTGTCTCCATGAGAGAAGGGACCACAGCTGTTTTGCTCACTGAATTTCCCCAGTGCCTGAAACATTGCCTGACACATGCTTAATAGTAAGCGCTCAACAAATACTTGTTGAATGAATGAATGGATGAACACAGAATAATGCTTGACACATATAAGCACTCAATAAATGTTAGCTACTATTGTAATACTAAGTGTTTTCCAAGACATCTGCCTTTGTGGGAGGAGCTTGGGAGATAATAACAGCCAAATCCAGTGTGACCTTGACTAAGTCACAATGCCTCTTTGAGCCTCGGTTTCCCCACCTATAACATGAGGGGAACGAAACATAGTGTTTAGGGGAATTCTAAGGAGTCAACCATCAAACCAGCTGCCTTTTCTAGATGCCAAGAGCTATGCTAAATCTTCAACTTGCACAATCTCATTTCACTTTCATCACTGCCCCATGGGGAGGTCCTCTGATTATCTGCACTTTCAGACAAGGAAATTGAAGTTCAGAGAGGCCATGCAATTGCGCAAGGTCACACAGCTGGGAATGGCAGGAGCTGCTTCTCCTCAGACACTGGGGTCAGGACCCTCCTGGGCCCGCCTGCCCTGGCCAGAAATCAGGATCCCACCCCCTCCCACCTTCACCTCTCAGGCAGCAGAGAGGCCCTGGGCTCTAGAGTCACACTTGCCCAGGCCCAAGTCCCCCTGCTTACCCTCCAGGCTCAGCACCATCCCCATAGCAGTGCCCGCTCCTGGCGTCCTGGGAAGGCCACTAACACTTCACACAGATTATGTGGCCCTGGGTCAGATACCTCACCCACTGGGCATGGGGCTCCTTCACCTCCTGGCAGCTCTCCAGAACGGGCCCCAGCTGGAACTGCACACAGTGCCTGCAGCCACACAGGAAGATACCACCTCAAACACCTGTGAGCGTTTCTGGAGCACCTACTGTGTACCTTGCCCTATGTAAGCTCAGGCTGGGACATTTCTCCCTGTTACAGAAACCTCTGGGGCAACTCAGCCTGCATCAACAGGTAACATACAAGTGAGGGCTTCCATGAGCCAGTTCTTCAAACACTGTATCCAGAAGACCATATACTTTATTTCTCGTCTGTCTCCCCCACGAGAATGGCAGCTCTACAATGGCAGGAATTTTGATTTGTTCCGCTCACTGTTGTGTCCAAGTCCTAGATCAGGATCTGGTGCAATAAAAAGTTGAGAAATGAATCATTTAGTCCCATGGAAGAGGGGAACCATGCCAGGTAGAGGTCAGCTCCAGTTTGCAGAATAGGAAACTGAGGACCAAGAAAATAACTTGCCCAGAGTCAGACAGATGATAAATGGTAGGACCTACAATGAAACCACCTCATCCCAAAAGCCTCATAAGCACTCCAAAGCGCTTTGCAAAATATATCACTTTATAGAAAAGATTCACCATGAGAATTATTTAAATAATTCTCCCATTCTGGAGTATCTGGGGGGAAAAAAAGTCCTTCAGTTGTGTCTGACTCTTTGAGACCCCAAGGACTATACATACAGTCCATGGAATTCTCCAGGTCATAACACTAGAGTGGGTAGCCTTTCCCTTCTCCAGGGGATCTTCCCAACCCAGGGATCGAACCCAGGTCTCCTGCATTGCAGGCGGATTCTATACCAGCTGAGCCACAAGGGGAGAGGGTCTGAGTTAAGATCCAATTTGCCAAAATTTTACTTAGACCCAACTTTTTGTCCAAGCAGCAGTAAATGGCGTCCCCTGCTGGAGGAGACGCAGCTTGTCAAGAACCCGGGGGTGACTGTGAGGGCCTGCTGCCCCCTGCTGGCACGAGGTGCCCCCTGCTGCAGCCTCTGGAAGGATCAAGGATAGGACAGTTTTCTCCTGGGAATAGCCCAAAGCCAGCCCAGAGCACTTTTCTCTCAGCTGCCCCCAAGAACTCCTTAGGAATCTGTCTCTTACCAGTGAAATGAAAGTTTCTCAGTCATATCTGACTCTTTGTGACCCCATGGACCGCTGCACACCAGGCTCCTCTGTCCGTGGGATTCTCCAGGCAAGAATTCTGGAGTGGGCAGCCTTTCCCTTCTCCAGGGGATCTTTCCAACTCAAATATTGAACCCAGGTCTCCCACATTGCAGCTGGATTCTTTACTGTCTGAGCCACCAGGGAAGTCCAAGAATACTGGAGTGGGTGGTCAGATCAGGGGATCCTGATCCCCTTCTCCAGGGGATCTTCCTGACCCAGAAATCGAACTGTGGTCTCCTGCATTGCAGGCAGATTCTTTACCAGCTGAGCTACCAGGGAAGCCCCGTCTCAAACCCAGGAGCCTGTGATAATTGCAACTTTCATCTTCCCAACATGCTTTCTCTCGCCTTTTGGTGGTTTATTTGGGGGAACCCTTGTTCTCACCTTACGTGGTCTTGGAGGGGAAATCCTTGTCCTGGCTCCCCACACCTCCCCTAGCATGGACATATTATCAAGACTCCATTCCCACTTTCCCCCCTTCATATATTGGCTTCATTCTCAAGCAGCCCCTCTCCCTGGAGCTGCCGAACTGCCCCCACCAACATCCCCACATCCTCCCAGCTTAGCAATCCCCGCTGGAGGAGTCCTGTTTCCCAGTCTCAGCATCATTTCTGGAGGAGGGTGCTGGGTCCTGCTTGGATCCCAGACCCATCCGTGAATCAATCAATCACCATGATCCAGGGGACGGGACCTCTGATTGGTCAACTTCAATCATATTTGACCTCTTGGCTCCAGTCAGGCTTGAAATATTATTTCAAAACTTCCCTCTCAGTTATATAAATAATAATCTCCTTTTCCCTTGAGCCAGTTTAGGTTGAGTTTCTGTCCCTTGAAATGAAAGGAATCCTAATAGGCTGCTCTTGCCATCACGCTTAGCACTGCCTTCGTTCAGATCTTACTCCTTCAACTGATACTTGTTGAATAGTTACCATGTATGAAGCACTGTCCTAGAAGCCTGGCCTCTTAACCACCATCAGCAACACACTGCTTGACTCCATCCCTGAAATCCACCCTTCAGTGGTGCAGGGCTTCCACCCTGGTCGAACCATCTTCATTTCTCGTGTGGACAATATATTGCAGTAGCCTCTGCACTGGTCCCCCTAATTCCCACCTTGCCTCTCTGAGATCAGTTCTCCAAATAGCAGCCAAAGGGATCCTGCGAAAACCTAAGTCAGTCTGTCATTTCTCAGCCCCAAACCCTCCCACAACGCCCATCTCATGCAGAGAAAGTTCCCACCACGGTCTATAGCCCCTGTATGATCTGACCACCCACCAATATATCATATTTCCTACTCTCTCTCACTCTCCCTGAACTGCAGCCTCCTTGAACACACCCTGCCTCAGGACTTCACACCTGCTGTTCCATCATCCAGCCACACCCTTCCCCAGGTAACCTCTCCGATAGCTTAGTTCAGATATCACCTTCTCAGTAAAGATGTCTCTAACACACAATCCTCTTCCTGTTTTATTTTTCTCCATGGCACTTAGCACCATTTGACAGGCTATCTATTTGTTTCTTGTCTGCCTCCCGAGGCCAACTCCATGAAAATAAGTATTTTTGTCCTTTTTTGCTCCTTGCTGTAGCCCCAAGGCCTAAACCCAGCACCTGTCATACAAATAATAAACACTGAGTGAATGAGTGAATGAATGAAGTTGGATAGAGACCAATTATTAGGGACGTCACAGTTCCTGCTCATGAGTTTACAAATGTAAGAGGGCACAAAATGGGGAGATGTTAAAGCTCCCAAAGTAAGACAGAGACAGGATGAAAGTCTAATCCAGGGGGAAATGGTCACAAAGTTGAAGCTGACTTGGGGTTTGTTCGCTTACGCCTACCCTATTAACTCCTGATTCTTGGTGACATTTCGGTCTTCTCGCTCTTTCCCATAGCTGCCTGTGGTTATCAGAGCAGGGACTGTGGGCCCAGGAGGAAACAGAGTTAAGTAGCCCAGCTTTTCCAGGCGCCCCCCGACAAGGCTGTGACACCACAGGAAGAATTAGTGCCTAAGTCATGTCTATGGCAGCCCTGAGGAGCCTGTGGAGTCTCGTAACCAGGTAGATGGTCCCCACGAGGACCTCCCCTTATGCAACAATGGAGGCAAGATTACATTTATCTCTGAGACCCACAGCCTCGCACAGTGGGTGGCACAGTGGGTCTCAACAAAAAGTTCTTCAAATGAATGATCTTGATGAATAAGTGAGTGAGTGAAAAAAGAGACGTGTTAATAACTGGATGGATGGATGGGTGACTGAAATGATACAGAAAAGGAAGAATGGTTGGGTGATGAGTACATGGGAAGGTGGGAAGATGGGAAAAAGGAGGGAGACGAGATGGTGAATGGGAAGAAGGATGGATGGAGAGGTGAAAGGTGGATGGATAGATGAAGGGGTGGAAGAGCCAGATGACAGAGGAATGAAAGGGTGGGAAGATGGAAGAATGGAAGAAAGGGGGACAGAGGTATGGGTGGATGAATAAATTAATTAAAGTAAGTGATTGTTGAGCCAGCTTCCAAATACCTTCCTTCCAAAGCACAGGAGAGCACAGAGAAGAACTGAGTCAGTCCAGGAGTGGATATCGATTCTTGATGGAAAAAGAAGCCAAAGGAAGTTCCTACCCCTCCCCAGTCCCTGAGTGATGGAACTGAGTCAAAGATATGCTGTTGAACTAATTAATGCTTGTCCTCTAGAGAAGGTGATGCACCTAACACACAGCTTCTCTTCCCTTCTCTTCTCTATCTGCTTTTTGTGTAGCCTAGAGCATGAGGGAGTGTCCCAGAGAAGCCCGGGTTCTGGTGCCAGCTCTCCCTCTTAAAGATGAGTGATCTTGGTCTGCTCTGAGAGTCTCCTCATCAGCAAAATGGGTGTAATGCTAGAACCTATACCGTACACTGATTGTCAGACGTGAATAAAATGATACACGATGAACCATGTATCTCAGGCAAGTTTTGTGCCTGCCTGAGCCTTGGTATCCCCTTCAGAAAATGCAGAGTAATATGGGCCTCACAGAGTCAAGAAATGGGGCAAAGTACGTGGTAGACCGTAGGGGCAGTCAGGAAATCTTCCTGGAGAAAACTGTCATCCGTGCAGGAAACGAAGAACCAGGCAAGTTAGACGTGGGTGGCAGAGGGGCAGGAGGGTTTCAGGCAGAGGAAATGATGATCCCTCGTTCCTCTCCCTGTCGCCACCACCCTGGTCCAGACAGTATCCTTTCCTGCCCACATCACTGCAGGGGGCCTCCCCGCTGCCCTCTGACCCATTTCCATCTGCTGTCCCCCACAGGGGTCAGAATCATCCTTTTAAAACACAGACAGGAGGAGGAAGGAGATGAGGCCACAAGAGGTAACAGCCAGAGCATTTGAGCTTGTAGACTGCAAAGGAGTTTGGATTTCACCCTGAGGTCACTGAGTACCTACTGGAGCATTTCAGGCAGGAGGGGGACACCAGGGTAAGATGTGTGCTGTGCTCCCTGCCAGGCTGTGGCACGGGAAGAGATCGGGAGGGGACAGTTTAGCCTGCACTTCTACCCCTTCGGGAAAAACTCTGGAGGTTTCACTCTCTCCATCAGTCTCTCCAGTTGTAAAATGAGCATCACCTATTTTTTGGTATTGAGATAAAAGCATTTTATCGGTATGTGCAGGGGGGGGCCAACGTCTGTTGCTTTGCCTCCCCTGTGTCCATTCCCCCCAGTTTTCCTTTGGAGAGCACCCCTCCCCTACTCTCGTTCAGATGGGGCTGACCCACCCTTCAGCTTCACTTTGAAGCTCGGGCTTCAGTAGTTGCGGCTCTCAGGCCTTACAAGGTGGGCTCAGCAGTTGTGATGCGCAGGCTTAGCTGTTCTGAGGCATGTGAGATCGTCCCAGACCAGGGGTCAAACCCATGTCCCCTGCACTGGCAGGCAGATTCTTACCCACTGGACCATGAGCGAAGTCCAGCAGTGGCTTTTCTTCACGCTTAGAATAAAATCCAAATTCCCTGCAACAGCCATCAAGGCTCTGTAGCTATCATGCCCACCTCTCTCTCTGACATTATTTTCTGCCACTTTCTTTTCTGGTTTTTACGCTGTAGCCATGCTGGGCTCCTCACTGTCCCTCCAGCATCCAACCTGGACCCTGCCTCAGGGCCTTTGCACTGCCTGTTCTCTCTAGAATCTGTCCCCTCAGACACCTACACAGTTTCCTCCCTTGCCTCCTCAGATGCCCTTTGTCACGGAGGTCCTCCTTGACCCCTCTATCTGAAATACGTTCTCACCACCCTACACCCCCACCACTCTTATTCTGCTTCGGATTTTCTCAGAGCATGGATCGCTGGTTGAAATTACATCATATCTTGTATTGTTTCTTTCCTTTTTCGGCCATACCATGTGGTTTGCAGGATTTAAGCTCCCCAACCAAGGATCAGCCTGTGCCCCCTGCAGTGGAAGCGCGGAGTCCTAACCACTGGACCTGCGGGGAAGTCTCTGTATTGTTTCTTGTCTGTTCCCCCCACTGGATGTCAGCATCTCCAGGGCAGGAGCTTTTTCTGCTTTGCTCCTCTGTCAGTGCTTGGCACTTAGGAGGCCCGTAATAGTTGTTGAATAAATGCAGTCCTCTGTCATACTGAGCATTTACTGTCTTCCCAGAGCTTCACACCCGTCGTCGCAGGAATCCTGTGAGACTGCAGTTGGAATGCAAACTTGAGAGACTCCAGCATCTTGGCTCAACTCAGATATTCAGTCTCCTTCAGCCCCACTTGCCTGTTCTGGGAGATGGATCTGACAATAGTGCAAATACGTACATATACGTAGGAGTTAGGGTTCTGGCGAGCGACAGATGGTACGCCCAGAAGAGCTGAATGGAACAGAATTTGACAAGGGCTCTGTTCGTGACGGTGGGGGCAGGGGAGCAGGAGGAGAGGGGGATACAGGAGCCCAGCAAGGGCGGGACCCATGGCCGTGTGTCTCCCCCAAGCAGGGGTGAGGGTGAGGCAGGTGTGGGGGTGATAAGTACCGGGGCAGCTTGGTCCTCCCTGCGGGTGCCCCTCATTGACAGAACTCAATCAGCAGCCAGGGGGCCTGGGAGCCTCTGGGATGCACAGGTTTCCCGGGGGGCAGAGGGCCCAGAGAAGGATCCTAAGGCTGTTGTGAAGGGTACACGAAGTCTGGGCTGTGACTTGCCTGGTCCGGCAGCGGTGATGTAATTGATGCTGTTATAGGTGGATGTTGGAAGCAACAGATGACTGTTAGGCTGCAACACATGATTTCCTTCCTCCGTCCTCCGTTCCCTCCCTCCTCGCCGAGCGTTTCAGCTCTGCTAAGCGCTGAGATCCACGCAAGGAGTATGCGACTTTCTGAGGTGCCAGAAGCAACGCTGTTTTTATAACACAGTCACCTCCTTCCCTCAGTTCAGGGATGCACACTTTTGTTTTTTCTTCACGTTTTCAAGCTGCTGAAGTAGGACACGTGTGCTTGTGGTGAGTGTTGCTCACGAGGACAGACCTGGTCTTTCTTGTTCCCTGTGGTGTCTCCAGCACCTAGGACAGTGCCTGACTCGCAGGAGATGCTGGGGAAATATCTTGGGGATGAGGGATCTGACGTTTGCAGTGCCGTGTGTGTGCATGTGCATGAGTGTGCACGTGTGTGCGTGTGCATGAGTGTGCAATGTATGTTGTGTGAGTGACTGTTGAGGCATCTCAAGAAAGGCTTGACAGTTTCTTGTCAAAAAATGTTCTCCTTGAGGAATGTCTGAAGATCTTGCGCTTTGGCCAAACGGCCTTCCGCATTGGGTTTGGCCCAGTCCCGCCCTGGGGCTGTGAACGCGAATGAAGAAGCTGAAGGTCTCGAAGGCCGAATCATCAGATGTGAGGGGTTCTTCTTGTGGGAAAAGGGGGCAAGACCGGGGCACTGCCCAAATGCCACAGGCGTTGCCCTTGGAGATGCCACCTCGTCTTCCAGCAGTCCCACGCGCCGGGGCAGAGCGGGGCAGCTGGAGTCACTGTGCCAAGCCCTGCCAGGTGTCTTACCACGTCCACGAGAGGCAGGTCCTGCAGCAACCAAGGACCGGCGGTGTTCCCTGCCCCCACTCGGAGGAGCGTGCTGGCTTCGTGGAGTGCGGGAACCACAGGGAGTGGAGTGCCGGCTGTCCCTGAGTGAGTGGGGACGGCCCCTAGGGCAGCTGTCAGAGGGAACAGCCTGGCTGAACTGCAGGGCCCTCCACAAGTTCCCATATGGGGGCTGAGTTTAGGGTGGGACTTTGTCTTCCCGTTCCCTGATCCCCCTCCTCACCCTGTGAATGAAGTAAGAAGTTCTGACTTTCTCTAAGCATCTCGATGTCTTCTTTCTACTCATCCCCCAGTGTGAATCAGTTATGGTTTTGTCTAAATGAAGATGATAGGAAACCCACCTTAAACTGACCTGAGCGAAAGAATGGGTGACTCAGGTCTGCATTCAGCCATGGCTGGGTCCAGGAGCTCAAACAACGTTGCTGGGATCCACTCTCCATCTCTCAGCTCTGTTTTCCTCTGAGTTGGCCTCATTTTCAGACAAGCATTCCCCCGTAAGTCTTTGATAGCTCCACACTTCCCTGGAATCACTCTAGCAGATGGAAGAAAAAGCCTCTATCTCCTTAGTTTCAGCAAACGTCCTAGGATGAAGTCTCATTGGCTTGCCCTGGGTCCTGTGTCTGCTGCTGAACCAATCAGTAGGGCCAGAGTGATGCAATACTCTGATTGGCCACACTGAGGACGCGTGTTCCCTTTGAAGCTGAAGGTTTTAATTATTTAAAAAAAAAGCCATTGCCGAGTTCGGAGCAGAGGAGTGACATGATCACATTTGAGGTTTTAACGGGCGGTCTCTAGCTGCTGGGTGGGAGTCAGGGTACTGCAGTTGTCCAGGCGAGAGAGTATAATCTACAATAGAAAAACCTACTAGAAAAAAAAGAGTTTCACGTCACTGGAAGTGTTCAAAGAGTGGCTGGACGACCTGGCAGGGAGACTACAGACCAGATTCAGGCACTGGCTAGGCAGCTGGACCAAGGGGAAGCCCCAGCCTTCTGCAAGGATCCCCTGCCAGGCAGGTGAGAGATTTTGCAGCAAGTTAGGCAGACGCCACTCTACGCATGTTCTTTCCACGTTGCTGACACCCCCAGAGAACTGTCTCCACGCCTGGTCTAGACCCAGGGTCACAACCTCAGTACCGTTGTGTGATTTTTCATACCTTGCCAGCCTCCTCAACTAGAACGTCATCTCCGTGGAGGCAGGAATTCCCCTGCTGAATTCCAGAACCAAACACAGTGCCTGACATACAGGGACCCAGTAAGTAACAAGTCACTGAATTCTGAACGAGCTCCTGGAGCCATAGCAACAACAAAGGAGATATGACCACAAGTTGGTGTTGCAAAAACATGCCGCCAGATGGCGGTGTTTCTCAAAGCCCATCCCATGTTTTTCTGAGTAAAGGAGAAATTCTAGCTTATCAGTGCAGCTGAAAAAGGAGGTTTTAAGGTTGCTCTTCCAGCCCTAGAGACCCAGATAACATCATGTCAGCTGAGCCTGCTGGAGCCAGACTGAATTTCCCACAGTCCCTTGGATCTCTCTGCCCCATCTCCAACAGACCCAGGCTCATCAGGAAATGTTTTTCTGGACAATTTAAACCCCAGCTTCTTCTCTGAACCTCAATGCCCTGCCTTCTGACCATCCATCCTCCTCACTGTCTACCAAAAAGCTTTTTCTGGAATGCAGTTCTAGCCTGTCACCTGAAATCCTTTAGTGGTTCTCATCTCCTTTTCCCTCGATGCTGCTGCTGCTAAGTCGCTTCAGTCGTCTCTGACTCTGTGTGACCCCATAGACGGCAGCCCGCCAGGCTCCGCCGTCCCTGGGATTCTCCAGGCAAGAACACTGGAGTGGGTTGCCATTTGCTTCTCCCATGCATGAAAGTGAAAGGTGAAAGTGAAGTCGCTCAGTCATATCTGACTCTTAGCAACCCCATGGACTGCAATAGGTTTCACAAAAGGTCTTTTGTGATAGTGAATCACAGAGCCCCCAAGACTAGTGGTTGAAAATCTAAGGGTTCTTGCAATACATCTACAGTCAAGCCCCTGCTTCCTCCTTCTGTTTGATGTCTCAGCACACTTTACTTTGGGGCTTCCCCGGTGGCTCAGATGGTAAAGAATCTACCTGCAATGTGGGAGAGCCAGGTTCCATCACTGGGTTAGGAAGATCCCCTGGAGAAGGGAATGGCAACCCACTTGAATATTCTTGCCTGGAAAATCCCATGACAGAGGAGCCTGGTGGGCTACAGTCCACAGAGTCCCAAAAGTAAAAGTGAGGTTCCTCAGTCGTGTCCGACTCTTTGCGACCCCATGGACTGTAGCCTACCAGGCTCCTCAGTCCATGGAATTTTCCAGGCAAGAGTACTGGAGTGGGTTGTCATTTCCTTCTCCAGGGGATCTTCCCAACCCAGGGATCAAACCCGGGTCTCCTGCATTGCAGGCAGACGCTTTACTGTCTGAGCCACCAGGGAAGCCCCACAGAGTCCCAAAGAGTCAGATACAAGTGAACAATTAACACTTTCACTTTCCCTGAAATGCAGGGGCCCCCACAGCTCAGATGTGCGCAGCTGGCATTGCCCTCCCGGCCCTCCCATCCCCATCTTCTTTTAACGTGACTTTGGCTTCCTTTTTAAGAACCACCCTCCCCACACTCAGTCCACATACTTTGGATAAGGCTGACCTCATATTCCCATTGCTGGGACTGAGTATGTGACCCAGACATGACTGATTGACATCTTCCTTCACCCCAGGCTGTGATTTATTGGATCATGAATCAGCATGCAACCCAAACTGGGCCTATGAGAACCATCCCTGGGGGGGTTGACTGGAATAACTAGGAAAGGGACCTCCCACTCCACTAGGGACGCCAGTTTGGAGTTGCAGAGGACTTTCTTTGTCAACACTTGGGGGACAGTGTGCCTGAGATTCAAGCTAACACAGCAGAGCTAGAAGGGGGAGAGTCCTGCTGACCTTGGAGTCACCTTGGAGTCCCTGGGTCCAGTCTTGCCTGAAGCCAGAACGCACAGGTCGGTTTTCACCAATACTTTCCCTTCTTAGCTGAAGTATATGAGCTGTGTCACAACCCTCAGAGCCCTCAAACTAGTACAATGAAAACATACTGCTAAGTCGCTTCAGTCGTGTCCGACTCTGTGAGACCCCATAGACGGCAGCCCACCAGGCTCCCCCGTCCCTGGGATTCTCCAGGCAAGAACACTGGAGTGGGTTGCCATTTTCTTCTCCAACTCATGAAAGTGAAAAGTGAAAGTGAAGTCGCTCAGTCGAGTCCGACTCTTAGCGACCCCATGGACTGCAGCCTACCATGCTCCGTCCATGGGATTTTCCAGGCACTTATGTTTTCATTCGGAGAAGGCGATGGCACCCCACTCCAGTACTCTTGCCTGGAAAATCCCATGGATGGAGGAGCCTGGTAGGCTGCAGTCCATGGAGTCACTAAGAGTCGGACATGACTGAGTGACTTCACTTTCACTTTTCCCTTGCATGAGTTGGAGAAGGAAATGGCAACCCACTCAGGTGTTCTTGCCTGGAGAATCCCAGGGACAGGGGAGCCTGGTGGCCTGCCATCTATGGGGTCGCATAGAGTCGGACACAACTGAAGCGACTTAGCAGCAAGTGTATAAATGGGGACTTTGAGCCTTCCAGGATTGAAATGAGAATGAAAGAGCCTAAAGTATGTGAAATATTCAGTAGGGAACTTGAAACCCCGCGAGGTCATGGTCTGTCCTCTAAGGCTTCATTAGCCGCTCCAACCCACCCTCTCCCTGCCTCCACCCCATTCTCACCAATCATTTCCAAGCCTCATTTTGCTCTGACTGAAATTGTTTATTTCTTCCACAGCCACCCTGTCTCCCCAGAGGCAGACTATAAGCTTGAGGGGGACCAGAGTCCCATCTTTCCGACCCCCACTGCTCCCAGCTGAGCTGGGCACACAGCAGGTGGCCCGCAATGTAACTGAAGTGAAGGTGGGCGACGCCAAGGGTTCCTGCTTCACCTGCGGGCTCAATTTCCCTCCTGCAGCAGGCTGAAGTCCCTCCCATCCTCACGCTACCATATGGTAGTGTGATCTGGAGTCAGACCGAAAAGGTGAAAAGGAAAGTGTTAGCTACTCAGTCGTGTCCGACTCTTTGCAACCCCGTGAACTGTAGCCTGCCAGGCTCCTCTGCCCATGTTTCCAGGCAAGAATACTGGAGTGGGTAGCCACTCCCTTCTCCAGGGAATCTTTCTGACCCAAGGATCAAACCTGGGTCTCCTGCATTACAGGCAGATTCTTTATCGTCCGAGCCACAAAGACTGCTGGGGTTCAAATCCTAGATCTACTGCTTAATAGCTGAGCAAGTCACAAGTAGGTCACCACCTCTCCACGTCTGTGTGCCTTATCTATAAAATGAGTGTGATAACACTATTCCATCGGGATGTTATGAGGCTTAAAGGAGATAATTTATTTAAAGCATTTAAAATAAAATTTTAAAACAATATTTTTTAAGTACATAAAACAGTATCTTCTGACACGTGATAAGTACTCAGTAAATGTTAGTGGGTTGTTTTTTTTTAGGCCATCCTCAACACCTCTCCTTGCCACAAACAATTCTTGAAGTCAGTCAACTCTACTGCCTAAATCACTCATGAAAAATACAAATCTTACCTCTTAACTGGTCCCCACGTCTCCTTTCTGCCCTTCTCCCCTCCCTCCTCCCAGAGGTGGAAAACTGACTTTTTCTATTCAAAAGACCTCAGCTCCGCCCAGCCTAGACAAAGGGGCAGCTCCTAGACCTATTGCCTTTTTGATGCCTTCCCAGAGGAGCAAAACAAAGAAGTGTGCAAAGCTTTGAGGCTGCTGGGTCCACCAGCCTGAGCTGTTTATACAGCAGCAGCCGCTGGGGAGCTGATAACACAATGTGATTCTGTGAGCTCAGTTCAGACTGTGGGAAAGTGTCACAGATTACCCTGCCTGGTCCCCTTCCTGGGCCCCCACTCCTGCCCTGTGACGGGGGCCCTGTGGGTGCAGCTACACCAAGAACCTCAGCCCCACACTCTGCATGACCCTATGGCTACCAGCACCCTCTGCACCAAAATCAGATGAATACAAAAGCATTCCTAAGACAGTCCTTCTGCAAGTTTAATCTGGGGGAGTCTAATTTGCTCCAAAGTCTCATTGCACAGAATTGATGCCTTCAAACTGTGGTGCTGGAGAAGACTTCTTTTTAAAAAAAAAAAAATTTATTTATTTATTTTAATTGGAGGCTAATTACAATATTGTAGTGGTGTTTGCCATACATGGACATGAATCAGCCATGGGTGTACTGTGTTCCCCATCCTGAACCCCCCACCCATCTCCCTCCCCATCCCATCCCTCAGGGTCAACCCAGTGCACCAGCCCTGAGCACCCTATCTCATGCATAGAACCTAAACTGGCAATCTGTTTCACGTATGGTAATATGCATGTTTCAATGCTATTCTCTCAAATCATCCCACCCTAGCCTTCTCCCACAGAATCCAAAAGACTGTTCTATACATCTGTGTCTCTTTTGCTGTCTCGCATATAGGGTCATCGTTACCATCTTTCTAAATTACATATATATGCATTAGTATATTGTATTGGTGTTTTTCTTTCTGACTTACTTCACTCTGTATAATAGGCTCCAGTTTCATCCATCTCATTAGAACTGTTTCAAATGCATTCTTTTTGATGGCTGAGTAATATTCCATTGTGTATATGTACCACAGCTTTCTCATCCATTTGTCTGCCGATGGACATCTAGGTTGCTTCCATGTCCTGGCTATTGTAAACAGTGCTGCAATGAACATTGGGGTACACATGTCTCTTTCAATTCTGGTTTCCTCGGTGTGTATGCCCAGCAGTGGGATTGCTGGGTGGTATGGCAGTTCTATTTCCAGTTTTTTAAGAGTGGGACAGCCAGGAGATCAAACCAATCCATCTGAAGGGAAATTAACCCTGAATACTCCTTGGAAGGACTGATACTGAAGCTAAAACTCCAGTATTTTGGGCATCTGATGAGAACAGCTGACTCACTGGAAAAGTCCCTGTTGCTGGGAAAGATTGAGGGCAGGAGGAGAAGAGGGTGACAGAGATGAGATGGTTGGATGGCATCACCGATGCAATGGACATGAACTTGGGCAAACTTTGGGAGATGCTGAGGGAGAGAGAGGCCTGGTGTGCTGCAGTCTTGGGGTCTCAAAGGGTTGGACACGACTGGGAGACTGAACAACAACTACTCATTTGCTATGATTTGGGAAGACACCACATCCAAAAATACTTTCTACTCTCTACTACCTGAATTTCCATCATTTACCACTGCACGTTGTGGGGAGCAGCAAGGAGCTAGAAGCAAGCGGATAGCCCAGCTCCAAATCCTGCTGGGTCGCCTTGGCTAGCCAAAGCCCGCACCTGTCTGAGCCATGCTCTTCCCAGAGGCTGAGCAGGGACCTTATTATAGGCCAGAGCTCCAGAATGCCATGAGACAGAAACCAGGTTGGATGAGATACCCAGCTTACAGAGTACGCTGGTGGGCAGTAAATGTTACTGTTTGATGACTCAGTCGTGTTGGTGACCCCATGGACTATAGCCCCCCAGGCTCCTCTGTCCATGGATTTCCCAGGCAAGAATACTGAAGTGGGTTGCCATTTCCTTCTCCAGGGTATCTTCCTGACCCTGGAGGGGATTAAACTCTCATCTCCTACCCTGCAGGCAGATTCTTGACTACCAAGCCAGCAGGGAAATCCCAGTAAATGTCAGGTCCCTTCCACTTTGGATTTTTTAAAGCTGCTCTCTTTGAAACATAAGCTTCTGAAGGAAGCTCCCCTGAGGCTCCAGGTAGAGGGGTCCAATCAGTCACCCTTCTCAGGACTTCGCAGCTGGTCCAGAGGTAAAGAGTCTGCCCTACAAGCAGGAGATGTGGGTTCAATCCCTGGTTGGGGAGCTAACGATCCCGTATGTCCAGCAACAACTAACCACCACACCACAACTAGAGATCCTGGCTCCACCCCACAAGGATCTGCCCACACTGAAATGTCCCACAAGAGACAGGAAGACTCCACCTCCAGCACCTGAGATCTGTATGTGTTCTCAGTCTCTCAGCCATGTCTGACTCTTTGGGACCCCATGGACTGTAACCCACCAGGCTCCTCTGTCCATGGATTTCCCAGGCAAGACTACTGGAGTGGGGTTGCCGTTGCCTTCTCCAGGGAATCTTCCTGCCCCAGGGATTGAACCCACGTCCCTTGCACTGGCTGGCAGATTCTTTACCACTGTGCCACCTGAGACCTGTGGCAGCCCAATAAATTTTTTTAAAAATCACTCTTCTCCCCGACAAAGGAGATTTAGATCATATCCACTTGACAAGGTGACAAAATTTAGATTTTTTTTGTCTCCAGTGGGGGACAACCCTGAATATTAATAATCAACCTTGATATTCATTGGAAGGACTGATGCTGAAGCTGAAGTTCCAATACTTTGGCTGCCTGATGCGAAGAGCCAACACACTGGAAAAGACCCTGATGCTGGGAAAGACTGAGGACGGGAGGAGAAGGGGGCAACAGAGCATGAGATGGTCAGCTGGCATCATTGATTCAATGGACGTGAATTTCAGCGAACTCCGGGAGATAGTGAAGGACAGTGAAGCCTGGCAGGTTACAGTCCAAAAGGTAGTAAAGGGTTAGACACAACTTAGGGACTGAACAATAATTTAAATTGTTAGAATTTAAAAAGGATGGGGAGGGGGGTGTTCCCTGGTGGTCCAGTGGTTAAGAATCCACCTGCCAAGGCAGGGGGCATGGGTTCCATCCCTGCTCAGGGCACCTGAGCCCTTGCACCGCGGCCGCTGAGCCTCCGCTCTCGCGTGCCTGGATGGGCGGCAACGACTGAAGACCCAGCGTCCTGGAGCTTGTGCTCCGCAGCAAGGGAAGCCCTGGCAGTGAGAAGCCTGCAGGCCGCAATGACGACCCAGCGAAGCCAAAAATAAACAAGTAAATCTTTTTAAAATAAAAATGGAGTCCTCCCCACTAAGCTAAGTTGCTTCCGTTGTGTCCGACTCTTTGCGACGCCATGGACTGTCGCTGGGTTCCTCTGTCCATGGAATTCTCTGAGCGAGAATACTGGAGTGGGTTGCCATTCCCTTCTCCAGGGGTTCTTCCCGACCCTCGTATCCAACCTACTTCTCTGATGTCTCACGCACTGGCAGGTGGGTTCTTGATACCATGCTGGCGGGGCAGGGGCGGTGGGGATGGGGGATGGGGGTGTCTCGCTATGAGGTATGCCCTAGACCCTGGTACCCACGGCCACGCCTCCCACTGAGCCCACAGTGGCACTGCCTGCCTACCGTCAGGAACTCCCACCCTCGCAGTCCCCCCTTCGCCCAAGTTTTAGCCTGCCCCCGCCACCCCTCACACCCAGTTCCTCCGCCCCTCCGGGACCACCCTGCCGGTTCCCTCTCTCTGCTCCGTGTCCGTCCACTCCAAGCCCTCTCCAGGCTTCAGCCCTTCCTTCTGCTTCTCAACACCGCCTCCATCTGCCTTCTGAACCGCCCTGCCAGCGACGGTCGCCCGCCCTCCCGCTCCCACCTCGAACCCCTCCAAGCCCCACGCCCTTCCCCCAGCTAGAGCTGCCAGATAAAATTACAGGATGCCCAGTTAGATTTTAATTTCAGAAGAAGAATCGTTTTGGGCCTAGTTTTTAATTTCAGACGAATAATCAATCATTTCTAATATAAGTATTCCAGTTCCAGTTCAGTCGCTCAGTCGTGTCCGACTCTTTGCGAGTATGGCCCGTGCAATATTCAGGACACACGTATACTCAATAAGTACGGGTTATTTATCTGAAATGCGAGTGTAACGGGGCGTCTTGCGTTTTTATCCACTAAACCTGGGGCCCACCCCTCGCCGCCCGCGCCTCCCTCGCGCGCCTCCACACTGCGGGAGCCGCCGACGGCGGCAGCTCGGCTCTCACCTGGTGTGGCCGCGTGCGCCCCTCCTCTCTCGCGCTGTTCCTGCTGGGTGCCCTGCGTCTCGCCCCGGAGTGCCTGGCTCGCGCGCCTCTTCCCCGAGCGCTCCATCCTCGGACCGCCCTCCCAGGCCCCGTGCAAGGTGAGGACTCTTGCGCTTTCTCTTCCCAAACGCTCATCGACTCTCCTCCCATCCGTGTCCATTCGGCTCCCCAACCCACAGACTCGCGCAGCGGGGTCGGGGGCCAGCGCGCCTCTTTCTCCGCGCGCCCCTCCCAGCCCCACTCTTGCCCTGGCGTCCCGCGCGTCCCTCCCCCTTGCTCGTGCGCCCCTCCAAGTCCAGAACCGCACCCCTCCCCACCCTCCACCAGGCTGGCTGTCTTTCTTCCTTGCGATGGCACGCTGGTACCCGGCTCCCCTAGGCCCTGAGAGCTCCGCCCCCGCCCCGTGCTCCGCGGGGAGCACCTCTGCGGACTCGCGTGTAGTTGGGGCCGCAGTCTCCCACATTGCCGCACTCCTCATCGCAGAAGCAGCGCGGGGGCCCGCGGGCGGCGCAGGGCAGGTCACGACCCGAGCAACAGCGGCCCAGCACTGCGCCGCCCTGCCGGGCCCGGAGCGCGCTCGACCTGCCCTGTGCTCAGGGCACCGCGGCCACCGCGGTCAGAGCGAGCGCCAGGGGCAGGATCGGCGCCCCGCCATGTGGGGCGGGAGCCGGGGTCCTGCTGGGAGCCGGAGGCGGGCAGGCACCGACCCTAAGCAGCCGTCCTGGCGCGGCGGAGGCTGCTGGCCTGACCGCTCCCCTACATGTCACGGAGCTATTTTTATTATTCACCCCTATTCATCCAATCCGGGCTTCCCTGGTGGCTCAGTGGTAAAGGATCGGCCTGCAATACAGGAGACGCGGGTTCCATCCCTGGGTCGGGAAAATCCCCTGGAGAAGGCAATGGCAACCCACTCAAGTATTCTTGGAGTGGGAAGAATACTTGGGAAATCCCACGGACAGAGGAGCCTGGAGGGCTGCAGTCCATGGAGTCCTAAAGAGCTGGAAACGACTTAGCAATTAAACAACATTCTAGCCAAATTTTGCACAGCTTATCGGCAGTGAAATATTAAGATAATAATGGTAACAATCACAGGGTTCAACTAGTAACAACAAAGTAACAACAACTATTTCAACAAAATTGTTCAAATAGTACCAACTTTGCAGGGTTCCCTTTGCCCCCAGGTTCCAGGGAGGTACAAGAGATACTGAGGTTCAGCAAAAATATGCATTGTCATAAACAACAGTAGTGTATCGTTACAGCAGTAATAACAGTAATAGCCACTATGCCATACGAATAGTAGCAAGAAGATTAAAAATAGCTGCCATATTATTTAAACAATAATAATAGGCTTAATAATTGCCAGGTAAAGGAGCTTTGGAGCCAGACTGTGTACCAGGCTCTTTGTGTATCATCAGTAATGCCCAAATCTGAGTCCCTTGAATACAGCTTCATTTTTTGCTATACTCCTACCATTTTGACTATCATTTCCTGAACATGTCTCTTTAAATTGACTCATTTTTTAAAATTTTCAGTGATTTCTTTGTTACAAAGCTGTATCACTCAAGAAGATGAGAAGACAAGCCACAGACTGGGAGAAAATATTTGCAAAAGACACATCTGATAATGAACTATTATCCAAAACATACAAAGAACTCTTATAACTCAACAAGAAAACAAACAACTGGATTTAAAAATGAGCCAAAGGCCTAAACAGACACCGCACCAAAGAAGAACTACAGATGGCAAATAGCATATGAAGAGGTACTCCACATTGTGTCATTAAGGAAATGCAAATTAAAACAATGAGCTACCACTACACCTCTGAATATTCATCAGAAGGACTGATACTGAAGCTGAAGCATCAATGCTTTGGCCACCTGATACGAAGAACTGACTCACAGGAAAAGACCCTGATGCTGAGAAAGACTGAGGGCAGGAGAAGGGGGCAACAGAGAATGAAATGGTTGGATGGCATCATCGACTCAATGGACGTAAGTTTGAGCAAACTCCAGGAGATAGTGAAGAACGGGAAACCCCCGCGTGCTGCAGTCCATGGGGTTGCAGAGTCAGACACGACGAGCAATGGAACACCAATAAGACTGTGACCTGCCAGGCTCCTCTGTCCATGGGACCACCCAGGCAAGAATACTGGAGTGGGTTGCTATTTCCTTCTCCAGTGGATCTTCCTGACTCAGGGATAGTACCCTCATCTCCTGCATTGGCAGGCAGATTCTTTACCACTGAGCCACCAGAGAAGCCCGTATGATACTCTACTGATTTCAGGCAAGAATACTTGTGAAAGTGAAAGTCAGTCCGTCGTGTCTGACTCTGCGACTCCATGGACTATACAGTCCGTGGAATTCTCCAGGCCAGATTACTGGAGTAGGTAGACATTCCCTACTCCAGGGGATCTTCCCAACCCAGGGGTCGAACCCAGGTGTCCCACATTGCAGCCAGATTCTTTACCAGCTGAGCCGCCAGGGAAGCCCAAGAATACTGGAGTGGGTCGCATCTCCTCCTCCAGGCAATCTTCAGGACCCAGGGATCAAACCATGTCTCCTGCATTGCAGGTGGATTCTTTACCTCTGAGCCACTGGGGAAGCCCAGGCAGGAGAAGGGAACGACAGAGGATGAGATGGTTGGATGGCATCACTGACTCAACAGACACGAGTTTGGGTAAACTCCAGGAATTGGTGATGGACAGGGAAGCCTGGCGTGCTGCAGTCCATGGGATTGCAAAGAGTCAGACACGACTGAGCGACTGAACTGAACTGATGTGTCATTATACATCCGTCCAAACCCGTAGAACTTAAATACCGAAAGTGAACAGTCATGTAAATCACGGACTTTGGGCGATAACAGTGAGTTGATGTATGTTCCATTACTGTAACTAATGGGCCACTATGGTGGGGAATGTTGCCAGCGGACGGGCTGAGTAGGGGTAGGGGTCAAGGAGTTTATGAGAACTCTCTGTACTTTCTGCTGAATTTTACTGTGAGTCTAAAACTGCTCTAAAAAAACAAAGTCTATTTTAAAAGAGAACATATCACTACCATAAGTGGAAAGCCAGGAATACTCTTTTCATAAATGAAACAAGAAGGAAAGAAGGTTGGAAAGAGAGAAGACATATAAGACAGAGGATACTGTGAGTTCAATCCTCACATATTGGAGCAAAACTCAGTAGATAATGTTTCCAAAGCTGATAAGTCAACAAACGTCCACCTGAATACATGATTTAATGCTATGGAAATAACAATTAGAAGAAATAGCTACAAAGACATAGTTGCCATGCAAAGTGAGGATAGTCAAACCTCCTGATAAGACTGTTCAAATGTAAAAAGTACAAAGATACCATTTCTTACCAATTAGTGAAAATCAGAAAGGTTGATTTTTTTTTTTGAATGGAATTGAGGAGGGTCTGGAGAAAGGCAGGACTTCCCCAGTGGCTCAGCCGTTAAAAGAAAAAAAAAAAACATCTGCCTGCAATGCAGGAGCCTCGGGAGATGTGAGTTCAATCCCTGGGTCAGGAAGATCCCCTGGAGGAGGAAATGGCAACCTGCTCCAGTATTCTTGCCTGGAGAATTCCATGGACAGAACATGGGGTCGCAAAGAGTCAGACACAACTGAGCAGCCAGCACTTTTCACTTTCATATATATGTAACAATATTATATGCATATAAACTTGTTGTTGTTTAGTCCCTCGGTTATGTCTGACTCTTTTTGACCCCATGGACTGTAGCCTGCGAGGCTGCACTGTCCATGGGATTTTTCAGGCAAGAAAACTGGAGTGGGTTGTTATTTCCTTCTCCAGGGAATCTTTCCAACCCAGGGATCAAACCCACATCTCCTGCATTGGCAGGCAGATTTTTTAATGCTGAGCCACCAGGTTACTTATATACATATATACAATATTGACTTGCAAATGTTTTAACTACCAGAAGAAAGAAAGAAGAAAGGAAACAAGGAGCTAGAAACAGAGAGAAGTGGTCCCTATTGATGTAAAGGTCAGGTGGGAGCAGGCACCCACTTGTCCCCAAGGCAAGAACCAGCAGCTTCCTGTAGCTTCTAGCCTCCAAAGAGAAGCTTATTCTCCTCTTCGCAGGGAGGGGCCCGTCAGAATGCCGGAGAACCTTCCAGCTGAGGTGGAGCACCCCTCTCTCCATGGTTCTGGGCTTCAGGGTACTGGGCTTTCGTTGAGGCAGGGAGGCTGATCCTTCGCCCTTCACTGCTCACATCTGTCTCAGTTATTTGCTGCTGCGTAACAAACTACCCCAGAGCTTAGAGGCTTAAAACAACCATTTATTATTATCCATCAGAGTCCTGTGGGTGGGTTGGGTGGTTCGCTTAGGGTCTCTCATGCAGTTGCAGTTAGAAAGCAGCTGCTGCTGGGACTTCCCTGGCGGTCCAGTGGTTAGGACTCTGTGTTTCTACTGCAGAGGGCCCAGGCTCAGTCCCTGGTCAGGGAACTAAGATCCTGCAAGCTGGGAGGGCATGGGGGAACACAGCTGCTCCTGAAGTCATGTCCAGGCTTGATGGGGCCAGACATCCAAAACAGCTTCTCCACTCACCTGTCTGCCACCTCAGTTGAGATGACCAGAAGAATCAGGGACCAGCTGACCATTGTTTCCTCTTCATATTGTCTTGCCACGTGGCTAGCTTGGGCTTCCCCCTATTGTGGCAGTCTCAGAGTCAGATATCTTAAATGGCAACTAATTTATCCCAGAGCATTGTCCCAAAAGGGCTTCCCAGGTGATGCAATGGTAAAGAATCCACGTGCCAATGCAGGAGATGCAAGAGATGCAGGTTCAATCCCTAGGTTAGGAATGTCCCCTGGAGGAGCAGATGGCAACCCACTCCAGTATTCTTGCCTGGCAAATCCCACGGACAGAGGAGCCTGGTGGGCTGCAGGCCAGGGGGTCACAAAGGGTCGGACACGACTGAGCACATGTGCACACAATGTCCCAAATCAAAGGTGGAAGCTACAGGGCTTCTTACAGCTCCCCACAGCATGGCCTCAGAGCTCCATTCTGTTGCTCTCACAGGGCCAGCCCAGAATGAAGGTGGGAGACAAGGGTGTGCAGAACAGAGTGCGCTTCTTGACGGGCCACCTTTGGAGCCCGGCCACTGCTGTGGGCTGCCGTCTATGGGGTCTCACCGAGTCGGACACGACCGAAGCGACTTAGCAGCAGCAGCAGCAGCAGCACTGCTGTGTTGCTGCCATAAGCACTCTCTTCTCTTCCTCTGCCTCTAAACTCACCAGAGCTCCTTAGAGTCTTCAGTGGTTTTTCCTCATCTTCTGGCTTCAGATTACTCTAGTGCCTGCAGACCCAGACCTGGCCTCTCCTCTACATGCCCTCCCTTAGTGATCTCATCCGGCCTCAGGCCTCTAAACAATGATCAGCTGACAACTCCTGAATTTACATTGCCAGCCTGGACCTTTCCTCTGAAGTTTTGCCTCTGGTCTCCAACTGCCCACTTGACATCTGCACGTGGGTATCACACGGGGGCCTCAACGCTAGCCCCTCTAAAAACACTTGCCACCCCCTGCTCCCAGACACATCATAAAAGAGTGTGTGTCAATAGCCAGTAGTCGCACATAAAAAGATGTTCAGTGCCATTAGTCATTAGGGAAATGAAAATAAAATCACAATGAGACACCACTATACATCCATTAGATCGGTCCAGAAGACCGATCATAAGAAGTGTTGGTGAGGACGGGAAGCATATGGAGCTCTCATACGCTGCTGGGGAAATGAAAAATGTGCTAAACCATTTTAGAAAACAGTTGGGTAGTTTCTTGAAAAGTTAAACATGTCCCCACCATAAGATCCCATCCAGCCATTCCACTCCTAGGCGTTTCTCCAAGAGAAACGAAAACATTCGTCTCCACGAAGACTTCTGCTTTAATGTTCAGAGCAACTTAATTTGTAATCACCAAAAGCTGGAAACAATTGAAGAAGTTTGTTAACAGATGAATGAATAAACAAATCATGGAACACCCAAAACAATGGGATACTTCTCAATAGTTAAAAAAAAAAAGAAAGGAATTAATTATTGGTACCTATGACATCTCAAACGGAGGAGGCAATGGCAGCCCACTCCAGTACCCTTGCCTGGAAAATCCCATGGACGGAGGAGCCTGGTGGGCTGCCGTCTATGGGGTCTCTAGGAGTCGGACACAACTGAGCGACTTCACGTTCACTTTTCACTTTCACACACTGGAGAAGGAAATGGCAATCCACTCCAGTGTTCTTGCCTGGAGAATCCCGGGGACGGGGGAGCCTGGTGGGCTGCCATCTATGGGGTCGAACAGAGTCGGACACGACTGAAGCGATTTAGCAGCAGCAGCAGCATGACGTCTCAAAATCATCATACTGAATGAAAGAAGCCGACCTCCACCACATAACAATGAGTACATACTTCATTATTTCACTTATATAAATTCTGGAAAATGCAAACTAATTTACAGTGACAGAAGTCAGTAAGTGGTGGTCGGGGGAGGAAGGGAGGAGGATTGCAAGAGGCCACAAGAATGGATGACAGATTTGGGAGGCGATGGATATGTTCGTTATCTTAACTGTGGTGAAGTTTTCATGGATTTGACCTATAGCAACGCCAATCCAAGTATACACTTTAAATATGTGCCGTGTAGTGTATTTCGATTATACCTCAATAAAGTCGAATCAAAGAAAAAGAAAGACATGGGTTTGGATGAGCATGTGTGCTAAGTTGCTTTAGCCGTGTCTGAATCTTTGAAACCCTACGGACCACAGCCCGCCAGGCTCCTCTGTCCATGGGATTCTCCAGGCAAGAATATTGGAGTGGGTTGCCATGCTGTCCATCCTACAGGGGATCTTTCCGACCGAGGGATCAAACCTGAGTCTCTTATGTCTCTTGCATTGGCAGGAGGGTTCTTTACCACTAGCATCACTTGAGAAGCCCGAGTTTGGATGAATGCACACCAAAAGTTAATCATCGTTACCTCGTGGAAAGGGTGTGGGGCAAGAACTATCACCTGTTACCTTACACGCATGCAGCTTCCTAGTTTAAATTTCCTACGACAAGCACGTATGACATGCATTTAAGAAAAGGAGCAATACGTTTTTTTATCCCAAGTCTCAGCCCAGCGCTCAGGAGGCCTGTGTCACATGCCCCCAGTGGGCCAGGTTGTTCCACTAAACAAAGACACCTCCTGGAGTTCAGCCGAGGGTTTCTGGGCCAAATTCCCAACTAGAGATGACGAAAACTGTGCTCCCTCAGAACAGGGACTTTATTTACACCTTATATCTACATTCTGGACGGAGGCCCATGTGGGATGATTGCCCAGGAAGATAATGGAGTCATTAATCTTTGCCCCAGACCGACTCCCCCAGCCAACTTCCCACTGGGGTAATTAACCCACCTGGCAGCCTGGTGTCCGTCTCCACGGGGTCTGCGGGGCAGAGGGACCAGACCTCTCTGGATGCCACACTTGGCTTCTCCAGAGGGCCAGGTTGCTGGGTGACTTTAGGACAAGCAAGCTGAACCCAGGCTGGGGTCCATGGTCGTGACCTGGCTAAACCCAAGACTCAGGCAGACACAGACTTCTCGGCATGGGAGGGGGTTGGGAACAGCTGTACAAGCGTCTGCTTTTGTGAGGTTGCCCACGTGTGCACTTGCACTCTTCCTAACCTCACACTGGTTCCCTTGATGGGCCCAGGAGTGGGCTAGTCCACCTCTCCCCTGACTTTCTCCCTTCCTCAATAATAGCATCAAGACCTTTCAAAGGAGGACCGCCTCCCCCTGCCCTCAGACCCAGAAGCTACATCCTGATTTGGCGTGGCCCTCACTCTTCAGAACTGGGTCCAGCACCCGCAATCGCCTGGGAGCTTATTGGAAATGCAGAATCTCGGTCTCCACCCCAGACCTACTGACCTCGAATCTTCCTTTGTGAAATATGTACTTATTTGGCGGTGCCAGGTCTTGGTTGCAGCATGTAGGGTCTTTGTTGCAGCGTGTGGCTTCTTTTTAGCTGCAACCTGCAGGATCTTTGGGCTTCCCAGGGGGCGCTAGTGGTAAAGAACTCACTTGCCAATGCAGGGCACAGAAGAGACACGGGTTCGATCCCTGGGTCGGGAAGATCCCTTGGAGAAGGAAATGGCAACCCACTCCTGTATTCTTGCCTGGAGAATCCCATGGACAGAGGGGCCTGGTGGGCTACAGTCAGGGGGTCGCAAAGAGTTGGACACGACTGAAGCGACTTAGCACAAGGGAGATGTTTAGCTGTGGCGTGAAACTCTTGAACCCTGATGCCCTGATGTCCAATATGGTGATCTAGCCACTTCCTCAAGGGGCCTTCCTCTTGCCCTCTGTGTGTGTTTATATCTTAGATAACATATTTTTTTAAGGATAGAGCTAATTCAGTGGACAATGTGTAACTATGTGATTTCCTGTATGGCTAGTCACACCCAGAAAGAAAAGATGGATACCTGATAAAACTAGAGTTTTCCTGTCTGATTTTGGACACCACCCAAGTTAAAATGCATATGGCACCCTCAGCCACCAGGAAAGCATTATCCTCACTATTTCCTGCCAAATGCCTAGCTGGCTCCACTGGTAAATGATGAGGTTCAGGGTGTAGCCAAGTGCATGACCCTCTCTGGATGGATAACTTTCCAGCTCAATTTCCCACTCTGACAGAGAGAGTCTGGGAAACTGGAGGCCCGTGAGTTAGAGATGAAGAGAATTTCTCCAAAGCAAATGAAACATGTCAAGTGTTTTTAAAGAAATGTCTGGCGACCTCCCTGGTGGCCCAGTGGTTAAGAATCTGCCTTTCAAGGCAGGGGACACAGGTTCAATCCCTGGTCCAGAAAGATACCACATGCTGCAGAGCAGCTAAGTCCATGGGCCGCAACAAAAAAAAGCCAACTCAATGAGAGGCCTACCCACTGCAGCTAGAGTAGCCCCCGCTCACTGTGACTAGAGAGAGCTCACAGGCAGCAATGAAGACCCAGTGTCGCCATAGATAAATAATGAATAAATAAAAGAAATATCTGGAGTTTTCCATTTTTACCCCACATTCACATGAGCCCAGGTCTGATAAGGGTTTAACTGGTGTTAGCTCTCTGTGTCTAAGACCCAAGTTCCATCTGCGGACAGGTTTTCAGAAGCTGACGCAGAATGTTCAGCACAATTCTGCTCATTCTCATTGGACAGAATTTGCACTCCCTGTTTCTTTTCCCAGGATGCTTCCTCTTTCAGATTTTCTCCTGCCCAGCTCCTGTTCACCCTTTGGGTCTGTCACCTCCTCAGAGAGACCCTCTCTGAATATCGTAACCAAAGCAACCCTCTATTCATCTTCTCTCCTATCCCCCTATTTTATTTCCTTTATAGCATTTCCCGCTGTCCGACACTATCTTCTCTCTGTGTTTGTTTACCTGCTTATTGACTGTGTCCCCAACTAGAGTGAAAACTTTATGGGATCAGAAACCACATCTTTCTCACTTCCTTGGCAGTCCAGTGGTTAAGTCTCTGCACTTCCACTGCAGGGGGCCCAGGTTCGATCCCTGGTCAGGGAACTAAGATCACACATATCGCACTGTGAGGCAAAAAAAAACAAGTGAGGCAAAAAAAAAACAAGATAAATAAATAAATACCTTAAAACACACACACACATCTTTCCTGGCTCCACCTGCTAAGGGGCCTAGCGGCAAGGAGCATACCTGGTGCCTAAATCAGAGTTCCTTGGCTAAATGACTGTTTCCAGAGCTCAGCAGGTAAAGAATCCGCCTGCAACACAGGAGACACGGGTTTGACCCCTGGGTTGGGAAGATCCCCCGGAGGAGGAAAATGGCAACTGACTCCAGTTTTCTTGTCTGAAAAGTCCCACGGAAAGAGGAACCTGGCAGGCTACAGTTGGTGGGGTCACAAAGAGTCAGACCTGACTGAGCGACTAATGCCGCACAAAATAAGAGCCAGAATAAGGAGCTGCAAATTATCTAGTTAACACCAGCATTTACGGGACAAATTGACATCATGTGCCTCCTGATAGGACTTCCCTGGTGGCTTAGACGGTAAAGCGTCTGCCTACAATGCAGAAGACCTGGGTTCAATCCCTGGGTTGGAAAGATCTCCTGGAGAAGGAAATGGCAACCCACTCCAATATTCTGTATGGAGAAGGGCACAATAATATTTCTGTGTATTCTTGCTCAAAGGTGTAAAACCTGAATTCTTTCATAAGGAAACTCCAAACTACATGGAGGAACATTTTACAAAATAATTGGTCAGTACTCTTTACAAGTGTCAGGATCAGGAAAGACAGAGTGAGGAACTGTTCCAGATGAAAAAGAGTCGAAGAAGAAGAAGAAAAAAAGTCTAAGGAGACAGGACAACTAAAGGCACCATGGGATCCTAGATTAACTCTTGGACCAGAAAAAAAGATATTAGAAACTGGAATAATTTGAATAATAATCAGAATAGACTGGTAGCTCTTAAAATGTTGCTGCTTAGGACACTTTCAGAAGGTCTGCAACGTCTCCTAATGGCAGTGAGATGTTACTCACCTTTTTCAACCTTTCAACCTTAGTGTTGACGGTCACACTAACACTATGAACGCAATGATGGGAAAACCTGCAGTCTCCTCCGCAAGAATCAACGCAGTGGCACCAAACTCTGCTGGAAATCACTGTGCTCTTCACTCCTACACACTCACCATTAAAAAAAAGAAGAAAAAAGAGAAAGCCATTTTCACCTAGGAAGATCCATAACAAGGCAGTAAAAATCACTGATTTCATTAGATTTCAACCTTTGAGTAAATCTTTTTGATTATGTAGAAAAAGCTTAGAAATAAAAATGATAGATTATTTTGTGATCACTTGCTATGTACTAACCATCTTTTTAGTGAGTCACATCCATCAACTGACTTTACACTCACAGTAACTCTGGTCTGTCTAGATCATCAGGCACTGCTACTTAGAGATTCAGGGTGAAAAATCATGTAAATAACCCAGTGCCCCTGTAGGGATGTCTTTTTTCTTTTCCTTCTTTTTTATTATCGATTCTTCTATTTATTTCTTTATTTTTGGTTGCTCTGGGTCTTTGTTGCTGCACCCGGGCTTTTTCTAGTTGCGGTGACCGGGGGCTTCTCTCTCTTGTGGTGTGAGGAATTCTTACCATGGTAGCTTTTCTCACGGCGGAGCACAGGCTGTAGGCACACCGACTTCAGTAGCTGCAACACGCGGCTCAGTAGTTGTGGTGCGAAGGCTCTAGAACTTGGGCTCAGCAGTTATGGTGCACAAGCTTAGTTGCTCCAACGGCATGTAGAGCATTCCCAGGCCAGGGGCTGAACACCCGTCCCCTGCAGGCGGATTCTCACCTGCTGTACCACCAGGGAAGTCCCAGGGATGGATATGACCAGAATCTTATTCGGGGTAAGCGCATCTCACCCAGAATCTGATTGTTCTGCTTCAGGAGCGCTTTTAAGAGCTTAGCATCATGCAGGATTTTGGCATCAAATAAAATTTATTGCTCGGAAAAATAATCTCAAGCTGAGTACTTTTCTCTAACCACCAACCGACCAGCCTCTCCAGTGGTCATCAGCAATTTAGGAGAGTTTTCACTAGAGGGAACACGTCAACCTAGGACTGTATTTGCTTATTTAGGGAGTCAGCATATTGAAAGAGACAATTAAGGGGGAAGGGAGAAAGGAAAAGAAAACCCATGATTGATTTAAGTGGATCTAAAAAAGAGAGAGAGGGAGAGAACTCAATTTTTTTTTACTTTTTCCAGAATAATGCCCTCAAGGGCAACACCCCAAGGTTAAATTCAATAGCACGCCATTAAGTTGCCCGTGCCATTCACTCTCTTATTTTGCTAATATCTTTGGGGTGGGCGTTAAGAGTTTTTCCAGGACTTCCCTGGCAGTGCAATGGATAAGAATCCGCCTGCCAATGCAGAGGACATATGTTGGATCCCTAGTCCAAGAAGATTTCACATTTCCTGCAGCAACAAAGCCCCAGAGACATAACTACTGAGCCCGCATGCTGCAGCTACTGAAGCCCTCATGCCCTAGAGCCTGGGCTGTCAGCAAGAGAAGCCACCGCGAGGAAAAGTCTGAGCACCGCAACCGGAGAAAGCAACACAGCAACAAAGACCCAGTGCAGACAAAATAAATTCAATTCATTGATTTTTAAAAAAGAGTTTGTCCCTTTCACAGATCTTTACTGAGCTCCTTTACTGATTGCACACCAGACATTTTCTATACTTCATTATTGCCCCAACCCAGGGAAGCATCATTATGAGGCCCATTTTACAGGTAAGAAAACTGAGGCAAAGAAAGAGTATGTGATTTTCTAAAGTCTCACAGCTGGGAAGTGATGTATCCCAGGACGACAATCTCTGTGGGATTTGCATACAGAATGGGGGTAGGAGAGGCAAGGATTCAAACACACACAAATATACTTTCCCTTCATAACAAAAGTCTGTCTCCCGTGGGAGCCATGGCATATCCTGTGACTTTTTCTAGCTGGAAAATCTGAATAGAGATGTGCTTTGTATTTTAATATTGTTTTCTTTTCTAAATTTTTAATATTTTTCATAAGAGCCATATATTTTTATATTCAGAAACATTTAATAGTTTTATGTCCTTCGGAGGAGCCTGGTGGGCTACAGTCCATGGGGTCGCTAAGAGTCGGACACGACTGAGTGACTTCACTTTCACTTTTCACTTTCATGCATTGGAGAAGGAAATGGCAACCCACTCCAGTGTTCTTGCCTGGAGAATCCCAGGGATGGGAGCCTGGTGGGTCGCACAGAGTCGGACACGACTGATGTGACTTAGCAGCAGCAGCAGCAGGAGACTGGCTGCAAAAGCATCTTTCTTTTTTTTCTTAAGATGATACAGAAATTTTTATTTACCTCTGACATTTTTCTTTAAAGTCATTTTATCTTAAAATAGAAGCTTCCTTTTTTTTAAATTCACGATGCTCTTTTATTTTTATATTTTAATGAAATTTGTATTGAAGTATAGTTGATTTACAACATTGGGTTAGTTTTTGCTGCACAGCAAAGTGACTCAGCCATACATATGCATACGTTTTTAATATTCTTTCCCATTATGGTTTATCACAGAATATTGAATATAGTTCCCTGTGCTATACAGTAGAATGCTGTTTATCCATTCTATACATAATTTTTTGCATCTTATAACCCTCACCACCCCAGCCCCCTTAGCAACCACAAGTCTGTTCTCCATGCTAGTCAGTTTCTGCTTGGTTGGATAGGTTCGTTTGTGTTACTTTTAGATCCCCATGTAAGTGATACATGGTACCTGCCATTCTCTTTCTGAGTCACTTAGTGACAGTCTCTAAGTCCATCCACGTCACTGCAAGTGGCACTCATTCCTGTTTGTGGCTGCCTAGCACCCCACTGCGTGTGCGCACCCATCTTCTTTGTGCGTCCATCTGTTGAAGGACGTCTAGGTGCGTCCACGTCTGGGCTATTGTGAATCGTTCTGCTGTGAACACAGTCGTGCATGTATCTTTTCGTACCATAGTTTTGTCCAGATATATGGCCAAGAGTGGGAGTGCTGGATCATATGGCAACTCCATTTTTAGTTTTTTGAGGACCCTCCATACTGTTTCCCATAGTGGCTGCATCAACCTACATTCCCACCAACAGTGTGGGAGGGTTCCCCTTTCTTCACACTCTCTCCAGCATTTGTTATTTGTAAACTTTTTAACGATGGCCATTCTGACTGGTGTGAGGTGGTACCTCACTGTAGTTTTGATTTGCATTTTCCTAGAGGATGAGATGGCTGGATGGCATCACTGACTCGATGGACATGAGTCTGAGTGGACTCCGGGAGTTGGTGATGGACAGAAGGCCTGGCGTGCTGTAATTCATGGGGTCGCAAAGAGTCAGACATGACTGAGCGACTGAACTGAACTGAATGATTAGTAATGTTGGACATCTCTTTGTGTACTTTTGGCCACTCGTATATGCGAACCGTGAACTTCCTGATGTTCAAGCTGGTTTTAGAAAAGGAAGAGGAACCAGAGATCAAATTGCCAACATCCGCTGGATCATGGAAAAAGTAAGAGAGTTCGAGAAAAACATCTATTTCTGCTTTATTGACTATGCCAAAGCCTTTGACTATGTGGATCACAATAAACTGTGGAAAATTCTGAAAGAGATGGGAATACCAGACCACCTGATCTGCCTCTTGAGAAATTTGTATGCAGGTCAGGAAGCAACAGTTAGAACTGGACATGGAACAACAGACTGGTTCCAAATAGGAAAAGGAGTACTTTTTTTAAACAGGCTGTATATTGTCACCCTGTTTATTTAACTTATATGCAGAGTACATCATGAGAACCGCTGGACTGGAAGAAACACAAGCTGGAATCAAGATTGCCAGGAGAAATATCAATAACCTCAGATATGTAGATGACACCACCCTTATGGCAGAAAGTGAAGAGGAACTAAAAAGTCTCTTGATGAAAGTGAAAGTGGAGAGTGAAAAAGTTGGCTTAAAGCTCAACATTCAGAAAACGAAGATCATGGCATCCGGTCCCATCACTTCATGGCAAATAGATGGGGAAACAGTGGAAACAGTGTCAGACTTTATTTTTCTGGGCTCCAAAATCACTGCAGATGGTGACTGCAGCCATGAAATTAAAAGACGCTTACTCCTTGGAAGGAAAGTTATGACCAACCTAGATAGCATATTCAAAAGCAGAGACACTACTTTGCCAACAAAGGTTCGTCTAGTCAAGGCTATGGTTTTTCCTGTGGTCATGTATGGATGTGAGAGTTGGACTGTGAAGAAGACTGAGTGCTGAAGAATTGATGCTTTTGAACTGTGGTGTTGGAGAAGACTCTTGAGAGTCCCTTGGACTGCAAGGAGATCCAACCAGTCCATTCTGAAGGAGATCAGCCCTGGGATTTCTTTGGAAGGAATGATGCTAAAGCTGAAACTCCAGTACTTTGGCCACCTCATGCAAAGAGCTGACTCATTGGAAAAGACTCTGATGCTGAGAGGGATTGGGGGCAGGAGGAGAAGGGGACGACAGAGGATGAGATGGCTGGATGGCATCATTGACTCGATGGACATGAGTCTGAGTGAACTCCGGGAGTTGGTGATGGACAGGGAGGCCTGGCGTGCTGCGATTCATGGAGTTGCAAAGAGTCGGATACGACTGAGCGACTGATGTGATTTGATCTGATCTGATATCTTCTTTGAAGAAATGTCTATTCAAGTCCTTTACCTATTTTCAATCAGATTATTTTGTTGTTGTTGAGTTATACGAGTTCTTTATATATTCTGGCTGTTAACCTCTTATCAGATATGTGATTTGCAAATATTTTCTCCTATTCTATAGCTTACCTTTTCTCTCTGTAGGTTGTGTACTTTGAACAGAGTTTTTAACTTTGATGTAGTCCAATTTATCTATTTTTACTTCTGTTGCCTAAGAATCATCTTTTATGCCATCTTTTTAATTATGTAACACAACATTGAAGAAAGAACATACAGAGACATACAGTTGACAAATGGGTTTATTAAGAGATCTTCTACATCACAGGTCATCAGGATATGGAAATTAAAGTAACAATGAGACAGCACTTCATGCCTATTAGAATGGTCAAAATCTGAAATGCTGACATCACCAAATCCCAGCAAGGTGCCGCATACATTGTTGGTGGGCGTGCAGAATGGTAAGGCACTTCGCAAGTTTCTTACAAAACTAAACATACTCTGACCATATGATTATTCTCCCAAAGAGTTGAAGCTTATGTTCACACAAAAAACTGCACAAAGATAGCAATAGAAGTTTTATTCATAATTGCCAAAACTAGGAAGCAACCAAGATGTCTTTCATTAGAAAAATGGATAAATAAAATATGGTACATTCCAACAAGGGAGTACTGTACAGAGCTATAAAGAAATGAACTATCAGGTCATAAAAAGACATGGAGGAGCTTTAAATGTATATTACTATTACCAAGTAGTGAAGGAAGCCAATCTTCTACTACTAGAAAAAGCTACTGTATAATACTAACTGTATGTATGCCACATACTGTGTGATTCTGGCTAGATGATATTCTGGAACAGGTAAAAACATGGAGATAACAAAAAGATCAGTGGTTGCCAGGGGTAGGGAGGGAGATAAACAGGCAAAGCACAGAAGATTTTTAGTGAAAATAATCTTTATTATGTTATATATAATGATTGATATATGTCATTAGGGGCTTTCCTGGTAGCTCAGCTGGTAAAGAATCTGCCTGCAATGCAGGAGATCCCAGTTCGATTCCTGGGTTGGGAAGATCCCCTGGTGAAGGGATAGGCTATCCACTTCAGTATTCTTGGGCTTCCCTGGTGACTCAGATGGTAAAGAATCTGCCTGCAATGTGGGAGACCCTGGTTCAATCCCTGGGTTGGGAAAATCCCCTGGAGAAGGAAATGGCAACCCACTCCAGTATTCTTGCCTGGAGAATCCCGTGAACAGAGCAGCCTGGCAGGCCACAGTCCATGGGGTGGAAAAGAGTTGAACACGACTGAGTGACTGAGCACATTTGCATGCCTGTTGACAATGAGGGAAACTTTACACGTGTAGGGGCAAGGAGATATGTCGGAAAATCTCTGTGCTTTGCTTTCAATTTTGTTGTGGAGCTAAAACTACTTTTAAATAATTGCATTTTAAAAAACAGATTCCTCAAAAATACATATACTATATATAAACACATAGAAAAAGATCTAGAAAGAAATACAATAAGGCTTAACAGTGTAGTCTGATTTATGTGAATATAGTGTTTATTTTTGTTCTATATTTGACTTTTTACAATGTGCTTATTCTGTTCTGGTAACAATGAAATGTTTTAATTTTTTATATTGAAATTTAGACTCATAGGAAGCAGAAACATAATGCACAAACTATCATGTATCCTTCACCCAGCTTCCCTCAAGAATGACATCCTATATAATGTAATACAACATAAAATCCAGGGAATTGACTTTAATGCAATATTATTAACTAGACTGGGGCTTCCCAGATGGCTCAGTGGTAAAGAATCCACCTGCCAGTGCAGAAGATGCCGGCTCCATCCCTGGGTCAGGAAGATCCCCTGGAGAAGGAAATGGCAACCCACTGCAGTATTCTTGCCTGGGAAATCCCATGGACAGAGGAGCCTGGTGGGCTACAGTCCATGGGGTTGAAAAGAGTTGGACACAACTTAGTGACTAAACAACAATTAACTAGATTACCTCTTTCTGTTGTCACCATTTTTTTACACATTTATTTGTGTCTGTATACACAGGCACATATAATTCTATGTCATTTTATCCCATGTATAGATTCATATATTTGTGTAAACACCATCACAATCAAGATACCGAACACAGACATTTTTCTGGCTGTCCAGTGGTTAAGACTCCACCTTACAATGCAGGGGCTGCAGGTTCGATCCCTAGTTGGGGAACCAAGATCCCACATGCCACATGGCTAAATTTAAAAAAGAGAGAAAGATATATACATACAACACAAAGGAATTACCTGACACTGTCCATTTATGTTTGCACGCTTCTCCCCAATCCTTCTACATAGGCAACCACTAATCTATTCTCCTATTCTATAATTTGGTCATTTCAAGAATATCATATCCACGATCGCACATGTGTAATCTTTTGAAATCGACTTTTGTCAGTAAATATAACGCCCTTAAGATGAATCTAGGTTGTTGTATGTTATCAATAGCTCATTCTGCATAGTAAACGTTTTATTTTTAATCAGAATATATTTGAGTGTGTATCCCACCTGAATTTAAAATTTAAATTTAAAAAACATCTGTGTGTCCCTGTTTCCAAATGTGAGGCTAGAGTCTGGAAACCACAGGTAGAGGAGCTTGTTCTCAACCCCCATAAAATTCTAGCCTGAAAAATTAATCAGGTAGTTGGTGGCATGGCTGTGAATTGTTTTAGGGCAGAGACTGAGGGACAGTTATCCTTCTTGTCACTCCTTTAGCCCCACTCAATGCTTTTCCACTCAGGGAATGTTCAGGAAGCACTTCTTAACATGATTCTCATTCAGCACTTAGGGGTAGGCTGAGGGTGAAGGTGCACGTCTTCGCTAAGAACAAGTCACGTCAAGCCAGCGTTGTTTTTGATTTATTTTTAATAGATCCCATACCCTAGCATGTGGTTTCCCAGGCGGTGCTAGTGGTAAAGAACCTGCCTGCCAATACAGAAGACATAAGAGACGTGGGTTTATCCCTGGGTTGGGAAGATCCCCTGGAGGAGGGCATGGCAAGCCTCTCCAGTATTTTTGATTGGAGAATCCCCATGGACAGAGGAGCCTCATGGGCTACAGTCCATAGGGTCGCAAAGAGTCAGACACAACTGAAGTGACTTAGCATGCACTGCCATACACTAACAGGCTTCCCACGTAGCTCAGTGGTAAAGAACCCACCTGCCAATGCAGGAGATGCAACAAAAATCCCTGGGTCGGGAAGGTCTCTTGGAGTAGGAAATGGAAACCCAGTCCAAGACTCTAGCCTGGAAAACCCAAGGACCGAAGAGCCTGGTGGGCTACAGTCCATAGCGCTGCAAAGAGTTGGATGTGACGGAGCACGCATGCGTACAGTAGCAGGCACAGAAAACGCACTTTACAACATCTCCTATAATTGTTGGAGAAAAGGAATAGGAATGAGACTAGGCTGTGATCCAAGCCTGAATGAAAACCCCATGCCTGGTAGGAGCAAGGAGCAAGCAGTTCTAGGAGGCCATGAGCAAAGAGGCTATTTTGGAGTCCTTGGGTTCGGGTTCCAGCTCTGCTGCTCTCCTGGTTCTGGCCCTCTGGAAAGAGAATAACTCTCAGCAGAGTGTAATTCAAGCACACAGTGATGTTCATAGGATATAAGGCAACCACAGAAGCTAGTGCAAAACCTTGGGGCTGGAATAGAGGGGTTCCCGCTACATCTGAGAGGGCCAGGGAAGGTGCATTGGAGCCCAGAGGAAGAGTCAGGTAGAACATCTGGAGAGGTGCCCCGACAGCAGGGAGCCAGGGGAATGCACAACTCAGGTTCACTCTTCAGCCCCATCCCGTCTCCTGCGGAGGACCACAGGGCTCAGAGCTGATGCTGATGAGTCCCTGCTCCAGGTACACTGAGGAAGGTAGACTAGGGTGAGGAGGGGACCTGGATGAGCAAGGTAAGGCACTGGCAGAACCATTTACTAACTGTGTGACTTAGGGAGGTCACTTGCCCTCTCTGAAGCTCGGTTTCCTAATCTGTAGAGTCAGGATAGTAATATTATTGCCTCTATAGAGTTGATGTGAAGAATATATTGGTTTTTTTTTTTTTTTTAAGGAATAAGTTATTTAAAACATGTAAAGGACCTAGCAAGGAGGCTGGTAAGAAATTTCAACAAATGGCATTGCAATTATTGTGCTATTACTATTATGATTCAAGTAGGGAAACATGGGAGACTTCCCTGGTGGCTCAGACAGTAAAGAATCTGCCCGCTATGCAGAGAGAAATGGAGCTTAGAGAGGAAGGTTTGGATTTGACCAAACAGTGGGACAGTGAAATATTTGAGGCAGCCTAGCATGTATGATGATAAATACCACCACACTCAGTAGGTAGCTCCTCTAGTGTAAAAATGGGCAGCGACCAAAGTGATGACAAAATCCCAGGCTGCACATGCCACCATTTTAACACTGGAGAAAGAGAAAAATGCTCTTACCCACCAGGACCACCCCATCCCCAATCCTTCCACCTGCAAACTGTGGCTCCATGGTGCCAGTCTGTTTTAGCAAAAGGACCATTTGTTTAAATGAGCCTGCCAAGTGAGAGGATCCAGATGTCTCCTTTTCTCTCTTTTTGAAAAAGCCACAGATAAAAATAAGCCCAAGATGGCCTGTTTCTGCCATGACTTACAGATAAAAGAAAAGACAGTTGCCTTCTAAACAGACCTGCAATTAATCAACATTGGGACCTTAGGAGAAATGGATCAGGGAATCAGCTCAGGGGATTGTAGGACCTGCCAATTCTACCCATCCAGGCATTGAAGGTAAATTATAAACTATCGGGAGATTCCATAAGCCACCATTTCCCTGCAAATAACTCAGGAGGAAAGTTCAAGTCAGCAGAGATACAAGTTACTCAGAAGGTACAAAGTCCATCCAGGGTTCCTTAAAGAACAGATACATCATCCCAGGCCAGATGCTCTCTACAACAAGGTTGCCAGATTTAGCAAATAAAAATACAGAACACCCAAGTACACTGGAAGTTCAGATAAGTAACAATTTTTTAGTGTGTGTCCCAGGCAATATTTGGGACACTGTTAAAATAATTTGTTACCTGAAATTCAAATGTAACTGGGCATTGTATGTTTTTCTGGCCCAGGAATGACAGGGGTGGTGCTGAAAGGGTCGGTGCTGAAAGCGTCACAGCTCAAATTCCAGAGGTCTCACACTGGTGGCCTCCAGGCTCTATGAGGCTCACGAATGTGAGTTGTTCAGTCTTCACTGTTGATAAAATTGGAATCAGTAGCCAACATTTTAAGGATTTCTGGCTTTCTTTAAAAACTGGAAGCTCCGGCCATGCTGGTAGCAGCTGCCCCATTATAGTAACATAAAGACAACAGAAGGGAATGTGGAAGAGTGAAAATTAATTACCGATAATGTTAGATTGAAAGGATCATGGGCAAATTTGGTTTTGGTTGGTTTGTTACACAATGTGTGGTGGTCACAAGATCAGTAACCCGAGCTTTAGGCCTGGGGAGCTCGATCTTTCTCAGGTTCCCCACAGTGCTGGCTGCAGAATCTGAAAAGCTGGCCCAACCACCATGCTCCTCTGAGCCATCTTCCCTCCTCCTAACCGAGGCTTCACGTTCATGTTGGAGAAATGCGTGCGCACAGCGCCCCCTGCAGACACAGCCTGGAGATGCAAGTTCTAGAAGGAACAAAATCAGTTCAGTTCAGTTCAGTCACTCAGTCGTGTCCGACTCTTGGCGACCCCGTGGACTGCAGGACGCCAGGCCTCCCTGTCCATCACCAACTCCTGGAGCTTGCTCAAACTCATGTCCATCGAGTCGATGATGCCATTCAACCATCTCATCCTCTGTCGTCCCCTTCTCCTCCTGCCTTCAATCGTCCCCAGCATCGGGGTCTTTTCCAGTGAGTTGGTTCTTCACATCAGGTGGCCAAAGTATTGGAGTTTCAGCTTCAGCATTAGTCCGTCCAATGAATATTCAGGGCTGATTTCCTTTAGGATGGACTGGTTGGATCTCCTTGCAGTCCAAGGGACTCTCAAGAGTCTTCTCCAACACCCCAGCTCAAAAGCATCAATTCTTCTGCACTCAGCTTTCTTTATAGTCCCACTCTTACATCCATACATGACTACTGGAAAAACAATAGCTTTGACTAGACGGACCTTTGTTGGCAAAGTGATGTCTCTGCTTTTTTAATATGCTGTTTAGGTTGGTCATAGCTTTTCGTCGAAGGAGCAAGCGTCTTTTAATTTCATGGCTGCAGTCACCATCTGCAGTGATCTTGGAGCCCCCCAAAATAAAGTCAGTCACTGTTTCCATTGTTTCCCCATCTATCTGGCATGAAGTGATGGGACCGGATGCCATGATCTTCATTTTCTGAATGTTGAGCTTTAAGCCAACTTTTTCACTCTCCTCTTTCACTTTCATTAAGAGGTTCTTCAGTTCTTCTTCACTTTCTGCCATAAGGGTGGTGTCATCTGTGTATCTGAGGTTATTGATCTTTCTCCTGGCAATCTTGATTCCAGCTTGTGCTTCATCCAGCCTGGCATTTCACATGATGTACTCTGCATATAAGTTAAATAAGCAGGGTTGGCAATATACAGCCTTAGTGAACTCCTTTCCTGATATGGAACCAGTCTATTGTTCCATGTCCAGTTCTAACTGTTGCTTCTTGACCTGCATACAGATTTCTCAGGAGGCAAGTAAGGTGGTCTGGTATTCCCATCTTAAAGTTCTTAAAGAACTTTCCACAGTTTGTTGTGATCCACATAGCCAAAGACTTTGACATAGTCAATAAAGCAGAAGTAGATGTTTTTCTGGAACTCTCTTGCTTTTCCAATGATCCAACAGATGTTGGCAATTTGATCTCTGGTTCCTCTGCCTTTTCTAAATCCAGCTTGAACATCTGGAAGCTCACAGTTTATGTACTATTGAACCCTGGCTTGGAGAATTTGGGGCATTACTTTGCTAGTGTGTGAGATGAGTGCAGTTGTGCAGTAGCTTGGACATTCTTTGGCATTAATTTTCTTTGGGATTGGAATGAAAACTGACCTTTTCCAGTCCTGTGGCCACTGCTGAGTTTTCCAAATTTGCTGGCATATTGAGTGTAGCACTTTCACAGCATCATCTTTTAGGATTTGAAATAGCTCCACTGGAATTCTATCACCTCCACTAGCTTTGTTTGTAGTGATACTTCCTAAGACCCACTGGACTTCACATTCCAGAATGTCTGACCCTAAGTGTGTGATCACACCATCGTGATTATCTGGGTCATGAAGATCTTTTCTGTACAGTTCTGTGTATTCTTGCCACCTCTTCTTAATATCTTCTGCTTCTGTTAGGTCCATACCACTTCTGTCCTTTATTGTACCCAACTTTGCAAGAAATTTTCCCTTAGTATCTCTGATTTTCTTGAAGAGATCTCTAGTCTTTCCCATTCTATTGTTTTCCTCTATTTCTTTGCATTGATCACTGAGGAAGGCTTTCTTATCTCTCCTTGCTATTCTTTGGAACTCTGCATTCAAATGGGTATACCTCTCCTTTTCTCCTTTGCCTTTAGCTTGTCTTTTCTCAGCTATTCGTAAGGCCTCCTCAGACAACCATTTTGCCTTTTTGCATTTCTTTTTCTTGGGAATGGTCTTGATGCCTGCCTCCTGTACCATGTCGTGAACCTCCGTCTATAGTTCTTCAGGCATTCTGTCTATGAAATCTAATCCCTTGAATCTATTTGTCACTTCCACTGTATAATCATAAGGGATTTGATTTAGGTCATACCTGAATGGTCTAGTGGTTTTCTCTACTTTCTTCAAATTCTAAGTCTGAATTTGGCAACAAGGAGTTCATGATCTGAGCCACAGTCAGCTCCCGGTCTTGTTTTTGCTGACTGTATAGAGCTTCTCCATCTTTGACTGCAAAGAACATAATCAATCTGATTTCGGTGTTGACCATCTGGTGATGTCCATGTGTAGAGTCTTCTCTTGTGTTGTTGGAAGAGGGTATTTGCTATGACCAGTGCGTTCTCTTGGTAAAACACTGTTAGCCTTTGCCCTGCTTCATTCTGTACTCCAAGGCCAAATTTGCCTGTAACTCCAGGTATCTCTTGACTTCCTACTTTTGCATTCCAGTCCCCTATAATGAAAAGGACATCTTTTTTGGGTATTAGTTCTAGAAGGTCTTGTAGGTCTTCATAGAACCTTTCAATTTCAGCTTCTTCAGCATTACTGGTCGGGGCATAGACTTGGATTACTGTGATATTGAATGGTTTGCCTTGGAAATGAACAGAGATCATTCTATTGTTTTTGAGATTGCATCCAAGTACTGCATTTCGGACTCTTTTGTTGACTATGAGGGCTACTTCATTTCTTCTAAGGGATTCTTGCCCACAGTAGTAGAAATAATGGTCATCTGAGTTAAATTCACCCATTCCAGTCCATTTTAGTTCACTGATTCCTAAAATATCGATGTTCACTCTTGCCATCTCCTGTTTGACTACTTCCAATTTGCCATGAACTTTCTGATGTTCAAGCTGGTTTTAGAAAAGGCAGAGGAACCAGAGATCAAATTTCTAACATCCGCTGGATCATGGAAAAAGCAAGAGAGTTCCAGAAAAACATCTATTTCTGCTTTATTGACTATGCCAAAGCCTTTGACTGTATGGATCACAATAAACTGTGGAAAATTCTGAAAGAGATGGGAATACCAGACCACCTGACCTGCCTCTTCAGAAGTCTGTAGGCAGGTCAGGAAGCAATAGTTAAAACTGGACATGGAACAACAGACTGGTTCCAAATAGGAAAAGGAATACGTCAAGGCTGTATATTGTCACCCTGTTTATTTAACTTATATGCAGAGTACATCATGAGAAACACTGGACTGGAAGAAACACAAGCTGGAATCAAGATTGCCGGGAGAAATATCAATAACCTCAGATATGCAGATGACACCACCCTTGTGGCAGAAAGTGAAGAGGAACTAAAAAGCCTCTTGATGAAAGTGAAAGTGGAGAGTGAAAAAGTTGGCTTAAAACTCAACATTCAGAAAACAAAGATCATGGCATCCGGTCCCATCACTTCATGGGAAATAGATGGGGAAACAGTGGAAACAGTGTCAGACTTTATTTTTCTGGGCTCCAAAATCACTGCAGATGGTGACTGCAGCCATGAAATTAAAAGACGCTTACTCCTTGGAAGAAAAGTTATGTCCAACCTAGATAGCATATTCAAAAGCAGAGACATTACTTTGCCAACAAAGTTCCGTCTAGTCAAGGCTATGGTTTTTCCTGTGGTCATGTATGGATGTGAGAGTTGGACTGTGAAGAAGGCTGAGCACCGAAGAATTGATGCCTTTGAACTGTGTTGTTGGAGAAGACTCTTGAGAGTCCCTTGGACTGCAAGGAGATCCAACCAGTCCATTCTGAAGGAGATCAGCCCTGGGATTTCTTTGGAAGGAATGATGCTAAAGCTGAAACTCCAGTACTTTGGCCACCTCATGTGAAGAGTTGACTCATTGGAAAAGACTCTGATGCTGGGAGGGATTGGGGGCAGTAGGAGAAGGGGACGACAGAGGATGAGATGGCTGGATGCCATCACTGACTCGATGGACATGAGTCTGAGTGAACTCCAGGAGTTGGTGATGGACAGGGAGGCCTGGCGTGCTGTGATTCATAGGGTCGCAAAAAGTCGGACACGACTGAGCGACTGAACTGAACTGAATTTGCCTTGATTCATGGACCTAGCATCCAGGTTCCTATGCAGTATTGTTCTTTACAGAGTCGGACTTTACTTCCATCACCAGTCACATCCACAACTGGGCATTGTTTTTGCTTTGGCTCCATCTCTTCATTCTTTCTGGAGTTATTTCTCCACTGATCTCCAGCAGCATATTGGGCACCTACCGACCTGGGGAGTTCATCTTTCATTGTCCTATCTTTCTGCCTTTTCATACTGTTCGTGGGGTTCTCAAGGCAAGAATACTGAAATGGTTTGCCATTCCCTTCTCCAGGGGATCACGTTTTTCCAGAACTCTCTACCATGACCCATCCATCTTGGGTGGCCCTACACGGCATGGCTCATAAGTTCTTTGTTAGACAAGGGTGTGGTCCATGTGATGAGTTTGATTAGTTTTCTGTGATTGTGGTTTGCCTTTTGTCTGCCCTCTGACGGGTAAGAAGAGGCTTATGGAAGTTTCCTGATGGGAGAGACTGACTGTGGGGGAAACTGGGTCTTGTTCTGATGGGTGGGGCCATGCTCAGTATATCTTTAATTTTTTGTTGATGGGCAGGGCTATGTTCCCTCCCTGTTGTCTGACCTGAGGCCAAACTATGGTGGAGGTAATGAAGGTAATGGCGACCTCCTTCAAAAGGTCCCATGCATGTACTGCGGCACTCAGCGCCCCTGACCCTGCAGCAGGCCACCGCAACCCACACCTTCACTGGAGACTCCTGGACATTCCCGGGCAAGTCCGGGTCAGTCTCTTGTGGGGTCACTGCTCCTTTCTCCTGGGTCATGGTGCACACAAGGTGTTGTTTGTGCCCTGCAAGGCTGTTTCCCCAGTCCAGTGTAAGTTCTGGCGGCTCCATGGTGGGTTACTGGCGACCCTCCAAGAAGGCTTATGCCATACCCAGGTCTGCTGCACCCAGGGCCCCTGCCCCTGCGGCAGGCCACTGCTGGCCCACACCTCTGCAGGAGACGCTCAGCACTCAAAGGCGGGTCTGGCTCAGTCTCTGAGGGGTCTCCTGGTGTGCACAAGGTTTTGTTTGAGCCCTCTGAGCATCTCTGGTGGATATGGGGTTTGATTCTAAATGCAATCTCGTCCCCCTGCCATCTTACTGGGGCTTCTCCTTTGTCCTTGGACGTGGGGTATCTTTTTTTGGTGGGATCCAACTTTCTCCTGTGCATGGTTTTCAGCAGCAAGTTGTAATTTTGGAGTTTTTGCAGGAGAAGATGAGTGCACATCCTTCTACTCCGCCACCTTGTAGATGTTTTAGGGATAAAACAGGATGGTAGTAAACAAAGGTGGGGTATGGATTAAAGAGAAAATAATTAACAGTGTGGCACATGGTAAGCGCTCAATGAGCTCACTTCTTCCATCACTCCAACACAGATCTTCTTCCATGTCAATGTGGCAGGAAGATTTTATTCACTAGATATGAATTATGTTTTGGGGCTTCCCTGACAGCTCAGTGGTTAAGGCTTTGCCTTTCCCTGAAGAGAGTATGGGTTTGATCCCTTGTCAGGGAACTACGATCCCAGGTATTTCCAGCCAAAAGGCCAAAACATCAAACAGAAACAATATTGCAACAAATTCAATAAAGATTTTTAAAGTGGTCCACATTGAAAAAAAAAAAAAAAAAGAACAGAGGGGATGTGGGCAACAGCATTAAAAAAAAAAATTGTGTGTCTCTTGTGTGCCAGGCCTGGGCTAAGTGCTTTACAGACCTGATTTTACTGACGCTTACAACTCTCTGAAGCAGGTGTTGTTATGAATCCCATTTCACAGATGAGGAAACTGAGGCTTATAGAAGTAAAGAAGGTGCCTAAGGTCCCTCAGCTAAGAGGACAAAGAAGTAGGATGAGTCTGGAGCATCAAATGTTTAGTGAGACTGAAGCTGGGGAGACAAGATGCGAAAAGTTTGAGCAGCTAAGGCCTAACATTGCCTGCGGAGTTCAAAGAAGCAGTAATATCAAAGGTGAGAGATTCAAGCTGGGTGGAAGCTCTCTAGCGAATGTCCCCAACCCTGGCTGGTAGGCATTCGGGGCCACTTCTGACCTCAGAGGTGTTTCACCAAGGAAGTCAGAAGAATTTGAACTTGTAAGAACTGGAAATTGGCTCCTTCCTATAAGACTGCATTTCCATAAGAGGCTGCCATTAAGTCAAGGGTTATAGACTCAAGAGCCAGACTGACTGGGTTTGAATCCTGGCTCTATTACTTACAGGCTGTGTAACTTTAGACAAGATGTTTTCTCTCTCTGAGACTGATCCTTCAACTGACATATTTAATAATACAATCTACCTCACACAGTTGTTGGAAGAATAATGTTTTATTACATGTGAAGAACTGTAATTAACACACAGTAAGAGCACAATAAATGTTAGCCATTTGCTGTTTAGTTGCTAAATGGTGTCCGACTCTTTTCAATTCCATGGACTGTAGCCTGCCTGACACCCCTGTCTGTGGGATTCCCACATCCCCTTTTACTACAAGGGCAAGTATATTAAAGAGGGAAAAACACCAATGTGGGGAAATAGAAAGCACATGACCTGCCTAAAAACATACACACAAGGACTTCCCTACTTGTTATGACTCCACGCTTCCAATGCAGGGGGCACAGGCTCAATCCCTGCTCCGCGAGATCCCACACGCCCACACGCCATGGGACAATGAAGCCCAGGCACCACAACCACCTGTGCCTGGAACCCGTGCTCCCCAACAAAGAAACCACTGCGGTGAGAATCCTGTGCAGCCCTAGAGAGCAGCCCTGTTCACCTGCACTAGAGAAAAGCCCACTCGCAGCAGCGAACACCCAGCGCAAACCAAAAATAAATAAATGAGCTAAAATAAAAACATACATACACACGTTACTCAGCCACAGCCAATTATAAGGTAAGAAAATGGGCCCACTCTGACCAGATCTTCCAAATTTTCCTTGAGAAGCCACACTGGCCTCCTTTCTAACAAGCAGGTTTTCACCTCAAAGCCTTTGCACTGGTCTCTTCTATCCCACCGATAAACCACTCACTCCCTGATCTTGTTCAGCTCTGTACTCAGATGTGCAACTTTACATTTCTATTCCTTTTCCTCACTTTAGTTTTCTCTATTGCACTTTATTAAATATCATAACTCAGTGCATTATTTTTTACTGTTCCTCCCTCTACTAGCAATGTCATGTCCCACGCAGGCAAGTTATTTTTTCCCAGTACTGTATCTGTAGCACCTAGGAACAGAGCCTGACACATGGTAGATACCTGATAAAGTTACAGAATGGATCACGAGTGCATTTTCTTAAGAAACATTCTGTGGACTCAATATGTCTTCAGGTTTCCCATTTGAGTGATGGTTCAAGGATTCATTTAATCAGTTTTGCCTCACTGAGCACCTAGTATGTGCAAGAAACAGCTTTAGAAACTGTAGGGGATGCAAAGAGCAGAAAATATTTGTTATGGTAAAAGGCAGTAAGTTGTAGACAGAAATGGCGTCAAATTTTAAGTCAGGGTGTGTGACCTGATTCTGTCTCATACAGATTTGGGGAAGCTCTCTGAGCCTCAGTTTCCTCATCTATGCAATTAGACTGGGGACCATGGTAGTTCTCTCCTCACAAGGCTGTTGTAGAGTAACAAGCGTGCAGGTCAAGGGCCTTAGCAGTCCCACAAGGCACTCAGTAACATTTAGAGTGACCTACTTTGGGCCAGGCACTGTCACGTGCCATGGAGGGGCCACAAAGGAGTGAAAGCTGCTTTCTACATGGAGTAATGCAGGTCTCTAATGCAGGGAGATAGATGATACATGTGCTACATAAACATATAATGTATGTATACTGTATATGCATTGGCACCACTTGTTACACAGTGAAAGACAAAGGGGATAGAAAGTGGGGGGGATGATTGTTTACTATAGGTCCCCAGAGAAGGTGGCGTTTACGAACCATGCAGGGGCTAGGGCTGGTCATTCCAGATTGGAGTGAACCTGAAGGACAGTTAAGAGATCTCATATGGCTGAAAGAAGGAAAAGAGATGAGGTCAGAGGTTACAGTGAGGAAGATGGTCCAGGCCATTGACTCCACCTGTTACCAACCATGTAAGGTGGAGAGAGGACAGGTGGGAGAGTATATTCACAGCATACAGAGAATAGATGGTGGATCCAACAGTAAAGAATCTGCCTGCAATGTGGGGAGACCTAGATTATCCCCGGGACAGGAAGTCACCCAGAAGGGAATGACTACCCATGACAGTAACAGTCTAGTCAAAGGTATGGTTTTTTCAGTAGTCATGTATGGATTGAGTTGGACTATGAAGCTGAGCACTGAATTGATGCTTTTGAAATATGGTGTTGGAGAAGACTCTTGAGAGTCCCTTGGACTGCAAGATCAAACCAGTCAATCCTAAAGGAAATCAACCCTGAATATTCATTGGGAACTGATGCTGAAGCAGAAACTCCCAATACTTTAGCTACCTGATGATGCTCATTGGAAAAGACCCTGATGCTGGGAGATTGAAGGCAGAATGGAACAGAGCATGAGATGGTTGGTTGGATGGCATTACCGACTCGATGGACTTGAGTTTGAGCAAGCTCTGGGAGCTGGTGATGGACAGGGAACCTTGGTGTGCTATAGTCTATGGGGTCACAGAGTCCAGACATGACTGAGCAACTGAACTGACAGTATTTCTGCCTGAAGAATTTCATGGACAGAGCCTGGTGGGGGCCGTGGCCAACACTTTCTGTGTGGGATCCACCTTTTAACTCAGTATCATTTGGTTCAAAGTCTTTCTAATGACTCAAGAGAACAGCATTTTCATTTAAAGGATTTTATTTTATTTCTCTAGACAGGAAGGCTACAAAGTAAAATAACCAAAACAGCCACAAGCTTTTTACCTCTACACACTTAGGTTACACAACAACCCAAACCTTCATGCTTCATGCTTCAGAAGTAAATGTACATTTTTCTCAAGAGGCCTTGCATTCTGACTCCACAGTTGAAACTCCTTAAAAAGAAAGACACATCACAATCAGTACTTCATTAGGATGCAAATGGCTACTTGTTTGGGATGTCGGAGTATCTAAACTTCAGGAACTAGGAAGATGTACAGGTAAGTACCAGACCAAGGAGGGAGGCTTCCAACCTGGGGTCTGCCCATCAAAGTCAATATTGTTCCTGATATGCCAAATATTGATTCTACTCAACATTCTGCATGAAATAAATGCAAAAGATACTTTAGGGACAAATGGAGGCATCTGAATGTAAAGTGGATAAGCAGGCATACAAAGCGTTATGTTTAAGAAGGGAGGCAGAAGGTAAAAAACTGTCTCCTTGATCTGCTCACTGTGATGATGCAAGGCAGTAGTTTTAAAATATTTACTTCTATTGATTTGGCTGCACCAGGCCTTAGCTGATGCACATAGGATCTAGTTCTCTGACCAGGGATCAAACCCAGACTTCTTTGCCACTGGACAGAGGAGTCTGTCCGCCATGTTTAAGAGGCCCATGGAGTAATGTACTGAGGTTGGCATCCAACTAACAGTGTTAAGAATTCAATCTTTCATAATGAATTACAAGCCATTTGGAACTCAACTCAAAAGGTAACTTGGAACCCTACTTGCAACTGGTCCCCAAGTCACTCCCAACTGGGCAAACCCAACACTTCTCTACCCGCAACACAATCAGTTATCATTTTACCAAGGGGTTAACACCTAAAGGGACAAAAATTTACAAAAATCTTACCTGTTACAGAACTGAACCAAACTGCAATCAGGCTGCCATCAACCTATGTAGGCCCTGATGTACACAGGGCTCTGGTCCTGTAGGAAAGTAAGAGGAAGCAAAGATAAATGACTTGAATGATGCCGGGGAGGAAATCATAGGGCAGGCCCTATTCCCAGTTTAAAAAAAAAACCACCCACAGAGAAAGTCAGTGGTAAGCAGAAATCAAATAGGAGTTATCTTTGAGGCCAATGCATCAGACAAAACTGGCTAATAGTTCAGTTGGATCAACAGGGTCGATCTGATGGGGAAAAAAGTTAAGTCATCAGCTGCAATGGCCATACAGAAAAGTAGAACATAGGGGGATAACCCCTTCAAAAAAAAAAGCGGTTAAATAGATATGACTTACAAATTCTCTCCCAATCCTGGATCCATCATGGTCCATTCAATGCCTGTTTGCTGCCAACAGTGAGCCTGAGATGCAAACATTGAAACATGACCTGTAAGTCAGCTAGATGCAAAAGCAGTGGGGGGCAGAAGAGCTGCCCAAGTTGGCATATCAGACAGAAACTGGCTTAGAGAAGTTAGATCAACATGGTCGATCTGTCGGGGAAAAAAGTTCAGTCATCATTAATGCCAGCAGGAACCTCTTGGACTCTACAAGGCAAACACCCCAGCTTTCTGTACTTAACATGTGATAGAGACCAGCATGGCTGGCCAAGAGCTGTGGGAAAATGGTTGGCTTTTACTTAAGTGACTGCAGCGTTTTGATCATCACACTTGAATGCAACATGTCATCACTTCTAACACAGCAAGGTCTAAGGAAAACTGTCTCAGAGATCCCAACATTAGGGTGGCATTTTTGACTCAGTTTTAAAAGTTAAACCTTTGAGAATTAAGAGTAACATGGTCAAAAGAAACATTTGGCCTTCCTTAAAAAAGCAATATCATCACTGTATTCACCCACTTGGAAATTTAAGTACAAAAAAGCTGTTTATTACTAAAAAAGGGAAGGAATGGGCATCTGAGTATGTGCCATAAGGAGCATTTTAAAAATTAACACCGATTCACTGATCCTGGCTCGAAATGTGGCTAATACATACGTTTTTGTGAATTATAATAAAATGAATCCAGATTACCTCAAGAAAATCGAGTAACTAAAATATGCTTATTAGTAATCCTTACTCTCTTTTGTTCCCCTGCAAGGCGGCCTAGCAAACCAAGAGGTTCCTCAGAGCACAAATTCCTGCAACAGGTCAAAAACATAAGAAAAACGTGCTTACTCCAGAGGTCAGGAAGCTGAAGGTTGTGCCTGTCGACACGTGGTTCCCTTTGAGCCCCAGCAGGGACCCCTCCGCCAAGATTCATTCTGTAGCGTCTGATCACGCAAATCTGCGAACCAACAAAGAAGGTCGTCAGTCGCCATCTTTCCACAGTCAGAAGAGAACAGGGCACCGCCTTTTGAGGCCGGTGTTATCAGAATTAACTGGCAAGTATTCAAAGACATCAACATGGTCGATCTGATGGGGAAAAAAGTGAGTTCATCATTTACACCGGCCGAGGAATCCTAGGTTTCTTCAGCTCTCATTCATCTCCCCAACGACGCTTATTCAGTCAGAGGAGAGGGGAGCACCGGGAGAGGCGACGGCACAAAGAGGGAAAAGGAAGCGCAGAGATGTAGAAGCGAGGTTTCTACTCACCACATACAGTAGTAAATTCTGATTCCAGGGTTGAGACGACATCGGATGAAGAAAAGACAGCAGACCACAAAGAAGACAAAGCGCCGCAGACGCGAAAGGAAGAACAGCGAGCCAGCCTCCCTTAAGTAGCCACCGGGGACTCTCACGCCTGCGCACTGGCTCCGAGGCGCTTCCTTTTCCCCGCCCCCGCCAAGCCCGCGCCGCGCGAGGCCCTCTGGGAAATGCAGTCTCCGCGCCGCCCAGACGTAAGAGGTCTAATGGTCGTCCAGGCAGCTTTAGCCCCGCCCTTTCTCTGTACCTACTAGGCCTCCGGGTGCCGTCGGCCTTGTCGCCATGTCGCGCTTCACAGGCACCGAGCCTTCCGCCGGGTCCCCGCTCCTTTGGGGGCCGCTGAGGCCTACAACGGCCTTGGGTGCTGTTAACCCGCCCCCCGCAGTCCCCTCCCTTCAGCGGCGCCTGCCCGAGCCCTCTTGCCCAGGCGCCTGGGGTAGCTGAGGCGACGCCCGCGCATCCGCCCGCCCCTGACGGGCCTTAGGGCAGGGGGTGCCGGCTGTGCCAGGGCCTGGCCCCCTCGCTCGGCGTCCTGGGCCACCTCCTCCTCCTCCTCCTCCCCCCGTCTTCCTGCCGGCCGGCCCCTCGCCCCGCCCCGTGTCTGAGGGGCCGGGAAACCGAAAGTGCGCGGTGCCGGGCGGGGCCGCGGACCTGCCTGGGCCCGAGTCCGAGCGCCAGTCGGCGGCGGCGGCGGCGGAGAGAGGACGCGCCGGAGCCTGGTGAGCGACCCCGTGCCCCGCGCCCCTGTCCCACACTTGGTCCCGCCCGCTGCCACTCGGGATCCGTGCCGCCCTTGTCCTGCCTCTGCCGCCGCCCCGCCGCCCCCTCAGCCCCCGCGTCCCCATCACCCGCCTCAGAGCCCCTATCACTCTCTGAGGACCTCCATCACCCATCTCCGCACTCATCACCCCCTCAGCGCCCCCCTCATCCACCTGAGTCCCTGTCCCCTCTTCCCAGCGTCGCTCTTACCCTCCTCAGCGTCTCCATCACCTCCTCCGCCTACATCCTCATCATCTAGTTCTCCTCCGTCCCCCACATCTCGGTCCTCACTTTCTGCCACAGCCCCTCCTTCATCCTCACCTTCCATCACCTCACTCATCCCCTTTCTTCTAGAAGCACCCTCCGCACCTAGACTCCCCATCCTTATTTCTAGGCGCCCCGCTCCCCGCCCTCGGCGCTTCAGCAGGCAGCCCCCAGCTGAGTTCAGTTCCTCCCTCCTGAGAACCCCAAACCTCTTGCTGTCTCCCCAACCTCCCCAGCCGCTCCAGGCTTCAGCCTTGCAGGGCACCTTCTTCGTGGCCCCACCCAGCCCTGGCTGTCCCTTGACCCTATAATAGTTCCATCATGACCTGCTGAGGCCCTGGGTGTCAGGCACTTCTCCGTCCTTTCTTCTACTCTCTCAGGAGCCTGGAAACTTCCTCTAACATCTTTCATTCCACCCTGGTAAATTACATTCTTCTCTGATTTAACTCTTCCTTTGGCTTGAACATCACTGATTTTCTTCTTCCTGTCCTTTGAGGCTTTGATTCCCAAATAAACCCACTCTAGTTTGCTTTTTTGGTAGCATTTCCTGTTCCTCCCTGCTTCTCCCTTTCCTTGCCTTTCTGCTTTCTTTTCTTCTGTTTCTTTTATCCCAGAAATGTGTGAGTTTCTATTTGAGTATTTTTTTTTTCAACAAGAGAAGGAATTGTTCCCTGAGAAGTTTTTATAATTAAACAGAAAAACTCTAAATATTGAACTTGTGCCTTGAGAACTCTTGCCTGGAAAATCCCATGGACCGAGGAGCCTGGTGGGCTGCAGTCCATGGGGTCCGAAGAGTCAGACCCAACTCAGCGCCTTCACTTTCACTTTTTACTTTCATGCATTGGAGAAGGAAATGGCAGCCCACTCCAGTGTTCTTGCCTGGAGAATCCCAGGGACGGGGGAGCCTGGTGGGCTGCCGTCTATGGGATTGCACAAAGTCGGACACGACTGAAGCAACGCAGCAGCAGCAGCAGCCTTGAGAACTGGGTTTGATAAAATGAGAGATGAGATTCAAAAAATATTCCCAGAAAGAAGGAAGGGGACTCCCTACTCCTCATAATGCCAGATCTGTTCACAGTTTCCAAGTATGAATGTGTTAAAACTCAATGAGAGGGACAGTTGGGAAAGGTCCCTTTGCTGTGAACTCTCAATTACCCACTCTTTCCCCAGCCCCAGCCCACATGATGTGTATGAGTAGGATGGAGAAGTTTCCTTTAAAGGGGCTTCCTCTTACTCCTGTAGGACTACCTTTGCAGATCAAGATAGAAGAAAGAAGGAAGGAACCGCACATTTCTATCTATAGTTGGTCCTGAGAAAACAGTATCCAGTAGATGTTAAGGCTCCTGGTTTTTGAAACGTTCTTTCTTTCTCTTGCTGGGGTGGAGGGGAGGGCTTTATCAGTTTGGCTCTGTTCCAAAGAGTAGTATAGTATCTGCTCACTAATTATTTACAAACTATAGAGTACTGCAAGCTATAGAGTATTATAGAAGTGTTGGGCGGAGTGGCCAATACATGATTTTGGGGTTAATAAAAATGTAATTTTTTTCTGTCCTGGCAACAATATTTGTTTGCTTTATAGGAGAGGAAAATGAAACCTAGCAACTGATTAAGTAACTTGGCTAAAGGTATAAACCAAACAGGAGTTTTGAATGGGAAATGATGACACTTCCTTAACCCCAAGAAAATACAAGGATGCAGGGAAGGGGGAATTTGATCCTAAATTGTGAATTTCCTGTTTTGTATCATAATTGGGCATTCACAGAGTTGAACACTTGTGCACATGATTAAAATCTGTGTTTGATTCTTAGTTAATAAAGCATTAAGATATAGAGGCAGAAGGATTAGCTTGATACTATTTGGGTATTTGTTGTTTTTCTTTTTCTGCTAGATGCTGTGTTTCAAAGGCTCTGAAAACTATTAAACCGTGCAGACTTCCAGACAACTGAAATAAAGTGACCGTGGAGGAGATCAGGTGACTCAGACATGGAGGACCGAAGACCTTGTCCAGAGGTGGGACCTAGGAATCCTCATATTAACCACAGAGGTGAGCAAGATTTTCTACTCTCAGATGATCCCAGATTGATGTTGGTTCCACTTATGATTTTTTACTTTACAAGATAGTCTAAAAGCAATAACCATTCAGTAGAAGCTGTGCTTCAGACCTGAATTTTGAACTTTTCCTGGGCTAGCGGTATGTGTGTGGTAAGATGCTCTCTTGTGATGCTGGGCAGTGGCAGTGAGCTTCCGCTCCCAGTCAGCCTTGCTGTCCCAAGAGCAGGCAATTAATACACTTAAAACCACTTGTATCCAGACAACCATCTTATTCTTTCAGTACATTATTCAGTAAATTACATGAAATATTCAACACTTCGTTGTAAAATAGGCATTGTGTTAGATGAGTTTGCCCAACTGTAGGCTATTGTTAATGTTCTGAGCACATTAAAGGTAGGCTTGGCTAAGCTATGATGTTTGATAGATTAGGTGTATTTAGTGCCTTTTTAACTTAATGTTTTGAATTTATGTGGGCTTATCAGAAAATAACCTAAGTCAAAGAAAATCTCTAATGGGAAGGAAATCAAGTTCCTTATGGATGAGCAGGCCCACCAAAATTGACTGCATCTCTCAAGTAAAGAATGGTTTATTCTTGAGAATTCCCTGGAGGTCCAGTGGTTAGGACTTGGTGAAGTGAAGTGAAGTGGCTCAGTCATGTCCAACTCTTTGCAACCCCATGGACTGTAGCCCACCAGGCTCCTCCGTCCATGGGATTCTCCAGGCAAGAATACTGGAGTGGGTTGCCATTTCCTTCTCCAGGACTTGGTACTTTCCTGCAATGGCCCGGGTTAGTCCCTGGTTGGGGAACTAAGATCCTGCAAGCCGAGCAGCAAAGTCAGAAAAACCGAGAATGATTTATTCCTTAGCTACAGCATGAGTGACTTTGAGACTAAACAGCCCTCCCCTTTCCTTAAGAGAGCTTCTGCTGCTGCTGCTGCTGCTAAGTCGCTTCAGTCGTGTCTGACTCTGTGGGACCCCATAGACAGCAGCCCATTCGGCTCTGTCCCTGGGATTCTCCAGGCAAGAATACTGGAGTGGGTTGCCATTTCCTTCTCCAATGCATGAAAGTAAAAAGTGAAAGTGAAGTCGCTCAGTCGTGTCCGACTCTTAGTGACCCCATGGACTGCAGCCTACCAGGCTCCTGCGTCCGTGGATTTTCCAGGCAAGAGTACTGGAGTGGGGTGCCATTGCCTTCTCCGAAGAGAGCTGCTAAATTGGTACAATTCACTTTAGCAAAGGTAGAGATGAGGTATCAGAAATGGCAATAACTGGTTTAGAGCAGCATTATCCAGTAGAAACATAGCAAGCCAAAAACATAATTTTTGATGTTCTAGTAGCATCATTAAAAAAACAGGTGACATGAAATTTAAAAACTTAATACTAAATAATCATTTAATAGAATTTGGTATTTGTCTTATTTAAGCCAATGTATCCAAATAATATCATTTTATTATAATTGAGTATATTTTATTATTATAGTTCTTTTCTTGGAGTTTTTTCCTTCTAGTTTTATTGAAATATAATTGACATACAGCACTGTGTAAGTTTAAGGTATATAGCATAATAATTTGACTTAAATATATATCATGAAATGATTACCAGAATAAGTTTAATGAACATCCATCATCTCGTATACAAACAAAACTAAAGAAATAGAAAAAAAGTTTTTTCCTTGTGATGAAGGAAAAAATTAGGATTTTTAGGGTAAATCTTAAGATTTACTCTCTTAAAAACTTTAATATTTAATATATAGCAGTGTTAACTACATTTATCGTGTTATACATTATTTCTCTACTATTTATTAATCTTATAACTGGGAGTTTGTACCTCTTAATCTGCCTTACCTACTTCTCTTCTTCCCCTACTTCCCTCCCCGCTGGTAATCAACTATTTATTCTTTGTATCTATAATTTTGTTTCTATTTTTTTGTGTTTGTTCACTTCTTTTGTTTTTTTTAAGTTCCACATTTAAGTAAAGTCGTAGAGTATTTGTCTTTCTCTGCCTCATTTCATTTACCATAATACCCTCTAGGTCCACCCATGTTGTTAAAAATTGTAAGATTTAATTCTTTTTATAGCTGAGTTATAGTCCATTGTGTGTGTGTGTGTGTGTGTGTGTGTGTGTACACCCCACATCTTCTTTATTCATTCACTTAGGCTGCTTCCATATCTTGGCTATTGTAAATAATGCTGTGATGAACATGAGAGTACACCTGCCTTTCAGTGTTCATAGTACTTCAGCAATTTCAATTTGTGTTTATTCCCCGCAAGTGTTCAATATTATCATTTTCATATGTTACCAATATAAAAAATTTTAATGAGGTATTTAACTTTTTTTCTGCGAAGGCTTCAAAATTCCATGTGTCATTCTACACATCTTAATTCAGACTAGTCACATTTAAGACGCTTAATAGCTACACATAGCTAGTAGCTATGTGTTCGATGGTATGTGTATAGAGTTCTAGTCACCAAAGCAAAGTTAGTTCCAAAAGCATCACTCTACTGCAATGATTATTCTGTTTGCTCAGAACTGTCTAAAACAAAACTGAATGGAGTCTTGCCTTTTCCTAAGTTTGCAATATATTCTCCGAATTTCGGTTGTGAAACAGATGAGGAAGAACTGTAGAATATTATTTTATGAGCTATGTGAATGTTGAAAGGTTGAGAAATAATACAGTTTTCCATTCTTCCAAAACATTGTCTTCTAATCAGACCAGCATTAAAAGTAGGACTTTTTACCAGTATTAAAAGGACTAAATTTAATGATATCTTGGGAGTTTGAAAAGTAAATGTAAAAACAACAGTTACAAGAAAATACGTACATTAGTAGATTTTTTTGGATCTGACGGCATGAAATGGCCCAGTCATCTTGAATATGGTATTCATTTGAAACTTTTATAACATTTGTTATCATCAAATCATTGCATACAATCTTATTTTATTTGTTTTTAAAATCTCCAAGTCATTTTGCTAAGTTGGGTCAGCTCCAGACTCAGTTTTAGAGGAAAGGAAAGTGAAAGAAAATGGGCTTGGGTAAATTGGCCAAAGTCACTTATGAAATGTGTGGCAGATCAAGAAGAACATGTTCAGCTTCATCCACAGGATGATGTTAGCTTGTGTTTGCTGGGTACATCTGCTCTTCTGCAGACCTCCTTGTCTGAGGATTGGTAATAGAGAAGTACTATGTAGATGAACTCGTGCTGCAGAAAGGAGGAAGAGTTAAGTTTCATTTTTCAGGTTTCTGAATCACAGTTTGAGTTTCACTTTTCAGTTTCCTGAATCAAAGTTTGAGTTTCATTTTTCAGACCTGAAACAGAACTTGAGTTTCATTTTTTGGTTTCCTTCACAATCTATTATTTTGGCTCAAAAACATCTTGGGAAAGGAAGTCCTACCTTCCCTTTTGCCATCTGATGCTGAGCAAAGTTCAAATATATATTTCCCTGTATACTTTTACCCCACTTGATGCCTCTGTTGCCTGTGACCTAATTGTTTAGAGCAGAAAGTCAGATAGTATACTAAGCATCTTATAAACATTTAATCTTTACAGCAACCCAGATAGTGAGGCTTAGAGAAATTATAAAACTTAGCCAAAGTTGTACAGTAGGGAAGTCCCTAGACCAAGATTTGAATCAGGTCTGTTTGGCTATGAAACTCATGCTTTCACTATTGTTTGGTATTGGCAAGAGACTGAGAAAATGAGATGATCTTTTTGAGCCCCTGAAATAATCCCAGCTTATGAAGATTAAATGAGTAATTATTTTCTGTCATGTATGAGGCACTCAACAAATGTTTATTCCCTTTGTTCTTTTTGTACCCTCTGAAAAAACAGTATTTTCCTAATGTATACAGCAACCATAGTAATGTATTTTATATTTATTAACATGAGTTGGTAGGAAACCTTTTATCTCTCGAATAAAACCTAAGCTCCTTAGTTGTTTTGGAAAATACGAGTATGTTCATATTGTTGTACTATTGGATTTTCTTGCATCTTGATTTTTATGTTTGCCCCAAACTCCCGTTGTGTTTAGGACCTATGGATGGAGAATTACCACCAAGAGCTAGAAATCAGGCCAATAACCCACCAGCCAATGCTCTCAGAGGAGGAGCCAGCCAGCCCAGAAGGCATCCCAGGGCCAACAGCCATCCTTTTCCTCATCGGCAAAGAGAAGAGAGGTTTGGGGCCATGGGCGGGAACCCACATCAGGGAAGGAGGAACCAGGAAGGTCACGCCAATGACGAGCCTAGAGGCCAAAGACACGGTCAGGAAAATGACACCAGGAGGAGAAATGGCAACCAGGAGGGAAGGAACCGCAGACCCCCACCACGATCTGATGAAAACTTCCAGCAGTGGCGGACCCCCCACCAAAAGCCTGCAGAACAGCCACAGCAGGTAAAGAAACTGGGCTACAAGTTCCTGGAAAGTCTTCTGCAGAAAGACTCCTCTGAGGTGGTCATCACCCTTGCCACATGTTCAGGACTGCAGGAACTCTTGTCTCATTCTTTTATGAAGTCGGACTTCCTTGAGCTCATCTGCCAGGTTCTTCGGAAGGCTTGCAGTTCCAAAATGGACCGCCACAGTGTTCTCCATATCCTGGGCATATTGAAGAATTCCAAATTCCTCAAAGTCTGCTTGCCAGCTTATGTGGTAGGGATGATCACTGAACCCCTCCCTGAAGTTCGAAACCAGTATCCAAAACACATTAGCAATATCATCTCCCTCCTCCAGGACCTTGTAAGTGTCTTCCCTGCCAGCTCTGTGCAGGAAACTTCCATGCTCATTTCTCTCTTGCCAGCTTCTCTTAATGCTTTGAGGGCCTCTGGTGTTAACATAGAAGAGGAGACAGAGAAGAACCTGGAAAAGGTCCAGACCATCATTGAACATCTGCAGGAAAAGAGACGAGAGGGCACTTTAAAAGTGGATACCTACACTCTTGTGCAGCCCAAGGCAGAAGACCATGTTGAGAGCTACCGGACCATGCCCATTTATCCCACTTACAATGAAGTGCACTTGGATGAAAAGCCATTCCTTCGCCCCAACATTATTTCTGGAAAATATGAGAGCACTGCTGTCTATCTAGATACCCACTTCAGACTCCTACGAGAGGATTTTGTCAGACCCCTACGAGAGGGCATTTTGGAACTTCTCCAAAGCTTTGAAGACCAAGGCCTGAGGAAGAGAAAGTTTGATGACATCCGAATCTACTTTGATACCAGGATTATCACCCCTGTGTGTTCATCGACAGGTATTGTCTACAAGGTGCAATTTGACACAAAACCACTGAAGTTTGTCCGCTGGCAGAACTCCAAGCGATTGCTCTATGGATCCTTAGTGTGCATGTCCAAGGACAACTTTGAGACGTTTCTTTTTGCTACTGTGTCTAACCGGGAGCAGGAAGATCTCTGCCGAGGAATTGTCCAGCTCTCTTTCAATGAGCAGAGCCAACAGCTGCTCGCAGACGTCCAGCCCTCTGACTCTTTCCTCATGGTGGAGACGACCGCCTACTTTGAGGCCTATAGGCACGTCCTGGAAGGACTCCAGGAAGTCCAAGAGGAAGATGTCCCCTTCCAGAGGAACATCGTGGAGTGTGACTCTGATGTGAGGGAGCCAAGGTACTTGCTCATGGGGGGCAGATATGATTTCACTCCGTTAATAAAGAATCCCTCAGCCACTGGGGAACCTCTGAGGAATGACGAGGGCTTGAGACATCCCAGAGTTAATGTCTTAGACCCCTGCCAGTGGCCCTCTAAAGAAGCCCTGAGGCTGGATGACTCCCAGATGGAAGCCTTGCGGTTTGCTCTCACAAGAGAACTGGCTATTATTCAAGGACCTCCTGGAACAGGTAAGATAAAATTTTTCACAGTACACATCTGCCCTAAGAGATAGGCAAGGGTGGCTTGGACTCTTAAGTTTCTAGAATGTCTTAATTTAAGACATTCCCCTGAAATGGGCATCAAACTTGTTTAAAAAGTAGCTGCTCAAAAAATGAATAGGTAGAAATTTTTTTAAAAAGGAACTGCTCATAGTGATTTTCCAGTGAGGACTCATTGGTATACATGGTAATAGATCAAAATCACAAGGTTAGAAAAGACTTCTAAGGGGTCAGACTTAGGGAGATGCCTGACTTCTGTCTGCTTCATCAAAGGCTGTATTGATTTGCTTGATTTTATATAAATTTAAATAGTATCAACTATAAATACCCTGTGTGCCAAATACTACTGTCTATTTTTTGCATATGTTAACTCATTGCAAGGCTGTGAGGTAGAAGCCATTCCATGTTAGTAGATGAAAAAACTAAGGCAAAAAGGATTTGAATGATATGTTGATGCTCACACAGATGGCAATTGACAGACCTGAGACTCAGGCAGTTTAGAAGCTCCTGGCTCTGTCATCTACCTCATGGTAGTTGTTTCTCTTGGAAATACACCTGCCTACCTCCTCCCTGACCTGTGTACCACTCTAATCCTTCTCTGGAAGGATAGCTGCTATTAGCAGTTTGACGTACATCATTCCAGATGTTTTCCAAAGTTAAAACTGATACATCTTCGTGTCTCTGAATGTATTTATGTGTTTACATACATACATGTATGTATGCATAGTTTTCCTATTTTTTAAATAACAAAAATGAGATTATGCTATATTTATATATCTATATGGGTCTACAATTTATATATGTATATAACTACATGTTAGGGATATTTTTACATTCTTTACACTACAGTCACATTTAGAAATATACCTCACTCTTTTTACAGCATGCCTGTATTCATGGCGTGAATGTACCATATTGTGTTTTTTTGTTGTTTTTTAGGTTCACAGACAGTGCTTATTAAGTATTCATATATCTATTTCTGTGTGTGTTTATATTTGAGTACTCTGCTTATTACTTCTGTAATGTTTTTCCTTAAGGTGGGAATTCACATTAATAGTAGGTACTGCTATATTAACCCTCTCAAAAGAATATTAAAAAAACAATGGGAAGAGGTCCTTAAAAAATACCGATAAAACAATGGCAGCTCATGATAAGAAACTAATGTAACAAAATGCAAAGTAGTTACTGATGAGACACCCATATGATGGAAAAATATGCATAATTAAAGTAGTGCTTTCAGGGCTTTAGAAGAAGAAAAGGATATACCAGTTTGTACTGCCACCAAGAATGAATTAGTGTTCAACTCTCTGTGCTAGAAAACAGTTTGCATATTGCTTTGCTAACTTATATCTTGGTGATCCTTTCAGATTGGTGCACAAGTAGTATCCTGTTGATGAGTATGTAATATTCCATTGTATAGTTAGTTTATAATCTCTTTAACCAGTTCTCTATGGAAAGATTTACTAAAACAAACAATGTCAGTAAATAACCTTGTTTGTGAGTCATTTCACACAGAAGCAGAATATGTCCAGGGGAGAAATCCCTAACTGAATCAAACAATATGTGAATTTGTAATTTTAATAGGTAGTGCCAAATTGCCCTCTAGAAATGTATATCACAGTGGTTAATTTGTATTTCTTTAATCAACAGTGAGATTAAATATCCTTTCTTGTCTTTATTAGCTACTTATATTACTGCTTCTATGGATTGCCTTTTTGTATTTGACATATTTCTATTGGATGGTTTCCCTTTCTTACTGATTTGTAGGAGCTGTTAGTATATTTTAAAAATGTTGTGTTCCAAATAACTTCCCCTAATATTATCATTTGAATTGGGATTCTTTAGCTCCAAGTAGTAATTTAGTAATTTCACACTAGCTTTACACACATACATACACACACGCAGCTACTAAAAAAGAGCCTACCTGTGAATTTGAGGGGAGGTGACAGAGGGGTCATCTTGGAGGTAGAAATCCCCAAAAGTATCCATTCTAAGGGGAAGGAAGCAGTGGGAGAGAATGGGGTAAATATTGAATTAAAAAGATTTTCTTTCCTCTGGAGGTCTCCTTATCCATCCAGGACTCCAAATTAAAAACATGGGAGTTACTCTTTTCTATTCCCCGCCCCAGCCAAACCATTATCCTGTGGCAATCAAGTTTACCTCTGGAACGGCTCCCCAGTCTGCCTCCTTATCTCAGCTGCTGGAGCCAGGCCTTATCCTCCGTCACTCCCTGGAAGATGGCAGGAACCTCCCAGCCAGTCCATTTCTATTCTCTCTTGCCCAGCCTTACTCAGTTACCACTTTCCCAGAAGTGATAGATAGAAGCCTCTTCTAGTCCCATTGAGTAGATCAGAATCCCAGTTGTTTTCTTGGTACCTTGTATTTCTCATTTCCCACATTTATGATTTTTACATTTGTTTGTGTGATTATCTTTCTCTTCTGCAAGTCTGTAAGTTCCAGAAGATAAGAACCATGGCTGTTTTGCTCACCATTGTATTTCTTGTACTTAACCCCATATCTAACACCTATTTGGCACTCGATACATACAATATGAAGAAAAAGAAGCAAGAAATTGTCATTTATCTATACTGAAAAGTATTCCGCTATACTGAAAATTTTTATTTTCTTGTATTACTCAGTATTGAGTACTTTTGAGGACAGTGGCTACCCTCTCAGCCTGACCCAATATAATAATTTAGCATTTACTAATTAGCCCATAAGTCTAACTCCAATGTTGATTTCTGTGACTTTTTCCCTCCTATCACAAAGGCAAGTCTACTATGGTATATTAAAAGCATTTCTAAATAATTCACCATGTGAGATTGGAAACAATGTATTAATATATGTCTGTCAGTAGAAAACTAGCTGAAAACAATGCCTTCCAGCTGTGAAAAACAAAGGATTCTTTTTCTATACTGACAGAGAACTGCCTCCAATTTTAGTAAGTGAAAAAAACAAGATATAGAACAGTGAAAATAGTCTGCTACTATTTGTATTTTAGAAAGGAAGGGGGAAGCTAGAAAAAGACTGTATATTCATTTTTGTTTGTGTATGCATAGAATGACTGTCTCTGAAAAGTTATGCAATAAACTAGTAATGTTGGTTGTTTCCAAGAGAGGAACTAGGTAGCTGGAGACATAAGAATGAGGAGAACATAATACAAAACCATTTGTGCTTCTAGGATTTTAAACCATCTCAATGTATTGCCTTAAAATTTTAAATAATAATAACTTGCTATAAGTAATTAATTACTCCTTTTAGAAAGTCTCTTTAAGTTTTTTAACTCTCCTTTTTCCTTGTTTTTTTAGGCAAAACTTATGTGGGTCTAAAAATTGTTCAGGCCCTTCTAACCAACGAGCCTGTTTGGCAAATTAGCGTCCAGAAGTTCCCCATCTTGGTTGTGTGTTACACTAATCATGCTTTGGACCAGTTTCTGGAAGGTAATATCTGTAGGCAAAATTGTTCTCTGTTGAGAGTGCTCTGGTGGTCTATGGTTAGGATTATGGGCTTCACTGCCGTGGCGCAGGTTCATTCCCTGGTCAGGGAACTGAAATTCCACAAACCACACAGCACAGCTGAAAAAATAAACTTCTCTTTTAAGACATATATAGTTGAACCATGAGCGACTTCAGTTGCTCTCTGTTGCACTTTGAATAAAGTCCACAGTCCTTGCTCACCATGACAGGAAAGGCTGTGTGTTGTCCTTGTGCTTGTGCTTAGTCGCTCACTTGTGTCTGACTCTTTGTGACCCCATGGGCTGTAGCCCACCAGGCTCCTCTGTCCATGGCGATTCTTCAGGCAAGAAGACTGGAATGGGTTGCATGCCCTCCTCTGTGTGTTGTCTGCTCCAGCCTAAGTCTGATGCTCTTGTCCTACCTCTTCCCTTGTTCTAATTCCAGCCACACTGATTGTCTACAATTTCTTGTCTTCTTCCAGCTTCTTCTTGGCCCATGCTGTCTCCTCTGCCTAGCATGTACTTTTTCTTTTCTTCTCTCTCTCAGTCTTGATGCATCTAGCCCAGATGGTTCCAGCTCATTCCTCAGGTCTCACTTCATATGGACTTTCCTTCTTGCCCCAGGTCCTGTTGTATTTTTTCTTCTAAGACTTAATTGGCACATATGTAACTATTTATTTGTATGGATCTCTACCCTGGACTATAAATGCTAAGAGCTTTTGTCCTATTTCTTTCTATATTCACAGATCCTGACACATTCTAGACACTCAAAAAATATTAATCACATTAATGAATGAATAAGTATTTATTTTTTCTTTGGAAAATAATGCTTAGACTATTATTTTCCACTCTTTTATATCCTTCTTTCATCTACATTAAATCTTCAATATTCCTGGAGTCTCAGTTTAAATTAGATCCTCAAAAATTAGATCCATACCCCACCCAACTAATTAAGGTCCCCTGTTACACACTTTTAGCATGTATTTGTAGTATTAAATTTTATTAAGTTAAAATGTTTACATGTCTTCTCTGGTAGACTGTGAGTCATGAGAACAAATGAGGAACTGAGCCTGCGTTTTGACTACTTTAGCTTCCAAACCTAGCCTGGTACATAATAAGCAATCAGCAAATATCTATAGAGTGAGTAATAGAGAGCATTTACTAATGCTTACTTTGGGCCAGGCCCCCCCTAGAAGCTAGAAAGATACTCTCTCGTTTATCCAGGCTATAGCCCTATAGGGAAAGTATTACTGTCGTCAAGTCACAGACAAAGAAACTGAGGCTCAAGTTAAGTGACCTGCCCCAGGTAAGATAGCAGTAAGTGGTAAAGATAAGACTTGGGTCCCCAGGTGTCTGAGTCTAAAGCCTTTGCACTGAAGCATCACACTTTACTGCTCTGCAGGTCACGTCATCTCTGGGGCCTTCTTGTTCACTGGTAGGGTAGATTTCCTGTAAATACCAGTTTGTACCCTTAGGGACCAGCTGCACCAACACCCCAGACACATGCAGCTCTTACCCAAGAGAATCCAGCGTAGCTCCTCTTAACTCTGCCCGTGCTCCACTTTGCTCCTTAGGCATCTACAAGTGTCAAAAGACCAGCATTGTGCGGGTAGGTGGAAGGAGCAACAGTGAAATCCTGAAGCAGTTCACCCTGAGGGAGCTGCGGAACAAGCGGGAATTCCGCCGCAACCTCCCTTTGCACCTCCGAAGGGCCTACATGAGTGTAAGTCCCAGCTTCGGAGATCTGAGGTTGCTCAAGGGAGAACCAACCAAGACAGCAGTGGCTTTGTGGGTGGGCAGGCCAGGGGAAATAGGGAAGCTCCACAAACCTGGGAACGACCCAGGTTCCTTCCAGCATTCCATTAATCCTATGGTGGGATCTTTGCCCTCATAGTCCAAGATGGAGAAAGGACAAAAAAGGGCACACCACCCCTCCCAGCCCCTGCCAGGACCTTAAAGCTACTTCGCCCAAACCACCCATAACCTTTCTTCCAGCCTGTTGGCCAGATAAATATCATCTTCTAGGTGGGCAGTGTTGTGCCCAACCAAAACTCTGAATTCTTACTACTAAGGGAAAGAGAAGTCTCCACCATGGTATACTTGGTCTATTTTCCTGTTGTATTATTTGTTTCCTTTTCTTCCTAGTGGTAGGAGGCTTTTAGACATTTTAGATACTAATCCTCTGGTTTTAAGACTAGCTGTTCCTGTGTTACCTTTGTTTTCCCTCAAGGCAGAGACTGAGTTCTGCTGAGCATGATGACATACTTCCTCATCCACTTATTTCCCTCTGCTCTTGGTAGATCATGACACAAATGAAGGAGTCAGAGCAAGAACTGCATGAAGGGGCCCAGACTCTGGAGTGTACCATGCGTGGGGTACTACAGGAACAGCATCTGGAGAAGTTTATCTCTCCCCAGCACTGGAAAAGCCTGATGAATGGACCAAACCAGGTAGAGGGGTCATCCCATGGAGTACAAGCATCTCTCGTCCAGTATTGGGAGGGAGCCACCAGCAGAAGTAGCAGTCAAAGTATTAGCTATAATCTGCTATGATTCTGCTGTGATGTGAAAAGTTCCTTCTCGGGAGAAAAGTCACCTGAATATACTAGTCAAAAGTAAGACTCTAGAGCCAGTCTGCTGGATATGAATCTTGATTTTGCTCTAGGCGACTTAATTTTTTTTGTTGCTGTTACCTCTTTTATAAAGGGGGATAGGGACGTCCCGTGGTGGTCCAGTGGTTCAGACTCTGAGCTTCCACTTCAGGGGGCATGGGTTTGATCCCTGTTCGGGGAACTAAGATCCCACATGCCATGAAGTGCAGCAAAAAACAAAAAACACACACACATGGGGACCATATTTAGTTGAACTATGTGAAATTGCCAGTATTTGTAAATTTAACTTGCAAAAAGGCAGTCTTTTACAGATCAACTTAATTCTTACCGGATTGTTATTGGACAAGCAAGTTAATATCTGTAAACCTCTTAACTTAATAAGTGTGCTCGAAATATTTGTTAAATGAAACCAAATCATAGCAAGGCGACCTAGCACGTATAGAAGGCCTGGGACTTGACAGACCTGTCACACAGACTGACTGTGTGACTTGAGCTAGTGTGATCCTCAGGGCCCTCAGCAGTCAACAAGAATAATAATAATGCCTGCATTCAAAGGATATTATAAGAAGTATCTAATGTACTCTGTGGATTTTTTTTTCTCTTTTGGCTGTGCCACGCAGCATGCAGGGATCTTAGTTCCCCAACCAAGGATTTATCTTGTCCCTCCTGAAGTTGAAGCGTGGAGTATTAACCACCAGACCACCAGGGCAGTCCATGATGCAATCTCTATAAAGTGGGTGGCTAGGAATCCAGTGAAATGGTAGTTCTACTATCAGTGGGTTGGCATTTCCAGGGTTACAAACCCAAAAACTTTAAAAAGGGTCAGTCAGGTCGTGTGAATGACTGAAGCAGGCTAGTTAACTGTTGTTAAGTAGTGAGGACTGAGGCAAACCGGAAAAGGCGTGGCAACAGCGCTCTTCAGCCATTTGTTGCCTTTTAGGAACACAGGTTCATTGCCCCCATAGCTCCTGATTTTGTCAAAAGAAGCAGAAAAATTTTGTTTTTAAAATTCTGTACAAGTTCTATTAACAGACCCAGTTAAACAAGGCCCAAACATTGCATTTTTAAGAGAGTTCTAGGGGAATTACCTTTTGACCTCTTGAGAAGACCTTTCCTTCATACTGAGTTGTCATAGAATTCTCCTTAACTAATAATTCTTCTTTCCTCAGGATAGTGAATGGGTTTGCTTCCGGGGTCGGAAACATTCCGTGATGTTGGAGTTTCTCGGTCTGGGTGTTGGTTCTTTCACCCAAAGTGTTGCTCCAGCAGTACCTGAAAATACAGGTAAGAAGTGCATGTATACCTAGAATCACATCTTATGGTGGAATGTGGTTAAGACTAGAAGAGCAAGACTTTATAGTAATGCCCAGAATTTATAAAGAACTATAATCAATCAAAAAAGACCAATGAAAGCTTAATAGGAAAACAAATAAAAGACTTTTAAAGAAGCATATCACAAAATCTTCACGGTCAATAAACATGAAAAGTGCTCACTAGAAACGAGGAATTAAAACTACAAGAATATACTATTACACACCTACTAGACTGGCAAAAATTAAAATGTTTGATATAATCCAACACTGAGAAGAATGTGAGCAGCAGGAACTCTGATATGATACTAGTGGAAATATTGATTGGCAGATCCACATAAGGAACTCAAAATGTCCATCCACATTTGTACAACAGATGGATCAATTACCGTCTATTCAGATAATCCATACCACTGTGAAAAGGAATGAATTACAGCATATACAGCAATATGATATGACTCTCAGAAACATACTGAATGAAAAAAAACAAGTTACAGGAAAATATATTCAATGTGATTTAATTTCTTTAGGGCTCAGAAAAGTCAAAGCTAGATAATGCATTATTTGAAGATGTATATTCATTATATCCTAGAGAAGGGAATGGCAACCCACTCCAGTATTCCTGCCTGGAGAATTCCATGGACGGAAGAGCTGTGGAGTTGAAAAGAGTCGGACACAACTGAGCGACTAACACACGTACACACATACATTATATATGTAGTATCATCGACTCAATGGACATGAGTTTGAGAAAACTCTGGGACATAGTGAAGGACAGGGGTACCTGGTGTGCTGCAGTCCATGGGGTCACAGAGTGTTGGACACGTTTGAGTGACTGAACAACAACATATATATGGTAAAGTTAAAAGGGAGGAATAAGTAATAAAAAATTCAAGTTAGTACAGCCCACAAATGTCTTCAAAGAAATTGGTAACTTTCTGCTTCTTAAGTTGGGTGGAAGATACCTGGATGTTCATTTTATATATTTTTATTATCATTTAAATTGCACGTTTATGTTGTATACTTTCCTTTGTATATGTATTGACATAAGTAAGATCTCCCTTAAAAAGGCATACATTCATGTGATTTTCTAAATGTAACAAAAATGTGGGGAAGGAAATGTGTCTTTCTCCCCTTCATTCCTCCTGTGTTTCTCTCAGCGGAGGTGACCATTTAAACCTTGGGAATGTCTCCATGCATCTTAGCTCTTGTAGGTACCCTTCTTTACCCTTTGACGTTAAGACTCTCCATCCATGTCCTGCCTGCTGTCCTCTCTTAGCCCAAGCAGAAAGGGAGGAGGAGGAGGAGGAAGGGGAAGAAGATGGTTCGCTGATTGAGATCGCAGAGGAGGCTGACCTGATCCAGGCAGACCGGATGATTGAGGAGGAAGAGCTGGCGCGGCCCCGGCGGCGGAGGAAGGAAGAGAACGGGGCAATCCAGGAGCTGGCGGAAGTACTCCTGGCCATGAGGCTAGACAACCATGGCCCCGGGACGGCAGCCGGGCAGGAGCAGGCTACAGGAGAGTGGGAGGTAACTCACTTCCTCACAGCCCCCGAAAGCCCTAACAGAGTGGGAAAGGGGAGTTCAATTATTACCGCCAGGGGATTGTGGGTTAAACTCCCGAAACAGACCTGAGAGCATCTGTCCTGACCTGATTTTCACCTTCTTCTGTTGCACTATATTCATTTCATCCTCATAATTAGCTTAATTTGCCGTTCTACAGGGCTTCCCTTATGACTCAGCTGATAAAGAATCTGCCTGCAGTGCAGGAGACCTGGGTTTGATCCCTGGGTTGAGAAGATGCCCTGGAGAAGGGAAAGACTGCCCACTCTAGTATTCTGGCCTGGAGAATTCCAGGGACTGTATAGTCCAGTGGGTCACAAAGAGTCAGATACAAATGAGCGACTTTCACTTTCATTTCCCCCTCTTACAACCTAATCCCTGTATAAAATAGGTCCAGTTTTCAAGGGTATAGAAATTACGGCCTTTTAGAGGGGTCCTGCTGATAAATGCTAACTTAGAAAAACAGGAAGCAGGTAGCCAAGGACTTCTCTTGAACTTCTAGAGAACTTCTAGAGAAATGATCAGACACTGATGGTCTTAGTGCTTGGTGCTTTTATAGATATTCTCAACAGCAAACCAGCCCGAGCATTAGGATTTTAGAGGATTCAAGTAAAACAGAATGAAGTAAGCTGTATAGACTGAATGGAATGTTTCTCCTTCATTCACTTTGAAATTTGTTATTTCTCTTAGAGCCACAATAGTATAAATGCCCAGACTTTCTGTCTTCTCCTTCCTTTGATAGAACCCTGGGGTCCTCAGAATTTACCGTGTGTTACTATGACAATAGAGCACTGAACCCTACTGATGATCTAAGGGACTTTGAGGGCAGGTTTTTACTGAATGCAGTGTTCTCCAGTCTGCTGGCTTTGAGCCTGATTTCCTAGTTCAGTTCAGCGTCTCTATATGTGAGACACAGAATCATGATCACAGTACTTAGAAGCATGGATTGGGCATCTCTCTGCTGTGTGGCCTTAGGAGGAGTTGACTTTTTTGGTTTTGAAATAGAGGGGAGTCCATAGTATTATGACATCCATCTGGCATGCTAGTCCTTCTAAAGGCTCATGACCTCAGATTCTGACAGAGCCAAGGAAGAATACTTTCTCCTAAATGGTGCTTTTCACCCACATGTTTAAGATACTATCTTGATATAATGGCATTAAGACCATCTTAGCAGGATTTGTATAGCATTTAATGAGAGAGATGTACCTCCACTATTGTCGTGTTTTAGGAATAAGAAGCAGACTGTGGTCAAAAGACGCTCAGTAGTAACCAGTTTACCAGCACTCTTCTAAAGTGCTTTCCATGTATTTTACTGCTTCAGTCAATCCAGCAACTCTGTGAAGAGGCACTGTTATTATTCCCATTTTATAGAAGGGAAGGCTGAGGCACATAGAGGTTCAGTATGTTACTGTAGGTCCCACAACTAATAAGTAGTAGATGGGACTTAGAACCCAGACAAACTGGCTCCAGAACACTCATTTAGCAATGAAATATCTGTGGGGAGAGTGTGGAACATTTAAGAGATGTTCATCAGAGATGACAGTTCCATTTTTCAGTGTGCTCTGGCTCCCATCTTAGAACCAGGCCCATCTCTGCTCCATGACTCTGACTGGTATTGATATCTGCAGACCCAGCGCAGCCAGAAAAAGAGAATGAAGAAGAAAGTGAAGGTTGAGCTTCGCAAGCTGAACACCATGACTGAGGCCGAGGCCAATAAAATCCAGGATGTTTGGCAACTGGACCTCAATTCTCGCTGGCAGCTTTATAGGTATGGTGCCTGTCCCCATCCTCACCACCACCCCCACCCCCAGCCAGCCCATGTAATTTCCCCAGGGTGTCCCTTTCCTATTTCTAGAATATAAGCCCTTCAAATCCTCAACATTAGTGCTAACTGGTGATGGATGGAGCACTCCCGATTATCTGAGTGCTGGATGCAGCCATAGGATAGAATAGACACACACGGCTCTACCCTGTGGGGTTTAGAGTCTAACCAGGAAAACAAATTAGTTTGTTCCACAAATAAAAAGTTACAAATAGGCATCACAACTGAGAAAGAAAGAACCAAGGAGCTAAGAATATTAACATGGGAGCTGAGCTGGTCTGAGCTATCCAGGAAAGTGACACTGGAGGCAAGATCTGAAAGATGAGTAGGCCTTATTAAGGCCAGTTGGGAAGGGGAGCAGATGAGCTTGTGAGGACCACATGCATAAAGGCCTCCAGATGGGAGGGAGCATGTTTGTTTGAGAAACTGAAAGAAGGCAACCACCATGGCTGTGGCTCAGACAAATGGAAAGTGAGGCCAGAGAGGGAGGCAGGGGCCAAGTTGTGCAGGGCCTCTTAGGGCTGACGAGGACTGTTGGAAGGTTTTATAGCAAGAGTGCTGACATAATCTGTTTTACTTATGGAGAATTGGGGGAGGAGGGGGGAGGGGGCTTGGCAGGAATGGAGTAGGGACAATTTGTGAGAAATTCTTCTTGAAGCTTTTGAAGTTCCCGACTCTTGTCCAGTAATTAGCATCTGTTCTTTATCCCCCGCCTTCCTTAGTTCCTGACCACTTACATACATCTCTCTGCACATCTCTTTTTTTGGGCATTTTTTGTTGTGCAGGACTCTCAGGTCCCTGCACATCTGGGTCTTGTCTTCTTTCTCTGTGGCATGTAACCTCCTCTAGGGTGTAGGTTTCACTTATGCACAGGGCACACTGAGGGGGTTCCACCACTTCTCAAAGAGCATGTGGCTTCCTCTTCCTCATTCTTCACATTCTTCAGGCTGTGGCTCCAGATGTACCAGGCTGACACCCGCCGAAAGATCCTCAACTATGAACGCCAGTACCGCACATCAGCAGAGAGAATGGCTGAGCTGAGACTCCAGGAAGACCTGCACATCCTGAAAGATGCCCAGATTGTAGGAATGACAACCACAGGTAAGAAAGCACGGAGTTCACGGTTGGTGCCAAATGCCTATCAGATTATCTGGGACGGGTAAAGAGAAACTTCTTTAGTAGGTTAGAGGAAAATACCATGAAGAGCTCTTGAGAGCAAGCTCTGTTTTGGATTCTCTTGGTGATATTCACCCTCTTGCTTCCATTGCATTTGGAACTTCAGCAGCTGATGATTCCAGTGCCAAGGTTCCAAACACAGTGAAAGCAAGTGCTCAGCAGTGATGGCATGGGGACACTGCTGCTCTGGAGACTGTCCAGCAGCACTCATTCTCGTCCAGTGGTCCCCAGAGCCCTAGGTGGACAGGAGGACTCAGCTGAAGCAGACCCAGGTTCAGGGTGCACCGGTCCAGAAGCCAGTGACACAGGGAGTCCAGTACATCCACTCAGAGGAGTCTCTTCTCTTGACTCAAGGTGCTGCCAAATATCGCCAGATCCTGCAGAAGGTGGAGCCCCGGATCGTCATTGTGGAAGAGGCTGCAGAGGTCCTTGAGGCCCACACCATTGCCACACTGAGCAAAGCTTGCCAGCACCTCATTCTGATTGGGGACCACCAGCAGGTAGGCCTGGGCCCTCTAGAAGATGAACTGACACTCTGCAGGGGTGGAATCAGACAGGAAGACCCTGGCCTCTGCTTCCTTCCTCCATCCTCAGGCTTGTTGGTGGCTTTCTGTGATTCCTCTTTTCCTCACCTCCCATGTCCAGTGTAAGAGCAGGTCCTCTTAGATTTGGGGCATATTTTAGAGGTAGCGTCATCTATTCCATCTGGCCTCTTTGCCGTTTTTAATTTACCTTGGCATTTTAAGTGGACTGTTAAAACAGCATGCTCCCCATCCCACTGGTTCCGTTTTTTGCCATGCTGTAATCCATTCCTCATAAAGGAACCAAAGTGAATTTTTAAAAAAAACTCAAATCAGGTCATGTTACTCCCCAGCTTAAAACCCCTCAGTGGTTACCCATTGAACTTAATATAAAAATCAAGCATCTTAAAGTGGCCTACAAAGACCTATATTCTCAGGGTACAGCCTGTTTCTCTGACCTCACCTCACACCACCATCTGTCTCATTTGCTCACTGTGTTCCCAACTCCTATCCTTTCTGTTTCCTCTTATGGCTTCCTTTTTGAATGACTAACAACTTCCTCCATGCTGGTGTCAACTCAGATGTCACTCTTCAGGGAGATCTATGTAAAGAACCTCCACCCCCAGGCATTCTGTCACATCACCCTTATTTCTTGGCTTCATGGTCTTTGTCATTCTTTGCCCCTAGCCTGTTAACATCTAAAGCCGAGCCAGGAACCCAGAAGTCACTTGAAAAACATTTGATAGGTGGGTGGATGGGTGGATGGTTAACATATATTTTCAGTGGACAATCCTCAGCCGTGTTTCTCTTTTCAGCTACGCCCCAGCGCCAATGTGTATGACCTGGCCAAGAATTTCAACCTGGAGGTGTCCCTCTTTGAACGGCTGGTGAAAGTAAACATTCCTTTTGTCCGTCTGAATTACCAGGTGAGAAGCTAGATCTTCATTATTACCGAATGTCCAGGTGAAGGCTCCTGGCAGCCTGCCAACTGCCAATAAGAAAGGGTTCATAAAATAAAGCTAGTTTAGTAATGAAATGACTCTGATTTTGTTTTCTGTTTTAAAATAACACAAGACCAGCCGTGGTGAATTTGTGTCAGATGAAGAAGCTGTTTCTCTTCTGCTCTTTTCTCCCTGTTCTTTTCAAATGTCATCTCCCCAGATTTTCCACTGGCAACTTAGTCTTTAAAACTGTCCATTTATTCTCTGCCCATGTGTTTAATGACATACGTGTCTTGTTTCAGCACCGCATGCGTCCTGAAATTGCCCGGCTTTTGACCCCTCACATTTACCAGGATCTGGAAAACCATCCTTCTGTTCTCAAATATGAGAAGATTAAGGTGAATCTGCTTTACCTGATCTTTCTCTGATGCTGTCAGCAACCTAGGAGGTTATCTTTTTCTCAGGACGAAAAGGGGCTTTCAGAAGGGTATACAGCCAGCTTTCTAAAAAGCTAGCTATTGGGAATTACCTGGCAGTCCAGTGGTTAGGACTTGGTGCTTTCACTGCCAGGGCCCAGATTCTATCCCTGATCAGGGTACTAAGATCCCACAAGCCAAGTGGTGGCAAAAACAAAGCAAAACAAACAAACCAAAAACCCCAAACAATAAAAAGCTAGTTATTAAGAAGAGGAGTGGTACAGAGGTTGAGAACACAGACCTGAGTTTTTGAATCCCAGCTCTGCCATTTAGTGGCTGTGTAGCCTTTAGCAAATTGTATACCAGTTCTAAGGGTAAGGGTCTTCTGTACAGTAGAATGATGGTTGCTGCCTGATCGCATTACCGTATTGCAGGAGATAATGTATATAAAGCACTCAGCACAGCAGATGCTCATAAATTAAAGATTGTGGTATGGAGTGTACAGAAGCCTTCTAAGGTTCCTCTCTGGAACAGGGCCAGTGGCCAGCACACATGAAGCTAGAAAAAGCTGTCATGAGTAAACCTAATGTGTCTTCTTTTTCTTTCCAGGGGGTCTCTTCCAACCTTTTCTTTGTAGAACACACCTTTCCTGAACAGGAAATCCAAGAAGGCAGAAGCCATCAGAACCAGCACGAGGCTCGCTTTGTGGTAGAGCTGTGCAAGTACTTCCTGTGCCAAGAGTACCTGCCCTCCCAGATCACCATCCTCACCACCTACACCGGGCAGCTCTTCTGCCTTCGCAAACTCATGCCTGCCAAGACCTTCGCGGGTGTCAAGGTCCACGTGGTGGACAAATACCAAGGGGAGGAGAATGACATCATCCTCCTCTCACTAGTACGCAGCAACCAGGAAGGCAAGGTGGGTTTTCTTCAGATATCCAACCGCATCTGTGTGGCCTTGTCCCGCGCCAAGAAGGGCATGTACTGCATTGGGAACATGCAGATGTTGGCCAAGGTGCCCCTGTGGAGCAAGATCATCCACACCCTTCGAGAGAATGATCAAATCGGCTGCGCCCTCCGGCTCTGCTGCCAGAACCACCCTGATACCCACACTTTAGTATCCAAAGCTTCTGACTTCCAAAAAGTGCCCGAAGGAGGCTGCAGCCTACCCTGTGAGTTCCGGCTGGGCTGCGGGCATGTCTGCACTCGTGCCTGCCACCCCTATGACTCCTCACACAAGGAGTTCCAGTGCATGAAGCCATGCCAGAAGGTGATCTGCCAAGATGGGCATCGGTGCCCTCTTGTCTGCTTCCAGGAGTGTCAGCCTTGTCAGGTGAAGGTACCCAAAACCATTCTCCGGTGCGGCCATAAACAAATGGTCCCGTGTTCTGTGCCTGAGTCAGATTTCTGCTGCCAAGAGCCTTGCCCCAAGGTCCTAAAATGTGGGCACACTTGCAGCCACCCATGTGGTGAAGACTGTGTGTGGCTGTGTTCAGAAATGGTCACCGTGAAGCTCAAGTGTGGGCACAGACAACAGATGAAGTGTGGCAACGTGGAGGACCTCAAGCATGGCCTGCCAGTGCAGTGCACCACCAAGTGTGGTAGCATCTTGGACTGTGGGCATCCGTGTCCTGGCTCCTGCCACAGCTGCTTCGAAGGGCGCTTCCATGAGCGCTGTCAGCAGCCCTGCAAGCGCCTGCTCATCTGTTCACACAAGTGCCAGGAGCCCTGCACTGGCGAGTGTCCACCCTGCCAGCGGATCTGTCAGAACCGCTGCGTCCACAGCCAGTGCAAGAAGAAGTGTGGGGAACTGTGTACTCCCTGCATGGAACCCTGCATCTGGCGCTGCCGGCACTACCAGTGCACCAGACTCTGCTCTGAGCCCTGTGACCGACCACCATGCTACGTGCCTTGTACCAAGCTGCTGGCCTGTGGCCACCCGTGCATTGGTTTGTGTGGGGAACCATGTCCCAAGAAGTGCCGTGTCTGCCACCAGGAAGAAGTCACCCAGATCTTCTTTGGTTCTGAGGATGAGCCAGATGCTCGCTTTGTACAGCTGGAAGACTGCAGCCACATCTTTGAAGTGCAAGCCCTAGACCGCTACATGAACGAGCAGGGTGACGAAGTTGCCATCAGGTTGAAGGTCTGCCCTATCTGCCAGGTGCCCATCCGCAAAAATCTGAGATACGGAACCAGCCTCAAACAGCGCCTGGAAGAGATTGAAGTCGTTAAGGAAAAGATCTTGGGCTCAGCAGGGGAGATCGCAGTCAGCCAGGAGCGACTTACGGCCCTACTGGAGGGGAAGAACCTCCTCTGCCAGGAGCTCCCGGAAGATTTCCTGAAGTTGGAAGAGAAGCTGGCCCAGAAAAATCTGTCAGTGAAGGACCTGGGCCTTGTTGAGAATTATATCAGCTTCTATGACCACCTGGCTGGCCTATATGATTCCCTGAAAAAAGTGCATGTCTTAGAGCAAGAGAAAGTGAGGACTCGATTAGACCAGGTTCACGAATGGCTTGCCAAGAAGCGTTTGAGCTTCAGCAGCCAGGAGTTAGATGACCTCCAAAGTGAAATCCAGAGGCTCAGATACCTGGTGAACCTCCTGACCCGCTGCAAGATGGCCGAGGGGAAGGTGAGAGGCAGCGTCGCTGAAGAGATCAGCACTGTCCGGAACATCCTTGAGAGAACATGTAAGTTCACCCAGAAGGATGCAGAGCTTGTGCAGAGAAAGATGGAAGCTCTGAAAGCTGCTCTCCCCTGCTCTGGCCTGGGCATCTCAGAGGAAGAGCGAGTGCAGATCGTCAAAGCCATGGGTTACCGTCGTGGCCACTGGTTCAAGTGCCCCAATGGCCACATCTATGTGATTGGCGACTGTGGGGGAGCCATGCAGAGGGCCAAGTGCCCTGAGTGTCAGGAGGTGATCGGGGGGGAAAACCACACGCTGGAAAGAAGCAATCGGCTTGCTTCCGAGATGGATGGAGCCCAGCACCCTGCCTGGTCTGATACAGCCAACAACATGATGAACTATGAGGAGCTCCAGAGGATGATGTAGGAAGGTGGCAGCCCACTGCCTTTTGCCCTGGCCACCACAGGGCTGGGCCAGCTCCCTGCCGAAGGAACTGAAGGTTGTTTTTTATTATTGTCCTTTAGTCTTAGCACCTGTTTAAGGAGCCACTTTTAGGGCTTGCCCACATTTGTTTCTAGATTTACTCCTGCGCTAGAGTAAGCACTTTACCTCCAGAACTGAGAGCAAAGTTAACAGATTTCTCTTCTTTTTCTCTCCTACAAGTTAGTGGACAGACTGCCTGGAGCATGTTTGGGCTTCCACCCAGGGCTGTCTATGGTGTCTCTGGGTCCTGACTCAGTCAGATGTTCTTTCTCTGCAGTGCTCCAGAGGCAGATACGAGCTCAGTGAAGCAGACTCATTCTAAATTGCCAGGCCCTAACTTGCAGGCTGACTTCTGCTCTAATAAACAGAGGCCCCGAGTTGTTTGTGAATTATCATTCCAAGGAGCTCAAGAACCCCTCCTCTTCTCCTTGGGCACCTTTGTTTCAGGAAAGGGAGGCATGTGATGAGACAGAGACTTTGCGGACCAATCATGACCCAGTTACATATTCACTGAGAGTGGGGGAAGGTGTGACCCCACAGCTGGGGGCTTGTGCAGCAGGCCTAGGCTAAGGAGTCACCCCCGTACCCTTCCTGTGACTTGCACTTTGGGATGGTGGAGGTTACTTTACCTGTAGTAGGGGAGGTTCAGTAGCTGTGCTGGTTCCCCAGGGCCTTGAGTGGAACTGGACTCTGATTTGGTACCAGAAGCACCTATCCAAAGTGTGACCCTTTGTCCCGACACCCTCTATTGCAGCTTTTACCTGGGCAGGGTTAGCATGCCAGTGGCTTCTGCAGATCCCAGGTCCACACCAGAAGCTAGCCCCCAGGCCTGCTGCCTGAATACATACTCCCTCAGTCCAGTGTTCCCTATAACTGACACTTAGGCATCTCAGGTCTTTCTAATGTTGGCAAGAAAACATCCCTTTGCTATGTATACATTTCCTTTTTTGTCTTTACTATGCACTTTAGCCTATAAAGCCAATTAATAAAAACAATGATTGAGAAAACCAGTGGTCTGTGTTTGTCCTCCTCAACTGTTAGCAGCTCAGGCAACTTGAGATGGTAAGGATGGGGATGGATGCACTGCCTACAAGGAGGCCCTTCATCTTTATGCGAAATGGTCTTTGTGTTTTTTGTTGTTGCTGTTGCTGTTTTTGGCTTGTAAGTCATTTTTACTCTTGGTAAAAAGAAAAATTTTCAACTTGTACAAAAAGTCATACTTGAAGTTTCCTTCCCCAGCGGCAATCCTAACAGCTTCATGAGTCTTCCCAGAGATAATACCATACATTTGTAATATCTAAGCCTTTAAATAGATATTATCCTGGAATGTGAAGTCAAGTGGGCCTTAGAAAGCATCACTGCGAACAAAGCTAGTGGAGGTGATGGAATTCCAGTGGAGCTATTTCAAATCCTGAAAGATGATGCTGTGAAAGTGCTGCACTCAATATGCCAGCAAATTTGGAAAACTCAGCAGTGGCCACAGGACTGGAGAAGGTCAGTTTTCATTCCAATCCCAAAGAAAGGCAATGCCAAAGAATGCTCAAATTACCGCACAATTGCACTCATCTCACACACTAGTAAAGTAATGCTCAAAATTCTCCAAGCCAGGCTTTAGCAATACGTGAACCATGAACTTCCAAATGTTCAAGCTGGTTTTAGAAAAGGCAGAGGAACCAGAGATCAAATTGCCAACATCCGCTGGATCATGGAAAAATCAAGAGAGTTCCAGAAAAACATCTATTTCTGCTTTATTGACTATGCCAAAGCCTTTGACTGTGTGGATCACAATAAACTGGAAAATTCTTAAAGAGATGGGAATATCAGACCACCTGACCTGCCTCTTGAGAAACCTGTATGCAGGTCAGGAAGCAACAGTTAGAACTGGACATGGAACAGACTGGTTCCAAATAATAAAAGGAGTACATCAAGGCTGTATATCGTCACCCTGCTTATTTCACTTATATGCAGAGTACATCATGAGAAACGCTGGACTGGAAGAAGCACAAGCTGGGATCAAGATTGCCAGGAGAAATGTCAATAACCTCAGATATGCAGATGATACCACCCTTATGGCAGAAAGTGAAGAGGAACTAAAAAGCCTCTTGATGAAAGAGGAGAGTGAAAAAGTTGGCTTAAAGCTCAACATTCAGAAAACGAAGATCATGGCATCCGGTCCCATCACTTCATGGCAAATAGATGGGGAAACAGTGGCAGACTTTATTTTTAGGGGCTCCAAAATCACTACAGATGGTGATTGCAGCCATGAAATTAAAAGACGCTTACTCCTTGGAAGGAAGGTTATGACCAACCTGGATAGCATATTGAAAAGCAGAGATATTACTTTGCCAACTAAAGTCTGTCTAGTCAAGGCTATGGTTTTTCCAGTGGTCATGTATGGATGTGAGAGTTGGACTGTGAAGAAAGCTGAGTGCCGAAGAATTGATGCTTTTGAACTGTGGTGTTGGAGAAGACTCTTGAGAGTCCCTTGGACTGCAAGGAGATCCAACCAGTCCATTCTAAAGGAGATCAGCCCTGGGTGTTCTTTGGAAGGACTGATGCTAAAGCTGAAACTCCAATACTTTGGCCACCTCATCCGAAGAGTTGACTCATTGGAAAAGACTCTGATGCTGGGAGGGATTGGGGGCAGGAGGAGAAGGGGACGACAGAGGATGAGATGGCTGGATGGCATCACCAACTCGATGGATGGGAGTTTGAGTGAACTCCGGGAGTTGGTGATGGACAGGGAGGCCTGACGTGCTGCGATTCATGGGGTCGCAGAGAGTCAGACACAACTGAGTGACAGAACTGAACTGAAGCCTTTAAAACGTGCACTTTCCTAACAATCTAACTTGGGGTTCTTTCTGTAATCACGTGAAAATGTTGAGTCCGGGATTTTCCTGGTGGTCCAGTGTTTAAGACTGCGCTTCCACTCCATGGGGTCCAGGTTCAATGCCTGGTCTCCATCTTGTGTGGGGGCCATTATTTACTGAACTGGGACCCTCTGTCGGCAACTTTTAAGTGAAGCCTAAATGAATAGCATTGATCATAATCTAACACTGAGGGTATGTGCTACTGGATAACTAATTATAACTTGAAATTATATATGACAAACTACAATCACAATTTTCCCCTGGCTTCATCTAATTGTCAAAGGGAACTGTGATTCAAAAAAGGAAAAGAACCATCATTCTAAAGGGTACAGGCTGTTTTTTACAACAAAGAGTTAATTTATCTAGTATTCTTTCTGTTCCCTTTGAGCATCCATCTCTCCAGTACCATTTTCCACATCATTGTAAAGAGTCGGGGTATAGGTCCAGGTACACCCGGATTTCGAAAACCTGAATTCCCAGCTGGACAATTTTGGGAAGATACTCCATCTTTCTAATCCTCCATTTCTTTATCTGTAAAATGGGGATTATAGTACCTGCCTCATAGGAGTGTAGTGAGTTGAATGAGACAGTGCTCAGTACACAGAATGCCTGGTGCACAGTTGGGGCTCAATAAACGGCAGATTTTCACTCTAGGACTTTGAAAGAGAACCTCTAGTAGGAGTTTCTCTACTCCACATCAGCTCCTCTCCAAGCACTGAGATACGTTCCAAGTATATATGGCAGTGCCAAGCTAGTAGGTGACATAGACTGTGCTACTGAGGGAAGAAACAGAAAGATGTACAATTAGACTGGTCTCAACGCTCCCCAAAATACTTCCTGCATTTGGTATTTTCTTTATGTGAAAGCTAATCAAAAAAGGAGCCTTAAAAGGAAACTTAGCTAACAAGGACGCTTAGACCCCCAGCTTTTCCTTTCTTTAATGTACAAATGACAAAATTAAAGTTTTAAAGAAGGTTTTTTACAGAGAGAAGAGAGACCAAGCCAGGATGACTTCCCAGAAGGAAGAGATCTAAGAGCTGCCCGATGAACTTCCTCAGCTCACCACGGCTACTTCCTCCTTTTGTACCTATGAAGAAAATGAGCAGGGTAAATAAATACCAACCCACAAGCCCAGACAGGAAGGAGAAGCTCCTTTCCCAGAAAACCTTTATTCACTAACCCCACTCGTAGCCTCCGGCCCTCCAAAACTGTAAACATTACCTGGATTTAGATTTAAAGTTTCCTCCTCGTCTCTGGTGGGGCAAGCCCAATTTTTTTCTTTCTTCAAAGGAGGGGCTGTGAATGAGAAGACGGCAGGATGGTGGACAAGCGGGCAGTGTCTCACCATCCCCACCACCAGCTCTCACACGGAGCAGCAGCACAACGCAGATGCATCATCTTTAGGGTCTGAGGTTCTAAGTCTGTGTTTTTCCACCTGATGATAACAGGTTTATCAAAGTCAGGGCCCAGCTCTAAAGCAAGACTGGAAGAGGCCCTTCCTTCCTGTGTATATAAAAAAACTGCTTGCGTAACTTAGTCTACCCAGCTGCCAACCCCAGCCCAGACGATGTGGGGAGGAACAAAACGTTCCAGAGCACACCACAGTCCTCTGTTCTATTACTCCCCTGAGAGAAGCTATACTTCCAAACCATAATGTGCTATTTTACCTCCAAGGCAGGAGGGCCCTCACACTTCACTTACTCTCACCCTGGGACCCACAGATGGGCTTGGGGAGGGAGTAGATGGGAGCCCTTGAAATTATATATAGGCAGACCTCAAAGATACTGTCGGTTTGGATTCTTTTTTTTTTTTTTTTTGGTTTCCCAGTGCATGTAACAGTTAACGTATATACTATACTAGAATCTATTTAAACTGTGCAATAACATTATGTCTAAAAAACAATGCTCGTATCTTAATTTAAAAATATTCTATTGCTGGGAATACCCTGGTGGTCCGGTAATTAGGCCGTGTTGCTTTCACTGCTGGGACCTAGCTTCAATCCCTAGTCAGGGATCTAAGATCCTGCAAGCCACGTGGTGTGGCCAAAAAACAAAAACTAAATAAAAATAAGAAAACTCTATTACTAAAAAATAAAAAAACGCTAGCCATCTGACAAGGCAGGGTTGCTGCACTAAGTACAATAAAATGAGGTATGCCTAAATTATTAATCTGTAGGTATATGAGAATTAAGAGTGGGGAACAAGGGAGAAGAGTCACAGCTTTTATCAGAAAACCAAGAGCTCCATGATGACTTAAAACCCTACCCAGCTCGATACTGTTTCAGGGCCTTCTTGCTCGTGTTGGTGAGTTCTTCATCAAATACTGATTTCTTCACCTGCTTCTGCTTCTTTGCTGCACACAGAGAGAATGAGTTAGATAAGGCTTCTTTGTCTCAAGCTCCTAAATCCCCTTATGCTCAAGGTTCCCACTTTAGTGGATGCTCTGGCTTGATGTTTTATTGACATGGAAGTGACACACCAGATCCCAGCAGAAACGGGAAAAAGAATCAATTACCAGGTGTGTGTGTGGTCGGGGGGCGGGGGGGGGGGGGGGGTGGACGACAGGATGCTTAAGGACTCCAAAGGTAGAATGGACCCCTAAACATGAAAGTGTCTTCACATCGTTCTACCCTGACCCGCTCCTCCAACAGCAGCTGCTAGAGATCTAGGCTCCAGAAACAAAAAGTGTTAGTTGGTCAGTAGCGTCCGACTGTTTGCGGCCCCATGGACTATAGCCCACCAGGCTCCTCTGTCCATGGGATTCTCCAGGCAAGAATACTAGAGTGGGCTGCCATACCCTTCTTCAGGGAATCTTCCCGGCCCAGGGATCAAACCTGGGTCTCCTGCATTGCAGGTGGATTCTTTACCATCTGAGCCACCAGGGAAGCCCAAGAATGAGAAAGAGCGGGGTTCAAATCCTAGCTGTCCCCACTAACCATGGGATCACTTCACCACTTGGAGCCAATGAAGGACAGCTGTACATGCAGGCACATACTCAGTACTCAAAAGATGTGGGCCCTTGTCATCATCATCCCTCCTATTTCCTCCCTGACCACAAGCACAGGTTTCAGGGAGATCCCTCCTACCAGCGCCTTCAAGCTCCCCATCTACCTACCAGGAGCCCTCACTGGCTCCTCCTCGGGCATTGCTCGGGCCCGCTTGGCTCTGCGGTTCCTCTTGGCCAGCCGCTCCGCAAACATCTGTGCCTTGAGGATTTCGAACTGGGATCTCTCCTCTGCCTGGGGAGAAGGATGACGTGTATGTACAGAACAGATGAGGCAGCCCTGACCCAGGGCCCCAGGCAGGGATCCACCTCCAAAAGGGAGGCCACTCACTGTCATCTCCCCCTTTTTTTTGGCTTCCTTCATAAACTTCTTCCTTTTCTTCTTTCCTCTTAAGGCTAAGTCAAACTCCTGCAGAGCCTTGGCAACTAGGATGAGAAGAGAGCGTGGAATTTCAGGTACTGTTTTATAAAATGTTGTTTTTTTTTTTTTAACTCACAGTAAGTAAACATATTTTAAAGTGATACATTTAAGGGCTTAAAATGAGAAGAACCAACCACTCCCTCTTCTGGTGATTACCTCCATCTCACTAAATAACATGTTTATTCCACTATTCCTTAATTAATCCACTTGAGACATTCATTATCTATTTGCCTCTTGTTATGAAAGACATATTCCCTATACCTTCCCACAATACAGTTTTAACCCTATTTACAACAGAGACTTAACATATATACAGACACCTTAATGTTTGGTCCCATCACATAAAGGCAGTGTTTCTTAAATTCCTGGTACAACCTCTTTGGAGGGTAATTGTGCAACCCCTAACAAAATAATAAATACACATACCCTCTGACATACAATTTCAGTTTCTGGAACTTACCTTGCAAATCAAATATGCTTGCTTAATTGTGAAAAGACATCTTGATAGCTATTCACTTGTTTATAATAGCAAAAGATAGGAAACAATCTCAGTGTCCCTCAGTGGAAAAGTAATAAACTATAATCCACCCGTATGATGGAGAAGACCAGTCATTAAAAAAAGAAAAGGCAGCTGTGTCTATGCCTATATAAAATGATCTCCAAACGACAAATAAGTGGAAAACCAAGGTGTAGAACAACGTGAATTCATCTGTTTGTTTGTAAAAGGGAGAGAGAAAGGAATATATATATATATAAAAATATCCAACTTACTTTTTTTTTTAATTGGGGCAAAATATATATAAACTTTGCCATTTTACCATTCTTTAATGTACAATTCAGTAGCATTAATGACACAATATTGTACAACCATTGCCATCATCTGTTTTTAAAACTTTCATCATCCCAAATGGAACATTAAGGAGCAACTCCTTGCCCACAACATCTAGTAAGTTCTGTGTCTATGGATTTGCCTCTAGGTACCTCATATAAATGGCATCATAAAGATTTGTCCCTTCGTGTCTGGACCATTTCACTTAGCATGTTTTCAAGGTTCATCCTTGAAGCATGTGCCAGAACTTCCTGACGGCTGAGGAACACCCCACTGTACGCATATACCGCGTTTTGTGTACCCACTCATCTGCTGATGGACACGGCTGTTTCCACCCTTTGGCCACTGTGAATAATGCTTCAATAAACACTGGCATACAAGCATCTGTGTGAGTCCCTGTTTTCAGTTATTTAGGGCATAGACCTAGGAGTGGAACTGCTGGGCCTGATGGCAACTCCACGTTTAGCTTTTGGAGGAACCTCCCCAACATACTTTTTTCCTTCTTCCTCTCTTCCTTGGTCTGGAACCAGCTCCTCTCAGGCTCAGGGTTTGGTGCCTCCTTCCCTTTCTCCAGGAGCCGCTGTGCTGTGTTGATCTGTGGGGACAGCAGAAGGATGAAACCACGTCTGATAACACAGAATACGGCGACTGCAGGAAGCCACGGCCTGCAAATGCCTGGGATTCTGATGGTACGTTTGGCAGACACAGCCCATCAGAAGGCAGACCAGCAGGAGCTGTGTGGTCTGCTCACTGAGTGGACTCACCTGGGCTTCCGACTTCTGCATCTCTTTCTCCTCAGCCTCTAACTGCAGAACTGCATACACATCTTTCTCCATTTTCTCAATCTTATCCCGGAATTTGAGGATGACGTCTCAAGGGAAAAGAACAAAAGAGATTTTAAAATAAAGATGAATATGGTGTAACTGATTAAAATAATGCAGGGTGGGTATTTAGTGACAAAACTGTTTTTTTTTTTAATATGTGGCTTCTCTGCCTAATACCTCCCCAAAGGCTTTCTGACACTCCTGGAATAAAATCTGAACTCTCAGCATGGCCCTTCCTACCTCTCTGACTTCTGTCTACTGCTTGCTCACAGGCTCTGGGCCTCTGGCCCTCCTCTTCTACTCACACACCAAGTGTGTTCCTGTCTCTGAGTCTTTGCCCTGGTTTTCTCTGCTCAGCACAAGCTGTCCCCAGACCACCCCCACCTCATTCTTATCATCCAGGACTCAGCTCAAATGCCATCTGTTCAGAGTCCTTTCCCAATAGCTTTTCAAAAATAGTCACTTCTCCTGTTGTTCTCAATCACATCTACTATTGACTTATTTATTGTGCCTCTTTCTCATCAAAGTCAGCTGCTTTGTTTCCTGCTCTATCCCCAATACCTAGAATACAATAAAGAGCAATAGACTGAATGAATCAAATGAAAAAAATTTTAAATGAAAGGGAAAGAAAAAGACCCATGAATGGGAAAAAAGGTCTGAAAAGATGTACCTCAAATGCTACAAGCGGTAAGCTCTTTCATATGCAATTACATTTTTTTAAAGATTTTTTTTTTTTTATGTGGACTATTTTTAAGGTCTATTGAATCTGCTACAATCTTGCTTCTGTTTTATATTTTGGCTTTTGGCTGCAATGCATGTGGGATGTTAGCTCCCTGACCAGGGATCAAACTCATAGCCCCTGCCTTGGAAGGCAGAGTCCTAAGAACTGAACCACTGGGGTGTGCGCGTGTTCAGTCACTTCAGGCACGTCTGACTTTGTGATCCATGGACTGTAGCCTGCCAGGCTCCCCTATCCATGGAATTCTCCAGGCAAGAATACTGGAGTGGGTAGCCGTGCCCTCCTCCAGGGGATCTTCCCGACACAAGGATGGAACATGCGTCTCCTGCATCGCAGGCAAGATTCTTTACCACTAAGCCACCTGGGAAGCCTGGACTGCAGGGGAAGTTCCTACAATCACATTTTACTCTTATTTGATTTACTTTTTTCCAACACTGAATACATATTATTTTTGTAACTTAAAAAAAAAAATTTTGTAAGGATGCACTTTATATGACCCTTACGGATGAGAACAACAAAAAGAATGAAAACTATCCAAAAAGAATGAGTACTGACTTCCTCCTCACTCTCTGGAAGAAGAAGGGAGGAAGGGTTAATAGGGGTGGCACCTTAAGAAGAAGCCTTCTCTTCCCAAAGGCTGACAAATCCTGTGAGTAAACACTTGGGGCACAAGCCTTTCCTCACTCCCTCTCACACACAGTCCTGCCCAAGACTCCTCAACAACGAAGTGGCAGAGCTGGGATACTGATCTGGCTCCTAACAGCAAAGCACCTGCTCTTACCCATCACCTTCTGTCCCCTGCCCCGCCCTCCTGGGTCTGATTGAGGACCCTGCCCGCCCCGTGCCCCACCCCAAGCCATCCTGGGCTGCTACACTGATGCCTGCTCACCCTGGGGCAGAATGCGGGCCTTCACAGGGGCCTTGGCGGCCTTGACAATTTCCTTCAGCATCTTCCGCTCCTCTTCCCCTACCAGAGAGACCGAGCGCCCGGCCCGGCCGGCACGAGCTGTGCGCCCCACCCGGTGGACGTAATGCTTAATGGTGTTGGGCATGGTGAAGTTGATTACCTGGAAGGCCAAAGCTGAGCATCAGTCAGGTCTGGGAGCTGGCAGGGAGAGGAGGGCACAAGGAGGCAGAAGGATCCCCACCGGAAGCTCAAGCAAAGGGAAGCCTGCTCACCGTTTTGACCCCCTCGATGTCCAGTCCACGGGCTGCTACGTCGGTGGCCACGAGGATGTCAATCTGTTCGTCTTTAAAGCGCCTACAAACAGCCACAAACACGTTCCTCTGAATATTCGACCCCAACGCTCTGCAGGAGCCTGAACCCACAGCAAGAACACAAACCCTTCTGGAGTCAAGCAGCAGAGTACAGACCGTCACGGTGGGGACAGGTCCTAAATGTCAGTCTAACAACACTTATGTGCCCCCCAAACATCCCACAACATACAGCAAACGTAGTTTTGTGGATCCAACTTTAAACAGAAATTCCTATGAATGTGGAAGCTCGGGAACCACAGAGCTAGACTATAAAAAGCAGCACACGCAAATGTCTCAGCATTCAAAGCAGCCTTTAAGAAACAACTCTCGGGCTTCCCTTATGGTCTGATGGCTAAGACTCTGAACTCCCAGTGCAGGGGGCCCAGGTTCAATCCCTGGTCAGGGAACTAGATCCCACATGCTGCAGTTAAACATACTGCTGCTGCTGCTGCTAAGTCACTTCAGTCATGTCCAACTCCGTGCGACCCCAGAGACGGCAGCCCACCAGGCTCCCCTGTCCCTGGGATTCTCCAGGCAAGAACACTGGAGTGGGTTGCCATTTCCTTCTCCAATGCATGAAAGTGAAAAGTGAAAGTGAAGTCGCTCAGTCGTGTCCAACTCTCAGCAACTCCATGGACTGCAGCCTACCAGGCTCCTCCGCCCATGGGATTTTCCAGGCAAGAGTACTGGAGTGGGGTGCCACTGCCTTCTCTATAAACATAACTAAGCACAGCCAAATAAGCAATTAAAAAAAAACAAACTCTCAACTGCCTATGATAATGAATAGGGACAGGTGGAGTGTTCTAAAGGGTACTTCCTTGCCTACCAAGTTGATCTCATTCTGTGGGACTTAAGAAATCACATGGAAAAGCACAGGGTCTGGCAAAGTAAACACTCAAGAAATAGTGAATGGATTTGATTCAGGATCTCGCTCCAGCAGACCTGGGGACGTCCACTGCTCTGGAAAGGCTGCAGAGGTCAGAACCTGCTTCTTCCCGAGTCGGAATTTCCTGCTGTGACCCCACTCAGCAGCTCCCAGTTTCTAAGCCCTGGGGCAAGGGTATCATTTCCTACAAAGTCAAAGTTCTGAATGTGTCTGAGACATGACCCTACAATGGTTAGGCCAGAATGTGGGGAACTCTGCTGAGTGCCCTGCCATTACACTACCATGACCTCTGGGAGGACTCCCCCTCTGGAATGAAGACAGCCCTCTCTGAAGGATGCGTGGGAGCCTCAGCCCCCGAGACTTTACCGGAGGGCCTCCAGCCGCTGCGTCTGAGACAGGTTGCCATGGAGCTCGCCCACCTGCAGCCCCATCAGCCCCAGAAGGATGTGCATACGGTGGGCCTGCTTCTTGGTCTGGGTGAACAGCATCACATGGTCAGTGAAGGTTCTCATCAACAGAGCTGCCAGGGAGACAAGAGTGAGCCAGTGGCCATCTCCAAGCACGTCCTGCTCCTCGCCCGCAGTGTGGCTGCTGTGCCTGGGGCCGCCAAAACAAGTGAGGGCCCCGCCGTGTGGAGCTTCCACTGCAGGACAGAAGCAGGGAAGCCAGCACCGCTTCAGGGCTGGCCTCTCTGAAGAGGTGACGTTAGGCTGAAGTATGGGACAGGCTCATCTACGAGACAATCTAGGGGAGGATTCCAGGCAGAGGATCAAGAGCAAATGTAAAGGTTCAGTCAAACACAAAAGCTCGATGGGTTTGTGAAAGCGAAAGCAAGCGGGTATGGCTAGAAAACCATGAGCTAAGGCTCCAAGGCCAGGAAAGCAGGGGCAGGTCCAGAGGATTTTACAGGACTTGCTAGGGAGCGTGGATTTCAGTCTAAGAGCGATGAGAGATGGCAGAGGGGTTCAACAGCGAAGGAACGGGGTGAATGCTTGTTTGTTAATGATCCTCTTTAATGGTCTGCAGTGTGGAGAAGAGACAGAGTGGAAGCAGAGAGCCAGGTAAGAGGCTGCTGCAACAAGCCAGGCGACGCAGTAGTGGCCCAGGAGAAGAGCCAGAGGGACCGCTGGAGGAGGTGTCCAGGAGTTCAGCAGGACATAAGGAAGGCTGGATGGTCGAAGGGAGGTGAGGGGATGAAAGAGAGAGGGGAAGCACCCCTGGTTAAAGTATGGAGCAGACAGCAGGCCCAGGCACGGGACTGGGGAAGACTGGATGGAGGAGGGGGTGCCGCGGGAGAAACCAAACCTTCCGTGTGAAGCTCAGGGGAGTTGAGCACCCTACCCTCCCCGGTCCCACCCCGGGCTTTCACCTGCCACGATGGCTTCCCGGTCCCCTTCCCGGTTAGGCCGGATCCGGATGAACTCCTGCCGCAGGAAGGGGGCCACATCCGTGTTGCTATTCACAAATATCCGGACGGGATTCTTCAAGGAGACAGAGGCCAGATCTTTCACCTGCCAGCCACAAAGACAGAGAGGCTGACTGGTCTGCCAGAGGGCAGGAGGGAGATGCTGCCCCAGCCCAGCCCAGCCCAGGGGCCTCTGTACTGTCTCTCCATTCCCCACGGCCCACCTCGTCCGTCATCGTGGCTGAGAAAAGCATGGTCTGGCGGTGGTGGGAGCACATGCGGATGATCTCCTTCATCTGCTCCTCAAAGTACTCGTCCAGCATCCTGGCCAACAGGGGAGGGGAGAGGTCAACAAAATGGGCTGGGCCTGCGTCTGTATCGACGAAGCACAGAAAACATACAGGAGATGTTTGCGTATCATCCCTAGCTACGTTTCAGGCTCACGTATTTCCTTATTTTATGAGTGTTACTTTATCCTTTTACCAATATTCACCAAGAATTACCATCTGGCCACATTTGCGTAATCTTTCTTTTTCCTTTTGCGAAATCATTTGCTTTTCAGTGGCAGGTATCACAACACCTGACCCCTAAATATTTCAGCACACGTTCCCTAAGGACAAGGATTCTCCCCTACACAGACACAATGTCATTATCACCATTAAGAAATTCAGGTAATCGAGGCTGCTGGCTGAATCCTCACCAGAAACACTGGCACTTTACCGGGGTTACTCCTTGAATCCTCAACAACATGAGGTTGGGTACTTAACCCCCACTTACAAACAAAAAGGATTTGCTTTGAGAATCTACATAATTGCTTCCCAATCTCAGGAAGTGACAGAGCCAGAATCTGACCTGCCTTCCCTCTTAACCATCACGTTACACACAGAGAAAGAGAGCCGGATAATCTGGGCGAAGATGGACAAAGGCGTGAACCTGACAGCTAAACTGGTGAGAGCTACGTAGGACCATGTGGAGTGCAGGTTCCCATCCAGGGGTGGGGCCCTGGGGACCCCAGCATTTCAGGTGTACCTGTCAGCCTCATCCAAGATGAGCACCTCGATGCTGCTCAGGTGGAAGGAAGGGCAGTTGTGGAGGTGATCGATGAGCCGGCCTGGGGTGGCGATGAGGATGTCAGGCGCTGCCCGAAGCGCTGCTTCCTGAGACTTCACGTCCAGGCCACCTGCAAAGAGCAGAGCCCACCAGGTGGGCAGCTGAGTCATTACCGTAAGGACTCGCTACCTGGAAGGACTGAGCCCTGCCACCCGCCAGGTCTCACGGCAAATGCAGAGCAAAAGGCAGAGGACAAGGCCAGCGGAGGCCCCACCCGCATGGATTTTACAGGACACTGGGAGAGATGGGTTAGTTAACTCCAACTGTACTAAATGCAAAAATCAAAAAAAGAGGACGACACAAAGGCACTGCGGAATAAAAGGAGCCACAGAATAGAACGAGTCAACCATCCAAGGACTGAGAGATGCAGCTGTGAAACCGATAATCTTTCTAAGTCACCTGTGACTTCCTACCGCATAAAGGGTAAAATGAAGACTGAGTGACTATCATATAACGTCATCAGAAAAAGCCTGCTCCAATTAATATTTGATTCAGTATTCATGCAAGACAAAAATTATATCCTAAATTTGTTGAGTACCAAGAAAAAAAGTGTTCTCAGTATTCTGAAGTTCCATTTTGCAAGGTTCCTCCCTCCCCGTCCCCCTCACTCTCTACTGTGGAAACGTCATCAGCCCCATGAAGGTTTTCCTACACCAGTCATCCTTCACGGTGGCACACATCCATTCTTCCCGTGTCAGCCTTCCAGGGGCAAACGGCCCTTAGCCAGACACTCACCCACAGCCAGGCAGGTGGTGATGCTGCAGAACTGGGCCAGCTGCTTGGTGACGGAGTGCACCTGGATGCCCAGTTCTCGGGTGGGAACCAGCACCAGCACGCGGGTCACTGGAGCCTGGCGGGGTTTGTAGATCAGGCGCTCCAAGACCGGCAGGGCAAAAGCTGCCGTTTTACCTGGAGGGAAGCGCAGCAGGAGCACAATAAGCAGAAGGGTGTGAAACACTCACAGGCCCAGGTGTTCACCTGCGTACAGAGAGCCTGCACATCTGCTCAGAGGGAAGTGAGGGAACTGAGTTTTCATAAAACTTTCTCTCTGGTTTTAAAATCACATGGTTAATGTAAAACATCTGGGAAATACAAAAAAAAAATTTTTTAAATCATCCACAGTTCAGCCAACCAGAGGTAAGCATTAACAAAACTATATTACCAATCACTTTTTATTAATGGACAGAAATATATAAAAATATACACTTTAATGCAATAATACTATATACTGTTTAGTAACTTCCCTTTATATATATATTTTCCCATTTCTTTATGTACTCTACTTTTAAATGAGTACATCGTGTTCTATTACATGATTATTTCTTCTCTATGACATGACTGTATGATTAACTGCACTAGTCCACAATGTTGTGATAAATATCCCTTCTATAAAATCTTTATTCCAATGACAGGGGCCTATCACGGGAGTGCCAAGAGGTCATGGTCACAGAGACACCCTGATAGAGCCCCTAAAACCTGTAACCTGTGACTACCCTATTTAAAAAAAGTAGAGAGCATTTAAAGAAAGAGAACATATATATAAGCATTACTTAGAAGGGAAGTTACTATACAGAATACATAGTGTCGTTGCATTAAAATGTGTGTCTGCGTATTTAGCAAAGCAGCCTTGTAGTCAGCCAGCCCTGAGCCTCTGCTCCGTTATGCGTCCTCCTCCTGCCGTCCCCCCGCCGCCACCCCAGCTCCCTGTCCTCGGTACCTGTCCCCGTGGCTGCGCAGGCACAGATGTCCTTCCCCAGCAGCCCCACAGGTATGCACGCCTTCTGGATGGGGGTGGGCTGCTTGAAGCCCATGGCTGTGATGGCCTGAAGAGAGAAGGTGGGACCAGACAGGAGGGGGAGGGGGTCTGAGCGTCAAACTAACAAGGCAGGTTTCCATCGGGTTTCAGTCCCTTCCCATCATTCAGTCCGTCTGGTGTGTGTATGTATATGTCGATATTCCAGGCACTGAGCACAGAGCAGGCAACAAAAGAAACAACCCTGCCCTTAGGAATCTTGGAGTCTGTGAGAAAAAAACAGGCCAAAACCAAACAGCTGTGATGTGAAGAGAAAAGCTGTGGGGAAAACCACAGCAGTTGAGCAGGCTAGGGAGGGCGGCAGGGAAGGGATGAGAGCGATTTCCAGGAAGGTGGCCAGGGTATACTGAGGAGAACCCTGAGAGAAGCGAAGAGCAGCCCAACCAGGTTTTTGGAACCATCTTCCAGGCAGTGGGAACACCAAGTGCAAAGGCCTTGAGGAAGAAGATGCCTGACCTGTGTGAGGGTCAGCGAGGAGGCCAGCGTGGCCAGAGCAGAACGGCTGCTGGGAAGCCTCATCAGAGGGGACCAGAAGGGGCAGGGCCGTACGCACAGGCCAGCAGGGGAAACCTCGCAAGAGCAGGCTCTCCAGCAGCTGTGTGGACAACGCAGTTCAGGGAGGCCACCAACCCAGCTTAGGGCAGAGAGCCCAGTTACGGGGCAACTGCAAGAATCCCATGGTTGACGAAAGTAGCCACTACCTTCAGCAGAGGACGGGAAAGGTTCATGTCCTGGAATGAGAGGTTTTCATCGTACTGAGATGCATCTTCAAAAAATCCTCCTGCTTCCTACACCAGAAAATCAAAAGACAAAGAGAATTCAGCAAAAGGGGCCTAAGAAAACTAAATGACCTGAAAATCCTTTCAGGTTGTAAAATAAGCTCCATACGGTTGTCCAAGCCCATGCTCACCTGTCCTTTCTTCTTTTTCTTCTTCCGCTCCTTTATTTTGAGTGTATCTATGGAGAAAAAGAGAGCAAATAATCAGGGCTCACACCTCCTGAGCACTCAGTCAGCTAGACACTGTCCTAAGTGCATTACCTGGACAGACACCTCACTGAAGCCACACCACGACCTGGGGGAGCTGCTGTCACCAGCGTCACCTCACAGAAGAGGAGGCTGTGCGGCTGGGAAGGTAAGTCACTCAGACGAAGGAAGCTTACCATGTTCCAGAGACCAGACTCCCAGTCACTGTGCTGTGTAATAATGCTTTAGCTCTGAACTTCATTTCTGCAAGAAGTTATTCATGGAGCAGCTACTACGTGGGTGGACTCATCTGAGGTGGGAGACCCATCACCCCAAATAAGTTTGAGTCACAGAAGTGCCAATTGCTGTGTGGGGCTGGAGATGAGGAAAAGAGTGAGCTTGGGACCTCCTTGGCAGTCCAGTGGTTAGAACTCACGGCTTTCACTGGGGCCTGGGTTTGATCTCTACTCAAGAGAACTAAGATCCTGCCAGCCATGTAGCATGGCCAAAAAAAAAAAAAAGAAAAAAAGATTTCCCTGGTGGTCCAGGGATTAAGACTTTGAGCTCCACCCCCCTAAAATAATTAATTAAAAAAAAAAAAAAAAAAAAGATTGCACTTGCAATCCAGGGGGCTCAGGTTCAATCTCTGGTCAGGAAAGATCCCACATACCTCATGGCATGAGCCAAGAGGGAAAAAAAAGAAAGACTGAACTCAGTCTGTGAAGTACAACAGCCCTAATAAAATCCCAAGGAAAAGAGAAGCTAAAAGAAAGGAGTTCAACATGGAGACATCTTAAATTTAACTGTGCAGAAGGGCATAAAATAATCTACAGAAGTCAAGACGAACACTCTGGTTTCCTGTCCCTGCTTCTCACAGCATCACCTACCTGCCTTGGTGAGGATGTTCTCATCCGCTGATGAGTAGTCAGTCTCTGATTCTTCATCTTCTGAGGCTTCTACATCTTTTCTTTCAAGGTCTTCCTCCTCCTCTGGTTCAGAGCCCTCCTTTGCTTCTTTCTCCTTCTCTGACTTTCCAGACTTGGCTTCTTTATCCTAGAAAAAGAAACTGTAATAAAGCAAGACGACTACACATTTTAGGCAATCAAGAACCTATGAACAATGTTATGCTCGCCACCCTGGGAGAATGCTATGTGGACTCTGAGTGAGTATTAACCACAGACACGCAGAGAAAGCCTGCCTGGACCAGCTGCACTGCGACCTAGGCTCAATGAGAAACAGGAGGGTTGTTCTGAGAGCAACGCTCAAGGCTGACCAACAAAGAGAAGTGATGCTTTGCTTACTCACCTCTGTTTTCCTTTTCTTTCGAACTTTCTCAATCTTCTCATCTAATGTTGTGGCAGCCCTCTACAAATAAAAATGAAGAGATGAAAAAGAAACATACATACGGGAAAGAGACAAAGCAAGCATCTTCTGAGGGTTGGTTCTGAGATGTTCAGTATAGAAAAAGCTCGTCTGTCCTTGGACAGATTGATCAATCTAGATTACTCACAATAAGGCAAACAAGCAAACAAAAAAACATTAAATAAATGGTCTGTTTGTTTAAAAAATACCTTTAAATTACCTGGAACCAATAAGGACATCCACATTCTAGAAAGTGTTGACTATTCAGAATGATACAATTACCAAGAGATGTCACATCATATCTGAATGAATGCTACTTGGAAAAAACTTTCCCCCTTGCCGATTGAACATAATTTAGCCTATCAAATAAAATATTGAAATCTGAGCAAATTCAGGGAATGATGGGTACTGCTAAAACTCTAGAAAGAGTAAGTAATGGCAGGCCCCCCTTCTGCACGCTCAAAGCACCTTAAACTGCTATGGTACTTACCATAACCACAATTAACTGTTTAATTATTTGTCTAGTTATTTTCTATCCTGCTAGAATGTAAGCTCTATAAGACTTAAGAATGTAAGTCTTCAATTACATGAATTTCATATGAAAAGAAAAAAAAATCCTTCCAAGATGACTTTGAAAAGGCAATGCTGTTTCATTTCAGTCAGAACAAGGACCAGCAGTTCAGTTCAGTTCATTCACTCAGTCACGTCTGACTCTGTGACCCCACGGACTGCAGCATGCCAGGCCTCCCTGTCCATCACCAACTCCCGGAGTTTACTCAAACCCATGTCCATCGAGTCAGTGATGCCATCCAACCATCTCATCTCTGTTGTCCCCTTCTCCTCACACCTTCAATCTTACCCAGCATCAGGGTCTTTTCCAGTCAGTTCTTCACATCAGGAGGCCAAAGTATTGGAGTTCCAGCTTTAACATCGGCCCTTCCAACGAATATTCAGGACTGATTTCCTTTAGGATGGACTGGTTGGATCTCCTTACAGTCCAAGGGACTCTCAAGAGTCTTCTCCAACACCACAGTTCAAAAGCATCAATTCCTTGGCACTCAGGTTTCTTTATAGTCCAACTCTCACATCCATACCTGACTACTGGAAAAACCATAGCTTTGACTAGACGGACCTTTGTTGGCAAAGTAGTGTCTCTGCTTTTTAATATGCTATCTAAGTTGGTCATAACTTTTCTTCCAAGGAGCAAGTGTCTTTTAATTTCATGGCTGCAGTTGCCGTCTGCAGTGATTTTGGAGCCCAAAAAAATAAAGTCTGGCACTATTTCCATTGTTTCCCCATCTATTTCCCATGAAGTGATGAGACTGGATGCCAGGATCTTAGTCTTCTGAATGTAGAGTTTTAAGCCAATTTTTTCCCTCTCCTCTTTCACTTTCAAGAGGCTCTTTAGTTCTTCTTCATTTTCTGCCACAAGGGTGGTGTCATCTGCATATCTGAGGTTACTGATATTTCTCCTGGCAGACCAGCAGTCTGGATTAAACTGCTCTGAGCAGGCAATAATTCTCTCTGAAGCACATGAAATGGAAAAAACTTTCAAGCATCTTCTAGCTTGTTAATAACCACATTCAAAGGAAAGCACAGGATTTTGGCAAATAAGCAGATGACAACAACATTTGTGGTGGTTTTGCCTGTGATGTGTGGGAACCAGGAATCCTAAACACTAAAGTCACCTGAGATCACCTGACAAGTGACAGAGAGTAACAGTCTCTGGGGACTGCATCAAGCCTTCAGAAACCCCACTACCAAGGAAATCTGCTGGACTGTTCTTTGTAATAAACTGACATTAAAAAGGTTTCTTTCTAGAGGAATGAACATCTAGAAAAGAGACCATTTTAACACAGCTATGTCCATTTTTTAGTCAAGCAATTTATATGTGACATTTGGTATTCCTACAACACTGGATCCTGAAACCCAGTGTCCAACCTTAACTGTGTCCGATTCTCGGCCTGGAACTGCCTATCACTGTCAATCTCACCTTCTTCTTCAGCTGGCTTAGGACATCAGCCATGGCCCAGCTGCCATCGTACATTCCCTCCTTCTCAGTGAAAACAAAGTCAGGGTTGAAATCAGCGCTGCGGTTCTTTTGTAAGGCTTTCTGCTTTCTGCCCAGCACAATGGGCCCCTGGGAAGAGGAAGAAGGATGACTATGGGACTAAGATGAAAGAACACCAGAAAGAGAAGAAGGAAATGAGGGACTTCCTTGGTGGTCCAGTGGCTAAGACCCCACCCTCCCCATGCAGGGGACCCGGGTTCAATCCCTGGTCAGGGAACTAGATCCCAGATGCAGCAACTAAAGATCCCTGTGCTATACAGAAGGACCTTGTTGCTTCTCCATCTTATATATATAATAGTTTGCATCAGCTAATCCCAAATTCCTAATCCGTCCCTCCCCTGCAACAAGTCTGCTCTCTATATTTGTGTCATATTTTAGATTCCACATGTAAGCGATAACTTTTCTATGACAGTTTTCCATTCACGAAGTGAAAAGATCATTCTGGCTGCTAAGTGGAAAATACACTGTGGGGGAAGAGGGAGGCGAGAGAAACAGCTAGAGACCAGGTATATTAAGACTGTAGGTAACCAGGTACACGATGGTAGTGGGCTGGACTAGGGTGGAAGCAGTGTGGACTGAGCCCAGAAGTCGCTGAAGAGAGATTTCCAAGGTAGCCTACAGAGCATTGGAGGGGAGAGAGGAGAAGGAAGCTGCATGACTGCAGGGTTTCTGGTGTGAGATGGAGCAGGTTGGCAGGGTGAGGGAGACCCAAGAGTTCAGTTTTGAAAAAACTGAACCCTTAGAGGCCAAGGGACCCCCAAACGGAGGTGTCAGTAAGCAGATGAGGCCACAGAGGGGGAAATACTTGAGCTGGATCTTTAAAGGGTGAGCACCTTTCCAGGACACCTATGCCTTTTTAATCGCCATCCTGCTTAAGTCTCTTAACTCCCCCAAGCAACATAAGCTTCAGGAGAGCGGTTTCCTTGTCTACTCTGTTCACCGCTATGCCCTGGATGCTCAACACTAGGTGTCGCACACGTAAATCAGTTCAATCAGTACTGACTTAATGAATGCATGGATAACACGGCTCCTTGAATAAGAAACCAGGACTGACTCCGTCTCTGGATCTCTGACACAGGCCTGGATTAAACTTCAGTTCAGTGAATGGGTACGGAGCTCACCAAGGCGACACAGAATGGCACGGGCACAGGTGAGGAAAGGCTAGTGGCAACCACCGGGGGTCCAGGTGAGGCCCAGGGACACTTGGCAGCCAGGCAGAGGATACCGAGGACCTGGGGGCAGGGACCTGAGGCACGGCGGAGAAGGGAAGCAGTCAAGGACAGCGACTGCCTGCCGCCGCGCTGCCACCCCGATCGGCCAGTACCTCCTCCTCCTCGTCCTCAGAGTCAGTTTCCGGCTCCACCTGCACGTCCTCATCTTCGCCTATGGTCCGGATGAAGCCCAGCTCCGAGAGCATGGTGCCTCGGCAGCCACTTCCGGAAAGCAGCGCGGTGCGCCGGCCGACTCGCACACTTCCGCGCCCCTCGCGTCGTCACTGCGAACGTGCTGACGTCACTTCCCCTCGGCGCCCTCCTCCGCCGGCGCCCCCCCACCCTCTGGGAGCGCGCATGCGTGCTTTGCGTGACGAAATGAAGAATCGTTAAATTCTGTTTTGTTGGTGCTTGGAAAACGGTGAGGTGGTTGGAGGCGTGTGTGAGGAGGAAGTCTACAGAGATGCGTGGATAAGCCCCATATATATCTGTACAAAGAATTGTGAAAGAAAAATACAGTAAAAAGTTACTAGTGATTGTCTCTGGGTGGTAGAATTCATAGGTGATTTTTATTTTCGTCTTAGATTTTTTTTTTCCCACAATAAACATTTATTTTCATCAGTTCGGTCGCTCAGTCGTGTCCGACTCTTTGCGACCCCATGGACTGCAGCACGCCAATCCTCCCTGTCCCTCACCAACTCTCGGAGCTTACTCAAACTCATGTCTTTTTATTTTCATAAAAAAGAAAATAAGAATAGATAACACCTATAACATTTACTCTGTACCAAGTAATGATCTAAGCACTTTTACAGGTATCAACTAATCCTCACCGCAGTTCTCGCAGAAGGTACCATTACTGTCGCTTTGCCATTTTACAAATGAAGAGACTGAAGGCTCAGACAGGTTCCCAAGGTCACAGAGCCAGTGAACTAGAGAGCCAGGATTATAATCCAGGCAGGGGCTCGAGGGTACTTAGGAAAGAAGATCTCACAATTTACCAAGAAATTTCCATCTCTGCTTGCAGATATCTTACTGAATCTTAACTTTACTTAAACACACCTCCTGCATGAAGTCTTCCTTAACTACCCATCCTCCTTAATAGCTATTTGCTGCTTCCGTATTAACACTCTACTTGCAGCAGAGTAGTAGTTATGGTGTAGAAGTAGGTTCAGTTATCTTTTTTTTTTTTTTACTTTTTTTTTTTTTGGCCACACCTTGTAGCTTGTCAGATCTTAGTTCCTCAACCCAGGATTGAACCCCAGGCCTTCCACCCTGAAAGCGTAGGAGTCTCAACCCACTGGACCACCAGGGAAGTCCTAAGTCCTAAGATTTCCTTCTTTTTAATGGCTGAGTAACATTTCATCGTGTGTATATACAATGTTTTCTTCCTTCATCCACCGATGGACACTTAGGCTGCTTTCATGTCTTGGCTGTTGTTAATAATGTTGCTATGGATATGGAGGTGCAGATATGGTTTTGAGTTAGTGTTTTCATTTCCTTTGGGTAAATAACTGGAAGTGGAATTGCTGGGTCATACAATTCAGTTCAGTTCAGTCGCTCAGTCGTGTCCGACTCTGCAACCCCATGAACGGCAGCAGTTCTATTTTTAATATTTTGAAGAAACTTCATACTGTTTTCCATAGCAGTTGTACTAATTACATTACCACCAACAGTGCATAAGGAGTCCTTATTTTCTCCACAGCTTCACCAACAGTTGTTCTTTCTTGGCTTTTTGATGATAGCTGTTCTAACAGGTGTAAGGTGATACCACCTTTTGGTTTCGATTTGCATTTCCCAGATGATTAATGATATTGAACACCTTTTCATGTATGTAACCATTGGCCATCTATATGTCTTCAATGGAAAAAATGTCTATTCAGATTTTTAATCAGATTTTCTGGGGTGTTTGCTATTGAGTTGTGTGAGTTCCCTATATATTTTGGGTATTAATTAGACTCTTACTGGATATATGATTTGCAAATATTTTCTCCCATTTGGTATGTTGCTTTTTCATTTTGTTGATGGTTTTCTTTGCTGTGCAAAAACTTTAAAAAAATTTATTTTTGGCTATACTGGGTCTTCAATGCTGCAAGAGCTTTTCTCTGGTTTCGGAGAGCAGGGGCTTCTCTTTGCGGTGGTACATGGATTCTCACCTTCCGATGAGCTCTCTTACTATGGAGCAGGGCTTCTGGCCATGTGGGCTTCAGCAGTTGCAGCCCTTGGCTCCCACACTCTAGAGCACAAGGTCGGTACTTGTGGCACAGGGCCTTAGTTGCTCCCCAGCATGTGGGGTCTTCCTAGACCAGGGATTGAACCCATTTCTCATGAATTGGCAGGCGGATTATTTACCACTGACCCACCAGGGAAGCCCTGTGCAAATGCTTTTTAAGTTTGATATAGTCCCACATGTCTGTTTTTGTTTTTACTGTCAAATCTAAAAAATCATCACCAACACTGATGTCAGGGAGCTTACGGCCTATGTTTTCTTCCAGAGGTTTATGGTTTAGGGTCTTAGATTCAAGCCTTTAATCCATTCTGAGTTAATATTGTGTGTGGTGTGAGACAGTAGTCCAGTGTTATTATTTTGCTTGTTGTCGTTCAGTTTTCTGAATACTATTTATTGAAGAGACTGTCCCTTCCCCATTGTATATTCTTGGCTCCACTGTCATAAAACCATTAACCATATATATTTGTGGCTTTATTTCTGGGCATTCTATTTGGTTCCATTGATCTATGTGTCTTATTTATATCAATACCATACTGGTTTGGTTACCATAGCTTTGAAATATAATTTTAAAACCAGGAAGCAGAATACCTCCAACTTTGTTCTTCTTTCTCAAGATTTCTTTGGCTATTTGGGGGTCTTAAACAATTCAAAGTACTCCAGTACTTTGGCCACCTCATGCAAAGAGTTGACTCATTGGAAAAGACTCTGATGTTGGGAGGGATTGGGGGCAGGAGGAAAAGGGGACGACAGAGGATGAGATGGCTGGATGGCATCACTGACTCGATGGACATGACTTTGAGTAAACTCCAGGAGTTGGTGATGGACAGGGAGGCCTGGCATGCTACAATTCATGGGGTCACAGAGTCGGACACGACTGAGAGACTGAACTGAACTGAAACAATTCTTTATGTTAAATTTTCTGTGTTAAAATAATTAGTATAGTTTCTGTCTTGTAACTGAACTTTGATACATAAGCCAATATATATATATACATATATATACAGATAAGCATACACAATCATGTACATCAGAGTGCTATTTATAAAGGTAAAAACTTGTACATGACCCTACTGTGTAACAGTGACAAAATAGTTCACTCAATTGTGGTACATTCTTGCTAAGAAAAACTGTTCAGTTCAGTTCAGTCGCTCAGTCATGTCTGACTCTTTGTGACCCTGTGAATCGCAGCACACCAGGCCTCCCTGTCCATCACCAACTCCCAGAGTTTACTCAAACTCATGTCCATCGAGTCGGTGATGCCATCCAGCCATCTCATCCTTTGTCATCCCCTTTTCCTCCTGCTCCCAATCCCTCCCAGCATCAGAGTCTTTTCCAATGAGTCAACTCTTCGCATGAGGTGGCCAAAGTATTGGAGTTTCAGCTTTAGCATCAGTCCTTCCAATGAACACCCAGGACTGATCTCCTTTAGAATGGACTGGTTGGATCTCCTTGCAGTCCAAGGGACTCTCAAGAGTCTTCTCCAACACCACAGTTCAAAAGCATCAATTCTTCGGCGCTCAGGTTTCTTCACAGTCCAACTCTCACATTCATACATGACCACTGGAAAAACCATAGCCTTGACTATGTTTTGTTGGCAAAGTAATGTCTCTGCTTTTCAAGATGCTATCTAGGTTGGTCATAACTTTCCTTCCAAGGAGTAAGCATCTTTTAATTTCATGGCTGCAATCACCATCTGCAGTGATTTTGGAGCCCCCCCAAATAAAGTCTGACACTGTTTCCACTGTTTCCCCATCTATTTCCCATGAAGTGATGGGACCAGATGCCATGATCTTTGTTTTCTGAATGTTGAGCTTTAAGCCAACTTTTTCACTGTCCTCTTTCACTTTCATCAAGAGGTTTTTGAGTTCCTCTTCACTTTCTGCCATAAGGGTTGTGTTGTCTGCATATCTGAGGTTATTGATATTTCTCCCTGCAATCTTGATTCCAGCTTGTGCTTCTTCCAGCCCAGCATTTCTCATGATGTACTCTGCATATAAGTGAAATAAGCAGGGTGACAATATACAGCCTTGACGTACTCCTTTTCCTATTTGGAACCAGTCTGTTGTTCCATGTCCAGTTCTAACTGTTGCTTCCTGACCTGCATATAGGTTTCTCAAGAGGCAGGTCAGGTGGTCTGGTATTCCCATCTCTTTCAGAATTTTCCACAGTTTATTGTGATCCACACAGTCAAAGGCTTTGGCATAGTCAATAAAGGAGAAGTAGATGTTTTTCTGGAACTCTCTTGCTTTTTCAATGATCCAGCAGAAAACTGTAGACATTAAAAAATATGTAACTCCATTTATGCTAACATGGAATAATATCTAAGATACCATAAGAAAGCAGATTATAAGACAACATGTGTGGTAAGATTCCACTATTAAACAGTTGGTATTTTGTGCTTTTTGCTGCTGTGGATTCACCAGAAGCAGTCAGTGAGATGTTAGGCCCATCAAGGAAGGTTAAATTCAGAGAACCAGAGGAGAAAGCAGCAGAGGTGTGTGGCTTCAAGCTTGTGAGAAGAGTGTTGTCCAATGTTTATGTTGGGTTGTAGGTTTTCTAAAACTAGTAAGAGGTGGAAGCTCCTGCTTTGAGTTGAAAATGGACAACTAATCCAATCCCTGAAAGTTGTTTATTGGTCAGTGAAATGATTAAATGTATGTGTCAACTTGAGTGGGCCAGGAAATGTCCAGATATTGGATCAAACATTCTAGGTATTTCTGTGAGAGTGTTTTGGGGTGAGATTAACACTTAAATCACTTGATTGAGTAAAGCAGATTATCCTCCATAAGGAACCTAATCCAGTCAGTTGAAGGCCTGAATAAAACAAAAGACTGACCCTTTTTTCCTGTGGTCATGTATGGATGTGAGAGTTGGAATGTGAAGAAGGCTGAGTGCCGAAGAATTGATGCTTTTGAACTGTGGTGTTGGAGAAGACTCTTGAGAGGCCCTTGGACTGCAAGGAGATCCAACCAGTCCATCCTGAAGGAGATCAGCCCTGGGATTCCTTTGGAAGGAATGATTGTAAAGCTGAAACTCCAGTACTTAGGCCACCTCATGCGAAGAGTTGACTCATTGGAAAAGACTCCTTTGCTGGGAGGGATTGGGGGCAGGAGGAGAAGGGGATGACAGAGGATGAGATGGCTGGATGGCATCACTGACTTGATGGACGTGAGTCTGGGTGAACTCCAGGAGTTGGTGATGGACAGGGAGGCCTGGCGTGCTGCGATTCATGGGGTCGAAAAGAGTCTGACATGACTGAGCGACTGATCTGATCTGATCTGCTCTGACCCTTCCCTGTTTAAGGTGGAGCTAGTTAGTGGTAAGAACTGGAGACGTGGGTTCCATCCCTGGGTTGGGAAGATCCTCTCGGGTAGGAAATGGCAACCCCACTCCAGAATCCTTACCTGGAAAATTCCACGGACAGAGGAGGGCTACAGTCCATGAGGCTGCAAAGACATGACTCAGCACCATACCACATCTTAGTATGGTGAATTCTTAGTAAGAGAGAATTCTTCCTGCCTCGGGCATTTATTGAACTGGAACTGGAATCCTCCCGATTCCAAAACAACTTCCAGCCTTCAGACTCCAACTAGGACATTGGTTCTATAGATTTTGGACTTACCACACATGATTACATGAACCGCTTTCTGATAATCTCTATCTCTCTCCAAGTCTTCCTCTGTCTCTCTATCTATATCTCTATAAAATATCTCTAGATAGATGGATGGATAAATGTATAGGAAGGAAGGAAGGAAAGGAAAATATCCTAACCCTTCATCACATCTCTGGAATGCTGCTTCCCTCCCATTGGCCAAAGTTCAGTCTGTGGGCATACCTACCTGCAAAGAGGCTGAGAAATACAGATTTTATCCTGAGCAACCATATGCCCAACTAAAATTCTGTGGAAGAAGTGGACAAGAGCTATTGGGGGCAACAGGAAATCTGTCACAGTCAAGAGGTATATACACCCCACTTTATCTCTGGAAGGAGGATAAAATGACAGGTGAGCTTTAGTTCCTTACAGTTTTTTTTTAATACTTGATTTTTAAATAACTGAACATATGATTAGAGGAGGGGGGTAAGCACTGTCACTCTTTTCAGTTTGAGAGGGAAATACAGTTTGAATAAAAGACATGGTAAAATGATACCAAGAGGGGCTTACCTAGTGCTTCAGTGGCTTAGACTCCGTGTTCCCAATATAGGGGGCCCTGGGTTCCATCCCTAGTCAGGGAGCTAGATCCTGTATGCCGCAACTAAGATCCAGCACAGCCAAATAAATAAATGATACCAAGAGCAAAGGCAATCCTTAAAGAAACACATCTGCTTTCAGAAGGTCTTGAGCAGTGTTCCCAAGGCAGTAAAACTTCCCTGGAAATGCTGCTTCCTTTAGCAACCCTGTTTGGTTCTCTGCACCTACAGATACTATCTGCATTGACGTGTGTCTACTTGCCTCAGTCCTGGTGCGCCAGACTGTGTTCTGGGAGCGCTGTGTGTCTCCCTGCACTGCGTATGGTGCCCCCAGGGGCTTAGGCCTCCCTATATGTGTATTAGCCCAACCCAGGCTGCCTTCACATCTTAATTCCCTGAAGTGATTTGCCATGGATAAGATCTGGGTAGATGTGGAAATCTTAACAACCTTGACCAAGAACGAGCAAGTCCTCTGAAATCCTTGGAAGTCAAAGATTGGCAGCTTGCTGTACTTGCCTGTAAAAATCCATCTTGACTCTCACTCCAACTCTCCCCGTCACCATCCACACTCAATTTTTTATCTGCTTTCCAAACCAAAATCTAAGAAGAGCAGACTGGAAAAAGGAAAAAAAATTGATTTATTTTTCTCCCTGGGGGTCTAGCATCAGTCCCAGATCTTTAGGTGCATTTAGAAGAACCAAGTGTTCGCTGTCCAGTTCAAAGCAGAGAGTTTCCTACCGATGTTATTCTCAGAGAGTTGAAGTGAATGTTCTCAACATTTGTGAATGTTCTCAACATTCTACTTCTGAACCATGGTACCAGCTTAAGATTGGTTTGTTAATGTCATGTTTTTATTAATTCCACAAATATTTATTGAGCTCCTGTTTTGCTCCAGCCTCCCTTCTACACACTGGGTGTATTGCCCTCTCATCAGAACCAGCCATTCTCATGAAGTTGAAGTGTAGCCTTCCTAATGGTGCTGTCATATCCTCATTGTACAGGTGAAGAAACTGAGACACAGGGAGATGAAAGAAATTGCCCAAGGTCACACCCATGGTAGGTTGTAGAACCAGTTCAGTTCAGTTTAGTCACTCGGTCCTGTCTGACTCTTTGCAACCCCATGGACTGCAGCACCCCAGGCCTTCCTGTCCATCACCAAATCCCAGAGTTTACTCAAACTCATGTCCACTGAGTCGGTGATCCCATCCAACCATCTCATCCTCTGCCGTCCCCTTCTCCTCCCACCTTCAATCTTTCCCAGCATCAGGGTCTTTTCAAATGAGTCAGCTCTTTGCATCAGGAGCCTGAAGTATTGGAGTTTCAGCTTCAACATCAGTCCTTCCAATGAACATTCAGGACTGATTTCCTTTGGATGGACTGGTTGGATCTCCTTGCAGTCCAAGAGACTCTCAAGAGTCTTCTCCAACACCACAGTTCAAAAGCATCAATTCTTCAGTGCTCAGCTTTCTTTATAGTCCAGTAGAAACAGGTTATAAGTAAGATGAAGAAACCAAGGGAGGTTGATACGGGGACTGTTCCAAAGCAGAGAACTGAAGGTGAAGAAAGGCACCAAATGAAGCTTTCTTGGAAATCCTCCCCACCCACCCCAGCCCTAGGCACCTACTAATCTACTTTCTGTCTCTGTGGATTTGCCTCTTCTGGAAAATTCATGTAATTGTATGATATTTTGACTGGCTTCTTTCATTAGTTTTTCCCCCCAGGTTCATCCATGTTGAGGCATGTATCATTACTTCATTCTTTTATACACAGCTCAATAATCCACTGTATAGATATGCCAGGTTTCATTTATTATCTGTTTTTGTAGGGTGATTTTAATGGTATGTGAATTACATCTCAGTTGAAAATAAAGCAATAGATTATAACCTGTTCAATACAAGAGAAAAATAAATTGAAAGTCTTTATCTGTACAAACTACTGTGCATAAAATAAATAAGGTACAAGGATATATTGTACAGCACAAGGGCTGTAGCCAATATTTTATAATAATTGTAAATGGAGTATAATCTTTAAAAATTCTGAAACACTGTGTTTTACACCTGAAACATGAAATATTGTACATTAACTATACCTCAATGAAAAAAATTTTTTAAAGAAAGAAAAGTCCGATGAGGAATCTGATATTTACCTAACTTCAAAGTGCCTCTCTACAAAATACATAATAAAAAGGAAAAAAGAGTAACTATACAGATGTGAAGCCCAGCAGATGCCACCTGAATCAAGCGTGCAGAGTGAACACCATCAGTTCAGTTCAGTTCAGTCGCTCAGTCGTGTCTGACTCTTTGCGACCCCATGAATCGCAGCACGCCAGGCATCCCTGTCCATCACCAACTCCCGGAGTTCACTCAGACTCACGTCCATCGAGTCAGTGATGCCATCCAGCCATCTCATCCTCTGTCATCCCCTTCTCCTCCTGCCCCCAATCCCTCCCAGCATCAGAGTCTTTTCCAATGAGTCAACTCTTCGCATGAGGTGGCCAAAGTACTGGAGTTTCAGCTTTAGCATCATTCCTTCCAAAGAAATCCCAGGGCTGATCTCCTTCAGAATGGACTGCGAGGGGACAAATCACAGTCCCTTGTCACCTGGCCAGATGTCAGTGAGAACATTCCATTGTTGGTGTTTCATTTTCCTGCCAAAAACCTGAATAGAATCATGAGGAAACCTCAATTAAACCCAGATGGAGGAACATGTCACAAAACAGTTGCCCTGCAATCTTCAAACGTGTCAAGGACAAGAAAGTTGAGGAAAGACTGACGAACTGTTCCACATGGAAAGAAAGAGAACAATCCGAATGCAAAGATGTTATAGCTGGAAGTTACATTATTTGGCATATTGGCAAATCTGAAGGGGGTCTGAGGATTAGATTATAGTTCTGTATCATATTAATTTTATTTGGATGTGTGTATCACATAGCAGAAAGTCCTTATTGTAGGAAATACGCACTAAAGTGTTTGGGATGATGAGGTATCAAGTTATCCTTTACCCTCAAATGGTTCAGGACAAAATATCTGAACCATATTTGCAACTTTTTCTCTGCAAATCATATTGTTTTTAAAAATCCATACACCAGTTTCCACTGACCCTACACGCCACAACTGCTGAAGCCCGGGCACCCAGAGCCCATGTGCTGCAAGTAGAGAAAAGCCCCTGCAGCAACAAAGACCCAGCACAGTCAAAAATAAAAAAAGATAAAAATAAATAAATTTTTAAAAAAGAAGAAAGAAAATCATCCATCCATACTGTTAAAAAAAATTTGTACGCCATTTTCCAATGTGGTTTCATACTTTCTGAATTATTTTAACATTAATCTTCATTTTATAATCTCATATCTCATTGAATATTAATAACATCTACCATTTATATAGCATTAAATTCTTTATACATGTGTGACAATACGCATGAAAACCCTATAATTTATCATATCACATAGAGTTCAGAAACCTGCTCTAACTTAAGTAAGAAAAGGAATTGACTGGAAGGATGTGAGATATATGGCAGGCTCTGTTGGAAATAGCTCCTCCACTTAATAAAAGTTTGTTGATCTTGGGCAAGTGACTTAACTACTCTGCCTCAGTTTCTGCATCCATAAAATGGAAGAAATTATAGTACCTACCTCGTAAGATTGTTGTCGGGAGTTAATTAGGACACGTAAAGCACTTAAAAGAGTACCTGACACATAGTGTTCCTCCATAAATAGTATTTATTATCGTTACCTGACTTGTCCAAAGAAACCAGTGAGTGGCCAGTGCAGGACTTGAACTGAAGTCCATTGGAAACCAAAACCTGAACTTACCAGAGACACTTTGTCCCAACATCAACCGAGCCATGGTTCCCCCTCTCTTCTCCTAAACCTTGATGCAAACTGAAGGATGTTCCTTCTTCCGCCCCAGAAGCAGTTACTTCCTTTTGCATTCTCCTAAGCACTGATAAACAAAAACTTGTCAAGCCAGCTCCACCCTTTCAGAAGCTCTGTCTGTGTCCACACCCTCCAGAAACTTTTGCTTCCCTGGTACACTTTGTTTGCCTTGAAAGTGAAAGTGAAGTCACTCAGTCGTGTCCGACTCTTTGCAACCCTGTGGACTGTAGCCCACCAGGTTCCTCCGTCCATGGGATTCTCCAGGCAAGAATACTGGAGTGGGTTGCCATTTCCTTCTCCAGGGGATCTTCCCGACCCAGGGATCGAACCCAGGTCTCCCGCATTGCAGGCAGACACTTTAACCTCTGAGCCACCAGGTAAGCCTTTGTTTGCCTTGGGTAATGTTATTCTTTTAAGTATGGAGGACATTTAATCTAAGTAATACTGTTCATGATCTTTGATCTAGGGCTGCAACAGTACAGCTATGAGTAACAAACTTGCTTCATGCAATGTCTATCTATTACTCTTCCTTCTCATGCGTGTGTGCTAAGTCGGTCCAGTCATGTCTGACTCTCCGCAACCCTGTGGACTGTAGTCCACCAGTCTCCTCTGTCCATGGGATTCTCCAAGCAAGAATACTGGAGTGGGTTGCCATTTCCTCCTCCAGGAAATCTTCCTGATCCAGGGACTGAACCCACAGCCCTTATGTCTCCTGCATTGGCAGGTGGATTTTTTTACCACTAGTGCCACCCGGGAAGCCCCTTCTTTCTCAGATTTGATGGGAAGTATCAGGTTAGCATCTGAAAGAGTAATGTAATTCCCTGGAAGATGTAGTATCAATCATGTTTTAAATTTTCTGTATTTTTCTGATGTTTTGATATCTTAAAAACACAACTGCCTCATGGTCCAGGGATTAAGAATCTGCCTGCCGATGTGGGGACATGAGTTCAATCCCTGATCCAGGAAGATCCCATATGGCACAGAGCAACCAAGTCCATGTGCCACAGCTACGGAACCCGCACTCTAGAGCCTGCAAACCGCAACAGCTGAGTCCATGTGCTGCAGCCAATGAAGCCCGTGAGCCTAGAGCCTGTGCTCTGCAATGAGAGAAGCCACTGCAATGAGAAGCCCACGCCCTGCAATAAAGAGTAGCCCCAACTCACCACAACTAGACAAAGCCTGCACACAGTGACCAAGACCCAGTGCAGCAACCCCCCCCCCCAAAAAAAAAAAAACTTGTTGATGGGGAAGAGACTGCTCCTCCCAGGGCTGCTCAATCCTTAAAGATAGCAAAGGGCTCAGCTCAGAGCACATCTTTCATACACAAGCCAACGAATCTCTAGGCTGTAACTCTAATCACCTCCTTATCTAACTCACTCATCAAGTCAATACACTCAGCAAACCAACATTTCCCCTACCCTACATCATCCCAAGGCTAAGTGTAATATTAGGAATGATAGAGAAGTAATTTTTCAAGGTCTTTTAATTGACAAAAGCAGTTAGTCAGCCAAAGTGCATTTCATCTACATGATATACCTGTGGTCTTGCTACAGCAGTAGTTCGAACACAACAGAAGGCGTAAGAACCAAAATTCTCTGCTTTGTAAATACAATTCTATGATAGGAAAACAGTTGTGTGCTTTCTGATAGCTCTAGAGTTTGAGAACCTGACAATATAGAATTTTCCCCCACCACCAACAGCAAGAAGAAGAAAGAGGAGGAGGGGGAGGCAAAGAAAGAGAGAGAAAGGGAAGAAATAAGAGAAAAGTTGGTTCCCCATCTAAGTGTAAGGTTCTAAGGAACAGATTTCCACTCCCCCCATCCCCTCTGCCAGAATAAGATAGAAAAATTCTGTGTTCTGAAGGGACAGTGTTTTCTAACCCAAAGTTCTATACCCAGCCAAATTATCCATGAACTGTGAGGATAGAATGAAGACATTTCCAGATATGTAATCTCGCAAAATCTTCTCTTTCTCAGAAAGTGAATGGAGCATGAGGGAGAGAGCCATGAAAAAAGGAACTTAGGGAATCCAGGAAACAGGAGATCCAGCTCAGGAAAGAGGCAAAAGGAAGGGTTAGTGCTGCCCCTTCTAGCAGGCTAGAGAGGAATCAGTCCCAATCAGAGCAAGAGAACAGAGAAGCACGGGGGAAGTCTCCAAGACAGAGAAAAAGAAAAATACTAATAGGCTATCTTATGTATTTGAACCTATTGAGAGGTTTCTATTCCTGTCAGCGACTCTGTGGGTTGACTGGTGATAAGCACATAGAAAACGAAGTGTAGCCAATTTGTTGAACAGATGGGACCTATGAGGTGTAGGCAAAAAAGAAGTTTATTCTTGGATGCAAAGTTTATTCTTCGCATCTTCAGATTGTCTCTGGGAAGACAGTTCTTCCCTCATACCCATTTGATAAAGTCTAGGGCAAACCTCACTCTGAGGTAATAAAACTCTCATCACTTAAAACCCCCAGACAGTCTCAGTTCAGTAATTATAATGTCCCCTCTTATGCATTCTGCTGAATCACATGAACTTGTCATTCTTGTGAACATAGGTGGTTGAATACTGGCAGTTTCACTTGATTCGCTCTAATGAGTCAAAACTTTCCAATTTATTTAAAATAAAATCATCTTCCCTTCTGTCTCTTTGGACTGGTCACCTGAGGTGAGAAGGGTTAGCCTGGTGGGCTTCTCTGTTTCCCCACCCAGGCCTTCCACCACCCTCCTCCACTCAGGAGTCAGCCTGTGGTGCCTCCAGGAATGAAGCGGGCTGTGGAGGCAAAAGAGAAGAGGCGATGTGGGTGCTCTGTGACCTTGGCAGGCGTTCACAAAGAACTCTACCTCTTCAATCTGTGAGGCTCCAGAGACACTCCTCCACCCCACCCCACCCCACCTACCAGCCTGCATTCTACTCCATGGGTGGGGCCTTGGTCAACCTGAAGACCCCTCGAGTTGATGACTGCTTACAATTCTGCCTTTAGCCCCCAGCCATCCAACCTCTTTTGATGGGGTCACCTCACACCACAGGGCAAACCTCTCAGGAAAGATGCAAGCTGGTGTTTGCCCAGCACAGCCCAATCTGGTCCTCGGGACACTGTCCTGCACCCTTGAACGCCACCTCCCCGTGCCCTCTGCCTCCGTCAAAGCAATTAGCCAGCCTCGGTGCCTTTTGTCTACGCCTCTCGGCATGAGTCAGAGAGCACTCACTGTGTCACCTGGGCTTCCTGAGACTCAGCAAGCTCTTCAAGAGGTCTTACCGAAGTGCCTTTCTTTAGGCGCAAAGAAAAAACACCTTTCTCCTCCCCTCCCCACAAACGAGCAGATGTATTATCACATCTCATTCTCTCCAAACTTTTTTTTTTTAATAATCTCTGGAAATTTCAACCTCAGCCCTTTCATGCTCTTGAATGGGTAAGGGACCAAAGATAAAAATCAGTTTTTTTTTTTTTTTTTAATTTAGTAGGTTTAATTTATTATTTTTTTAGAGCAGTTTTAGGTTCACAGTAACATTGATCAAAAGGTAGAGAAATGTTCTGTGTATGCTCTGACTGAACAGATCCATAGCTTCCTCCACTGTCAACCTCCTGTACCAGACTGGTACATGTGTTACAATCATGAACCTACTCGGGGATTTCCCAGGCAGTCCAGTGGTTAGGACTCTACGCTTCCAATGTAGGAGGCATGGGTTCAATCCTAGTTGGGGAACTAAGATCCCTCACGCCACTTGTAGTGACCAAAACAACAACAAAAACCTACACAGCCATTATTATCAAAGTCCATAATTTACATTAGGATTCACTCTTGGTGTTATATATTCTATATAATACCACATGGTATCACATGGTATCTATTTGAAAAGATATATAATGGCATGTACCCACCACAATGGGGCTTCCCTAGTGGCTCAGCTGTAAAGAATCTGCCTGCAATACAGGAGCTACAGGAGATGTGAGTTCAATCCCTGGGAGGATCCCCTGGAGGAGGCATGGCAATCCACTCCAGTGTTCTTGCTTGGAAAATCCCATGGACGGAGGAGCCTGGCAGGCTACAGTCCATGGGGTCACAAAGAGTCAGACATGGCTGAAGCAACTGAGCACGCACGCATCCACCATTATAGTGTCGTGCAGAATAGTTTCACTGCCTGAAAAATCCTCTGTGCTCTTTTTATTCATCCTCCTTCCCTCCAAGCCCCAGGCAACCATTAATCTTCTTCTAACAGTCTCCATAGTTTTGCATGTTCCAGAATGTCATACAGTTGAAATCACATGGTATGTAATCTTTCCAGATTGGCTTTTTCTCAGTAATTTGCATTTAAGTTTTCGTCATGTCTTTTCATGGATTGATGCCTCATTTCTTGTTAGTGTAGAATAACAGTCCATTGTTTGAATGTACCACAGTTTATCTCTTCATTTACTGGAGGACATGCTTCCACATTTTGGCAATCACGGATAAAGCTGCTGTAACCAGTTTTTAATCACCTCTTTTACAAGTCCCGCCTGGGTGGATTTAACTTTGGAATGGGGAAGCATCAGTTGAAACTGAGACTGAAATAGTTCTCTATTACATCCTGTTACATGAGGAAATGAAAAATCAAGGCAAATAATAACTTCAGGGAAGGAAATGTATGTAAGAAATGCAATTGAACCATAATACTCTATATAATCAGTGGTGAATACCATTACTTATACAGTCAATATAAATATTGAGTCAAGAATTGTGATAGAAACATATTGGAAGGATGAGAAAAGGAGAAATCTGTGTTGTGGAGTGGGTTGGAATAGGACTAAGAGAACAAAATTCTCTATACCATAATAAGCGAGCAACAGTAGACGTCTAAATGGAAGAATCAAGAACTATCTGTACAGGCATGTCATTTAGAAATACACAGGAAGAGACTTCCCTGGTGGTCCAGTGACTGACTCCATGCTCCTAATGCAGAGGACTGAGATTCAATCCCTGGTCAGGAAACCAAATCCTACTTGCCTCAGCTAAAAGTCCTGACCACAGCAATGAAAGATCCCAAGTGCCACAACTAAGATCCGGCCCAGTAAAATGAAAGAAAGAAAGACAGACAAAAGAAGATACCAGAAGAGCTGAAAGAGTTCACAGTGAGTGGGTTGGGGTGTTGTTTCATGATAAGCTTCTTAAAACTATTTGACTCTCAAAACTATGAACATATTACATTGAGTAAGCAATTTAATTTTAAAAACTGTAATAAAATATAGGGCTTCCCTTGTGGCTCAGCTGGTAAAGAATCCGCCCACAATGCGGAAGACCTGGGTTCGATCCCTGGGTTGAGAAGATCCCCTGGAGAAAGGAAAGGCTACCCACTCCAGTATTTTGGCCTGGAGAATTCCATGGACTGTGCAGTCCATGGGGTCGCAAAGAGTCGGACGCAACAGAGCGACTTTCGCTTTCACTTTTGCTTTCCTTTCAAGCGATTTAATTTTAAAAACGGTAATAAAATACAAAAGCTCTCTAGAGACTACGTAATATTTGAGTATAACAAGAGCACTTGTGGGAATCCCCTGGTGGTCCAGTGGTTAAGATTCGGATCGTTCACTGCCGTGGGCCCGGAGTTCAATCCCTGGTCAGAGAAATAAGATCCCAGAAGTTGAGCATTGCAGCCAAAAAGAAAAGTGCCCTTAATGAGAAATTATTTGCACGAAGCCAAAAGTTATTTTGCACGACCAGAAAGCTTTCTAGTGTTACAGAGAAAATTGCTCCCTGTAGCTTTCTGCTTGTAGGATAATGTAAAAATACATCATCTTATTTCCAAATAACTTTGAGATAAGCAGTGGATTCTCCTACAGGATCAACTTAAACTTATATCGTGAAGGATCTGTTTTCCCTATTGGATTACTTAGTAATAAATTTGAGAGATAAACAGGTTGGCTAAGCCAACAAGGGCCACCTCATTGCCCTAGAAGTAACTCATGATCACTACTTCTCACCTCACTTATCCTGGAGCCTATAACGTATCCCTATAATGAAACTCAAGCAAGATTTTTTAGGACAGGGGAAGTCCAATACTAAGACTCCATGCTCCCAGTGCAGAGTTCAGTCCCTGGTCAGAGAATTAGATCCCACACGGTGCAACTAAAGACCCTGCATGCAGCACAGTCAAATAAATAAATTTTTTAAAAAAGATTTTTTCGGACAAATGGGAAGAGAAAATGACCAAAAAATGAAAAAGAGAGGGACGTTCTTCATGTAACCTCCATGAGAACAGGGGTCTGTCTTGTTCATTTCAGTATTCTCAGTGTCTGGCCCATAGTTATTGCTCAGTAAATATCTAATTTTGTTTATTTATTTATTGAATGAACAAATCAACGAGTGACCCTACTTCCCCAATTTTCCCAAGGTCTAGGTGCATTGGGAGAAAGTTATATCTACCATAAATCTAGAAAAGTCAACAGGCAAGAGGCCTTAGATAAGGGTATCTCACTGGATGTTTTGTGAAACAGCCCATTACAAATATTGGAAACGTAAAATCTACCAAGTGCGTGAGGAGATACGTGAGGATGTTGACGCTAGTATTGGTTACAATAGCAGGAAATGGCACTAACCTAAAAGTCCATCGAGAGAAGCCTGGGTAAATACAAGATGGTATCCTCATTTGACGCCTTACTCTATAGCAGTGACAATGAACAGACTAAAGCTATGCATACAGGTATAGATGAACCACCGAAAAATGTAACGTTGAAGGGAACAAAAGCAACTCATAGAAGAATTCAAATCGTATGATGCCATTTATATAAGATTTTTAAATATACCAAAGAATATTGTTTCCCAAGCCTTCATTTGCAGTGTAAGTATAAAAATGCAGCTGTTGGTGTTTAGTTGGTAAGTCATGGCCAACTCCTTTGTGACCCCATGGACTGTCACCTGCCAGGCTCCTCTGCCCATGGGATTTCCCAGGCAAGAATACTAGAGATTGCAATTTCCTTCTCCAGAGGATCTTCCTGACCCAGGGATCAAACCCCCCTCTCCTGCATTGGCTGGAAGATTCATTACTGCTGAGCCACCACAGAAGCCCCAAAAATGCATGGATATAAGAAATAATAAATGTTGAATGAATGAACCTGTGCCCCCTGCTTTCAATTTTATTGCTATCTGCTCTTATCTTTGTTATTTCTTTCCTTCTGCCTGCTTTGGATTTAATTTGATCTTTTTCTATCTTAAGTAGAGACTTAAGAAAGTATCTTAAGAGACTAGGATTGAGACTTTTATGCTGTGCTGAGATAAGCATTCAACACTACAAATTTTCCTCTCAGTTCAATTCAGTCGCTCAGTTGTGTGCCACTCTTTGCGACCCCATGGCCTGCAGCATGCCAGGCTTCCCTGTCCATCAGCAACTCCCAGAGCCTACTCAAACTCATGTCCATCGAGTCAATGATGCCATCCAATCATCTCATCCTCTGCCGTCCCCTTCTCCTGCCATCAATATTTCCCAGAATCAGGGTCTTTTCCAATGAGTCAGTTCTTCACATCAGGTGGCCAAAGTATTGGAGTTTCAGCTTCAGCATCGGTCCTTCCAATGAATATTCGGGACTGATTTCCTTTAGGATGGACTGGTTTGATCTCCTTGGAATCCAAGAGAATCTCAAGAGTCTTCTCCAACACCACAGTTCAAAAGCATCAATTTCTTGGTGCTCAGCTTTCTTTATAGTCCAACTCTCACATCCATACATGACCACTGGAAAAACCATAGTTTTGACTAGACAGACCTTTGTCAGCAAAGTAATGTCTGTTTCTTAATACGCTGCCTAGGTTGGTCATAGCTTTTCTTCCAAGGAGCAAGCGTCTTTTAATTTCAGGGCTGCACTCACCATCTGCAGTGATTTTGGAGCTCAAAAAAATAAAGTCTGTCACCGTTTCCACTGTTTTCCCATCTCTTTGCCATGAAGTGATGGACCAGATGCCGTGATCTTAGTTTTCTGAATGCTGAGTTTTAAGTCAACTTTTTCACTCTCCTCTTTCACTTTCATCAAGAGGCTCTTTAGTTCTTCGCTTTCTGCCATAAGCGTGGTATCATCTGCATATCTGAAGTTATTGGTATTTCTCCCAGCAATCTTAATTCCAGCTTGTGCTTCATCCAGCCTGGCATTTCTCATGATGTACCCTGCATATAAGTTAAATAAGCAGGGTGACAATATACAGCCTTGACGTACTCCTTTCCTGATTTGGAACCAGTCTGTTGTTCCACGTCCAGTTCTAACTTGCTTCTTGACCTGCATACAGATTTCTCAGGAGGCAGGTCAGGTGGTCTGGTGTTCCCATCTGTTTAAGAATTTTTCCTATTTTGTTGTGATCCACACAGTCAGATAGACAGAGTACCTGAAGAATTTTCCTCTAAGTATTGCTTTAATTGCATTTCCAAATTTTTTGATGTGTTATAATTGCATTTTCATTCAGTTCAAAATACTTTTAGATTTCTCATTCCTATGAGAAACAGATTTACCAACTAGAATGAGTGTTTTTTATTTTTTCAATTTTACTTTAAAGCGAGTGTTTTTATGCAGTTGTTTTTGCATTTAACTTTACAGTTACCAGTCCAAACACCATTTTCCAATGTTATTTAGGTCAGCTGCTTTTTTATCTCACGCCATCAGTGAGATCCATTTGTTATAGTCTTCATTCCATCTTGGAATCTTTGTTGATTTTTAAACATTTCCATATGATAAAGGTCATTCTGTAATGGTTTTGGAAAATGCAGAGTCATGGATCCACCACTTCAGTAGCCTGCAGACCAGTTCAATCACTGAAACACCTAGATGTTCTCTGTAGCCTTTTGGTCAACTATGTCCCCTTCCCCCAACCCCGGAAACCATTGATCTGTTTTCTGTCCCTATAATGTTGCCATTCTCAGAATGTCATATGACGGAAGCAAACATCTGTAGGCTCTTGGGTTTTGTTTTGCTCATCTAAAGAGATACAATCTAGTTTCATCGTGTTATTTCACACACTTGGCTCCTGTTCCTTGTTATTGCTGTGCATGGAGGGACTGCTGTTTGTCCATTCACCTGTTGAAGGACATCCTGGCTTTACCCAGGATTGACTGTTACGAATAAAGTTACAGTAAACATTAGTGTAAGGTTTTAATGTCTTTTTAATTCACTTGTATAAATACCTAGAACTAGGACTGCTGGGTTGCAGGATAAGTATGTTTAACTTTGTAAGAAACTGCAAGCTGTCTTCCCGGTGGCTATACTGTTTTACATTCCCGTCAGCAATGAATAAGCATTCCTGTTGCTCCGCATTCTTCTATTTGGTGGTGTTGTGTGTGTAATAGTATCTCATTGTGTGTGTGTGTGCGTGTGTTCTATTAGCATTTCCCTAGTGACATATTTTCATGTGTTTATATGTGTTCATGTGTCTCAGTTCTTTTGACCATTTTTTCCGCTCAGGTTTATTTTCTTATCATTGAGTTTTAAGAGTTCTTATGTATTCTAGATACAAATCCTTTATCATTGTGACTTGCAAATACTTTCTCCATGTCTGTCTTATGTTTTCATTTTCTTTATGGTGTTTTTCATCATTCCTTTTTTAAAAAAGAAATCCCTGATTATTATTCCATTGTATAAATTTGTCATAATTCATTTAACCGGTCTTTGGTTGATTGACATTGATATTATTTCCAAACTCTTGCTATTAAAATCTGTATTTTCTTGGACTCATGTTGTTATTTCTAAGAACAATTTGTTTTTCATTTCCCATGAACTGTTTGATGCTATCCTTTAATTCATTTTTTTTTTTATTTTATTTTTTAGCTGCACCATGTAGCTTATGGGATCTTAGTTCCCCCATCAGGGATTGAACCCAGGCCCTCTGCAGTGAACCTCAGAGTTTTAACCACTGACTGCCAGGGAATTCTCCTATCCATTCTTATTTTGGGTTAGTAATCATTTTGTTATTCACAGAAACTCTTCTTTCCCCAGTTTTATTCAGATGTCGCTGACCTACAGCGCTGTGTGAGTTTAGGGTATACAACATAATGATGTGCCTCACATACATGTCATGCACTGATGACCACAAGAGATGAATGAGCATCCGTCATTTCACATTGATACATTTAAGAAATAGGAAAAAATTTTTTTTCATGTGATAAGAATCCTTAGGATGTAGTCTTTTAACAACTTTTATTTGTAACAGGCAACAGTGTTGATCATCTTTATCATGTTGTATATTACATCTCTAGTACTTATTTTGGAGAAGGCAATGGCACCCCACTCCAGTACTCTTGCCTGGAAAATCCCATGGACAGAGGAGCCTGGTAGGCTGCAGTCCATGGGGTCGGGAAAAATCGGACATGACTGAGCGACTTCACTTTCACTTTTCACTTTCATGCATTGGAGAAGGAAACGGCAACCCACTCCAGTGTTCTTGCCTGGAGAATCCCAGGGATGGGAGCCTGGTGGGCTGCCGTCTATGGGGTCACACAGAGTCGGACATGACTGAAGCGACTTAGCAGCAGAAGCAACAGTACTTATTTACCTTATAATTAACCAAAAGTTTGTACCTATTGATGACCTTGACCTAATTCCCCTCCCCCTACGTCTTAGGTCCTCTTTACATGTTATAAATAAAATTTGCCACACTATGCTGCAGCTTATGTGATCTCAGTTCCCCAAACAGGGATGGAATCCAAGCCATTGGCATTGAGAATGCAGTCCTAACCACTGGACCACCAGGGAATTCCTGAAATTTGCCTTTTCTGTAATTGAGATGCAAGTCTTCCTCCAGTTTGTCATTTGCCTTTTTACCTCACATGATTACGTTTTGTATCTTCTTGAAGTCAAATACATTGATCTCTCCCCCTCAGGCTTCTGAATTTTGTGTTATACTTAAAAGGGTCTTCTCCACTTCAAGGTTATAAAAGAATTCTCCCAAGGATTCTGCTGGTATGCACATGGCTTCGTTCTTTCCATTTAAATCTTTGATCCTGGGGATTTCCCTGGTGGTCCAATGGTTAAGAATTAATCCTTCCACTGTAGGGGGTATGGGTTCCATCCCTGGGCTGGGAACTAAGATCACACATGGGCAAAAAGAAAACAAAAAATACACTTTTATCCTTTCAGTGCTTTTCCAGGTATAGATGTGAAGTACGGACTTAGTTATTAATACATTTGTTTATTTATTCAGCTGCACTGTGTCTCAGTTGTAGCACTCAAGATCTTCAGTTGTGGCATGTGGGATCCAGTTCCCTGTTGTTGTTCAGTCACTAAGTCCTGTCTCTTTGTGACCCCTTAGACTGCAGTGTGCCAGGCTTCCCTATCTTCCACCATCTCCAGGAGTTTGCTCAAATTCACGTCCGTTGAGTCAGTATTGCTATTTAACCATCTCATCCTCTGCCGCCTCCTCTTCCTCCTGCCTTCAATCTTTCCCAGCATCAGAATCTTTTCCAATGAGTCGGCTCATTGCATCAAGTGGCCAAAGTATTGGAGCTTCAGCTTCAAGATTTGTCCTCCCAATTCAGGGTTGATTTCTTTTAGGATTGACTAGTTTGATCTCCGTGCAGTCCAAGGGACTCTCAAGAGAGTCTTCTCCAGTGCTATAATTTGAAAGAATCAATTCTTCAGCATTCAGCCCTCTTTAAAAACATTTTTTTAAATTTTAAATTGGAAGATAATTACTTTACAATACTTGGTTTGTTTCTGCCATACATCAACATGAATCAGCCGTAGTATACGTACATCCCCTCCCTCTTGAACCTCCCTCCCATCAGCCTTCTTTGTGGTTCAACTGTCACATTCATACATGACTACTGGAAAAACCGTAGCTTTGACTATATGGACCTTGGTTGGCAAAGTGGTGTCTCTGCTTTTTAGTATGCTATCTAGTTCTGTCATAACTTTCCTTCTAAGGAACAGGTATCTTCTAATTTAATGTTTGCAGTCACCATCTGCAGTGATTTTGAAGAAAATAAAATCTGTCACTGCTTCCACTTTTCCCCTTCTATTTGCCATGAAGTGATGGGACCAGATGCCATGGTCTTCATTTTTTAATGTTGAATTTCAAGCCAGCTTTTTCACGCTCCTCTTTCACCCTCATCAAGAGGTTCTTTAGTTCCTCTTCTCTTTCTACCATTAGGTTGTATCATCTGCATATCTGAGGTTGTTGATATTTCTCCTGGAAATCTTGATTCCAGCTTGTGATTCATCCAGCCTGGCATTTCACATGATGTACTCTGCATATAAATTAAATAAGAAGGGTGATAATATACAGCCTCGACATACTCCTTTTCCAATTTTGAACCAGTCCCTTGTTCTATGTCTGGTTCAAATGGTTGCTTCTTGACCTGCTTATAGGAGACAGGTAAGGTGGTCTGGTATTCCCGTCTCTTTAAGAATTTTCCAAAGTTTGTTGTGATCCTCACAGTCAAAGGCTTAGGGTAGTTAATGAAGCAGAAGTAGATGTTTTTTTCTGGAATTCCCTTGCTTTCTGCATGATCCAGTGAATGTTGGCCATTTTATCTCTGGTTCCTCTGCCTTTCTAAACCCAGCTTTTACATCTGAAAGTTCTCAGTTCACGTACTGCTTAAGCCTAACTTGAAGGATTTTGAGCATAACCTTACGAGCATGTGAAATAAGCACAATTGTGTGGGAATTTGAACATTCTTCGGCATTACCCATCTTTGGGATTGGAATGAAAACTGAACTTTTCCAGTCCTGTGGCCACTGCCGAGTTTTCCAAAGTTGCTGACATATTGACTGCAGCACTTTAACAACATCATCTTTTAGGATTTGAAATAGCTCAGCTGGAATTCCATCACCTCCACTAACTTTGTTCATACTAATGCTTCCTAAGGCCTACTTGACTTCACAATCCAGAATGTCTGGTTCTAGGTGAATGACCACACCATTGAGGTTATCTGGGTCATTAAGACCTTTTTTGTATAGTTCTGTGTATTTTTGCCACCTCTTTTTAATCGCTTCTGCTTCTGTTAGGTCTTTATCGTTCCTGTCCTTTACCCTGCCCATCCTTGCATGAGATGTTCCCTTTATATCTCCAGTTTTCTTGAAGAGATTGCTGCTCTTTCACATTCTATTGTTTTCCTCTATTTCTTTGCATTGGTCACATAAGAAGGCTTTCTTTTCTCTCCTTGCAGTTGGGCATACCTTTCCCTTTCTCCTTTGCCTTTTGTTTCTCTTTTTTTCTCAGCTATTTGTAAAGACTCCTCAGACAACACACGTCAGGTTCCCCAAGTAGGGGTCTGGGTTCTGTCTCCTCACAATGTGACCTGGCCTTAGCCACCTGATCATCAGGGAAGTCCCTGAAGTATGGATTTAACTCTATTTTTTTCTTGAAGACGCTACATAGCAGTTTTCTCAAACCACTTATTGAATGAAATCCATCTTAACCAGTTTGAAATACCACCTTTATTGAATATTAAATGCCTACATGAGTTTGGGTCTATCTGGGAATTTCCCTTCTCCTCCACTGATTCATGGAACTTATTAGATACTAGTACCTAATAGTCTTAATTATAATAGTAAAGGCTTTATGATACATTCACTACGTGGTCAGGCATTTTCAGAAATGTTTTCTTGTTGATTTTTCCATAGGAATTTTAGACATGGTTCATCTAGTTCTAAAACAAAACCCTGTTTGTGTTGTTCTTGGGCTCTCATTAAATGTCTATTTTATATCTCATTAACCACCCTTATGGCAGAAAGTGAAGAGGAACTAAAGAGCCTTTTGATGTAAGTGAAAGAGGAGAGTGAAAAAGTTGGCCTAAAGCTCAACATTCAGAAAACTAAGATCATGGCATCTGGTCCCATCACTTCATGGGAAATAGATGGGGAAACAGTGGAAACAGTGTCAGACTTTATTTTTAGGGGCTCCAAAATCACTGCAGATGGCGAGTGCAGCCATGAAATTAAAAGACGCTTACTCCTTGGAAGGAAAGTTATGACCAACCTAGATAGCATATTCAAAAGCAGAGACATTACTTTGCCAACAAAGGTTCGTCTAGTCAAGGCTATGGTTTTTCCAGTAGTCATGTATGGATGTGAGAGTTGGACTGTGAAGAAAGCTGAGCAGTGAAGAATTGATGCTTTTGAACTATGGTGTTGGAGAAAACTCTTGAGAGTCCCTTGGACTGCAAGGAGATCCAACCAGTCCGTTCTAAAGGAGATCAGTCCTGGGTGTTCATTGGAAGGACTGATGCTGAAGCTGAAACTCCAATACTTTGGCCACCTCATGCAAAGAGTTGACTCATTGGAAAAGACCCTGACGCTGGGAGGGATTGGGGGCAGGAGGAGAAGGGGACGACAGAGGATGAGATGGCTGGATGGTATCACCGACTCGATGGACATGAGTTTGAGTAAACTTCGGGAGTTGGTGATGGACAGGGAGGCCTGGAGAGCTGTGATTCACGGGGTCGCAAAGAGTCAGACACGACTGAGCGACTGAACTGAACTGAACTATCTGGTATCTTAATAATGTAGAGTCTTGCTGGCCATGAACATAGCTTATATTTCTATTTGTTGAAGTTTTTCCTGTGTCAATCTATTAAATTTTTTCTTCACATAGGTTGTGAATTTTTGTTGTAATGTTTATTCCTAGGAATTAAATAATTCTTGCTTTGGAAATGGGGTCTTTCATTATATCTTTTGTTGCATCCCTAAGATGTCTGAAATAGCCCTAGGAAATCGGTCTACCATTAATAATCACTCTGACTGGCAAGTAGTTCTCAAGCACTTTCCCCTTGCAATGTGTAGTATAGGTGACCTTGACATACGCCATTCAATCCTACAGGTGTTCCTTGTTTTTTAGAGACTCCGGCAGAGAAAGAAAGGCTCTGGTTCTTTAGCAGTTGATGGAAATTTATATGTATCAGCTATTGTGTTGACAGTTAGGGATACCATGGTGACCTGAGTCCCCGCCCTCATGAAAGCTGATCACATAGTCCTAGCCAAACAGAACAAACTCAGCAAATAATTGAGTAATTATAAAGATGCAAAGTTCTGCCAAGGGGCTATGAGATTGGAGCAGTGATAATTGTCAGGTGTTAACATCAATTAACACCCACACTGAAAGCTTCAATTACCTCGCAAATGCTTCTCACTCACCTGCCGTGTCTCCAGTCCTGACTTTCCTTTAAACTCCATTTCCACTTCTCCCTCATGAGGTAGAGTGTAATCGCCCTAACCCAGTCTGGACTGGCTTGTGTTTTGCTTGTAGCCAGTGAGTGCCTAGTGAGTGGGCCAATGAGTGGCTTAAAGCTCAACATTCAGAAAACTAAGATCATGGCATCTGGTCCCATCATTTCATGGCAAATAGATGGGGAAACAGTGGAGACAGTGGCTGACTCTATTTTGGGGGGCTCCAAAATTACTGCAGATGGTGATTGCAGCCATAAAATTAAAAGCCGCTTACTCCTTGGAAGGAAAGTTATGACCAACCTAGATAGCATATTAAAAAACAGAGACATTACTTTGTCAACAAAGATTCATCTAGTCAAGGCTATGGTTTTTCCAATAGTCATGTATGGATGTGAGAGTTGGACTATAAAGAAAGCTGAGCACCGAAGAATTGATGCTTTTGAACTGTGATGTTGGAGAAGACTCTTGAGAGTCCCTTGGACTGCAAGGAGATCCAACCAGTCCATCCTAAAGGAGATCAGTCCTGGGTGTTCATTGGAAGGACTGATGTTGAAGCTGAAACTCCAATACTTTGGCCACCTGATGTGAAGAGCTGACTCATTTGAAAAGACCCTGATGCTGGGAAAGATTGAGGGCAGGAGGAGAAGGGGACGATGGAGGATGAGATGGTTGGATGGCAACACCAACTCAATGGACATGAGTTTGGGTAAACTCTGGGAGTTGGTGATGGACAGGGAGGCCTGGTGTGCTGCAGTTCACAGGGTCGCAAAGAGTCGGACATGACTGAGTGACTGAACTGAACTGAATGAGTGCCGAGGAATTGATGCTTTTGAACTATGGTGCTGGAGAACTCTTGAGAGTTCCTTGGACAGCAAGGAGATCAAACCAGTCAATCCTAAAGAAAACCAACCCTGAATATTCATTGGAAAGACTGATGCTGAAGCTGAAGCTCCTGTACTTTGGCCACCTGATGTGAAGAGCCGACGCATTGGAAAAGAGCCTGATGCTGGGAAAGATTGAAGGCAGGAGGAGAAGGCAACGACAGAAGATGAGATGGTTGGACGGCATCACTGACTCAGTGGCCATGAGTCTGAACCAGCTCTGGGAGATGGTGAAAGACAGGGACGCCTGGCTTGCTGCATTCCATGGGGGTTGTAGAGAGTCGGACAGGACTGAGCGACTGAACAACAGCAAGTGAACGACAGCAGATGTGGCTCTGCGTGCCGTCCAAGGCTCAGTCAGATGAAGAGTGTATGTCTGCCTTGCTGTTGTTGTTCAGAGCCCTGCCTTGCTCTGTGGGATTCTCTCCTTAAGCCTTCAGCTGCCAAGTAAACAGTTTGATCACCCTGAGGCTGCCATGCTGTGAGGAAGCTCAAAGTAGCCCATTGAGAGATCACACGGATAGGCTTTCCAGAGGCCCAGCCGGCCCCCAGGCACTCTATCCCCCAGTGGTCCATTCCACACTATGCTATGCTATGCTAAGTCGCTTCAGTCGTGTCCGACTCTGTGTGACCCCATAGACGGCAGCCCACCAGGCTCCCCCGTCCCTGGGATTCTCCAGGCAAGAACACTGGAGTGGGTTGCCATTTCCTTCTCCAATGCATGAAAGTGAAAAGTGAAAGTGAAGTCGCTCAGTCGTGTCCGACTCTTCGTGACCCCATGGACTGCAGCCCACCAGGCTCCTCCGTCCATGGGATTGTCCAGGCAAGAGTACTGGAGTGGGGTGCCATTGCCTTCTCCTCCATTCCACACTAGAGATCCCAAATTAGAAGATCCTTGTCAAGCTCCTTCCAAATTCCAGACCCACAGATCTACTAGAGATAATAAAATGATTGCTGTTCTTTCAAGCTACTAAATTTGGGATCAGTTCGTCTGGCAGTGTAGTAACGAGACCTGGGCCACGTGTCCCAACACAGGGCTTTGCACATGCTTTCCCTCCTACTTGAAACACTTGCACTGCTTTTGCCTAGTTACCGCCTACATGTCTCCTTGGATCTTGGTAAAGCTACAAAGCTTCTGGAGGCTTCACTCTCCAAACCTTGAAACTGGGATTTCATAATGCCCTCATAACACCAGGCATCTCTGGTACTTGTCACAGCTGTACTTAGAGATACTTTCGCTCGTCTTTTTCACAAGTCTTCAGCTCCATAGACCAGCATTCAGTCCATGCAGTTATGTAGGCCAGGCACTGTAAACTCAAACATCAACAGGAACAGGAGAGTAACATAAATGAGAGATGCGGGGAAGGCAGAGGTTGTGGTGAAATAAAAGTACTCATCTCTAGGACACAGTTGCCACTCAGCAGGCTCTGTGCAGCCAAAACTGCCTCCTTTTTAAAAATTTATCATTATTTGGCTGCACCGGGTCTTAGTTGAGACACTTGGAATCTTTAGTTGCCACATGTAGGATCTAGTTCCTCCACCAGGGATGGAACTCAGGCCCCTGTATAGAGTGTGTGGAATCTTAGCCTACTGGATCACTAGGGAAGTCCCAAATCTGCCTCTTTAAGGAAATGATACAAACCCAGATTATTATGTGAATGTTACAATGACAGCTTCCCTGGTGGTTCAGATGGTAAAGCGTCTGCCTGCAATACGGGAGACCCAGGTTCGATCCCTGGGTCGGGAAGATCCCCAGGAGAAGGAAATGGCCACCCACTCCAGTACTCTTCCCTGGAATATTGCACGGATGGAGGAGTCTGGTAGGCTACAGTCCGTGGGGTTGCAAAGAGTCAGACAGGACTGATCGACTTCGCAATGACAGCAACAAATTAAAACTAAAAACCTAGAAGAAAGAAAAGGAGAGAAAAGAAAAACAACAATCACCTTAAGATTTAATACTCCTTATTTTTTTAGAACAACTTTGAACTCTCACTTTGTATAACCAAGGAACTGTGTTTAACTGAGGCACAGGTTAGCCGTGGGCTGGCTGAGGTTCAGGAGTAGGTCACTTGGATTTGTTTTTCTCTATTTATACCTAGAGACTGTCAGTCAAATTCTCTTCCAAGGGCCAGAAGACTTGACTCTTGCCTAATTATTAAAAAAAAATTATTTTTAGGAATTACTTATTTTTCCTTAGGAAGAAGGTGGAAATGAGGAATTGTGACCATTAAGTTACACTAAATCCTGTGCATTCCTTCCCAGAATTTACATTATATGTATTTATAATAAGGAATGGGAACTCACAGAGCTCATGAAGGTCCTGTGAGAGGTTGATATTTATCTAAAGATCATACCTATGATTTCACGTATCGGTTAGAAAATAGAGAAATGAGCTATCAAGCCATGAAAAGATATGGCTTGATATCTTTTCAAGGAATCAAGGAGGATGGACTTCCTGGCTGTCCAGTGGCTAGAACTCTGTGCTTTCACTGCAGTGCCCCGGGTTCAATCCCTGGCTAGGGAACTAAGATCTCGAAGTTACACAGCACAGCCAAAAAGAAACAAAGAGCAGTTGGTCACCTTCGCTGATCAGAGCAGCATACTTAATTCTTTACAACACTAAGGCGAGTCCTACGAGTCTTTAGATGGGGAAGCTGAGAAAGGGTGTCTTCAAACTGCTAATTCTCATGACCCCTAGGTCAAATGGGAACTTGTTCCTATTTAACTAAGAGGAAAACTGAGGCCCAGCTGTATTGATGCCCAAGGCATAAGATAACCTCCAAGGATTGTGTTGGGGCTGCGGGATGGGGAAGAGAAATACCCCCTCAATATATAGAAGGAGGGAAGAAAGCTGAGATTGGAAGTCACAGGCCCATCAGCTGGGTCACAAGGGGTGACAGTGAAATGGGTCAAAACGCTACCTTCTACTTTTAAACCTTTGAAGAGATTGTCTGATTGTGCAGAGACCTCAGCACTGGGTTTAGGGAAACCTTTCTGTGCTCCTTTACCCAAGTGAACTATAGGATCTAGATTGCTTGAAAGTTAGAAAGAAAAATAAAATTAACCTTTAGCAGAGGGCTGGGCAGAACGTTGCTTAGTACTGTCTTGCTACTGCTGCTGCTAAGTCACTTCAGTTGTGTCCGACTCTGTGCGACCCCATAGACAGCAGCCCACCAGGCTCCCCGGTCCCTGGGATTCTCCAGGCAAGAACACTGGAGTGGGTTGCCATTTCCTTCTCCAATGCATGAAAGTGAAAAGTGAAAGTGAAGTCGCTCAGTCATGTCCGACTCCTAGCGACCCCATGGACTGCAGCCTACCAGGCCCCTCCGTCCACGGGATTTTCCAGGCAAGAGTACTGCTGCTGCTAAGCCACTTCAGTTGTGTCCGACTCTGTGTGACCCCATAGACGGCAGCCCACCAGGCTCCCCCGTCCTGGGATTCTCCAGGCAAGAACACTGGAGTGGGTTGCCATTTCCTTCTCCAATGCATGAAAGTGAAAAGTGAAAGTGAAGTTGCTCAGTCATGTCCTATTTTTCCCGACCCCATGGACTGCAGCCTACCAGGCTCCTCCGTCCATGGGATTTTTCAGGCAGGAGTACTGGAGTGGGGTGCCATTGCCTTCTCCGTAGTACTGTCTTACATGGGTACTAAATGGACAGTGAGGTTCCTTTGACTGTTTTTGGTGTCCTAAAATTCAGGTTTCTTGTATTTTTTTTTTTTAAGACTACATAAAAGTGCCTTTTAATTTAGCTAATTTATTATTTTATATGCAGATTATAAGTAAGGAAAATAAAAAATCTTTTTTAGATCAATGGGGGAAAATAATAAAATCTTTAACTCAATATTACTTTCTCATCAACAAGCTGTTATTTCAATTGTTTTTTAATTATTTTCTTTTTTTCCCCTAACTTTAAACTTTTTATTTTGTATTGGGACATAGCGGATTTAACAATTTTGTGGTAGTTTCAGGCCAACAGTGAAGGGACTCAGCCATATATACATGTATCCATTCTCCTCCAAACCCTGTTCTCATCCAGACTGGCAAATAACATTGAGTAGAATTCCATGTGCTATACATGGAATTCCATACGTAGGTCCTTCCTTGTATTTCATAAGGAGCAAAGTCAGGAGGCTTGCCCGATCCGGAAAAGGGAGTCCTCTATGCCCGGGGCAAGGTCCCAAAGCACTGTTTGGAGCAGCCCCATCAGCCACTTGATATCATGAACTCATGCAAATTAAACTATATTGCCCTGGCAAGAGAGATTGAGCAATAGTTAGATTGAGAGATCCTGAGAAAGAGATAGAGAAACTATTTTTAAAGAGTAAGGACGCAGTCCTAGAATAAGCAAGAGAGAACGTGCCTGGACATCAGCAGCCCCTTCGTTTACTGTTCCCTCAACCTCCAACAACGTGTGCGGTTCTTAACTGTGGCTGATTCAACGTTCCCCATGCGCAAACCTCAATCTCTTATATGAGGGCTGCAAAACACTACTTAGTTCATCTAAAACTCGGCGAAAGAACTAAAAACCCGGCCCTTCTTGCCTTTTAACTCATTATAAAAGTTGGGGCTTTTATTGTGTTTTACTCTCCTTAGAACGTAAGTTCCATGAGGGGAGGGGTTTTGTCTGATCACCACTATATTCTCAGCCCTCGGAGCACTGTTCTGCACGTAGCCGGCGTTTCATAAACATTTACGAAATGAGGAATTGAGAGGCGAGAAAGGAGTAACGCAGGTCGGAGGAGACGATGACGGAAAGGGGAAAAGGGAAGAACGAAGCGGAAGGAGGAAAGAAGGAAGGCCCAGCCTCCGTTCCTCTCCAGCGGGCAACCCACACCTCCCCCGCCCCGACCCCCAGAGGACTACAACTCCCAGCAGGCCCCGGGCGCCTAGGGCTGACAGGCGGGGCCGGCCCGGCTCCAGCCAGCCCGGTTCCCGTCGCGCCTCATGTGACGGCGGCTGCCGCAGCGCCCGCCGGGACCTGTAGTATGGGCCGCAGGTGGGGGTGGGGTTGGGCACGGAGACGGGCGGGGGCCGGGAGGGCGGGCGCAGGCCCCTCCCCCGTCACTTCCTGCGGGGCTGCGGGCGCCGGGGCGGCTCTTCAGCGTTTGCGCCGGCAGCGGCCGCGTCTGGCTCTGCTCCCCGCCTCCCTCAGACCCCCCCCGGCCCGGCGGCGCCCGCCTCCTTTGCGGCCACTCCGCCTCTCCCAACCCGACGTCCCTTCCTTCTGCCCCTTCCTCCTTCCCCTCCTCGCCGCCGCCCAGGACCGCCGGCCGGGGGACGAGCCCGGGGCAGCAGCCAGGTGAGACGGCCGGGCCTGACGGGGCCGCGGGGGCCGGTGGGCCGCGCGCCTGGGGCTTAGGCCGCGGCGGGCCTGCGCGCTCTCGGCCTTGCTCGGCGCCCCCTCTCCACCCCCCGCCCGGGCCTCTCTCTCCCGCCCGCGGGGCCTTCCCGGAGGAGGCGGGCTCTTCCGCGCCCCCCAGCCCCCGGGCGCCCCGCGCGGCCTGGACCCCGGGGCGCCCGCAGCCACTCCGTCCCGCGCTGGGCGGCCCAGAAAACAGGTGCCACGCCGCCTTGCTTCATTCCTTTTCCTCGCGCGGCGTTGCCGAAGTTATTCTCGGGGCCGGGGCGGGAGGGGTGCGGGGGGGGTCCCCCCGCTTCCAGTCCCTGGGGGTCCGGGACACCCAGATCACCTCAGCCGGGTATGGAGCGTGATACGAGCCTGGCCCAGGTGTCCGACGCGGGGGTTGTGGGGCAGATCCCAGCACTGTCCCCCCCTTCGGCAAGTCGCTGGAAGTCTTTTGTGTTTTGGTTACTGAAAAAAAGGGGGGCGAATGCCGTCCCTGCCTCCGAAGGCTGGTAGGGTTCAGTGAAACGGGGCGTGGGAAGCGCTTATCAGGGTGCCAGACCCACAGCGTGTCCCAATACACCGCCTGCATAGTTTATTAGCGTGATATTAGGGTCAAACTTAATGGGTAGAGAGATTGGACCAGAGTTGACCTACCTACCCGTTTTGGGTTTCCTTAGAGGCGGAAACGTTTCAGCTTCGTGCCCACCGCCAGCGCCGGGGCATTGTTTTGGGGTGGTCAGCATCTGAAAGGGGCGTCTGTTTCATGGGGACACCCTGAGCCGGCAGTCTGTGAAAGATAAGTGTTGTTATTTCCATCTCCTCCGCTGAGTCAACTGCAGGATTTTCACCAGTTCCCTCAAGTCTATGAGCAACCTGTCCTTTTTTTTTCTTTCCCCCTGCCCATCATCCGGCTTCTTGTTGTCATTCCATTTCTGGGAAAGTTTCCTTGAGTTTAGCAAACCATTCTGGAGCACTTGCTGTGTTTGTCAGGCTCTGGAGGGAGGGTGTCCGTGTCCGGAGCTGGAAAAATGTCTTGTCTTTTCTTGCCGCTGCATCTCTAACTTCTGACTTTTTTTCCCCTCACCGCAGCTTTGCTTTTAAGTCCCCTCTGTCCCCGCGGGCCGGCCTTGCTTTTAAGCCCTTGCCCCACCTCCGTGTTGCAGTGTTGCTTATGTGGACGTTTCCTTCTGTTCGGCGAAGATGTGTGCTTCCGTCTGTTCTGCCTCTGTTCTCTGGCTGAGGGACGTTTTTAAGGTCACTCTTGCCCTTTTGCTTGTCGCTTTCATCGTTTAGAGGGTGGTGGAAAAAGAGACCAGATTTTTGGTTGATTTTGGACTTTTCAGGAATCAGTGTGCTTACCAAAGGTAGATTGCACTGCAGCTTGTTGAAGTCAAAACTAGTGGTGGTGGAGGGAGCTTCAGTCATCCTGGTCACGGGTGGGATTTTTAGTTTTTAATTTTTATTTCTTTTGTTGGTGGTGATTATTTAGTTGGAGCATAATTGCTTTCCAGCGGTTGTGTTAGTTTCTGCCGTACAACCTTGTGAATCAGCTGTATGTGTGTCTATATCCCTTCCCTTCTTAGCCTCCCTTCCAACAAGTGGGATTTTTACACAGCAGCTTGATTTGAAGATACTGAGTTTCTTTTAATTCTGTTTTCAGTTGTCCAGTTGTCCCCTTCATTAAGGAAACTCAGTTTATGGGGGTTCTAACTTATGGAAGAGTGAGGAAGGTGTGTTTGCTTTGCTGACTGACCCTCCTATATCATAGGGTTGTTTTAGGTAGTACATTTCCTTCTGAACTTAAACTTTGATTTACACCCATCTCTCAGTAACACACTGGATGCAAAGTGGCCTCCTGGATTTTGACGTTTTCCTAGAATTTTTTGACACAGTCTTACATCCAAGAAATAGTTTAAAGTCTTTGGATGACTCTCTAAAAACAGCTATACAGGCAATACAAAGCATGTCTTCTGCCATATTCAAAATTGTAGTATTAGGGAAATGACTTTAACTCTGCAGTTGATAATCTAATTTTTTAAAAAACATTTTATTATGGAAAACATACAAAAGTCGAATAGTACAGAGAACCCCCTGAATTGATCATTCACATTTGATAATTATTAACTCATAGCCAAGGTCAGTCTTGTTTCATGTAGTGCCCCCTCCCCCAAACTAGGTTATTTTGAAATAAATCCTGAATATCATACAATTTTACCAGATTGCCCCAGACTCTTAGTCTGTCACAAGGTTTACTTTTAGTGGAATCATAGTTCTTATTTTGTTTGTTGGGCTTCTTATCTCTGTTTATGCATGATTACTGTATATTGGGGGGGGGGGACTTAACCACCCTCAAAGACCTATCCAAAATGCTGCCCTGCTTCTTTGTGTACAATATCAACAGTTCTTGAGCTATTCACTGTAATTGAAAAGCAATCATAAATACATATATCCCTAATCTTGTTTTGGTGGAGGCCTACCTGTTAAACCATTTTTAATGGAGAAAAGCTTTGTGTCAAAGTTAAAGTACAGTTAATAATTCATTATGAAACCTCCAAAGTTTCTTTACAGTAGTTGTGTAAATACACTATCACCTTAGGGTAAGAATTAAGCAAAGGATATTTTATTTCAAAGATTTATTTTAAAGATGGCCACTCCCCACAATCTGCTGTATTTATAAATCAATTTTGTAAATAAGAATGAATTCACAGCATGAATATTCATGTTTTTCCTTCTCATCTAAAAAGAGATCTCTCTTAGAATGGAGGTTGACAGGAATATTGTGTTTGTTACTGTTACTTTTGAAATTTCTGGTTATGAACAGTTTTCAACTTGTAGACCTGTCATATCATTATTTCAATTGTTCAGATTTACTTTTGAGCTTAATCAGTTAATTTACGTGTTAGTTACTACAACCTGGGAGATGAGCAGGAATATGCCTGCCTCTTAAAATTAGGGAGGGGGGAAACCCAACCATTTTGATATCTAAGAAAGGACACAAAACATAGTTTATTTTTAAAAAATGCACAGTGTTTCCCAGTAGGCGTTAAGTAAAACTTTTAAATATTTGGAATTGTTACTGTTAGTTCAGACTAAAGTGCTCACTTTTAAGATTCGGCCAGAAAGCCTATTTATATACAGATTATCTTAAGTTTAGAGATGAGCATGACTCATGGAACTTCCCCCTCTGTGATTCTGAAGTCTAAGCCATTAACATTCTGGATATAATTATTAAACATGGGCTATAGCGTGCTGCTTTATCCAGAGTTTCTCTCCAATAAGACTTGACCATGGGCGGAGGCATAGAGTGGATCTCAGCTTATGGGGCAGTTTTCTCTGATGTGCTTTGACTGGATGGAGTGAGAAAGAGTGAAATTCACCAGCAGAAAGATGAAACTTTCATGAAAAAGGTATCTTTCTGTAGGATGTCGTATATCAATACTAGAAGCCTAGTTTATGAGTCTCCAAACTGGATCATATTTGATGTCCTACTTAGTAGCAAAGAATTGCTCAGTTTGGGGAAATATTAATTTCTCTCCCTCAAATGAGAGCTTTTGGAGTTGCTTTATTTCTCTCAGAATAGGATTTGGGGCCTTCAAAATTATTTAGAGAACTTTTGTTTCCCTTATGTATGTGTACGTATTATATATGTGTGTTCATTGAGTTGTTGTGTAAAATTATTTTTTCAATCAGTAAAGTTCACAAGCTACTATTGTTAAGTTATATTGGTGCTGCTGCTGCTGCTGCTGCTGCTAAGTCACTTCAGTCGTGTCCAACTCTGTGCGACCCCAGCAGCCCACCAGGCTTCCCCGTCCCTGGGATTCTCCAGGCAGGAACACTGGAGTGGGTTGCCAATTCCTTCTCCATATATTGGTGCAGATTCACCTAAAAAAAAAGTTTAGAGAATTTTATAGCATATTTTTGTTTCACATTAGATCTGTAACAGATTGTTTCAGATTAACTTCTTGTGACAGAGACCTTTGTAGTTAAAATGCTTCTGGTGAATTTTCTGCATGGGCTTTTCCTTAAATGCTTGGTTTTGACCAGGTTTTATTTATGCTTTTCCAAAAAATATAATTTATACATTTAACCATGAGAAGACATTTTAGTTGCTATGGTTATTTTTCCATAACATTTTGTTATGAAATTTTTCACACATATAACAGTTTCAAGAATTTCAGTGTACACCTCTGTATTTACCACCTACTTTCTGCCATTATTTTACTATATTTGCTTTATCATGTGCCATTTCTGTCTGTCCATCTCTTTTAATTCATTAATCTGCTTTATTTTCAGTACATTTCCAAGTAAATTATAATATCAGCACACAGCATGATTATCTACCAGAGTTAATCTTAATTGAGACAATTCTACAAGGTATTCCTTGATCCTGAAAGCCAAGAGCTTTGTTGACTTTTGTTTCCAAATTTTATTTTAGTTACAGAACTCTTTGCTTTATTTTTTTGGCTGCACTGTGCAGCATGTAGAACTTCCCTGACCAGGGATTGAACCCGTGCCCTCTGAAGAAGAAAACCAGAATCTTAACCTCTGGGCCACCAGGGAAGTCCCAGAACTTTGCTTTCTAAAGGGAATTGTTTTAAGAACTTTTTGCATGAAGATGTGCTTATCCATGTATCAAGTATTATAAAGTTTGAGTAATGTTGATCAGATCCTTTCTTCTCACATAAGGAGATAGTAAGATTATAAATATGCAGCTATGTTGATCTTAACAAATGCTGCCAGATGGATGGCTTGGATATATTTTGCTGACAGCTTCATGCTCTGAACTAAAAAATTCTCTGAACTATCAAAGATAATTATTTATTTTAATAAAATGGTAGAATGAGGAAATTACTGCCAATAGCTTGTTTATTTTAAATATGTACATTTCATAGAAGTGAATAAGGCTGATGTAAAGTGATTTGTGTCACCAGATAAATGGAGGTAGAAGCAAACTCTCTTCAGACTTAATTATATTTTCTGAAATAACACATGTTCAATTGTTAAAGGAGTATATTCAGGGGACTCCCTCAAAGTATATTTACTGAAAACAAAAGTAGGAAAATCTATCCAAGAATGTATTTGCTTTCAATTAAAAATTGGTCTTCTAAATATTAAATCTGTAGCCCATCTGCTTCTGTTTAAACTGGAATCTAATTTGGAAAAGTGTGATGACTTTGTGAGTTTTTAACAGTAATGAAAGCAAAACAGAAAATTGTTTTATCATATAATAGAGGTCATATTTATCCTAGAGGCCTTTTGAAATGTCTGCTGAACTACAAAGTCTAAGAAAACCTATTTAAATGCCCTGGGGTCTTTTCCCAAAATGAAATGGTTGCTCATCAGATTGTGTGTCTACCTGAGGTATCGGTACAGTTGGTTACCCAGTGAGTGTGGGTTGATTTTAATCAGCATGTTCTCTACTTCCATTAAAAAAAAATTTTTTTTACAAGTGGTGTGTAACTGTAAGTTTATATTTATAGATGTTTTATGACTGAGGACAGGATCAGTGAATTTGCTGGACAATTTTTGCTACTATTTATTGAGCTCTTACCATGTGCCAGGTTAGGATTACAGGGTGAGAGTTACTTGATGCAGCAAAGGAATCTGAAAGGTCAGATTGAATTTATTTAATAATATAAAAGCTGCTGTTGATTGAGCTCTTCCTTTGTGCTAGAGGTTGAAGTGGACACTTTATGTTGTATTTCTGATCCTCCTGAGCTGCCTTTGCAGTGAAGGGTTGTAATAGCTGAGGTCCATCCAGGAGGCCCGGTACTGGAGCGGGTCCTGAGCTCCTCCTACTGAGCACGCCGTCTCTAATTATTCTCAGGTGCTTTTTGTTTAGGATGATTGATTCTGCCGGTCAACAGTGCTTTCTTCCCAGTTTTCCCACCCAGGGCAGTTAGGATGAATTTTGTTCACTAAGGCTTTAGACCAATCCGGGAAAAAGTTTGGCTCAGTAATACTCAGTCTTTTAAATGAATGCTGTGTCATTTCCTTGAAGTAGCTTGGATTTACAGTTTCCTTTTATTTGTTGTGATAGATTGCTCCAGTCAACTTATCAACTGTTAGGCTGCTTCAAAGGTTGAGGGTAGGGCTTAGAAGTAAATGGGGAGGAGGAGGTTTCCTTAGCCTTTCCCTAAATTATTGCTATAATCTCCCTTCATGAAGTTTATTATAAATGATTGATTAACTATAGACAAGATTGTTGCTAAGAAAACTGGTTTCTTTAGAGTCGCGTTATTCTGCTTTATTGGAAATGAGTTAACTAAGCCTCTGACTTTATAGAGCTGTTGCCCTCTTTGGTTCCCAGCCATTTCTAACATTCATTTCCTGGCTGACGGTACTCAGAATATTTAATGTAACTTTCTATTTGGTATTGGACTGCCTCTTAAACAGTTTTTTTTTTTTACTTTCTTTGAATCGATGATCCCCTGAATGAGAAGCCTCTTTGGTTCTCCAACTCTGCAGTCGTCATCTCTTATGGCTAATCTTAAAAGGCTAGATCAGTGAAACTAAGTGTGCCTTTGGTTTTGGCGTTTTAGTGAGATGGTATTTGAGTTTCCATTCTGTGTTTAATCTCAACCAAGGTGTTGTAAGTGTGTCTCATTAATCAGGAAAAGGTGTTGGAAATAGGTCTTTTCTGGGAAGGGAGTGAGCAGATAATGCTTCTTAAGTGGTTACTGTATTAGCTCCTCTCAGGCAGGAGCTTTGGGATCTACCTGCTGCTAAGTCACGTCAGTCATGTCCGACTCTGTGCAACCCCATAGACGGCAGCCCACCAGGCTCCCCCGTCCCTGGGATTCTCCAGGCAAGAACACTGGGGTGGGTTGCCATTTCCTTCTCCAATGCTTGAAAGTGAAAAGTGAAAGTGAAGTTGCTCAGTCGTGTCCGACCCTCAGTGACCCCATGGACTCCAGCCTTCCAGGCTCCTCCGTCCATGGGATTTTCCAGGCAGGAGTACTGGAGTGGGGTGCCATTAGATCTTGTCTAATTCTCGCACATTTTTTTCTTTTTTGAAGTCCATGCTTTCTATAGATTAAAATTAACTGAGGCATGAATTTTCTACCCTTGCAGATTCCATCCTGATACAAATAGGGCCACTGTCTGCCGTTGCCATTGTGATTTGGTATAAAGTGCTAGGTGGTCCTTTCCTCTGTTAGCAGAGAATTTATATGTAATAATAAGTCTGATTATTCTTGGATGCTTATGTTCTTTGTTGCACAGTTTAACCTGCTCCTTGAAGCTCCATGACACTTTACCTAGATGACAGTCAAATATGGTTAGGTAAATAAGTTTCCTTTTGGTTTGTCGTAGAATGAACCTTTAGAGTCTGGAACAGTTAGAGGATGACTGCCTCAGGGAACTATTTTTCCCTATTAACTCAGAATTTATTAAACACCAAACAAAAAAGAATAAAGTAAAAAAATTTTTTGGAGGGGATGAGGTTGTTTTTAAGTTTGTTACAGTCTTTTTTTGCCCGTTTACAAGGCATGTGAGAGCTTAGTTCCCCAACCGGGGATCAAATCCACGCCCCCTGCAGTGGAAGTGTGGACTCTTAACCCCTGGACCCCCAGGAAAGTCCTATATATTTTTTTCTTTCTCAAATAATGTATCTTAAGCATAATTTATTAGTATTATAATGTTGGTTACTGTGTACCCTAAGAAAGTGATGTTTAACAGCTGACTTTGGTGTGACATGTCATCATTTACAAGCATTTCATCTACATTACCAGTTAATCCACCCAGGAATAATATGAGTATGGTTTATTAATCATGTGAAATTGGTGGCAGTAACTCTATTTAACATATTAAAAGGTTGAGCCTACAGAGTAAGTTGCTCAGGATGATTCAGCTGAGCACCAAAATTGGGACCCAGCCTCAGATCCCCAGTCGAGAGCTTTCTCGGCCACTCCTTCTGGGTTGTCCTGCCCTCAACGCTTTGAGGGTGCACTATCCTTTGTTTACCAAATAAAATTCTGAGCTGTAATCAAGCTGTTAAAAAAAAACAGGTTTCTGTACCTCACCCAAACAGCCCTGTAATAGCTAGTCTGCCTTATCCTACATCAGTGTCTTGCAGCCAGAGTGCCTTTTATGTTTTGTTGTGTCTTCTTTAGTGATGAGGTAATGTGTATTACAAATGATGTTACTACTAATTAAAATGCTACTGTAAATTATTTGGAGAAGGCAATGGCAGCCCACTCCAGTACTCTTGCCTGGCAAATCCCATGGACGGAGGAGCCTGTTAGGCTGCAGTCCATGGGGTCGCTAAGAGTCGGATACGACTGAGCGACTTCACTTTCACTTTTCCCTTTCATGCATTGGGGAAGGAAACGGCAACCCACTCCGGTGTTCTTGCCTGGAGAATCCCAGGGACAGCGGAGCCTGGTGGGCTGCCGTCTATGGGGTCGCACAGAGTCGGAAACGACTGAAGCGACTTAGCAGCAGTAAATTATTTATTTAAATTTGTGTGGGTTCAAGGTTGTTCCTATACAAATGTGGAGTCCGTGAGGACAAGAACTTGTGTACTCCTCTCTCCCTAGTGCCCAGAATAGTGCCTACAATGTAGTGGGTGTTCAGGAAGTACTTGTTGAGTTGAACACAACAGTGAGTTTAATTCACTCTCTTGCATTCTAGTGTGTTTCTTGAGTGGGAAAGAAAGGGAGTTGGGCTTAACCTATAGTCTTCTCTGCTGCTTCTTGGCGTGAATGCTATAAACATACACGGATAATAACCATGTTGGCTTTGGAAATGGTTGGGGATTTAAAGAAAAAGTTTGCTCATGGAAATGTGAATGTGTATGTGAATCTCAGCTATCACTTACATGTGTTGAGACATTTGAAATCCAGGTGGTTGTAGACTGCCCTCCCCCCACCCCTATTTTCCTTGCTGTTAAGTTGCTGGCAGGTGTTTCTCACTGTTTTCTGAATCTATTAATAGCAGCTGCTTTATTCCATTTGAATTTTTTAAAAATTAATTAATTTATTTGGCTGTGCTAAGTGTTAGTTGCAGCATGCGGGACCTTTCGTTGAAATGTGTGAATTCTTAGTGGAGGCATGTGGGATCTAGTTCTCCAACCAGGGATCAAACCCAGGGCTCTTGCATCGGGAGCACGGAGTCCCAGCCACTGGACCACCAGGGAAATCCCCCATTTTAGTTTTTTAACTTCAGGTTTGGGCTGGAAAACCAAACCTACCAAAAGCATTCAGCATAGATTTAGATGGGCTTGGATTGAGGAAAGCCCCATTGATCAAAGGCACAGGCTCTGTTAGGTGGCCTTAGACACCTGTTTGGGCTCTGCACAGGCCTTTTCAGTTCCATTCATGCTAGTCTTTGAATGGGCAAGATTGTGGAACAGTAGGGTTCTAGATTGGAAAATTGTTAGTGTAGTATACTATTTACAGGAAGAACTTGGGTTGTTAAAATACTGTAGAACATTAGAACTCATGATTTTATTTCTGAAATTAGTTGGACAGCAAAGCTACTTTTTATTGCTTATTAATCACAGTAGCAGTGTGTAATTGAAATGAGCAACATTAAAATTATTTTATGTTGTAAGAATGCAAAAAGCATCTCAAGGTAAGGAATTCTGTTTGTTACTGACTATTGGCCATTTAAAGAGGAGGAGCCGCTAGGTAAATGAGACTTGGGAGTTTGAGAGTTAAACTCTTATGTTACCTGAAATCCAGTCCTAAAGAATGATTATGGTTTTAGATTTACTAGAGGTAATGTGTTTTTTCATATTTTGCAGTTTAATATAAGAATACTTGTGTACAGAGTGCCTTTTTGTAAATTTTCCCATGTAATTGCATTTGCATCATCAAGCGTATGGTAAGGACATTTATGCCCTAAAGTATTTAACCAGTAGTTAAAAGAGGGGGGCTGCAAATTTAAAAATCAGACTTGTGTGGTTGGAAAATATTTTATGTCTGGATCCTTTTTTTCCTTTTCGGCCACACCATGCAGCTTGAAGGATCTTACATCCCCAGTGAGCAATCGATTGAGCCCGTGCCCTAGGCGCTGAAACAGTGGAGCCCCAACTGCTGGACCACCAGGGAGTTCCCTTGAGTTCCTTTTAAAAAATTAATTTCCGAGGTATTCATAGTTCGCTTAGCAGGAAGTAATTAAGGCTTAAGAAGGACATTTCTGTTGTCCCTTATGTCTGTGTCTGCGACGCGCTTTGCACCCAGTCGGCTCCCAGGCAGGTGTGTCTTCTAGTAGACGCTACAGTGTGCTGCTGCAAGCCTTGACTTCACGCTTTCAGAAGCTTCCTGGTAAATTCAGCAATATATATCTTTGTTTTCAGAAAAAGATTGACTCTAGTAAAGTACCATGCTTTCTTATTTTCCAGGAGTTTCCTAACCACGTAACTAACCTCTCAGAACTGAACCAAAACGACATTGTTGCTGAAGCACTTGTTTTTAAGGTATGCATAGTTTGGCTGTATAATTTCAGGCTTGTTCATAATCTATAATGTTTTTGAATTCTTCGGTGATTTATATGGCAAATGGCTTTTACTTCTGGCTATAATATTAGAGAAACAGAAGAAACTTTATGTAGTTTGATTTCTTTTTACTTTTAGGATTTAATTCAAAAGTAAATACAGGGGAAATTGTTGAAATAATGTAAAACCTTCTAGCCAGCCCTACCATGTACTTTAAATGTAGAGACATGAAAATTGACCACTGAAGCGGCATTAAACATAGCATCTTGGTTATAGAAACTTTATTGAGTTTGCCTTTGATTTAGAGATTTATTTAGAGATTTGCCTTTGATTTTTGCTAAACTTGGTTTTTAAGCTGGTGGGAATAATTCAGCATCATTTTCTATTGTGAATGAAAACAAATTCCATTTCCCACTGGCTGCTTTTGATTGTCTCAACCAAAAAAGGTTTACAGTAAGCATGTTCAGGATTTTACAGTCCTTGATGAGGAGACTGCAAAACACACTGCAAGCACTGGCCCTGCTCTGTGCTCTGTAGCAGTCTCCCTCTAAGAGCTGGAAGCCCATCATCAACACCCTCTCTCTGAGGTGGCGATTAGGAGACAAGTGAGCCCTTGCTTTCCTTGGGAATGAGGAAATTGATGCAAAAGAAACTGTTATACAAAGCCCAGGGAAATGGATATATATGCACTCAACACACTGAATTTGTAAAATACTTTTCTTTTCAAAGAACTGAGTAACTGTTACAGTGCCTCAGGATCCCATCAGGGTTGTAGCTTTCAGATCACTACAGCTGAGGCTTTGTCAGAGAGCCTTTACGTGGCACTTTGGGCAAACCGAGGCAAGCAAGCAGTGGATTGCCAGGAGCTGGACATAGAATTGCGGTCTGAGTTGGGAGTAGAACTGAAAGCTACAACTCAAAAGTTTGATCTGATTTAACATTGTTGGTTGCTACTTAGCAGCAAAGGGCTTCCCAGGTGGCTCAGTGGTAAAGAATCCACCTACCAATGCAGGAGACACGGGTTCAATCCCTGGGTCGGGAAGGCCCCCTGGAGAAGGAAATGGCAACCCACTTCAGTATTCTTGCCTGGAAAATTACATGGTCAGAGGAAGTCTGGTGGGCTGCAGTCTATAAAGTTACAAGGAGTTGGACACAACTGAGCACACAGCCTTAACAGCAAGGCCGGTTTCTTAGAAGCGTAAGTCTTGGCACTGGTCCGTTTTGCCTGAAGATGGTGGTAAATGCTGTTGTGTTTCTAGGTAGATGGCACAGGGCTACAGTCTACAATTTCTCTTCTCTGAAAGGAAAAGCCAGTTAACGGAGTTGAACCAAGCCCCTTCTTATTCAAGATATGGTACACAGTACTACTCTTACAAATCTCCAGCGAATCACAGATGGATATTTTGATTTAAAAACATTTCCATTTTGGGAATGCCCTGGTGGTCCAGTGGTTAGAACTCCTTGCTTTCACTACCGAGGGTCCGGTTCAGCTGCTGGTCAGTGAATTATAGAAGATCCCACAAGCTGTGCTGCGTAGCCAAAAAAACATACCAACCTCTCAAACCCACTTCCGTATTTACAGAAATAATGTATTTGTGTTATTTTTAAGAGTTTCTTCTAGAAGAAGGGAGATTGGCGGGGCGGGGAGCTCTTGATAAGGTTTCAAGCCTAGAAAAGAAAGATTTGCAACTTGCTAGGCTGCAGAACGAAATCTTTTTTTTTTTTTTTTCACTTTAGCCTACGGTATGGTGTGATAGCTTTTCTGTGATAAACAATTAATAATGAATTCTCTTTTAGGAAGTATTTCTTTAAATGGACTACCCAGTGGTTACATTTGTGTGGAAAGAGAGTTGCCCACTGCCCACATGGCATTGGGCCAACTGTGTGAGGGCTGCAGTCAGGCTCTTGTATTGGGTGCAAAGGTCTTGACGAGTCTGGGTTTCCAGGCGTTATTTTTGGCTCACTTTATTGCCTTGCAAGTGATTGTGCCTCAGCATGGCTGTTTGTCCTGTGTCTTTCTCCTGGGCACCAAGTACATTGCTGTCTCTCTCTCTTTTTCCTCTTAAGTAGTTCAGTCATGTTTCTTTTGAAGAACCTTTTATTATTGTGTGATTTGGTATATGGGCCTGTTGTTGAACATTATTTGCTTGACATTGACATTGTCTTTTTGGAAATGATTATGTAGGATGATAATGACTGCCGTGTTTCTGTGCTTCTGGTGCTCTGCCTACGGGTGTTTGGATAACCTTTGGAGTCAGTGAAGTGCTGTCTTTGGGGGGTAGGGGGTGGAGGATGCTGCTGGAGGGGAGGTGAAGGTAGGGTGAAGTGGTGGTTGGGGGAGTGAGTTCACTTGCAGAAAACTGTGTAACCTCATTGCAGCTAGAAAGATGTCTGGGAGAAGGATCTTGGAAGTAACCTGTTGGATGTAAGGGAATGATGTGGGTATTTTAGGTATATTTCAAGACTTTTATAGGAAAAGTGGTTTGTTCCTTAACTTTTTGTTGTTGTTGACGAAGTTGCTCTAAGTAAAGCCTCTCAGAAGCTGTAGAGAACAGATTAATAGATGTTGCTTAAAGAGCTCTTCTTGTGTCTTTGAGGAAAAGTTTAACAAGTAGTTCTAGCACTTGAGAATGTATAGTCTGCCATAGAAGAGTTCACATGTAGTAGAGGCTTAATAGATTTTGTTGAATAGTGAATAAATGTATCCTAAAATTGCCGTTGGTACTGCTAAAGCTGTGTTATGGTGAAGCACAGATCCTTCATATCTGTGTACCCATACTATGTAAGATTTATTAAGTTGGCACAGAAGTAATTGTGGTTTTTTCGGATCGTGAATTTTAAATCACTATAACTAGGCTCAAACACATCTTTGTTACTTAAAGTAGGGATCATTACAATCAACATATTTTTGTCAATGAGAAATAAGTTAGTTTATTCCTGTAGCATAAAAATCTGTGCTTCAGGATTCAACGAACTCATGGAAAGCATTTTCTGCCTCCTGCTGGTTGTGGAAGCGTTTTTCCTGCAAAAAGTTCTCGAGATGCTTGAAGAAGTGGTAGTCGTTTGGTGAGAGGTCAGGTGAATATGATGGAGGAGGCAAAACTTTGTAGCCCAATTCATTCAACTTTTGAAGTGTTGTGCGACGTGCGATTGGATGTTGTGGAAAAGAATTGGGCCCTTCTGTTGACCAATACCAGCTGCAGGCATTGTAGTTTTTGGTGCATCTCATCAATTTGCTGAACATACAGAAAGCTGTAGTGGATCAGACAGGCAGCAGACCACCAAACAGTGACCATGACCTTTCTCTGGTGCAGCTTTGGCTTTAGGAAGTGATTTGGAGCTGCTTCTCAGTCCAGCCACTGAGCTGGTCATCGCCAGTTGTCATATAAAATGACAAATTTATTTAATGACACTTTTCGTCGCATGTTACGATCTGATCGAGAAATGGTTTGTCGTTGGCGTAGAGCAAGAGAAGATGACACTTCCGAACGATTTTTTATTTCTGGTCAGCCCACAAGGCACCCACTTACTGAGTTTTTTCACCCTTCCAATTTGCTTCAAATGCTGAATGGCTGTAGATGGTAGACGTTGAGTTCTTTGCAGCCTCTTGTGTAGTTATAAGAGTATCAGCTCTGATGATTGCTCTCAGTTGGTCATCGTCAGCTTCTGATGGCCGTCCACTACACTCATCTTCAAAGCTCTCATCTCCTTTGCAAAACTTCTTGAACCATCACTGCACTGTATGTTCATTAGCAATTCCTGGGCCAAATGTGTTGTTGATGTTGTGAGTTGTCTCCACTGCTTTACAACTCACTTTGAACTTGAATTAAAACTTGCTCGAATTTGCTGTTTGTCTAACATCATTTCCATAGTCTAAATATAAAATAAATAGCAAATAATGTCGTTCGAAAAAAAAAGTGAGAAATGTGCATTAAAATGATATATTAATACAACATAACCACATTTAAGGATGCATTTCCAGTATCAAATGGCAGGGTTTAACAGGGCAAAATTGCAATTACTTTTGCACTAACCTAATAATAAAGGCAAGAAGGGGAAATACTTAGTGCGGTGTTTTGGCTTTTAAAAGCTTGTCCAGAATTGGGATGACTTTTTTCTTTTCTTTTTCTTTCCTTCCTTCCTTTTTTTAAAAAATACATCTTGTTTGGAAACATCACTTATTACAAAAGGGAATGATGTGTAGATTGCACAAAAGTATGGACACTTATGTGTTAACGCTGTTAAAAAATGGGTATTAGTAATAGAAATGATGTTTTCCCATAATTGCTGAAGTAGATGTTTCATACTGCACAGTTTAGTAGTCTGTTAGTTGAAAGGGATTGGTACTAAGCAGTACTGTAGGTGGTTCTGTAAACTGTTTCTAGAAGGGTCTGCCTTTTTGTGTATTAAGTCACTCAGGCTGTGCACTCAGTATGGCCCAGTTTTGGTAGATTCATTGGCTGAGTTAGGAATGTGCATTTTGTGCCTGATCACTTTTTAGCACATCATGTACAATTTTTCAAAATGCTTTTATAATGTGCCCATATTCCCCTTACTGCAACCCATTAAAAAGTACTTGACACTTGTAAAGTGGAAATTGCCAGGTGAGACTGTTTTTTATGAGATTTTTATGTCGCCAGGCCCAAGTTAGGATCTGGGGGGACTTGGAATTAGGAATTTTTTAAAAAGAGGTACCCATAACTCTTGTCATCTCACCACTCACAATGTTGTAGTCCTTTATTTGCATTCCATAAATTTAGGATTTGAGAACAGGATGAAAATGGTTTCTTGAGTTGGTATCTCAAGCTCCCCAATTAGAGGAAAAAATCAGTAGATGAACGGTTCTCATCTGTGCTGGAGGCAGGAGGCAGGGAAACAGCACAACACAGGCTTCACAGTCAAAAGTGTTTCCAGCCTCAGGGAAAACTGGAGTCTTTGTGTTTTAAACTTTTCAACCTAATTTTCCTGTGTGTGAAATACTCTTCTTCTGTAAGAAGACTCTAATAAAGCATTTACATCTCTTTTAAGTCCCTAATTTATCTGATGGAAAACAATGCTTAAAGACAAGTGTAAAGGAAAGTGTAAGTTTTCATTTAAGGATTTAATCTCAGTATGGTTGAGCAAAAGGTTCTTAATTTATGCGGAAATAATATCTCTGAAATTCTGTGATCCCCCTGAATGCTTCCGTGAACTATATAGATGGCAGTAGTGAAAAGCTTTATTTGTAGCTGCCTGACTTCTCTTAGGGGAAGAGCATCTGTTTGGGTAACATATTAGCATCAGTATTTCAGGGCCTTTTGAGATGAAAAGGGGTTTTCTTTCCTCTCTGAGAATATGAGCTCCTTCATACATGAGTAGGGTTCTGCTCTGTGAATGCATATGTATGTGCTAGAAATGGCACCCTTGCTCCTCTCCCCACTGGATCACCAGTAGGTTCTCCCATTTCCCGGACGTGACGGCCAAATGATGTCTCCAGATACTGTCAGGTGCCCTTGGGGAGCAAAATTGCCTCTTTAAAACTATTTCTTTAGATTCTATTTTCAGGCTTAAAAACACATAGGAAAGTTAAATTAGTAAATGACTTAAAAGGAGTACTGTGCTGAATTTTTATTGGCCATATTGCAAACTAAAAAATTATAAAACATAGAGCCTTATTAGGGTTTAAAATATTTTCTGTCTACAGTTTTGAACTACTTATTTCAACCAGTTGTTTGAAAGATAAAACTCCTCCAGGTGTACCTGAGGTTAGCATTTTTGGGGCAGTCTTAATTAATATCCTGTTTGTTTCATTTCTCAACTTCTAGCAAACCTATGAATTTATGCCTGTCATTGGAAATGCTGGCAGTGGGCCTGCTGTAAAGAAGCTAGCCAACAAAGATCCCTTTGGGCCCCACCCTTTCTAAATTTAGTTCATTCAGTCTCAGACTCTCAAGAGCCACCCAGGGCAGAGTTGGGTTGCTTCCCTGGATCGGGAAGATTCCCTGGAGAAGGAAATGGCAACCCACTCCAATATTCTTGGCTGGAGAATCCCATGGACGGAGGAGCCTGGTGGGCTACAGTCCACGGGGTCTCAAAGAGTCAGACACGACTGAGCGACTTCACTTTCATTTTCTGGGATGCGGGTAGACTCTGGAGCAAACACTGTGCTTTTGGCTTATGTTTGGACCTGTGATCTGTGGTTGGTGTTGTGAAGTTGTGAGTACAACTCTCAGTGGTTTTTTTTTTTTTTTTGCACGGGAGGGTAGAAAAATGCCGTCAGGACAGAGTTGAGAGAGAGGGAGAGAATGAATAAGAGCAGGAGGGGAAGATTGAGAGAGAAATATTTATATTTTGGCAGCTGATTGAACAATGAAAGGAGGTCATAGCTGCCTTCTAAAAGGTTTTGGACTTGTTGCTTGACACTGGCAACTTGTCTGCTAAGACCAGTACCCAAATCTTCAGTGCATCTCCTCTGTTATTTTGTTCTGATTTCAAAAGTAGACAGGAAACAACTGTAATGTTGGAGAATTGTGTCGTGTAAGGTAGTATTTATGCCTGTTACTAACCAAAGTCATAGTTTAGCCAAGGTGCTTTTGTTTCTGATTTTTGCCTTGTTTTGAGTTTTGTAGTCCTTTTTGCTCTCTGCAAAGGGCTTCCCTGGTGGCTTAGATGGTAAAGAGTCTGCCTGCAGTGCGGGGGGAGACCAGGATTTGATCCCTGGGTTAGGAAGATCTCCTGGAGAAGAGCAGGAGCAACCTGCTTCAGTATTCTTGCCTGGAAAATCCCACGCACAGGAGCCTGGCAGGGTACAGTCCATGGGGTCACACAGTCCATACAGTCCATGGAGACACAACTGAGCAACTTCACTTTTTCACTTTGCTGTCCACAAGGGAGGGTGTTCCAAGACTTCAAGTAACTTACGTGCTTTGGTCATTCATCTGTTTGTAGAGGTTTGGCTTTAATTAAAAATCATTTTGAGACTTAACAAAAAACGAAAGTAACAAATTACTTTATAGTAGAACTTCTAATTTGTTAGTTTGCTGGTTTCTGCCTTGCTTGGCTTTTTCTGTTCTTTGTTGCTTAATGGTTATTTTTGAGTACTTTTGATTTGCTTAAACATTTTCAGCTTTTTGAACGATGGCCATGAAAATGAGCAGAACTGTCCTTATTTTTGACTGGTGCAGAAATTTAAATGTATTTAGAATTAATACCTTTGGAACTTACAAGATACAATAAAAATCTTCTCTGTTCCCTTCACAAGCCACACTAGTAAAATTGTCAGCCTGAAATCTGTTCCTCTCTTCTGCATCTTCTCCACTTTTGCTTTTAATAATAAACATACTATAGAATGTTCTTTGCTATTCTGAGGATCCATGAGCATGGTTGTGGGTGCAACAATTCTTGTTTGGAATCTGTAAATAAATGAGACTATCTCAAACAAACCTTACAGGGAACAAAAAGGTCTTTTATCATCATAAGGAAAAAGAAATGGCAAAAAGGAGGAATTAATTCTCTTTCTTCAGTCAACTTAAAGGAGAGCTCCAGAGGTGCCATTCTGAGCTCATGGCCAAAAAATGGAAGCCGTGTTTACGTTCACCAGTAATGGTGTTACAAACCCAGTTTACTTTCAGTTTCTTATCATTTTGAGCCCAGAAACCTTTACCATATCCCATATTCAGTGGAAAAGCTCTTCATGTTTTTAATTTGATTTTTTAATGCAGGCTATAGTTTATAATTCTTAGTATTCAACAATAAGTATTATTGTACCCTGCCGATAGTCTTTGTAAAATGAGCGTGCAGGGTATGTGGGTGTTGTAAGTCATTTTAAAACACTCTGGGGGAAAAAGCACTATGAGAAATTCACAAAGCTAGTGAATCTTACTGTACATCACAGTTACAGACTGAACGGGCTGTTTTCATACTTGAGTAGGTGACACCAGTTTTTGACTGAATATTGGCAATTACATATCTCTTCTATAATTTATCTTTTTATTTTCTTTCCCTTACAACTTTCAGGTAGAACTTTAGACTTCATAGCACTGAATTAACCTGCACTGAAAGCTGTTTACCTGCAGTTGTTCACTTTTGTTGAAAGTGACCATGTCTCAAGTTCAAGTGCAAGTTCAGAACCCATCTGCTGCTCTCTCAGGGAGCCAAATACTGAACAAGAACCAGTCTCTTCTCTCACAGCCTTTGATGAGTATTCCTTCTACTGCTAGCTCTCTGCCCTCTGAAAATGCAGGTAGACCTATTCAAAACTCTGCTTTACCCTCTGCATCTCTTACCTCCACCAGTGCAGCTGCAGGTAAGCGTGTGATCCAAGTGTCTTCTGTTTCAAATGTTTTCTTAGCCTGTTTGCTGACCTGATAAGTAGATTGCAGATACAGGGAGCTCTTGCACATTTACCTTCAAGAAGCAGGAGAAAGTATACTGCCCACACTTCTTTATATCAGATATAAAACACACTTGATAATATACTGGCTCAATAGAGGCCTTTTACAGACTATTTCAAAGTGTAAGGAGAAAATTGGAAACCAAACTGTAAAGCCTACTCTGTTATAAACTGGTAGCTGGCAGAAAAAAATTGAGCAATAAATACCACTTGGGATATTCATTGTTATATGGGAAAATTCTGCTGTTAAAATGATTTCCCAGAACTGATTTGTAGCTGTAAGTACCCTTTTTGGAGGTCTGTAAGATTTATCCCAAGCAAGGGGACAGCCAGATTTTGGGATACAGAAGAATGTGTTGGCATTTGCTAATTTTTATTTTGACTAAGTTTAAATTGCCATCCAGAGGTGGTTGAGAAATCACAGTGAGGGCCAAAGAGAAATTGAACAAAGCAGCAGAGATGTTTAAAAAGGAAGGCCTCAAATTTGAATATTAGGAAAACAAAAATGAAATAAAAATATCCATGGATTGGAAAAGACTTGGAACCCCTGGGGAAATAACCCTTAAAAACAATATTCTGCTCCCCATATCTCCCCCTCTCCTCATCCCAAGTTGCAAAGCTAGTTAACGGGGGTGTCCACACAGGTGTCTCTGTACTGGAGTCGCCTTATAATAAGCTCTTCGCGGCCCTTGATGCCTGACATCTCCCTTGCATTTCCTCCTCCATCCTCTCGCTTCCTTCCTTTGTACCTCTCTCCTTAGGGTTTCAGCTCGTCCCACTCTCCGCTGCACAGACTCGGTCACGCTGCTGCCTCTGGACTTCTTGGACCAGCTCCCCAGGTGGCGTTCTTGACTTGTCACAGTCCCCTAGAGGCTCAGGGTTCCCCCTGTTTGCCATTTGAAAACCATCTTAATAGGCAATGGCACGGACTAGTTCAGTCCTCTGGGATTTAATTGCTGTCTCTTCTAATGTGTTCTTATATCCACATTTTGTTGACTTTATAAAACTCCCGCCCTCCAAGACCATTTTATTTTACTTACATAATTATTAAAGATAGGTAAAGTCTGAGGATGGCAGCCTCTGGAGATAAGACGAGAAGATGTCCCAGGAAGGAGAAGTTAACTATTTGGAAAAAGACAGTCGTTTGAGAAATGGTATTGGCATATTGCGTTTTGTGAAATAATGAACAGGGTACAGCTGACAACTGTTGTAGTAACCAGTGTGTGTATGTGTCTCTGCTCAAAAGACCTCATTGTTATTCCCTTGGTTATAATAGCAGTCCCTCATCCGATTTCAAATCTTGTGTGCTTGCCATGGTTTAGTTATTCCTGTGTTTTCTGTTCTCTCTCTTTTGAAGACACACCCCCTCCTAGGTTACCTGACTTCAACTGGTTCAGAAAAGATCCCAGCTGTGTCTTCAGATACGTGCCCTCAGTGTGGTTTGCAGTTTTGCATTGCTGTTGGCTCTAAATCATTAGACGTTGCGTTTGTTTTCCCTCTCTTCGTAGCCCTGGAGAGCCGCCGTCTCTAACACTGCTAGTTGACGTCAATGCTCTCACATTATTTTTCAGTTCCTTCTAACATGGCACACCCTAAAGAGAAAACCCCAATGTGTCTTGTGAATGAGTTAGCCCGTTTCAACAAGATTCAGCCTGAGTATAAGCTTTTGCGTGAGCAAGGTCCAGCTCACTGTAAGGTAAATATTGTCCATACTGCTTGTGCATTTATAACCCACTAGGAATGTTTTCTTTCTTTTCATACAGTTGCAAGTGATGCAGTGATTCAAAACACATATTTGAAACTGCTGAGGTGGTTTTAAAGAGATGCAGAAGTATAGATTTTGGGCGAGTCACTTCTTTTTTCCATCCTTGCAGAGTGGGTCAAACAAAAGAGATGCTTCTCTGGGGGATATTTGGCTTTTAAAACTTCAGTTAGCTTGTGGTTGTTTAGGATTCTGAATCAAGACAAGTCCCAAGCACCTGTGAATGGTTTCCTGTGAGTTTTCCGGGCTCTGGGCCTCCTGGCTGCAGCCTCCGTCTGGCTCCTTTCCTGTTCGTTTGCACATGCATAGGTACCTTAGGTCCGGGCAGGGAGAGGAGGTGAATGGGAAATCAGTGTTGCTTCTTGTTCAGAATCAGATACAAGGTTTGAATGTGAGAGGTGGAAATTAATCTCCTTGTGAGTACATGGGATTATCTCTGATTTCAGGTTCCCTTGTCACTGTCACCTTAAAGGATGAAAGACTGACTGCAATTTGAATTTTTACTATTTGTTATTCAGGAGTTCAGACTTTTAAGCTTGCTTGATATCTGTGCTAATGTGCTTGGACCCTAAATGTTTGTGTATCTGGTTTTATCTTTTGCAACTACAGTATGAGAGAGAAGGAATTAGGCCTATTTCTGATTCTAGCCTTGAAGTAAGATAATACAGTTTTATAAGGATGAGTTGTTTGTCTCTTTGTGCCTCAGTTTTCCTGACATGCAAACCTCAAGCCTTGAATGATACCAAGTTTCTCTTTTTTCTTGGACTAAAAGTAGCATTGACCACAATTATGAACAGGCCCCATAGGGTAGCACATTTTGGTTAGTTGCCTTTGGAGTCAGGCAGATCTGGGTTTGAATCTTAGCTTCTTACTAACTGGGTGACCTTGTGCAGGTTACTACTTTTTTTGAAACTCTGTTTCCTCATCTGTAAAATGGAGATAATAGTACCTACCTGATAGGTCTATTGTGAGAATATATGTCAAAGTGTGGAGTGCAGTGTCTGGCACATAGTAAATGCTTGAGAAATGGTAGCTATTACAATTAAGCAATTATACATTTAAGAAAAACAGAAATTTCCCACTCTCATGAAGGTAGTTTTAATATTATTCTAAAGCATAATTATATTTGAAATATTTCTTTACTTTTAAAAGGCAATTAGCCAATTTTTTGGTAACTGTTCTGTTTCTTCTACAGGATTTTTTTTGCAGATCTTAACTTTGGGATTCCCTTTATTAACTGTTTTTGATATTTTTGGAAATACGTACTGTCTCACTTGAACTTTGGTACCTTTTAGGTAATTTGGCTGTGTGTTCAGTCTGTAGCTGCTTTTTTTTTTTTTTTTTTTTGCCTACAAGTTCAAAGAGAAAATTTTATTCCCTCCTAGATGATTATTAGACTATTTAAAAAGTCAGAGGTCTGGTGTACTTTTAATTCTGTCTGAACTGAGATCTAACCTCACCACTGCCCCTCCACACAGAAGGCAGCAGCATGGCCGCAGCACCATCGGGACAGTCGTGGAGAAAGGCAAGACTGACCGTGAAATCAACTCTTTTCTGTCTTACAGCGTTTTACCCCTTCGATGTGTTTCTGTGAAAGGGTCACGAAAATGACTGAGGGGCTGCACAGCATTGCAGGCTGCTTCTGCTGTTTGACTTCTCGTGCCAGCCAGGGTTTTGAGTTCATGCTACGGTGCTTTAATGAGTAACTTTATAAACTGCAACATAAATACAGGAGACCCCTAATATTTCAAGGAGGGTGAAGGATTCTTTAATTTTTCGCCCTGTAGTGGAAACTGTGCACTGAGGGAATCCTGAAGTTAAGACCTACAAGAAAAATCAGCTGTAAAGGCAAGTTGCCCCCATCCCTAGAGGCACCAAATTTAAATGACCTACTGCTACTGCTACTGCTAAGTCACTTCAGTCGTGTCCGACTCTGTGTGACCCCATAGACGGCAGCCCACCAGGCTCCCCCGTCCCTGGGATTCTCCAGGCAAGAGCGGGTTGCCATTTCCTTCTCCGATGCATGAAAGTGAAAAGTGAAAGTGAAGTGCTCAGTTGTGTCTGACCCTCAGAGACCCCATGGACTGCAGCCCGCCAGGCTCCTCCGTCCATGGGGTTTTCCAGGCAGGAGTACTGGGATGGGGTGCCATTGCCCTCTCCGTTAAATGACCTGGACATACTCAAATCACCATTTCTCATGTGAATTATTGGTAAGTTAAATAAAGTGATAGATTCCGTGATAAAGAAAATCAGAAGAATAAAAGCTCCAGAGCAGTGAATCCCAACCATTGAAGTGCATCAGAATGACTTTGGGAGCTTATTGAAAATACACAGGCTCAGGCCTCCCTTCATGCTGTTCTTTTCAGTCAAAACTCCTGGCACGTGTATTTTACCAGGCTTCCTGGGTTATTCTTCAGATGCACACAAGTGTTAAAGAATCACTGTGCTGTGATGGGTCCTAGTGTTTTTTGGATGAATTATTTGTCCAATTCTGATGGGATTAACATAACCTAACTTTACGAATGGAGAGTGCACACAAGTTCCCTTTATACTTAAAAAGGAAAAAAGAGGCTTGTCATTGTCCGCAGTTGTTAAGGGCAAAATTAGCTCTTTTGAATGCCTCCTTAGAATTGAGTTCAGAAATGTTAGATCTTTGCTTGCAGTGAATCTCATCTTCTGAAAGAGGGGGCAGTGTCTGAATAGCACAGTCTTAGAAAAGTAGAAGGTAGCATTGCACTACCTGAATGACATTCCCAAATTCATCTGAGGTTTTGGCCTAATGAGATTGTATTTTCAGACAAGAATCAGTGAACAAATTACAACAAATGCTGTCTTCATTTGTATGAGGTACTATTACGTGTCTAAATTAAGCTTGCTAAACTTCTTCCATGAGAAGAAATGGGAAGACAATTTTTATTTGGATGGCTTCCAGATAATTAGCATTTAATATTTTAATATATAAGAGAACAGTTTTTAATTTCTGTACTTATACCCATCTTTCAAAAGATGTTTTTTCATGGAGTGCTGTGCAGTACAAGTTGATGTTTGTATCTTTTCATGTTTCTAGAAACAGTGAAAAGGGGGTGAAGGGATAAATTACAAAGATGATGACAGGCCTTTTAAACCATGACCGTAAATTATGTTCAAGGTCCAAGTGACATATTTTAGTCAATATCAGGTTTCCTGAATTGAGAGCTCACAATTTTCATTTGTAGGTGTTTACAGTACAGCTAACACTTGGAGATCAGCACTGGGAAGCTGAAGGAACTAGTATTAAAAAGGCCCAACACACAGCTGCTGCCAAAGCTTTGGAAGGAGCAAAATTTCCTAAACCTATAGTCCGCCCTTTTCGTAGCGAAGGAAGAAATCCAGGTATTATGCGTGGGCCAAGACAGGTTCCTTTCAAAAGTGTGTCTAGAGGTATCCGTTTAGTATGTATATGAATTCTTTCTTAACTCACTTGTTGGTTTTGAAAGCACAGAGTCTGCACTACCAGTGGCAAATGCTTATCTTTTAGGAATCTTAACCTTACTCTAAAGCAGTGGTTCCCAGTCTTCAGCCCCTTGATGCTTGATGATCTGGAGAGGTGGTCACGGGAGGTGGGGAATGTCACCAAACGATTTCGGAGACTTTCAGAAAAGCTTAATGAAAGGAATTTTTTTTTCTTTTGATAAGGGTTCTATAGATTATGAGAATGTGGGTTTTAACTAAAGTCACTTCAACTTTGTGTGGTAATATTGATTATAACATGTTGATCGTAACCCCAATTGTCGGTTTTATGTCTCTTGATAATTAGCAAGAATGAGAAAATAGATATTTATTTCTTAAATTCAGATTAATAGATATCTCTTCAGGCAAGGTCCCAGTTGGGGAGAATACTGTTAAAGAGGAGTGTCCTGTGAAAGCTTGGGGACCACCGACCTGGCAGCTGTAGGTGGTAGTGGCTGTTTGAGGAGAGTCACCCTCAAGTGTGTGAAGTCACCCAGGCCCTTCGCATGCAGGAATGATCCGGGAAGGCCTCGGCCACGCCTTTCTTGTCCTTTTGCTTTCTCTGTGGGATCTTTGCTTCACATTTATCCTCTGCTGCTGCTGCTAAGTCACTTCAGTCGTGTCCGAGTCTGTGCGACCCCATAGATGGCAGCCCACCAGGCTCCCCCGTCCCTGGGATTCTCCAGGCAAGAACACTGGAGTGGGTTGCCATTTCCTTCTCCAGTGCATGAAAGTGGAAAGTGAAAGTGAAGTTGCTCGGTAGTGTCCAACTCTAGCGACCCCATGGACTGCAGCCCACCAGGCTCCTCCGTCCATGAGATTTTCTAGGCAAGAGTACTGGAGTGGGGTGCCATTGCCTTCTCCGACATTTATCCTCTGCTGCAGATAAATTTTATGGGTCAGAGATGCTCTTACTTAAAACACAACTATTTGAATTGTGTAAAAAGTATAGTTCATATGTTAGCTAAGAAAGAAAAAGAGAGAGCCTAATTACTTATGTGACCCTCTGACTTTGCAGACTTAAAGATATTCTTATAAGTTTGATTTATGCACTAGATTAATGAAACCAGTTACGGTACAGAATCAAGTCATTTTTATTTTCCTCTACCTACATCCTAAAGATGCATTTTCAAGTGGATTTTTGTGTGCGTTTCAATTGAACTTTGCCATTGCTAGTGTTGTTCTGTGTTTGATATGAAGCTGTTGATTTTAAATGTGATTGTGCACTGATGCTAATCTTTCCAGGTTGGTTTTCCTTTAAAATGATTTTTAAAGGTTTATGAATTGGATGAACTTAGAGGGGAAAAAAGAGAAGGAAGAATGATGAGTATTTTCTAAAATTGATAATTTTGAGATAACCTAAGATATACTTGTTCCTGTTGTATATGGAAACAGAACTCATTTTTCTAACAAGTATTACCACAAATCAAATCCGATTATAAATATTAAGAAAGAAAACATCTAAGTATTTTGTGGATCTCATCTGACTTCTCCAGAGAGAATTTACAGTCTTCTCCTCGGCGATTCTGCACCTTTCCTTACAGCACACAAAATGTTGTATCAGAGTTCTTGAGTGTGTCTTGTGTTCTCTGGACTCCTCTGGGACAAGAATTGTGTTTCTCAAGCTCAGCACAGTGCTTTGCCTCCAGTTAGTACTGAATAAATGCATTGTCCTATGAAATAATGTGTATGGACGTCCTTCTAAGTGTAAGGCAGTCAGTCAGTACAACCAGAGTTATATTGGTTGAGTACTGCCAAACAAATGATTTGGACAGTCCTGTGGGATCTTTTAATCATGAAATTTGATGTGTATTGAAACCTATTTCTGACAACTGATTCTCACTGCTAACATCTTGTGTTACATTGCTGCTCCTCAATAGCTGTTACCGTATATTTTGTGCTGTTGATTTTGTATTAATACCTAGAAATCACAGCAGATTCTTGGATTTCCTGACCTGATGCCTAGCAGTGAAGTACTTAGAGCCTTTCACGAAATGCATCATGAGTCCATTAGTAGAAAGCATCCTGTTCTCTTTGATTTTAGTCAGTGTCATTCTCATATCGGAAAAAAAGTTCTTTGTTTTGATTCTGTGTTGCAGAAAGCATAACCCCTACTGTAGAGCTAAATGCACTGTGCATGAAACTTGGGAAAAAACCAATGTATAAGCCTGTCGACCCTTACTCTCGGATGCAGTCCACCTATAACTACAACATGAGAGGAGGTGCTTATCCCCCAAGGTACGTGTCTGTTTTGTTTTAAATCCAGGTGAAAATATATTTGCTCTTTCATGTAGAATGGTGAGATGTATAGATTGCAGCGTGCGTAATGGTCTGGCCCTCTTTGCCTGCCAAAGGCTACCGTCAGTCTGGATTGTCCTGCTGTCACTGGAACTGCATGTTGATGCTCTTTGAACTCCTGTCTTTGGAAAGGTCTTGGGCACATCCTCACAAGCTGTGCGGCTCGTGCCCCAAGCAGTCTGGTTAAAGGTCACCCGCGTGTAACTGCTTTGTGCAGCTGAGTCATATTTGAACATAATTCCTGTGACACCACAGTTCTCAGCCCTCATCGATTTCTTGATTATTTTTACTGGGTACTTTTTTACTTTTGAACTTACTTATGTGCTTTGTAAATAGCCTTGGTATACAGGTGCAGTGCAACATTAGTTGAAATCTGAAAGTGCCATGCATTTAAAACCTTCTGCTCGAGGTCTTAAGACACTAGTAGAGAGATTGATGATCAAACTGGAGGTCTTCATTTCCCTGCCCTACTTTGGGGTGGGAGTGAGGTGGAGGCCAAAGCCATTTTAAAAATAGAAACCAGCCTCTGCCAGGCTCTAGGCTGTTGGGATTTCTAGAAATGCGGGTCTAATCAATAGTTACTTTAAATATAAATGGATCCAGTTGTCTAATTGAAAGACACAAGAGTGGACGACTGAATTTAAAGAAACAAAAGACCCAATTGTATGCAGTCTATAAGAGACTGCAGTTTCAGGAACACACAAACTCAAAGGTGAAGGCAGAGAAAAAGATGTTCCATACAAATGGAAACTGAAAGAAAGAAGAAATAGCTATATTTATGTCAGACAAAATAAAGACTAAAAGACTTTGGTTAAAAACTTCCCATTCTTTTCTGGAGACACGAAAGTGTGAATTTCAGGTATGAGAAAGTAGAGCAAGTTAAGTTTTCTTTGCTAACCAAAGTCTAATCCAGTTTAGATTTTGTAAGTATGGGCTAGCTTTATACATTGAACTCATGTAATTTGTAAGGCAGTTTATTTTGTGAAATGTAAACAGTATTTGCTCATACTGTGTGGCAGTTCTAATCTAGCATAAACGTATGAAATCTCTGGATGTGCTGATGAGGACTCATTATTGGCGAGCAAACACTGCTGTAATTAGGACCTGTGATGAAGGAAATACCTGGAATTTGTCAGAGATGGTATGGTGACTTATCTGAGACTAATTTTCCTCATCCCCTTCTATTTTTAGGTACTTTTACCCATTTCCAGTCCCACCTTTACTTTATCAAGTTGAACTTTCTGTGGGAGGACAGCAATTTAATGGGAAAGGAAAGACGAGACAGGCTGCAAAACACGATGCTGCTGCGAAAGCCCTGAGGATCCTGCAGAGCGAGCCCCCCTCTGAGAGGCTGGAGGTGAGGCGAAGGCCGAGCCGGGGCCCCTGGAGCTTGGGGTGGAGTGGGAGGGTGGTAGGAAGACATCGCTTCAGGTTGGTTTTTCTAAGAGGATGCATTGAGAGCTGTGCTTAATATTTGTTGGTAGATAACGTACAAGTTCTGTGCCCTGTAGGTTCCTTGCCTTTTTGCCCTCCTCCCACCTCAGGAACTTTCGCAGGAACGTCAGGTGCCTTCTTGTGCACTCAGTGGCGTAGTTCTGAACGCGTTAGAAAGATTGTGCCTCACTTGAGTGGTGAAGAGCATGCGATGAACTCTTCTGTGTTGAACATTATTCTTGTCGGAATCTGTGTTTTATGGTATCAGGTTAGGGAATTTTCTGAAGCCATTTTGACCAGATGTTTTCTTTATTATCTTGAAATGCCTGTTAACCATTTGTGCTTAACGAACTGTCCCAAGACTTCGTGGCTTAGATACCTCCAGGCCTTTATCCTGCTCACAAGCCTGCGGTCTAGGGAGAGAGTGGCGTGGAGACCTCATTTCTGCTGCGCAGCTCGAGCCGATGTGGCGCTGCGGGGCTGGAGGGTCTGTTCCAAGGCAGCGCTCTAGCCAGTTGGCTGTGCTGTCATCTGCGATCAAAGAGGGGGCCTCGGTCCCTCGACCTCAGTTCCCCTCCTCTGTGGCCTGAGCAGAGACTCTCTATACACCCTCACGGTATGGTGGCTTGGTCCCAGGAGGGCGCGTTCTGGAAGACAGGAGGTGGAAGCCGCTGCCAGTGTCTCAGGGCCCTGGCTTAGAATTCAGCCCAGCACCACTTCTGCCGTATCTTGTAGGTCAAACAGTCAGGGACCCCAGACTCAAGAAGGGGCTACAGGAGCTCACTTTTATTTATTGGTTTATTTTTGCATTGAGACAAAATTCACGTAATTTCATAGTTTTAACCGTTGTAAGTATACAGGTCAGTGACCATTGGTACGTTCACAATGTTTAGAACCCCACTTGTGGATGAGAGGAGTATCAAAGAATTGGGGACTTATTTTTTTTATTTTTGGTTACAGCGTGCAGCTTGTGGAACTGTTCCCCAACCAGGGATCCAGCCCAGGCCCTGGGCAGTGAGACTGTGGAGCCCCGTCCACTGGACCTCCAGGGGACTCCCCTGGGGGCTGTGTTTTAAAATGATCATGATAGGTATAGGATGTTGTGACTAAATAGGAATATAGGTCTTAGAACATCACTAAGTCATCACTAAAATGACTCCATGCTATTGAGCGGCCAGAGCATTAGTGGCTGGCTCTGATAAAGCAGTTGGATCACCAAAGGTCCAGGAGAGCCCACTGAGTAGAAAACGTTGTGGTTTCATGGTTCTGTTTATCACAGCGGGAAATGCCTCCTGAACACATCCCTTGGAAGCATTTGACTTTTCTTGCTCGAGAAACAAGTTCTCAAACAACCAGAAGATCTTGCACAGAACGTTGAGCCAAATGGGTGATGATAGGTATGAAGTCGGGGGGCCCTTGGCGGGGTGCTTGCAGAGGTCTGTTGTGTCCAGCTGTCCCCTAGGGCGACCCAGCTCGGGGCGGTGCTCTGTGGCTTCGTGGCTAGCCGCATGGGAAGGTTTATTTTCCTTTTGTTTCGGTGCATTTTCACAGAGATGTTCTATTTCCAGAGTTCACTGAGGACCAAATAGAAAGGAATGGACTATAACTTAGGAAGGTTTATTGAAGTGAAAGGATGAGGCCCTTAGTGGTGAAATTTGTTAAAGTACTGAAGGTAGTGAAATCTGAGTCATTTTTGGAGGCATTGCATTTGTTGAGTTGACTTTGGTGCTAATCTAATTGGAATCAGATGGAGTGGGTATTTCTTGGTTCCTTCTAGCCAGCAGTTGTTAAACGATTACTGAACACTGGTATGTGGGCCGTCTGCTTCGGAATCACTTGAGAATTAAAAAAAAAAAATTCCTTGGCCTAACCCACACGATTCTAGATTCTAATGCAGTAGGCTAAGACCCATGAATCTGGCTTTTTTTTTCTTTTTTTTCCTGGCCATGCCACGTGGCATGTGGGATCTTAGTTCCCTAACCAGGAATTGAACCCATGCCACCTGCATTGGGAGCACAGAGTCTTAACCACTGAACTGCCAGGGAAGTCTGACTTTTTATTTTATTTTTTCCTTTTTAACAAGCTCTTAGAGTAACTGAAACAGTCAGGGTTTGGGAATCACAGGTCCTAAATATTGTCAGTGGTTCTTAGGCAGTTTTCGGCCTTTGAATCCTGCTTGGAAGTTTGAACTCACTGTATTGCTGCAAAGGGAAAGTGCCTGTCAGAGCCTTAGAGTGACCCATCGCCCACTGGAGCAGTTGGTTGCCTCAAGCCTGAGGGCAGAGGCTAGAGCAGCGGACGCCCTTTCCTCGGCTCATCTGACTTCTGTAGGCAGCTTGGATGGGAGTCACGGGCATCATTTGTCCCCTTGTTTCCTCCTCTTTGCCCGTTTTCTAGTTCTGTGTGATTTGAAGTAGAGACAGTTCCCTTAAGAAATGGTGCAAAGACTGGCCCAAACAGTGCTTCAGAAATGACATTTTCTTTGAAGTTGTAAGTGAAACACGCTTGGCTTTCCACCTAACTGAGCTGTCGCTGGTCTACCAGGCCCTCCGGAGAGTGGGCAGCAGGGCAAGGAAGAAAGACAGTTTTAAAAGATAGCTTTAATTTTTTGTTCTCAACAAGGAATGCCTGTAAACTATAACAATTTTTAACTTCAAAAAAAGAAAAAATAAATTTCCCACTTGTAGGTAGTCACTGTAAACATTTTTGTGTATATCAGGGCATATGTAAGTAAGCACACACTGCTATCTATTTCACACAAATGGGATGATATTGTATAATAACCGCTTTTTTTTTTTCCCCACTGAAGTGCTTATTATGATGTGTTGATGCTATTTACTTAAAATTCCATGGAGGACTCAAATTCAGCATGCCTCTAAGCCATCTTCAAGGGCTGCAGAGTGCTCCACATTGTGAGCATACCAGTTTAGTTTTTCAACAAAAGAGGCTTGATTTTTGGGTTGTTTGCAATTTTTCCTGTTATAAAATAGGTAGTGAAGAACATTGTTGTCATGAAACCTTTGTGTATGTCTGTGGTTATTTTTGTGAGCCATAGTCCTCAAAGTGGAATTGCCTGGTAATGTATGTGGCCAGGTTCCCCACCAGGAAGATGGTACCTGTTTAGGCCTCTGCCAACAGGGCCCGAGGAGCCTGTCTGCCCACAGCCTGGCTGCGTTGGAAGTTCTCATTGTAAATAGTCTGTTTTGTTCTTGATAATTTTATTTTTTTATTTTTATTTTTTTTTAATTTGATTTTATTTTTAAACTTTACATAATTGTTCTTGATAATTTTAGCACTTGTGATTGTTTGGTGGATCAGTTCATCTTCTCTAGAGCATAGCCAATAAAGCCAGCAGTTTCCCTCTGTAAGACAGGTGTAGTCTGACCCCTTGACAACAGGCCCTGAGCTTGGCCAGCCCTGCAGTGCCCCTCCCCGTGTGGAGCTTGGTTGGATGGAGTGTCACCGAAAAGTGCAGCGAGTGCTTGGATGAAGGTAGCACGTATCACGAGAGCATAGAGTGTCTGTTTAGGTTGGAGTACTGATGGCGCCCTGAGGGACGAGCCATTTAAGCTCAGGGTGAAGATGAATAAGAGAACAGGACAAGTACATTCCCAGCAGAGGGAGCAGCTTGTGCAAAGGTCCTGAGTTGGGAAAGCGGTTCTTTTCTATCTATTCTATTCCTTTCTTTTCTTTTCCCTTCTATGGCTTGTACTAATAAAAGATGACTTAGTGTTGAGGTGTTAGGAGTAAGATGGTCATAGCGACAGTGTCTGTGATAGGGAAAACAGGAGCTAGCCTCATATAGCCATTCTTAGGGAAATGGTTAAATATAATAAATGAATACATTTATCCTAAGACTACCAGAGTGTGGTAGATCTATTTACGCAGACCTAAAAGAAGGCGTATAATGTATTGAATGGGCGGGGGAACCATGATGCAGAGCTATTACTGCAAGTATAGTGCTGTTGTTTGAGTTAAGTAAATGCAGGCGCCAGCTGTGTGTGTGTGTATCTCTGTATATTTGGATGTGCATAGTTTCTGTCTTTGGAGAAGGCAATGGCACCCCACTCCAGCACTCTTGCCTGGAAAATCCCATGGACGGAGGAGCCTGGTAGGCTGCAGTCCACGGGGTCGCTAGGAGTCGGAGACAACTGAGCGACTTCACTTTCACTTTTCACTTTCATGCACTGGAGAAGGAAATGGCAACCCACTCCAGTGTTCTTGCCTGGAGAATCCCAGGGATGGGGGAGCCTGGTGGCCTGCCGTCTCTGGGGTCGCACAGAGTCGGACACGACTGAAGCGACTTAGCAGCAGCAGCAGTTTCTATCTTGAAGGTTATATCAAACTTTAAAATTAGTTTTCTCTTGGTGGTAGTGTTAGAAGACAGACTTCTTAAAATTGTACTGTTTAAAGTTTTCTTTTTTTAAATACCATGCCGTGCTTAGTCACTCAGTTGTGTCTGACTCTTTGCGACCCCATGGACTGTCGCCCTCCAGGCTCCTCTGTTCATGGAATTCTCCAGGCAAGAATACTAGAATGGGTGGCCATGCCCTCCTCCAGGGGATCTCCCCAACCCAGGTCTCCCGTGTTGCAGGAGGATTCTTTACTGTCTGAGCCACCAGGGAAGCCCAAGAATACTGGAGTGGGTAAGCCTATCCCTTCTCCAGAGGAACTTCCAGACCCAGGAATCAAACTGGGGTCTCCTGCATTACAGGCAGATTCTTTACCAGCTGAGCTACCAGGGAAGCCCTGGTTTTTAAATACTACTTCTGTAAAAATACATAAATGTAGCTCTTCCTGTTCTTGAGTTCTTATCTTCACTTGAGCCAGGGATGTGTTTAAGTAGGAATAAACTAAATTGGAGACCTTACTTTTCATTATACTATCTATATTTCACTATACACTCAAGGTCCATTGAACCCAATTTTTATTTTTGAGCTTTTTTCTAGTTCTGTAAGAGTTGATATTACGTGACTTATTCTTTTTCTAGAGGTTTAAAAGAACAAGGTAAAAATATACTTAATTTTGAAAGTAGAATGATAATTTGTCTTACAGTCATGAGGGTCCTTTGGACCCTTTTATAAATCTTAACATTATGGACTCTTAATTTTCTTTTGTTTTGAAACATTTTGCTGCTTGTCATCCTACATTCTATTTCAGCACTATTATGTATTCCCAAATCTGCAATAAACAAGACTAAAATAATAAGGAAGTGGAAGAATGATGAAATCCCTCAATGGATGATATGGTTGTGAAATAACTGTCACTGTTGCATCATCTTTAATGCTCTTATTGCATTGCCTAATGTATCATGTTATCTTTCAAGAAGATACAAAGGAAGACTGGAGACACCTGTCTTTTTACTCTGCTTTTAGCTTTTGTTGAACCCAGGTGAGAATTCAGAATTTTTTTTTTTCCATCCCTATTGGCAAACAAAAGAAAACTGATGGAGGAAGACATTTTCCTTGTTAGACCAATTGGAAGATGAATGCAGAGAGACAGACAGCAGCACTCTGGCCTCTCAGGGGGACAGGGAGATTGAGTGTGGATGTGACTCGGACTGGGGGTCTTCAGATGATACCTTAGATAAGTTTGCCCAGACTCAGGAGTCTGCGAGGGGACTGTGTTTCTGTGGTATATGAAAAAGAGATGTGCATTCTCTCCTGGTCACTCATTCAACAGGAAGGACTTTTACCACGCAGTATTTTCCAAGAACTGAACCATCCTGTTTTGACTTTCTAAAAATATTTGTATGACAGATTTCTTGCATATGATGCTTAGCCACCAGAATTTTCTTGCCGCTTAATATCTACAAAATAACTGGATCATGCAGAAGGAGGTGTGTGTATTAGAAGGAAATTGATGATACAATAATGACAAAAAGATCATTAGGCTGATCCTTCTCTTGGTGTTTATAAACCTGGAAATGAAAGCATTTTGTAGTTATGGAGCAAAGGAGAAGGCTGTTCTCCCTTCAACAGTTATGAGTCATTTTCAAAAGTAATATGTTTTGACAATACGAGTACAAGAAGAATTGGAATCACGATAGGCTGGCAGCCACGGGAGTGGGCTTGCAGTCTGGCGGCGTTACTGTGGGCTGTGCTCTGAGGTTCAGGCGTGGCAGCTGGAGAGCTGTTAGCTGTGTTTAGTGTCTTTGCCTGTTTTGGGTATATTTGCCTTCATTCCTGACCACAAACCTGGAATAAAAAGTTAAGTTTGTTATTTTTTTTATGAAAATCTATAATGGAATGATTTTTTGTTGTCCTTTTATTCTGTATGTTACTTGTAAAATGACTTTAAATACAGAAAAATCTAGAGGGTCCATTGGAGCCAGATGGTAAATGGTCATGATTGTTTTTCCCTGGCATGTTGAGGGTTAAGCATGGTTCAGTGTTTTTGTTTTTTTTCCTTAATGTTGCCTAGATTTTATTGCTGAACCATGCACTATGGGATTGATGTTAACAATAATTCCCACTTCCTGAAGGTAAGACTGAGAGCCCGCTACAGTTTCTTCATCTCACTGGGAATGGTATTTGTGGATTTTTTTTCTTTTTTTTGAGTCATTTGCTGCTTCCCCCATTGCAACATTTTGTCCAGTCCAGATAATATTAAAATTATTTATGTAAAAGAGCAATATAATCTCTCTTATATATTTGTTTTCTGTTTTGCATTTTTATTTTACTGGCTGCTTTGTCCAATCTGCAGTTCTGTTTGAAGCAGTAGCTTCGAGCTGTGAATCTCAACTCTGGTCGCTAGGGGATTTAAAAGAAACCATATATAAAATGGATATCCAGGCCCTACCTGAGGAAATTTGAGTTCACGTATCTGGAGCGGGGCTCTGGCATCTGTGTTTGTACAGCTCCCAAGTAACCCTGATGCTGCTATGCTTGAGAAACACTGGCTGAGAGTTTAGAATTCAGTAGTAGACTTAGGTAGTTCCTGATGGATTTAGGTGGAACCTCAATATGCAGAGTACAAAAGTAAGTTCATTAGTAGAACTTGTCAGTTTGAATTTTAGAGTATTTATAAAGGCAGTCAGTGAGAATGATTTATGTGAATTTTCACAACACCAAATTACCCTATATATTGTTTTTGTCCATTAAAAAACAACAACAAAAAACCCACATGGCTGGGAAAGATCCAGTCCCATTTTAGAGTAGTGGTTAACTCTCCTGTGGGAAGGAGTGTAAGAAGGACTTAATTGTTTTCCTTATCAAAGGAAAAAAATAATGTCAGTGGTGTTTAGTGTTGCCGTTTGTTATATCCAGTAGAGTTGTGGGTTACATTATTATCTGTACTTTTCTGTATGTTTGAAACAGGTCATAACTAGAAGTAAAAATTAAAAGGAATTGAACTGGTATAATGAACAAATAAAAAAAATGGAAAATTGGGGTGCAAGTCTTGTGTCAGCAGCACCTGGTTTGTTTCCAGATTTGGTTCTGGTTGCACCTGAGGAAAACATTCTCATTGACAGTTATGTATCATGAGAGTGTGTGAATAGCTCATGTATTGTAAAAATCTCTGAACTCTTCAAATAAACAGCTATCAACAGACGTGGTTATGCACAAAAAGTGGCCTTAAATACATTCTCGGTGCGTGCCTCCGTCACCACTGTCCATTTTCAAGACCCTTTCTCCACGTCACACCCAAACTGCAGGACTGACGGACACCCGCTGTCCTAGGCCCGTGGTGAACCTCTGTCCTGCGTGTGTCTCTGTGCTTACTATTGGAGATACCTTGTGTCAGTGCACATTTGTCTTCTGTGTCTGACTTACTTCATTTATCATAATGTTTTCAAGGTTCCTCTGTGTTGTAGCTTGTTTTATAATTCCAGTCTCCCCCCCGCACCCCATTACTTTTTAAGACTGACCGTTGTATCTGTACATTTTTTTCATCCATTCATCTGTTGATGGACGTTTGTGTGATTATCATCTTCTGGCTATTGTGAATAATACTGCTGTGAACATTGATGTACAAGTATCTGAATGCCTGCTTTTAATTCTTTTGAGTATCTGTTTAGCAGTGAAATTGCTGGATCATATTGTAATTCTATGTTTAAATTTTTCAGAAACGCACCATACTGTTCTCCACAGAGGCCATACCATCTTACATTTTCAACAGAAATGTGCAGTTTCTTTCAACAGAAAGATTGCAATTTCTACACAACCTTGACAACACTACCATTTTCTGTGGCTGTCCTTATGGGTGTGAGGTTTATCTCACTGTGGTTTTGATTTGCGTTTCTCTTTGCCATTCCCTTCTCCAGTGGACCACATTTGACAGAATGTGGTCCACTGGAGAAGGGAATGGCAAACCACTTCAGTATTCTTGCCTTGAGAACCCCATGAATAGTATGAAAAGGCAAAAAGATAGGATACTGAAAGAGGAACTCCCCAGGTCAATAAGTGCCCAGTATGCTACTGGAGATCAGTGGAGAAATAACTCCAGAAAGAATGAAGGGATGGAGCCAAAGCAAAAACAATACTCAGCTGTGGATGTGACTGGTGATAGAAGCAAGGTCCGATGCTGTAAAGAGCAGTATTGCATAGGAACCTGGAATGTCAGGTCCATGAATCAAGGCAAATTGGAAGTGGTCAAACAGGAGATGGCAAGAGTGAATGTCGACATTCTAGGAATCAGCGAACTGAAATGGACTGGAATGGGTGAATTTAACTCAGATGACCATTATATCTACTACTGCAGGCAGGAATCCCTCAGAAGAAATGGAGTGGCCATCATGGTCAACAAAAGAGTCCGAAATCCAGTACTTGGATGCAATCTCAAAAATGACGGAATGATCTCTGTTCGTGTCCAAGGCAAACCATTCAATATCACAGTAATCCGAGTCTCTGCCCCAACCAGTAACGCTGAAGAAGCTAAAGTTGAATGGTTCTATGAAGGCCTACAAGACCTTTTAGAACTAACACCCAAAAAAGATGTCCTTTTCATTATAGGGGACTGGAATGCGAAAGTAGGAAGTCAAGAAACACCTGGAGTAACAGGCAAATTTGACCTTGGAATACGGAATGAAGCAGGGCAAAGGCTAATAGAGTTTTGCCAAGAAAATGCACTGGTCGTAACAAACACCCTCTTCCAACAACACAAGAGAAGACTCTATACATGGACATCACCAGATGGTCAACACCGAAATCAGATTGATTATATTCTTTGCAGCCAAAGATGGAGAAGCTCTATACAGTCAGCAAAAACAAGACGGGGAGCTGACTGTGGCTCAGACCATGAACTCCTTATTGCCAAATTCAGACTTAAATTGAAGAAAGTAGTGAAAACCACTAGACCATTCAGGTATGACTTAAATCAAATCCCTTATGATTATACAGTGGAAGTGACAAATAGATTTAAGGGCCTAGATCTGATAGATAGAGTGCTTGATGAACTATGGAATGAGGTTCGTGACACTGTACAGGAGACAGGGATCCAGACCATTCCCATAGAAAAGAAATGCAAAAAAGCAAAATGGCTGTCTGGGGAGACCTTACAAATAGCTGTGAAAAGAAGAGAGGCTAAAAGTAAAGGAGAAAAGGAAAGATTTAAACATCTGAATGCAGAGTTCCAAAGAATAGCTAGAAGAGATAAGAAAGCCTTCTTCAGCGATCAATGCAAAGAAATAGAGGAAAACAACAGAATGGGAAAGACTAGGGATCTCTTCAAGAAAATAAGAGATACCAAAGGAACGTTTCATGCAAAGATGGGCTCGATAAAGGACAGAAATGGTGTGGACCTAACAGAAGCAGATGATATTAAGAAGAGATGGCAAGAATACACAGAAGAACTGTATAAAAAAGATCCTCACGACCCAGATAATCATGATGGTGTGATCACTGACCTAGAGCCAGACATCCTGGAATGTGAAGTCAAGTGGGCCTTAGAAAGCATCACTATGAACAAAGCTAGTGGAGGTGATGGAATTCCAGTTGAGCTATTCCAAATCCTGAAAGATGATGCTGTGAAAGTGCTGCACTCAATATGCCAGCAAATTTGGAAAACTCAGCAGTGGCCACAGGACTGGAGAAGGTCAGTGTTCATTCCAATCCCAAAGAAAGGCAATGCCAAAGAATGATCAAACTACTGCACAATTGCACTCATCTCACACGCTAGTAAAGTGATGCTCAAAATTCTCCAAGCCAGGCTTCAGCAATACGTGAACCGTGAACTTCCAGATGTTCAAGCTGGTTTTAGAAAAGGCAGAGGAACCAGAGATCAAATTGCCAACATCCGCTGGATCATCGAAAAAGCAAGAAAGTTCCAGAAAAACATCTATTTCTGCTTTACTGACTATGCCAAAGCCTTTGACTGTGTGGCTCACAATAAACTGGGAAAATTCTGAAAGAGATGGGAATACCAGACCATCTGATCTGCCTCTCGAGAAATTGGTATGCAGGTCAGGAAGCAACAGTTAGAACTGGACATGGAACAACAGACTGGTTCCAAATAGGAAAAGGAGTTCGTCAAGGCTGTATATTGTCACCCTGTGTATTTAACTTATATACAGAGTACATCATGAGAAACGCTAGACTGGAAGAAACACAAGCTGGAATCAAGATTGCCGGGAGAAATATCAGTAACCTTAGATATGCAGATGACACCACCCTTATGGCAGAAAGTGAAGAGGAACTCAAAAGCCTCTTGATGAAAGTGAAAGTGGAGAGTGAAAAAGTTGGCTTAAAGCTCAACATTCAGAAAACGAAGATCATGGCATCCGGTCCCACCACTTCATGGGAAATAGATGGGAAAACAGTGGAAACAGTGTCAGACTTTATTTTTCTGGGCTCCAAAATCACTACAGATGGTGACTGCAGCCATGAAATTAAAAGACGCTTGCTTCTTGGAAGGAAAGTTATGACCAACCTAGATAGCATATTCAAAAGCAGAAACATTACTTTGCCAACAAAGTTGCGTCTAGTCAAGGCTATGATTTTTCCTGTGGTCATATATGGATGTGAGAGTTGGACTGTGAAGAAGGCTGAGCGCCGAAGAATTGATGCTTTTGAACTGTGGTGTTGGAGAAGACTCTTGAGAGTCCCTTGGACTGCAAGGAGATCCAACCAGTCCATTCTGAAGGCGATCAGCCCTGGGATTTCTTTGGAAGGAATGATGCTCAAGCTGAAACTCCAGTACTTTGGCCACCTCATGCGAAGAGTTGACTCATTGGAAAAGACTCTGATGCTGGGAGGCATTGGGGGCAGGAGGAGAAGGGGATGACAGAGGATGAGATGGCTGGATGGCATCACTGACTCGATGGACGTGAGTCTGAGTGAACTCCGGGAGTTGGTGAGGGACAGGGAGGCCTGGCGTGCTGCGATTCATGGGATCACAAAGAGTCGGACACGACTGAGCGACTGATCTGATCTCTTTGAGAAGTGATGTTGTGTATTTGCATGTCTCCTTTGGAGAAATGTCTGTTCAAATCCTTTGTCCATTTTTGAATTGCATTATTTGTTGTTGAGTTGTTACAGTTCTTTATGTATTCTGGACATTAATTCTTTATCAAATATGTGCTTTGTGAGTATTTTCTTCCATTCTATGGGTTGTCTTTGTTCTCTTGTGTCCTTTAATGTACCAGCGTTTTTTGGGTAGTTTTTTTGTACTAAAGTTTGAAATTTTGATGATGTCAGAATTTACGTATGCTTCTGGTGTTCTATCCAAGAAATCATTGCGAAATCCAGTGTCATGAAGCTTTCCCCCTGTGTTTTCTTCTAAGAGTTTTATACTTTTTGCCCTTACATTTAGGTCTTTGATCCATTTTGAGTTAATTTGTGAATGTGGTATGAGGTAAGAGTCCAACTTCATTTTTTCTGTGTGTAGATATCTGATTTTCCCAGCACTATTTGTTGAACAGGATTACTTTTAAAAATGCTTTTTAATAGGTTTGTTTAAACCTATTTAGAAAATAAATTTCAAACCAAACCTCTGTGGAAACCTAGAATTCTAAGATACCTTGCTTGGAGATTTATGGCTTTAAAGATTCACTCATAAAACGGCAGGCCCTCTTTCTCTTTAGGATTTAAACAACAAGTGTAAAAATGTGTTCAGCTTATTAAACCATCAGAAATTGCTATGTAAACAGTATATCACCAGGCAGGGGTAAAATGAAACCAGATGGAAAGAAAATTTTATCATGAAAGGAGAGACGAAATTACATTGTCTGGTTAAATTTGTGTTTATAGGATCCTATTCTTAATTCTTAATTTTTTTTTTAATTTAGAACTTTCTTTTGTTTGTAGCTTGAAATATGGATCCTAGGTTAGGGTTAGACTCTACCTCAGGAAATACACAACAGATCGAATCCTGGATTTGGCTACACATTGCCTGTTCAGTAATTTCAGCCACAGGTTCCTGTCAGAGAAATCCTGATCTTGAAACTAAGATTTTACAAGTTCTTTGATTAAAGAATCCCCAGGAATAAGAAAAGCACGGTGCATTGCCCTGTTTAGGATCACTGCTGATCTTGTTTCTCATATTACCACCCCTGCACAGTGTAGAATCCTTGTGGGCCATGTGCACAGAGATCTCTGCCCCTCTTAGTCCAGCCCCTGCAGGTTGTAAATGGACCTTGTTACAGAGCTGGAGGCAGCTTTTGTTCAAGGCTAGTGGTGCTAGTGGTAAAGAACCTGCCTACCTGTTCAGGAGACATAAAAGTCATGTGTTTGATCCCTGGGTTGGGAAGATCCCTGGAGGAGGGCATGGCAGCCCACTCCAGTGTTCTTGCCTGGAGCACCCCGTGGACAGAGGGGCCTGGGGGGCTGCAGTCCATGGGGTCACAAAGAGTTGGACAGGACTGAAGCAACTAAGCCGGCAGGCAGATTTGTTGGTTTGCATCTTGCGTTTTCACCAGCAGCAGTGAAGCGTGAGACCCATAGTGGTTTTATAACCGTTCCACTGCAGCTTTTCTTTAAAGTGGTTTCCAGCGACTTTTCGTCCAAATCAGAAACCCACATACCCAGGTGGAGAGACGTCCATTTGTCCTTGCTGTGGCCCACATAGACTGACTGCTTGTTTCTAGAGTGTGGCTTGCCTGTCCTTCGGGGGCGGGGGGACAAATCCAGGGGGCTTCGGGAGCGCCGCTCCTGAGTGGCCGTGGCTCTCACCGTCAGGCTGATTATATGTAGAGCCCTGCTATGTGTGGATTGCTTATGGTGGATTTATGAGGTGTAAACTGACCAGAATTTGATAGGACGTTTTTTAAAACCTTTTAAATTTCACTGATGCACAGTCCATGTGCTGCTGTGTTCATGGGGTTAGTGCTCAGTCCATAGAGCCTCGGTTCAGTGCTTTTAATTTTAAGGTTTATCATTGCAGCTGGGATATTGACAGCTTTTTAACATGAGTTAACTCTAACCGGTTATTCTTCCTTTAGGTAAATGGAAGAGAGTCAGAAGAAGAAAATCTCAATAAATCTGAAATAAGTCAAGTGTTTGAGATTGCACTTAAACGGAACTTGCCTGTGAATTTTGAGGTAAGCTTATTTTACGCATCTGTTATACTCCTAGTGTTCATCATCAGAATAGTATTTTTCCTAAATAACATTGGAATGATGATCACATATATGCAAATCTTCACATCTAAGATTCAGACTTCATATTTAGCAAAGCAGTATTTGGTCCTAGGGCAGCCATGAATCTCCAGACAGTCCGTAGGTGGCCTCAGTATGTCTGTGAACCTCCTAAAATGGTCTGAAGGGGATCGTGTTTATGTTCCCATGCGTTTTCTTCTGGAGGGAGGGTCCATTGCCTTCATAAGAGTCTCAGAAGCATACGCTACCCCCCAATATCAAGACTCTGCTCAAGTGTCCAAGTAGTTGTTAAAAGAACTTAGGTTTTGTCATTGTGTGGTGTGTGCCTCCCAGTTCGCCCATTTAGTAACCTCAGTCTGTTATTGGAGACTTTGTGGTCTAAAAACAGTAATTAACAATTACCAGTTCAAAATGGAAAATAAGATCATTTAGTGTATGTTTCCTTCAAAGGCACAGTGAGTCCAGATAGATTAGGCAGGTTGGGGGAATTTTTTTTATTTTAGGTTTCCCTAGGTTTTGAAAATTCTTTGTAAATTCTTTCATTTGAGTTCTGTGCTTGGCTATGCAGGGTTGTATTTTAATAGTTTTTTTAATCAATTACTTGGTTTTTCAAAATTATAAAGTATGTATATATCTAGTTTTCCAAAGAGCTTTAAGCTCAACATACTAGTTACTTGAGACAAATGAAATTTGAGGTGGGACATCTGCTTAAATGGAGAAGGAAATGGCAACCCACTCCAGTATTCTTGCCTGGGAAATCCCATGGACAGAGAAGCCTGGTGGTCTACCAGTCCATGGGGTCACAGAGTCAGACCCAACTGAGCGACTAAGCACAGCACATCTGCTTAAAACAATTTTAAGTGGTTCATAAGTTCTTTTGGCCTTTTTCTGTTTTAAAAAGCCTACCTGAAATTTATTATCCTGTAAAATACTTTAGCTCTGTAGTTTTAGGTAATCCCCAGATTTCATGTCTGAGTTATATGACTTTTATAGGAAATCTCCTGTTATGTACTAGTACCCTAAGCTGGCTCCTGAGTTCAGTCCTTACTCTCTCATTCGAATAGAGATGATTTCTGACCTAGCTGGCCGTGCTCACCTGCTGCCATGAGGCCCAGATGGGGCTGGGGAGCTGCCCTTGGGTCACAGGGCCACCCTGCATCCTGCGGCAGTACCCCGCCCTGTCGCAGCAGGCAGGACCAGTGTCTTTTCCCCGCTTCCAGAGCACAGCATGCCAGATGGGGCTGGCATCTTCCTCCCTGGCCCCGCATCCCTTCCAGCCTTTCTCTGTTCTGGGAGGGAGGCAATGAGACAGGACATTCAGAATAACAAGGCTGTTGCTGGGTGGGAACCAGGTGGGCGCTCCACCCAAGGAAGCCACAAGGTCTCCCTGGGAACCTGTTGTGGAAAAGGGAAGAAACACTTTTCCCCACACTAATCCCTGCTGAAGAATTAGTGTGGCACACGAGTGGCTGTTTAAAGACCGGAGGGAGGGATCCGAAGACTGTGGGGTGGGAGAGGCCTACCTTCTCAGGTCAGACAAAGGTCACAGAGATGACTGCTGGCCAGGGCCCGAGACCCTGGTGATGTGTCTCGCCTGCTCACACTAACCTCTGCTCTGCCTGAGGGTCCCCGAGCTCCTTGGACCTCAGTAAGGGATTGCCAGTTTCTGTTTTTGCTTTGGAATTTGGAATGAGATTGCCTCTGCCCCACCTCTACTTGTGTTTAGGTTTTAGATTTGGCTTTCAGACTTTGCTGTTCAGGAATAAATAACATACAGCAGGGAATTGTCAAGTAGTCACAAAAGAAATTGTGGGAATTCCCTCTGGTGGTGACTGAGTCTCTTAAGGTAATTATTTTAAAACATGACAGTTTGTGTGTACGTGTAGCATTGAGTTTGTTAGTATGAGTGCTTTTATTATTAATTAGCTCTCACGGAGCAAATGTTCATCAAAAGTCAAATGTTAGCTTCCATTATTAGGTTGGGCAGGAGCTTGCATTTTTTCCCCACAGTTCTGTCTCTGGCACCTGGAAGATTAGTTGGCAAATATTGGATATTGGATGCTCAGGGAACAGTTACTAAGTAAATGAAAAGAATAGTTTTTTTTGTTTTTTCGTTTTTCGACAGCAAGATATGTCATGTTGGAAGCAATAGGAGAAAACAAGAACCACTCGTATAATTTTTCAGAAAAGTAGAGACCGCTTGCTTTTTGATAAAATCGTTATAGTTAAAAGTATTGTGCTGATTGACAAGTCTCTGGGAGGCAGTCGTGACTTGATCCCACTGAATTCAAATGGGCTCGGTGGCGGGGCTATGATGTGAGCAGGCAGTGAGAGTGGGCCCAGGATGGGCGTGGATTTGACGTGAGCATCGGGGTGGATACTGTTAATTCTCGGGTCTCGTCTGAGGACGTGAGAACCTTGCTCAGGGAGGTAGCGCTCGGCAGGTGGGCTGTCGGGGTGGGGGGCAGCCAGCCGGCTTGCCGAGGTCAGCCTGCGGGTGCCATGGAGCGAGGCTCTTTTCCGCAGCCTCCTTCATAGGGCAGCCAGCCGCTCCCTGAGCTGAGGTGCTCCTGCTCTCCCCTCGGGAGCACAGCACATGTGGGCTCACGCGCTTTCCCTCATCGCCTTTTCCACTTTTTACTTTGCAGTTTTTCAGGCCAGTGGCAAGTTGTAAGGCTAGGGCTGTGACTGTGGCCAGTGGCAAGTTGTAAGGCTAGGGCTGTGACTGTGGCCTTCACCAGGGTCACCAGCGCTCCACGTTTTAGTACCTTTGCTCTTCTGTTCTCTAAACCTACATGTTTTTCTACAGTTTATTTAGCTGAATCATTTGAGAGCAAGAAGCAGATCTTTGACTCCAAATATTTCAGTATGTGTTTCTTAAGAGCAAGGACATGATCTTAAATAACTATCATCTAATTGTCCACACAGGAAGCGTAACACTGCTGTAGTACTGTTTCCTAATGTGCGTCCCAGATTCACATACTGGCATCGTCCCCATGGTGTTCCTTTATTTTCCTGGTCTTGAGCCTGGTATAGGATCACACATTGCGTTTAGCTGGTGCATCTCTTTAGTCTCCTTTAATTTGTCACTCGGCTTTTTTTTGGTCTTTTATGACATTGGTATTTTTAAAAGTCAGTTTTATGTAATGGCCCTAAATTTGGGTTGGTTGGATTTTTTGCCTCATGATTAGTTTCAGTTTATGCTTTTTTTTTTTTAAACAGGAGCACTGAAGAACTGACGTCAGTTCTTCTCAGCATTGCATGGTGTCGTTTTACCTGAGTTAGTGACGCTAATTACGTTGTCTGCACCAGATGTGCGCCCCTCCAAGGAGACTTTCTTTCCCTTTGTAGTTCACCCACAGCCTGTGGGAAGATGCTTGAAGGCTGTGTATGTCCTTACAGAGTTCCTCAGTGTTTCTAGCAGTCATTGATGGTTCTTTCCAGCACCAGGTATCACTGCGGTGGATGTCAAATGTTCATCTTCTGCATGTCCAAAGAAAATCTCCTCCTGCCTTATATTGTTAATGTGCGTAGTCGCTCAGTTGTGTCTGCCTCTTTGCAGCCCCATGGACTGCAGCCCCCCAGGCTCCTCTGTCCATGGGGATTTTCCAGGCAAGAATACTGGAGTGGGTTGCCATGCCTTCCTCCAGGGAATCTTCTCAACCCAGGGCTCGAAGCCAAGTCTCCCACACTGCAGGTGGATTCTTTACTGACTGAGCCACGAGGGAATGCGTTAATTTATATTAGTATAGATTAATTCTACATGTTACTCCATTATTCTCGCTTGTCATTTTAATGTTCAGATTGCCCTTCAGACTAGCTCCGGTATCCTTTGACATGCCTCTATTAGGTTATTTTTGGGGGGTGAGGGGATGAGAGGTCAGACTTCTTGAGTATAATTTACATGAAGTAAAATTGGTCCTGTTTATGTGTCTGATTTGATGTGTTTTGATAGTGCAGTTGTGTAACTGCTGCCACCACTGTGATAAAGAACGTCTTTCACGCCGTTAAGTTTCCCCTAGTCCCCTAGCGGTCAGCCCCTTTCCCTCCATCCTCACCCTTGGGCAGGCATCCATCTGATGTCTGTCCATACCTTTTGCTTGTTTCCAAAATATTACATACATGGAGTTATTGAATATACTGCCTTTTTTTGGTCTTTTGGGGCTTTCCCTTTGTCTGTTTATTTAACAGGAATGGGTAATAACATTTTGAGAAGCCTGGAAAGAGCACGTAAAAATATAAAGCCGTCTTAGAAAACACAACCCAGACATGACCTTTTTCTGTAATTATATTGTAAATCATGATAAGAAAGGCCATCGTCCCTTGTTCTGTTCCTGCCCTCAGGCCTCTCATGTTGTAACAGATGGTCCACCAGGTACAGTGTGTTCAGTGTTGTCCCTTTAGAAAGTTATAATCTGAAAAGATTACAGATCTCCTGGCAAGAGTATCTTATTGCCTATTACGCAGCTTCTTTAATGTAGTGTAGACTTTGAGTCCATGCGTTGTATGTATCAGTAGTTTATTTCTTATTTCTGAGTAGTATTCCATTGTCTGAATTCACCACAACTTACTCATCCATTTCCCAGCTGAAGAACATTTTCATGGTTTTTAGTGATTATGATTAAAGCAATCACGTACATGTATCATCTCATAATCACCAACAACTGAAAACCATGAAGATGCTCTTCAGCAGAGAAATGGATGAATTCAGTTCAGTTCAGTTGCTCAGTTGTGTCCGATTCTTTATGACCCCATGAATCACAGCACGCCAGGCCTCCCTGTCCATCACCAACTCCCAGAGTTCACTCAAATTCATGTCCATTGAGTAAGTGATGCCATCCAGCCATCTCATCCTCTTTCGTCCCCTTCTCCTCCTGCCCCCAATCCCTCCCAGCATCAGAGTCTTTTCCAATGAGTCAGCTCTTTGCATGAGGTGACCAAAGTACTGGAGCTTCAGCTTTAGATCAGTCCCAGGGCTGATCTCCTTTAGAATGGACTGGTTGGATCTCCTTGCAGTCCAAGGGACTCTCAAGAGTCTTCTCAACACCACAGTTCAAAAGCATCAATTCTTCGGCGCTCAGCCTTCTTCACAGTCCAACTCTCACATCCATACATGACCACAGAACCATAGCCTTGACTAGATGGACCTTTGTTGGCAAAGTAACGTCTCTGCTTTTTAATATGCTGTCTAGGTTGGTCATAACTTTCCTTCCAAGGAGTAAGCGTCTTTTAATTTCATGGCTGCAATCACCATCTGCAGTGATTTTGGAGCCCCCAAAAATAAAGTCTGCCACTGTTTCCACTGTTTCCCCATCTATTTGCCATGAAGTGATGGGACTGGATGCCATGATCTTCGTTTTCTGAATGTTGAGCTTTAAGCCAACTTTTTCACTCTCCTGTTATAAGGGTGGTGTCATCTGCATATCTGAGGTTATTGATATTTCTCCCAGCAATCTTGATTCCAGCTTGTGTTTCTTCAGCCCAGCGTTTCTCATGATGGACTCTGCATAGAAGTGAAATAAGCAGGGTGACTATATACAGCCTTGGTGTACTCCTTTTCCTATTTGGAATCAGTCTGTTGTTCCATGACCAGTTCTAACTGTTGCTTCCTGACCTGCATACAGATTTCTCGAGAGGCAGGTCAGATGGTCAGGTATTTCCCTCTCTTTCAGAATTTTCCACAGTTTATTGTGATCCGCACAGTCAAAGACTTTGGCATAGTCAGTAAAGCAGAAATAGATGTTTTTCTGGAACTCTCTTGCTTTTTCGATGATCCAGCAGATGTTGGCAGTTTGATCTCTGGTTCCTCTGCCTTTTCTAAAACCAGCTTGAACATCTGGAAGTTCACGGTTCACGTATTTCTGAAGCCTGGCTTGGAGAATTTTGAGCATCACTTTACTAGCGTGAGAGATGAGTGCAATTGTGCGATAGTTTGATCATTCTTTGGCATTGCCTTTCTTTGGGATTGGAATGAACACTGACCTTCTCCAGTCCTGTGGCCACTGCTGAGTTTTCCAAATTTGCTGGCATATTGAGTGCAGCACTTTCACAGCATCATCTTTCAAGATTTGAAAGAGCTCCACTGGAATTCCATCACCTCCACTAGCTTTGTTCGTAGTGATGCTTTCTAAGGCCCACTTGACTTCACATTCCAGGATGTCTGGCTCTAGGTCAGTGATCACACCATCGTGATTATCTTGGTTGTGAAGATCTTCTTTGTATAGTTCTTCTGTATGTTCTTGCCACCTCTTCTTAATATCTTCTGCTTCTGTTAGGTCCATACCATTTCTGTCCTTTATCGAGCCCATCTTTGCATGAAATGTTCTCTTGGTATCTCTAATTTTCTTGAAGAGATCTCCAGTCTCTCCCATCTGTTGTTTTTCTCTATATCTTTGCATTGATCGCTGAGGAAGGCTTTCTTATCTCTCCTTGCTACTCTTTGGAACTCTGCATTCAAAAGGTAAATCTTTTCTTTTCTCCTTTGCTTTTGGCTTCTCTTCTTTTCAAAGCTATTTGTAAGGCCTCCTCAGACAGCCATTTTGCTTTTTTGCATTTCTTTTCCATGGGGATAGTCTTGATCCCTGTCTCCTGTACAATGTTACGAACCTCTGTCCATAGTTCATCAGGCACTCTATCTATCAGATCTAGTCCCTTAAATCTATTTGTCACTTCCACTGTATAATCATAAAGAATTTGATTTAGGTCATACCTGAATGGTCTAGTGGTTTTCCCTACTTTCTTCAATTTAAGTCTGAATTTGGCAATAAGGAGTTCATGGTCTGAGCCACAGTCAGCTCCCCGTCTTGTTTTTGCTGACTGTATAGACCTTCTCCATCTTTGGCTGCAAAGAATATAATCAGTCTGATTTTGGTGTTGACCTTCTGGTGATGTCCATGTATAGAGTCTTCTTTTGTGTTGTTGGAAGAGGGTGTTTGCTATGACCAGTGCGTTCTCTTGGCAAAACTGTATTAGTCTTTGCCCTGCTTCATTCTGTATTCCAAGGCCAAATTTGCCTGTTACTCCAGGTGTTTCTTGACTTCCTACTTTTGCATGCCAGTCCCCCATAATGAAAAGGACATCTTTTTTGGGTGTTAGTTCTAAAAGGTCTTGTAGGTCTTCATAGAACCGTTCAACTTTAGCTTCTTCAGCGTTACTGGTTGGGGCAGAGACTCGGATTACTGTGATATTGAATGGTTTGCCTTGGACACGAACAGAGATCATTCCGTCATTTTTGAGGTTGCATCCAAGTACTGGATTTCGGACTCTTTTGTTGACCATGATGGCCACTCCATTTCTTCTGAGGGATTCCTGCCTGCAGTAGTAGATATAATGGTCATCTGAGTTAAATTCACCCATTCCAGTCCATTTCAGTTCGCTGATTCCTAGAATGTCGACATTCACTCTTGCCATCTCTTGTTTGACCACTTCCAATTTGCCTTGATTCATGGACCTGACATTCCAGGTTCCTATGCAATACTGCTCTTTACAGCATCGGACCTTGCTTCTATCACCAGTCACATCCACAGCTGAGTATTGTTTTTGCTTTGGCTCCATCCCTTCATTCTTTCTGGAGTTATTTCTCCACTGATCTCCAGTAGCATACTGGGCACTTATTGACCTGGGGAGTTCCTCTTTCCGTATCCTATCATTTTGCCTTTTCATACTATTCATGGGGTTCTCAAGGCAAGAATACTGAAGTGGTTTGCCATTCCCTTGTCCAGAGGACCACATTCTGTCAGACCTCTCCACCATGACCCACCTGTCTTGGGTGGCCCCACGGGCATGGCTTAGTTTCATGGAGTTAGACAAGGCTGTGGTCCTAGTGTGATTAGATTGACTAGTTTTCTGTGAGTATGGTTTCAGTGTGTCTGCCCTCTGAAGCCTCTCGCAACCCCTACCGTCTTACTTGGGTTTCTCCTACCTTGGACATGGGGTATCTCTTCACGGCTGCTCCAGCAAAGCGCAGCCACTGCTCCTTACCTTGGACGAGGGGTATCTCCTCACCGCCGCCCCTTCTGACCTTGAACGTGGAGTGAATAAGTTGTGGTGAATCCAGACAGTAGAATACTACTCAGAAATAAGATGAGCTACTGATTCATACAACATATGGACTCAAAATCTGCACTACATTAAAGAAGCCACATAAAGGGCAACAAGATACTTGTATACATGGGCTTTCGTGACAGCTCAGTTGGTAAAGAATCCATCTGCAACGGAGGAGACCCCAGTTCGATTCCTGGGTTGGGAAGATCTGTTGGAAAAGAGATAGGCTACCCACTCCAGTATTCTTGGGCTTCCCTTGTGGCTCAGCTGGTAAAGAATCCACCTGCAATGCGGGAGACCTGAGTTCAATCCCTGGGTCAGGAAGAGTCTCTGGAGGAGGGTATGGCAACCCATTCCAATATTCTTGGCTGGAGAATCCCCGTGGACAGAGGAGCCTGGTGGGCTACAGTCCATGGGGTTGCAGAGAGTCGGACACGACTGAGCTACTTGAAAGCACAGCACTGTCCGTGTGTGGGGGCTTTGGTGGTTCTGTGCCCTCTCTCACACTCAGTGTGGTCCGTTTCTAGTTGGTGTGTAGTCGTAACTTACGGTTTTAATTTTTATCTCCCTGCATACTAGCAGTATTGAGCATGTTTTTCATACGCCTGTTTACCATCTGTACATCTTCTTTGGAGAAGTGTCTGTTCTTATCTTTTGTCAGGGTTTTGAGTTATCTTTTATTATTGGATTTTATATGTTCTTTATATATTCTGAATACAGTTCTTTTCTCAGATAGGTATTTTCCAAGTATTTTCTCCCAGTCTGTGGCTTGTCTTTTCATTTTTAAACAGTATTTTCCCAAAAAGCAAAAATAATTTAATTTTGGAGCAGTCTAGTTTGCTAAATTTTTCTTTTATGGCTCATGGTGGTTGTGATCCATCTGAGATAATTTGCCAAATCTAAGGTCCTTCTCCTTTGTTTTCTTCTAGAAGTTTTGTCTCTTAAGTTTAGATTTATGGTTCATTTTGAGTTATACTTTTTATGTGTACCGTGAGGTAATAGGCAAGGTTTTTTTTTCTTTTGTGTTTTGTATTTGGAGGTCTTAGTGTCCGTGTGTGCTGGCTCTCAACTCCCCTTTTCCGACTTTGAGAGACCTTCATTCCTTTGTGATACAACAGTGTTTTCGCCTTACTTGGAACTTTCCCTGTTCTAACTTTGGCCCTGGCAGAAATGGAAATTCGAATACAAATGGTCTCAACTGTTCTTCCAAGGAGTTCTGGTTCCCTTTAACAGAGTGGCATGTAAGGGCTGGACTGAGGGGAGGTTAGCTTGTTGCTGCTGCAAGTCATTGCTTCCAGACCCTGTTAGCAGAAGATGGCACTAGGAGATAGGTACGCTGTTGACAGAACCACAGGTTCATCCCTCTGCTTTCAGTCCATCATCACAGGGCTCTTCCTCGGTTTCATTCCTCCACGTTTGGATCTTTTCCCATCATGAGACTCGGGCTCCCAACAACATCAATATATTTATCCACACCCTCACCCGCAAGCGTCCTAAGTAAAGTCCAAGTTATCTGAGCTTTTTATCTGCACACTGAACGTGTCTTCAGAGCATTGCTTTCGTGACTTGACTATTCTTCCTCTATGCTAAAGTCTATTATATAGTGAACGTAGGTATCTTAAGTGCACAGCCTACTACATTTTAGTGTGTGTTAAAAAAAAAAAAGTTCATTACCCAGATCAAGATATGGAACTTTATCATAACCTCTGTAAGTCCCTGTGCCCCATTCCACCCAGAAACAGCTGCTTTCTGCAGTCTCTGTAGCCGTGTTTTCTGTGTTCTTAGACTTCGCGTACAGTACGGATTGTTTGCTGTTAGGTCCCATCCACATGTTTCAGTAGTTTGATGCCAAGTGCTGTTCCCCTGTACGAATGGAGTGCAGCGTGTCCGTTGCTCTGTTGGTGGACACTGGATCGTTGGGAACTGCTGTGAATGAGGCTGCTGAGTCGTCCTGGGTGCATGTGCAGCCAGAGCTGCTAGGTCAGAGGGCAGGTGTTCATGTAAAAATTATCAAACTATTTCCCAAAGTGATACACTTCTACCACTGGCTCCCTGTCCTTGCCAAGAGTGCCTGTTGAAGTATTTTTTTAATTGAGTATTTGTCTTTTTATTATTGACTTGTAGGATTTCTTTCAGTGTTCTGGGTATAATTCTTTTGTTTGGTACATATATTGCAAATATTCTCTCTCATACTCTGAGTTCCCTTTTTTACCTCTTTCCCCTCCCCCCCCCAAGATTTTAAACTTTTTATTTTATATTGGGGTATGTAGGCAGTTAACAATGTTGTGGTTGTTTCAGGTAGACAGCAAAGGGACTCAGCCATACATATGCATGTATCCATTCTTCCCCAAACTCCCCCTTTTTTACTTTTTAAATATTATCTTTTGATGAGCAGTATTTTAATTTTGAGGAATTCTAATTTTACTTTATGGTTTGTGTCCAAGAATTCTTTGCCAGCCTCATGGTCATGAAGTTTTCTCTTATGTTTTCTTCTGAAAGCTATTTTATAGTTTTAACTTTCATATTTGTGTCTGTTTTAGCTTAATTTTTGTTTTGGGTAGAATTTGAGATCTTGGTTATCTAGTTGCTCCAGTGGCATTAAAAAAAGAGAGGGACTTTGCTTTTGCTTTGGTTCGTGTTTGCTGAACATCAAGAGGCTGTATATGTGCAGGTCTCTTTCTGCATTCTGGTTTATTGATCTATTGGTTTATCGCTAAACAATACCATGATGTCACAGATTCTGTAACTACAGGACGTCTTGACGTTTGGCATTGTAAGTCTGATAACTCAGTTGTTCTTTTCAAGGGTATCTTTCCTAATGTAGGTTGGATTTGATTTTTATCTTCCTTCTGTGTGATTATGTAATCACTTTAATATAAAGTTAGGTTTCTGTTCATAATCCATTTTAGTATTTTCCCCCATTTCTCTTGGCTTACATTTTTAATATGTGTAACAGTAAATGGTCCAAAGTGTCAAAACTACACAAAAAGATTCTCAAAAGTGTCCTCTTGTTCGCCTACCCCAGTCCGTCCCCCCACCTACTGTAGGAAACTGTTTAATTCCACTGGTTTGTGCTTTATCCTTCCTGAGTTTCCTTTTGCAAAAAAAGAAGCATATAAACACATACGTATGTCTATTTATGTGTGTGTATGTATATATAGATTTAATACGCCGCACCTTTTTTTTTTTAAACACTCTTTGCAGTTTGCTTTCTTTACTTACCAAGTGCTAGAAATCATTTGACGTGTTTGGAGATTTTCTCATTCCTTTTTATAGCTCAGAGCAGCCAGTATTTAATAAGCTTGGTCTTGGCTGGTGGCTCAGCGCAAACATTAAACTTGAACTCTCAGTGCTGCGTTTATTTCTGGGCTTTGCTGGGCTAGCTGCCTTGCTGCCATTTGCAGGGGCGCACGCTAAACTCAGGACCGTCTGTGATCCTGGTGGTGGAGGTAGAAAATGGTGCCCTGCTCCATGGTTCTTATGGACTCATCAGACCTGAGAACTTTAACAAGTAGGGGGTAAAAGAAATGGGGAAAAAAGCATTCAGAATTCTCCACGTTGACACTGCCTTCATTTAGTGAGTCTTGTCCTTACGCGCCCTTTCCCGGCTGCCACGCTGAGCAGTGTGCCTCGCAGCCGGTAATGCGTGTCTGTCACGCTTTCACTCAGTCTTTCCCTCCAACACAGGTTGCCCGGGAGAGCGGCCCACCCCACATGAAGAGCTTTGTGACCAGGGTGTCGGTTGGGGAGTTTGTGGGGGAAGGTGAAGGGAAGAGCAAGAAGATTTCAAAGAAAAATGCTGCTATAGCTGTTCTCGAGGAGCTGAAGAAGTTACCACCCCTGCCTACAGTGGAGCGGGTGAAGCCTAGAATCAAAAAGAAAACAAAATCCATAGTCAGGGTAAGAACGTGCCTGAAAGAAGAGGGCGTTTCCATTGCCTGAAGACAGCTGGGGGTTTGCAAGGCTGGTGAGAGAGGCAGGGCACCGGCCTGCACACGCCCGCCTCGCGAGTCCTTCTGGGTCCGCCTGGTGCCGCGCCCAGGAGCCCCGGGTCTCGCAGTGCCAGGCTCGGCGGAGGCCCTGGGTGTGGACCCCGCGAGCAGCTGTGGTCATCTGCGGGGAGAGGAAACACGGCTGCTTGTCTTGTGCCCACTGCACGGTTCTGCGTGAGCGGGAGACTCCTGGGCAGAGGGGTGTCCGGGGCGGCCAGGAGTCAGACGCGTACAGTACAGTACCTTCTGCTAGGCTTTTGAGTCATGCTCGTGAGCCATTCAAGCATTGCACTGTCCCCCAGCCTCCCAGGGAAGGGAGGGTCCCTATGGGGCGTTTAGGAATGCCAGGGTCCGTTTTGCTGTCATTGTCCGTACAGTCTCACGTTGTGTCAGAATACAAGTTTTTCTGACACACGACTTAGCATTCTTTGCGTAGGAACGTTAGGAATAGATATATATTTTATATAAATATAAATGATCTCTGGAGTTTGAGTCATTGTTAAGAAAGCTGGAAACCCATCCTTATAATGTAGGCTTTGGGGTAGTTTTAGGGAGTGTTTGTTAAGTTTTTTTACCTCTTCATTTATTATCATCCATTGACTTACTGTTCAAAAGCACACATTACAACGATGCTTGCCTACTCATGATGAATGGTGACATTGGTTTGCTAAGAAGACCTAAAATCACCTCAGAGCAATCAAAATCATTGAGGTATCTTTCAATGAAAAAAAAAATTTTTTTTTAATGTGATTAATTCTCAGCCATTAGATCAACATAGAGGTGTTCAGCTGTCGTGTCCCAGTCTCTGAATCGGCAGGGTCTTCTCTGTGACTAACTCAGCACATGGTTTCTACCCGGACTGTTTCTCAGCTACAGGGCGGCCCCGAGTGTGGCCAGGGGATGAACCCGATCAGCAGACTGGCCCAGATCCAGCAGGCGAAGAAGGAGAAGGAGCCGGAGTACCTGCTGCTCGCCGAGCGGGGCCTTCCGCGACGCAGGGAGTTTGTCATGCAGGTGGGCCAGCCGGGCTGTGGGCGTCCTCCCGTCTCGGCCGGAAGCGGTCCAGGGCCGGGCCCCTCCCCCAGGAGGCCGGGCCCAGTGCGTCGCCCTGCCACCCAGTGTTTCTAAGATCACTGCTTGCCGTAACTTGATGCCTTAACACCTGCTGCACAGCACACGTGCTGCTGTGTCAGCAGGAAGGCGCCTGTTTCTTCTTTGTTACCCCTCAGAGGTTTATATTGTCTTATAAACTGTGTAAAGGATCTATTCCCGCTCCTCCTGATCCTTCCGTAGGATCTGGAATCCATGGACTGGGGTTACACTTCAGATTGTGCAGAGGGAACAGTTACTCTTACAGGCAGCTGAATTTGTGATGGGAATTTCATAGTGTTTTCTGGAGAAAAACAGAAAACTCTGTGCAGCAGTTTAGAGCTCATAGAGCACCAGCAGTTAGCCTGGTGTCTCACTCCACTGTCAGGGCAAGAAGAGGAATGATCCTTCCACATACAAGAGACAACTGCAGCATGCTCAGTAATTTGCCCAGAGTCAGATGGCTGGTGGATGCCAGGTTGGGATTCAACCTCATAGCTCTCCTCACAGGCCAGGGTTTCCTTAACGTTTGTGACACGGGGCTTTTGGTTTTGGTCTGTCGTCAAGACCCGCTTCCCAGGTGGCCTGGTGGTAAAGAACCCGCTTGCCAATGCAGGAGACACAGGTTCAATCCCTGGGTCGGGAAGAGTCTCTGGAGAAGGAAATGGCAACCCACTCCACTAGTCTCACCTAGACAGTCCCATGGAGAGGACCCCTGGCAGGCTACAGCCCGTGGGGTCACAGAGTCAGACACGGCTGAGTGACTCACACACAGCAGCAACAAGACCAGCTTGGAAGGGGATGCTGAGCTGTGGTGTGCTGGTGTGTTTAACGTAACGGCCGCTGTTAGGGGAGGCAGTTAGTTTAATAATAACTACCTTTAACCGCCAGCCCTCCAACCAATTCCTCAGTGTTTCATGATGCGCTCTTGCGGGCTGGTGCAAACCAGCTCCAGGGCAGCACTGTGAAGCCATACGGGTTCTGATCATTGTGGCTTCTCTTCCGTTCCTGGCGGGTCTTTATTCTGAAGGTTTGAGCACTGATCCGAGTCCTGCCTTCCGTATGCAGGTCAAGGTGGGAAACCACACGGCAGAAGGCTCAGGCACCAACAAGAAGGTGGCCAAACGCAACGCGGCCGAGAACATGCTGGAGATCCTCGGTTTCAAAGTCCCGCAGGCCCAGCCCTCCAAACCTGCCCTCAAGTCAGAGGAGAAGGTGCGCTCGGGCTCTGTGTCCTTCTAACTGCAGGATGACCTGCTCAGCTCATCTGCGGGACCTCTGGCTCCTCCAGGGCAGCGCTTTGGGGCACGGCCGCCTCCTCTGGCTGCAGAGCCGCCGTGCTGAGCAGGGTCTTGGCCGTTGCACCTCTGCAGGGTGCCCGGGAGGGGAGGTGCGTGTCCACGGCTCCAGGCATGGCGCTGGGTTAGGTCGTTACTGCGCCAGTGTCTTTGTGCTGTGGGACGCTTTGCTGGAGGGCAGCTTGCTCCAAACCAGTGTATGATTCTATCATTTGTGCTCCTAGAATGAGGCCTCCATAAAGGACTCATCAACCTTAGGCTTTTGTTGTAGAGCAGGCTTTAGTTTTCCTGGGACATGGGGATAGCGAGATGTTAGATCCAGGGCCAGATCATAGTCTCAGCCTGTGGTTTCTTTTTCATTATGAATTGAACATTAGATAGAAATGATCCCATGTTGAAAATTGCACTTCTGCCGAGGTTGGTAAGCAGGACCTGCAACGAAAGCTGTGGCTGACCTTGTTTCCAGACACTGGATGGTCCTTTTGGGATAAACTTGAAAATACCAGAACTGATTGAGTTCTGTCGGCCAGTGCTGTCAGCAGAGACAGATGGATGGCATCAGCTGTGGCCACATAGTTAATAACGGGGATCCCAAGCACTCACCAGAGAACCTGTAGAGATCCTGGACTTGGCTTTGGGGGCTTTCATTCCAAAATCTTGCAGGGCATCACAGGCACCTTTGTCTTCCCAGAAAGGAGACTGCTGTGTTTGGCATAATTTTTATTGTGTAATATTTTCCCCCTCTATTTGTTAACCTTTGATTTGTCACCTTATCCTTTAGTTGGACATTTGCTTCAGGAAATAGTCTTTATTTAATTGTTTAGCATCAACCTAAAAGTTTCTTTCTTGGTCAGCTCTATCAGTCTCATATCTTCTGGCTCTTTCCCGTTAAACGTTCCCCTCTCCTCTCTTGAGCACAGAGCAGAGGCCCCTCTGTTAGATGCTGTTCACGGACAGGCTGACGTGGCTGCATGTGTGCCTGGGGAGGAGACAGGGGCTCTGCTGGGGGGCACGTTGCACAGGCCTTCCTGCCTGTGCCCTCTTATTTAAAAGTTAATAAACCAAGAGTTGTTGGTTGGAGTTTGTGTAGTTTTGAACAGCAGGAACTAATTTTTGAACGGTTTCATTGATGCTCATGGCCTTTTTTCTTTTTTTAAGACACCTATAAAGAAACCAGGGGATGGAAGAAAAGTAACCTTTTTTGAACCTGGCTCTGGGGATGAAAATGGGACTAGTAAGTGTGATGTTAACACTGTCCTGATCTGATTGTGCTTCTGGCCTTTGCGTGGTTCCCGGTGGTAGCAGGTACCTGGTGAGCGAGGTACAGAGTTTGGTGTTGGGCTCCGCCTTGTCCCTGTGCTGTGCTGAGGGCGGGCCAGGGTGGGGCTATGTAACATTTTTCCAGGCAGTTGATTTGTCCTTGTCCCTCTGCAGGCAATAAAGAAGATGAGTTTAGGATGCCTTATCTTAGTCATCAGCAGCTGCCTGCTGGAATCCTTCCCATGGTGCCCGAGGTTGCCCAGGCAGTAGGAGTCAGTCAAGGACATCACACCAAAGATTTCGCCAGGGTAGCTCCGAATCCTGCCAAGGCCACGGTAACTGCCATGATAGCCCGAGAATTGTTGTATGGGGGCACCTCGCCTACAGCCGAGACCATTTTAAAGAGTAACATCTCTTCAGGCCACGCACCCCACGGACCTCTGACGAGACCCTCTGAGCAGCTGGACTATCTGTGCACAGTCCAGGGATTCCAGGTAACCGTTCAGCCCGAGCTGTGCGGTCTGTACCTCTGTGGTCCTCTCTGGTTTCTCTGAGAATCAAGTACCTTGTTTTTTAAAGCAAGCTGTTGGTCTAGGTGGATGGTTGGGGGATGCCTGGTGAAGGGTGATTCTGAGGAACGGAGGAGGCATGGGAAGTGTTAGAACCCTGGACAGTAAGAATATCCTCAATCTTTGGTGAATTTTAAAATTCCAGGGCAACCATAATAATGAAGCCTCTAATCCAGTGGTCGTTACAAATTTAGACTTTAGTGAGAACAGATGTGTTGTGCTGGCCCTTTGCAGGGCTAGGAAGGGACACGGGTTCTTCCAGACCAGGGTTTTTGAGTAGATGTCTAGATTCTTCGGAGATTCTGGAAGCTGAGGCTCTGGTATCATGCCTGCCCCTTCACAGCAGGCCCCACGGATGGCCTTTCGTGCCTGCAGAGCAGGAGCTGGTGTAGACACGCTGGGCTGAGACAGGGGCACAGACCCAGAGCCACAGCCCCGCGCCCCCTCGACCTCGCCTCCTCTCCCAGTCCCTCGCCTCAGCTCTCTTTTCCCTTGTAGGTTGAATACAAAGACTTCCCCAAAAACAACAAGAACGAATTTGTATCTCTTATCAACTGCTCCTCTCAGCCGCCCCTGATCAGCCACGGTATCGGGAAGGACGTGGAGTCCTGCCACGACATGGTGCGTCCCCCACGCGGGGCCCGGCCCCAGCTTGCTGCTGGCCTCAGAGACAGGGAGAGGGTTGTCCGCGGACTGTGGGGACAGTTGGCTGTTCTGTGGATGTCATATTTCTGAAGACTGCTCCTAGATTACTGGCACGATGTCTCATTCTGTCAGAACTCAGGGGCTTTGGCCAACCCTCTCCTGCCTTTCCTTGCTGACCTGAGGGGGACCCGAATCTTGAAAGGCTCCAGATACTGAATTCATTTCACCTCTGACCAGAACAAGGAATTGCAGCCCCAAGTTCTAGCAGCTTAGACTCTCATTTTAATGTTCTGTTCAGATGAAATTGTTACTGTTAAGAAATATTAAAACCAAGAAAAGGAATTGATTAAATTAATAGACATAAACTATGGTATATTCATCTAATGGAATATAATGCATTCATGATATGTCACTGAGGGGATGTATTCTAATGCTAACACAGAAACAGAGGTTTTACATTAAAGTGGGGATATAAAATTTGTAGTCTGGTGACCACAGGATGAAAATACTGTAATGTGATACATAATAAAATTAACAGAGGGTATGATTCAGTGAGGTAACCCTGGATAACTTTGTACATTTATATTTTTAATTAAAGATGCACGCGTGAGAGGGTTATTCAGTGGCCCGTGTATTTTCTTGGGCAGGAGAAGCCTCGGGTCGCTGTGCAATGTCGTGTACTCGAGTCCTGAGCGGTGGCCACGGTTTGACTTTGACTTTTCATTCTCACCAGGCTGCACTGAACATTTTAAAGTTGCTGTCTGAGTTGGACCAACAGAATACAGAGATGCCAAGAACAGGAAATGGACCAATGTCTGTGTGAGTGAGCTGATTTACTTGGAAAGGCAGTTCTCTTCCTCATTTGCATTAAATTCAAATTGTCTGCTCAACTTCCTGGGAAACACTTGCTGATTTAGCCACTTTCTGTCCCTTTCCCCTGAAAGTTTCCAGGTTTCGGGCAGAGGTGCCACCTTTAAAGAAAAGAAATGTGTGACTAGGTAGCACAGTCACAGGGTGCGAGTCACAACCATGTACAAGGCGGCGAGCCCCGCCCTCACGCGGCCCGCGCGCTCTGCTTGCCAGGGCCCCCGCCAGGGCCCGTCGGTGCCAGTTCCTTGTGCACCTTTCCTATGTTTTGTTTTTAATGCAAATACATTTCTTTCCTTATTTTCTTCCTTTCCCCCCTGGAGATAACATACTATCTACCCATTCTCTTCTTTGCTGTTGGCTCTTGATTGTGTGTGTTGGTTGCTCAGTCATATCCGATTCTTGGTGACCCCATGGATTACACAGCCCACCAGGCTCCTCCGTCCATGGACTTCTCCAGGTCAGAACACTGGAGTGGGCAGCCTATAGCTTCTCCAGGGAATCTTCCCAACCCAGGGATCAAACCTGGGTCTCCTGCATTGCAGGCAGATTCTTTACCAGCTGAGCCACAAGGAAAGCCCAGGAACACTGGAGTGGGTAGCCTATGCCTTCTCCAGCGGATCTTCCTGACCCAGGAATTGAACCCAGGTCTCTGGCATTGCAGGCAGATTCTTTACCAGCTGAGCTAGCAGGGAAGCGCCCTCCAGCCCCCAGTGTGCATCAGCTATCATAAACTGGGGCCTGAATAGCAGGCTTCTTGATGTCTGCTCATTCCATTTTTAACATGGCTTAATTCTCTTAAATTTTAAAACTTAGATCATTTTCATGTTTTTCTTCCTTAAAGGTGTGGGAGGTGCTGAACTTTATCTGGCCATGAATCATTGAAAAATCCCAACATGTATACTGAATATGCTGAAACTGCTTTGAACATTTGGAATTTCTGATACCTCCAGTGGGCCGAGAGACACGATGGGTAAAGGCCTGGAGATGGCAGTGGTGAAGACGGCGGGGCCGGAGGAGGCAGCGGCGTGGATGGGGGCGCGTGGCTGTGGCTGCTGGGGGCCGGGCGGTCTGCAGCCGCCCCTGGCTCCCTTGGGAAACCGCAGGCCTGTGCCCCAGGCAGCCTAGTGTTGGTTTTGGTGGGGTTTTTTTGTTTGTTTGTTTTGGGTGTTTTTTTTTTTTTCTTGCTGTGCGAAAGAAGAAACAGAAAGCACCGCCCCTTCTCAGACTGGCTCACTCGGAACACTTTGGGACAAACCCTGGACACCCGCGCTGGAGAGAGAGGGCTGAAAGCCCCAGAGAAAATCACATACGCTTCCTGCTGGGCCGCAGCTGACCTCGGCACGCTCTGGCCCACGCCTCCCGCGGTACCCACACTGTCGCCACTGCTCTCTTCCAGGAGAGATATGTATTCTTATAGTTTCATTATTTTCTTTTGATTGAAATGACACTATATAAATTTTCATTCGAGAGTTTCTCAGTTGTATCTAGTTACATAGCACAGTTTAGAAACTTGTCTGAGACGGACTTTATCAGTAATCTAACCGGCAAAGATCATATCCGTGTGTGTGTGTGGTTATACACTTTTATTTCATTTGACTTAACCCAGGACCATTTCAGTGATGCAAATTGTGTGCCCTCTGGTTTAGCTGAAACAGTCCTGGCCTTGATGAAGTCTCCCACAGTGGTATAAATTGGACAACTTAGGAATTTTAAACTTTAACCGATCATTTGGTTCCTTTTCTATTTTATTTTTTTGTTAATGCAGCAGGATTTAAATGAACTTTGGTCTTTGTTTTAAAGATTAGTAAACAAATTGTGTGTATATAATACAACTCTTGAGGACACACCGCTCTCACTACACTACAGGATATGGTCTCCATGTAGCACATCTACAACTGCAGATTGATCTTCCTTGAGTGCTTTATACTGTTGATTACATCTCCATGAGGGCTGGAAAGAATAGCCCATGTTTCTCTCTCTAACTGTTGCTTCTGAAGTCGTGTTGCTGTGCACAGAGATGTGTGCGGCGAGGTCCCGCGTAACAGCCCAGGTGACAAGCACGGCAGCCTGGCGGGTTAAGCACTGCTTGGACTCGTTGCTTATGCCGGAATTGTTTCTCCCCATGGAATGTAAGTAAGACTTAGTGTTTGTCACCAATAAATGGTAATACTAAATTTTTTTTTTTGTTAATTTATTCTCAAATGCCACTACTGCTAGGTTGGTCCTTCCCAACCTGCCCCTGACCCCTTTTTTATTTTTAAGAGAAAAACTTTGTAATGCTTGTGATTCCATTTGGGCAAAATTCTGAAGATCTGAAATAACTTTATATCAAACCATTGATCAATAAACAGCTACTAATGAACGTGTGGTCCTGTCGAGCAGTAACTGAAGAAGGGAAGATGTGAGGGTATGAAGTATGGTGCTGGGGGCGGAGCTGCCAGCGAGGGGCGCGTGGAGCTTGTTGCTAGTGGGCTGTTGGGGAAGAGCATCTGTATCTGTCTATATGTACACACCTGTCTATATGTACACACGCCTGCTGATGCCTCCGGCACCTCGGCATTCTTCAGCCTTCCCTGCTGCGTGTTTTTATTTGGCTGCGTTGGGTCGTGCAGGATCTTTCACTGTGGCGTTTGGACTCTCTGGTGCGAGCTCAGTTGTGGGCTTAGTTCCCCAATCAGGGATCAAACCTGTGTCCCCTACACGGCAAGTTGGAGTCTTAACCACTGGACCGCCAGTTAAGTCCCTTGGCTAATTTTTCAACTGTGTATTGGTTCCAGCTGCCAAAGTCTTACGCGGGAAATGACCTAAGATTCCCCTGGGCCTTCGTTTTTCTGTGCGTGTCCCCCGGTCCAGGTACGTCTGCCTGTCTGTCCTGTATGCCAAGCATATGCTCACTGGGTGGATTCAGAATGCGTACCTGAAAACGCTTCTCTGGATTGTAATAATTTTGTCGACTGGCTCCTTGGGTTCACGGATAAGAATAGTGTAAACCAGGCTGAACCCAGCTAAGAAACCTGGGAACACTCAGACCTCCCTCAGCCCAGGGACCGTGACTTCCGGAACAGTGGGTGGCTAAGGGGGGCTTAAGCCTAGACTGTGTGGGCAGCCAGGTAAGCGTGTCCGAGATCCCCAATGCCAGAGTGGGCCCAGACCCGGCCTGGTTCTCTCTGCAGTGGTTTGTCATCGCTCCCCGCAGCCAGGCAGCGTTTTCCCGAGGCCCCGGAGGCGGGACAGCCCGGTAGATGGTGGTTGTGTGTGGCCATATCTTCTGTGCTGTGAAGAGCGCCTGTAACTAGATCACCTGGTGAAGGGCCCAGATGTTTTAACGGGTGGACGCTGGTCCAGAAGCAGCTCCGCAGCGTGCAGGGCTGGTACTGCTTAATCAGCACCTTCCACCGTTCTGCAGCCCAGGCGGATGCCATTTCACAGTCCCCCCTCTCGGGGGCTGAGGCACGCCCTCATTCTGTCCTCCTGTCCCGTGCTCAGGGCTCTCCTCTCAGGGACACAGACCCTCGTTTACTCCTGAGACTCTCCCAAGAAACAGGGCCATGAAAGCAAGAGTTCCCGTCCGTTTCAGCTCGGTGGGAGAGAATGGATGACTTCTGAAGAGGCCCTGAGGCCTGCGGCTCTGTCGGCCCACAGCTGTGATGTCTGCCACCCTCTATGCAAAACTGAAGCCGTTCATTCCGTATCTTTGAAGTACGATCCCTTCTCCCTTTTGAGCCCATACAACGTTGAGACTGACCGTGTTCACAGCTTCTGCCATGCCCACTTGTCTTTCCAATTCACTTTTACTTCATCCAGTCCTTGTTCAGCTGCTTGAGCACGAGCATCCACTCCCCGGGGAGACTGTGTTGAGGCTGCTGGGTGCCATTCTCAGAGGTTCTGTCTCAGTAGGTCTGGGTTCGAGAACGCGTTTCTAATAAGGTCCCAGGTATTGTACATGTACTTCTAGAACTAGTGTCCTGTGCAGCAAGACCACGACATTGCTAGTGATTTTTATTCTGATACAAAACACAACTCTAAATGATGGATGATTCTTTGGATGGCACCCCCAAATTCTGCAAATTATGGCAAGACGTGGTACCTTTGACTAAACAGGAAAGATGACTTTGGCCTCACTGTTGGGGGCTCCGCAGGCCACTGTCCCAGCGACTGGAGGCAGTGTTCTCAGCTGCCTGTTAGGACAGGGGTTTGGAATGTTCAGCCTGCTGCAGTTGGCTTCTTTCGTTTGTCATCCCCAGCCCTCACCCCCGGCTCTTGTTGGGAAGGTTTCTCTGCAGGGACTTCTTCCAGCCTGAGACCTGCAGTCAGGACAGTGGGGGTGGCCTCAGCTCAGCCATGGCTCAGTGGGACTGTCGGCCTTCCGAGGACACCCAGCTCTGCTTTCTTGAGTGGCGGGACCTGGTGGGAGCAAGGTTCCTCCCCGCTGCTCTGCGGACCCACCTGGAGACCCTTTAGGATCTGTCTCCTTAGGGGACATCTCCTGAGAAACCCAGCTTCCTGGAGCATTTCCCTCTCTAGACTCTGAAAGGTTAACTCAACTGCTTGCAAGGAGCCGGACCCTCTTCCCAACACAAGGTAAACCCCTCCTTTCGCTCCCTACCTCTCCAGTCCTCCTCCCTTTCACGTCAGGTCTGAGCAGCTTCTCCCTGTCTACAGTGGCTGCTCTGCTCTTCCTTCCATGTTGCCACGTTTTGCTCTCACATCATCCACTTTGAGGGAGAAAGTGGACTTTTCTAACTTTTAAAAAAGCCTGCTGTCACACAGCAACCCCAGAGAAGGGTGGGTGGATGAGGGCGGCTGCCTGCCCAGGGGCAGCGTGTTCGTCTGTTATCGCATGCTTAGCTCATAAGATCCACAGGAAACTGCCTTGTACATTCTTTTCACTGGATTTCAATACTCCTACCAAGAATATGCCAGGGTGGACCCAAAGCTGTATCTTGCCTTGTTGCACATGTAGGTCATGTTTCTCAACCAAGGAGCAGGGAGCATAATGAGTTGGGTTACAGAGCCAACACTCAGGTTTTCTGAAATGGAGTGAAAGATCACAACCCAACAGAGGGGAGAGACCGCCAACAACATTCCCGGTGTTTGCCTCGCAGTCACACCTGTATTAACAGATTGCACGTGTGCTAAAATGCTTTCGTCGTGTTACTCTGTGACCCATGGATGTAACCCGCCAGGCTCCTCTGTCCATGGGATTCTCCAGGCAAGGAGTGGGTTGCCACGTCCCTTCCAGGGTGTCTTCCCAACCCAGGGATCATGCGTCACCTGTGTCTCCTGCATTGGCATGTGAGTTCTTTACCACCAGCACCGCCTGGGAAGCCTTGTTTCTAACTTCCGTGAAGCCACGGGTTTCAGTCCCAGTGCCAGCCAGCTGTGTGGCCTCTCAGACCAAAGCCTCACACCTGCTTCTCAAGTTTCCATGAAGACACTGGATGAAGGAGGCACAACTGGAACTCCTAGCAATTCGCCTAAAGAACCTGCATGACCCACAAGAGCCAGTGAGTTGTATAAAGAACATCTCAGAGAAGAGTGGAAAGGATTCCATGTAACCCTCAGAATGAAGAAGGCTAATAAAAACCCATCAGGATCCAAGTATATCACAAGATAAAATGGGGGCATGGCTTGCTCTGAGCAACTCATGGAATATGAAGGAAAAATAATCCATTTGACCTTGACTCTAAGAATGGCCTCTTTTGAGGGAAAACAAACACTGGGCCTTGGGAGGAAAAAACAATCTCTACACACTGCCAAGTCCAGTTCTGAACACATTTATACCATTATAACAGTTCACTTACTGATTATCCATTTCTACCTTTTAAAAGAGCCCTACAGACGAAGCACAGAAAAGGGCTACTGCACAGGATGAAATGCGAGCTGCTGTTAACGGTGTGAAAACGAAGTCAGAGGTGGAGGGTAGGGAGACATCAATCCAGAGGACAGTACAGAGATGAAGGCCACAGCTGATGGGGACGAGAGTTAGGACTACTAGAGAGAGAGAGGAGAACTACAAAGTGTAGGCTGGAAGTAGTGGTGTGAGCTAAGTTCTTATCTGTCACAGCAGGGAAGGATGAGGCCTTATGGTTGATAATTAAACTGTAAAGATTCAAGAATTACAGGCAGTGTGAGTTGAAAGGTGTTGCCTCTGGGAGGGCAGAGACGCACCGCTCAGCTGCATCTTAGTCGCTCAGTTGTGTCCGACTCTTTGCGACCCCGGACTGTAGCCCGCTAGGCTCCTCTGTCCATGGGATTCTCCAGGCAAGAATCCTGGGGTGGGCTGCCATGCCCTCCAGCAGATCTTCCCAACCCAGGTCTCCCACACTGCAGGCAGATTCTTAACCAGCTGAGCTAGACGCCCTATTTATTAGACTTTTACCACATGCAGCTAATATTCTGACTGAATGCCAGATTTGTTGTGCCCCACAAATAATGAAGTAATGCCCAGTGTGGGTAGGGACGTGTGACAGAAATTGGCACAACCTTTCCCACAGGATAACTGGCCCAATAATTCCACCTTCAGGAAAAAAAGAGATGAAGATTGACCTAAAAGGTTGTCTACTTCAAGATTTATAAAATAAAACCTCTACATACCTAACAATGATTGTATAATTTGGGACTGATATATCCAAATGATAAAACTACAACCACTGAAAATTTTATTTGCCAAGTAAATGTTTTAAATGGTAAAAGGTTTTTCTAAAAAGCATATAAAATTTTATTTGCAGAATGATCTAAACTTTGCTTAGAAAGAGAATAAAAATGCTTGAAGTTAGGAATATGAATGATTTTTAATTGTTAAAATATTTTCCTGTATTTGCTACAAGGAAAACATTTATAAAAGAGAAAGATACAGACAGCAGGGAGACTCAATGGGTCCAGCAGGAGACTCTAACGAAGGACTCTGCAGTGACAATGGCCGCCGTGTCTAGAACCGTCCTGAGAGAGGGCCTTGCCTGGGCCAGGACGCCCCGTCTTCCCGTCTACGGGGCTGCTGTGCAGGCAAACACCGCCTCCCAGGCATGTCCACACCCCGGCCTAAACAACTCAACCAACAGCTTTGTACTGATTTGTCCTCCACAGGTTCTCCTAAGTACTTCAGTGTTTTGTTAAAACCATCCTGACGGTAAGTAGTGGTATTCTCCTTTTTCAGAAGAGGAAATAGAACCATGGAGGTCAAGGCCTCAGTGGCAGACATGTGATTTAAACCCAGGTTGGCCTGATCCCAAAGTATGAACCCAGCTCGTCATACACACAGAGAGCTGGCCCCACCGAGGAACAGTCACTGAGAAGTCTTGAAAACACACCATAGCAACTCCAGCCTCCCATCTTTAAACTCTTTATAAGATAGATACAAAAACTGTCTTGGATGCAGTAGGAAATCTCAATTTTAAACATTAAAACAAAATTTAACAAAATATTCATGAATTATGCTAGAGTAAAAGAATGCAAGTAACCAGCCTTCCTGTTCAGAAACTATTTTAAGAGGTGCAGTTACAAAGTGAAATGGTTTCTCATTCGTTTTAACCGAAAAAGGAAAAAATTCAGAACTCGAACTCAGAAGACTGATGAGGATGCTAAGCCCAGGGTCCTCCAGAACAGTGGCCTGCCTGCCCCCCTCAGCTGTTACCCAGCAGCTTTAGCAAGCTCAGGACCAGAGCTCCGCCGAGTGCCAAAGCAGCACCAACTGTTTGCCATTCCAGACGTTTCACCCGTATCAGATCATGTTCATAGTTCAAAAACATCTCAGTGCTATCTCAATATTCATCTGCCAGTGACGACTTAAGCCACATAGTAAATATGATTTAATGCTTCCATTACTATTCAAATCAAAAATAATTATTAGGTTGGTAGGTATGAGTACACTACAGTAAACTGGAAATCTCTCAAGCAACACAACAAAACCAACATGAAGAAAATAAAGCATTCAAGTCAGGTGGGAAAAAAAACACCACATAATCTGTACAGACATATCTGTACAGAACAGATTTCGGTCTCACTGCACTAAACAGACAATCCCCACATCCTCTGTAAAAACTGCACCTCCCCACGTCGATAGTCTGATTCTTTATCCTCTAAAGACAGAGGCCACGGAACCCTGGACTCTGCCAAGGAGGAGCCGGGCTGGCAGCCTTTGCCAAGATGGATGCCATGGTTCAAAACGTTCCAAGGAGCCTGTGATCTGCAGAGAAGACACTGTAACGGGCAAACGCCTGCACCAGCTGAAGCAGCCCCACCAGCCTTGTGAAGCCAGGCCAAGCATTTCTTCCCAATTCAGAGGAAACCATTTCCCACAGTTCACGGTGCCACCCAGGACCTGGGCTCACTGAAAGTTCTAACACACAAGCCGCAAACCTGCAGTGATGGTTCCCTTTCCCTTCTTAAAAAAAGACTAGGTAATCTGAATTGGAATTGTTTAGAAATTAGGATTTTATGGAGTCCAGGAGAGGAAAAACTTAAAGAAATTCTTCATTATAAAAATAGCAGCACCAAAAACCTGTCCTTAAGATGTTCTTAGATACATATTTTAGGGCTTTTTCTTTTTTATTGCTCATTACAGATTTAAAACTATGAAATGTGCATTTCTTGGCAAGTTACACAAGTGATTTCTTTGCTTATTCACATTTCCAGTAAAAGCTTAAGGAAACGGACAAAACCACAAAGGACAGGACAAACACGAACGGCAGCAGCCTCGAAACAAAAGGACTTGGTAACAGAAAAAATGTCTCCACAGTCAGTGTCCGTCAAAACTTTAGAATTGCCAAAACAGTGCAAATGCTCCAATCAATGTCATACACTAAGCTAGTAGTAATACTTGTCTTTGTAGCTGCAAACTGAAAAAGTCACTCACTTATATTTATGATCACACAAACTAATCTGCTCAAGGTTCAGCTTAAAACAACATTTAATAGACAAGTTCAAAACGAACACCTTTTGTTTTAATGCAGCTGTGCTCAGATGTCTACATGATGTCCTCAGAAACCATTCTGGACTAAGACAATTCAAAAAAGGCAGTTCAAAGCAGCGTCACACTAGCCGCCTGAAGGTACCCCTGGAGATACTGGAGCGCTTCTGCATTGAGGCTGGTGCTCACCATTGAGGGGACCTACAGATGGGAAACAGATGACAGGTCTAAAACGTGGGCCCACAGGAATTACTGTTCTATTGTTCAGTGTGGTAGTGGTGTTATGGTTGCTTAAATCATGTCCCGTTGGTTACCGAAACCTAATGAAGTACTCATGGTGAATACATGATGCCTAAGGCTTGCTCTCCAATTACTTAGTAAAGGTCTGTAATAAATATAAGTATTTATTACAGTTTCTAAGTTATGTTCTAAATTTTCCATAATAAAACAATCAAAAATATAGATTTTCTGACAAAATTTCTAAGACTGTTTCTGGCTAACCCAATATAAAGCCATTATTATTAGATTTACTCTATGGTTCGTTATTTCTGAATATGTTGCACTTAAAAACATTAATACCTCCATTTTAAAAATGGCAGGATTATTTCATTCTGGGAAATAAATACATTTCTAGTCAAGGGTTTTATCCTCCATTTTGTCTTTACTCCTAAAGTTACTTGAACATCATCATAAAGGAAAAAAGAGTCTTATCACTTAAAGAGACCTTGAATGCAACTGCCTGAGGGTGACTGTGCTGAGCAAGGAAGACAGGCACCAGAGCAGCTACCCTCAGCGCCGTCCCATGGGGGCCTGGGAACCAATCAGAGTGATTCAGAGAAGACTAGAGTTCTCCGAGGTAACAGACACACGTACCCTTCCTGGACAGGCAGTGGACAGCTTGTGCAGTGACTGAGCCAGGTGGATTTTGGGGTTGTTCACCATCTGACCAACAGGGTCGTGCTCCTTTTTCCCAGCAAATGCCAACTGTGAGAAGGCAGTCTGGTATCCTGGGGTATCTTCTATATCAATAAAATGTTCTTCGTCAGGAATGGTATCATCCTCGGGTAACTCGAATAGGCCAATCAGAGACTGTAATAAAGGAGTCCTGGATTGGAAAATGACAAGATTTAAGTAAGCTCTTAGAAGATTTAAATTATTAATAAAGGAGCAATGTCTTCAGAGACACAAAACTATAGACGCGTGGTCTCAGGAGGAGGAAGGGATCCTTGAGATTAAGATGGACACCAGTGATTTTGTCTAACTGGAAAGCATTCCTCAATTCTTTGGGCCACAGCATGCTGATGTCCTTTGCCCAGAACTCTGTGCTGGCTGTGTGACCCAGGCTACTTAGGAGGCCATGTGTGTGAAGTCAAATTGAGATTCAATGGTTTTAAGTTAGAAGAAATAAGCTTCCAGTTGTCAGATCATGACTGAAACCGTAAGGGAGAAGCAAGAGGTCAAGAAAGCTAGGTCGTCATGGAGCCCAACATCAAGCACACACGTAGGATCTTCTGCCTACTCAGTGTCTCCTTCTAAAGACTTAGGCCAGTTTAACGGAGTGACTGTGTAGACCAGGCACTCTCAGCAGTCTCTCTAAGGGGTCCATGAATCCCCCACAAACTTCCCTGGCGGTCCAGTGGTTACAACTGTGGCTTCCAGCGCAGGGGGCACAATTTTGATCACTGGTTGGGGGAACTAGGATCTTACATGCTGCTAAGCATGGCCAAAAGAAATAAAAATAATCAGGAAACAAAATCTTTCTAGGCCCCGAAGAATCCACAAGTCATGTCTTGGATTTGATGGTAGCTACAGAGGAGGCTAAGGTCAAAACCCATTCTCTTGGCCCCCAAGAGAATAAGCTTGGTTAATTTTGCCATCACAGGGGAAGGAAACTAATTTCCCCAAACTCCAGAATGGAGTACTTACCACAGTTTGGTGTACTCTGTGTCCATCATTGGGGGACATTCTGTTAGTAATTTGGTTATCCCAACAGCACAAATCTTTTTCTCTACATTTCCAGATACTTTCTGAATTTCAGGAATAATGATTTTTTCCAAAACCATTCCAAACATTCTGTTAATTAAATCAAAATAAATTCACTCAATATTTAATTACAGTAGTCTAAATTATTTACACTCAGTGACTCCTTAGGAATATAATAAAATACCAAAAAAGGCTGCTAATTTTGGTCAACAGAAAGAGACCTAAAAAATCAAACCGCCACTCTGACCAACTGTCACCATCTTTTGTGAATACTCCACCTTAAGCCATGCTCAAGGAAATTCTTTAGAGCCATTTTTTGGTCTTGCATGTTTTTTTTTAATTACTCAAGAAATCTTTAAAAAACTAACAATCAGAGCACAGATAAGCAAGAAGAAAAAAGAATCACTATCACCTCACCATCCAGCAATGACCAGTTTTAACATTTTTGGATTATAAACTTTCCAACTTTCTATGCTTACATAACTCTCAGTATGTGAATGTTAAAGGCTGTCTTTTAAAAAAATGATTTGGCTAATCAATACTGTTGCAAACATCCTGGAATTAAAGTTTTCCATAATTCTACATGGTATAAATTCTTAAGTTTATATATATACTCCTGTTATTAAGAATTTATCTTATTAAATTCTTTGAAGTGGAAATGGTAAATAACAAGGCACGTGGACATTCTGATCTCTGGACAAGTGCGTATTTTTTGCTCTGTGGAAAGACCATGCTAATTTAGGCGCCATGAGCACTGAGTCAAACTGCTCCTTTCTTCATGACTTCCTATAGCTAGAAAACATTTTCTGGTACTTCTCAGGTTAATTCATTTTTCACATTTGAATCAGGAATTATTTTTGATTTACTACAGATATCTATAAAGTTTTTCTCCAAGAAGTTATTCTCTATCATTACTTTACTGCCTTCCTTCCCTAGTAAATGGGTAATGCTGTTTAACTGTATTTTTAATGCATATACACTAAGTCAAGAGCAAAATTTCACTGATCCAAACGATTCTCACTTGAAAAACCACTGTTGGCCTTAACAGAGGGAGGCTCCTGGAGACACGTCAGACATCTAACACAACACAGAGCCCTGGCTGTAAAGAGTACAGCGGGTAGGGGCAGGGACCTTTAGGAATTAGAAAAATGTTTGCAGGTATTTTCTTCTTTACAGCCCAACCACCGCCCCCCACCCAAGAATATTTTGGAAACCACAAAGATACTATCACTGCATCAAGAACTATACAGTCATCTATAAAACAGAGACTGAGAGGTCAGATGTTTTGTTTTTAAAAACAGGATGATAAATAATAAAAGCAGACTTACTTTGGTTGTATACCATCGAATATTTCCTGCAGTGCCAGCGCCCCGTATTTTATACAGTACAAATTAATAAAGACTAAGAAACCTGTCGAAAGGAGATGCAGAGTATCAATATAGAGGACTGCATTGAATAAGCAATTTAGTCAAAGTCTGACAAATAGTTTGGCATCAATACTGGCCTTTTTTCCCCCCCCAATACTGGCCTTTTAATACAACTTAGCATTAGTTGCTCAGTCATGTCTGACTCTGTGCAACCCCATGGACGGTAGCCCACCAGGCTCCTCTGTCCATGGATTTCCCAGGCAAGAATACTGCTGTGGGTTGCCATTTCCTTTTTCAGGGGATCTTCCTGATCAAGGCATCGAACCCACACCTCCTGCATTTGCAGGTGGATTCTTTACTATCTGAGCCACCAGGGACAAAAGGTTTACATATGGTCTCTCTCTGATTTATATTTCTTTATGATTTTTCTATTAAAAATATTTTGATATTTAAACTTAGAAACTAACCTTTGGAGCATAGTATATTGAAAATGATTTCGTTTAGAGAATAGAACCGTCTTAAAATATTTTATATATAAAATTTATAAATGATTAAAAAATTTCTGTAGGAAAACTTAAATGACTTTACTTACTCTTGATAAACTTTGTTGTTTTGGAATTCTGAAGTCTTTGGAATAGAAGAATGAAGATTTGCTTTCTGTATTGGTCAACTGACTCACTAAAGAATTGAAGAAAAAAGCAACAAAATAAATCCAGCATTTTTCTGAGTCCTGAACAGAATCCTCAATTAAACGTACAATGAAGCTGTATTCATACTCACGGGGGCATGTGCTCTATTATACTATTTAGAAGATAAAAACCTTGGTGGTCATTGGCTTTGGATGCAATCAGCTTCTGGAAGACACCTAGTAACCCAGGCTACAACAAATTAGATTAAATAATAATTAGTTAAAGAGGCAAGGATTAATTTTTCTAAAAGTAAAACAGGTGATCTGTTTTAGAAAAGAGTGCATGTTGTAATTATCTAAATAGCATTTTCTCCGTCTGTCTGTTGAAGTATAGAGGGGGGAAAAAATCCCAAATAATAAGCCCGCAATGTTAAGTTTCTACCAAAGAGACAAATAACTAAAGGATACCTAGTTCTAACAAAATGTATGTTAACATTTTCTACTAATGAATTCCCCTTAGAGTACGTTCATTTTAAGAAATTTTTAAAAAATTAAAAAGAATCTGCCATCTCTAGTTTCCCAGTTATCTTAAAAATTAGTTATATCAAAATAAATCTGACTCACAATTTTGTCAGCTGCAGCACTTGCTATTGTATTTGAACCTCGTTCTAAGAATGCCTGGAGAAGCCTCACTAGAGCAGGAATATTTCCTGTTCTTTCCCAAAGCACTGGCTGAAGGAGATGAGGAAATAAGGCCATGTAGGATGACGGGATGTCATTTTTGTGTGTTTCCAGAAGCAAAGACATCACTTGAAAGACATACGGAATAAATTCTGTTGATAGAAGTAAAAACAGAGCTTTCAGCTTCAGAATTAATGGCTCTGACACAAAAGACACATATCTCTTAGGCAGATTGCATTTTATAATCACTTGAATAATTTTTAATCAACCAGAAAGAAAATAACTTTCTTCACTTACCTTGTACATCATTTTGTAAAATTTCAGTAAACACCAGAAACAAAGCCTCCTCAAAATTTACAACAGCAGCAGGGTTAGACTTGCAAGTTATTCTTATGGATAAACATATTGCCTCAAACATATAGTGATTAAAGTGAGGTTTGCTTGGGTTCTGAAATTTAAAAAAAAAAAGAAAAAGCTTATGTCTAATAATCTAATTCACTACCTAAAATACATTTAACCTTACTGAAAACACTATTAAGAAAAAAACACCAATTATACGAAAAAGCCTAGATGTTAAAATTTTATAGTGACTTGAAAATTCAGAACATGAAATAGTAATACTAATGCCAGTTTGGACTTTATTTTTAATGGGCAAATGTCTACTTATGAAAAATACTTCAGAGGCACCGGAAGGTGACTGCACGAACCTCAGTTCCCAGTGTTTCTAAGGAGCTTTTTCACGCCTGAGTGCTCTCCCAGAGCCGTCACTGTAATAGTGATGGAGGAGACGGACAGGGACGTGCGGGGCCCGACCCTGCCTCTGGCCTGGTGTGGGACCTCAGGCAAATCTTAACCTCTGCAGGCCTCAGTATGCCTACACCTGCAGTAGCTATCCTTCAAACCAGCGTTTTTCAATTTTCTCTTTCAACCACAATCCTTTGAAGGGTGCCATACAAAGTTGATGAACTGAAGATGAGCGTGTATCACAGGGCCAGGTCAAAGTGGAGAGACCTTACGTCTCTTTTCTTTCAATTCCCCAAAACCCAAGTAGGCCCTAGAGGCTTACCCAGGATTCAGTGGAAAAATAATCACTATTCTCAAAGTCTCCCTTATACTTCCTATGACTTTTAATAGAATAATTAACAATAACACAAGAATTTTATTGGCTTTAAACCAATTTTTCTTTTCTAAAACTTGGTATTTATATTTAAATACAGATCAAAATATCTGTAACATTTTTGACCAAAGAAGGAGTAAACTTTATTTTTGAGGAAATGAGTCAGAAAGAAGAGACACAAAAGGACATTAATCTGAATAGCCTCTTTTGTGTCCATTTGGGGCAAAGCCCACTTCTTCCATCTAAGATTATTTCAGATTGTTTGTACTTTCTCAATTCTCTTCAATGAACACGTTACTTTTTAAAGTGAGAATAAAACATTTTAAAGTTTCCGAGCTTACACTTAAAGGTGACTGCTGCCATGTCTCCAATCTATGTCACCCCACACTTTCAGAATCATATATTAACTGCTGGTCAGGAAGAATTCATACATCTTTCCCTGTCCGACTGATTGCCAAGGAGTTCTGAGGCTCAAACAGTTTGAAGCATTTAGGTTAAAAAGCAACCGCACTTTCAAAACTGGCTCTGTTACCTTACTAACAGCTAATAGCTTCTGTGTGAGCTGAGTGATGAGAGTAGGGATGTAGGGGATTATGGCTTCCTGTAGGAGGGAAAAACTTCTCATGATAGCTGTAAAATATAAGAGCAGAAATAAACAGTTTAGTTAAACCTCAGAATAACACTTGTTAGGGGGAGAAAAAAGTCTTTTGATTCATAAAATAAAATTTTAAGACTCTGAAACAACCCTCAGATAGCTCTCTACATTTAAAAATAATCTAAAATTTCCCTTCCTTTTAAAATCCGACAACAAAATGTATTTATGTTATTTCCAGAAGGCTTAAGGGACTGTAAGAAACACGGAAGTGACTACAGGGGCAGGTAGAGAGGAGGCGAGTGAAACAGGAGGTGGACACGGAGCAGCAGTGGGGAGGGAGCTCCCTCCATCAGCAATCAGGGCCGTGGGATTTTACCCGCAGTCTACTGGAAATATCACAGCCCACCACAAGCTGAAACATAAGGCCACCTGCCCATCTTCCCACAAGAGAGAGACTAGGAGCCTGAGAAAAATCCAGAAATACACATCAAGAGATAGAGGGTCCATGTTGTGAAATTAACTGTTCATTAACAGACACCCAAAACACACTGGGCATTGGAGATAAATACATTATTAGGCTAAAATTATATGATGGCTCTTTCTACACAAATGGAATAGACGTTTACCGAGTAGAGCATCTATGATATGCCAGGTGCACAGAACAGAAAGCTATGCTCTTTCCTCCTAAACTTTGCTGTGATGCCCAAGGCTCATCCTCCAAGTAGCTAAGTGCTCCCTATCCTGCAGCTCAGCTTAGATACCACTTGCTAGAAAGCTGAGATTACAGGATGGATCAGCGTCCCTCCACTGGGCTGGCAGAGAATCCCTGCATTCACTCATGCAACAGTCTTTACTGGGAAGCTGCTACATACTACATACACGCTCCTGCACACCCTAGGAACACAGCAATGAAGGCCACAGACCAGTCAGCTGCCTCAAAAAAATGGACATTAAACAACAGTAGTTACACATCACTGTAGGGAGAAATACAGTGCTGAAAACACAAATACACCTAGATACACACTTACAAACAGAAACACATGCACACCCACCCACCCATCCACCTAAGGGTTCTGACCAACCAAGCCAGAGGCAATGGGAACAGTTTCTTCGAAAAGCATTTCCTGCTGCTGCTGCTCAATCGCTTCAGTCCTGTCTGACTCTGTGCGATCCTATGGACAGGAGCCCACCAGGCTCCTCTGTCCACGGGATTCCCTAGGCAAGAATACTGGAGTGGGTTGCCATTTCCTTCTCGAGAACATTTCCTATGTGTCATATAAACTGTGCTGGACTCTTGGAATGTCCCAGAACTGTTACTAAGACACTCCCCTAACACAGCACAGATGCCTACAGCTAGCTGCCTGCTTCCTCGGCAGTGCTGTCTATGAAGGCAGATCTGTGTGGGGTCCATTAGACACACCCAGGTTTCACACCCAGACCTAGCAGAGCATGCTGTCAATAAATGTAGTCCCAGCTCATCTCTGCCCTCGAGAATGTCAGTCAAGGAAAAGAAAAAAAGAGTTTGATACCTTTTCTTTAATAAGAGGAGTTCTGTATCAAGTTAGGGTAAACCTTTCTCCGAAAACACTGTTAACAGTAGTATTTTTCACTTAAAAATATCTAAACCTATCAAATTCTCAATATAACCTGAACTACAACTCAGTGTTGACCACCCCTGCAGTCTACGAGATTAGATACTTAGAGTCTGTATACCAGGGAAATGGCCTACCTTTCATAATATATTCATTTTCTGAAGAGCCAGGAAGTGTGAGAGCTTTGAAAAGGTTTGTTAGCAGAATCTCAACAAACGGTGCGATTTCTGCAGCTGTAAAACTATAGATGAAAAAACAGCTTTCAGTCACCACCAACTCTTGACGGTCACTCTGGAATACCCTTGGCAACTACGGAATCACACTTCTTGGCATAAAGCGAGCCATCTCCCACCACAGACAACTGGCACACAACTTAGGAAAAGGTTTCTTTTATATATGCTCAAGTTAAGTTCCTAAGAAGGCATGTCTGAGACCAAACACAATTAAACAAACCCCAAACAAGGCAAACCCAACACTGTCTAAACTGCTGAGGCCATAACTAGTTTACATTTGTCAACGCTGAGAATGGAACTTGGACTCTCAATCATCTAGCTTTCCAGGGGGTGGAGCAAGTTCAGAACTCTTTTCTGCATAAATTCTGAGCCTGAAGACAGTACTGTCTTAACTTACCTCGAAGGATAACCTTTTAACCCTTAACTAGCCACTGAGTATATCTGGAATTCAAGTTCTTGATGAAGAAAAGAACCTAGAATGCTTTCCATCTCAGTTCTCAAGAAATAACACTGTTGAAGAAAGGCCTGAAAGGCACACAGACCATCCAATCCCCCCTTCTTTTTATCCTTGTAATAGGCCTCAAGAGCCACTACCTTGAACCCCAGAGAATTACTTTCACTCAGCTGTCTCTTGTCTCAGCACTAAGTAAGATGACAAGAACAGCCAGGTCTAAGGGGTACTACACAGTATTCCCTTAATCAAGGTCTACTTCTGAGATGCCTTCTGAGAAACCATTTTAATTTTAATCTCATAGACATTATGGACATTTTAACTCACCACGTTTCTCTCTTTGCCTTGGCTGCTAGAGGATTCCACATAAAACTCCTGACTTTCTTTACTATACAGGATCCTCTGACAAACCTCTCTTTATTAACCTCACACCTCAGTTATTTTCCTTTGCTCCAATTGCCTCCACTTAACTTTACTGTCGTAACACAGCTACTCTGGCATGCAGTCTCAAATCCTTTCGGAATGAGACACAGTATAAATGAGTGAAATATTCACATTTATTTTTCTAACTTCTAATGAAATTATGAATACACTGAGCTATCTCTAACCAGTACTGATGGTCTACACCCCAAGATGAAAAAATACACACATCAAATACTTACAGAGTGGCGCTGTTAGGCCCTCTCATAGTAAACAGTCTCTCAAGAGCATGTGCTGCATAAGTATGAACAACAATGCTTTCAGCCTGAAGATGATTGATTAAGAGGGGAATAGAGACTAAAAGATGCTCTTTTGGTACCTGAAAAAAACAACAATATATATGCCATATACATGCCAACAATATATGCCATAACTTACTGATGCCATCTTTGAGTAAAAGCCAACTGGAAGAGAGTGCTTTGCTGACTCTAAAAAGTCAGAACCTAATTTTAGAAATCAGAATCTGATTCTAATTTCCAGCTACTATTATATTGGAGATGATATGATATGGGTGAGAAATCAAAACTTCTTCCTCCACACAACGGTTCAACTCACATTCACTTTTCCAATCAATTCTCTTGCTCTGAGCATGAAACTATGACTTAAGGGTAAAAAAAAAATCATGGAGAAGCAGACTGATTTAACTCCTCTTAGGAACTATACTTCCCACTAGGAAGTTTCTTAGAAAAATCAAGCTCTTTGTGCCTCACTTTCTCTTCTTCAAAAAACAAAGTGGAGAAGGGAGGCATAAACATAAGCATACTACTCTTCGTTAAAAACTTCTAAAACTTTGGAATATCTAAGATCCCACAAGCCATGTGGTATAGCCAAAAAAGAAAAAAACGGAGAAAAACTGTTTAGCATACTCTCCTGTGTAGGAGAGCAGGAAATATATAAACAGATATAGGACAATTTTAGGTTATATTTTCAAAATTAAATAATGGAAACATAAACCAAAACTCAGTAAAAAATGGTTACCTTCAGGAAGAGAGAAGGAACAGGGAGGAAAGCTAGACCTTTCTGAATGTAGCCCGCCTGACTCTGGAGGCATGGACAGTAACCTTTCTCAGGCCTCCCGCCAAAAAACAAAACCCCACAAAGTGGGAATCTAATTATTTATCAAGTTAGTGGCAAAAATGCAGAATAATTTCAAGTTGTTTTAAACAGTTATTTCTTGACTATCCATCCAATAGGATAATATGCTAAGGATATAAGATGCACAAAGAAATCAAACGGCACTCAGCAGTATTACTTTGGTGATAATACTGGTTTTACTTATTTCCCAGGTATCTTCATGAAAAAGCCTAGAATCAGTTTCCCCAGCATCTAGATTATGGTCTCTAAATAACATTTCCCACCTATAAGAGTAGCAAACTCAGGTCTGGGACAGGAAATATACAAGATGAACCTGAAATATTGTCATATATGAAAGAAAATAAGCTGCTAAAAAGTTACTAAATTTATGTCAAGAAGACACAGGAAAGGACGTATGTATACCTATGGCTGATTTATGTTGATGTACATCAGAAACCAACACAATACTATAAAGCAATTATCCTCCAATTAAAAAAAAAAAGAAGAAACGAAACCCTACATAATGGTACCCCTACTGGCCAAAGATGACACTGCTGCTGTTAAGTCACTTCAGTCGTGTCCGACTCTCTGTGACCCCATAGATGGCAGCCCACCAGGCTCCTCTGTCCCTGGGATTCTCCAGGCAAGAACACTGGCGTGGGTTGCCATTTCTTTCTCCAATGCATGAAAGTGAAAAGTGAAAGTGAAGTCGCTCAGTCGTGTCCGACTCTTAGCGACCCCATGGACTGCAGCCTACCAGGCTCCTCCGTCCATGGGATTTTCCAGGCAAGAGTACTGGAGTGGGCTGCCATTGCCTTCTCCGGAAGATGACACTAAAGAGTCAAAAAATAAATTCCATTTGTCCTCTGGAGGTTGGTAAGGCACCAAACTCACTACTCTGAACTTATAAAGGGGAAAAACACACAAACATGTATCCCGTTTTCCCTATTCAAACTGGTAATTAACCTATGAGGCAGTAATGTTGGTTGTGCAAAAGAATAAACGTATTAAAAAACTACACAAGTATACATTTAAAAATGGTGAATTCTATATTAAGGTTACCTATATCTCAAAAAATGTGATCATCACTCTTAACCTCACATTAGAAATACAGGGAACAGAGGAACAGGGGTAAATTATACCACTGAGGATGCAATCAGCCAAAGGTAGAATGAGAAACTCTACAAGATAAATGACTGGTTTCTTTACAAAAAAAGGGGAGGGTGCGTAGGAAAGGGGAAGAAGGACCCCTCTGTTATAAACTAAGGGACATGAGACATATCAACCGTAAGCAATGTGTAAACAGTATTTTTGAGAAGCTGAGAAAAATTAATCAAGGCCTAGTATCCTAAGTTCTTAAGAAGATATTATTAATTTTGTTAGATGTGGATATCAAATATGACTGCACAGTAGAAGGGAAGAGAAGCTGGCATACAATAAAGCTCTTAAGAGAGTAAGTGGCATGTAACATATAAATGAAAAGCTACTTACTTGATTCCTAAAAATCATAATGTATTTGATGCCATCAGCTTTAAGAACAGGAAACTCATTTACTATTAAAAGAAATAAAAAGTCACAGTTATTTAACTGCTACTCTCAAATCAGTCACAATATTATCAGATTTTAAAAACATGGTTCTGGGAAGCAAATGCCAAGTAATTATATAACGTCAAGTTATATTTAAGTTATATAATGTCAAGTTAATTATATAACGATCCACCACACAACTATTAACTTGGGTAAGTTTATGAATAATTCTGTTTTTTCACCTTTAACTTTAATTTTCACTACAAAGGAACATACGTTACTTATGTAATTGAACAAAAATGATTTGGGCCACAGGAAATAATGACAGTATCTCTTCCCAGAACCGAAGCTATTCTGAATCAGGAGCAGGCCTCTCCAGATGAGCTTACACGAGCAGTGGGAAGCACGCTGACTAGTGAAAGGGACAGAGTATCGGGCAGTTGTCAAAGCTCTTGAAGTGACGGTGACGAGGGAGTCCTCTATGTTATGCCCGCTGTGCAGTGATTTTAAGTCTCCACAACTTTACATGTCTGTCTGTCTTGATTAACATACTTTCATAAACATATGGAAGTATCCTGAGCATCTATTAGTCTCAACTGCTTTAAACTTACTTCCATTTTTATGAGTTCATTTTTTTTCAAGTTTTATTTTATTTTTGGCCATGTTGTGAGCTCTTAATTCCCTGACCAGATACTGAACCCAGGACGTCAGCAGTGAAGCACAGAGTACCAACCACTTGACCGCCAGGGAATTCCCAAGAGTTCTTTTTTTTTTTAAATGAGAAAGAAGGAAAACAAAAACCAAAGTATGATTTCTAGTGTGAAATTATTCGGGTAACAAAGCTGAATGACAATTCAGTCTCACTTGTTTCTATTTTCCTTCTATATAAACAACATTTTCTTTAGGCAAAGTTAATTTCACCTGGGCAAGATTGAAGGCACCCATTAGAAATTTTATCCGACAGAAGTAACTGCAAGGATAGGAGCCACTGTTTTCAGTATCATGAATGATACAGAGCCACGACAGCACTCATTTGGTAGTTTAAAATAACAGTGCACGTAAGAATTACAGGTACACTGTAAGTTGTATTAAAAACATTTCACAACTCACCATTGGCTGATTTTAAATCAGGGAGAATGTGATTCACGAAGAATTCAGTGAGGTTTACAAGCTCATTTGCTTGTGTAATCCCATGCTAAAAAACAAATTCATAACAGTAACATGAACTACCTGTATAAATCTACCACAATGGAAATTTAGGCAGCTTTAGAAAACCAGGTTAAAGATGGAGATAAATACTTCAAAACATAAACTACTTACATATAAAATAAGACTGGTTTAAAAGATAATAAAGAAACTTCCCTAAATTAAAGAACAGCTAAACTTAAGCTTAGCAAGTTTCTTATACTGAGTCTCACCTAAAGAAACAAATGTACCATCTATACTTTGGTCTATGAGAAACATGTAACTAATAAATCAATATAAAGTCATTTCTGGAGACTATGAATTCTAATCAGAACACATTATCTAGCAGAGTAGGCTATATAACCAGAAATATATCACTTCTTTTTGACTTCTGTGCTAAAGGACAACTATGTTTTGGAAACAAAAATAAACTGAAAAGAGTTACCTTCTGTGTTTGGGCTTTCGATGCCAAAGATGTCACCAGGTAAATGGCTGCATCTTTGTGTTTCCAGTTGACAGATGGATTTTTGGCATATTCCTGCAGCATGGAATTAACATAACCAGAGAAGATTCCTGTCACGGGTCCCTCAAAAAACTTGCATAATCCTCGAACTAGATCACAAGCAGCCCTGCGTCTAGTATCAATATCTACAAAATCAAAGGGAAATACATCATGGGAGAAAGAAGCAACCACCAACCAACTGATTAAGTTTATAAGAAAACAAATTGCCATCTGATAGCTATAAGCAACAAAAAACAATGAAAAAAAATTCTCTCCCCACAAACAAAAAAATGATAATGAAACTAAAAGATCATAGTATGATAAATACTAATAAGTATATAAAAAAAGAGAAGACAAATGATTCACCATCTGATACTTTGATATAGCTCATATAAGGGCTGCTTTCTACCACGCACAAGTTAAAGAAGGAAAACAGTTCTCCAGAAAAAGACAACTGAAATGACCCGCTTACCCTGACTCCCTTACTTCCCCGAATCTTTCAAAAAAAGCGCAACTTTAACACTGGCTCCTAAGAGACCAACAGTTAAAAATCAACACACCAGATCCTTCCAGATCTCTTCTTATGTACTCCTCAGAATTATCTTCAAAGGCTTCTTCATCAGCAGCTGCAAAAGCAAGATGACATTCAGATCACCTCTTACAAGACATGGCAAGTCATTCTAGCTTTACAGTTGGGTATGCAGAAGAGCATGTGGAACCACTGTGTTTTGCAGCAAAGTGTTCTTTCCCAACCAATGACTATTTCACATATTCTTATTAATTGTTCTTAGAGCAGTAAATGCTACCCTGAAAGCATAGGTAACAGGTAATTTACACAACTGTGAGACAGGCTCACTGTTTTAATGTGAGCGTCCACAGAACTGCACTTTATCACCAACTTTCACAAGTGCTGGAGATCAATACAGGGAGGCCAGCTCTTTATTCTGACAAGTAAAGACAATAAACAACAGCCTAACCACTACCATCACCATTATTTCAGAAAAGTCACTTCAACACCAAAATAAGGAGGACAGTATCAGAATAAAGATCTGTCCTTTAAATATGGTTTTATGAAAAGGAAAGGAAATAGAACCCCATGTTACACTTTTATTTCCTCATTCTGTTCCAGACTGAATGATCTAATGTCTGCTCTTCCTACTCATAAGAAAGACATTCTGTACAAATAGTCTCTTAGGACTATTTTAACCTTAAAGCACGAACTAGGTGGGCTTCAATTCTGTATTTAAAAGTTATCAGTCACTTCTAGTCTCAAGTCAGCTATTCAAAAATAGCTTTTGCCTTGGTTAAATACTAAATCCAATAAAACGTAGACTGAATTTGTTACTAAAAGCAACACAGAGAAGACTTCTTAAATACACTCTTTTAAAAAATGAGCTTTTAATTAATCTCCTGAAAAAGCTTTTTACAATTACCTCTAAATTCCATGTTAGGCACAATAACCTTTTCACAGATACTTGTCAGCGTGTTCTGGTCCTCAAAGAGATTCTTATAGTGAGGTCTCTCACAAACTGAAGCCAGAAACTGAATTGCATTACTTACCAACTGGAATAAAACACAAAAATAAGCATATTTAAGAGCAAACTGAACCATTTGCTTCATGGGGGAGGGTGGGGATGCCTTAATTACTTGTCTCCACCATCATCTTACCAAGTCGTATTTAACCTCTTGACCTGTTGTAACTAGTAAATTCCAGATGGCTGTGACAAAACGAGGCAGGTACCGTTGAAATTCTTCATCGTATTTTTGTGCATAAAGTGCAGCATTATCACAAATCTGGGATTTTAAGAGCTCCAGTAAGCCTGCTTCCTCTTCATCCTCACATAAGAGAAAACAGAAAACTCAAACATACAACTTCAATGCTACCATAAACATGGAGAGTCGCCAGAGTCTTCAAAAATTATAAATTCAAAGTGCTGTAAACACATCTATGCCACTGCAAATGTGTTCACCTGGTCTTTCAAATAAATAAAATATGAAAATGCTTCTTTTTTTTTTTTTTTTTTTTTTTTTACTGCCACCGCAGCGGCCGCGTCCAGGGAACGGGCGCGGAGGGCGCAGTGCGCGTGCGCTCTCCCCCCACCCCCCCCCCCCACCACACACACACACACACACAGAAACACACACACACACACAAAATGCCGCTACTGCGGTGGCTGCAGCGCCAGACAGAGCGCGAGGAGACCTGCGACTGGGCAGAGGGCTGGGGTGAACAAGAGCGCGTGCGCGGGAAGGGCTGCCAGCCTCTGCGGCTACTCGGGCGAGGCGGCGGGAGTGGTCCTCGAGAGGCGCGCGCCGAAAATGCTTCTTATTTATTCATCAATGAGAACAGTTATCAAAAGTTTTCAAGTTAAAGCCCTTTCTTCTGGTTGCTGAATTACAAAATATTTATGTATTAAATTGAAAATAATATATTCCTTAAAAAACCTGAGTAATAAACATCATTTCACACTTCCACTTCTAACATAGTCTTACTATCTCTCAAAAGGTTCTCATTTTCAAATATATTAAAATGTGTTCTCTTCCCCATAAGTTAATACTATAACATTCTCACAAATAATAGGTTTGCTCCTGTGTCCAGGGGATTTCCCAGGCAAGAGTACTGAAATGGGTTTTCATTTTCTACTTCAGGGGATCCTTCCTGACCCTGGGATCAAACCCAGGTCTCCTACATCGGCATGCAGATTCTTTACTACGGTGCCACCTGAAAGTGAAGTTGCTCAGTCGTGTCTGACTCTTTGCGACCCCATGGACTGTAGCCTACCAGTCTCCTCAGTCCATGGAATTTTCCAGGCAAGAATACTGGAGTGGGTTGCCATTTCTTTCTCCAGAGGATCTTCCCAACCCAGGGATCGAACCTGGGTCTCCTGCATTGCAGGTAGACGCTTTACTGTCTGAGCCACCAGGGAAGCCCTATAAAATGTTGGAGAAGGTCGCAAAGAGTCGGACGTGACTGAGTGACTAACACTTCACGTTTACTGTAAAATGTTAAACAACCACCTAAAGCAGGGGTCGACCTGCTGCCTAATTTCTGAAGCACAGTTTTATTAAAACCCAGCTACACTCATCCTTTGTTTTCATTTATACAACTTATAGTATTGCCCACGGCCGCTTTCAACTACAACTGCAGAGCTGAGCACATAGTGCCCAAGTCCAAAATACCTGGACCTTTCTTTACAGGAAAAGTCTGCCAGCCCCACTCGCAACCATGACAGTGGCTAACAGAATAATCCTTAAGACATATAGCAGCAATCCACAAATACTTTCTGAGCTATATTATGTGCCAAAGAACTCAAATTGAGAAGAGATAAAAAGTACAGCTCCTCAAAGCATAAATATCAGGGATGCTACACACCTATGACACACAGTTAAATGGGCAAACAGCTCCCTTAAGAATCCTGTGTGAGAAACTTCCTTTAGACTTAAGTGTAAAGACAAGCTTGTTTTCTGAGGGACTGGTTTCTCCCTAGTGGACTGAAGGAATTATTTTTCTTGGTTGCATCCTCTGTAAATCTCAGGTAAAACGTGCTGTATACCCACAGTAATATTCTTCCTCTGTATACCACTCCCCAAACAGATCTGCATCATCAATTGTAACTTTTATCTGGTGTTGAAGTATTCTTACTATATCACCTTTTACATTTTTTTTTGTTTCTTGAGAAAGAGGTAAATCATAAATATAATAATAAACAAGCAAATAAGTAACACAGAAGAAGCGTTATTATGTTGAAAATCACTTTTTACAAAACCCAGATCAGAAACTTACACACATTACAAACTTTCATATACCCTCTTTCCCGCACTGCAGATGACTTTTTCAAGAGAGGCTGTTATTACAAAGGTTGAAGTTTTCTTAGTATCTTCAATGACAAGTGATTTTCTATTTCATAAAATGCTCACAATGTGAATATTCTTGAAGACTTACTTTCAATAATGTAATAAAATAGCCTTACCTATAAATTGTGACATAAGTCAGTATTATAAGAGTAATTCTGCACATTATAAATAATCAAATGTGGAACACCCCACATTATCAAATTTCACTTGCATTCTTAGAATTTTATCTATTAACGATGCAAGAGTAAATAAATTATAAGGAACCACAATGCTAAATGTTCTCAAATAACTTTCATTTTTCTGAAGAATTAACTATCCTCCCTCCAATATTCTCAGAGGTACTCAAATAATTCTTTCAACATTTAAAAATACTGAGATACAACTGACATTTAATATTGTATTCCAAATAACTCTTAGTTTAAAAAAGCCTACTTAGGAAATAAATAGTACTCACATCAGTTTGTAGAAGCTTATTATCTAATGTTAAGAGGGTATGAAAATTGTTCATCCAAGTTTCCATATTATCTTCAAAAAACTCAGGGAGATCCTAAAGAATAAATGGTGACTTGAGACTCCGGGTTGAAATAATTATATTTCAGTAAGTTTTCCCCGCAACGGCAAATGTTTTCCACATGCCTATAGATTCAAGTCCACATTTCTCAGCTGTGTCAACCAATATCTACTTTGACAAGAATTCGCTGCTCCAGCTGGGTCTGGCAGCTGAGTAAACTATCCTGACCGTCTCCGTAAGCTTTCAATCACAAATGATGCCGCCTGTTTCCTGTCCCAATGTAAATCTACTTATTCCTTTAAGGTCAAGCTAAGGCTAAAGACTTTTCCTTACACAACACAGTGATTACCAATACATTTCTTTTCCTTTCTGAATTACTGCAATTTTTTTTTAAGATGACCACTAAGTCAGGCTTCCTGGCTGATAGTTACTGATTTCCTATGGCACAGAACTGCCCTCTTAATGAGGAATAATCCCCCAAGGGTAAAGATTATGCCTCCTTCCTACTTAGGCTTCCGTGACTAACAAATTATTAAGCACCTCATTCTACCCGACTTCTAGGAAGCAGAATTCAAAGGTGTTAAAAAAAAAACAAACAAACCAAAAACCCAGTGATATCCTTTAAGAATTTCTCAAACTGCTGTCCAGCTGGACACGGATGAAGGTATGCCATTTTGGGCTATTTGTCTCCTATTCATTCTATCTATTCTCTTCAGGAACGCTGTCCCTACCACTGTGAGAGAGTAATGTTGGGAGGATCAAGTCTGGTACTTGGCTCTGGCTAAAGTCAACGAAAAGGCCACATCCTTCCTCTTAAATCTCAGTATAGGAATCTGTACCAGTAAGACTTCCTTCTTGTCCTGAAGCCCCAACTCTTATTTAAAGTAATGACGCAAGAACAGAAACAAAGACTGGAGCCACTACCTCACTAGCAACAGAGTGACCAGGCATTTTCTACTCGAAGATTGTAGCTGTGTTTCCTATGAAACACAGAGGTTCTGGTTCTTACACTTTCCCAAGCCTGCTTCTTCACTGTTTTGTCTCCCAGATAAGCTTTCATTAAAAGCTATAAGCTTTTTTTGGTATTACCTACCTAGAGGCCTCTAATCAAAACATGGTTCCCCCAGCGTAAACACCCACTTAAACGAACTAGAGGAAGGCTTGGAAATGTGCTGTGTCTTCAGTAAAACAGAATATAGGATGACACTCCAACAGTCATTTAGGATGTGGGGTTTCCCTAACTTACCAGACTAAGAGAATGCTACTTTTCTATATATCCACCCACTAGCATGTCTAGGAACTACTATAAAATAGAACACAATTTGTAGTTAAAAGTGGAGGGAATGAGAAAACAAAACAACTAATACTTATTCTTTGGGCGGGAGGTGAAATCAGTGCTAGCAAAGAAGTCTTTATCAAGTGAAAAACTTTACATTTGACATCAAAGAATAAGAACCAAAACCAAGAAATAAAACTTACCTGAAAGTTTAAACTGTAGAACAATTTTGAGATTAGGATCAGGGAAGAAAATAGAATCCTCAGAGCAGAGGCATCATTTGCATGGGTGCTGCAGAGTTCAATAGTGGCCTTGGAAAAGAATTTAGGAAGATGGCTTTAGTGTATCATAAACCTTAGCGAAAAAGCCTTGTACTATGCTGAACCCCTTGGCCAACTCAATATTTATATATCTTCTCCAAAATTTGGCTTTTAAATAGTAGTGTGCACTCATTTAAGATTTTTGAAAAATACTTTAAAGGATATATTTTTAAACTGTCCATAATAACACTACTGCAAAGTCCAATGTTAATATTTTGGACTAGATCCTTCTATTCTCCTCTGTGTATATATGTAACTATTAAATGTCTTCATATGTGTTCATTAAATAATTTCCTGCAACCTGGCCTTTAGGTTGTTTGCAACTATTTGTTATTCTAACTGCAATAAACAAGTTTATCTACAAAACTTTGTGCACATACTTCTAGTTTTCTGAGTTTGAGATTCTAGAACTATTACCAATGCAGAATGGTATGCTGTGAGTAAGGGTTTTGGAAGCCAGACAGATCTAGATACAACCCAGACTCTTACTCACAATGAGCATGACTCTGAGTTATTTCAGAGCCCCCATCTCCTTATCTGTAATTAAGCATAATACCTATCTAATATATATCAAATGCGAAGATATACATAAAAGGTCTTGGTAATTTGTGCACGTCTATTATGTAAAACATACACAACAAATGTTGCTAACTATATCCTGGAGTCAGGAAATACGAATCTTATGGTTTTCTCACTGAAGTGTCAAACTCCAGAAAGCTAGTACCATTTATAATCTGACGGGGAGGACACGAGTGTTCATTTCAGTGCACTCTGGCTAAAAGATGCCCCCCACCAGTTCTACCTGTTCCTGGCTAAAACTTTTAACGTCACTGAAAAGAAATAAAAAATCTCTGCCAATCCAACAGGTGAAAAAAATGATCACATTTGTCCAATTTTATTTTTGAAAATAAGAATGTACCATCAGTAAGATATCCTAACCATGAAAAATTCTGTGCATACTCTAGAAGCTGTGACAATCACACAACCTTTCCTTTTTGAAAACAGGAAATGAGCAGCTTTTCTTGAGTTAGAAAAACTACTGAGGCATGGTTCTTTTTATTGTTTGTGAGACTAAACACTCCTCTTTCCTTATCGGGGGGAAAAAAAAAGGTTGACATTACTTCTTTTTCAATCTTAAAGGATTCTCAGAAAGATGAAGAACATGTTTAGGGAAGTTGCTTATGTACTATACAATGGTGTATATAAATTAAATTTCATAAACAGTAAAATCAAAATATAGACCTATTCCTTTAGAGATACACAAATACTTGAGTGAAATACTATGATGCCTGGAATTTGCTTTTAACTATTCATACAAAATCAAAAAGATAAAACAAAGTAAAAAGAAACAAAATGCTAGCAACTTGTTAAACCTGTGCAGTCAATACACAGGAATTCACTATACCATCTTCTCTATTTAGATATAGGTTTGAAAATTTTCAAAAGAAATGTTGCTCTAAACCATGACCTATCAAATAAGCTTTCAAAGCAATCTCTTAAAATGTATACAAATATTAAAGTGCTCTAAAATGTTAACTAAAAAATACCACCAAAATGTTATTGTATACCTTAAATAGATTCGTCAAAGGCAAAGCAAAGGCATCCAGAACAAGTTTAATTTCAGTCCATAACTCGTTTGACTTAAATTCATGGCGATATCTAAAAAATCAATGTAAAATAGGTAAATCCACAAATTTTTGTTAACTGACTTTAGGTTTTCAAGGCTAGATTAGACAAAAATCTATGGCTAGACAGCTTTCTGAAATAAAAAGGGAATTCAAGCACAGTTTATCAAGACCAGGTATTTTGCAAGTAATAGGGCAACATGAAATTAAAACCCTACACTTAGTAAGAAATAAACATGATAATGAATTGAGAGGCTTCTGTTCTTATTCTAGAATTATCATAAAAGAATGACAACAGTCACAAAAATACACACAAGGAAAAACACCTGAAAAAAATATTTTTAAAATACCAATTTACACATCAATACCTTTTAAATAAAGAATGTGCTGTACGAAGGACTCCGTTAATAACATGGAAATCTCCACTCTGAAAGCGATTCACCATTTCCGTCAACAAGTCAGGCCATTTCTGAGGGAAATCTTCTCTGCCAATAATGCTAATAGCATCACTTAACTGGGGGTAGGAAAGAGACTAATTAGATGAAACCTCTACAAACAAGCCCCCTAACAAGCAGGGCCTCACATACCTGCTTCTGAATTTGCTCCGGGCTGCTAAGCATCAAGTGCACTATGTTAGCTTTAATGGCTACTCTGTCGGCTTCACAAATTTTATTTGGTTCATCTTCAACCTAAAAGCAAAACATTAATGAGCAAGTAACATAAATTCATAGCCATGACTGTACGCATTTGTAGATAAAACAGAACCATTTCTTATTTCCTGGTTTCCTAAGAAAAACAGAAGAAGACAGGGCCTTTCTTCTGTATGAACGGGTCACAGATTTCTTTAATAATCAGCTTCTCTGACTCTCTGATGTCAATTGAGAATCTCAGTTCTATATGATAATTAACCAAAATGTGGTTAAAATCTTCATAGATATATGCTACTCAGCCCATATTCATCCTCAATTTGATCATTACCTTAAGTTAAAGAAAGGTCTAGTCAGTGAAAACTTCTTGACCGTTACCAGTTCAAATGCAACCAGGACTACATCACCCAAAGAGATTCTGAGTCTCACTAGTTTTATAAATCAAGACAGAGGGGGCTTGAATGTCTACATGTAGACGCGTGGATTTTTAAACATTCTAAAATTCACCAACTCATTTCTTCACTACATGTGAGAACACTTGACTACACAAGTTTAAGAACAGTTTTTACTATTTTTAAATTCTTCTATGGAATGAAGAAAAGAGACTCAGTGAATAAGCAGATGTCAAGTTGATTTTTTAGAAAAACTGACCATTTCTGTCAACTTTAATATCCTTCTAAATGTGATTATTACTAAAAACATTCCCTTTTTCTTTATCCTAACCCAGGTTTACCTCAGCCGTGCCATTACTGACATTTTGGGTCAGATAAATCTTGGTTGTGGGGGTCTTTCTTGTGCATTGTAGGATGGTTACCAGTATCCTTGGCTTCTTCCCACGAGTTGTCAGAAACACCCCCCATCCTCCGTGACAACCAAAAAATCTCTAAATACCCCCGGATGGGCAAAACCACCCCCAATTTTAGAATCTCTGTCAAAAGCTAAGCTAGGGAAAATACCCATTTCTGTTTCTCGATGTATAATTTTATACTGATCATTAAACTTATAGCACAGTAAGATTCACCTTGGAGTGGTGGCAGTTTAGTCACGAAGTAATGTCTGACTCTTTGTGACCCCATGGATTGTAGCCAGCCAGGCTCCTGTCCATGGGATTTCCCAGGCAAGAATACTGCAATGGGCTGCCATTTCCTTCTCCAGGGGATCTTTCTGATCCAGGGATCGAACCCACATCTCCTGCTCAGCAGGCAGATTCTTTACCACTGAGCCACTTGGAAAGCCCCCATTAAACTTGCAGCATATTAAGATTCACCTTATAATTAGAAAATATTTCCATATCCAAGACAGAGGACAAATCCCTTACCAAAAACTTCAAGTGCATTATACATATTTTATATATATATATATATATATATATATATATATATATTTAAAATGTGGTTTTTCCAGCTTTATGTAATTTTTCTTTGTCCACAATAGAAACTGCTTCAATTATTCATTTAGACTGTGTAACTTTCCACATAATGTCTCTTCAGCAGAGAGCTAAAGTTAAATTTCAACCATGGGACTTCCCTCTCGGTCCAGTAGTTAAGACTCCATGCTCGCAATACAGGAGGCACGGGTTTGATCCCTAAGATCCCACATGCTACAGGGCGCGACCAAACAAAAAAACAAACCAAAACAACAACAACAGAACACAAATTGGAGGTTAAAGCAAAGTCTCACTCTCTCGAGCAGCCCAGGTTATGAAGCTGACTCAATATGAGTTTAAATAAAACGGGAACTCTCTGTGAGCAAAGACAGTTTTAAAAATATCTTTCTTCCCAAATGGCATACTCCTTTACCTACTGCATTATCAAGGACCTCCAACAAAATATTGCAAAGGAGTGGCGAGAGTGGCCTTGTTTTGCACCTGACCTTAGTGGGAAGGTTTCAAGTTTCTCACCATTATGTTTATTAGTTATAGCTTTTTCACAGTCTTTATCATGCTGAGAAAGACCCCACTATTTCAAATTTACTGTTTTTAACCATGAACAGATGTTGGACTTTGACATAGGCTTTTTCTGCACCTATTGAAATAATAATATGATTTACGTTTTCTCAGTCTATAGGTTTTTGAATGCTGAAACAGCCATGCATATTTGGGATAAATCTCACTTGGTTATGGTATTTTTATACTTTTTGTATGTTTTTGGGTTTGACTTTTTAATATTTGGTGAGGAGGGTCCTGTTTTTTATCTTTAATCTGTGTCCGAATCACTCAGGAACACTGCACATATAAATCTTTTAAACATGCAGGGTCTTAAACTAGGCACTCATAAAATACTTACAATTCTCCAATTTCTTTTAATATAGTTCTTGAATGTTACAGAGGCACACACTTTAATAACATTATCCTGGGACTTTTCTAATAATGTTAACAGCAACAATGGGTAGTTCTGATTTCCTTCTACAGATTCAAGAAACTTCTCAGCTGGAAAACAATACCCATGTTAGAAGATATGTTATTAAAACCAAATCTTAAGACTGTATGTATATGTGAACTATGTATATTTCTGACTGAAGCATCAACAAATGGAAAGATTAGGATTGTACATGATGTTACATTAAATTTACATAGTATCTCAGTTTTCAGATCACTTTACCATCCATTAACTCATCTCACAAACCTATGAAGTGGCCTGATCAGATGATCACCTCATGTGAAGGAGAATCTGCTTTTCAGAGACAGTAAGTGACCTTAGGGCAAAAAAGTCATATACCCTGTCTTGTTCCAGAAGGATTATTATGAGTACTATTAGTAATGGTAGTAACATTTCTTTTATAGGACTGTGACTAAGATTAAATTTGTTGATTCATTTTAATGTATATTATTATTAACCATATGGGTCTGATGTTTGACTCCCATCTGTTACGTTGTCACTACTGCCCAGAGAAGTAGGTAGTATTACCCTCACTTTAAGGACAAGGCCACTGAGGTTAAGTAAGCTTGTCAAAGATCACACAGCTAGCGGATTTCATCACTGAAAAAGTTTTAGTCCAGTCCTTATTCTATCCTACTAGCTCTGAGTATTCCTTTCAAACTAAACATTTCTAATATCAGCAATAACCTTATACAAAGATTTTACTCGTATATTTTAAACTCATACTACAGTTAGGGATAATAAATCTCCTGGGTTACAGATCAGACCATGATGATTTATAGCACTTCCAATTTTTCCCTATCTTAAGCTTCTTAAGGCAGCATCCAGTCCAAGGTTTCAATACTTACTGAAAAGGTCAGCGGTTAGCATCTATTATTCTACAATTTAGTATGATTTAACACCTTCTTTCCAAATTAAGTCCCGAGTTTAACTTCCACCCTCAAACCCTCCCTGCTTTGTGTCTACCATGTGTTTCTTGAAAGATAAAGAATGCTGAACTGAAAAAAATTTTTCAAGAGGGGACACACTATGGTTTACATGGTTTTATAGAAAGCTTTGGTTGCTTCAATATTTGGTTGGTCAATATTTCATATCCGGCAATCCCTGTGAAATGTATGGTTGCAACTCTTATCAGAACATCAATTTATTCCTACATTTTGTCCTGGATTCATAAAACAACAGCACCTCCACCTTACAAAGACACAGTTATTAAAAATAATTTTCATTAAACAGTGTTGGCAGAGGCTTTCTGGGGAAGTCTTAGAACCATTAATTTCCTTTTATCCAAGAATAAATTACTTCTTTAAGCACTAACAGGAAAATCACAATTTTCCCTCACAGAAATCACAAAAGCCTTTCTAGACTAGGATGGATGCATTAACATGTAAATAATAAACAAATAATTCTATTTACTATATATAATATACAACATATTATATACAACATGTATAATATACAACAATATAATATATACTATATATAATATACAACACATATGTGCACACATTCATCTGGGTCTTCATGGAATGCTTCCAAAATCCTCTTTATGAGAATGCACATCAGTAAATTCTGAAGAAGTAGATTAAGAGCATTTCTGGTTAATATGGCTTACAACAAGGATCATTAGCGTACTACCCACAAGACACATGTGGCCCCCAGAAGTAGTTTGTTGGTTTGCGTGTTATTTCAAAAGTTTTTGATGTTAATCACTATCATTTAAAAATGAGAACGCTTCATATAAGTATCCTTATTTTTCAAGCAAAGCTGGAAATCTGATCTTGCAAGACTGGTTTGAATCCCCCCGAGTTAGATGGTTCCAAATATTAATAATATCTGTCCCTTAACCAAGGCAGTTAACCCCGCAGCCTGCCCCCTCACCCCCGGCTTTTACCTTCATGTGCAACTCCTACAGGCATTCAAGTTTGCAATTTTAAGCTTACACTAAATCTCTAATGAAAATTGGTCAAATCTGGGAGGAGGAGAAGGGGAGGAACCCTAGGTCTTAAAATATTAATTAAACCCAACATGGGGATTACCTAGTTTCATTCACTTAATCACTTTTAAGGCAGTTAACTCTTACCTCTATGCTCTGATTATTGTATCTCTAAAACAGGAAGGTGTAGGGATTTTCAGGAAGGTCAGTGAACAAAGCATCCTAAACTTACTAGTCCTTTTTATTCCAAAAGGGATAAAAGTTATTTTACTCAAGAAACAAAAACACAACAAACAAAGAAGGAAAAAACCCACTGCCATATGTTATAAATGAAAAATAAACTATGCCTAAGAATTCAAGTGTTAATCTCTTTTTAAAATTTTACAAACAGATTGCACAAAGGTTTCTCTCACCTGTCCTTTAAGAATAAATCAACCACAAGAGAGTATTTATTCACTTTACCTGGACGCCTGATGGCAGGATCAGGATCAAGAGTCTTCTTTAAATATTCTGTTAGTGTTTGCAAATTTGCATCACTGAGCTCCATTGCCATTGAGCCTAAAACAAAAATGAGGTTTGAGTAATTGATCACATGAGGACACAGGGATGTACAGAAGAGAATCATTTTACATTTTGGATGTCCCCCTCTCTGAAAGTCATCTACTTGATATGCTCTGGGTATCACCTATAAGCTTTATTCTTAGCCAAGACAAGGTTCCAGAAGACGGGCTTTTTTGAATCAGTGATGAGACAATTTTGAGATACAGAAGAAAAAACATATCACAAACTAAAGGTTAAAAATATGAATTATTAGATTTTTTTAAAAACCCACAATAAAATAAGGATCCCATTGAGTTCTGAGATTAAAGAAACTAGAGTAAATTCTTTTGTGTACAACATGCAGCCATAGGTATTGACAACACACTATATACTGAGAATTTGCACCTGGGAAGATAATTTTGGGTTCCTAAGATGACAGCTGCAGTTGTAATTAAAAAGCAACTTTCCACACAAAAGCTAAGTCAAAGCAAAAATAAACAAGCAGAATGACATCAAACTAAAAATGTCTGCGCAGCAAAGCAAACCATCAACAAAATGAAAAGGCAACATACTAAATAGGAGAAAATATTCACAAATCGTATCTGATAAAGAATTAATATCCAAAACATAAAAAAAAAAAAAAAAAACTCATACAACTCAGAAAAAAAGAGTCCAGCTGAAAAATGGGCAGAGGAACTAAACAGACATTTTCCCAAAGACAATATGAAAAGGTGCTCAACATCACTAAACACAAGGGAATGCAAATCAAAACCACAATGAGATTATCACCCCGTACCTGTTAGAACGACTATAATAAAAAAGACAAGAAATAACAGGCATTTGGCGAGCATGGGGAGAAAAGGAAACCCTGGTACCTGTTGGTGGGAATGTAAACTGGTACAACCACTCTGGAAGTAAGTATGGAGGTTCCTCAAAAAATTAAAAACAGAATTACCACATGCTCCAGCTATTCCACTTCTAGGTATTTATCTGAAGGAAATGAAAATTCTAACTAGAAGAGATACTTGTACTCCCGCTGTCTGCTGTTCACTGCAGCGCTATTAACAACAGTCAACACATGGAAGCAACCTAAGCATCCATCGATGGATAACGCAACGTAGTATACACACAGAATGGAGGATTATCCAGCCACACACAAAAAGGGAAACCCCTGCCATTTGTGACAACATAGATGGATCCTAAGGGCAGTATACCAAGTGAAATAAATGATACATAAATACCACAGACTAGAGATCTCTTCGGAGAAGGCAATGGCACCCCACTCCAGTACTCTTGCCTGGAAAATCCTATGGACGGAGGAGCCTGGTGGGCTACAGTCCATGGGCTCGCTAAGAGTCAGACACGACTGAGCAACTTCACTTTCAGTCTTCGCTTTCATGCATTGGAGAAGGAAATGGCAACCCACTCCAGTGTTCTTGCCTGGAGAATCCCAGGGACAGGGAAGCCTGGTTGGGAGGCTGTCTATGGGGCTGCACAGAGTTGGACATGACTGAAGCAACTTAGCAGCAGCAGAGATCTCTTCAAGAAAATCAGAGATACCAAGGGACCATTTCATGCCAAGACGGGCACAATAAAAGACAGAAACGGTATGGACCTAACAGAAGCAGAAAGTATTAAGAACAGGTGACAAGAATACACAAAAGAAGTGTACAGAAAAGATCTTCATGACCCAGATAATCATGATGGTGTGATCACTCACCTAGAGCCAGACATCCTGGAGGGGCCTTAGGAAGCAAAAATACTACGAACAAAACTAGTGGAGGTGATGGAATTCCAGTTGAGCTATTTCAAATCCTAAAAGATGATGCTGTGAAAGTGCTGCACTCAATATGCCAGCAAATTTGGAAAATTCAGCAGTGGCCACAGGACTGGAAAAGGTCAGTTTTCATTCCAATCCCAAAGAAAGGCAATGCCAAAGAACGTTCAAACTACCACACAATTGCACTCATCTCACACGCTAGCAAAATAATGCTCAACATTCTCCAAGCCAGGCTTCAATAGAATATGAACCATCAACTTCCAGATGTTCAAGCTGGATTTAGAAAAGGCAGAGGAACCAGAGATCAAATTGCCAACATCCGCTGGATCATCAAAAAAGCAAAAGAGTTCCAGAGAAACATCTACTTCTGCTTTATTGACTATGCCAAAGGCTCTGACTGTGTGGATCACAACAAACTGTGGAAAATTCTTCAAAAGATAGGAATACCAGACCACCTGACCTGCCTCTTGAGAAATCTGTATGCAGGTCAAGAAGCAAAAGTTAGAACTGGACATGGAACAACAGACTGGTTCCAAATCAGGAAAGGAGTTATGTCAAGGCTGTATATTGTCACCCTGCTTATTTAACTTATATGCAGAGTACATCATGTAAAATGCTGGGCTGGATGAAGCACACACTAAAATCAAGATTGCCAGGAGAAGTATCAATAACCTCAGATACGCAGATGACACCACCTTTATGGCAGAAAGCAAAGAAGAACTAAAGAACCTCTTAGTGAAAGTCAAAGAGAAGAGTGAAAAAGCTGGCTTAAAACACAACATTCAGAAAACTAAGATCATGGCATCTGGTCCATCACTTCATGGCAAATAGATGGGGAAACAGTGGAAACAGTGACAGAATTTATTTTTGTGGGCTCCTAAATCACTGCAGCCATTAAATTAAAAGATGCTTGCTTCTTGGAAGAAAAGCTATGACCAACCTAGACAGTATATTAAAGAGCAGAGACATTACTTTACCAACAAAGGTCTATCAAGTCAAAGCTATGGTTTTTCCAGTAGTCATGTATGGATGTGAGAGTTGGACTATAAAGAAAGCTGAGCACTGAAGAACTGATGCTTTTGAACTGTGGTGTTGGAGAAGACTCTTGAGAGTCCCTTGGACTGCAAGGAGATCCAACTAGTCCATCCTAAAGGAAATCAGTCCTGAATATCCATTGGAAGGAGTGATGTTGAAGCTCAAACTCCAATACTTTGGCCACCTGATGCAAAGAACTGACTCACTGGAAAAGACCCTGATGCTAGCAAAGACTGAAGGCAGAAGAGGATGGCAGAGGATGAGATGGTTGGATGGCATCACTGACGCGATAGACATGAGTTTGAGTAAGCTCCAGGAGTTAGTGATGGACAGGGAAGCCCGGCATGCTACAGTCCATGGGGTCACAAAGAGTTAAGACAGGACTGAACTGAAATACCACATGATCATGTTTCTATGTGGAATCTTAAAAACAAAAATTCATAGATAAAAAGAGCAGATTAGGGAACTTCCTCAGTGGTCCAGTGACTAAGACTCTGCCTACCAATGCAGGGGGCATGGCTTCTATCTGTCCCACATACTGTGGTATGCGGCAAAACAATAACAAAAAAAACAGATTGGTGGGCATGGCAAAACAACAACAAACAGATTGGTTAAAAAAAACAAACAGATTGGTGGTTGACTGCATGGCAGGGGCAAATGGATGAAGGTGGGTAGAAAGGTACAAATCTTCAGTTACAAAATAAATATATAAATCAGGAGGATGTAATGTCCGACACAGAGACTCCAGTTAATAGCAGCGTGCTGTATATTTGAAAGTTATTAGGACAGTAAATCCTAAAAGTTCAGAACAAAAAAGACAAATATATTTGTAATTATGTGTGATGATGAACGTTAATTAACTAGGTTTATTGTGATCATTTCACAATATATACACCATTATGTTGTGCACCTGAAATTAATGTTACATCTTAATTATATCTCAATAAAAAGCAACTTTTCAAATATTTAAAGCTTAAAACTAAATATAAATCACAGAATATGCTATGACTGACCAAAAAAATCCACATCTAATATATTACAAATGATTAATAGGCTTTATAAAGGGCTACAGCTAATGCTGAGGTTGTGAAGAGTACTCCTCCAGAGCCAGAAACCACAGCCTTCTAAGGAGACCAATCTTTGAAGCTATCTGTATTCTCCTCAACATACTCGTTTTTACCACAAGGGAAGCCAACATGATGGCTGATTTGGTAGACTCCACCACTTATATATATTACTTCCTTTGATACAGGGCAAACCACTCTATGGAGTTCCACTCAACCACACACACAATTCACTGAGAAGCAACTCTTCCTGTTTTTTACACCAAAGGTTTGGAAAATGCTATGCATCATATTCACCCTCTTTTGGAGATGCGCTTTAAAAGCTTCAAGAACCCAGAGCCTGGCCACAGAACCATTTTATTATGGAACACAGGCCGGAAAGCAGTGATTTAATCAATTTATTTCCCATTCTTTTTTCTGTGTTGAAATGCTGAATCTGTTATGAAAACATGAAAGTTTGCTGTTGCCAAGGAAAACCGTTTACACCAGTATATATGAAAAAAAAAAAAAAAGTCTTTACTACATGCAAATTATTCTACCTTTTGGGATTTACACAAGGCAGCATGTGTGTTTGGGGGATTACAGAAGGTAACTGAACCTATTTTGTTGAGTTTAAATTTTAAATACACTCCTTAATAAATTTGCATTTTACTAACTTTCTTCATGACAGAGTCCCATGCAAGCTGGCACCTGTCAACCTTATCTCTGACCTTCTTGCTGTCCAGCCACCAAAGCCTTCTTTCTGTTCCTCAAACCAGACAAAAGTTCTCCCTGACTGTAATAACCCGTCCTTCTAATTTGACATCAGGCATCATCCAGCCCACTGTCAACTCCTCAAAAAAGCCTTCCACAATCATCATCCACCTCATCCCTATTGCACTGTTCACAGCACTTATTCTCATCTGAGGTATCTTTGACTTGTCATCTCTTATTTGTAAGCTCCCTGGGGCAGGGACTTTGTAGGTCTTGCTCACCTCTGTAGCCCAGGACCTTCAACATTGCCTGGCACACAGTATTCACTAAGCATTTGCCGCATGAACTAATGGATAAGCTAATATGTCAGTCAAGCGACTAAAACATGGATCCAGTCTGGATTGGAGACTATCCTCTGAGCATCAGTTATTAGCAAGCATGACATAATGTAGGAACTCAATTATATCTGTCAGATAAATAGTGACCAACATACTGACATAATTGGTTTCCGTTCATTCAAAAATGCTTCAAAGAAGATGGGAGTTTGAACTTTATCCTGTATATTGTTCATACTTGCCAGTGCTTATTTCGGGGGTCAGGACTCACTGTCTCCTCCACCTAGACGGCTCTGCCCCTGGAGAGCTTTGTAGTTCACTCCCTGCTTCATTCAGGTCTCTTTTCAAATGTCACTTCTGTTTTGAGCTGCTGTCCTGGACCATCCTATCTAAAACAGCACCCAGCTCAGTCACTCTCCATTCTCTGGTTCTGCTTTTCCAATTTTATCAGGCCTATAAACTGCTTTCTTGTTTACTATGCTTTCCCCTCCATTAGACTGTCAGCAACATGGGAGCAAGGACTTTGTGTTTTGTTCACTGCACTCTCCCTCGATTCTTAAAACAGTGAAGAGCGCCTACTGTGTATTTGTGCCCTATTTTCAAAAGCTACATACCCTTTATTGATCTTTTTTCCCCCATCAAAAAGCAGTCATGCTTCGCATTTATTCAGTCAATTGCCTGTGAGACAGAAGGGCTGGAGCCAACCGACTCTAGGAGACACGAAAGTGACCCCCACAAAACGGCGAAGCTGAAGGGCCAGGTTAAAAAAAAGTGTATGGCGGGAAACTGTGTGTGTGTGCAGTGGTGGTGGTGCTGGTGGAGGAGTATAAGCACGCATGCTACAACCCCCAAAAGGTAAAATACTTTATAAATCTTATATTTTTAATGTTAAGGGACTAAACGTTTGTCCAAAAATCCCTTTTCTGTCTCCTCAGTGACAGTGTCTATAAACCCAAATTGTAAGCTTAAGTCCTGATTTGTGAAAATATGACACATCAGGTAATTTTAGAGAATACTCCAGAGGCAGCAAGATTAAGGTCTAGTTATCTTTATTTGCCAGAGGTGGAGGTACACTGACATTCTGAAATATGTGCAATATATAAATGTAAAAAGCATTACTGACTTTAAAGACAAACTAGAAATGAAAAAATTCACTCTTTTGCCTTTAAATGAAGGCTGATACTTTACTTCTCCACTGAGCTATTTTTGGAAATCTCTACCCAAAAATACATGAAAAACATGTACCACAATGGGCTTCCCTGGTGGCTCAGCTGGTAAAGAATCTGCCTGCAATGCAGGAGACCTGGGTTCAATCCCTGGGTTGAGAAGATCCCCTGAAGAAGGGAACAGCTACCCACTCCAGTACTCTGGCCTGGAGAATTCCATGGACTCTACAGTCCACGGGGTTGCAAAGAGTTGGACACAAATGAGTGACTTTTGCTTTATGTACCACAATAAATCAATTATGCCAGACTTTTTGTTGAAAGACTGGCTGGACCTAAGTCTAGCCTCTTCTCAAAGGTCCTCAATTACAGATGAAGACATTTGGAATAAAAGCTTTGCTTTCCAAGGCCACCACACAGAAATCTGTGACGTAAGTTGACCCAAGATGTATGCCTTTTCCTTAAGATATTTCCTCTGCATTAGAGAACCACTCCAGAGGCCCTACATCTGGGGGAAGGGAGAGAGATCCAATAAATGAAAACCATCTGGCACACACACATTAAGAACACACTGCAGCACCTCAGTCCACCTTCTGCTTTCTCATCACAGGAACGTACCACTGAGATGCAGAGCCAAACTTTTTACATTGTCTACAAAGCCCAATGTGATCTGACCTCCAGACACCTGTTCCTTCACATACTACTCTGTGAAAGCTAGATTTTCCTCGAACCCTTTGTACTTTCTATTCGCTCTGCCTGGAATGTTCTGTTCCCTCATCTTTCCATAGCTGGTCTCAGCTCAAATGCCACCTCCTCAGAGAAGTCGCCTTCATCTGTCATTTGTCTGGAATTATTTAAGCCATTTATTTGTAACCTTGTCTCTTTCCCCCTCTAGAATATAGGCTCCCCAAGGGAAGGAACTCTGTCCATTTTGTTTGAGACAAAAGAAGATAAATTTCACTGTATTCAAAGAGATTAAGTGGATTAAATGAAGTTATTTACCAAGTTATTAAATGAATAAAGGAACAAATTAATACCAAAGGTACAGCACTGCCCCCAAACCTATCTAATACTGTACAGAAAATGGTTCTCCTCTATCCTAGCTCTCATAGCAAAAATCAAAGTAAACAGAGGGGAATAAAGAATTCCCCTGCACTGGTGTAAAGAAATGAAAGATATAGGGTCTTAAGAAGTAAGAGGCTGGGTAGATCCAGTCCCACGAATTATGTGAAAAATGCAGACACACAAAAAAGGGCCACAATCTTCACTGTGGTGGTCCAAGAGGAGACGAAAAAGAGCACTGGCAGGATCCAAAAGTAAAAAGTCCCTTTTCATGCATGACTCTTCCGAGGAATAATACTTGTGCATCTACCATGTGGCAAGCACTGGCCATCTGCTTACAGCAGCAACAAGACAGGTAAGGTATCAGCCTTTGAAATTTGAAAAAGACAATAACCAAGTAAACTATTAGTGATTCTAGAACATGATAAAAAAAAACTATGAAGTAAATAAAACTAGAGTGATATGATCAGTTGAAAGAGATCCTTTGAAAGGTTGGTCAAAAAGAGGCGTAACGTGAGTGAAACCTGAAGGACAGGGAACCAGCCTTGCAAAGATCTGCTGTTGGCATGTCCAAGCAAACGAAAGGCGCGTCCGAACGCTTTCTGGAGGACATGCGCTCGGAACACGTAATAAAAAGAAAACGTAAGCAGCGTGGCTACAGTGGTCAAGGAGAAGAGGTGGGTGGGAGAGGTGGACAACGGTCACCCCAGATGGGGCTTGGTAAACCAGGGTAGTAACTCAGGGGACCCGCAGCCACTTTATGAGGTAAATGTTTTCAACCCCGCTTTTCCAGATGAGGAAGTGGAGACTCGGAGAGATGAAGTGGCCAGCCCTAAGGAGGGGTTAAATCTGAAAACGAATCCAGGCCTTCTCGTTCCTAAGCTGAATCCCAAAGCTCCGAACATTGTAGGTGTTCCCTCAAGAGGTGGACCCTGGTAACCCGACAGGTGCACGGACCTCCTCGGGGACACAGACCACAGTCTAACCCTCACGAGCAACTCAGCAAAGTGAGATCACCGGGCCCGTTTCACAGCCGCGGAGACCAAAGCCCTCGGCGGTGTGGCGCTCCGCCACCACCGCCGCCGCGCCGCCGCCCTAACGGGAAAGGGAGGCCCAGGATAGCAGCGGCGGCCGGGGCGGCGGCTCGTACGCCCGCTCCGCAGCCGGCCAGGCCCCGCAGCCGCACTCGCCTCACGATGCGGGCGGCCGGGTGCGCCGAGAACGGACGCACGGGTGCGACCAACGAGAGCAGGCCGCCCCGAGAGCGCGGCCAATCAGCGCGGCGCTAAGGAGGAAGAGGCGGGCGCTCGCGCCGCACGGGCCAGGCCTAGCCCGGGCCGTCCTCGCTCCTCACAGGCCCAGGCGGGGGTGGGGTTGCTTACCCGAGCCTGCACCTCAGACCTGGGATGCCGCCAGGACAGGCGAGACGCGAAAGCGAAGCCCCTGCCCCCGGACGCTTCCCCAGACATGGGCCAATGTTCCGCTCTCGCCCGGAGGTGCGGTCCTGGCTTCCCAACGTTCGGAAGCGCAAGGAGCGCTTCCACCCTCCCCCAGCCGGGTCCCGAGAAGCCCCGACACTAGGCCGTGCAGGCCTGCGCCTCACCTCGTGGGGACGCGGGAACGGAGAAGGGAAGCCCAGTCACGGACCGTAGCCGGCACTCTCCACTCCTACCGCCACTCCACACCTCACATTCAAACCCCGGCAAAATGGCGCGGCAGGGAGGCTGCGGCCGGGGCGCATGCGTACAAGGGGCCGAGTAAGGGGCGGGGCCAAGGGCGCTCGGCTCCACCCAGATTCCAATCACCAATCACGGCCCCGCTCTGAGGGGGCTGACGTCATGCGCGGCAATGGTCTTTGACCGCGCTAGTGGGCATCCCTCTCGCGGTTCTGAGAAGGGCACACATGAGGCGCGTGTCCGCTGAATTGTGCCCTCTTTTGATGTCAGGGCTAGAGTCAGGCATCTAGTGGGTCTTATACAACTATCGAAGGAACTGTCCAAAGTCATGGCCAAAGCATCTCCGATAGAAGAGAACTTTTCTGCCCCTCGTGGAGCTTGTTTTAAAGAGAGGAAAGGAATAAACAAGATCTTTTCAGATTTGATAAGTGCTGTGAGAAGATTGAAAGACAGTGATACGGCAGGCAGTGACGTAGATTGTCAAGGGGATGGCCAGAGGAGATCTCTAAACAAGTGACCTGAAGTTCAACAAGAAGACAGCTATGGATTAGCCTGCAGAGCTTTCCAGGAAGAGGGGATGCTAATAGCAAAGGCTCTGAGACAGGACCCGGCTACACTGGGGCTTAAAAAATAAAGTGGAGCATGACAGGAGGAGTTAGATCTGCAGGGGCTAGATGATGTAGGCCTATATTGCATGGAACATACACTAAAACAAAACAAAAACTGTCTATCTGAAATTCACATAGAACCAGGTGTCCAATATTTTATTTGGTGGTCCTATCTCCATTATATTTTCTTCACAGCATTTATCACTCCTTGCAATTAATTGTCTCTTTTTTCAACTGTCCCCCAACTGTATACCTAAGGACTCTGTTCAAACAAGGGCATTCTCTTTACAGCTGTATCCCAGCACCTAACACAAGGTAACTTCAATAAATATTTGCTGAATGTTGAATTAAATGCCGTATATAAATAGGTGAAGTCCATTGCGAAAGGTGTACATTATTAGAACACTGGTGGAAAAGATGTATTTCTACCATTGCAGCAGTAGTACAAGCAATCATCTTGGTCATACTAGTTCGCTTTTCTGGACATTTTCCTCTAGTACGGGTGAGAGCAACCCTGGTGACTTAACAGTTTTTCATCCCTGAACGCCAATCAGGAAGGAAGCTGGCTGGCATCTTGTGTCTGTCTAGCATGATTACCAGGTTTTGTAGGAAGCCCCACACTTCCCAGGTGGCGCTAATAGTAAAGAACCTGCCTGCCAATGCTGGAGACTCAGGTTCAATCCCTGAGTCAGGAAGATCCCCTGGAGAAGGGCATGGCAATCCACTCCAGTCTTCTTCCTGAAGAATCCCATGGTCAGAGGAGCCTCGTGGGCTATACAGTCCATGGGGGTCACAAAGAGTCGGTCACAACTGGGGTGACTTAGCACACACATAGGAAGCCCGCAGGCTGTGCCACTTTTATTAAGTCTGTGGAAGTGGCTCCAGCAGGGCCATCTCCCCTCGCCCTTAGCAGCCAGAGGAACCATGCAGGTGAGGGCCATGGAAAGGCTTGTCCTCCCTCTCTACTCTCTGTGGGGCCCAGGTGACCCGTGAAAATTCCCTGGGAATTCTCATCCTGCTCGCTCACCACATGCACACACTCTTAGGTTTGCTACAACTGCTGCTGTGTTGAAAACCAAAGAAAACAGTTCAGCCATTTTCAGGAGCAAGAAGTCAGTACGCATGTAGTCGTCTTTCTTTCCGAATCCTGATAAAATAGTACATACATTATATGTATACTCTATGGAAAGACTTTCTGAAAGTGGAAGACACTTCCATTTGATTTGGATTCAGAAAAGCATGGACACATCTGACTGTGCTTGGAAAACAAGTCTAAGTTTGATTTTGTCTCACTTTTAAAAAGTCCAGTTGAGATCCAGAAGAGTGTTGATATCTAAAGTTGAGACAGGTCTGATTGCTTCTTACCTTTTATTTTATTGATTATATTTTTAATGTTAGCATCTTTTTTCTTTTGGTGTGCTGCATGGCATGTGGGATCTTAGTTCCCCCGCCAGGGACTGCACCTGTGCCCCCTGCAGTGGAAGAGGGGAGTCAACCACTGTGCCACCAGGGAAATCTCTCTCACTTTTTTTTTAACGAAGGCAACTTCCTTTCTTGGGCACAGGGTGGAATATTCACATGGTACAAATAGCCTTTGGTCTTTCACTAACTAGGATATTGTTGTTTACTCGCTAAGTCATGTCCGACTTTTGCGACCCCATGGACTGCAGTCCTCCAGGCTCCTCTGTCCATGGGATTTTCCTGACAAGAATACTGGAGTGCATTGCCATTTCTTTCTCCAGGGGAGCTTCCTGGCCCAGGGATGGAACCCACATATCCTGTACTGCAGGTGGATTCTTTACCACTGAGGCACAAGGGAAGCCCAGGTAGAACATTCTGTTCAGTTCAGTTACTCAGTTGTGTCCGACTTTTTTTGACCCCATGGACTGCAGCACGCCAGGCCTCCCTGTCCATCACCAACTCCCGGACTTTACTCAAACTCATGTCCATTGATTCGGTGATGCCATCCAACCATCTCGTCCTCTGTTGTCCCCTTCTCCTCTTGCCTTCAATCTTTCCCAGCATCAGAATCTTTTCCAATGAGTCAGTTCTTCACATCAGGTGGCCAAAATATTGGAGTTTCAGTTTCAGCATCAGTCCTTCCAATGAATATTTAGGACTGATTTCCTTTAGGATGGACTGGTTGGATGTCCTTGCAGTCCAAGGGACTCTCAAGAGTTTTCTCCAACACCACAGTTCAAAAGCATCAATTCTTTGGCACTCAGCTTTCTTTACAGTCCAACTCTCACATCCATACATGGCTCCTGGAAAAACCATAGCTTTGACTAGATGGACCTTTGTTGGTAATGTCTCTGCTTTTTAATATGCTGTCTAGGTTGGTCATAACTTTTCTTCCAAGGAGCAAGCGCCTTTTAATTTCATGGCTGCAGTTACCATCTGCAGTGATTTTGGAGCTCAAAAAACTAAAGTCTGTCACTATTTCCCCATCTATTTGCCATGAAGTGATGGACCAGATGCCATGATCTTAGTTTTCTGAATGTTGAGCTTTAAGCCAACTTTTTCACTCTCCTCTTTTCACTTTCATCAAGAGGCTCTTTAGTTCTTTGCTTTCTGCCATAAGAGTGGTGTCATCTGCATATCTGAGGTTATTGATACTTCTCCTGGCAATCTTGATTCCAGGTTGTGCTTCCTCCAGCCCAGCGTTTCTCATGATGTACTCTGCATATAAGTTAAATAGGTAGGGTGACAACATACAGCCTTGACGTACTCCTTTTCCTATTTGGAACCAGTCTGTTGTTCCATGCCCAGTTCTGACTGTTGCTTCCTGATCTGCACACAGATTTCTCAAGAGGCAGGTCAGGTGGTCTGATATTCCCATCTCTTTAAGAATTTTCCAGAGTTTGTTGTGGTCCACACAATCAAAGGCTTTGGCATAGTCAATAAAGCAGAAATAGATGTTTCTCTGGAACTCTCTTGCTTTTTCGATGATCCAACGGATATTGGCAATTTGATCTCTGGTTCCTCTGCCTTGTCTAAATCCAGCTTGAACATCTGGAAGTTCACGGTTCATGTACTGTTGAAGCCTGGCTTGGAGAATTTTGAGCATTACTTTACTAGCGCGTGAGATGAGTGTAATTGTGCAGTAGTTTGAGCATTCTTTGGCATTGCCTTTCTTTGGAATGAAAACTGACCTTTTCCAGTCCTGTGGCCACAGTAGGACATTAGCTGTAGGTACTTTATTGAATATTTAAGTTCTTTATTTCTTATTTTTAAATATTCTTTATCAATGTTCTCTGAATGGTATACGAGTCTCCCATCGTGATTCTGACTTTGTCAGTGTTAAATGGTACGTCAGTCAGCTTCTGATTTATATTTTGAAGCTATTAGGTCAATACAGGGTTCCTGCTGTTTCTTCTTGATGATGTCTACCATCTTATAATGTGAAATATTCCTCTTTGGCCCTTTCAGAGCTTTCCTCTTCCAATTCAGTCTTGTCTGATATCAACACTGTTGGACCTGCTTTCTTTCTGCAAGAGTTTCCTGGGTCTTCTCCTCCCCGTTTTATTGAAGTATAATGGACATCCTTTTCAGCCTCTCTTTGTTGCCAGAATTCTTTCATCCTTTTGTATATCATAGTAGTTAAGAGCGTGAACTTGAGCCAGACTACCCAGGTTCAGACCCCAATGCCATCTGTGTAACACTGGGTAAGTTACTTATAACTTGGTTGCCTAATCTCTAAAACAGGGGTAATAATATGATTCTTCCTCTTACGGTGGTTGTAAAGATAAAGAATGATATGTATGAAGAAATGATAAGTATGAAAAAATGATATGTATGAGGCCCATGAAAAAGCAACTGGGAAACAGTACCCAACAGTGTTAGCTGTTATGACCATTTCTTATGACCAGTTGAAGTGTATTTTTTTTTCAAATATCATACCACATCCCTTGGTGTGCTGCAGTCCATGGCGTCGTGAAGAGTCCAACACGACTTGACGACTGAACAACAGCAGCAACCACATCCCTTATATGTGGAATATAAGAAGAAATGATACACATGAGCTTACTTACAAAATAGAGATTCACAGACTTAGAAGATGAATTTATGGTTGCTGGAGGTAGGGAAGGGATATTAATAGTTAGGGAGTTTGCGAAGGTCATGTACCCACTGCTATATTCAAAATGGATACCATCAACAAGGACCTATTGTATAGCACAGGGAACTCGACTGGATGGTATGTGGCAGCTTGGATGGGTGGGGGTTTGGGGAGAATGGATACATACACATGTACAGCTGAGTCCCTTCACTGTTCACCTGAAACCGTCACAACATTGTTAATCGGCTACACTCCAATCAAAATAAAAAGTTTAAAGTTTGAAAAAAAAAAGATGTTTTTTGATGTGGACCATTTTAAAAGTATTTATTGAATTTATTACAATATCGCTTCTGTTTTATGTTTTTTTTTGACTGAGAGGCATGTGGGATCTTATCTCTGACCAGGGATTGAACCTGCATCCCCTGCTTTGGAAGGTGAAGTCTTAACCACTGGGTGCCAGGGAAGTCCCGGGAGAGTATTCGTGACGCCCTCCCATTGTCCCCGCCCTCGGCTTTTCTCAGGTGGTGCTGCTTTAGACCTGGGCAAGCCTTTGGACCCTTCCCTTGGCCCCTGTATTTTAGAGGCTCCACACTGGCCTTCCTCCAACCACTCCCTGTTCACGGACCAAGTGCGGGAGCTTCTGTGCTCCCCCAGAACCTGTGCCATTCCCTTTCAGGTCATGTTCCAGTCGCCCAACACCCTGGAAGTCCCCAGCCTTAGGCCCTGAGTCCTTTTCCAAGATCTGTAGAAATCTCTTGCCTGGGTCAGTTCTGAGAGCAAATGTACAGCCAATGGGAGTGCCCCAAAGCTGGAAGTGTGACAGAGGCAAACGAGTTCGCAGTGGGTTTGGACGCAGCTGAGTATCTATACACAAGTTCAAAGCCCTGCGGTGCTGCCTGTGGCCTGAGGAGGAGACAGGGTGCAGGACAAAGGCCAGTTCTCCCTGCCCTGCTCTGTTCTGGCATGGAACGCTGGGGAGCCTGAAAATGCAACTTTTGAACCGAGACTTGCAGGTATTATAAAAGTATTTATGGAGGAAGTAGGTTCAGTTCAGTTCATTTGCTCAGTCGTGCCCAACTCTTTGCAACCCCACGGACTGCAGCATGCCAGGCTTCCCTGCCCATCACCAACTCCCAGAGCCTATTCAAACTCATGTCCATCAAGTCGGTGATGCCATCCAACCATCTCATCCTCTCTTGTCCCCTTCTCCTCCTGCCTTCAATCTTTCCCAGCATCAACAAAGGAGGTTAGGATGAGTTTTATTTGAAAGCTCATACCTTGATATTTGACTTTGAAATATTTAGACTCACTGCATGTGTGTAGTCAAAGCTATGGTTTTTCCAGTAGTCATGTATAGATGTGAGAGTTGGACCATAAAGAAGGCTGGGTGAGTGAAGTCACTCAGTCGTGTCTGACTCTTTGCGACCCCAGCCCACCAGGTTTCTACGTCCATAGGATTCTCCAGGCAAGAATACTGGAGTGGGTTGCCATTTCCTTCTCCAGGGGATCTTCCCGACCCAGGGATCGAACCCACGTCTCCCGCATTGCAGGCAGATGCTTTAACCTCCAAGCCACCAGGGAAGCATATAAAGAAGGCTGAGCGCCCAAGAATTGATGCTTTTGAACTGTAGTGCTGGAGAAGACTCTGAGAATCCCTTGGACAGCAAGAAAATAAAATCAGTCAATGCTAAAGGAAATCAACCCTGAATATTCATTGGAAGGACTGATCCTGAAGCTGAAGGTCCAATACTTTGGCCACCTGATGCGAAGAGCTGACTCATTGGTAAAGTAAAGGACCCTGATGCTGGGAAAAATTGAGGGCAATAGGGGACGACAGAGGATGAGATGGTTGGATGGCATCACCGACTCGATAGACTTGAGTTTGAGTGAACTCCAGGAGACACTGAAAGACAGGGAAGCCTGGCGTGCTGCAGTCCATGCGGTTGCAGAGTAGGACATGACAGGGCCCGTGGTGGTTGTATTTCTGGCCCAGAGCCACCAGATGTCAGTAGTGGGCTATGTGCGCCCTCCCGAGCCACTGCCCCAGGGAGCTATATTCATTCAGTTGCTCTCCAGCCCCCGGTTGGGAAGATGCCCTGGAGAAGGGAAAGGCGACCCACTCCAGTACTCTGGCCTGGAGAATTCCATGGATTGTATAGTCCATGGGGTCGCAAAGAGTTGGACACCACTGAGCAACTTTCACTTCACTTTCCAACGCATTAAATAGCCCTTCCCTTGTGTGAGATCCCTGTTCAGGGAAGGCCTGAAGGGAACACCAAGACTGCAGGTGGAGGGAAATCTCTGCTATGCAGTATGGCCAAAAAAAAAAGGGGTGGGTGGGTGGGATGAATGGAGGTGAGGGATGCAGACAGGGACTAGGTAGGCAAACAGGAGGTGAGGTTTGTTCTTTTTTTTCCAAGAAGTTAGCTTTTGAGTTGGAATCCAGGAGGAGGAACTAGCCATTAAGTTCAGAGAAAACACATCCAGGAAGAGAAATAGCAGGACCAAAGGCTCGGAGGCAGGAGCAAGTGTGGAACTCTAAAGAAGTCACAAATTTGTGCCTTTAAAGAAAAAAATTGAAGTGTAGAGGCTTCCTTGGTGGCTCACTGGTAAAGAATCTGCCTGCAATGTGAGAGACCTGGGTTCTATCCCTCGGTTGGGAAGATCCCCTCGAGAAGGGAAAGACTACCCATTCCAGTATTCTGGCCTGGAGAATTCCATGGGCTGTACAGTCCAAGGAGTTGCAAAGAGTCGGACACGACTGAGCGACTCTCACTTTCACTTTCATATTTGATTTACAGTGTTGTGTTAGCTTCAGGTGTACAGCAAAGTGATTTATGTATATATATATATTTTTTCAGATTCTCTTCCATTGTAAGTAATTACAAGATATTGAATATAGTTCCCTGTGCTATACAGTAGGTCCTTTTTTTGTTTGTTTTGTTTTGTTTTTGCTGCAAAAAGCTTTATTGTTTCCATTTGGTCCAAGGCTTGAGAGAGGGCTCCAGGGTGTTAAAAAGCTGCCTAGTGGCTGCAGAGAGGGGCTTCAGGCAGCCCTGATGTTAGGTGGGTTCTTCAATGGCCACTGGTCTCCAGAAGCTCCTAGTCGTGCTTGAGGGTGAGCCTTTCGAAGAGATACTCGCCCAACCCAGCCTGGGGGCCAGCCAGCCTGCGGAGGTTGGTCAGGTGGTCACCCATCTTCTTGATGAGTTTCACTTCCTCATCTAGGAAGTGGTTCTCCAGGAAGTCACAGATGTGGGGGTCTCCGCGGGCAGAAGCCAGGCCATGCAGATCCAACAGGGCTTGACTCAGGTTCTTCTCTACGAGAAGGGCGGCTTCCATAGCGTCCTGGGTTTTACCCCACTCATCTTGAGATGGCTTCTGTACGTCCAGGAAGAGGGCGCGGCCGCCATACTGGTTTTGCAGTTTCAAGAGTCACTCTGCGCCCTCGTGCTTCTCCTTGGCCAATTCGCGGAAAAAGTGACCCACACCCTCCAGGGCCACATCGTCGCGGTCGAAATAGAAGCCCAGACAGAGGGAAGTGTAGGAGGCCCGCAGTTGCATGTTAACCAGGTGGTTGACAGCCGCCTCCACCTCGGTAGAATAATTCCCACGAATCTGGGAGCTCATGATTGGTCGGTAATAATAAGGAGTTAAAAAATGGTGGCTGGTCCCGGTGATCGCGGACAGCTCAGTGGCTGACTCCGGAAGTTGCGACTGGAAAAAAGGTTGGATGGTGGTCGGAGGCTGGAGCAAGGGGCATCCCTGGGTCTGTTCCGTCCAAGCACTGTTGAAGCAAGAGACAGATCCGCGGGGCCAACGAGCACACTTCCTATACAGTAGGTCCTTGTTGTTTAATGTTTTATATACAGTAATGTGTATATGTTAATCCCAAACTCCTAAATTATCCCTTCTTCCCCTTTCCTTTCCCTTTGATAACTCTAAGTTTATTACTTCATTTAGGATGATAATCTCTAGGTTCATCCATGTTGCTGTAAATGGCATTATATCATTCTTTTTAATGGCTAATATTCCTGTGTGTGTGTGTGTATGTGTATACCACACCTTCTTTACCCAGCTTCCCCAGTGGCTCAGTAGTAAAAGAATCCACCTGCAGGAGACACTCAGGGGACCCAGGTTTAATCCCTGGGTTGGAAGGAATTGGAGAAGGAAATGGCAACCTGCTCCAGTATTCTTGCTTGGGAAATCTCCTGGACAGAGGAGCCTGCTAGGCTACAGTCCGTGGGGTTTCAAAGAGTCAGACCCGACTGAGCGACTAAACAACAAACAAACAACATACCACATCTTCTTTATCCATTCAACTGTTGACACTTAGGTTGCTTCCATGTCTTGGCTATTACAGATCATGCTGCTATGATCATTGGGGTGCATGTATCTTTTTGAATGAGAATTTTTGTCTTTTCTGGATATATGCCCAGGAGTGGGACTGCTGGATGGTGTGGTAATTCTGTCTTTAGTTTTTTAAAGGAACCTCCATACTGTTCTCCACACCCTCTCCAGCATTTATGAACTGGTGACTTTTAAAGGTGTGTATTAAAGTGGAAAAATGAAGGCACAAACCACGAGGGCTTACTGGCCCAGCCTTGGCATCTGCTCACTTCCTCTCATATTTTCTCAGCTAGTCGCTATTTCTTTCCTTGACTTCTGAATGTCTGTGCTAGTCAGGAAAGGGTCTGAAGGTACAACCCTGCAAAGGCAGTATAAGAGATCTGATAACAATGATTTCCAACTCAGGTGTTTGTAATACCCAAGCAGTTCAACTTACAAACAGGATCCTGAGAGACCAGGACTGTGTTCTGTTGCATGCCCTGCTGGGCTTCCCACCTCACCCCAGAACGGGCACAGTGGGTAGTGTGTGTGCTCTGAAGACAGAGTCTGGGCCAGAGTCCCAGCTCCGCCGCGTTCCTGCTGTGCGATCCAGCCTCACTGAGCCTCCGTGTCCTCATCTAATGCTGCTACCCCCTAAGGGCAGAAAGTTCACACAACAAATCCTTCTGAAAAAAAGTTCTTCCTTCCAGCTTCCATGATCTGACCACTGGCCTCTCCTACACAGCTTTTTTTTTTCTCAGAAACCCATGAACTCTGGAGAAGGAAATCAATATGCCATTATTTAAGCCCAAATTTACTCAAGCTAAGAAGTTTATTAGAACACCTGAGTATTTCCTGGACATAACTCAACAAATTCTTTAAGCAAATGTGAATTAGGTTAAAGGACAGGAAGCTATAGAAGCGTCATGTGAAGATTAGGAGTCTCTGCTGCTGTTGCTGCTAAGTCACTTCAGTCGTGTCCGACTCTGTGCAACCCCATAGACAGCAGCCCACCAGGCTTCCCCATCCCTGGGATTCTCCAGGCAAGAACACTGGGAAAGATGAAAATTGACTATGACATAAAATTATCCTCAAAAGCTCAATCTTCAGTTGAATACCAGATAAGGTTGGCTTGTGTCTGGAAAGAGGCATTAAAAAAAAGTACTAAAATCATTTTTTCCAGAATCCTTACAGAGTGCTCATCCCTTCTCCTCTCGCTGTTGGTATGCAACTGCATTTACTAAGCTGGACGTTCCTAAGATGTGACACAAATCACTAACCCAAGGACAATTTAGATTTCTTTTCATTTTCTTGGGCTCCAAAATTACTGCAGATGGTGATTACAGCCACGAAATTAAAAGATGCCTGCTCCTTGGAAGAAAAGCTATGACCAACCTAGACAATGTATTAAAAAGCAGAGACATCACTTTGCCAGCAAAGGTCCGCATAGTCAAAGCTATGGTTTTTCCAGTAGTCATGTACCGATATGAGTTGCCCCATAAAGAAGGCTGAGCACCAAAGAATTGATGCTTTCGAACTGTGGTCCTGGAGAAGACTCTTCAGAATCCCTCGGACAGCAAGGAGATCAAATCAGTCAGTCCTAAAGGAAATCAACCCTGAATACTCATTGGAAGGACTGATGCTGAAGCTGAAGCTCCAATACTTCAGCCACCTGATGTGAAGAGCTGTCTAATTGGAAAAGACCCTGATGCTGGGGAAGACTGAAGGCAGAAGGGGATGACAGAGGATGAGATGGTTGGATGGCATCACCAACTCAATGGACATGAGTTTGAGCAAGCTCTGGCAGATAGGAAGGACAGGAAGTCTGGTGTATTGCAGTCCATGGGGTCACAAGGAGTCAGACACGACTTAGTGACTGAACAGCAACAAAACCTAGACAACGGGCATGTTACACAGGTTTGCAAAAATTCCAGGGAAGGCAACCACTCTGGTCCTCTGAAAAAGGAAATGTACTTTTGCCTAAAATGTGCACCAGTCTGTTAGGTTACAAAATGCAGTATAATGCTAAAATTACCTTTTCAAAATGCTTAAATCAGTAACCTGAATAAGCCAGTGACCTAAGCATACCCTCCACTTGGGTGAGCAAAAGAGACTTTAACGGGACGGCCAAAATAAGCTAAAAGTATCTGCCACAGGGGGACTTTCGGGTCCTACAGTACATGGTGAAGGAGCCCTGTTACTCAGAGGAAGTCACTTTAGTTCAGGGTGTTGAAACCTTGGCACTACTGACACTACAGCCCCCACTCCTGCCCCCAACTTGCGGGTCAGAGTGGGGGGCTGTTTAGCAGCATCTCTGGTCTCTACTCACTAGATGCCAGGGAGCACAGCCACCCCCACCCAAAAATGTGACAACCAAACATGTCTGCAGACATTGCCAAGTGTTGGGGCAGAACTGAAAGCCAGTGGTTGGCAGCAGGTTGAAAACCAGTGCTCTAGATAAAACTCAGGCAGTACCTGCTCTGAACAGATAAAAGACTCTTTAGAAACCTTTTCAAAAAGAAAAGAAAGTGAAAGTGAAGTCGCTCAGTCATGTCTGACTCTTTGCGACCCCATGGATTGTAGCCTACGAGGTTCCGCCGTCCATGGAATTTTCCAGGCAAGAGTACTGGAGTGGGTTGCCATTTCCTTCTTCAGGGGATCTTCCCAGCCCAGGGATCGAACTTGGGTCTCCCTTATTGCAAGCAGACGCTTTGACCATCTGAGCCACCAGGGAAGCTCTTCCAAAAGAAAGGGCCGTTCTTTTGTTCTTCCCTGGAAGCACCTGAAATGTGGTACCAGAGAAAGATGTTTTATACCAATGAATTACTAAAGACGACCATGTGTTAGTCAATTTCAGCAGTGGAATATTTTAATTACAGTCATAATTTACAACGTGAGGTATTTCAGAATGGATTCTGCAGGGGAATTCCTTGGCGATCCAGGGGTCAAGACTCTGTGCTTTCACTGCCAGGGGCTGGGGGCGGGGGTGGGGGTGGGGGTTTGCCGTGAGGCGAAACCAGAAAAGAAAAACGGACTCTGCATCTGGAAGCAGGAAAGGCGAGCTTCCTAGGCTGGCTCCCTGTGTGAACCTTAGGATGGCCTCCCACTCATGCCCAGTTGGCTTCCCTGAGAGTCCTCCTCTGCAGTCTTGCCCTCAATGCCAGCAAGAGGAGATTTCTGTCTCTTGGAAACCAAGCCACTGGTCAAACCAATTAATGAGATGAAATAATCTTCTCATGACCTTATAACTGGGTATTTTCTTTCATGAGGAGGGGGATGGATGAAACGGGAATTTTCCTTAAAAAAATTAAAACCCACAATTAATATTCTCCCATTAATAATTGTATTAGTTAAATACAAAGGCCACATTTTACCACCAACTGATAAAGTACAAGCATGTATCTGCCACAAGAACAAACCTAAAACCTGATGTGCTGAGCTTAGTTGTTTAGTCATGTCTGACTCTTTGCGACCCACCAGGCTCCTCTGTCCATGGGGATTCTCCAGGCAGGAATACTGGAGTGGGGTTGCCATGCCCTCCTCCAGGAGGATCTTCCCAACTTAGGGATTGAACCCAGGTCTCCCGCATTGCAGGCAGATTCTTTACCCGTTGAGCTACCAGGGAAGCCCCATACATGATAAGTTTGATATGCATAATGGCTTGATATACATTAATCACTACATTAAAAGCAATTTAACTTTTTAAAACTTTATTGATTTACCACTTGATTAAAGCATGGGATATTTATTTTAACAGTATTATACATAATATTTTTACATAGAAAACTTTACATAGCATTTCATATTATATAATTCTGCTTATTCTTTCAAAAATGTATACATCCATTGGGCAAGGAATGCTTTTCATTAAATTACCAATATTAAATGCACTTAATCATCGTGTATAGATTAAACAAAAGTAGCTATTAACTAATTTTTAGGCATTTTTAAGGAGGTAAAACATACATTTGCACATAAAGAAATATTTGATGCAAATATGCAAGATAAAATTTTTTAAAAATCAGAATACTGAGAAAAACTACACTTTTGATGAGTGTCTTTTTTTGAGAGCACAGACTTTCACGTAGTCATTCTTTTAAATACTCAGCTTTGGTTTCTTTGTTTCCCAAATTACAAAGCTGCAGATCACAAACTCCAGGATTTCGCATGAGTTTGAGCTATGCCTACTTTTAACACAAATTTTAGAAAAGAATTCAGAAAATGCAGTTAAGGACCCAGTTTCTATTTAAACCAATATCCATTCGCATCATAACAACAAACGTCTGAATGCGATGGTCATACTTGCATTTATCAGCAGGTTCCTGTAATAACTACTCAGTGTATAGCCATAATCACAAAAGAATGATGAGAAATTTTAGTTTTTTTAGTTTTTTTTTTTTTTGCATTTTGTACAAAAGTCACCTCTCAGAGGAAATGTTGTTTCCAGATATTATTAAACAATTCCCATTATGTATGTTCTTTGGTTGTACGTGAGGAGTGACAGGAAAAAGGTGTATTTGACTAAAGATGCGTTATTAGAAATAAAATTTCCCATCCACCGTTTGTTGTTAAGATGCCAAAGCTGGTGATCTCCCTAAAGGATGATGAAGAAAAACAAAATTGCTCAAAGCTGCAGTATTGTAACAAACAAAAGCTTCTCTAGAGACCCAGCACAAATAATCAACACTTAAAGCAACTGAGAAAGAAATAAGGCCTTGGAAACGCACTGCTCTCCTCCGTGACATTGTGAACGGCTGCTGGCCCAGGGCTGCGGGGTCACCCCTTTCATGGATGTCTGCGGGGTGGCATGCACCACATTCGCCGTGAGCTGGGATAGATTTATTCACAAAAGAGAATTTAGGCTGAATGGCTTATTACTGGAGGTAAGGGATTTTCATCTGTATGTCACGGTCCACTGACAAGAAAAAAAATCACCCTAAATGGTTTGACATCCAGTTTTTAAAAGGTCCATGCTGGTACAATTCAAATGCCTCACTCAGAAAATCGAATCTTTTAAAAAAATGCAGCTGAAAAGAAATTCAAACCTGAATGTTTCGGCAAGGAACAAAACGCACTTACACATTTCCTATGCTGTGAGCGGAGGGAGAAATGAAAGAGGAGGCAGGAATACATGGGCAGAGTCCTGCCGTCCCATTCAGTGAAGAAAACGTCCCATGAGACCCTCAGAGGGGAAGCGAAGATCTCCACGCAGGGACGCGGCTGGACAGATAATGTATGAGTGGACCTGCGTGCGCCCCACTCACACCCTCAGTGCAGGCGGCGATGGGGACGGCCGACTGGCTGAGGCTGTGACGAGCCACAGAGCCAGCGAGGGAGTCAGCGCGTGGCTTCCACGCCGCAGGGTGAGGGTGTGACGGAGTCCAGGACTAGGACGTCGTTTGTGCCAGCGTTTTCCACTCACAGGAAAACACTCTCCCCCTGCCCCTTCCTGCTAAGTGTCAGAGCCCCTCTTCTCTCATGGACGTAGATAACGTAAAAATCTAAACATCTCTTCTTTTCTTTGGTAGAGAAATTAAAACACTTTTTTGGGGAAAAAAAAAAGTAGAGTACTGCTGGCCAAAACCAAACATTTCTCAAGGCTGGTAGAACACACACACAAAAAAATGTGAGGAATCGGTCTCTTAGTAAACAAAAGCACCAGAAATCTTTCTCTGTAAAGAAAAACTATCTGATTTTTTTTTTAGATTAGGTTCCCAACTGACTAACTTCTAAGGCACCAGAGTTGACCTCAACAGAACCCAGTTTATAGGACTACAGGGCGTAGGTAGCCATCTGCATGTTTTAATACCTCTGTAACGGTTCTAACGCTGAGGGCTGCTCTTGGCGAGCAGAAGGTGAGGGCAGAGATGAAGCCTGTGTTCTTTCTCACCGACTTGAATCAAGTCAGCTCCCAAACCAACTGCTTGCAGGCCTTGGGTCGTATGCATAGACTGCCCACTCCACAAGCTGCACCACAATTCAGTTCTATGGCAGCTAAGAGTATTGCACCATCATTAACATCATAAGGACCCCAGAATCTAACCCTTCCAGAGAACTCAGCTCCTCGGCTCTAATTAACGGAAGCACTGAACATCGGCCACCTCTTGCCAAGGTCACGGTCAGCCGCGCTGGCCTCACAATGGCAGGGGTCTGCTTGGGTTCAACCCGCGACACGTGGCTATGGAGGCTCACAGGAGCCCCCTCCTCATGCAGAGTGCCCAGCGCCCTCCCCCACCTCTCTCTCTTTCGAGGGCTCCAATGCTGGGGACTGTGCCAAGCAGAGATACTAACTGTTGGTATACTCACTATTCTGAGGTAAAAATAAAAGGTTTACTCAAATATAAATTAACTCTCTTAAATTACTACTTCATTTTTGTTACTACTTCATATATTAGACGGACAATGTATTCTGGAAATTTTAATACCCCCTCCACAAATACTTCAAGGAAGACTAGCCATCTTCATTCAATTGTTTCCTTTTTCCTATAGACTTTTCCTCCCCGAGTTACTAAAACAGGGAGAGCCAGAAGCACTACATTTGTTTTTTAAACCTTGCAAGCTCTTAATTCTAACTTAATTACTAAGCTCTGCTTTCAGTCAAATCCTCAGTAATTATCTTTTTTTTAAAAAATGCTTTAAAAATCACCCAGTCATGAACAAAACAGGGAGGAAAAAGAACAAAGAACTCTTTTTCCCCTGTACCTTTCCCCAAACTAACACAACTACAGTTGACTCACAAGTGACAAAAACACCCAAACTCCTCCAGCACATTCAAACAACAAAACCCAGCGTGTTTTAAGTGGCACGGAGCCGTCACAAGAAATTTTATTAATATACTCTCTAGTAATCACGAACCTATACAGCTATGTTCAGTATTTTCAAGGAGGGTACTTCCTCTGACGGGAGTGAAGAGCCAGTTGTGGGACTCTGCATGACAGTGACGGCGAGTGCAATGACAGGTGACACGCAGTCCGATGGGTAATGAGGAAAGACTGGCGGAGACGAGACAGACTCCCCACCTACTGTGTCAACTGGGTACGCAGCAGTTTAAAGGAACACCGCAATGCCCGAGTCCCGGGACTCTGATGGAACCATCTTTACCCAGGCCTCTCTAGCTTCGGGATGTCAACTTTCTGCGGTCTGACCCTTCTCGAGATGTGCCAGGCAGGGGCAGCGTGAGGACAGTTCCGCAGAGATACAGTGGTGCCCGCAGGGGCCAGGGCTACCAGATTGGCGACAGGCTCCCCGGGACTTGTGATGGCTCTTCTGGAATCCATATCTTATACACAACGCCTATCCTCAAGAAGAACTTCCGCAGAACGGCTCGGAGCTCAGGAATCAGGTCAAACTGCATAATTTCACACAGGTAGGGGTAGTACATGGAAGCATGTGCTTTAAACTTGAGGTGGGAGAGAAGGAGAGAGAGAAAATTAGACGTGGAACTCTTCTTCTGACCCTGGTTTTCTGCAAGTGTTCATCTCACCCTGGAACTTCTTGTAAATAACAGTAGCACTTTGCTCCTCACTGTTTGGACATAGGTGCAAAAAATTGCCAATTAAAACTTCTTCTAGTTATACCTAACGCCAAACACAAACGGGGAACAGCCTTGCTGCCAAAGTCAGTTTTCATTTCAGTAAATCAAGATTCCAGTTCTAATCCCGGCTTTCACAACCTCAACCCTCTCTTCCAGCAAAGCCACAGTGAACATCAGGTGGTGGTTTAACAGCAACCTGCCTTTCCCCACTGGGGTTCTTTGAGAGAAAAAGCCCAATAACCTCAGCCACCATTGTTCACAATGAGTCAGCTTCTCACCAATGCTCCGAGAATGGTGCTAGTTATGTAACCATCCCTGGGAGAATGGGGAAAGTACTTACTTCAAAGTCTCAGTACAAAGCCAACCCAAACCCAATTCTGGTGAAGACATTACTTGTTTATACCTTTTCGTCATTTATTTTGAGGGTTTTTGTTAGAAGTAACAATAGGAGGCTTGTCCAGGCTTCCCGATGGCTTTCAGAATTCACCGTGATGAAATAGGCCAGGGCCTCGGAGCACACACTAGAAGAACCAGCGGAGGGGGTGTATGTCAGACAGAAGAGGAAGGGCACACATTTCACTGGAGTGGAGAACTCTGTCATTTTTTTTTTAAGACTTTTTATTTTGTATTGGAGTATAAGTGATTAATAATACTGTGGTGTTAACAGTTTCAGGTGGACAGCAAAGGGACTCAGCCATACGTATACATGTATCCATTCTCCCCCAAAGTCCCCTCCCATCCAGGCTGTCGCATAACACTGAGCAGAGGTTCCTGTGCTCTACAGCAGGTCCTTGCTGGTTATCCATTTTAAACACAGCAGAGTGTCCATATCAATCCCCAACTCCCTAATGATCCCTCTCCCCCATCCTCCCCATCAGCAACCACAAAGAGAACTCTCTAATCTTGCAGTGAGTTTCTAACGCGCACCTGCTCTGGCTGTGCCATCTTGAGCAAATCCCTGAGCTTTAGTTTGCTCAGCTGTAAAATGGGAATAAACAACTGTACCAAACTCAAGGGGCCGCTGTGAGGATGAAACTGAACAAGGATATTCAACGTAAGGCCAGTGCAGGCTGGGCCGGTGGCGGGGGCTCAGTCAGGCAGGGTTTGCAACACACCCAGCACAAGAGCCTGTTACCCACAGTTAACCACGGCCCCCCACTCTCTTCTCACACAACACACAACAGCTAGTTTTTTAAACACGCTGGGTTAGAAACTTAACACTTATGTACGTCCTCCAGAGAAACTGCGTGAGACTGTAGGTAATTCTCTTTTGGACTTGATGTTAAGTTGAAAGGAGCTGCTGCTGTCCCCTTTATTTAATGAATTCATTTTTCAGTTTATGACTTGTCATATATTTTCTTTGTAAGATGACTGAAAAGGGCAAAAAAAAATCACTGAAGAGAAAGAAATTCCCACAACCCCATCACTCTAAGGAACGTGTGTGCGTGCTATGTCACTTCAGTCGCGTCCGACTCTCTGCAACCCCACTGACTGTAGCCCGCCAGGCTCCTCTGTCCTTGGGATTCTCCAGGCAAGAACACTGGAGTGGGTGGCCGTGCCCTCCTCCAAGGGATCTTCCCCAACCAGGGGTGGAACCCGTGTCTCCTGAATCGCAGGTGGATCCTTCACCACTGAGCCACCGGGGAAGCCCACTCTAAGGGACACATGGCATTATTCTGGCATATTTCCTTCCAGCTATTTTTGGTGACTTTTAAAAAGCAATGCTGAAATATTACAAGTATATATGGTTTTACTTCCTGCTTTTTTGTGGTGAAACTTGTGTTATGAGCATGTTTCCACATCAAGGAAAATTTTATTTTTTTAAATTATTTTTAGGCCACACTCATACAGGATCTTAGTTCCCTGACCAGGGAGAAAATCTATGCCCTTTGCATCAGAAGCTTGGGGTCTTATCTGCGCTGGACTGCCAGGGAAGTCCCAGAAAATCACTATTATTTTTTTCCAGAAGATTATTTTTTAAACACTTCACTTACAAAATTTCATTTATTTTTTGGCTGTGCCATGCGGCTTGCAAGATCTTGGTTCCCTGACCAAGGACTGAACCCAGGCCATGGCAGTGAAAGCCTGCAATCCTAACCACTAGGCAACCAGTGAATTCCCCCAAACTTCATTTTTAAAGGCTGCCTAATATTCTATCATAGGATATACCATAATTTATATCCTATGATATACTCTGATACGCAGCTGAGCTGTTTTAAATTTTTTCTCTTTATATCTGCAATGAACGTTCTGTGTGAGAATCGCAATTCCCTAACAGTGGAATTATTGAGTCAAAGAGAGATGGAATTCTTTAAGGCTCTTGAGATACATGTATACATATGTATACACAGATATATGTAAAATGCCCCGTGATTTCCAGGAAGACCCAGTGGTGCAGGAAGAGCACGTGTCTTGTCATATGGTTGTCAGCACTCCACGTTAATGTTTTCAAATCTTAAAGGAGTGCAAAGAGGCGTAGACACGGCATCTTGCTCACAGTTGCCCAAGAAGCTGGGTGGCAAAGATCTACTTCTCTGCAGAGGACTCTCTCCATGGCATCCACTGCCTGCCCACTGCTGCATTTCTGCACAAAGTAAGTGCATCCTGGTGCCCACATGATTCTAGTATGCTTCTCTTGGGAAGCAGGAATGGTGGGATGTTGGAGCTGACAGTACTCTGGAGGGGACCTAGCCAGGACTAGGGCCTGATGACTCTGAGCTCAGGCACTTTCCCCTGCTGAGGTTTCTGTGCTTTAAGAAATGATACATGCAAGAAGTGAGGCCCTGTCCTCTTTAGGGCATTAAGAAAACTGGAATAGAAGAGTCACCCAAAAGAAAGAAAAAACAAAAAGGAAAACAGTTTCTAGGGAAGTCAACATATAGGTATTTTTCTCCTACTCTTTTCAAATCACAGTACTGTTGTAAAGCATTTGGCGTATTACAAATAAGAAATCTAATCTGAAATAATTTCTTCTTACCTTAAAAGTCGCTGCTGAATTTCTTCCCAGGAATCCCTGCGGTTCTCATCGACATACATTCGAAACAGGATCCTCAAACAACAGGCCAGGCTGCTGGTTTCTTGCTTTAGAAGATTGGGTTTAGACTTGCCCTTAAAACCTAGGATCAGGTAGTCATGTAAATTGTGCATGCTCCTAGAGTAATGCTGAGAAAGCATGTGGGACCCTAACGTAGTTACTTCAGGAAATATTGAACCATCTCACATTTAAAAAAATAAAATTATTATTTATTCGGCTGCACAGGATCTTAGTTGCAGCATATGGAATCTAGTTCCCTGAGCAGGGATGGAACCCAGACCCCCTGCACTGGGAGCACGGAGTCTTAGCCACTGGACCACCAGGGAAGTCTCAATCTCACATTTTTGACACAGCTCAACTTTGATACTGAACAGAGGCAGCCCTGACGTTGCACCCTCCGTATTGGACATATGACACTCGATACACCCTGAACTGTTCTCCATTCAGACTCTGCTCACTGGTGGGTGAAGCCATTCATTTCATCTTCTCAAGTGTTATGGCTCTTTAAAGTTCTAGCATGTTTCTTGAGTTGCTAGTTTTTTTTTTTTTCCCCACAAAGCATATATAAGAACACATTTTCTTAAACAAAGCAATACCAATCAGCCACTGGGATGTGTAAACCACTCTAATAAGCAAAATCTTATTATTGGCAAATCATAAAACACCTACTTTAAACCTAAAGAGAAAACTGACATTTTAAAATTATGGGCTAAAACAGGCATCTGGGGAGAAAATTAACGGTAATATTACAAGAATTATATATCAAGTATCACTTTCATACAAAGTTCACAAAATGAGACTCCTACTGTCTTCACCCCTGTACAAACATACGTGTGTGTCTACACACATACACCACTCACATCCAGGACTTTGTATTTACATATGGAGATGGGAGAGAAAAACCCCTAAAAGCCCCAGAAAATGTACCAGTGTGTCTGTTTCTCCTAGACTTCCACAGTTTTTATACCATCATATTAACTTTACAATTTTAATCTAATGTAAAATTTCTTGACTTGCTAGGTTAAACTCTAAACCAATTTGTTTTTCCATCAAATACTGAGACTCTCCTGTGTGCCAGGCTATATTACTGGTACTGGGATGAAATTTCCCTTCTTTCTCCCTCAAGTGTGAAAACACCTGTTAAGTTATTTCAGCTGTGTGTACCACACCAGGGACTTTCCAAAGGCTTAACGGTTTAGGACGGTGACCGGGGCGACCACCTGTCCCATCTGTGTAGTCTGCCTTACCTGCTCGCCACAGGACAGTCCGTTGCTCATAATTGGAGTTGAAGGCCTTTGAGAATGAATGGGACTCCTGCAAGCAGTCCAGGAGCTTGAAGAGGTGCTGCGAAGACATGTACTTGTACATGCCCTGGTCCTCTGTCTCGATGTGGATATCTGTGTCCAGCGTGTCTTGCTGGAGAGGGGAGAATAACAGAGCTGAGTAAGGAAGACAGACTGACTCTGGACACGCAGGTATCAGGGCTCTCCAGGAGTCCTCCTCTCTGTAAGGCACACTGCCTTTCTCAACAGCCTCAACGGTTTTCCATTTAGACCCCGCTCCCTGGCTGGGAGAGGATGCGCTGAGCTCCTGCACGACGGCAGGCTCTGCGGGAGTTTCAGTTGTGTCAGTACTGCCTTCACTGCATGAACAGGAGTGTGCGTTTCTCCAAGTATTTCATTACAGATTTCCTTACACGACTGCACTGTCTGCTTCTTATTTTATGAAGAAAGTGGAAAATGAGAAAATCAAGCTGTAGTACCCGTGACAGAAGCTGTGAGGCTCAGAGCATAGAGAAAGAAATTCTCAGCCAAAGCCCACGTGGCAGCTCATCTCAAGCCTCATCACATGATCAATGAACTGCAGTAGGTCTGACAATTGTGTTTTTAAATGTGAAGGGAAAAACCATAAAAATAGGTATGAATTGCTAGAAATTTTTATTGAACATGTTGCCTGAAATGTCGGACATAATTAGGGATTTTATATTTGCTGAGCCCTCGAGGAAAATGGACCACATCCCTCCCTATAAGCCAGAGGTTACAGAAGGGCAGAGTTCGCAATACTCCTGAAATAGATCTATAAATTCAGTGTAATCTCCATCAAAATTCCAGCTGACATCTTTGCAGGAATTGACAAGCTCATCCTAAAATTCATAGGTAAATGTAAGTGACACAGAACAGCCAAACAATCTTGGGGAAAAAAAAAAAAAAAAAGCACAAAGCTGGAAGACTCATACTTCCCTATTTTAAAAAAACTTATTAAAAAAAAAAAAAAAACTACAGTAATCAAGACAGCGTGATACTAGCATAAAGACAGACATACAGATAAATGGAACATAACTGAGAATCTAGGAATAAATCCTCAAATTTATGATCAAGAGATTTCTAGCATGGATGTCAGAATAATTCAACGGGGAAAAAATAGTCTTTATATTGAATGGTACTGGGATAACTGAGTATTTACATGCAAAAGAATGAAGGCAGACTCCCTATCTCCCATCATATACAATAAACTAAAAAAAATGGATCAAAGACCTAAACATAAGAGCTAAAGCTGTAAAATTCTTAAAACAAAATGTAGGCCTAAATCTCTGTGACCCTGAATTAGGGCAATGCTTTTAGAAATAATTTTACAAGTACAAGTAACTGGAGAAAAAACAGTAACATTACTTTTATCAAAATTAAAAACTTTTGTTCTTCAAAGGACACCATCAAGAAATTGAAAAAAAAAATGCACAAAATGGTACAGATCATATATCTATGTGCTGAGACTAGTACCTAGAAAATACAGAAACTCTTTCAATGATAAAAAGATAAATAATCCAACAAAAAGGATCTGAATAGGTGTTTCTCCAAATATGAGAATAAATCCACAATGAGCTACTACTTCACACACATGAGGATGGCTGTAATAATTTAAATAAAACCAGCAACACAATGATAACCACTGGTGAGGAGGTGAAGACCCTGGAACCTTCACACACTGTTGGTGGGAATGGAAAATAGTCTGGCTGTTTTGGAAAACAGTCTGGCAATTCCTCAAAAAGGCAAACACAAAGCTACCATATGACCCAGCAATTCTACTCCTAGGTTTATACTCAAGAGATTTAAAAACGTATGTGCACATTAAAATTTGTACAAAAATGTTCACAGCAGGATTATTTGTAACAGCCAGACAGTGGACACAACCCAAATGTCCATCAACTGATGAACAGACAGACAAAACGTGGCCTGGGCACACACGGGATGTTATTCAGCCACAGGTGAGAACAGTGGAGGAGGGTGCACGCCACAGCACAGCGAACCTGGAAAGCGGCGAGCGGAAGGAGCCAGACACAAAAGCTCACAAGTTATACGACTAACACAACATGTAATATCTGGGTTAGACAAACCCAGAGACAGAAGATAGATCAGCAGTTGCCAAGGGCTGGGGCAAGAAGGGAATGGGGAGTGATACTGATGGTCAGGGTGTTCCCTTTTGCAGTGATTAAAATGTTCTAGAATTAGTGGGGAAGTTTGCATAGCTTTGTGAATATACTAAAACCACTGAACTGTACACTTAATAATATAAACAAAACCCAAAAAAGGATAGCCTTTGTGCTGCATCTATCCCTCAGGTATAATTATAGTATTTAATAAACAAGAGATTTCCATTTTTCAGGGGGGTGGCCTGCTGCACAGCTTCTGAGATCTTAGTTCCCTGATCAAGGATGGAACCTGCACCCTCAGTGTGAAAGCACTAAGTCCTAACCACTGGACTGCCAGGAATATCCCCTGAAATCTTGATTTCCGACGCCTCTTGAAACACTGGAAGACTGTCACAGCTTCACCCACCAGGCGGCAACTGGCCCTGGAGCAGGGAGGTAGCGGGGCTCAGCGGCCTCCCACTGTGCCCCCCGGCCTGCTGCCCCTACTCACAGCATCTCCCAGGCCATGAAGCACTCAGGTCTGCGACCTGTGGTGGAAGGTTACCGTCCCACTTTTGGACACTGAGTTCTGTTTCCAAGCATACTGTATATACAAAAAGGTTGCATATACATAACAAAGGTATACTTTCTGAAGGAAAAATTGGGACCTTTAGCCACTTAAGTTTTCCTTCTCAGTTACGGGTTAACTGTGTATCAATGATAAGGAGCAGTCCCTATGATTAATAACACATTTTTTTTGAAGCACCAAGGCAAGGGGTGGAATCTCAGCAGTGCAATGCTGGTAAACCGGCTCTCTGGGAAAGGCTGATTTTCAGTGCTTGGTGATTTCTGTGGGGTACACACTCCCGTCACGGCCAGTATTAAGTGACCAGTACCCTTGTCGCTGAACACAGGGCTGGGGAAGTGAGCGTGAGGGGCTCTGGCGGCCAACCCAAGGTGGCTCCAGCACATCACCGCACCCGGACAACCTCCCCACGGGCAAGGACGCTCTTCTCCGGCCCGCCCTCACCTGGGCGGCAGCCATGTGCTCTGCGTCCTCCCTCTTGCTTGTCGCGGGGTAGAACACGATGTTGTCGATGGTCTGTATCAGTTCCAACTGGACCACACACTTGATGAGGAGGCTGGCAAACAGTTTCTGATCTATATTAGATGATAAAGATTAACCCTAATAATGATTCAGCCAGTACTGAGTTCACTGAGCTCTTCCTGTGTGCCAGCACAGATCTTGATGCTGCAGCATAACAATGAATAAGCTGGACAAAAATCCCTGCCCCCGCCATGGCAGAGACAGACAGTAAACAAGCTCTTTAAGTATAAGATACAGGATGTCACACAACGAGGACACAGGGTGGGGGGACTGGGAGTTGGAAGGGGTGCTGTCAGGTGGGGCTGCGAGCTGGCCAGAAAAGGTTCTCTCTGAACATGTGCTTTCTGAGCAAACACCTGAAGAGGTGAAGCGCGTCAGTGACGCAGGTCCCCTGTTCTCCAGCACGTTTCTCTGCTCTTCTACAGACCGGCTCTGGGCTGTGCTCTGTCCACAAGAGGCTACAGGTTCCTGTGGTAGCTGGCCTTGCCAAAGGCTGAATCTCAGCTGTGAGGGTCGGGGGAAGGGGTGCAGCTCATGTAAATTCTTAGCTCCTGGATCGCTAGATGGAGCAGCCACTGCCCATTTTTTTCTGCTTCCATATCCCTCAGAATCTGCTCCTGCCTGTTTCAGTAGCTGAAATAATTCTCTGTGGAGAATTTCCCCGCTTAGATTATTGATGTTGTTTCTGCCTATGGACCAGACTTCGACTAAGGTCTCATCTTCTTAATCCCTGGGTTCTGGGACAGCCCATGGCTGATCTGATTCCAGTCCAAGTACAGCTTCCTTTCCAACTTATTGTTAAAGGACCAGAATGTTGAAAGTATTAGATAAACGTTAACAGGGAGTTGGGTCATCTTCAAGCTTTTGAAGATGGCTATTAAGTTATACATATAAAAATTCTCCACACAGAATTAGTTTTAAGTGAAAAAATATACAGTGGAATTGCAATAGATGTAAACTTATACTTGTTCAATGACACCACCACCTTGCCCAAAATAAAAAGAAAGAAAGTAAACAATTCAAGTGTGTCAAGGGTTGCGCCTGCTGCTCTATGCACTGAGCTCATCCCTGAAAAGGAGGCGGAGACGGAAAACTGGGAGAAGCAAAGTTCTATTCCCTGGAGAACTGGCAGGGCCTCAAGTCCCAGGCATCTCTCAGGATTTAAGTGTCTTGCTGCGCCCAGTGGTTCCACTGAAGAAACGTCCACTTGTTCCTTTATCTGGGGCTGATGAGGACTCAGCTCCATCCTTTGCCTGGACTCTGGAGACACCCTGGTAATGCCACAGACATGGAGGAGCGGGCCTGCAGTCTCCAAGGTGGCACCTCTTGAATGAATTCCAAGGGTGGTGATTTTCTAGCCTTCAAAAGACAATGGTGACCACACAGGGCTTTGTCTAATGCGCTGCCTCAGAAGTTCATGCCAGTGTGGACACCTACAGACTGGTGTGTTGAGAAGAGGGTGAAACCACTATGAAGAAAAATGTCAACCACAACTTTAAAAAAAAACCAGACTAACACCAGAAATGGTTCAATTTCTCAGTCAAAAGTGTCTGAATCTTGACTCTACAATGTATTAGCAAGTCATGTCACCCGAGACCTTGTAAAATGGCACCCCCTCAGACGGCAAGGATAACAATCACGTGAGACTGTACACGCATGGGGCACACAAGTGCCTGGCTCACAGCAACTGCAAAACCTATTTTTTAAATGACAGACAGGAAAACACACCATAAGCAACATTAACGGATAAATCAGCAAAAGTAATTTGAAACTTACATCCAGCAAAGGGATCTCTAACACACATGCCCCCTCAAATTAATAAAAAGACCAACAATCAGTACAAAATGAGCCAAGATTACAAACAGAAAACAGAGCCAAGAAAACAGAAATGGTTCTTAAACACAGGAAAAACTGCTCAGTTTCACTCATAATTAAAAACTGCATATTAAGACTACTCAAAAGATACCAAGTATCACCCAGGTGTTTTCAAAGACCATGTTAACAGGTGTAACCTTAATAGGCAGCAACCTGGAATTATCTATCAAAATAGCAAAGGCACTTACTTCTCTTTTAACCTAGCAATTCTGTTTCTGGGGATTTACTGTACAGATAAACTCACAAATAACACATGTATTATGTGATTCAATGGAGTGTTGTTTATAACAGAAAAAGACTAGGAATAACATAAATATCCACTGGTAGGAACCCAATTAAGCAAATAACAGCACAGCTACAGTGTGGGGCAACATACAGTAGTATAAAAGGGGGTGAGAGCACTTCAGGTACTGATTTTGAATGATCTCTAAGTTACATTAGAGATAAAGAACAATGAACGTATTCTATAATGTCTATAAAAATGGTGGAAGAGAATTCATATATAAATATAAATATGCATTATATGCTTGTGTAGATGGATATGCATTTGCTTACACATGAGTCTCTAAAAAGGACTATTAGCAACTGGTGACACTGGCTGCCACAGGGGAGGGGAGCTGCAGACTGAGGCTCAGGGGTAGAAGGCAGGCTCACAGCCTCTTTACCTCTCTGCACCGGCCAAATATTTGAATCACATACATGTGTTACCTACTTAAAATAGCAAACAAATAAAAACAAAAACAGTAAGAAAAGGGGTCTTACTTGCATATGGTCTGGCTTTCCAGCCGTCATCGGTCGGGTTAGAGAGTTGGCTCTGACCCCTCTCAGAGGCATTTTTATCAATGCTGCTTAAAGACTGGCGGTCCAGATCCACATCCTGGAAGTTAACCAGAGAGAAACACAATGCTCACTCCTCCATTCACAATTTAGGACCTGTGCAGAGATGTGCCTGGTTTTAACACTGCTTTCCCAACTTGAATGTGTAAGTGTCTTGCTGAGCTTGAAGTACAATGCAGCACTTTTCAGAGGCTGCATGGGAGAGATCATGAATTTCAAGAATTTCTTTCTCCCATTAAAATTTCACATTTTCTGATTCCAACTTAGGTGGCATTTCTCTACACACTATGATTTCATGATGAGTGTGACAGTTTTTAATGAGATCAAGTTCAAAAATAAATGAGTATGGTAGGAGCTTTTTTTAAAGTTGACAGCAGAAAGTTACACAGAAAATGTTTACATACTGTGCTTTATTTTTAAATGGTTATATCCCAAAAGCCTTTCAAAATCTAATGCCTTTATAGTTATTTGGAAATAGAAGCTAGTAAGACTCAAGGTTTACCCTGTAAACCACAGTATTTTAAAGGGATACTACTTCTTTATGGGGCCTTACACAAAAAACGAAAACTATTTCATCGGTGAAGAGAAAAGCATTCTTTTTAAGATTTCACTTTTTGGATATGGACCATTTTAAAGTTTCTTATTAAATTTGTTATAATATTGCTTTCTGCTCTGGTTCTTTTTCTGGCCATGAGGCATGTGAGATCTTAAAGTTTTCTGGCCAGGGACTGAACCTGCACCCCCTGCACTGGAAGACAAAGTCTTAAACCACTGGACCACCAGGCAAGTCCCAGGAAAGCACTCTTTATGTAAGAGGGCAATAAACAAGAATAATTACACCAAAGCAGTATTTACAACGGTGAAAGGCCAGAACTGACTGACACTTCAACAAGAGAAAATCCATTAAATAAATTATAATAATGTGCAGCCAGGGAAGAGGCTGTTCTCAAAGACTATTTAAGAATACGGAAAAATGCCCACAATGGAATTAATACATCATGTACAAAGTGAGCCCAAACTGCAAATGTGGGTTGCATGTGCTCAGTCACAGAAATAAAAGCTAGAAGTGCTTTGTAGCTTTTATTGAGTGAAGTGACTTATTTTCTTAATACTTCTTTGTACTTTCAAAAGAATACATTAATGAATATATACAGTGTTTAGCTCTTATAGGGCTTCCCTGGTAGCTCGGATGGTAAAGAATCTGCCTACAATGCAGAAGACCCGAGTTCCATCCCTGGGTCGGGAAGATTTCCTGGAGAAGGAAATGGCAACCCACTCCAGTATTCTTGCCTGGAAAATTCCACGGACAGAGAAGCCTGGTGGGCTACAGTTCATGAGATCGCAAAGAGTTGGACCCAATTGAGGGACTAACACTTTCACTTTCAGCTCTTATAACCTTCCTTACTCACTTTCCATCAGAAAAGCCTAAACTCCTTAGGCTGCTTAACTTTTTACTATGATATGTGATCAGAGAAAAGACAACTGAAAAAAAAAAAAAAATCCTACCAAATGTTTTTCTGCTGGATCGTCCTCCATTCCTACAGGTCTCCATGTCAGCAGACTTCAGGGAATGCAAGAGAAGGAAAATAATCAATGTGAAGGGCAGCCTGGAGCTTTAAAACAACTGAACATAGAAATAAAGAGCAGTGATCACATTAACACTTACACATGGGGGATGGTTGTTTTGAAGATATCCAGCATACAATTGCATGTTTCATCCCAGACGTCAGGACTGAATTTCTCTCCGTTGGATATTACTAAGTTTTCTAAGCAATTTGTACCTGATCGAGCCAACTGCTCGTTATCTGCAAAATAAAACATCTATCATTAAACTTCAAATGCTGTTCTGATTCCAGCCTGATCACTGATGCTGCATATTGTGATGTGGGGAGACAATGCAACTGGTAAGCTAGTAGGCCTCTAATTAATGAAGCACTGCTAGGGATGGTATTAAAAGTTTTTAGCGTTTAAGTAGGCTATAAAGAGGTAAAATTATTTTTTATACTTTATTGTTAAGAATGGAAGAATGTCAACATTTTGGTACTTAATTAATTAGCTCCTTGTATGAGAAATGCTTTATAAACTGACTTGGAGGAGCAATTGTTTCTATGTTCTAATTTAATTAAAAAATACTCATTTTCACCAATTATAAATGCACTCTTCAGCCTTCATGCTTCTATATGTTGAAAAAATTAATCTCTCACTAAAGACTATGTCAAGAAAAATAATGCCTAGCTACACAAAGAGTACCTTGTTTTACACACCACTGCAACTGTGCAAATACATCAGAAAGAAGAACTTCATTCAAAGTTTCATAGAACTGGGTAAACACGTCACAAATAGCATAAAGTGCATGATTGCAAGTTGTTGTCATCCACTCGGATTTCTGGGGAAAAACAATTAAAAGATAATGTTTAAAAGGCACTCTCTTTGTAAGGTGAGATGGTAATTCTCACATATCACTGGCAAAATATTCTGAAACGAAATTTGGCAATAGGGATCAACCATCTTAAACATGTGCACATCCACTCATGCAGTAACACTACTTCCAGGAATGAACCCTGAAGAAATAAAGATCTGCGGCTGAAGGTTTATGAATAAAGATGTTTACCACACAGGTATTCATCTACTGTAAATACAGACATAAGCCAATGCTCAGTAACGTGGCAATTACATTGGGAACATCCATATGACAGAATTTAAACAGTCATTCAGTGATACTTCTGGGAACTCCCTGGAGGTCCAGTGGTTACAACTCTGCCCTTTCACTGCTGGGGCCCAGGTTCAATCCCTGGTCAGGGAACCGAGATCCTGCAAGCTGTGTGGCATGGCCAAAACAAAAAACAAACCCCCGCAAAAATGATACATTCAAAAATGTTAGTTATGTTCAATACACCTTACACAAAAATGTAAATATTAAAAATGATGTTAGATAGACAAGTTTTTCCAAAGATATACAAATGGCCAAAAGATACATGACAAGGCCCTCAAAATCACTCATCAGAGAAATGCAAATCAAAATCACAATGAGATAACACCTCGGGCCTATCAGAATGGCCATCATCAAAAAGACAAGAGATAACAGATGCTTGAGAGGACGTGAAGAGAAGGGAACCCTTGGGCACTGATGATGGAAATATACATTGGTGCAGCCGCTATGGAAAACAGTATGGAGGTTCCTCAAAAATTTAAAAATAGAACTACCATATGATTCAACAAATTCTACTTTGGGGTATACACCTAAAGGAAATGAAAACATGATGCTGAAGAAACACATGCACCCTCACATTCTCCCAACTGTTCAGAAGTTGTTATGAACTGAACAGTGAAGAGGACCGCGAGGCGCCTGCCGAAAGCGGCAGGTTTGGTGCTCAAGGGCCGAGTGGGCACACAGTGGAGATTTATTTCCCCTCACTCATCCCCAAATGGGAAGTTCCTCAGCACTACTCGGTGACTGGGAGAAGAGGGCCAGGAAGGGTATTTTCCTTTTCAAAACACACCCGAAGCGGCTCGCTGTGTAAGACCTCCGTGGGCTGTGGATGCTGATGACTCAACCCTGGGCACAGACGAGGGCCAAAGCGGCTCTTCTCCCATCTCCCCGGGGCAGTGCTTTCGTCATCACCCACCTCTGACTGTTGCTCGGGGAGTTTCATGTTGTCAAAAATCCTGAACACGATTCTGAACAGGTCCTGCCACCAGTGCTTTTCAAAGGTGTGGCCATAGCTCTTCATGATCTCGAACATGACTGTGAGCCCTCTGGGGGAAACAAAGCCGGGCACAGAGGAGGGGATGGGTGGGGAAAGAGGGCAGGGGCCGGGGGAGGCGGGGGCTGAGACCCAGGCGGGGAGGTGGGGAAGGGGCCCCGGGGAGGGGAGCCGGGACGCGGTTACCTGGTCCGGACATCTAGCTTGCATCTGTTAATGATGCAGGAGAGCTCAAACAGGATGGGGAACCAGCCTCGGACCCAGACTCTGTCACCAGGAGCCACGTTCATGTCATCGCTTGTGTATTCTTGCAGCACCTACAATGAGACCATCCCTCAGAGGCGGACCCAGCAGGTGAAAGGAAGGAGCCGAACCAGAACTACAAGAAGATGAAAGCTCCTCATTTCCCTCCTAAAACCTCAGTTCAGCAAGGGTCTGTTGGGAATCCTGCAGAGACAGAGACCAGTCTGTTTCAAAGGCACATGCGCGGTTTCTCCCTATGGACCTTTGTGGGTTTTAGAGTAAGGTGAGTGAGGCAGATCACAAGAATCCTGGCGGCAGGAGGTTTTACATTAAGAAAAGCGATAAAGGTCAAATGGTGATAGCAAAGCCCCCAGGATGATTCAGTATCAGACTGTTCCCAAACGTTACTACAAAAGGAGAAGGGGCAGCAGAGGATGAGACGGTTAGATAGCATCACTGATTCAATGGACATGAATTTGAGCAAATTCTGGTCGACAGTGGTGGACAGATGAGCCCGGCGTGCTTGCAGTCGCAGAGAGTCAGACACGACTTGGCAGCTGAACAACTGTAGCTGTATTACTTAAAAGAGGAGTGGCAGCACCTACTACTGACTAAGCACTTGCTATGGACCAGGAGCTGTAAAGGTGTTTTACATGAATTAACAATTCTCACAATTCCCTGAAGGAGGCAGAAATAATGGTTCCACTTTGTAGATGAGTTAACAGAGGCACTAAGGGATTAAATAAGAGGCCCAAAGCCACGTGTGTAGGCGCTGGCGGTCTTTACACAGTCCAAATGTGAACCCTACTTCCTGCCCTGTCTCTGGGGTCCTCAGCCCTCTGTTCCTTAACCACTCTTGAAGAAGTGTGCTCTGTTGCAATGGAGTTTCTGTATCAACGCTGGTTATTTAGCATTAGGTGGTTTCTCGCTGTGCTTCACTTACTGCCCTTGTATAACGGGAATATAATTACCCCTCCTATGGGCCTGATGTGGGGGTTAAACGAATCCACACACAGAACATGCTCGAATGCTGCCTGACATGTACTGAGTGCTCAATCAACAGTGGTCTCATTGTCATCTCATCTCATTGAGCTGTTGCTGGGACCAGATGTATCATCTCGGGGGCGTGCACTTCTGTAAAGAATGCTTAAAAAGAGATCTGTACAGGCCATCAGTTTAGTCCTGCTTGTTTTCACCCCACTGCAGTGTTTTGAGGCTGTCGGCTGACCCACTTTAGGAAAGTGAGATATAACAGGAAAACCCTCAGCATTTTTGGGAGAAAACAAAAGGTGACCTCTAAACGTGATCTCCTGGCTACATCACAGTGGCGTAATGTCATTTCCTAAAAGACAGGTTTGGTTCCTCTCAAATACAATGTCTAGCTTCTTCAGCTTTGCCAAAATTCACAGCTCAACTATTATCTTCTACAAAAACAGTCTGTAGGATACTATATAAAAGTTCAGACTAAATAAAATACTTTCATACATACAAAATAACCAGAAAGCTAAAACCCCTGTTATGGCAGTATGTGGAAATAAACATCTAGTTTAGGGCAAGCACACATTTCTAAGAGAGCAGCTGGAAAAACTCTTTCCCGAGAGAGCAAGGGTCTTTTGTCCACACATCCTTCCCTAACACGGCTCAAACAGCGCGAAGAGGAACACTGTACCCGCGGCCTCTCGGAGACATATTTCCCACAGAAGCGGATGAGCCGGATGGCTTCCATGCTCGTGTCAGGGAAAGCAGCGTTGCAGGCAAACTCCGATAAGCACTTCACAGCATCTTGAAAGGAATCGATGGCTGCAGGGAAATGGTGCTGGAAAATGGTTGCTGGGGAAACAAAGGCACATTTTTAATAAGACCAGGATTTAGAAACGAGGATTAAACATACACACAAACACAAGAGATGATTACTGCAGTGAAAATCTAAGGAAGGCATGTCAGTGGTCTCTGGAAGACAGGGTTTCTGATGAAATTATTCAGGAACGAATGCCCTGAGTACAACTAGGGCTAAACTGCACTGCTTCCTGAGCTCAAGCAATGAGGTAAAGGCCCAAATATTCATTCATTCAACAAACATTTATTGAGTGCCAACCACATGCAAAGTGTGTAAAGCAACTATAATGCAATAAAAATTAATTAATAAAGAATAAAATTATGGATAAGATGGGAAATAAAAATCCCACAAAGTGTGGTTGTGGGCACCGGGGACAGAGATAAGCAGTCAAATTTCCCGCCTTTGCTCCAATGGGTAAGATGGACAATAACCACCTCAATCAGTAGATACGTAAAATAATCCCAGGTGGGGGGGGGTGCTGGGTGAGGGGACAGAGACAGGAGAGGCTGGTGGTGGGGGAAGGACTCTGGGAAGAGCTCCTTTCTGAGATGTGGCCCTAAGGAAGTGAGAGGACCGCCAAGAGAAGACCAAACTGTCCATTTTAGGATGGAGTCAGCAGAACCGTGAGGGATATACAAACGTGGATGCATGTGGGGTTGGCCCAGAGGGTCTGCCTGACGGAAGCCGAACACTGAGGGAAGCGCTGGCCCCGGTTCTGTGACCCTGGGCACATCCCTTCATTCCCTGGCTGCTTCCGCCCTAAGATCACACCTGGTGCTACCTTGCTGGGACCTTGTGAGGACAAAGTGAGACACGGAAGGTCAGTGAGCCAAAGCTGACAGGCAGTTTAAAATCGACAGTTTTCAAAATCTTACAGATACCACCTGAGAAGATACCACCTGAGAATATGAGTGACAAGAATTAAAAAAAAGTTAAAAGACCTCAAAAAAAATCAAAGCTGACCTGATGTCTTACAATGTCCACCAATATCAAGACCGGCAAGCAGGCCCAGGGACGGAGGTCAGTGCAGGGCGCAGGGCCACGGCGCGAGTTCCGGGCCAGACGGCAGGCTCCCTCCACCACCTCCCAGCGGTGTGACCTCAGACAAGCTCTCCTCCCCCACTCTCCTGCGTCTGCTTCCTCTTCAGTGAAACACTGAAGTACTGCTTTTCCTATCAGTGGGCTCAAACAACCCCAGACCAAAACTATCCTAGAAAAAAAATTTCAGAAAGTTCCCAAACTCAAAGCTTGAATTTGCTGCATGCCGGCAACTAGGTACACAGCCTTCTTATGTTGTATCATGTGTTACGAGTAGCCTACACTTGATTTAAAGTATGCGGGAAGATGTGCATGGTTTTATGCTATTTCATCGTAGGGGCCTGAGCATCTGTGGATTTGGTACCTGAGGAGGGTCTTGGAACCAGTTTCTGACAGACATGAAGGGATGACTGTGTGTTCTTATTACTCACAGTACTCGTCCTACAAAGCTGCTGTGAGCGACGCACTGGCAAACACTGACCCGTCGCTCCTCGCGGAAATGGAGTTGTGAGCCTGTGAGCCTGTGCTCATGATACTTTCATCAACCTATCAACACACAAACTTGCTTTGTGTGCATTCCTGTCTAAAGACAGTTCAGTTCAGTCACTCAGTCGTGTCCAACTCTTTGCGACCCCATGAACCACAGCACGCCAGGCCTCCCTGTCCATCACCAACTCCCGGAGTTCACCCAAACTCATGTCCATCTAGTCAATGATGCCATCCAGCCGTCTCATCCTCTGTCGTCCCCTTCTCCTCCTGCCCCCAATTCCTCCCAGCATCAGAGTCTTTTCCGGTGAGTTAACTCTTTGCATGAGGTGGCCAAAGTACTGGAGTTTCATCTTTAGCATCAGTCCTTCCAAAGAACACCCAGGACTGATCTCCTATACTTAGAATATTTTGTTGGCTCACTGACACTGAACTTGCAGCCAACAGCAAGGCAGCTCATGCCTGAGCGAAGCTAAGACATGTATTTTCTCCATAAAGGACCACACAGACGTCCTGCCCTTAGGAACACTGGCCAGCACATCAGCACTGTGCTATGGACTAATTTAAAAGGTAAAATCACAAACTAAGACAAAGATGCCGAAAACACGGCAGTGAGTTTTTGTTTGTTTGTTTGTTACCACAGAAAGGATACTTGTTTTTTATTTGGCTGTGCCACTCAGCACGCAGGATCTTAGTTTCCTGACCAGGGTCCCAACCCACGGGCCCTACGCTGGACATGCAGACCCTTAACCACTGGACCGCCAGCAAGTCCCCACTTGTTTATTTACAGTAAAAAAGCTGAAACGCGGAGGCCTTGTTCAGCCCAGCTGGGAACAGGCACCCTGGGGGACGAGCGTTTTGCTGCTGTGTGTGTTCATGTCAGCAAACGACCACCAAAGGGCCAGGAACTTTGGTTTTGAGTTACGTATAAATTTTAGCGAGTACATGAACTCACACACACAGAAACTGAATAATGAGGGTTGGCTGTGTTTCCTTTCACGGTTAAGCACATGTCAAGAGCCCAGCATGCCACGTGACACATGAGTACAGCACAGAGTAGCTGAAACGAGGAAGCCCCTTTTGGGAGTAAACCAGACAGAAAGTAAGTGGTCACCCTCCTAGACTTGCATGTGGGGCGTCAGTCGGGAGGGAAGAGAGACACTCACTGACGATGTGGCCCGTGGTCTGGAAGGCCAGCTCCACGATGTTCCCGTCGTGATCCGAGGCCGCCTGGTGGAACACGGCGAAGATGTTCTTCCAGCCTGAGCGGATGTTGGCCGCCTGGGAGTTCACCATCTGGGCGATGCAGCGGATCACCATGTCCCGGATGGTTGGAGACCTGAGGAAGGAACGGGCAGCCATGTCATCTGTACTTTGGACAGTGGGAACATAAATGAATATGGTTCAATGCATAAAAGCAGTACTTAAAAAAAAAATTTTTTTAAGCATGTAGTAATCCAGATTCATTAAAAAGAAAAAAATTAGAGACAAAAAGAAAAAAATAATAGGACAGTCAATGGGGCAGTTAGTTGCCTCGTCAGCGGTCATCCTCCCATCTCCTTAGTAACAGAAGTCTGATTTCACCTGGGCAGCCACATGCTTGATCTCAGGGAACCAGCATAAACAGTGTAAGCAATGTGACAATCTTGTCTCATGTGCCAGATCCTCAATTTCCCAGTCTCCCGTGCAGCTAGGGGAGCCATGTGATCTGACCAATTAGGTGTAAGAGAAAAAACTATGCCATGGGAGGGGAGGGGTTTCTGGGAAGGTTCTGCTTTTGTCTTAAAAGGAATACACTTGTGAGGCGCTGCCCTTTCTCCTCTTGTTCCCATTCTGATGGTGGGCTCTATCCCTTTAAATTACTCCCACTGTGAACACGGCATGATGTCTGGAGCTGAAGCCTCCATCCAGCAATCATGAAACAATAGGCTCAAGGAAGAAAAGTACCCTGTTTTAGGTCAAACAAAGGGACAGAACCTGGTTCCTTGGTCACAATTTGGGCTATGGGACCAATGCTGGGACTATCTTCCTCTGACTTGTTAAGCAAACAGTCCATAGCCTTGTGGTCAATTTTTCTGGCCCCAAACATTTAGAGTAACATACTCATAATTCTTCCATCCAGACATGTGGCCTGTGTACACCATTCCTAAAAGTGTATATCCTCTCAGATTTTGGGGCAGAGATATTTGTGTATGCTAAATACATACACTTGGATGGGAATATACGTATGTAACTTAAGACAAATATTTTAAATTATTACAAAACAAAACCTGAAGACAGAAGAAATAGTCCATTTCCTGAAGCAGCTGCAAGGTCAACATGGTGCTCCCTGGATGTTTACAGTAGATTAGAATGCATGTCTTTTAACACACCTCAGCTGACTGCCCATATAAGAGTTCTCCCTTTACCTTGACACTGTTTTTTAGAGCGGTTATCACCACTGACTAAACATCTTGGGTTTATTTATCTATCTCACTGGACTATAAACAGGGATTAAAAAATTTTTATTATGGAAAATTTCACTTACATAAAAGAGAAGATGGGGTAATAAACACACATAGACCCGTCACTTAGGTGCAATGATCATCAAATCAGGGCCAAACAAACCAGGAACTTTTGACTGTTTTCTGTTTTGTTGTATGGTTGGCAGTGAGAACAGTACGTAGCCAATGGCAGGCCTCAAAAAATACAGGCTGAGTGAATGAATGAACAGAGTGACTACTTCAGAAGGACAGCTGTCCTGACCTCCCTTATTACCTCCCTGGGGCATAAAGGCTGGGTCAGACAATTGCTCCCCCTGTTCAAGGATACTTTGGCAGTGGCCCTTTCTCTGAACTCCCTTGGCACCAGCCCACGTAAGATTGCACAATTTCTATGAGCTGCAGTGGTGTAATCTGCCCTCTGTGGAAGGTGACGGAGAGATCTCAGTGGGATTTACTTAGAGACAATAGGTGTGAATCACAGTCCACTCATTTTATCTGCTTCCATCAACAAGAGAGGAAAAAAGACCAATTGTGTGGTTATTTCATCACAAAATGCAAGTGAGCTCCACAAGGACAGAGACTTCATCTACTACCTGGTACAAGGTACTCAGTTTGTTAAGACTTTTAGACCCCAACAGGGGTCTAAGGATCTTCCAGAATAATGCACATACCTGTTTTTCTTCATAATATGCTCAAAAGGCCTCAAAAAGTCTTTCTGGAAACGGAAGTTGGCTAATTCTCCCTTCTCAAGGAACTTCATGGAGAGCTGCCTTAGTGAGTCCACAGCAAAGATAGCCACGTCCTCATTGGGGTTACAGCCGACCTAGGCAGGGACAGGAGGAGAGGTGAAACAGGCACAGCGGAGCAACTGTGGACGTGGGGTTCTGAACCTCACACACAGCCTGCCTTCAAAAGAAATGCTCTGGGAAAACAGACCTCAGGAGGAGAAAAAGCTCTTTCTTGGCTATTACCTGTACAATTTAAAGTTTCACAACAAAATACATTAAACATGCTTTTAAATATGCTCACTTTGTGTTTCTGAGTCACGTTTTGATCATTCATACACTATTTCAGACCTTTTCATTATTATTACATTTGCTACGATGATCTGTGATCAATGATCTTTGATGTTACTATTTGCAAAAAGATTACAACTTACTGAAGGCTCAGGTGATGGTTTACATTTTTTAGCAATACACTATTTTAAAATTAAGCTATGTATGTTTTTTTATTATTATACACTTAATAGACTACAGCATAGAGTAAGCATAACTTGTTTGAAAGTGTTAAATTGCTCAGTCATGTCCGGCTCTTTGCAACCCCATGGCCTGTAGCTTGCCAGGTTCCTGTCCATAGAATTCTCCAGGTGAGAATACTGGAGTGGGTAGCCATTCCTTTCTCCAGGGGATCTTCTCAACCCAGGGACTGAACCCAGGTCTCCTTCACTGCAGAAAGATTTTTTACCATCTGAGCCGCCAACCAAAAAGTTCTCATGATTCACTTCACTGGGTATTCGCTTTACTGCTTTGGTCTGGAACTGAACCTGCAGTATCTCTGAGGTTGGCCTGTATATCGAATGGATTAAAAAAAATAATTAGCTTTGATGACAGTCTGGCTGAGGGTTGCTGATGGTCAAAGGTGCTGTTAACTGTAATATTTTAAAGTGTTCATGTAATGTTGACGTAATTAGAGACTAATAACAATATTATTATTCCCTAGCTAAAAATCCCTGGCAGCTTCAGGAATACACCCTACGAGCTTTGAGCACCCCTGGACATACTTGTGCCCTAGTCTAGAAGAGGAGAAACATGGGACCATCCCAGTGACTGTGGGAAGCCCGAGAGCTCTAGTCCATCACCCGCCTGCTCAAACCCACAGGCTTCGCATGCGCTCTGGCTCCCATGGGGAATGGAACACCGTTCTGAGGTGGTGGTGAAGAGTGAAGAGCCCCAGACTGAGCAACCGAGAACGCCACAACCTTGCGCCTCACAGCACTGATGAGACGGAACTGGCACATGTGATGAGGCGACAACCATGAAATGTCTAATTACTACCTGCCAGCCTAGGTCTCAGGTGTGTCATAGGCCTGGACAAGAATACAAGGTGCAGTCACGCTAATGATTCACATTTACGCTCTCATACAAGTTCCTATCAGTGATGTCCACTAGGAATTTATTTACCCAGAATGGTGGGAAAGATGGGTGCTGAGTGGTTTGATTACTTTAGGTGGCAATGTTACCCTTTGCTCAACAAACATTTACTCTGGGTCATCGACAGGCTCTTGTGGCTCCGTCCTAACTGAGGGTTCAGAAAGGTCACCTCCAGAGCAGCTGGACACACTGCCAACACCTGACCCTTTACCATCAGCTATTTTACCACGCGGCCTTCCCAGGCGGCTCAGCGGTAAAGAATCCGTCTGTTGATGCAGGAAATGCAAGTACAATCCCTGGGTCAGGAAGATCCCCTGGAGAAGGAAATGGCAAACCATGCCAGTATTCTTGCCTGGGAAATCCCATAGACACAGGAGCCTGGCAGGCTATAGTCCGTGGGGTCATAAAAGAACCGGATATGACTTAGTAGCTAAACAATTTTATCACAGAATGCAAGTGAGCTCCATGAGGGCAGGGACCTCATCTGTCTACTACTTGGTACAAGGCACTCAGCTAGTTTGTTAAACAGATGGTGTGCTCAGAAGTGCCTCACGTAGAGCTGATAAGCAAGCAGAGTAACAAAGACCTCAGATTAGCTGATGGGCCAAGTTAGAACCAAGGCTGCACGTGACTGTGCCTCCTTTCAGTGGGGTCCCACGGCTGCCTGGGACAGCCAACAGTGCCCGACTCTCCCCAGTCTGCATTTAGTGACACCATACCGAGAGCTGCCCATCAACCACTGTGCGGTATTTACACCACAGAAATCGGCAAACGCTACAAATGATTCACCGTCACTCAACTGTTTGCTCTAAATCCCAATTACTTCTCATGATTTTCTTCTATTCAACGTAGAGAGAGCAGTTCTCTTTTGGATAAGCTGTTTTTATTAACACTATTTCTAAGCATCTGTTATACAACTCTTTTCTCCAGGCCTAAGAAAATTGTTTTGAAATCATGAAATGTGTTTTGGTAGGAAACAGTATTATTAAGCTTTTAGTTTTCCCTTAAAAAGCAAATAACATTACAGATACACACATTTATGTACATAATCTATATTTTGATTTCATTTGTTCAGTATACACATGCATGTGTCTACATGTATACAGTGAAACCTCTCGTGACAGCAATCTGGTTTTCTCTCTGTAGTTTTCAGTTTAGAACACAGAAGTCTCTGGCTTGTTTCTGATTTAAATAAATGTTAGTTTCCTCAGAAAGATTATAGATGAGGGGTGGCGATGGAAGCCAGAAAACAAGAAGCAGTGACAATTATAATGTGACTATAAAGAACCTAACGTAATCTTCGGTCATTCAGAGGCACTTCAGGATTTCGCAATGCTTTCAAGCACCAATATGTTTGTCCAGTGATTGTAATGATTTTTATGGTGTGAGCCTACATCCTAAATATGGGATATTAAAGTATTCTATACACAAATGGATTTTTAACTCATTCTCCATTAAGTTCTACCAGTAGTAAGTATGCTATCAGCTGTTCTTGACTCCACAGGGAAAGTGAACTTTGGCACCTAAACACTCAATCGCTTGTGTTTTGAATTTAGCCGCCTGTCTTTTGTTTTGGACATCAATTGAGTGGATATTGAATCTGAAGAGTTACCTTATTGAAGTGATCTCCGATCACATGCCATATTCGGGACCACTGCAGTCGGATCCGATTCATGTTGTAGTAAGAGATCTCCACGATCTTCTGCAAGCTGAACATGCGGGGGTGGTGGGGGGAAGCCAGCTCGTCCATGGACACGGCACACAGCCAGCGGACAAAGTCAACTACAGGCCAGACCCAACAACACACGCGAGGCCACGTTAGTAATGGTCAGACGGTTATAACAGGAGGCTCTGCAGTTGTCACAGGTGAGTCAAATACTTACCTATCGCATTTCCATCCAGCCTGGTAGAGCCAGTAAAAATTCTAGGAAGAAAATTCCAGATATAACGAAAATTAAATTTGGAAGATGAAGGTTCAATTTCAAACACTCAGAAAAGGCAAAAAGGAAACATTTCAGGTTTGGCACTTCCACTAAAATAAATTATGAGGCATCAGAGGTATAGAACTGGTCAACGAGGTGCACTGAGAGCAGAAACGCTTATACTGGTAGGAAGAGAAAAGCAACATGAAAAGGATGGGGGAGAGTCAAGATAGGATAGTGTGGAACATGGTATTCCACAGCAGGGGGATGCAGACTGAGGACCTTTAAAAAGGTGTTCCTCCATAAGAGCAACCAAAAAACTTACAAAAATTCAACAAATTTTTCAGATCTGAACTCTGGAAATTACCAAAGGCTTGGGACAATGTTTATTCAAGAAAAATGGCTGACTCTTTTAGACAGCATATAGTTAGACCACATTTATTTTAATCCATCCTGCCAATCTCTCTTTAGATTCAAACCCGAATAGGCTGAAAGCAGAAGTATGAAAAAAATACCACATGCAAACAGTTAACAAAAAGAAAACAAGAGTAGCCGTACTGATACCAGACAATACAACACTGGAGTCATTACTAGAGACAAAGAATATTTTACAATGATAAATGATTTAATATGTGAAGAAAATCTAGTAATTGTAAATATATATGTGTTTAACAACAGAGGGGCTTCTCTGGTGGCTCAGTGGTAAAGAATCCTCCTGCAGTGCAAGAGACTTGGTTTGATCCCTGGTCTGGAAAGATCTCCTGGAGAAGGAAGTGGCAACCCACTTCAGTATTTTTGTCAGAAGAATCCTATGGACAGAGGACGATACAGTCCACGGGGTCTCGAAGAGTTGGACAGGACTTAGCAACTAACAAAAGAGCCCCAAAATCACGGGCAAAAAAGACATACTTGAAAGAGGAAAATAAAACAATTCAAACAATGTCCAGAATGAGCAGATCTACACAGGCAGGAGGTGTACTGGTGGTTACAGGAGCTGTAAAGATGTGGGGCTTCTTTATGGGGTGATGAAAAAGCTCTGAAGTCAGACGGCTGCACAACTCTGCATATACTAAAAACCACTGACTGGACGTACGTTTCAGAAGAGCAAGTCTTAGGATGTATGAATTATGTCTCAATTTGAGAAATGTAAGCACACAGAGAGGTGCTAGACAAGCTACTGTTGCCCACTCTCTGGCTGAGGCAGAGAAACAAGGAAGGAACAAACATTTTGTTCTATCAGCCCAAACCTAAGAGGAAAAGGTGGGGAAAACTCAACAAAAGTGTGTCGCAGACAGTATTTCTATCAGAGAGGAGAAAAGCAACAGGAGCAAGACGATCAAAACATGCTAACAAAGAGTTTAAAACACTAAGAAAATTGTTCTGACAGCAATACAAATGATGTCATAAATTCTATACTGCTATTACCTGAAATTATTTATATTTAATGTATATGATCATTCAATGGCAATTTTCTGGAGTTTGTTGACTTTTAAGAAAATTCCTATTTTAAGCCCTAGTATGGAAATGGCAACCCACTCCAGTGTTCTTGCTTGGGAAATCCCATGGACAGGGGAGGCTGGTGGGCTACAGTCCAGGTGGTTACAAGAGAGCTGGACACGACTCAGCAATTAAACAACAACATAATGAATACCTTCAAATGGGAATATCTGCATTTCTCTTAGAGGCTTAGGTCAAGTTTTAAGTAAACGGAAGCAACTGAAAGGCTGAGAGGAAAAGAAATGGAGACGCCAACTTGGCCAGCCCTCACTCACAGACAGGCTTTAAATGCAATACTCTTCCAAACTTGTAAAAAAGTGACTTCTAAACTAAGGAAATTCAAAACATTATAACAAGCAGAAACTTGTTTTTGACATAATTTGGTCGCAAAGTTAGTTACAATTTTATTTACTTATTGGCAGTGCTGTATGGCTTGTGGGATTCAACTGGGGATTGAACCCAGGCCCTAGGCAGGGAGGGTGTAGAGTCCTAATCACTGGGTTGCCAAGGAATTCCCCAACATGTAGTTTTTAAAAAGTTATGACAGTTCAAGATCAAAGCCCCAATGAATGTGAAGGTGACCAGCAGCTGTGGGCCACACGTGCTGCTTTGGCTCTTCCTCAGGTTGAGTGATCCGGGGTGACAACAGTCAGACAGGTTAGGGATCCCTCACACCCAGCAACTACACAGAAGGTGCCAAGGCACCGGGTGGTCCAGCTTCACTGGAGAACACATTCATTACCTGTCTACAGCCACCACCACGCTCTGAGAGCTGGTCTCGCCAACGGACTCCTGGAAGCTGGCCATCTGTCTCTTGTCTACTCCACCACTCACCAAATTTCCTGAAACACAGCGCACAAAAGCAACAGTGCTTGAAACAGTCAAGTAAAGAGAACCAAGTCTCCCGCGACATCAGCGCGCAGACAAGAGACCGTGACACTGCTTTGCAAGCGAAAAAAAACCCCTCCAATGATGGCAGAATAAAACTAACTCAGGTTTTGGCATTTCTGCATCTGGAATACGTTCTTATGCAAGTTCTCTCTCTTCCTTTACCATCCATCTCCCTGTCATAACAGTCTTCTGTATTTTTTATAGTATTAAATGTCTATGTTTAGAAAAACAAATTCAAGTTGATTGATACGAACTCAGAGCTCCTAGAACATGTAACGGTTTAAAACTGCTGAAGATCTGAGGCGTTCTCCAGGGTTTCACTTCAGTCATCCTGACGTAAACCCCGAGAAGAAGGTGCTGTTACCCTTCCCCTGTGTTCGGAGTTTGTACTTTTAGCTGAACAACTCCAACCAGTGTTTCATGGGACCAAGGAGTCTCCTCTCCGCATCAAATGACCTGGGTTTGAAACCTACTTCTGCTCCTTCCTCCACACGGCACCTCGTTCATAGCACTTCACCCCCCTGTGCCTCACTTATCTCATTTACAAAATGAGGATAATAGCCCCAATCTCACTGAGTTGTTACAAGGATTAAATGAATTAAATATACAAACTGAGTGCTTAGAATGTGCCTGGCATGTCTGCCCTTTTTTACTGTTATCGTTGTATCACTGACAAGAGAGTCTCTCAGTTCAATGTATCACCAGAAATAACCCTACTTTCATAAGGATACCTATTAATATAAGCCTCCCAAATGAACAGGGAAGACAGGTTGAATCTATTTGATATCTAAAAATACGCACACCCACTCCTTGAACACCAGGTGGCTTCCCACCCCACAACATACTTATATGCATAGAAAGAAAAGTAATGCACCCTGCTTATGTCGATAAAATTAGCATTTACTCGACAGTTTCATCACAACTGAGAGCTGAGGCAGCACTTCCACTCCGTTAACAGACATCCTGTCCGCTGGCACGTAAGAAACAGGTGATCTACGGTCCTAATGAGGCAAGGGCTTCCTGCCTGTTAACTGGTGAATCTGCAGCGGCCGGCTGGGGGGCCTGGCGCCTTACCGAGGCCAAGGCCCATGAACTCTTCTCCCGCCAGCGTGTGGCCCTTCAGGCTCCCTTCTCTCTCACGCCCGGAGCCAGACAGGTAGCGCGTCTTCACGCCGGTTCCTATCAGCTGAGCCAGCTCCAGCTGGCTGATGCACTTCAAGATCTGAGGAAAGAGGGCGTGAAGAGAGGAGTTCCCGCTTCATTGGCCGAAAAGGGCAGTGCCCCCTTAACTCAGTCATTACAGAGTTCTCTGAAACATGCAGCCTTTCAGGAGAGGATAACATCTGAGAGACTAGGCTGGCTTCCCTACTTCTGGCTAGGCAACCCCCTGAGTGTGGGTCTCGAAGACAGACCTCATTACTTTATTTTTTAAACCATTAAAAAGGGAAAGAGAAAATGAGCAAAAGAAAAACTGGTACAACAGAGAGGCGAGATGGATTCCGTTTATGCAAACTTAAATAAGCGCTCCATAAAGACAAAGCATCTGATCAGAGCGGGGGACTCCGGTCACTATGCCGTTCCCGCCCCCTCAGCCACCCCCACCTCAGATCAGCAGCACACCGGCTGTTCCTCATGCTTGAACGTGTTACTGTCGCTCCTCCCCATGGCTCACCCCTTAGACTCCCAGCTCAGACCTGTGTCCCCAGAGACCTCCCTCAGCCACCTGAGATCACACACCCTCCCCATCACCATCCCCTGGCCATGCAGTTTTCTTTTTTCTCGTAAGTACTTACTTTCTGGCATTATGTCATGTATTTGTTCTCTGTCTCTTGTGCCAACAGGGCATTAACTCTATCTTGTTCACTGCTGAATCCCCAGCACTTGGAGATTATTTTCTGGTTAACAGAATAAACGAGGGCATGCCCTGGCATGGGTGGGTGGTAGGAGAAAAGACGATCTCCCAGCCCCATGGGGTGGCTCAGGTGCTGGAGAAGCCACACCCACGCATGGTCCTCTCTCACCTGGAGCTCATCTGAATACAGAGACCGGCTTCAACTTCTACTGCAGCAAAAACTGGCTGCTTCAAACTTGAGGAGGGACGGCACATACATCTCCAGGTAAACCCTTCTTAAGGAATTTCCATGGGGACTTCTGACTACGGCTGAGTTTTGCTTTCCATGGTGACCTTATAACCCAGTCCCAGAGTATGGGACTCCACGACATCACGGAGCACTGCTGAGGATTTTCACTTAGAAAATGCCTTCCCCTTGACTAAGACAGGCACTTGAATCCACCACAGAGAGTCCACATGTCATACTATTAAATTATTACTAGTAAACTGCTAATGACCTCCCTTTTCCAGAAGCTGGGATATGTATGTAACACCTGTGGCCAAGGACTTACTGACTCCAACCTGACTTCTCAGAGTGTCTGACCATCAAATCAGTGATGGCTCTTTTTGGCTGATTCATTAACATCTCCAGATGCCGCTGTACGCTTGGCAACTGGCAGGGGCCCCACATTAACATATCTCTTAGTTAAAAGAAAAAGAAAGTTCTAGGGGAGACAGCAGCTATCTACTGATTCATTAGGGTACACTGATTCCTCAGGAAACAGGAAATAATTTATTAATAAAGCACATAACTGAAAACAATGACAACCTACCCCTCCCATGTTTACTAATATGGAATACTTCCGAGTGGTGACAGAGAAAGGAACAATGGGGTGAAAAACGACCAAGGTATGTGCCGCGATGATGATGGTGACTAACAGCTAAGAGCTACTAAGCTCTCGTACGTGCTAAGTCACTTCAGTCATGACTGACTCTCTGTGACCCTATGGACTGTAGCCCACCAGGCTCCTCTGTCCATGGGCTTCTCCAGTCAAGAATACTGGACTGGGCGGCCATTTCCTTCTCTTCTTGCCAAATTCAGTTCTAATCCATTTTCCACATGTTAATTCCTTTCCTTCTCACAACAACCCTCTGAAGGTTGCACAGAGGAGGAAGATGAGGCTCAAACACTAAGTAACTTGCCATGTCACACAGGCAGAGAGGCGGACACCCCGACCAGCTGTCTAGCCCCGGGCCCTCCCCCTGAACTGTGTGATCCCTGTGGCGGCAGGAGGCTGCCAGCAATTTCCTTTCCAGCTCATCACAGCCCCACCACTCTCTACACCCAAGCCTCTATTCTTAGTTTTCCCTCTAAAACAAAAAGTAATACCTTCAGGCGGTAGAGAAATTAGAAAGTACAACTGGGTCATAAGGCAGTTCTATTGCCAGTTTTTTAAAGCAATCCCACTGCTGGGCATACACACTGAGGAAACCAGAAGGGAAAGAGACACGTGTACCCCAATGTTCATCGCAGCACTGTTTATAATAGCCAGGACATGGAAGCAACCTAGATGTCCATCAACAGATGAATGGATAAGAAAGCTGTGGTACATATACACAATGGAGTATTACTCAGCCATTGAAGAGAATACATTTGAATCAGTTCTAATGAGGTGGATGAAACTGGAGCCTATTATACAGAGTGAAGTAAGCCAGAAAGAAAAACACCAGTACAGTATACTAACGCATATATATGGAATTTAGAAAGATAGTAACAATAACCCTGTATACGAGACAGCAAAAGAGACACTGATGTATAGAACAGTCTTTTGGACTCTGTGGGAGAGGGAGAGGGTGGGATGATTTGGGAGAATGGCATTGAAATACGTATAATATCATATATGGAACAAGTCGCCAGTCCAGGTTCAATGCACGATACTGGATGCTTGGGGCTGGTGCACTGGGACGACCCAGAGGGATGTTATGGGGAGGGAGGAGAGAGGAGGGTTCAGGATGGGGAACACATGTATACCTGTGGCGGATTCATTTTGATATTTGGCAAAACCAATACAATATTGTAAAGTTTAAAAATAAAATAAAATTAAAAAAAAAAAGAAAATACAACTGAAGGAAAAAGAGAAAATAAATCCATAATTCTATCACACAGAGAGGATGCTAACATGCTCGTTTATCTTTTCTAGTCTCATTTTCTGTGTATGCCTGGCATGAAGGGTGATGCCGCACCATGCTTATACAGTGATTTTTTAATTTAATACATTGTGATCAAAGTATTAAAGACCATCTTCAGTAGCATCTTTATCGGTTTTTCTCTGAAGTTTCTTTACAGAAAGAGACTTCTCTCTATATGTTTCCTTCTCTCCCTCACCCCTCTACTATTTTTCTTCCGATTTATTTGTTGAAGAACCTGGTCATTTGCTGAGAGTCTGACGTATCCCACAGTTCGCAGGCTGTGTTCTCACGATGCCACTTACCGCGCTCCTCTATCCCCTACATTTCCTTCAAATAAGCAGTGGAGGCTTGAACTGACTCAGGCTGGAGTTTTAGGCAAAAACATTTCTTAAGTGGCATCGTGTGCATCCATCAGGGAACATGTAATGCTGGCTGTCTCTCCTTTCAGAAACATTATCTTTTTTTCTTTTAAATATTTTTTTCTGATGTGGACGGTTTTTAAAGTCTTTATTGAATTGTCACAATATTGCTTCTGCTTTATATTTTGTTTTTTGGCCAAGAGGCACGTGGGATCTTGGCTCCCTGAGCACGGGTCAAACCTGCACCCCCTGCATTGGAAGGCAAAGCCCTAGCCACTGGATGCCAGGGCAGTCCCCTGAGCAACTTCATTTTAAATGTCCATATAACCTAAGGAGTGGTACTGCTGCTGCTGCTGCTAAGTTGCTTCAGTCGTGTCCGACTCTGTGGGACCCCACAGACAGAAGCCCACCAGGCTCCCCCGTCCCTGGGATTCTCCAGGCAAGAACACTGGAGTGGGTTGCCATTTCCTTCTCCAATGCAGGGAAGTGAAAAGTGAAAGTGAAGTTGCTCAGTCGTGCCCGACTCATAGCGACCCCATGGACTGCAGCCCACCAGGCTCCTCCATCCATGGGATTTTCCAGGCAGGAGTACTGGAGTGGGGTGCCACTGCCTTCTCTGAAGGAGTGGTACACCACACTTTGTTTTTTAAAGATCAGTCTCTCATTGATGGGACAATCTAGGCTGTCCTTCATCTAATCTCTCCCTAGAACAACTAAAATTTCGATGCATGACCTTTCAAACACCTGTCTGGACACATGGGTAATTATTTCCTTAGGTGAAACTCTTAGAACATGGTTTAAAAAAAGAAGTGAACCTGTTGGCAATCTTCATGGCTCACGTTAGATGCTGACCACGTCCTTTTTGCTACATGTGGGAGAGAAACTGGGCTTTGGACTTCGTTTTAAATCCACTCCCTGCAGTAAGAGCTCTCAGGAGGGGTGCAAGGCCTTGTGGGAAGAAGGCGGCTACGACAGAGGTCTGCTCCGCATGGACACTGGCGATGGGGTTGGGGGCACTTGGTGAGGTGGCGGACCTGAGGCGTTTCCCTCGCTGCAGCCCCAGGGAGGCTGACTTTCTGATACATGAGGGACACAGGGAGTAAGACAAAACCGAGAGTTAAAGCGAGGCTTGACTGCAGAGAAACAGAGTTGACCCAAGAGAGACGGACTCTGAACAGAAGGAAAGCCAGGGCTCATCCTCACTGAGAAAAGGCAACCATGGGGCTTTCAGAGACGCTCACCTCGTGCCAGGAATTCCCGAGGTAGTTGCCGTCAGTGTGAGCCACGGTGATGAGCGTCTTTATGGTGTCAATGTTCTTCTGCTTCATCTCCGTGATGCTGGAGCTGGCCGTCAGCAGGGAGAAGCGCGCAAGGGCCTGGACATAGGCATCTCGTTCCAGCTGCAAGGGAGGCAGAGAGGTGACGCTGAGATCCTGGCCTGGGTGAGATGGGTCTCGCATCGAAGGGACTGAGCACTGGTTTCTCTGCTGCCTCCCGCACACGTGGGGACAGGTTGTACGCACATTAACACACCCGAGCCACACCAGGTACTCCATGCCTCTGTCCTCCCGCTACCCAAATACCTCATCGCACGTTTGAGGACTAGCCTCTCCTCTGCCACTGACCTCCCTTCTGAAAGAGCGGCGGAGCACTCTGCTGAATGCTAAGGCTGTCAGGTAAACACTGATTTCCACAACAGTCCTGCAGGTTGGTCTATTATCTCAAGTTTGCAAATGAGGAAATAAAGGGTGACTCAGGGAGGAGGTGGCTAGACCAACGTTAGGCTAGAGAAGCAGCAGAGGTGAGGTGTGAAACCCAGACTGTCTGCAGTTCAAGCCTGGGGTCTTAGTACAAAAGAAAATGTCTATCTGTAAGATACATGGGAACAGAAGACTGAGGTTTTCCAAATAGAGGGGTACAAACTCTTAGTGATTTAGGATATATGAAACTGACAACTTCCTGAGTTCATAAGAGTTTAGAATTGTATTTTGCTTATTTGCTTGAATTTTTCAAGACCCAAAAGATTTACAGACACATTCAGTTTCCACTGAACTACTTATTTCCCCCAGAGAAGACTGGAAATAAGGGAAATTAAAATAATAAGCTGGTTTTAAAAGGAAAACACTATTTCCAGCACCAGGCACCTAGCCAGATGGATAGGAAGGCTGTTTTGTCAAGTCCAATTGAGTAGCCTGGACACCCACCTACCTTCAAAAATGGTTTTTAATCCAAATTGCCAATTCTTCCCCCAGTCAGGCTGTTGCCAGCACAAATCTGTCGTCTTCCTCTCAGTGGGCATGAGTAAGGTGTCTGCTGAGAAGTTTTCAGCTAATTGGAAATATCTGATCGTTTCTAAATTTTGCCAAATCCTGAAGAACACAGCCCACCAGTTTCTCTGGAGCTGTGAGAACGTACACCCACCTGCATTCCAAAGATGCAGGCAATCCGGATCGCACACCGGATGCCTTCCAAGCACAGCGAGGCCACCTCAGTGTCGTCACAGTTCTGCAGTCCGATGCTGTAGGCTGCCAACAGCGGCGTCCACACCAGCTACCAAGGGAGGAAGGTTTGGAAAACGTCTGGAATCTCAGTGTGGAAGAGCACTTAGAGGCCACACTGTTAGTTACAAGCACAGCCAGGATGTCAAGTTCACAGCTATTCTGATTCATTCACAACACAAAATAAAAATTCCTCCTAAACCAGGGTCAGAGTCATCACTACAGCATGCCATTTACTAAACGCACAGTTCTAAAGGAAGGCTGGCACGTACGTGGCTACTGGGCCACCACCACGTCTACTGTACTCACGGCAGACAGCATGAGTCCATCAGAGACCCCACTCCCTGCTTAGTCTAATCGGGGCTGGAGAATCCTTTACACGGTGCACAGGCACCTATTGCCAATCAGAGGTTGGCATGCAAAGTAAAATCTATAAGCAACTTAGGTTCTATCAACTTAGCTTATTGAAAGCTTCCTAATTCAGATTACTTAAGAGTTTACTTTTCCTCCAACCTTCTTGTGAATTCCCTGAAAATAAAAGCACACAAATATCTAGAAGTGATCAACAGGATATCAGCAGTTACTTTAAAAACTTAAGAGAAAACGTGAGTGCTATATATTTAGAACATGTACCTTTTCTAGACATTTAAAAAACAGAGAACTTAGGATATTGTTTCTTTGTTTTTTTGGCTGCACCAACTGGCAAGTGGGGTCTCAGCTCCCCCACTGGGGACTGAACCTGTGCCCCCTGCAGTGGCAGCATGGAGCCTCCATCTCTGGACCACCAGGGAAGTCCCAAGGATATGGCTTTTATTCTACCTCATGTCTTCTTATAGGCTAACCCTGAGGCCACTGAGATGAGATATCACAATAAAGCTGTCTCTTTTGCTGAATAATTCATTCATTCAATCCCCCCAGCAGCCCTGCAGGACCCATTTCACAGATGATGAACAGAGAGAGGCTGAATAACCTGATCCCAGTTCCAGAGCAACAAAGTGGCAAAGGCAGGGCTTAAACTAGATGCTCTGACTGTTGAGCCTGTGCTGACGTATCCCCAGCAACACCACGGGGCTTCCAGGAAGGACTCGCTGTAGTTACTAGTCAGAAAGAAACACCAGATGTGGCCTTTCCCCTCCCCAATCTCTTCACCATTATAAACTCGCTGGTGAGCTTCTGGCTGATCAACTCTAGAATCAGGTTCAGCCGTGTCTTAACTTCTCTGTATACTCACTTTGAACATTGGCCGGACATGGTCCAAGTGAGTGGCACTCGTAAATGGGGCTTTGGCATGGCTCACGGCCTCCATCAGAGCTTTGGCTGTTTTCGCCATTTGCTCCATTTCCAAGTTGTACAGTAGCCGTCGCTGCTTTTCACTAGCGACACCTACAAAGAAATAAGAGTAACAGCAGCTAATACTCGCCGAGTGCTTGCTATGTGCCGGGCTCTGTTTCAAAAGATTTACAACAATTAATTCACAAATCCTCCTCACGAGGACCACTTCCTGAGTCTGTATCAAGTATTACTGCCATTTCACTGGTGGGAAATGAGGCCCAGAAACAGTAAGTAACTTGCCCAGGGCCACAGAGCTAACAGGCAGTAGAGCTGGGACCTGAATTCAGACGTGTGGCTACAGAGCCTGTGCTGTAAATTGGACACGCTGCTGCCTCACCAATGAGACTGACAGCCTCGCAGGGGTCTTAAGTAGGAGAATTCTAATCAGGGTTGATGCAATCACCCCTGGTATTACAGCAAAGTTTTAAGAAACATTTTTTGGGAGTAATTTAGCTCTCAGATTATTTTAAATTGCCTCTTGTAACTAATTACAAATCTAGTAAGAAGTTAAGTGATACTGTGAGAGTGTCAACGTAATCATAATAACTAATTTAATCACATTTCTTATTCAGATAGCGAGATATGCAAATGAAATCTGTCACCAGGGAACTTAATCATGCATTCTGATACACCTGAACATTGGGACTGAGAAATAATTTGCCATTAGACCTTACTCTGCTTAGTAGATTTGGTGGCAATTGTGTGTTCTTTTGTTTCTTTCATCGCAATTTTCTTGCCTTCTATCTCTTCATAGATGCTTGAGAGATACTCTTCAGGTAGATCTTTACTATCATTGATACCCCGGTTCATTTTAATATACTGCTCTTTTGTCATTTTATTTTTTACCTGAAATTTAAAAAAAATGAAGAATCCACTTAGGAGACATCCAGTGGCCCAAATAGTTATTTATTTAGCTACTGTAGTATTTAAGTCATTAAAATATGTTACCTGAGGGCTGTGCAAGTCTGTAGTTAGCATAATAATTGAATATGCTAGGACATACGCAGTGTCAGCACTAGCAAACAGAGTTTGCCTAAAAAACAAAAAAGATTTCAGATGTGAGAACACGGACAGAGACAAGGCTGGACGGCGGCAACAGGGCTCAGGGAGACACGCTTCGTGCAAAGCAGGCCGAGTGCTCCCCAGATGCTTTCATCGCCACTTAATGATAACTAATGACCCAGAGTCTAGAAAAACTTAGTTTAGAAAAAATAAGTAAATAATAAATTAATTAAATTTAAAAACAAACAAAAAAAGACCAGAAGAGATGTGAACCAAAGAAAAGAAACTCACTTTTTTATATGCTACAATGTTTCATATTACTAAAGCAACGCTGCTGCTGCTGCTGCTGCTAAGTCGCTTCAGCTGTGTCTGACTCTGTGGGACCCCACAGACGGAAGCCCACCAAGCTCCCCCGTCCCTGGGATTCTCCAGGCAAGAACACTGGAGTGGGTTGCCATTTCCTTCTCCAATGCAGGGAAGTGAAAAGTGAAAGTGAAGTCGCTCAGTTATGCCCGACTCGTAGAGACCACATGGATCGCAGCCTACCAGGCTCCTCTGTCCATGGGATTTTCCAGGCAAGAGTACTGGAGTGGGGTGCCACTGCCTTCTCTGAAGGAGTGGTACACCACACTTTGTTTTTTAAAGATCAGTCTCTCATTGATGGGACAATCTAGGCTGTCCTTCATCTAATCTCTCCCTAGAACAACTAAAATTTCGATGCATGACCTTTCAAACACCTATTTGGACACATGGGTAATTATTTCCTTAGATGAAACTCTTAGAACATGGTTTAGTTAAAAAAAAAAAAGTACTGGAGTGGGGTGCCATTGCCTTCTCTTCTAGATCTTAATTCTCCCAAAAGCTAAAAAGAAATAGTTAATATGAGATGACAGAGAGGCTAATTATCACCACCATGGCAACCCTGTTATGTTAGTCATTTAGTTGTGTCTGACTCTTTGTGACCCCATGGACAGCCTGCCAGGCTCCTCTGTCCTTGGAATTTTTCAGGCAAGACTACTGGAGAGGGTAACCATTCCCTTCTCCATGGGATCTTCCCCACCCAGGGATCGAACCTGGGTCTCCTAATTGCAGGCAAATTCTTTGCCATCTAAGCCATCAGGGAAGCCATAATACAATATATAAATGTATCAAATGTTGTAGACATTAAAGAATAGGCGCTCTTGCATGAGATAATCCCTCAGCACAGTGCCTGCTGGTGCAGAGTGAACAGAAACCTTAGTGGCTGGGCACAGATTTAAAAAGATTAAACCGAACCCCCAACCACAGGAAGACTGATGCTCTGAGGACGGCAAAAACATGGTGGAAGAGACTTAAACACGGTGCTCACCCCTGGTTGCACTCTATGTATCTTGCAGCAAACTTCTCCATTAGCCGATCAATCTTCTGAGCTTCTCCAGGTAGGCGGAAACCTTCTAGAAATGTCCGCAGGGCTGAGACAAACTCTTTTTCACAGAAGTCGAGTTGGTCCACATAGGCATACATCACCTCCTTGTTGAACTTCATGCTTTCCCCCAGAAAATCACCTACTTGGGTCTGAAACATACACACTCACTCACAACTAAAAACTGTCAAATATGAACACCCAGAGAAAGACACTTCAGTTAAACAAGGCAGGAATACTGTCCCGGCTCTCAATACCTAGGATGGGCTGGGCCGCTAGAAAAGCTGGGTCACTCCCTAAGCCTGGCCAACCGCCAAACCACCCCAGGTTCAGCTGGCCCTGCCATGAAGAAAGGCACTGAAAAATGGAGGAATGATAAGACACACTCAACAGGGAGTTGAGCTGCAGATGAGCACCCGAAAGAACAATTTCTGGCAGTCAAGGGACACTTAGCTCCTACAACGTCTCCCCAAATAAACAACCACCTGTCAGAAGGCTGGTTTATTCCCTGTAAAGAACTTCTTGCAACACTAGCCCAAGGGATAAACAGGACTACCATAAACAGGAGTGCAGACAATGGCACTGCACTCAGGGGTCAGCCAGTCTCTAGGTGAAAGGCAGTAAGGTCTCAGAGCCACACAGAAGAACCCACAAGTATGTGCCCAGCTCCCCATCTTACAGAATCCAGACGCTCCTCCTGGTGCAGGAATTGGGCAATGTCTTCCACCGATGTTCCCAGCATGCCCTGCTCCTGGAGATATTGGATCCCTCTCTTGGGTTTCTTGTTAAATCTGTTTCAAGAGACGGGACACAGATTGCTGATTCCAAACTCCGGGCGATGGAAATAGCTGGCTTTTGAGGCAAATTACAGTAACACCATGAACAAGTCATCCCATATCAGCTCGGAAAGTCTTGTGTGTCCTGGTAGCTTTTCTCAATTCCACCTTTAATTTCTGACCTAGCTCTAACAGACTCTGCTGGTTGTCACCCAAAAGCCATTTTCTTCTTCTCCAACACTAATAAGACCTAGTTGTTTAGCTGGGCACACAACTATCTGGGATAAAAAACACACTTCCCTGCCTCCCTTAGACAAAGTGTGGCAATGTGATAAAGTTCTGGCCGGTGAGAGATGAGAACTGGTGTGGGTACTTCTAGGAAGAATCCTGAAACAAAGCTGACCTGGCTGAGGGGGGCAGGGGATATACGTCTTTTGCTTTTCCCCCTTCTTCCCCACAATACATGTGTGATGACCAGAGCTCCAGCAGTCATCTTAAACCATGAGGCAACGGTGAAAACGAAAATTGTATTCAGGATGGTGAAGCAGAAAGATAAAAGAAGCCGGATTTCTGACATCCATAGTGCCACTGTAACAGTGTAGACTCTGTACTCTGGGATTTCCTTCAACGGCACTTGAGTAGTTACTTCTGTAATTCCTGTTAAAGGCAGGCAAATATAACCACTATATAAATTCAACTTGTTATTCACCACGCCATGCACTGGGACTGAAAGAAGCACAGAAACACAAACTGTGGCAAAAGCTGTGAAGAAAGGCTGTGCGGGGACAGAGGTGACCTTGGACCTGTCCAGAGAGTGCGGTTACTGGGGGCCTCCTTGAGGAAGAGATGCTTTGTCAAGCCTGAAGGTTGAAAAAGACCCAAGAATATTCCAAGCAGAAGGTGCAAAGGTGCCAAATGCTTGAGATGTTCAAGGGACTGAAACTCATATAAGATCCAGGACTACTGGAAGAGATCAGAGAGGGAGGCTGGAGGCTGGATAGGGCTGTGGGGAGGAAATGGGAAACCTGGAGTGAGTGTAGGCAGGGGAGTGGTAAGACTGATGTGAGTTTTTAAAAGATTCCTTTAGCTGCTGTAGGAGAATACACTGAGGGGATGCAAGGGATGGTGAGAATAGAAATAATCACACTGGGGCTTGGCTAAAAATTCCGTTTGGGTTTTTCCATCAGATGTTACAGAAAAATGCATGTGAACTTTTAGGCCAATCCAATAAATGAGTACTGTAACATCAATTTTTAAAATGAATTGAGTTTACAAAATTGACTTACCATTCAAAAGTTGGACAGCATGTGAGAATGTATGCATTTCTGTGTATGAAAGATGAAAGAAATCATGTTTACTCATGATTCTATAATGATGATGTGATTATATGGGAGAAGGTCCTTATTTTTCAGCCATGTAGAGCTTAAGTAATGTGATGGCTACAAATTACTTTCAAATGGTTCAGAAAAAAAAAAAAAAGTAGATAACACAAATATGGCAAAAATTAAGTTTTTTGTATGCTGAAGTACAATAGTTACCAATGGCAAGTTCCTCTAGGTAGTAATTTTATGAGTGATTTTAACATTCTTGCTTTATACTTTTCTGCATTTTCTAAACTAGTTAAATTTTTTAAATTAGGAAGAAAGGAAAAAAAGACCAGGCATCAACCACACAAAGCTATTAGATTTCTCTCTTACACACTCACACGTGCACTCAGCGCGACTTGATCGGGCCTGACCATAAGCGCCAGCCCCGGTCATCTGTAACAGGCGTTTCATCTTCAGGAGTCAAAGCCAGGTTCCCAAGAGACTCAGCCAGCCAACAGCCACACTCACAGCTCGATGCCGTGTTCAATCATCTCCTTCTGTTGCTTGATGACCTCAAACTGCTCCGGGTCGTCCTGGACGGTTGTCTGCGTTCCCGAGGACACGGTGGACTCCATGGACGTCACGCTGCTCCGCCTCGCCAGGTCCCCCATCTCCTGGTCCACGGGCCGCTCCTGACCTGCGACGACGTAAAAGCAAAGGCAACCAAGTGAGCAGATGGGACGCAGGTGAGGCTGAGCTGAGGTCTGGCTGTACGGTGCCCTTTCCCAGGCCTGTAACAATAAGCTTTGTACTGTAAGGTTCATGAAAACCTCAATATCGCGGTTACTTTACTTAACAACTTGCTTGTGGAAAATAAGCTAACCCTAAAATTCACGTGAAAGAATAAAAGTGCAAGATGCACAAGACACAGAGCCTGTCCTCGCAGGCCCTGGAACTCACTGCAGAACTCTAGGCATCTGAAAAGCACGGGATTGGCGGAGGAACAGACAAATCAACAGAACAGCAAATTCAGAAACACACAGGGAGGTGTGCTACACCATCAAGGTGGTACTTCAAATCAGTGAGGGGAAAAAAGACTACTAAAAAAAGTTGTAATAAATGGTTTTCTGGAAAAATGAAGTTACAGCACAATTCACACTATCTCCACCCAACCCCCACCCAAGTTTCAGATGGATTAAAAAGCAGAACCTTTAAAACACTTCAGGTATTTCCCAAACTAAAGTATTTTGCTAATTCTAAGACAAGTATGGGCAACCCACTCTGGTACTTTTGCCTGGAAAATCCCATGGACGGAGGAGTCTGGTAGGCTGCAGTCCATGGCGTCGCTAAGAGTTGGACACAACTGAGCGACTTCACTTTCACTTTTCACTTTCATGCATTGGAGAAGGAAATGGCAACCCACTCCAGTGTTCTTGCCTGAAGAATCTCAGGGACGGGGGAGCCGGATGGGCTGCCGTCTATGGGGTCACACAGAGTTGGACACGACTGAACTGACTTAGCAGCAACTTAGCAAGACAACTGTATCAGGATAGCTTTTTCCAAAAGTTGTGGGCAGCCTATTGTGATTGGCAGATGGTGGCGGGTGGGAGGTGTGTGTGTGTGCACTGGGGGGTCTCTCACCCAGGCTGGTCTGATGATTGGGATTCACATACAGGTCTTTGCTCCACTCCACCATGCACTTGAGGATGGACACGAGGCACTCCAGGCCTTTCTTCCTGAGACTGAGCTCCTAAAGGACAAAGGTGACAAGTACAGAGACTCGGCAGATAAACTAAGTGCAGACGTCTGGAGGGCTCTGGGAATCCTGTGACAATACAAGATAATTACTGACGTTTAGAGTTACTGACCCAAGAAGAGGGAACCCGTGACGTAAACATTGAGGGCTCACTGCAAAAACCATGATCGTCTTTAAAGGTGTTCATTACAAACTCCCTATCTGCAAAAATATGGGATGTGTACTTTACTAAAGTGAAGAGTATTATTTGGATTTTTAAAGTGAAATTCTCATTCATTGCTTATATAAATTAACAAAACAAAAAACAACCAACCAAACATTTAAAACACATTTTTTTAAAAAAAAAAGGGAGAGTCTTAACTAGTGACCCTGAAAAAAGAGAAAAGAATCTTATGCAGCAGATAAATGACCGTGGACACCATCATCCCCTGAACACACACAAAAGCATTCCATCTTAAGGCTTACTCTGCAGGTAAATACTTTTTTTTTTTTTAAGTAGCACTTCTCGGGACTTCCCTGGTGCGCCAGTGGCTAAGACTCCATGCTCCCAGTGCAGGGGACCTGGGTTCGATCCCTGGTCAGGGAACTAGATCCCACATGCCACAACTAAAGAGTCTGCATGCTGCAAGTAAAGACCTGGTGCAAATAGATAAATAAATATTAAAAAAAAAAAAAAAAAAGTAGCACTTCTCAACTAAAAAGCTGAATGTGAATGTGAGTTGCAGGTCATCTTTTAAAAACTGCAAACATTTTAGACTCAAAATAGCATCTAAGATGGTTTGGCTCTCCCTGGGCCATCTAATGACAACTTTAGACCTTTGTTGAAGAAACATGCCCCCATACACCAAAACTCTACGTGTAATTACAGGTGGCTCACAGACCTTTCAACCAATTTCTTCAGAGACCTCAGGTTAAGAACCCTATCGTCTTTGTAGGGAGGGAATCTAGTAAGAAGCAATCTCCTTTGCCTTTACTCTAGCCTGGGATCTTGTGTTCACACGATCTAAGAAAAGGTGACAGAGTGAACACGCTTCCTACAGGTCTCAGCTCAAGTCTCACTTTCTGAGGGAGATGACCCTGACGGCCCCACCCTCACCTCCAACACCCCTTCTCTAGCGTCCCTGCTTTATTCTTCCTGCAGCTGGCTTCTTCACTGCCTGCTTTTAAGTGTCAGGACCACAGCAATTGTGCACCTGGATGTGCCTGTCTGTGTTCTGTTCACTGCTGTGTCCCCAGCACCAAGGACAGTGCCTGGCACACGGTGGCTCGACAAATGTTTACTGAAATGAATGAACTGTGAACATAAATGTTCTCAGTGGTTTTACCTGCAGAGGTGTCATTCCCAGCTCGTGTCCACTTCTTCCCTGAGCGATTTTCGATAAATCGTTTACGAGGCGCTCAAAAATGTTAGCAGCATTTAAATCACAGTCGTAGTTGACGTAGATGTCTACAACACACTGGGCATCTTGGAAAATAACACACGGATGTTAGAGATTCTTAGTGAACACAGAGAACACGTGTGTTTCCTTATTAAACGAGAGTCCTTGGTCAAACAAAGTTTTCCCAGTGAATTAGTAACTCAGGCTGGACACGCCTCACTCAGGAAGTGTGTGACGGAAGGACTAGAAATGCAGGAGGCTCTCCTCCTAGGCCTGCCCTGGCACTCACTGAAATCTCAGGCTGCTCACTCAAACTCTCACAGCTTACTTTCCTCGTCAAAAAGGGAGAACAACTGCCTCATCCAACTCTTAAAGCCGTATAACTCTGATGAGGTTACTGTGATGACAAAGATGCTCAGTTTATTGTCACACAATTGGGTGGTGTAAAGGGAAATGCAAATTTACTTTAGCACCCAATCAGGAGTTAGGACACTCATACCTGGGACTCTCTGACTTATAAACCATGTTCAGCTTGTAGACACAGTGACAAGTGTCCTAGTTTTTCAGGATTAGGAGGTTTCCCAGGACATGAGATTTGCTGTGCTATAGTCAGAAAGTCCCGGGCAAAACAGTCTGGTCATTAGGTGAGTAGCAGCCTTTAAGGGAATGATTTCCTCAGCACTTCATTACAACGTTAAAAGGAGGGGATCAAGATCTTCATCTGGACTGTGGAGAATGAAAGCCTCAGAAGTGTTTCTGGGTAAGTCAAAAGGATGAGCCCCACTCTGGGAGAAAGTACCTGCGCAGATCCTTGTCAGGGTCTGAATGACCATCCACCTGTGCTCGAAAGAGCTTGTTGACGTTTCTAAAATGTTCAGGAAAATCTCTTTGAAAAAGACCTATATGACAAGAAGAAGATAAAGGAGGACAGTAATTAATAGCTTAAATTAGGGCTCAAAACCCCTGAAGCCTTTACGAGCAGGCTGAGTCTATGAGTAAAGCAGGGAGGGAGGCCAGGGGTGTGTGTGTGTGTGTGTGTGTGTGTGTGTGTGTGTAGGTGTGTCTGTGTCTGTGTATGTCTGTGTTTAGGTGGCTGCTGTGTGTGTGTGTGCAGGTGGCTGCCCAGCACAGGAGCCTGGGTGTGTGTGGGAGAGTGAGGAGGGCAGGACCACAGTGAATACAGCCCCATCAGAGTACACAGTTGCTCCAGAGAAAAAGCCAAGAATTGCCACGTGGAAAGGCAGAATTGGAGTTGTGGGGTTTTGAGAGGAAATGAGAAATATGGATTTATATGGAAAATCGCATTTACCGATTTTTAAAAAAATGTATATTTCTTTGGCTACTTCAAGTCTTACTTAGTTGTGGCACTTGGGATCTTTCGTTGCAGCATTCGAACTCCTAGTTACGGCACATGGGATCTAGTTCCCTGACCAGGGATGGAACCCAGGCCCCCTGCATTGGGAGCTCAGAGTCTTAGCCACTGAATCACCAGGGAAGTCCCTGACTTCTCAGTCTGGATACTAATTCAAGTTATTTCAAACAATTTATAGGCTAAACAAACATGTCTGGGGGACTGAGCCCAACAAAAGACTACACAATTTAAACCTTTGGTTAAAATGAAAGGTATACAAGATTTGGGGCTTCCCAGGTCGTGCAGTGGTAAAGAATCTGCCTGTCAATGCAAGAAATGTGGGTTTGATCACTGGGTTGGGCAGTTCCTCTGGAGAAGGAAAATGGCAACCCACTCCAGTATTCTTGCCTGGAAAATTCCATGGAAAAATGAGCCTGGCGGGCTACAGTCCATGGGGTCATGAAGAGTCAGACACGACTGAGTAAGCACACATATACAAGATTTGGGGGCAGTAACTTTTTATGAAAAGGAATTCTCTTGCTCAAAAAGTTCTTAGGGGTGCCAGCACGTAGACTGTGTAACTCCCACCAATATTTAATACATCATATAAAAGCGTCATCAAACTTCAAAACAAACCCCAAAACAGTCAATTGGAGTCCATACCTCTATTTGCATCTTCAGATGCATTTTAAAGTTTGAAAGAAGAGTGAGAAAAATAGCGAGAGAGAGCTCAAAGACATCAGGCACTGAGGAGACGCCGTTCTTGGACAACGCCACGCAGAGGTACTGCTTGATTGCGGTGATGAACATCTCATGAGTCCTGAAGACCGGGCCGGCGTTCTGCAACACGGACAGGAGGAGCTGCAGGGAGACCACCTTGGAACGCAGCTCGTGGGACCTGGCAGAGGAGACAGAGAACAAGGGTAGCGCTGAGAGGTAACATTTCAGAAAGGATGTTTAAGAAGGTCTCACTCCTCTATCAGTGAGAGGATTTTCTGAGAAGCCGGGGACTCAAGAATCAGCAACAGCACCTAAAATGTCAAGAGAGGGAGGGCAGCTGGCATGAGGCGGGTTCTCAGAACCCGCAGGCCCTGGGAGAACAAGAGCTGCCAACTGTTGTCTCTTTCTCCCACTCATAAAGCAGAAAATACAGCAGGAGCAAAATAAGTACAAACCGATTCTGGAAAGCTGGTTCTGCAACGAATCTAACAGAACCAATTACTTCACATCCATCATGTGAGACTGAACTGTCTGTCCTGCTCTGTGTTTAGAGACAACGAGAACAGGGCTCTTCATCTACCTGCCTCAGGCTCCCATCCCTGCCCACGGGATGGAAAGAAAGGGAAACCTTCCTGAGTCTTTTCCCTAATGGTCATCATATTCTCAACAGAAGAGGACTGTAATTAGCAACCAGTAATAACGACAATAACAGTGACTATAAACTATCGTGAACTACTGGGCCCTGTGCTCGGGATGTCAATTCTATCATTTCAGGTAAACGATCCTGTGAGTTGATTTTCCATATTCCCATTTTCCAGATGAGGTTCAGTAGCTCCTACGGGCATGAAGTTGGTCTCATGTGAGCCAGCAGCTCCCCATGGCTCCAAAACTTCTGCTTTGACACCCCACAGCACCATCTTCCTTGTGGTATATCCTTCACTCTAAAGGTCTGGCTTCTCTGGGTTGAATCTGGGGCATAAATCTGTACCCATGAAAACAGAAGTTTCCATTCAAGGCAAGAAACTGAGGTTCTCTATGCATCCAGGTGGGGGACTCTGACCTTCAGATGATTAAATTCATCAGTCAGGAGAAAGAGGGTGAATATTCAACTGAACGATTGTTTTTTAGTATATAAACCAAGGAAAGAAAAATTGGGCCCAATAATCTTGGTTCGTGGGCACATAATCTATGATGAGAGGACTGTGGGACCTTCATGAGCCTGAAATCATGGTAAAACAGTCCTGTAAATTCCTGCATTTACACCAACCAGGGGACAAGGCAGTGGGGTTTCTTGGAGCCCCTAAGATCCTCCTGGATCATTAGGATTATAGACGGCCAAGAACTGCTGTCAGCTCACTTTGGATCTGGGGGGCCTTCGCCAAGGGGTTTCATGGACAGCTTGCACAGGGAGCGAAACACCAGGAAGGCATCCTTCTGCAGAATGTGGGAGAACCTGGCGGCCACTGGATGTCCTTGAGCATCCGACTCCTAAGATCAGAACAAAGATGAGAAAAATCAAAGGGTCCAAACAAAAGGATGACTCTTTTCAAAAATAAGAAATGTAATTATCTCATGAAAATGTAAATTATTTACTCATTGGGGGAGGTGAAGGATGTGGGGGAGGAAACAATATGTCAAAACAGGAGCTTCTGGGGGAGTTGTCACAGCAATTCTAAAACTTCCAAGTCCTTCAGAAAGTGGGTGTGAGTGGTTTAAAATGATAAATGAGCAAAGGTTAAATCATAAAAAACCAAAAACGAATATAGATAATTTTATTAGTTTGGGTAAAAAAGATATTTCTAAGAATACTGTTGGGATTCGCAGGTGACTCAGTAATAAAGAACCTGCCTGCCACTGCAGGAGATCTGGATTCCATCCTTGGGTCAGGAAGATCCCCTGGAGAAGGAAATGGCAATCCACTCCAGTATTCTTGTCTGTGAAATCGCAGGGACAGAGGAGCCTGGCGGGCTACAGTCCATGGGGTCACAAAAGAAAAAGATCTATCTACAAGGATATTCACTGTAGAACTGTCTCCTGTGATTAAACTGAAATAATCCAAAAACCTAATAGGGAACTGGTTAAACAGATTATGGTAATCCATGACAGAATTTCACATGGCCATTAAAAAATTAGTACTACTGATGTGAAAAGATGTCCATAAAAGTGTTGAGGGAACAAAGCAAGTTGCAGTCTAATATGTGACACAGATACCGTGTGTGAATTTATACACATCCCTATATACACGCATTCATTAAAAACAATTTTTTTTATTGGAGTATAGTTGCTTTACAGGGTTGTGTTAGCTTCTACTGTACAGCCAAGTGGCTCAGCTATACGTATACATACATCCCTTCTTTCCTGGATTTCCTCTCCATTTAGGTCCCCACAGAGCACCGTGCTATACAGCAGGTTCTCACTGTTGTCTAATTTTATACATGTATCAACAGTGTATATACACCAATCCCAATCTCCCAGATCATCCCCCCAGCGCCTTCTTAATGGGGATGACAGAACCCCAAGGGGACTGCTATAGTCTGGATGTCTGAGACCCTCACTGAATTTCTTATGTTGAAACCTAATCCCTAATGTGATGGAATTTGGAGATGGGGCCTTTGGCAGTGAGGTGGAGCCTTCACGGATGGGATTACTGCCTTTATTAAACAGGCCTCAGAGAGCTCCCTTGCCCCTTCTGCCAGGACAGAGTAAGAAGATGGCTGTCCATGAACCAGGAAACAAACAGGCTCTCACCAGACACTGCAACTGTTAATATCTTGACCTTGGACTTCCTCGCCTCCAGAACTGTGAGAAACACATTTCTGTTGTTTATAAGGCACCCAGTATACAGTATTCTATTAATGCAGCCTAAACAGACTGAGACAGGGGCAACTGTCAGGGTGGGGTGGAGTAGGGCATAGTTGTAGAGAAAATCTTATTATTTTTATGCATAAAGTAGATAAACATACAGTACATAAACAGGTATCTAGTTTATCAATAACTAAAATTCCATGAAACAGGGTGATGAATAGGAAAAAGAAATACATAAAAAGGCTCCTGTGTGTGTGTGTGATCATTTGAACAGTTGGGACACATGGGAAAAGGCAGAGACTGAGTGAGTTCAGGAGGCAAGTTCAGATCGTATTTCTTCCTGTTTTGAATGTTTATATATAGCATTTTCAATAGAACAACAAAGCTATCTAAAAAAATAATGTAGCAGACACACTTAAGGGTGCCTGAAAGGATGTTCATAATGTACCTTAAATTTAAAAAGCGGGTTACAAAACAGCATGCATATCATGTTATTACATTTAAGTGGTTCAAAAATGGGAGGGAGAGAAAAATCTATGGTGTAAGTAAAACCTTAACAAATGTTATCTCTGGGTTACATTATGGATGACTTCTACTTCCTTATTTTTCTTTCTCTGTATTTCCCTTATTCTTTCTGTAATCAATGTATACCATTTTGAGAAAAAAGAAAAAGGGCAAGAAATGTTAAGTTTTTAAAAGTTCTGAATAAATAGGGTTTAACAACATTACATACCACCAGCATTAACGAGCATGTTCCAAGAACATACAGAATATCAGGCCAGGATGGTGTGACTAAATAACTGAACAGGGCTTGCTGGTTTTCACTGGCTTCTTCTGACAGAGATATAACTCTGCATCTTACAGAAGAAGTAAACCTCGAAAGGAGTCTGCTAGAAGATCACCAACGCACCAGGTTATCTGCTGATGACAAGGACTGCCTGTCGTCCGCTATCCCGTTGGTCTGGGAGTTTTCATCAGCTGCAGGGGGGGCGGCACGTTCTTGGCACTCCAGTTCACTCAGGACCCTCTCGGGCTCCGTCAGCCCATGCTTTTGTGCTGCTTCTTAAAATACAATGCAAAAGTCATCATCGAGTCAATACTTACCCTAAAAGATGGCCTGACACCAAGAAGAAGTTTTTGGTTTTTTTTAAGTTTTTGTGTGTGTGTGTGTGTGTGTGTGTGTGTGGACCATTTTTAAAGTCTTTATTGAATTCATTGCAACATTACGTCTGTTTTATGTTTTGGTTTTCTGGCCATCAGGCATGTAGGATTTTAGCTCCCTGACCAGAGATCGAACCTGTACCTCCTGCATTAGGAGCACATTGTCTTAACCAGAGAAGTCCCAGAAGTTATTCACATAACCTTCAAGCTACTCCTTTTTCCCTTTCTGGCTTTATGTGTCTGTTACCCACAGCCCCACTCCCAGGTCACTTTATACTATAGTCTGGGTCAACGGTACCTCCAGAAATGTGCAATGTAGCAGCCCTGTCCACCCCTACCTACTTCTGAAGATAATTAGAAGCAGATAAACAGAAATGCACAGAAAGGGTTACTAATGTAGGGGTCAGAGAACAAGAGTCACGTAAATGAAGAGGTTGATAGCTATGATAGAAAACCTTAGTCACAGTAGGAGGAAAAAAAAGGAGGTCTGAGCTTCCTGGCAGCCATGTGGAAAAGGAAAAGACAAAGAATTAAATGGATTCCATCATTTCATGAAATAAGCATATCTGATGACTAGCAGAACAGGTGACCTCTATGAGAAATTTACCATGTGGATTGTTATATTAATATATTTAAGGAACACCAAACAACTCAGTAGCACCATCTTCAAAAATGGTTTCTAAAGCATATTCAGCAAATACTTATCAGGTGCCTACTATGGGCCAAACTCTAGGCTAGGGGCTGGAAGACACAGTATGAGCAAGACAGACAAGGTTCACCATGTGAGGACTTCATACACTCATATATTGGACCCAGGAAAGAAAAATCTAAAAGTATGAAATCAAATTACTTTATTTTTAAAGACACTTCTACAAAGAGTTAAACCAACAATAAAATCTATGACTATAGCTTGGTGGTACCTTAAATTAACAAAAAGACAGGGTTTTGAGCAGTGGGTAAAAAGGTCAAAGGTCAATACTCTTTGACCTTGATGCTCACTCATTAAGAGATACATTTTAAAAGTCAGGACCCAGTATACATGTGTGCACAGAGATAAATCATTGAAACATGTCTCATGGAACAATGCTTAACACTACTACATGCAAGACATTCAGTTTGTACCTATTTTTGTTTTATGTCTCCCATTTAAAAACACGGATTACGAACCACTAATTTATTGACTTCTCAACCCATTAATGGTTTACTGACCCCGAAGCTCAGTGTTCAGCACATAACCACTGACCTGAGAGTTCGAGTAAAAACAAAAGGAAAAATCATCTAACAGTCATTTGGAGCTATCCAAGGTTAATTCCACTGAAACTACACCAAAAACTGGGGTAGTTATGAATGAAGTCGAACAAAACTAACAGAGCTTCTCTGTGCATGTGACACCTGCTGACATGGGGACTGTCCCCTGGACACAGTGATGTCTAGCCCGGAAACTTCACTGCCTCAGGGCCCCCCGCCCACTCCTGGGGAAACCTGGCTCTACAGGGCATGGACCTCTGCATCTCCAGTGGCACACCCAACTCTAACACTGTCAGACTGCGCATCCTGAACCCAACCTGAGGGAGAATGAAACCTATCACGAGTCACAAGTGACTTCTTGGTTTCCACGAGTGTGCAGGAGGTGGTCGCGGTGGTGCACTCTACCACTAACACACCTGGCTGGGCACTCGTGTGAAGGAGCAAGGAGGAGGAGAGGCTGGGTGCTTGGTTCTCACCTTTAACTGCAGACGTGACCACATCTTCTAAGATCTCCTTCACCACCTCCTGGGCTCCGTCTTCAGTCCCTACACACACACCAAATACACAAACGCAAACGCACATATGTGGGCATTTCCAACGAGAATGAAGTAAGGTGGAGATTAAGTCAGTGTTCTCCAGAGTCACAGTCTGAAGCAAGAGTGCAAGTAGGCCCTCTCCAAAGCCAAACCTGACCACGTCCCAGGAAATGTGGAAACTTGGGGGCAGCCATCTGCTATGACTCAGTCTTCCCCCAGTGGAACTCTGAGACCCCGCAGTCTTAGACACTCTTCCTTCCTGAGTCACAGTTGCCGGCCCAGGGCCCCCTCCACCACCCTTGGGCTGCAGGCAGCAGCTGGTATTATCCAGCTATGGTTTCTGACAGAACAAAAGGAGAAGCGTCATCTTGCCCCTTCACCTCGTGCACCCAGAGCCCTGGTAAACAGTGTGCCTCTGGCTGCTTCTTTTTCCCACAGTGTAAACCCAGACCTTAGCATGAGATTCCTCACGTGATAGTTGGGAACTTACTACATTCTAAATGGACTTATTCTGTAAGATGGTAACTGTTTAAGTGGAAAAGGCTCGCTACCAGTTGTTTTGGTAGGAAACTAGTTCTGGGAGAACCAGTAAACAAGCATTCGACTAGTCTTCTGGAAGTAAATATTAAGGGCCATCATGTTAAAGAAAATCAAAATAATCCTTTAAATTCTTCTTCAACAATGATTTTCCAATCAGGCCACGATTTTGCCTTTAGTCCTAGAGAAGCAACAGGGAAGCGTTTTCATTTCCATTGGGCACTTAACCCAAGTGAAAGAAAAATGCCGCCCCACACATCAGATCAGTAAACAAAGGATGCTGCAGCCTTCAAACCACTCCAGACACCCCCTGCGGTAGGCCCTGAGGGAGCTCAGGATGGAGACAAAGGTCCTGGAGCCCTCAGCCACCCCCTCCAGTGGGTGCACCCTGAGGGGACGCAGGATAGGAACACACAGGAGACTGGAGCCAGAGAGCCGAGATACACATCAAAGGAATGATCTCAGTGAGCCCAGACTTGTGCACCAGCCTGTACACTGGAAAGCGCTAAACTTATGGGACTGATAAATCTGGTTTTCAATGCAGAAGACAGGAGTTAGAGCCTTGGGTCAGGGAGATCCCCGGAGAAGGAAATGGCAGTCTACTCCAGTATTCTTTCCTGGGCAATCCTGTGGACAGAGGAGCCTGGTGGGCTATAGTCCACAGGGCTGCAAAAGAGTCGGATACAACTTGGCGAGTAAACAACAAATGCTCTCCTAAGAGGGCAAAGAGAACTTGAATGGAGGTTAGAAAAGCCCTCAGTCACGGGCAAAATCTTCTAAACCTGTTTCTTCATCTAAATAAGACGGTTCAGTCTAGATTAGTGTTACCTAGGAAGAAGGAAACAGAACAGGCTCTATCTTGAAAGCAGGACTCCGTCTTGGGCCGGACTGTGGACTTTGAGCTATATGCCCAGTATCTATGGAAACGACATACCAACTGGAAAACCAGGCCCCCAGAAGGGAAAACCAGGGCCCCCAGAAGGAAGAGCCCCAGGGCTCTCCATCGCCCAACTGCTAAGTCACTTCAGTCGTGTCCGACTCTGTGCAACCCCATAGAGGGCAGCTCACCAGGCTCCCCCATCCCTGGGATTCTCCAGGCAAGAACACTGGAGTGGGTTACCATTTCCTTTTCCAATGCATGAAAGTGAAAAGTGAAAGTGAAGTCGCTCAGTCGTGTCCGACCCTCAGCGACCCCATGGACTGCAGCCCTCCAGGCTCCTCCGTCCGTGGGATTTTCCAGGCAAGAGTACTGGAGTGGGGTGCCATTGCCTTCTCCATTGCCTAAAAGAATACCCTAATTACCTGTGTAACTGAATAGAATCATACATTCTATTATGCTTATTGGGGTATGACCACAAACCTATTGATAAGTGTCCACTGTTAACTACCTAGGCTTAAGGCATAAGAATCATGGGTTAACTATGATTGTAGCTTTCTTTTTCCTTTGTTCAGACTAGTTTCAGAGAGCCTTATACACTTAGGGTATATAAAGTTTTCACAAATGCTGGTTGGGATCCTTGGCTAAGAGGAGACTCTGCCTTGGGCCCACCGATGTAATAAACTGCACTCCACTATCTGCACTGTCCTCTCTGAGTGAGCTTGTTTCCTGGAACGCGGGGCTACAGCACACACAATCTTCATAATTTTTGCCATTTCATGTACCACTTATTATATTACATGCGTGAATATATATATATCTAACAGTGATCTTTAACTCACTGTAAGCAATAATATTCACACAACAAAGGCTTCAAACACTGATCACACTTTCTTAATGCATGTTAGAACAAATGTATAACTATTAAAATAAAAACCATTCACCTATGAGCCATGTAAAATCATCTCGTCTATCATGATTTGGTAAACACGTGTCTAGGTATTTCTAAGTTCCTTTCTAGTTCCAACATTCTCTGATGCTATGATTTAATAGAATTATGACAACAGGGTCTAATCTCTACTAAACATTCCAAAGCCCCCTGTACACTATCAACACCCAAGAATTAGCAGCCTGATGAATATGTTTCATCAGAGGAGCTGCGGGCTTGGTAGGTTGTTGGGCTGTTTTTCTCTTAATGAATGGGATGCAAGACAAAAAGAGCGAGGGAAGACATCTGTGAGCACAATGGTAACTGTGTACCTACAATATTCCGTATTAGCTATACACGTGTGTAAACGCTTAAGCTAATACTGGGAGTTAAAAAGCAAGAATCTTAAAAATAAAAGAAAATGGGAAGTGACTATTGGGTACAGGGTTTCTTCTGGGTGTGATAAAAATGCTCTAAAACTGATTGTGGTGATTGACTGTTGCTCAACTGTGTCAACATACTCCAAAGAACTGAACTGTACATTTTAAACAGGTGAATTTATAGAACTGAATTTCAATAAACCTGTATTTTAGAAAACTGACAAGAACAGTTGGGTCTTTGGAGGGCTGTGAATGGACAAATGGGGTGAGCTCGCCAGGGAACCCTGTTGGCCATGCCCTAAGGTTCACAGAAGCTAGCATGTTGTAGGCTCAAAGATCTCATTTTGTGAATTTACAGAGCACTCTGATCCACTTCTTGAACGGGCTGATAAGACTGACGGAGTATCAACCTGGGATGAAAATCTGCCAAGGGGAGGAAGATCCTCTGGTCTGCTGGGGAGCTGTCATCCACACAGATTCCACTGGGAGGCACATTGTCTCAGGAAGGCCCAGGAGGGTTCGCAGTGAAGTAGGACAATGCATGTGGAGTGCCCAGGTAGCAAGGACCACGCCTGGCACAGTGACTGCCTCAGGGAGGTGGGGGCCTCCCCGATGGCCAGTCCACAGGAGGGAACCAAGAGGACAGCTGGACACGTCATCTTGGTCACAGAGGCATTGGAGCCCCCGGGGGCCTCGGCAGCCTGGACTCTAGCCCAGGGCGCTGTGTCTGTCAGCCAGCACCTCTGCCATCTGCCTCTCAGGCTGCCCTTCCTCCCAGGTGCCTCACCCGGTTCTCCTGAAGGACGCGTTCTTTCTTTAGAGCCACATCTGGACAAGTGAAGCCTGCCTGTCCCTCTTAAGGGCGATGGTGCACCTCCACTCTGATCTACCACTTGGAGGTTTGTGGTCTGATTCCTACAGGCACTCTGATGCCCATGATCTTGGGAGAAGCCTCACGGGGTGTATTACACCTTGTGGCAACAAAATCCACAGCAATATGCTAAGTGTAAAGCATTCTGTGTTAGAGCAGAATTTTAGGTTCCTGGGTTTCTGTAAAACCATATTCTAGAAATCAAATCCCCCCCACACTCCATTCATTCAGGAAAAAAGGTATTTACTGACTATATGTCCTGGGCACCAAACCAGGTGTTGGGAATATTGTGGTGAACAGGGTGGCTGATGCCTTAGACCAGGAACAAGTGAACACAAACTCTTCAGTGATTTGAAGAGTGCCATGAGGAAAATAAGAAAGGGTGATGGGACAGAGTGATGGGGAGCTTCAGAGAGGGGATCAGTTAGAAACGAAACCTGGAGACAAAGGCGGGGTAAGGGACAGTAGGTGCCAAGGTACCAAGAGCAAGCACCACATTTTCAAGAACCAGAAACACCACCTGCACATCCTATTACAAACAAGGGGAAAGGAACCCAAGGAAGGGTACAGGGAGGTGGGCGGAGGCAGGACACACAGGGCCTTGGACATCGTGGAGATGGCGCAGGCACAGATGCCACTATGAATGGGACAGGATGGGAAATTACCAGAGGGGTTTAAGCAGAGGGAGGTCCTCAACTAATCCACGCTTTTAAAAGATCATGTTGGCTGCTGGGTGGAAAATGGGCTGCAGTGGAAGCACTTTCATGCAGCTCAGGAAGACCTGCTTTTCCATCTGCACAGTTACGGTCACTACAGTGTGTTTAAATATTAATATTTGTTGATTGGCCACAGTCTGATTCCAGTAAAAACCTGCCTGCTCTTTGCTCTGAGAGTTAATAAGGCCAACATGAAAACCGGTACAGAAGGTGGGTCAGGGCTTCCTGAACACCTTCCAAGACACGTGACACCGGGCAGCCAACAGGGCGCACCCAAGGCACGTGTGGCTCCTGTGGCGCCTTTTCTCTGGTCCTGGCCTTGGGTGAGCTGATGCAAAGCAACGTTCCAGCAGCAACACCTGGCCTCTTCCTGCCCATGCCGAGCTCTGGTAAATTACAGATGAACAAAAGCTGCTCAAGTATGCCTCTGGTAGCCAACATACCACCAACAGACCTCACTGCAAATAATGGGGCAGAAGAAGATATGAGGCCAATTACGAAGGCGGGTCAGATATTTCATTGTAGAACCATCAGCTAGAGTGAAAAATTATTTGGCAGAAATCACTTGAGAATAAGGTATGTTCTTGAAAAATATATAAATTTAGAATTCTGTTTGCACAAATTGCACAGTGAAAGAGAGGTAAATATTAAAAAATAATCTTATATGACAACCCAATTCAAAACTTTCACACCTAATGTTTTATTTACTTCAAGACTATCATCGGGTGCGGAAGATCTTTCATTTAAAAAAGCAAGCACAACCAAGTAGTAATGTACTTGGTCTCAGAAGAAGACAGAGCTGTCTGTGTGCCTATTTCTCTATGAACCCACCCACCCACCTTCTGCCTCCCTTCAAAGACGTCCATAAATAGTGACTAACTGCCCGTAAGTGGGCAGAGCACAGAGAGCCTGTGTATATGTGACAGATGATGTCCGTGTCCTCTTCTGGGAGATGAAACAGACATTAAATGCTCAACCACCCAAACGATTACCTTCTGGGACACAAGCACTCCAACATGAACCCACGGCACTACAGCTGACATCAAACAGCAGTAGCTAGATATATTCCAGGAACAACCCCCCAACATCCGACCAAAAAACCACCACAACAACCAAAACACTCATAACTGACAACGGGATCTGAGACACTTGGCCTCCTGGGTTATGTTTCATAAGAGAAAATCAAAGGGGAAGTCAAGGAGGAGGCCCAGAAAGAGAAGAGCTACTGGAGGTTTCCTGTCATGACACCAGACAGCTCCTTCACCGGCCCCTTGGATGCAAGACGGCCCGGTCAGTGGGGGACGGGGAGGCGCAGGGGCCGTACCTGAGAGCGATGGGCCCCTCTCTCTGGGGGCGTGTCCGTTCTCTGTGATCACCGCAGAACCACTTCTGGCATGCTCGCCATTGGTTAAATCTGTCTTTTCAGGAGTTGTTGGTTTGCTCTGTGCCTGGCTCTGCTTCAAACGATTGAACTTTGGGGACCCTGCTGCAGCTTGGATCACAGGGGACTGTGGTTTCGAATGGATCGGTTTTTCCAATTCTCTGGCCTCCTGCAACTGAAAGGCAACGAAAAAGGGATTCAATCTAAATGGATCCAGCGTTTTGATAAGGAACAGAAAAAAAGCCAGCCTGTTGCATAAAGAATATCCAAACAGAAGGATAGCATTTAAAAAAGGAAATCAATTCCTTCAACAAACTCATAGCAAATCTGGAATTCGAATTTCAAAACCCATCGAGATTCTCTCTCTGCTTTTTAAAGCAAGGACAAAAACAGACTGCAGAGAACTCAGAGGAAGAAGGAATTAATTACAAGATGCTAAGACTCTTCACCAGGCACCGAGGCCACACAGGAAAGACTTCACAGCCTGGGATGGTGTCCCACTCACGGCAGCTGCTAACTGCGACCACTCACCACTTGGTTTTCCATGCGGGTGAAAATGACGTTCAGCATCTGAGTGAGGGTAGCCTTGGCAGTGGTTTGATTGATGAGATTTTTGCTGGCCAAATAGATATTGTAACATGTCCTGACCGTCTGCAGGATGGTGCCCTCGTGAATTTCAATGTGCGGGGATGTGACCGCGGTGAGAAGAGCCTGAAACAAAAATCCAAAACCTTCATCTTCAGGAGTGCCCACTGCCCGTCCTCTCAAAGCCCAACTTTTCTACAAGGTTTGCCTTTGTTTTTATTGGTCTGGTTTAAGAAGATGGCTCTGTGAGCTAAACTGGATGATTAGTACCAAGAGCCAAGCACCTGCTGCTCCAAATTCAAAAAAGTCTAAACACACTTATTAACTCCATAGAACCCAAGTTATGTGAAGTAACCGAGCTGTGTTGAAGTGTGCTCTCTACCAGCTTACTTTTTAAAAAACCAAAAAAACCAGATACTTCTCTCAGGAGGGAAAACGCTCCAACCTGATCTCACATACGTCGATCACAAGATATTCATGTTTTGATGGAGGTGCAGGGTGGGGTGAGATACGGAGATCAGCTTCCCAGTTCCCTGGTGGATTTTCAAGGGAGCTTTAAGTAGGGTGCAGCTAGCACAGAGCCATCCCTCACAAAGCTAACATGTCCAGGACTTAGGATTTGAAACGTTGACCACATCTATCCTGATTGGTTCTGACAAGCAGATGGGACCGTCCCACGCCAAACCATTCCTGGCAGCAGAAATGGAACAGGATGATGGGAAGGGAGAATAAAGGGACAGGGGCAAACTGGTGATAAAAGTATCGACACAGGACCTGCTGAGAAATGGCAGTCCGGGAACCCAGAAATTCAAGGGGAGAGAGTAGAGGATTTCAAGTCAATCTAATTCACAAGCAATTTATGTGATTATTAGCGGAACTATTTACTTTGAAAACACACCTGTTTCTGCTCTTCTGTCTTGGTCCACGCTAATCAGTTCTGACACTTCACAAAAGATCTACGTGATGCTTACATATTTTTGCTCTAGCTCAGTGCCTCCTGAGACAACTAACACATGGTAAATTAGAAATTCAAATTCCCAGAGGGGACGAGTTTTCTCATTTAAAATCCAGACTAGGCAGACAGAAATACCTTAATGATTTGTAACTGAACGCCTTCATCGGTCTGAGGGCCTTGAAAACAGTTGCAAATGGTTTCTACGATCCTGTCAATCAACCGCTTGCCGGGGGCGCCACTGTCGGGGGCGTTGCCAGTGATGTGCCCATAAGCGATGAGTTTCTAAACACAGAAAGCACAGACATGAGGAGTTTCTGCCTGGCCAAGGCTGAAGCCATCCATAGCGGTTAAGAGGCAGGCGGCAGGCTTGGTCTTTAACTTCCGGTTCCCAGAGATCCCTCTGCTCCCCCTGGGTGCGGGGGGGCATGGTCACCCCAAAAGCACAGCATCCGGCCTGACTCCTGATGGCAGAAAAGCCCATGACGCTGAGAGTGGCTGGGGGAAAAGGCATGTGCAGAATGGCCCCCAGTGCACAACCACTTCTGTGAAAGATGGAGGAGTTGGGGACTTCCCTGGTGGTCCGGGGCTAACACTCTTGGCTCCTAATGCAGCAGGGGGCCTGGGTTCGATCCCTGCTTGGGGAACTAGATCCCATAAGCTGCAGCTAAGACCTGGCACAGCCATATAAATTTTTTTTTTAAAAAAAGGAGAAATTAAAACTATATATAACGGAGACAGAAGTTGTTAGCAACTGCCTAGAGCTGGGGGATTCCGGGGAAACAGGGAGTGACTGCAAAAATAAGGCTTCTTTCCGAGGATAAAGATGGTCTCTAATTAGACTGTGGTGATGGCTGCACAACTCTGTCAATATATGAAAGTCACGGAATTGTACACCTCAGACGGGTGAACTACATGCATCTGAACTATATCTCAAGCTGTTAAAACCCCTACCCCCACCCCAACCCCGCAAAAGGCAAGATACATTAAAAACTAATGATAACAAGTTTTGCTCGAGCTCAGGGAGAACTAAGCAGCTGTGAGCAGGAGCAGGACTAAGACATACTGTGGCTCAGGCTTTCATTCTTTCTGAATGGTGACTCATGCCCATGCATTTTTCATTCCAAAAATTAAAGTAAAAACCCTCACTGAATTCTGCACCAACGCTATCAAACTGCATGTCACCCGTGCCACTGAAGAGACAAGAGGCTGTCCAGGCTGTGCCCTCGGGGTCAGGTGACTGATCAGTTTGGACACGGGCCACCTCCCTCCTGACCTGGATTTCGTCAGGGACAATCTGAGAGCTGGAAGGGAACTCAAAGGTCAGGACGGTTTCAAAGCCGGGCTAATATTCCGAGTCCAAGAGGGAGCCTGTGACAGAAAAAGACTCCTGGACCTCAACGCAGACGTGCTCGACCAGGCTGGCTGGGTGGAGCCCAGGAAACAATGTTTTTCTCCAAGTCATCCAGGCTGTCCTGACGGCTGACCGAATAAAAAGAACCACTCATCTGCGATAGGGCCTCTGGGGTCTGTGAACTCTAAGGCACCCTCTGCTTCCAGAGACTTAGTAAAGACTCTGACAGATGCTGCTCTGTTCTTTATCCTTTTGGTTTCTGGCGTGTTACGTTCTTGATCTGCCTGCCCAGAGTGACACAGCTCCAGAGGTGATCACAGGGCCACGGCCCCTGCGACACGCAGACACGCCCCCCGCCGAGGCCTCACGCCACTTCTCAATAGCTTTTCCTCATTATTAGCCTCCAAAGCACTGCCGTCCAACACACAGGAAGAAAAACTGGTTGAGAGAGAGGCTGAGAGCAGAACCATGACACCGCTGGACCGGCGGGCAGGAGAGGCCTGCACACAGCGGGGCTCCAGATCAAGCCCAGGGGGCTCCAGTCCGAGGCGGGGAGATGCTCCAGTGTGGTTCTGGTTTTTATCTATTTCTGGCTCCGTTAGCCCGGTGGGATCTCACGCTCCCGACCAGGGAGCCAACCTGCACCCCGTGCTGTGGAGTGCAGGGTCGTAACCACTGGCTGCCAGGGAGGCCCCTCCAGTGTGTTTCTGAAGAACAAGTCCAGATGCCCACTGTCTCATCCCCTCTCATCACTGCTCCACAGGCTGGCTTCCTGTGAGGGCAGTGCTGCGGTTGTTGTCGTTAAGCTGCTAAGTCATATCTGACTCATTTGTGACCCTATGGACTGTAACCTGCCAGGCTGCTCTGTCGATGGGATTTCCCTGGCAAGAAAACTGGAGTGGGTTGCCATCTCCCTCTCCAGGGGGTCTTCTTGATCCAGGGACTGAACCCGTATCTGCTGTGTCTTCGCCACTAGCAGGCGGATGAGCCACCCAAGAAGTCTCAACAGGAGGAGGAGTAAATAAAACGGTAGCGTATCATTTATCAGGAGTGCCCTCTACTTGCATGGGATGTTTTAACAGACATTAAAACCAACGTCGTAAAAAGCAAGCCACAGAAATATCTGTACAAGTATAAATGCTTTATGATAGAACTTCCAGCTACTATGGCTGAGTCGAAGAGTTGGAACGGAGACTATATGACCTGCAAAAAGCCGAAATACTTAGCATGCAGTCCTCTACAGGAAAAGGGTATCATAAATGGTACCATTTATGTTTAAAAAAAAAAAAGAGAGAATTAAAACATCGAAACAGGCAACTGGGTCTGGGGCTAGTGGCCTAAGGGACTTCAGCCATATCTGTATAGTTCTAAAAGAAATTTCTAACAGAGAATGGAGCTATGTACAACTTATATTATTATACATTGATTTTAAAATGAGCATTAAAACATACAAAGTCTTTTAGAAATAAAAGCTAAAAGATAATGTTTGTGGTATGAACCAGGTAGCTTAAACCAGTGGTTTCCCACAGCTTTATGTAGAAAGAAAATATTAGAACTCTATTTCTATCTACTTTTTATCTTACTCTTTTAAAGGTCTACTTTTGTATGGTTTATAATATATGTAATGTGATAGCAGTAGCACATGTATATAATCTTATACTTGAAGAAATACTGTGAGAGAATATTCTCAAAAATAATTTCTGTGGTTGGTCTATGCCCAGAAAAACTTGGGAGATCACTCACTAGTTTAGACAAGACGGAACTAGTTCTCTCTCCCCCAGGTCCTGGCCTTAGGGTAGCGTGCAGAGACCAGATGCTGAAGGAAAGGACCTTTATCACTTGGGAGAAGCGAGAACAAGGGAAGGCTTCTCCCTGTGGGGAAAGGGAACGCTGAGCTCTGTACTGGTAGCAAACCAAACCCGAAGCATCTCTGCTCCCCACTCAACTTTCCAGGCTGAAAAAGGGATGCCTTAAAACGTCCAGGGCACAATACAGATGCACCCATAGCTGGCCTCAACCCTGACCCAACCAACCTTTCCTCCTGGACACTGGCCCTCCACTTCCAAGGCAGAAGTCACCTCGCCCACAGCAGGAAAAGCCAGCTGAACAGGCTGTGCAAGGGCAAACCCCAAGAGGAAGTAATCGTTCCATTCAGTATCCAGGGAGCACCCAGCCACTTTTTAATGTCGTAAAAAGGACAACTACATCACAGAGATAGTATGCAAAGAAATCCTGGTGTACCTACTACATCACAGAGAACTTCCAATCTAAGAGAGAGCTAACCATATGCCAAAAGCATTAAGACAAGTTCTGTAACTCAAGTTGCTGAAGCAAAGCTGGACGTCAATGTTTCCACCAGAAATCATACTCACACGTACACTGTTTCAGAAAAAAGACCATTTCTAGGAAAACACAGCCTATGTATAATTAAAGAGGCCAGAAGTACAGGCTAACAGTGAAGAGTGGAGGTCAGCAGCCTGTTTCTGTAGAGGACCATCTGCTAAACAGTCAGGCTTTGCAGGTCATGTGGTCTCTGTTCCAACTCTTCAACTCAGCTGTAGTAGACGGAAAGCAGCCAACGAAAGGGCCCAGCTGTTGTTATGCCCTGAACTGAATGCTTGTGTTTCCCCAACTGAAGTCCTAACTCTCCATGTGATGGTAGTAAGAGGGAGGGTCTTGTGGAGGTGATTACATCTGGACGAGGCCATGAGAGTGGGGTCCTCACGATGGGATTAATGCCCCATGAGAAGAGACCAGGGACTTCCCTGGTGGTCCAGAGGTGAAGAATTTGCCTTGCGATGCAGGGGACACAGGTTTGATCTGTGGTCGGGATACTAAGATCCCACATGCTGTGGAGCAACTTAGCTTGCATGTCACAACTACTGAGCCCACACTCTGGAGCCTTGCGCCACAACTAGAGAGCCTGTGCGCTGCAACCAAAGATCCTACATGACACAACCAAGACCCTGCGTGCTGAAACTAAGACCCAGTGCAGCCAAATAAACGTTAAAAAGAAGGAGAGACCAGACTCCTGGCTTGCTCTGTCTGCCACCTGAGGACACAGTGACAACCTGGCCATCCACAAACCAGGAAGAGGGCTCACCAGGAACTCAACCAGCTGGCACCTTATCACGGACTCCCCAGCCTCCAGAAAACTGTGGGAAATAAACATCTCCTGTCTGTATTATTCTGCTACATCAGTCTAAACAGACTAAGGCAGCTACGTTCCAATAAAACTTTATTCACCAAAGCAGGCTACAGGCCAGATTTGCACAGACTGGTTCTAAATCGGGAAAGGAGTATGTCAAGGCTGTATATTGTCACCCTGCTTATTTAACTTATATGCAGAGTACATCATGAGAAACTCTGGGCTGGATGAAGCACAAGCTGGAATCAAGATTGCCGGGAGAAATATCAATAACCTCAGATAGCAGATGATACCACCCTTATGGCAGAAAGAGAAGAACTAAAGAGCCTCTTGATGAAAGTGAAAAGAGGTGAGTGAAAAAGTTGGCTTAAAACCCAACATTCAGAAAACTAAGATCATGGCATCTGGTCCCATCACTTCATGGCAAATAGATGAGGAAACAATGGAAACCGTGACAGACTTTATCTTTTGGGGCTCCAAAATCACTGCAGATGGTGACCGCAGCCATGAAATTAAAAGACGCTTACCCCTTGGAAGAAAAGCTATGGCCAACCTAGACAGCATACTAAAAAGCAGAGACATTACTTTGCCAACAAAGGTCCGTCTAGTCAAGGCTATGGTTTTTCCGGTAGCCATGTACTGATGTGAGATTGGACTTTAAAGAAAGATGAGCGCCGAAGAACTGATGCTTTTGAACTGTGGTGTTTGAGAAGACTCTTGAGAGTCCCTTGGACTGCAAGGAGATCCAGCCAGTCCATCCTAAAGGAGATCAGTCCTGAGTATTCATTGGAAAGACTCATGTTGAAGCTGAAACTCCAATACTTTGGCCACCTGATGCAAAGAGCTGACTCATTGGAAAAGACCCTGATGCCGGGAAAGATTGAAGGCAGGAAGAGAAGGGGACGACGGAAGATGAGATGGTTGGATGGCATCACCACCTCAATGGACATGAGTTTGAGTAAACTCCGCAAGTTGGTGATGGACAGGGAGGCCTGGCTGCTGCAGTCCATGGGGTTGCAAAGAGTCGGGCACGACTGAGCAACTGAACTGACTAAACTGATAGTTTAAGGACCCCTGATTAAAAACACAGACTTGGAGTAAACAAGTCCTAGACACCCACCCAATCCCATCACCGCCTGCCTGGGGGAACTTGGCGGGGCTGGACACTTTATTCTCTAAGCCTCAGTTTAATTAGTTCAAAAATGAGGATGAGAGTAAGAAGCTCAGACAGTTGTTGGGAAGATTAAACACAATGTTGGAGGGATAAAGCTCTTAGCACAGGGCCCAGCACAGGCTGAGTGCTGAAGATGTTAGCTGCTGTTTAGCACATCAATAATGGAGACTATTGGCACCAGCTACCAAACTAAACCTTAACATGAGGACAAAACAATGAAAATTAAACTTAAGCCAAACTTTCCTCAGAAAATGTTCACAGCAACAAATATTTTAGGCTAGAAGTAGGATTTGAGCCTGGCATTTGAAAATTCTTGGCTGATGACACACTTCACACAGTACAGAATTATACTGAATAAGAAATGGCTTTTCATTTGGAAGAGCTGTTTCTGTGAAGAAACTGTCATCAATTTTTAAGAATAGCTATAGCAAAGAAGAGAGATTAATAGAGTAAATATTAGACTAGAGATGCCAAAAGTGTGGCATGCCCACCGCCACTTGGCAGTCCTGGGTCTCAGCAGACAGAATCAATCAACTGTGGCACTTTCTCAAGAAATCCAGATGAGGCTCCAGATAATTTTTCAACACAGCTTCTAAGCAATCACAATACAGAACCTATTCCCTATTCCTGTTCTAGAAAGTACTGGTAAACTGTGTATCTCTCCACTATATTTTGAAAAAATTTTCCTAGCTCTTTTCACTGCTGTAGGTTCCCACTGGAGTTAAAAACAAATGTTTCTTGGGGAAACCAAAGCTTCAGGAGTAGAGCTCAGGAAAAATTCAAGAATGCTGGACCCAAACTAAGAAGCCCGAGCTGTAGCGCTGTTTCTGCTCCTCACCACCTGAACATCACTGGACAAGGCACCCTAACTTCTGCACGGCTGCTTCTTCACCAGTGAAAAGGGATTCATAACAAGGCTACTTGTGGCCCTAAACACAGTCAATCTCATTATTCATAGATTTGCACTTGTGAATGCTCCCATTTACTAAAATGTAAGTCCCAAATCAATACTTGGTAGACTAATATGGTCATTTGTGGACACCCACAGTGCAGAGAAAAATTTGAATCACTTGATGGTCAAGTTCCCAACTGAAGTCAAACAAGGAGCTGCTCTGCCGTCTTGTTTCAGCTCTCATACCGTAAGCGGTGACTTTTCTGTGATCTATTTAGTGCCATGGTGTTCACATTCTTGTTCTTTTTGTTGGTTATTTCACCATTTAAAATGGCCCGTGTGCACAGAGCTAAGTGCTATCTTAGTGTGGCTAAGAACAAGAAGGCAGGGATGTGCCCTAAAGAGAAAGGACGTGTGATCAGCTTTGTTCAGGCATGTATCAGAGTGCTGCTGATCATGAGCTCAAGGTCAATGAATCAACAATGCAGGCTGCTGTAAATAAGGTATCTTTAAATAGAACATGAGCTTCCCTGAGGGCTGAATGGTAAAGAATCCACCTGCCAATGCAGGAGACCCAAGAGACGCAGGTTCAATCCTTGGGTCAGGAAGATCCCCTGGAGGAGGAAATGGCAACCCACTCCAGTATTCCTGCCTGGGAAATTCCATGGGCAGAGGAGCCTGGAGGGCTACAGTCCATGAGGTCACAAAGAGTGGAACATAACTGAGCACGCAAGCATGCACACAGAAACCCACAAAGAGTAAGGTTGTATGTTCACCAACTGATGAACAGGTGACTGAAGAGGCTTGCAGGAACCTAGTCCTGGAGTTCATCCAGGAACAACGCTTCAGGACTTGCTAATTCTGTCTTCTCTCCCTGACAGTAATATAAAGAATGTGGTGAAAAGCTCCTCTGTCCACCAACTCAGAGCGTTCTGAGTACCAGGGTCATGAGCACAGCTCCTGTGGCAGTGGTCCCCACCCTTTTTGGCAGCAGGGACCGGTTTCACAGAGGACAGTTCTTCCATGAGCTGGGGTGTGGGGAGGGCGGTTTCAGACGCTGCGCGTGTGTTACGTCTACTGCGCACTTTGCTTCTAGTCTCCTGTCGCTGCTGATCTGACAGGAGGGCCAGCCCGTGGCCTGGAGGCTGGGGGCTCCTGGTGTAAAGGACCACCCACAGCCCGTGAGAACACCCTGCATGCCACCAAGCTGAAACGCAGTACCTGCAAGCAGTCGAGGGACGTGCTGACCACCCGGGGGGACCTGGACTGGCAAGCTAGCTCGAACGGAAGGAAGTACTTGTCAGCTTCTACAAAGTTTGCCTTGGGCGGAGCGGCAGCACCGAGCCTAGGAGAAAAGCAGGAGAGGGCCGGAGAGGGGAAACGAAAAAAAAAAAGCTTGCTTTTGCTACTCTCCCCCACCACTGTAAGTTCCGCTCCCACTTGCAACAGTTTAATTAAAAGTGCCTGCAAACCGCATCTGGGGGGCTGGACAGGGAGGAGTTTAAAGACACGCATTAGGGGAAAAACACACCAAGGCGCCACACACAGAGAACAAGGTCTCTGATGACAAGCTGTCTCGTCAGCAGCCTGGCGCGGATCCTGGATGCCACGTCAGAGCTGCATTTCTGAAGGGGGTACTCTGGCCTCAATACTCTGAGGATGAGGGGCCGTCCCGCAACAGCACATGCTGTCCTCCTGCCTGAGGAAGCATGAAGAGCCAGGGCTCTGCCTCCTCTGTCAAGGGAAGGTGGTTGCTGGTGCTGAGTTGCTAAGTCGGGTCCAACTCTTGTGATCCCAAGGACTGTAGCCTTCCAGGCTTCTCTGTCCATGGGATTTTCCAGGCAGGAATACTGGAGTGGGTTGCCATGCCCTCCTCCAGGCAATCTTCTCGACCCAGGGATCAAACCTGCATCTCCTGCATTGGCAGGTGGATTCTTTACTGCTGAGCCACAGGAGAAGCCCCAGAGGAGAGGGTAAGGAAGGTCAAGTTAATGCTGGTGAGCCTTCCGTGGGGGCTTCCCAGGGGGCTCAGTGGTAAAGAATCTGCCCGCAATGCAGGAGACTGGGGCTCAATCCTTGGGTTGGGAAGATCCCCTGGAGGAGGGTATGGCAACCCACTCCAGTATTCTTGCCTGGAGAATCCCATGGATGGAGGAGCCTGGTGGGCTACAGTCCTTGGAGTTGCAAAGAGTCAGATGCAACTTAGCACCCACATGCACACACCCTCTCCTCCAAATGTGCAGCTGTTAGCCAGCAGTCTGTTAACTTGGCATCAGTACAGACAGATACAGAGTCCTGCCGTGTGCCCAGCACTGTGCTGGGACAGTGTGTGCCCCATCCTCCACCCGGGACCAGGAACAGGAGAAAACACGCAGAGGAAGGCGCTCCCGCGGACCCCGCCAGTTCCCGTCACACTGCACGTCAGCAAGGAGAAGGCGCCCGGGCTCACCTCTGCTTCTCTATTTCTGCTTTAATTTCATCTGGTGGGGAAGAAAGAGAGGCATGTTAGGAGCAGGTAATGTGTATATAAAAGAAAACAAACAGAACAAAATACTGAAAGCTGTCTGAGTAGGGCGATGATGATCTTTCCCACATTTTCTATGGTAAGTGTATATACTTTCGCTTTAGCATTTACAAAAATTGTGGTAAATATGCTCACACAAAATTTACCACATTAACTATTTTTAAGTGTACAGTTCAGCAGCATTAAGGACATTTCTCCTGTGTATAATTATAATTTATATATATAATTTTATAATATATATACATAATTTTTATGAGTTAAAATTAATTTATGAACCTTTACCATGGAGGGTACATCAACTACACGGTTATGGTTATGGATATAGTGTCAACAATCAGCAATCACGATCTCAAAGAGAGAGTCTTATTTCTAGGAGGACACGATTTTGCGCCACTGAAACAAGAACATCCTATCTAAACACGCTGGTTTCCCCCACATCCACTTGGTCGAATGCATTCCTACGTGGTGTGCTTGGCAGGCTCATGGTATTATCAAAGCAGGCCAGTGAAGCTGTTCCACCTGAATTCCATGTATTCAGATAACCTCCAAAAGGCCAGCCTTCTTTATACAATCTCTTGTGAGCCAGTGGTCTAGACACTGCATTAGTTATCCTAGCAACCCTAGAACACAGTGCTGGGAGTAACAGATTGCCTCTCCCTGGACAACTACATTCTAGACTGACTTTTAGGAAGGGAAAACCGAATAACTGAACTTTACAAGAAGTGGCAATTTTAACCCTTCGAGCCAATCTTTCAATGTCCTCTTTCTACACACATAAGAAAGCAGAAGAGAAACATCCGGATGACTAATATCAAACATCTCGCTCAGGGACCATAAGGCCTGTGACACACTGGGTCAGCTAAACAGAGCTCCGTGGTGTGGTTCCTGCCCCTCTAGGACAAGAATCCATGAAGGAGCAGCTTTGGCCTCCTCTAGCTGAGGCCTCAGGCTGTGGGAGTGGCCAGAGAATCCAGCCCAGGAGGCTGGTGGCCAAGCTTTCAGCTTGCAGAAATCAACATGACACAGCCTGGTGAGGTGAAAGTTAAGAAATGGGTTGGCAGTTCTGGCAGAACTAGGTTCTGGCATGGATATCTCGCCGCTGAATGACACCAGGTGGGTTATTAAACCTCCCTGAATCTTGATGTCCTACTCTAAAAAACACGCGCTCCATATGCTCCAGAGACTGTAACAAGGCAGGTGGGTGTGGGTAACCTTTGAGAAACCCGAAGTGGTCATGGCTAGGGCGGTGTCAAGCATACACCAGTGGTCAATCAATGTCAGCTCTCTTAAGACAGGAGTCAGTAATAGTGCAAAGTCTCTACTGCCATTGCTGAACTACAGAGAGCCAAGGGAAAGAAGACAATTAGGGGAACACAAATCATGGGAATGGCTGACATTCACAGGGGCATGGGCCCATCTGGTCCTCCTTATGCCTCTGGAAGACAAGAGGCTCATCTCCTAACCATGTGCAGGTGGGAATCTGGGCCCAGAGAGGTGAAGTCACCTGCCCACGGTCACAGCCAGGAAACGCCACTGCAGCACTCACGGCCCGGCTGTCTGCTCCAGAGAAGGAGGGAGGGGGGAAGGGGAGGAGCAGTTGGCGGGGCACACCTGCTCTGGTTTATTGCCCCACGTTTTAATAGGCCCTGCTCTCCTAACTGCCAACTGGGCAATTAGCAGCAATAAATAAGCAGGCTGGAAAGGAGGGAGACCTGAGCGGGATGCGGCAGCTGCAGCTGCAAGGCCAGGCTGTCTTCCTGGGAAATGCTTTCTGGGCATCACTGTCCTATACAAACCCCTCGGGTCATACCTCCTGGTTCACTGATGACTTTGGCACCAGCTCACCTTCTGCTCTGCTCCCAGGCTAGGTTCAACAATGACCATGACCAACCTCAACGACACCATCGCTGGTCAACTCCGCCAAGGTTCCACAACATCCCTTGGAACCTTCATCTCCCCTCATACATCCGATCTGCTACACCCCCACCCCCCACTATGCAAATCCACAAGGCCCTCCCCCTCCCCCCAAAGCCAGCCCGGAGGTGCTGGTCACACTCTGAATCTTGTCCCTGTCTGGAACTTCCAGCTCCTCCCTGTACCTGCCCAGCTCCTGTACTTCCAGTTGACCTACTAACTGCCCCAAGTAGGACCCTTCTTTGGCCTGTCAGACCTGACTAGACCAACTTGTCAGCCTTCCCTTTCTTCATTTTTCCAGGACAGATCCCATTAGCAGGATTGTAATCTGTTGCTGTTATTGTTCAGTTGCTAGGTCGTGTCCTATGCTTTGTGACCCCATGGACTGCAGCATGCCAGGCTTTCCTGTCCTTCACTATCTCCTGGAGTTTGCTCACACTCATGTCTGTTGAGTTGGTGATGCCATCCAACCATCACATCCTGTCGCCCCCTTCTCCTCCTGCCTGCCATCTTTTCCAGCATCAGGGTCTTTTCCAATGAGTCAGATCTTTGCATCAGGTGACCAAAGTATTGGAGCTTTAGCATCAGTCCTTCCAATGAATATTCAGGGATGATTTCCTTTAGGATAGACTGGTTCCTCTCCTTGCCAAACAATAGGCTTAACTTGTTCTCTGACTTTTAGTGTTAACTTCTGGCCAAATACCAAGCTTGTATGACAGCTTTCTGACCAGTCTCCACCCAATGACAGGCCTCTTGACAGCAGAGAAAGCCGGCAGGTCTCTAAAGGCCCTGACAACCAACCACAGCAGTACCTAGACACTGCTGGTTAAGCCCACCTTCTCTACCTCTCCACGAAGACTACTGCACATCGCATTCTCTCCTCAAATACCCTCTCTCCCCCTCTTCATGTCACCATTCCTCTTTACTCACAACCAATGAAACAGCCGATTTCATGCAAAATTAAAAGCCACAAGGAGACTCCTTCAACTTCCTGTTAGCCAATACATAAACTGTCCAGCCCGTACGCTCTCCTGCTGGAAAACAGTACGTGTCAAGTCCCTCCACCTTTGCAGCGTCCTGTCCCTGCTGCCTTCTGAGGAACTATTTAAACCTGACCACTTCTCACCACGGGGGACCACCCCCATTACGCCAAGCCAAGCTGTCACCATCTCCTGCCTGGACCGAGAGCCTCTTTCCTAACTGGTCTCATGCCTTCAACTTTCACTGTTCCTCATGGCCCACAGCGTTCTCTACACAGCAGCCAGAGGGATTTCCTTAAAATATAAATCAGATTATATCTGCTCAAAATAGATTATCCATAACCATTATAAAGTAAATCTGATAACGTCTGCTCCTTTGCGCAAAACTCCACTGGCTTCTCATCTCACACAGAGTAAAACTCATAGTCTTGATCTTGGCCTCCAAGCCTCTGAAAGATCTGGGCCCCTGTGATCCCCTCTGACCTCACCTCCCACCACCCGACCCCGGCTCACTCATGGCCAGTTCCTGTTCCAGGGCCTTCGCACCAGCTCCTCCTGCCTCCTGGAATGCCCTCCCGCCCCAGATATCCACAGGCTCACTCGATTCCTTCAGATGACTGTTCAAATGTCACCTCTTCCCTCGTTACCTGAAACTGCCATCTGACCCCTCCTTGTGATTCTTCACTACCTTACCTGCCCTGTTTTTTCACTTTACACCAATTTTTCTAGTCTTTCACCACCTTATTTACCACTTGTGACATACTCTTGTTTCACTTATACTCCGACTTCCCCAGCAGAACGTAAACTCTGTGACAACAGAGACTTTGGTCCGTTCTGGTCACTGCTGAATCCCCAGCATCTAGGAATTCCTAGGCACAGAGAAGGCGCTCAATATTTGTTGAATGAATAAACTGTCTTTCTTCTTAGTTAACCTCTCCCTCAGCTGGCTCCCTCCCCAATGATGTTGAAACAAGCTCAAGTCTCTTCTGCTGCTAAGTCGCTTCAGTCGTGTCCAACTCTGTGCGACCCCAGAGATGGCAGCCCACCAGGCTCCCCCGTCCCTGGGATTCTCCAGGCAAAAACACTGGAGTGGGTTGCCATTTCCTTCTCCAATGCATGAAAGTGAAAAGTGAAAGTGAAGTCGCTCAGTCGTGTCCGACTCCTAGTGACCCCGTGGACTGCAGCCTACCAGGCTCCTCCGTCCATGGGATTTTCCAGGCAAGAGTACTGGAGTGGGGTGCCATTGCCTTCTCCAAGTCTCTTCTACCTTCAAACAAAGATAAAAATAAAGCCAAAAAACCCTCCATGATCCACATCTCCCTCTTCACACCCCAGGCAAACCCTGGGAAAGAGTCGTGTCCGTTTCCTCACCTCCCAGACCTGCCCCTACCCATTCCAGTCTGGTTTTCACCTTCACTGTGCCACCAGCACAGCTCCAGGTGAGGTCACCCATGACTTGCAGGGCTCAAAAGCTGATGGGCAGTTTTCCAGTTGCTGTCTGACTTGACCTCTCAGCAGCAATTGACCTTACTGACCTCCCCTCACAGAAATCTACTCGATTTAAGGGCTTCTCTGGCGGCGCTGGTGGTAAAGAATCCGCCTGCAATGCAGGAGACATGGAGATGCAAGTTTGATCCCTGGGTTGTGAAGATCCCCTGGACAAGGAAATGGCAACCCCCTCCAGTATTCTTGCCAGGAAAACCCCACGGACAGAGGAGCCTGGCGGGCTGCAGTCCGTGGGGTCATGAAGACACGACTGAGCGAGCCTGAGCACACTGCACAGCTGGCCTCGTAAGCACACGTTCCCATCGGCCCTCTGCTTCCCGGCCCATCTCTCCTCCGTTTCCTTGGCACACTCAGCCTCCTCTGCCCAGCCAGGCGGGCCAGGCTCCTGGGGCCCAGGCTCTCCTGCCTTTCCTTCTCTGCAACACTCAGCTCTTCCTCACTGGCATCCGCAGCCTCGCCTGCCCCTTCAATTCCCGCCTAGGCTCGGATGACTCCCCAGTCCTCGTTTCCGGTGCAGGCCTGCCTCAGGAACATGAAGCTCATACGTTCATCCAATATCCAAGTCCCAACTCAGATCAAGCTCCTCCACCCACCTCTCTCCAGATGGTCTTCCACAACCATCTTAAGGAACTGCACCACCATCCAACCAGTTGGGTGAGTCACAAACTTAAGTCAGCCTTACTGATCCACATTTTGACGCTGTTATCCAACCCCACATCAGGTGTTCTTAGCTTTACCTTCTAAACCAGTGGGGAACACTTTCATTCTACTCTGCTTCTGTCGTCACTACTCTAAGTCTGGGCCACCAGCGTTTCCCCCCGGATGATGATAACTGCCTCCCTCGTGGTCCCTGGGCAACCTCTCCAGGTTTCCTTGAAGATGTTCTGAACCTAATGGCTCAAATGATCTTTCCAAAATACTAACCTCTTTATCAACTTCTTCCCTGTTTAGAACTCTGGGGTATTATTTCACTGCTATTGGTCTAAAAATCAGACTCCTCAGCACAGCCTCCAGGGTCTTGCGTGCCGAGGCCCTGGACTGCCTCTCCTGCCTCACCTCCAAACCCTCTCCCCCTTCACCTGCCATGCCCAGTCACACAGTGGCCTCCTTTAGTTTCTTTTTTTTAATTATTATTATTAAAACTTAAAAAAAAAAAAAAGAAACTCTTAAGGTAACTGTGGACTCACAGGCAGTTGTATCTGTTCGTTTTCCCAAACTGTCATATTCCTCTCTGCCACAGGGCCTTTGCCTATGCTGTTCCGCCCCTGCTGCCAAAGTGCCTCTCACTCTAACCTCTTTAATTTTTCTTTGTTTATCATTCAGCTCTCCACTTCCTCAGGGAAACTTTCCTTCATACCTTGTCCACTTTGCCTGTGGGATCAGGTTTTCTCCTTCACAGGACCTGTCACATTACTGGTATGACTCAGAAAACGTGATTATTTGAACAGACCCCTTCTTCTCCATTAACTCCAAGTTCCGTGAGAACGGGGTCTTTGTTTTCTTTGAGTCCTGACAGCAGGTATGACACCCAAATAAATAAATACCTTCTAAATGAACGTCACCCTGGTTCAGTCAAAAGACAAAAGGACTGTGTAGAGAACACACCGACCGTTCCTGGGGAACGAGGACAATCTTAAGACGTCTAGGTCCTGGCATAAGAAGGCTGTTCTACAAGTCTAGAAAACCTAATGAAATACAGAATAAAAAAGCCCAAAGACTCATTTGCAACCAAGACAGTAATCCCAAAGAAGCTTCTTATAGAAAGACTCCAGGAATGAGCTAGTAAACATGGAAGTATTTTCTAAGATAACCTTGCTGGAAAGAAAGTCAAGTATTTTCCTGGCAGGCCCCCTAGGCCTGGTGAAAATGGTAAGAATTAAACACAGTTCTGAGCTATTTATATGAGAGACTCTATGTACTTGCTGATTAAGTACACGTTTTCCAAGTTTGCGCTTTTCCATAAAGAATGATCTTACTGTTTTCCCCAGCACCGCTTACAGAGTCTCCCCTGAGATTTACAAGTACGGGGCAGAGCTCTAAACTCTTCCAACTACTTGCCTCGCTGGTGTTGAAATGTCAGAGACCAGCAAAGACGTCCATAAACCAACTAATAAGGGAGGCAGAGAAGAACAAGCATTCAGTTCCTTCTCCTTTAAATACAAGTAACGCCAATGCCTCTGAACTTCGGTGGGTCATTTGTTAGGTGCCAGGTACGTTGTCAGTTACTTATTGTATTAGTTCATGTAACCTTTACAACAATCCTGTGACACAAGTATTATCACCTTTCTCATCCCAGGAAACCAAGGCTCCCAGAAGCTAAATTATCAGTTCAGGACTACAAGACTAATCAATATGCAAAGTTTCAAACACAGCTGCCAATGAATTTTCTGCCAATCCAATAAATAAATCCTTTTCAATAATCAAAATCCAACTTTTAGTGCTGCTTCTAGACAGAGGGCTTCCTCCTGTAAAATAATCATAAAGCTTTTCAACAAAAAGTAATGTCAGTTAAAAAACAGTCCTACTATTTCTAAAAATTTTTATAATCCACAGAACTCATAAACAAAATGTCTAATCAAAACACCAGACTTTACTAACATTAAAGTTATTCTGTATTCCAACTAAAAGCCTTACTTTATGATAATTTAGGGATTTTTTTATATTTTTCAAATTTTGCACTTATATTCCTTCTAAGGGTGAGAATAGTTATTCTGAACACATCAAAGTTAGAGGAACAACAGCGTACAGGGAAAAAAGCAACTTACCGTGTTATACGATCACGTGAACGCTGAATGTTTTGTATATTAACACGCAACTGAAGTCTATGACCCCCGTAGAAGGAAGTGTGTTTTCCCAGGTGGTGCTAGTGACAAAGACTCTGCCTGCCAACGCAGGAGACGTTAAGAGACGCAGGTGTGATCCCTAGGTCAGGAAGATCCCCTGGAGAAGGAAATGGCAACCCACTCCAGTACTCCTGCCTGGGGAATCCCACGGACAGAGGAGCCTGGAGGGCTACAGTCCACAGGGTCGAAAAGAGTGGGACACAAATGAAACGACTTAGCATGCATGGAGAAGGAAATGGCAACCCACTCTAGTACTCTTGCCTGGGGAATCCCATGGACAGAGGAGCCTGCCTTTGCTCCCCTGGCAGGGTCAGAAAGAGTCAGACATAATTTAGCAACTGAATGAATGAATGAAAATTTATGAATGTACTCCCTTAACTGGCTTCTTCCTAAAGATATTTAAACAAGTTTGAGTTTTTCTATCTTTAAAAAAAAGAATAAACCAGAGCACTCCTATGATCTACACTTCCCTCCTCCTCTTCACAGCAAAGCCAATCTTTGGGAAAGGGTTGTGTGTTGCTCACCTCCCACTCACACCTCAGCCCACTCTGGTCTGGTTTTCACCCACATAATGCCACCAAAACAGCTCCAGCTAAGATCACCAATGATCCACATGTTTCTAAACCCTGTATATTAAACAGAGTTGTAAGTCTAAAACTGGACTTTATGATTTATATGTCAGCTGCATGCTGTACTTGTTGCCCACCTGGCTGGGCAGATGTGGGCAAGTTGCCCTTGAGCCTTGGTTTCCCTTTGCCTGCTTGTATCCAAAGATGGACATCAATTACATGTCACAACTCTAGAAGGAATAAGAGGGAGTTTACTGCTGATAAAGAGACAGAGGTCATACATCAGAAGGATTTAATACCTTAAATGAAGCTTATGGGAAACCAGCTCTTTACTCTCATTTCTTTCTTCCTTCTAATCCCGAAATTAAACCAAATATATATACGCAGTGAAAAGCTGCAGAGAAAAAGCTGTGATCTTTTTGATTACAGGCTTTCAAATACTACAGCTCAAAATTCAATTCAACCGTACTCAAAAAACATGGTCTCTTTACTTACTGAAACATTACCAAACCATCACTGCATAGAAACTTCGCCTCAATACAATGCCTGTTTAAGGCTCCACTGAGTAGCTCATACAGCACAAGCGCTTCCTTACGGAGAAGCAATGGTGGTGATGGTTACCGTGGGCTCTGGAGCCAGGCTGCCAGCGTGCACAGCCTGGCTCCACGGCTTTCTGGTTGAGTCAGTTGGCCAAGTTCTTTAGGCCTCAATAAGGACAATAATCATAGGAACTAAACTGCAGGTAGAGCACGTGGCACTGCGCCTGGACACAGAAATGCTTAGTACATGGCTGATGTCACACAGTTACTATATAACATGTGATTTTTAAAAAGTCACTCACTTGACTGGGTAATAATGATGCATCAATGTTAGGTTCATCACTATAAAAACGTCCACCTCTGGTGAGGGATGTTGGCAACAGCGTGTGTGTTGGGAGGAATACGGGAATTCCTTGTACCTCCCGTGCAATTTTGCTGTGAACCTAAAACGGCTCCAAGATTAAAGTCACTGAATTTCATACAAAAAACATAGGTATGTTTAATGACAGCGGGCAGTTACAGAGCACTTAGCCCTCACATGGCACTTCGTGGGTATTAAATGATGAAATAAGACACTCCATCTCCTATACATGAAGAGTAATGTTAGAACAATTCAGTTCAAGTTTGGAGATTTCAGAATCTTCCCACACCATTTAAAAACGCTCAGATTATCTTGTCACGTCTCTAAACTTTATAGTTTTTTTAAAAATTTATTTTTAATTGGAGGATAATTGCTTTATAATGTGTTGGTTTCTGCCGTACAATGTGAATCGCCCTTCAGGATACGTATATCCCCTCCCTCTCGAGCATCCCATCTCCTACCCCGCCCTTTAGGTCGTCACAGCACCAGGCTGAGCTCCCCGTTACACAGCAGCCCTCCACTAGCTTCTGTGTACATGTGCTAACACACGTATTTCAATGCTCCTCTTTCCCAATTCGTCCTATCATCTCCTTCCCCCACCGTGTCCACAAATCCATCCTCTACATCTCTAATCCTGCCCTGCAAATAGGTTCTTCAGGACCATGTTTCTGGATTCTATCACAGGGTTTAAAACCAGAAATATAAAAAGATCATGGGAAAGAATAACTCAAGTAATGCAGGTGTGAAAGGAAGGTTTAAAAATGTGATTATATGCTCCAACTGGAGGGGTGAAAGGTTCGCGATTATTAACACATATCAAAACTTCACTATGAAAGTAAAGAGCAACAGCATCCCGGGGGTGATGAATACTCTCACAGGCTCTTTTGATTTCTCAATAAAGGTTGGAGGGCCACGATTTTCTAACTGGGCAGACCCTACCCATGCATTTGGCCTTTAGTGAGGACGAATGCTGTTCAGTTGCTAAGTCGTTATCCAACTCTTTGTGACCCCATGGACTCCAGCACACCAGGCTCCCCTGTCCTTTACTAACTCCTGGAGCTTGCTCAAACTCATGTCCATTGAGTCGGTGATGCCATCCAACCTTCTCATCCTCTATAGTTCCCTTCTCCTCCTGCCCTCAATCTTTCCCAGCATCGGAGTCTTTTCCAATGAGTTGGGCCTTTGCATGAATCCCTGAGATTACTCCAAACCTATTCATCCTGATCATCACTGCTTTCACAAGGAACAACCCCTGTCTTCACTGAGCTAGGCAAGTTAATACTCTCATAAACACAGCCTTTCAGTCATGTAATTACATTCTTGTTTATTGCATCTACAAACCAAATAGAGCAATAAGTCATTCCTGAATGAAGAAGCAACCTAAGCTAAGAACATCAAGCCCCGTGCTTACCGTGTCTGTGGTTTGTCACAGCTTCAAACAATAAAAGTAACCAGCACAGCAAGCCTATACAGTGTACCTACTGCACGACGAGTGTTGTGCACATGTCAGTTAACTTCATCTTTGTAACAGCCCCAACGGGAAGGTGTAACATCTGTCCAAGATTACAAAGATAGCAATTGGAAGGCAAGGGATTTGAAGCCCGTCCAGAGAACACACTCCAAACCCCTACACTACACAGCTCCTGCACCCCCCATTCCCTCCCTCCAGGACACCACAACTCCTGGAAGGTCACAAAAGCTGTTTCCAGGAACAGCTTCTATTGGTCAACATTTCAACTTTGAGTGGTCACTTACAGTTCCTCTTATCAAAATGATAGGTAATCTCTACACTACTCGCCGCCCTGCAATGCTTCTTACGCACAGCAATGTTTCAGCCACTTTTCGTGTGCGTGCTCAGTTGTGTCCGACTCCTAGCGACGCCCTGGACTGCAGCCCTCCAGGCTCCTCGTCCATGGGATTCTCCAGACAAGAACACTGGAGTGGGCTGCCATTTCCCGCTCCAGAGGACCTTATCGACACAGGGATTGAACACGCACTCCTGCACTGGTAGGTGAATTCTTTGCTGCCGAGCCACCTAGGAAGCCCCCTTCAGCTACTTTTACTGGACACAAAACTGGGCCTTGAGGTGCAGAGTAAAGTATCACCAGACCCTTTGCTGTATCTTTCTTCTGCAGTCCTTTATTACTTAACAGCAATGACACACAAGTACTGTCTTAGAGAAAAAAAAAATGATCAGTTTAACTCAACACTTTACACAGGTTACCTTATAATAACTACTCAATTTGATGATGAGCTACCATGACAATCAGCTATTCAGTCAACCTGTGTCAATTACTTCCTTTATAGGTTATTTTTTTCTTAAATAACATTATATGGGATATTTTATTTAACTCATCTATATTGTTTAACAAGAAAAATATTTTTAATGAGAATTTATATTTTCAGAATAGGCTATTTCTTACAATTCACTACCAAAATACTGAATGTGTGTTCCACAATTCAGCTTGGAAAATCCTGGAGTTCTCAACAAAGATATGATCTAAAAATATCAAGAAACCTCCCAATGTTAAGGCTCTTTTACAACCCATGTGATGATTTTATAAGTAGGTTCCAACAAAGTGATATACGATTTGGTGAAATTTTGATGTTAAGTTTTCTGAAGGGTGAATGAAAACTTTGCCAAATAACGATTTTCAAACTTCTGCAAACTTCTGCAACAATTCACTTAAAGTAACAATGAGAGGATAGAATGCAGGCAGATTTCAAAGTGGAGCTGTAAATATCCGCTTTCGCCTAACTGCTTTGTAGGGTTTATCCTGCATTCCTGATAAAACAATATCCAACAGTTAGCCTTGGATTTCTGAATAAAAAAGCTTTACAAATCTAAATCTCAGTGAGTTCCTTCAACTGATTCTGAATTTCACAAGACTAGCATCTGTTCCCAGCAACAACCACCTTTGTTATCAATAGTTCTTGATCCTTGAGGGTGTCTCAGACCCATGAAAGCTAGGGCCTTCCAGAAAAATAAATGCAAAGCTCACAAACCCATTCCTAGGCCGCAAGAAAAGACTCCCAGAGTTCCTTGCACCAAACGAAGGGAGAATAACCTCAAACTTCAAAAGGTGAAAAAAGAAAATCAAACTTTACATTTACTCAGTCACTTGTTAGGAAAACAGGTCTTTTTACAGATTTCAAAGCAAAGGCATTGGGACGGCGAATTAACCCGAGAGCCAACTCGGGTCAAATGTACTGATCCTCACTCCCTCTTCTGAAATTCCACATGGCGGATACTTCCTGACTTTCAGTACTTGGCGCAAATGTCCCTTTCCTCAGAAAGGACTACTTTCTTGACCATGCTGTCTCAGGCCCTCTTTATTACATTTTGCTCGTTTACAAAAAATTTTACAAAAGTCATTACAAAAAAATTTACTAGTACAGAAGTATGTATTAGTATTCAAAAATGTCTCATTAATCTTTAAATTTACTTATTTCGTCTCCTCTCTTAGATTATAAGCTCTGTAAGGGCAAATACCTTGTCTGTCTTCTTCCCTACTGTATCCTCAGTGCCTGGTACACGGTGGGCACTTGATAAATAAATATTTGCTGAATGACCGAAAACTAAAAGACAGAATGTTGATAATGGAATCAACTACTAAGGTTTTAACTAGGGATGAGCAAGACTTCTCCCTGTCGCTCAGTCATCTGTGGGTCCATTCAAATCAGTATGATCTACCGTGTGCCAGACACTGTTGGGGACCCTGCGGTGAATAAGACAAGTATCTCTGCCCTCACAGACCCTCTGTTTGAGAACGAGTAGATCTCCTGCACACTGCAGTATCTGGGAGGTGCAGGATAACCCTCTCTATAGTCCCTCCTGGAAGGAGTTATGGGAGATCCCAAATGAAAGAAAACAGTCACCACTTCGGCACTTACAAAGCAGGCCTCAGTTTTCCCTAAACCAGCTGGGCGGCTCTTCCCACCTGCCCATCTCACAAGGGACAACTCCAACCAGCAGAACCAACGTAAAGAAAAACTTAAAAGCAAGAGCTGCTGCTTCTGAGGGTGACGGGGGGGACGAACCAGGAAATGGGACAGCAGGGAGTCGTGGCAAGAACCCAGGGCTGGGAGGCTGGAGAGCCGGCCCTGACTGTCACCAACTTGCTGGGTGACCTTGGGCCAGTCCCGAGCTGCCAAGGTACCAGGTCCCCCCCGGATATAATAAAGAGACCGGGCGGGTGGGCCTTGGGGTGGCGGGGGGAAAGTGAAGCCCAGGAGGCCGGGCTAAGGCCGGGCTAAGCCCGGGTGTGGTAACGGCCGGCATGGGGAGGCCGGCGCGGGGCCGGGCCGGGGCGGCTCACCCACCGAGCGCCACCTGGCAGGCCCTGCGCAGCTGGGAGTGCTGAGGCCGCTTCACCTCCTTGTCGGCTAGGATCTTCTCCAGGGCCCGGGACACGAACATGCTCTTGGTCTGGCTCTCCTGCATGGCCCCGGCCCAGCGGGGGCTAGCAGCCCCGCGGGCGGACGGCGCGAGCAGGCGGGCGAGCGAGGCTGCGGGCCCGGCGTCCCCGCCTGCACCAGCCGCGTCCGTCCGCGCCACCCAGTCAGGAAGCGACGCCGAGACCACACGGCGCCGCCATGTTGGAGCGCGTCACGTGACCACGTGACCGGCGGAGCAGCGACGGCGTCCGTCGACCCCGTGACCTCTGGGGCGGGAGCCCGCGACAGGGGGCGGGACCTGTATCAGGGGCGGGGTCTGTATCAGGGGGCGGGGCCAAGTGGGCGAGGCGGGGGAAAGTGGGGGGAAAAGTTGCCTAGACAGTAGAAATGGGCGGAGGCGGGAGGGACTTGAAGGACAGAAGAAAAGAGGTGACAGGGAGGAGGCGGGGTGACGGAGGTGTGAGGAGAAAGAGGCAACGAGGAGCGTGAGGATGGGGGAGTGACCGGGTGGGTGATGAAGGAAAGAGAGGGAACTGGAGAGGAAGGAAGAGAGAAGAGAAGACTGGGAAAAAAGGCGAGAGATGGCGAGAGAGGAAAGACAGGAGGCGAGGGACAGAATGGGGAGAAAGTTGGCGAGGGAGAGGTGATAGGGGAGTCAGGGCAAGTCAGGAGGAACAAACGAGAGGAAGCTGGACGAGCAGGTGAGGGAAGGGAGGAAGTGGGCGGGAAGAAGTGGGGGGCCTTGGGAAGATGGGGAGAGAGCAGGGAGCAAGAAGAGCGCTCAGGGGCAGAGCAGGGGCGTGGAGGAAAGACAGGGAGAGGGGCGTGAGGAGCCAGGGAGGGGAGTGGGACAGAAGTGCTGTGGCAGGGAGGTGGAGGGGAGGACGCGAGAAAACAGGCCGGGACAGAGAGAGAGCAAGGGAAGGCGGGGTGAGGCGTGGGGTGAAAGGGCGGGTGAAGGGAAGGCTGAAGCAGAAAGAGCGTTTGGAAGGAGGTGTGTTTATGCACGCTCTCCAAACAGGATTTCCCCACCCCAGTGGCAAGACACGCGCCTTCCATGCGCAGCCTTCCTGCCCCTGGAGTAGAGCCGACTCCTGGCTTTCCGTCCAGGTGCTGCGTCCCTGCACGGTGGTGTCAGGAAGGACCACCCCTGTGCACCTCCCCTTGGAGTGTATCCATCTATTCCCGTAAATCCCTGGTTCTTCTCAGTTCTGTGTCTCAGGCGAGGGTGGGGGTGTTCGGGGGGTACTTGAGGGCATCAGACAGGGGAAGAAGGCAGACATGGCCAGTGTCACAGGCCTGCCAGGGAGGGTAGGAGACAGCTATTCTAGCCCACTCTCTCCCACAGCCAGTGATGTCACACCATCGGTGATCTCCACTGGACCCTCCCTTGAGGGGGGCCGTGGTGCTTTCGGGCTCATGCAAGAGCAGGGTCTTCCATGGAATCTTCTAAACTTCTGACGCAGACATGCTCAGATGTTCAGGTGTCAGCTCCAACATCTCAGGGAGGCCCTGTCTCCCTCCAGCACTTTCTGACCTTTTTCCCTAGTTGACTTCCTTGTCTGACCAGGGTACAGGCCACAGCGGGGCAGGCTACATCTCCAGGGCCTTCCCTGGAGCCAGGTTGCAGGTTTCATGGCCTTAAGTTCCATTGCCATCTCAAGACTTGGCAGCTCCTCAGGTCAAGAAGTAGAGTCTGTACAGGATGGATAAAGAACAAGGTCCTACTGTTTAGCACAGGGAAACATACTCAATATCCTGTGATGAACCATAATGGAAGGAATATGTACAAGTATAACTGGATCACTTTGCTGGATAGCTGAAATTAACACAATATTGTAAATCAACTATCCTTCAATATTTTTTTTTTTAAAAAGACTTTCTGGAACAGAGACAAGTTTAAAATGAATAAATATTACCTTAAAAAAAAAGTCTGTTTCTCTACCCCCCTAGACTAGTCTCATGACTTGCCTTGACCAATCAATGTGGTGGAAGTGAGGCTGTGCTCTTCCAGAACTTGGGCATCATGAGATCTTCAGATGGATGTGTAGAAGCATCTGGAAGAAAGAGCCCATGGAGAGAGAGGCTCATTGTCCCAGTACTTCTGGCTGAGTGCAGCCCCAGCTGACCTACCACCAAAATTCAACAGCTTGAGAAACCCTGGTGAGACCAATAGAGGAACTGCCCAGCTAACCCACAGATTCGAGGAAAACAACAAATGACTGTTATTGTAAGCCACTACATGTTGAAGTAGCTTGTTATACAGCAGTACGTATATCACTGAGACGCTCCTCAGTCCTCATGTGTTGAATGAATTAGTGAATGAATGAACGCGTGAAACTCAGAAGAATGCAGTGCAACCCACTGAATGACAGATGTTTTGAGCCCTCCCCATGTGGACAAAGTCAGGCCACATCATTCCCCGGCTGAAAGCCCTGCAGTGACTCCCTATCACTCTTGGAATTGAGTCTAAGTATCTCAGTGTGGCTGACTTCTCAGGCCTCATCTCTCTCCCCCTTTCCTCCTCATCAGAACTCTCCAGCCATTCTGTGTTCCTTTTTGTTCCCATCCAGAGCTTGGCTTAGGCACCTCTGTTCCTCTCGATCAGTGCTTCTCCATGAGGCAGGACCACCCTCAGGGGAATTTTTGGAACTTCGTGGAGGAAGTATTTTTATTGTCATGATAGGGGAGCTGGATTGTTCGTCTGCATCCTGCAGAGAACTGGACAAGCCCAGATAGCAAAGAATATCGCATTATCTCATGTGGCTAGACTAGACACTTCTGGAAGTGAAAAACCTATAATGAGGTGAAACTAGAACCTATATCTGCTTTACCTATAAACACAAAGCATTTTTAGTATGGTTTTAATATATATTGAATTTTCCAGGAAGGCAACTGTGATGGTAATTCAAGGGAACACTGTACTTTATCTGGAACATGACCAAATGCTGTTCACCATTTCAAAACCACATCACCAACGTTGAAGTCAACTATCATATTTGAGTTTCCCAATGGCACCCTGGCATTTGGAGCTGTCATAATCCAGGGGGTTTGACTTTCAGGTTCCAGCAGCTGACTGCTTTATCTCTTAGTGTAATTGAGCCTGAACATTTATACATTGAAATAAAATCTGCAAATTATGCATTGCTTTCCTTTTGTTTCGTCTTTACTAGGTCATTATCTTTTCCAAGAAATTATGTGTGTGGGAAGATTTCATTATCTATGAATTTCATGTCAGAATAGTTAACAGAGGTAGAGTGGGCATCTATGCAGCTGGAGACATGGTCTGTCCTGTTCACGTCTCTGCACAGAGCACACAGGAAGTGATCGATAACTGTGGGGCAAATGAACGAAGGACAGAATGAAGGGGGCTGGACTGGGGGCCACAGAACTTAGTCATTTAATCAGCAAGTTATGGGAGAGGTGGGGTAACTTCTCTGTTTCTATGGTGCAATAATCATCCCCAAAGACATCCGCCTCTTAATCCCTAGTGAATAGACTATGTTAGAAGGCCAAAGGGACTTGGCAGATGTGACAAAGTTAGGAGCTTTTTGTTTTGTTTTGAGTTAAAGGTGTTGAGATGAGGAAATTATCCTGAATGATCTTGTTGACTCAGTGTAATCAGGAGCCCTTAGTAGGGGGACACAGAAGCGTCGGAGTCAGGAGGAGATGTGTTGTTGGAAGCAGAGGTTGGGGTGATTGTGGGGCCACAAGCCAAAGAACACAAACCTCTAGAAGCTGGGAAAGTCAAGAAACAAGTGCCCTGAGCACCTGCTCAAGGAACACCACCCTGCTGATCCATTTCACCCTTCTGACCTCCCAAACCCCGAGAGCATACGTTTGTGTTGCTTGCCTGGAGAATCCCAGGGACGGGGGAGCCTGGTGGGCTGCCATCTATGGGGTCACACAGAGTCGGACACAACTGAAGCGACGCAGCAGCAGCAGCAGCAGCAAGCCACTAAGTCTGTGGTCATCTGTTACAGCCATTACATTTGAATTTCAGCTAAACAAGCAATCCTGTTTTTAGTATAAATAGGTCCCATGCGATAACTGGGACATAGTTGTATTTTGAAAAGTATTCGCTGTCTACCTGAACTTTAAACTTAACCAGGCACATTGCATTTTGTCTAACCATCTTCCTCCCAGTTCCCTTTGTCCAGTAGCCGTGTTGAACCCATGAGGCACTCCTTGGGATAGGAGTTTTTCTCAGCAGAGCAACAACAGAGAAGGCGCCTGGGTCCCTGATGTTCTGGAGAGTCATGCCAGTCCTGGGGTGTCATGCCAGTCCTGGGGTGCCATGCCAGTTCTGGGGTGCTAACTTTTACATGAGATAGAAGTAAGCACCTTTTCTTTTCAGTTCCCTACCTGTTGCAGCTGAGTCTAGTCCTGATGGATAAAGTTGGCAGCCCATGCCGTCTGCTTTGACTCCCGCTCCCCTCTGAGTAATGTCTCGACTTGGTAACAAGTACCAGTCATTTAAGGCCCTTGGGGCTGTGCCTGCCGTCGGCCCTTCCAGCTGCCAGTCTGGTTTCTTCCCACGATACACAGCCTCTTTATAAACCCAGACGTCCTGGGTGTTCCGCCCCCCGCTCCCACAGTGCCCTTGTGTGTCACTGCTCCCCTGGAAACAAATTTATTTTCCGTGTTTACTTTAAGGCAAAACTCCAGTGCAGCCTCCTCGACGCCTGTCAGCAGGGCTGGGGAGGGGGTTCAAGGCACCATTTGGTTGGGGCCTCATATTTAGGAAAAGCCTCAAATGTAGATTTTCAAGATTCTCTGGTATTCTCTCCAAAGGAGGTTATGTATACGGCAATTGTATTCTGGTTTTTTTTTTTGGATTTTTTGGCCGTGCCCCGAGGCATGTGGGATCCTTGTTCCCTGACCAGGGATCAGACTTGCACTCCCTGTATTGGAAGCACGGAGTTTTAGCCACCAGACCACCAGGGAAGTCCTACTCTCCTTGTTTGTGTCCGTGTGTCCAGCTGCACTAAAACAGTGTTAACTTTCCCATGTAAATATTTAAGACACCGCAGTTGTGGGGCTTTGTTGTTTATTTGTTTGTCCCTGGATCTTGGCTTGGGGTCCCTGAGAAGAGGACCCCAGGACAAGGATTCCAATGTGTTTGGGAGGTGATCCCAGGATACAGCAGCAGAGGAGTGACGATGGAGCCCAGACAGGTGTGCTATCAAGCCCATTACCACTGAACACATCTGGGGCTCCATCCCACGGGCAATTCTGGGAGCCAGGGTAGGCATGCTGCAGAGTTATCCCAGCCTTGGGATGGGAGAGCCAGGGTGTCCACGCACATACTTCCCACCCATCGTTACCTAAAGGCTGCTTCTAGGGGCATCAGCTCTGACACCGTGTCCTGCTCACGAGCCCCAGGGCTTATGGGAAGCAGGCTTTTGCAGCAGAGGTGAGTACCGGGGGCAAATGGCTGGGGCACTGACAGTGTTGGCTACATGCTGCATTGGTATTTGTTTTGTTTTTAAATATGCCAGCCTCTTGGCCTGAGTGGTCTCCGTGGACACAGATGTGTGCTTGGCTGAGCTTGGGACAGACCAGCAGAGCCAGTGGGTTGACATGCTGGGGAGAGTTACCCAACAGTGAACAGACGGCTCTGGCCGCACACGCAGTCGTGGCTTCCTTCCCTCCCCTGTCTCGCTTCCCCTCTCTCCTACTGATACTTCCCAAATAAACCACGTGCATCCGAATCCTTATCTCAGAATGAGTGAGCTCCTGGAGAACCCATCTGTGGTAGACAAACTGGTAACTCTCCAAAGATACCCACCCACTTGCTAATCTCCAGAACCTGTGCCTGTTACCTTATGTGGCCAAAGGGACTTTGCAGATGGGAATAAACTGAGATTTTTTTTTTTTAGTTTTTATTTTATATTGCAGTAGAGTTGTAACTCTGTCTTCTACCAGTATGGGCTTCTCTAGTGGCTCAGTGGTAAAGAACACACCTGCCAGTATAGGAGATTCGGGTTCGATTCCTGAGTTGAGAAGATTCCCTGGAGAAGAAATGGCAACCCACTCCAGTATTCTTGCCTGGGAAATCTCATGGACCCCATGGACTGGCAGGCTACAGTCCATGGGGTCGCAAAATAGTCGGACACGACTTAGCAACTAAACAACAATAAGTAGTTGATTAACAATATTGTGTTAGGTCGACTTCCGTGGCTGTCCAGTGGTTAAGACTCTGCACTTCCAATGCAGGGGGTGGAGGTTCGATCCCTGGTCAGGGAACTAGAATTCCACATGCCGTGAGGTACGGCAAAAAAAAAAAAATGTTGTGTTAGTTTCAGGTGTATAAGCTGAGAATCTTGAGATGGGAAGACTATTCTGGATCATCTGTGTGGGCTGAATATAATCACAAGAGTCCTTATAAAGGAAAGAGGGGGTTTGAAGAGTCAGAGTCAAAGCCAGAGAAGGGAGAGGTGATGACTAAAGCAGAGGTCAGAGTTATGCCCTTGCTGGCTTTGAAGATAAAAGAGGACCACAAGCCAAGGGATGCGGGCTGCCTTAGAATGTCCATGGCAAGAAGACAGATTCTCCCCTAGAGACTTCTGAAAGGATCACAGCCCTGTTGACGCCTTGAGTTTGGCCCAGTCAGACCCATTTCAGACTTCTGGACTCCAGAACTGTAAGGTAATCAGTTTCTGGTATTATAAGCCACTAGGTTTGTGACAATTTGTTTCAGCAGTCAGAAGAAACTAAGATCTAGACAGGGAGTGTATCAGACAAGGTTCTCAATTGTGAACAATAGTACTCATGCTAGATAATTTAAGCAGAAAAGGGTTTTGTTAAAATATATCAAAAAGCTGGGACTTCCCTGGCAGTCAGGTGGCTAAGACTCTACGCTTCCCTCACACGGGGCATGGGTTTGATCCCTGGTCTGGGAGCTGAGATCCTGCACGCTGCACTGTGTAGCCTAAAACATGAAAGTGAAAGTGTGAGTCGCTCAGTTGTGTCCAGCTCTTTGTGACCTCATGGACTCTTTACTGTCTGAGCCACCAGGGAAGCCCAAAACATTAAAAATAAGATAAATCAAGAAGCTGATGCAAACTCTGGGAGGGCCAGAAAATCAGGTTTGGAGGCTCTGCAGCCGGATGCAGTGTCCACATTTCATTTCTGGGCTACCCCAGAAAGATCCCCTGCCATCATCCTGGATACACGCTCCATGGACAAGGCTGGGCATGGGTGCCATTTCCACGACCTCCACTTCTGCAAACTGCAGGCCTACTCTTCTTGGATGGATTTAGGTATACCTTCCTCACGGCACTCACCTCCAAACTGAAGGCTGGCATGGGTGTGACTGGTTAGCAAAACCAAGCCACACAACACAAGGGAGGCTGGAGATCAGTTTATTCATCAGCAAAACGGGAATAGTAGCAGTGCCAGCCTTGTGGGTTTGTGTGAAGATGAGTCAGTGTATATAAAGCATGTAGCTCATTAACTCGCACATAGTAGGGGCTCTGTATTTGCTCTTACTCAAAGGGCCAGTTTTTAACTTTCTCAGTAGATAGTGGGTGAAGAACAGTTTGAGGTTTGGATGGGACATAAAAGAGGAGAAGGCAAGTTCTCCCAGATCTTATATTATCTTCTACTACAATTAGGAGTGGAAAACAAGACCCAGTCAAGGATGAAACAACCCAAGAAATAAAATATCATGGATATAGGCGGATCCATAAATACAGAGTATAGATTAAGGGTTTGCAGGCACTGGGGAGAGACAAGGTGAGAAGTAACTGCTGAATGTATACAGAGTTTCTTCAGAGGGCAATGAAATGTTCTGATATTAGATTGTGGTAATAGTTGAGCAAGCCTGTGAACACACTAAAAACCCTTGTCTACCTGAGGTGGGTAAATTGTACAATAAATGAATTAAAGTTCAACAAAGCTGTTCTAAAAGTAAAGAAAATACACTGGAAAAATAACCAACAATGTAGAAATAAGAGAGTTAATAGTGGGTAACACACATATTCGGAGAAGGCAATGGCACCCCACTCCAGTACTCTTGCCTGGAAAATCCCATGGACGGAGGAGCCTGGAAGGCTGCAGTCCATGGGATCTCGAAGAGCTGGACACGACTGAGCGACTTCACTTCCACTTTTCACTTTTCACTTTTATGCATTGGAGAAGGCAACGGCAACCCACTCCAGTGTTTTTGCCTGGAGAATCCCAGGGACGGGGGAGCCTGGTGGGCTGCCTTCTATGGGGTTGCACAGAGTCGGACACGACTGAAGTGACTTAGCAGCAGCAGCAGCAGCAGCAGAAGCAACACTTCCCCCAGGTCACACTGTTCTAAATGCTTTGCTTAAATTAGCTCAACACTACCCCAGAAGATGGGGTCGAAAATTGCAGGACATGACTGAGCAACTGAGCACACACACCCCAGGAGATATGTGTGGTAACAGTACCTCCTTTATATAGAAGAGAAAACTGAGGCTTTCTGAGGTTTCTTGTCCAAAGTCACACACAGGTTCACATGAGCGCTGGGGTTTGAATCCAGGCTGCCAGTTGCCCAGAGCTGAGCCCATCTCTACAGGGCACTGTGTTTTAAGACGTGGCGGCTTAGTAGAGTGACTCGGCAGGAGTTTGAGAGAGCCACAGAGGAGGGAGCGAGGAAGCTTTAGCCTAATCTAGGCAGAGGATGGCAGCCAACATTTCCTTCTGTCCCATCGCACTGTGGTTCTCATTTGGTTCCAGCCACTGGGAACACTGCAGCGAACAAAAGGCCCAAGTCTTTACCCTTACTGAGCTTAATTCCTTTTTTTTTTTTATTATTTATTTGGATGTGCCAGGTCTTAGTTGCAGCATGTGGGATCTTTAGTGCAACATGCAAACTCTTAGTTGTGGCCTGTGGGATCTTGTTCCCTGACGGAGGATAGAACCTGGGCCCCCTGCATTGGGAGCATGGAGTCTTAGCCACTGGATCACCAGTGACATCCCTTATTGAGCTTAATTTCTAATGTGGAGAAGCAGATAACAAACACGTAAACTAACGTGCTGGGTGTTGGAAGCCTTATCTGTGTCACACTTTAAATTTTATGGCACCTGCTCCAGTGCTCTTGCCTGGAAAATCCCATGGACGGAGGAGCCTGGCGGGCTGCAGTCCATGGGGTCCCTGAGAGTCAGACACGACTGAGCGACTTCACTTTCACTTTTCACTTTCATGCATTGGAGAAGGCAACGGCAACCCACTCCAGTGTTCTTGCCTGGAGAATCCCAGGGACGGGGGAGCCTGGTGGGCTGACATCTATGGGGTCGCACAGAGTCGGACACGACTGAAGCGACTTAGCAGCAGCAGCAGCTGTGGTGGCAGGTTTAAAATATAGCCACAAATTCTTTGAGACTCTTCCCATTGAGAGGTGAGATCTATGTCCCAACCCTTGAAACTGGGCGGGCTGTTGAGGCGGTGATCAATTAATAGAGTAGGACAGAAGTGATGCTTTTGTGTTTTTGAGGCTAAATCGTAAATATTGGTTCGGTTTCCACTCGGCTCACAGGGACACTTGTGTGTGAGTCCTGAGTTGCCATGTAACCAGGCATGCTGCCCTTGTCCACCATGCTGTGAGGAAGCCCAGCAGCCCATTTGGAGGGCCCAGGTGGAGAGAGGGAGACCCTGCCCCCACCCCCGGCCCCCTGAGCTGCTCTGGCTCCCACTGTCCCAGCCCCAGTTCCTGTAGTCACTGTCATCCTTCAGTCACAGAAGGAGTTTCCATCCAGAACTGCCAAAACCATTCTTGCTGAATTCTTGACCCACAGAAACAGTGAGAGGTACTGATGATTAAGTCACTACAGTTTTTGTTGTCATTGTTGGAAAATTAAAATAAGTTTTAAAGCCACTAAGGTTTGAGGTGATTTGTTCTGCAGTGCAGTAACCTGAACAGTTATTTAATTAAAAAAAATAATTTGACAACAAAGGAAAAGATCGCCCTGCTAGAATGGGTCTAAGTGAGAATACTTCAAAGAGGAAAACTTCTGCTGTTTTCTAGCTGACAGGGGAAGGAAGGTGGTCTGCACCAGAGCAGGTGGTGAAAAACAGGAAGGTTCAAGACCAGTTTAGAAAAAAGTTAAATGATCGGGCCTCAGGATTGATCTGAATGTGAGGATGAAGGAAGGTAGACTATCTGGAACCATCCCCAGGTTTCTTATTGGGGAACCAGATGGATGGTGAGACCCTGGAACATTGGAAGGGGTGGCTTCAGAAGGAGAAGGGTGTTATAGACTCCAGCTCCAAGATTACCCTTTCCAATGGGCAGTTCTCTTAACCCTGGAGAGAGAGAGAGCAGGGCTCTGCGTGCACCTTCCGTCATGTCCGACTCTGCGACCCCGTGGACTATAGCCCACGAGGTTTCCCTGTCCATGGAATTTTCCAGACAAGGGCACTGGAGTGGGTTGCCATTTCCGTATCCAGGGGATTTTCCCGACCCAGGGATCCAACTCTCTTATGTCTCCTGCATCCGCAGGCTGGTTCTTTACCGGCTGAGACGCTAACCTTTTTCCCTTTCTTATAAAAGGCAAAGACCCTCCACTCCTCCTCCATCTTCAACTTTCACACAATCTATATCTTGGCCATCAGAGGGCGCCAATGTTCAGGCAGTTCAGATAGACGCCACCTGGATCTATTTTACTCTCTTCTGGGGGAAAAAAAAGGAGGGAAAAAGGTTTTGGCTTCCTCCTCTTGCCTTAAAATCATTCTCCTAAGCTACCTTGGCGCCCGGAGGACCTCTAATAGTTATGCCATGTGTGAATGCATACCAGCTTATTTTATTCCCCAGAGCTAATCAGAAAAAAATCTCCCTCACCACAGTTTCCCATGAGCCCATCTTACAAAGTCTGGGGACTTTTCCTTTTTTATTTTCATTGCCAGTCTTGTGCAAAAATCAATCAAGATTTTGGTACACTGATACCTCTGCGTCATACTCCCTGTGACTCCCCTCCCCCATCTTTGACCTTCTCTTTTGTTGCCTGTTCTCATTTCTGCGTTTCCAGCAGGGAGCTCTGGGACTAGAAAGGTAAGAGGGTAATTCCTCCCCACCATGAGTTCAGCTACAACTGCCCTGTATGTCCCCTGAATTCTGCAAGGGGCATTAGGAGTTGGGGTCGCGGGGTCTCAGTCTTATGGAGCCCAGCCCTCTGAAGTCTACTGTTCCAGGCACCTTGTAGTCCCTCATGATGGTGTGAGGACCCCACCTGTCTCCTGACCCTCCCACCCCCCACCCCTGGGGACTGCTGTTCCCCTCCCAAACCTGCCCGGGATGAGGGGTGGGCAGACAGTTAAAGGCTAGTTTCTAAGCCGGATCCTATCAGAGGGGATGGTTTTCAGAGTGTCTGGGGCCCAGGAGGAGAGTGGACTGAACCCTCCCCTTGCTTTCATGAATGCCCCAACTGGAAGAGATTATTTGGCAATAGAATCTCTGCTCCTGAAAGGTACCAAGACTCTAGGAACTGTAGATTCTCTCTGGTCTGGGAAAAATTACCTCCCAGATTTATGGGCACGTAGAATTCTTCTCACCCCACTCAGATCTCTGCTCCCCACCTGGTTTTCCCCACAGTCAGAACTCATTTCTGTCTCCCGGTTCTCTTGTTACTTGTGCCTCAAGGATTAAAGCAATTATCCTATATATTTTTTTTCTTCTTGGAACCTGAAGCTCCTTAAGGCAAGAACCACTTTTTATGCATCTCAGAATTTTCTAGAGCTGGGTACCTAACATCCCCCTAACTATATACACACACACAACCTGGCTAGACAATGAGGAAGGTTTTGGATTTGTTTTTGGTTTTGTTTTTTATTTTAACCAATTCATGCTACTTTGGGGAAAACAACAATGTAGTGAAATTTTTATAAACAACTGCTGTTTATTCTAATATTTTAGTCTTTTCCCCTTTTTAAGGGGTAGTGGTGGTTAAAATGTTCTTTGTGAAATAATGATGAAAATAGCTCTTTAATTTTCTTTTTATCTTGACATCTTTACTTAGCAGTATACAAAGGAGACCATCTTGTGTAGATCACCAAATCACGTGTTTTGTGGAAATATGACATTTGTGAAAATGCCATCTGATTCCAGACAGCCCTGTGCCTAACTCAAGAAAAATGAGAAAAAAGCCTCTGGGGTACTACTCACAACCTTTTCCACAGTTTATTCGGGCCTTTCTCGCTTCTGTAAACATCCACATTCATGCTAACAATAGCATTGGAGTCCCTGGATCAAACTGTGCCTGACATCAGGACATCCTCTGGACTTTTCAGTTATATAAGCTAATAAATTCCCTTTTGCTGCTTAAACCATATGGGTCACTTATAATTAAGAGTCCTAACACATTTATCCAGAGAAGGCAATGGCACCCCACTCCAGTACTCTTGCCTGGAAAATCCTATGGATGGAGGAGCCTGGTAGGTTGCAGTCCATGGGGTTGCTTAGAGTCGGACACGACTGAGCAACTTCACTTTCAGGTATTGGAGAAGGAAATGGCAAACCCACTCCAGTGTTCTTGCCTGGAGAATCCCAGGGATGGGGGAGCCTGGTGGGCTGCCGTCTATGGGGTGGCACAGAGTCAGACACGACTGAAGCGACTTAGCAACTTAGCAGCAACACATTTATCAAGCACCTTTATTCTTGTATTCAGGAGATACATTCCAAGTATTGCCAAGAGTTCATCATTCTGATCTAACAGCACGGGAGGAAACCAAATCCTGTAGGTAGAGTCCAATCAGAGAAGAGTCCAATCAGAGAAGCAGAAGCACCTCAAGTATTCAAACTGAGGGAAGATAATACAGGGAATTGGTTATGTGGGTGATGGAAGAACTGGAAAGCCTAACAGGGCTTATTGAGCAGCCCAGTTATTAATCATAGTAGGAATGATTAATCATAGTAGGAATGCCACCTTGTAGAGGGAGGAAGACAGCAGTTGGTGGTAATGATTCCATCCCTGGGTCGGGAAGATCCCCTGGAGCAGGAAATGGCAAAACACTCCAGTATTCTTGCCTGGGAAATCCATGGACTGGGGAGCGTGGTGGGCTACAGTCCACAGGGTTGCAAGGAGTTGGACATGACTGAGCACGTGTGCACATGCACACGGTTAGAGCCTGGGCCACCCGGGTGGAAGCTCTGACAGGCAGCAGGGCCAGGACCCGTGGGGGAGGGCCTATGTGACAGGAACTGGAACCACAGAGGAGACCCAGCAGCTGCTGGAGTTGCTGCTGGAGGCAGAGAGAGGAGGAGAAATGCCCGGATCTTCCCTTCCTTTCACCCTCCAGTCTCCAACTAGTGCCTCCCATTTGGCAGAATTCACCCACAAACCAGTAGGCTTATATACCTACAATACCTACCTGAGTCCTGACACATGACAGACCTTTGGAAGGTGTTGGTTGAATTTGAAGAAAAGAGAGAAGTCTGTAATTTCTTCGTGTGGACAGTGAGGATAAGGAGAGAGTGAGATGTAGGATGGGCTTGAGGTTTAGATGAGCTGGTTAACACCAAGCATTAGCACAGACATTGGCATGTAGTAAGTGTACAATAAACACGTTATAACAACGACCATCTGTCCCACTGCCACACAAGGCAGATGTTAACACGTTGTTCTCCCAGTTTCACTGGGAGCCTTAAATCTTTTTGGAGCAGTGGTTCACAGCTGAGGATGGCTTTGCTCTCCTGGGCATACTAGGTTGGCACAGTGGGGTGGGAGTGCTACTGGCATCTGGGGGAAGAGGCCAGGGATGTTACTAATCCCTCATTGCTCAGGACAGTTCCCACAACAGAGAAGGCTCTGGAGAGAGCCCCATGGACTCCTCGCAGCTGCAGCGGAACCCGTGCGTGTTTCCTTTTCCCCCTGCAGTCCCTTTCTTCCCCTCCCCTAAAGCTGGACACTGCTTTCAATTCCCCATTGGCTTCTGAGAAGCATTTCTTCCTGTTTGTAAAATCTCATTTAAGTGGCTTGGGCTCCAAAATCACTGTGGACAGTGACTGCAGCCATGAAACTAAAATACACCTGCTTCTTGGAAGGAAAGCTATGACAAACCTAGATAGCATATTAAAAAGCAGAGGCATCACTTTGCCAACAAAGGTCCATATTGTCAAAACTATGATTTTTCCGGTAGTCATGTGTGGATGTGAGAGTTGGACTATAAAGGAAGCTGAGTGCCGAAGAATTGATGATTTTGAACTGTGGCATTGGAGAAGACTCTTGAGAGTCCCTTGGACTGCAGGGAGATCAAACCAGTCAATCCTAAAGGAAATCAGTCCTGAATAGTCATTGGAAGGACTGATGAAGCTGTAATACTTTGGCCACCTGATGCGAAGAGACAACTCATTGGAAAGACCTTGATGCTGGGAAAGATTGAAGCCAAGAGGAGGAGGGGGTGGCAGAGGGTGAGATGGTTAGATAGCATCACCGACTCAAGGGACATGAATCTGAGCAAACTCTGGGAGATAGTGAAGGACAGGGAAGCACGGCGTGCTGAAGTCCATGGGTTGCAGAGTCAGACACGACTTAGTGACTGAGCAACAACCACAATGTAAGTGGTTCAGCTCAGCCAGGTAGGCACTCTGTGGGGAGCTCTTCAGGTGCTTTCTCACTTAATCCGTAGGACAAACCCCATGAGGCCAGTGCTCTTCCCTGCCCTTCACAGATGGAGAGATGGAGGCTCACAGAGAATGAGTGAATTTCCACATAACTAGGAAGCACTGAACTCCTGAGTTTGAACCCAGGGCCATGTGATTGCAGAGGCTGAAATTGAGGCCATCTAGCTAAGGGCTCTTCCAATCTCTCTTGGACACTTCTAGACAAGGAGATCCAACCAACAGGACCCAACCCCATCTCCAAGAGCCAAATTGCAGTGCAGCCTGCCTAGGGGATTAGATGCTGGAGGGGCTGCACAATTGGTTTCACATGTACCAGCCAGAGCCAGAAGAGTGTGGATGGAGTGGGTCCAGAAGCGGGGGTATAGGGAGATAACGTGAGATTGCCTATGAACGACCTCACCATTTGTGAGTATTTTCCTGTGATTTAACACCTTGGCATTTCCCCAGGAGAAGGATGATGCTCATATGGTCCCAGGTAGGCAGCTTGAAAAAAAAAAAGGGGGTGTGGTAGAAATGCCAGAACTGCCCCAGCAGACCATGAAGGAAGGGAGCCAAGACACAGAAAGGCAGGTTTGTAACAGTGGGGAAACCCCATCCTGCGAGTCCGTTCTGCAGAAGGGCCCAGGGACTGCTCCATTACCAAGTCCAAGAGGGATCTGCTGGTGCAGAGCTCAGGGGAGCTGGCCCCCATAGATCAAGGCTGGTGATAGAGACGCTGCCACAGACCCGGGCTCCCCAGTAGGTGTGGGATTGCTGGACATATCACAGTTTTTTAAATCATTATTTTTAAAATTTTTGGCTGTGCTGGGTCTTCAGGCTTTCTCTAGTTATGGCGAGCAGGGGCTACTCCCTGCTCATGTGGAATGTGTGGGCTCAGTTCTTGCGGTGGACTGGCTCAGCTGTCCTGAGGCATGTGGGATCTTCCCAGGCCAGAGATTGAACCTGTGTCCGCTAGAGTGGAAGCTCGGAGTCTTATCCACTGGACCACTAGGAAAATCCTTACTTTTTTTTTTTTTAAATCAGCTTTCTCCTTAAAGAACACTTAATTTATTGCTGTTACAAGCAAAGTCTCAGGAAGTCTCAATAAACATCCTTGTGCACGTGGGCATGTTTTTCTCTGGAGTAGAAAAAAGTGGAATAGCTCAGCCAGAGGGTGTGTACAATTGTAATTTAGTAGATATGCCAAATTTCCCTCCAAAGAGGCTGCTATCAGTTTATAATTCCATGTTCTTACACTCTTGCCAACATTTGATAACATCAGTTTCAAAACTTCGATGCACAATACTGGATGCTTGGGGCTAGAGCACTGGGACGACCCAGAGGGATGATATGGGGAGGGAGGAGGGAGGAGGGTTCAGGATGGGGAACACATGTATACCGGTGGCGGATTCATTTTGATATTTGGCAAAACTAATACAATTATGTAAAGTTTAAAAAAAAAAAACTTGTGTTTCATAACTAGCGAGATTGAAGGTTTTCATGTATTTGTTGATCATCTGTTTTACTTCTCGCATGAATTACCTGTTTCTCTCCTTTGCTTGCTGTTGCCTTGGATCATTCGTCCTTTAAAAAATTAATGTGTAGAAGTTCTTTTTTAAAAAGATATTTTATTTTTTTATATTGAAGTATAGTTGATTTACAACATTGTATTAGTTTCAGGTGTGCAACATAATGATTCAGTATTTTTATAGATGATACTCTAATTAAAGTTATTATACAATATTGGTATATTCTCTGTGCTGTACACTCATCCTTATATCTTATTTATTTTACCTTCCCCTGTCTTGCATTTGTAGGAGTTCTTGACATATTTTGGGCCCTGAGCCTATGCCTGGATAAGCTACAGATATTTTCTCCCATCCTGTCCCTTGCTTTTCGACTTTGTTTTTTATTTCTCTTCTTGTTGAGCTGATAGATATTAATAAAACTTTTCACAGCAAGTCACCAAAAGAGTTAGCAATTCACCGAAAGAAGCAATAACAATGGCCAAGGTGTGATGAATGCTTCCTCTATGCAAAACAAGGCTGCAGCCAGGTAGGTTGAAGCAAGCCAGGCAAGATTTAAGGAGGTGCCAAAAAAGCTCTGTGATTGGGAGAAATGATATTTATAATGCAATATTTACAAAAATAAAAATGAATACCAAAAAATCTACCACGATCAAAATACTAACATTTTCTGTAAGGACAGGATCAGAAACACTGCCATGCTGCACTCTGTTGGAGCCTGGGACAAGAGGCAAAGTCTATAGAACCTCGTTGTTTCTATTGTTTACTTGCTAAGTCATGTCTCTTTTGCAACCCCATGGACTGTAGCCTGCCAGGCTCCTCTGTTCATGGAATTTCCATGGGATTTCCTAGGCAAGAATTCTGGAGTGGGTTGCCATTTCCTTCTCCAGGGGATCTTTCCAAACCTAGGGATCAGACCCACATCTCCTACATGGGCTGCTGCTGCTGCTAAGTCGCTTCAGTCGTATCCGACTCTGTGCAACCCTGTAGACAGCAGCCTACCAGGCTCTGCCATCCCTGGGATTGTCCAGGCAAGAACACTGGAGTGGGTTACCATTTCCTTCTCCATTGCGTGAAAGGACATTTTATCCCATGGTCGGATAAACAAAATGTGGTATATCAATAACATGGAATACTCTTTGACTATAAAAAGGTATGAAATACTGATATATGTCCCGACACGGATGAACCTTGAATACGTTTTGCTAAGTGAAAGAAGCTAGTCACACATGGGAAAAATGACATTGTATGATTCCATTTGTGCGAAATATACAGGCTAGGCAAATACATGGAATGAGGAAGTAGACAACTGGTTTTTGTCTAGGATTGGGTATGAGAGGAGGGACTGGGGGAGGGGAATGGAGTGTGACTTCTCGTAAGTATGGAATCTCTTTTGTGGGGCGATGAAAATATTCTAAAATTAGTTGTGCTCATGGTTGCATAATTCTGTGAGAAACCAGTGAACTGTATGTTTTAAAAGCATGAATAGTACAAGAGGTGAATTACATCTCAATAAAGCTGTTAAAAAAGTAAGTTGATAAAGAAAGTAGATAGAAAGGCCAAAAAAAAAAAAAATATGAGAGAATAGTGATGAGAGAAACTGCCTGTCAATTAAGCTTAAAGCAAGTTTATTAAAAGGAACATTTAAAAAGCAATTGTTGGAAAGGATTCATTGCAGAGTTTAAATCTTTTTTTATTATGGAAAAACTTTAAATATAACCAAACAAAAGGGAAACATAAAACACAGGCCTGTGTGTCCATCACCCAGTCCAGCAATTTTCAACTCATGGCCCATCTGCTTTGAGCTCTTCTCCCACTCACTCCCTTGTCTTGAGTTTTTGAAGCAAATCCCAGAATCGTGTTGTTCCTTTATTGCAGGAATATTGTTAAGGATATTACCCACCATGTTGCCTGTCTTCCTCATGAAGACCTGTGGGGAGACTTTCTTTTTAACCTCTGAATTTGGAAAAGGTAAGTTTTTTTGTTCATTTGTTAGTTTGGTCGTGCAGCTTGTGGGATTTTAGTTCCCTGATCAGGGAACTGAACCCCAGTTCTCAGCCATGAGAGCATGGAGTCCTAACCACTGGACCACCAGGACATTCCCAGTTTTGTTTTTTTTTTTCTTCTGAGCAATGGATTTGCTTTCGTGTGTGTGTGTGTGTGTGTGTATGTGTGTGTGTGTGTATGTGTGTGTGTGTTAGTCGCTCAGTTGTGTCCAACTCTTTGTGACCCCATGGACTATAGCCCGCCAGGCTCCTCTGTCCAAGGGCTTCTCCAGGCAAGAATACTGGAGTGGGTTGCCGTGCCCTCCTCCAGGGGATCTTCCCGACCCAGGGATCAAACCAGGTCTCCTGGATTGCAGGCGGGCTCTTTACTGTCTGAGCCACCAGGAAAGCCCATATATGTGTATATCTGTATCTATATCTGTAGGTCTTTTTTGCCCTGTGGGCTTTTCTCTAGTCACGGCAAGAGGGGGCTCCTCTCTCATTGTGGTGCACGGGCTTCTCATTGTGGTGGCTTCTCCTGGTGCAGAGCACGGGCTCCAGGGCCCACGGGCTTCAGCAGTCCTGCTACACGGCTCAGTGGTTGCAGCTCCCGGGCTCTAGAGCACAGGCTCAGTAGTTGTGGCACATGGGCTTAGTTCCTCTGAGGCGTGTGGAATCTTCCCAGACCAGGGATTGAACCCATGTCTCCTGGATTGGCAGGCAGATTCTTTACCACTGAGCTACCAGGGAAGCCCAGCAATAGGTTTGCTTTCTTTGTTTAGATAAAAGGCTTTGTATATAGCCACAGATTCCTTTCTGCTATCGTCACTAGGACGCTCGAAGACAATCTGATCACCAGATACCTGAAATATCTTGGCGGTAGGCAGCTTTGTGAACCAGCTCAACTCCTAGCTTTCTTCCCTTTTCTGATCTGTGGCAGAGATTCCTAGGGGCCTACCTCTTATCCATTATCCCTCTTTCTTGGCAACCAAGCCCTAATTTTATTTGCGGTGGCAATATGCACAGTTAAGAGACTTCACTTCTTAGTTTCCTATGCAGCTAGGGTTAAATGCTGGCCAGTGATAGATAAATAGAAGTTTAGGGCTGGAACTTCCAAGAAGTTCCTTAGAGAAAGCTCCTTAGAGAACCCTTAGGCAGGGTTTTCTCCCTTCTGGCTTCCTGTTGCCTAAAATGTGGCTGTAATGGCTGGAGGTCCCATAGCCACCTCGAACCATGAGAAATTACCTTGAGGATGGAAACCACATTCTAAGGATAATGAAGGAAGATGCTAGAAGGAGCCTGTATCCTCAATTATTGTGGATCTGTCACAGCAGTTCTGGACCTCCTCCCTCCAGACTTAAGTTATGTAAGAGAAAAATAAATGTCTATGGTGTTATTTCTGGTTTTTCTCGCCAGCAGCTGAGCACAATACCTATCAGATGTACTGCTCTTTATTTTTCCTTCTCCCCGATTCCCTCATGTATTGATTTCATCTTGTACATATTTTTAAAAACCACTTTAAATCCTTTATGGACTTAGAGTCAAAATAAATAATTTATTAAATGGCAGCATTACGCAATCGAACTCAAGATTCTTATTTCAAAGAGCACCCACAAAAATCATTTGCAGACGAAAAGTTAAACTGCGTCTTGTGATTCGCAAAACTGGAGTTTGAAAGCAGGAAGGAAATCCGTTGCTTATTACCAGAAAGATGGGCACCACATGGAAATTCAATTTCCAACAGAGTGAGTTTTTAAAATTTGAAAAGCTGAACAAAAATGGACCATATGTCCCGCCGTGGAGGAAGGGTGAGGCCAGTCATCGTGAGTTAAAACAAAGGAATATCAGATTGCCGCCAGGAGTCACAAATGTGCCCATGATGTAGACATAAATGAAGGAGAGCTACAAGATAATGGGCAGGGAGGAAAAGAGGGCTTGGTCTGGTGCCCGTGCCTGCTTGGTCACCTCTGTGCAAAACTGTGTCTCTGGCATCATTAGGATCAGAAGAGGTGACTTAATTAACAATAACTGGTGATTCGAGGGATCAAGGGTGAGGCTTTTATTTTGTGGAACTGTTGATAATTTAGTGTTTCCATCTGATGCATGTATATTGAAGAGTCGACAGATTATCCAGAGGTGATATAAAAAAAAACATTAACCTTAGTCAGAGAGCGTGTCCAAGAGGCTCCAGCTGGCCCTGGGGTTAACTCTTTAGGTGCTAGATTTTAGGTCAGGCTGGAGAGTCCCAAGAGAGGGCTTGGGTGCATCCTGGAAATCCAGGGAGCACTTGGGAGATTCAGAGCGGTGCTATTTAACAACCACCATGAAAATATTTTAGTGTTCTAGCAACCCACATGGCCACGCTGGTACCAAGTGAATACCAGCCCTGATGACACGGAATTTTAAATACTTTTTTCTTAAGTAAATGTTTTAAAAGTGAAAGCAGATTTCAATATGTGTACAGAAGACGGAATCATAAAATGCTAATAATAATGATTCTTATTTTTTGGAGCACTTCCTGTGCTAAGCACTTTATTATTCACAATCTCATTTAACCCTTATAACAGCAGCCCTTCAGTATGTTTGTTTGGTTGCAAGTGACCGAAACTGAACTCAAATCGACTTGAGCAGAGAAGGGAATCTTCTAAGGCCTATAACGTTAAGTCTAGAGGAATTCAGGCATGGCTGGATCCAGGGGCTCAAAGATACCACCAAAACTACTTTTTTTCTTCCTGCTTCACTGAACTGCCCTCCCTGGTGTCTGTCAAGCAGACTCTCTCCCTCCACGTGGTCACTCTGGTGACTTAATACTTGTATTATCTTTCTAACAACATTAGCATAAAGAGAGATTTTTATTTCTATAATTCCAATGGAAGTGTCAGCATTGAATCTATTAGACTGACTTGGGTCACATACCCATCCCTCAAAGAAGCTCTTTGAATAGTTTTGGAATGCTGCTGGAATGCTTGGTCAGTCACAAGTCTATCTTTGGATCTGATATGGGGTTAACCCTTCCTGAAACAGTCAGCGGGTGAGAGGATGTCACAGAGGTACCAGAAAAAGAGGAATGCTGGGTGGACAAAATGTAAGATGTCTCCTATAAGCATCCCTGTCTTATTCATATAGAAACTGAGGCTACTGCGTGCCTAACAGTTCATGGATCAGCAAGGACAGCCTGGCTGGAACATGGTGAGCAAGTGGAGATGAGCGGGAGAGGAAGTCAGTGAGGAATTGGAGCTGGGCAAGGGGCAGATCATGCAGTGCCTGGTGGGCTGTTGTAAGGACCTGGGATTTTGTGAGATGGAAGGTCCAGAGCAGAGGAGTGAAATGACTGGATATGTTTAAAAAGAATCACTCTAGCTGCTCCGTTGCTTGAATGGAAAATATTATATTGCTGTCTTTAGCCTTTCATATTTATTCATGTAACAAATATGAAACAGCCACGGGCCCGAGTTTGGCCAATCAGCACATTCCATTCCCCTGGCCAGTGACTGTCTCAGGAAACAGCTTGTGACCCACATGAGTCCAGTAAGATCCAACCAGGCAGTTCTGCTATAACTACTAGGAGAAAAGAAACCCTTTCCACTGCAGATGTGAAAGATATAATTCTTGCCACCAAAAGTCGCCACTTAGAATGTACTTGAGAATGAGGCCAACATGAAGAGCACAGGAATAGGTGATGGGGGAGGGGTGGCAGAAGAAAGTCTGACCTTGATGACTTCGGTTGACCCGTAGGTCCAGCCATGCCTGAAATAATTCTAGCCTTGGATTTCCCAGTTGCATTTGAACCATCCTGAGCTGGGTTTCTAACACTCACTGCTGAGAGAATTCTGAATGAGATGACATGTCTACTGAGCCCCAGTTTGTGCTTGGTACCAGAAACAGATGCCGGTGTGGTTTTGACTAGGTCTTTGCTCCTAATGAGATGAAGAACCTGTGCTTCTTGTCGCTCCTTTATCTAGATTTGTTGTTGCTGCTCAGTTGTGTCCATCTCTCTTTGACTCCATGGACTGTAGAATTCCAGGCTCAAACATGTCCGTTGAGTCGATGTTGCAACTATAGACCCATTTTAAGCCAAGACTGTCTTTCACTTTTCTGTCCCTCTCCCTAAATGGTGTTCAACAGTTTACTTGAGGACGTGACTTGCAACAAGAAAATGTTAAAAAATCCAGGGTGGCTGAGAAACCTGCCTGCCTCCCAGGCCAGAGTACAGTCTGGGGATCACCCACAACTTCCATCCCCCAGACCCCCTGGCCAGCAATTAACCAGGAGGTAAAAGGAGAGAAAACAAGGACAGCTCTATTCCTCTTGTTTGATTCCAAGGTGGAGCTGGCTCACTAAGATCAGCACTCTGCCACCTCTGCCATCTTTCATGTTGCATTGGGTTTCACTTGTGTCCTCTAAGGGGCCGGTCTCACGGTGAGAACTGTCTCCAGAGGATGCGGGCTGGCTTCCATCCTGCCCACCTGAGGCCAGGTGGATGAGAAAAACAGTTTTCCAACCTCAGGCTTAACAGCAGACTTGGGCTGGAGGCCGCTGGGGAAACGGCTTCCTGACCCAGGGGTTGGGGATAGGATTACAGGATCTGTCACGCCCATCTGCCACCGTGACCCCTCCAAAAGGTGTGTCTTTGTGTGAAGGAAGAGGGGGAAGGGCCCCAAATGCTTCGTTCTGATCCCTTGGGATGAGAGAGCACGGAGCTGAGCCCGATTATTATCGTGAACCATCTGATCCTGCTGCTTCCAGTTCCCGTGCCTGGTGTGGGACGCTGTGTACTGCCTACCCCCGGCTGAACCCTGGCATCCCCTGGGCCCCTCTCCTCCAGGAATCTAAGCTTATAACCTCCCCCTGACCTATTTCCTTTATCCATTGGGCACTTCAGAACACCCTGCCTTGGCCTCTGCTCTGCCTTCTGCCTGGAGTGTCCTCCCCGCCCCCCTCGCTTAGTGAGCTCCCATTCATTCCTCAAGATCTAGCTCAGATGTCACCTTGTGACACCTTCCAGATGCCAATCCCTCCCTCCTCTCTCCCACACCACCGACACACCAGAATTTGTCTCCTCTGTGCTTTGTCCGAACTCCGAGTAAACGGCTTCTCAAGTTTTGTTATTCTAGGCACCCCTTAGAAACCTTGAATTTCTAGCTGCAGAGCTGACGGAGGATGTCGTATCCCAAATCATCACACGATTTACACAGTACCTCCCCGGCCCTGACCCAGAGCCACGCGCTGCCCTTACCTTGCTCTCTTATATGCTCCCGAAGTCACTCTTGCATGGTCACGTAGGTGTGCGGTCTTCCTCTGGCACCAGCACATGGTCACACACACTCAGCCCCTCTTACCTGCTCATCCCACGCAGGTCAGCTCGATCCCTGCAAGCTCCGCTGGCCGCCTGGCCTTACCTCATCCCCGCTTCCACGCCTCTATCCCCACCCCCTACCTCACCACCCAGGGATCCTCTCATTCTCGGATGCTCACACCCTCTCTGGCTTCCATCAGGGCTTTGTCACGTGCCCTTCTCTCTCTTCCCCTGTTGTTTTTTTTTTTGTTTCTAAGTCATGTCTGATTCTTTTGCCACTCCATGGATTGTAGCCCACCAGGCTCCTCTGTCCGTGGGATTTTCCAGGCAAGAATACTGGAGTGGGTTGCCATCTCCTCCTTCAGGGATCTTCCCGACTCAGGGATTGAACCTGCGTCTCATGCATTGGCAGGCAGATTCTTTACCACTGAGCCAGCAGGGAAGCCCTACTCTTTGCCTGATTTCCACTCAGCCTTCAAGGTTCTGCTTTAAGGTCAGATCCTCAAGAAACCTCCCCTGATCCCGGTCTAAACTGAGCCCCCTGGTGACACAGCCACATGACATCATGTTCCTGATGCAGGCCAATATTCATTCTTTCTCCTTTCTCTAAATCCCTCCCATTTTCTAGGAAAGTGCTTAAGGCTCACGTCCTCCGGCGTCCACCTCTCAGAATAACAGAAAACGTCCCATCGGTGTCCAAGCGCATCCTGCTGTGACATTCCACTGCGTCAAAAGAGACTCCCTCCTTCTTTAATTATAAGTGACCGGAGGGTGGGGGTCTTTTCTCCACAGTGTGTCTCCCAAAGCTCTTAACACAAGGCCAGTCGTAGTAACAACTCCTTTTTCCTTTTCCGAAAACTCACTCACGGTCAACACACACACAGAGTCTTCCTTCTCGGGGGTCCCAGAGGATAGGCAAAGTGGGCTACTGGCAAGTTTAGTGGTACAACTGGATCCCCCTTTTATAGAGGCAGTCTCATTGTAATAAAGATAATTTTTGGAAAGTCCTAGGTTTGAGTCCTGGTTCAGCTATTGAGGAACGGGGTGATCTTGGGTAAGCGTCTTAACCTCAGATTTCTCGCTTATAAAACAGCTACTCAAAAACTCTAATCATAGGGTCAATATACTTGTTAAATGGTTAGATACTTATAATTGTCATGTGAAAATACATACAGTATGAGCTCATTGTGTAAAATAAAAACCTTCTGTGTGTGTGTGAAAGTGTGGGAAAAAGTCTGATGGGACTTGACCCAAAATGATGGGGTGATTATGCCTGGCTGGGTAGATGGGAGGATGGGGAGGAGGGTAAAACATTTCCGTCTCTTGTTATGTTTTTATCTTCCTTTTTAAAAAAAATTATATATTTTTAATTGGTGGATCATTGCTTTACAATGTTGTGTTGATTTCTGCCATACATCAACATCAATCAGCCATGTTTTTATACTTTCCTGTTTAATTTTTTTTAAACTATTAGGCACGATAGTTCTATTTTTTTAATAATTAAAAAAATTTAGTTCTTACTCTCTTTATTTTATTTTTTATTTTGTTTTATTATTTGGCCTTGCCATGTGGGATCTTAGTTCCCTGACATTGTAAATCCATAGTCTTAACCACTGCCAGGGAAGTCCTTCTTGTTTGAATATTTAATGCCACTCCATTCACATACCCACTCCAGTATTCTTGGGCTTCCCTTATGGCTCAGCTGGTATAGAATCCACCTCCATTGCGGGAGATCTGGGTTCAATCCCTGGGTTGGGAAGAACCCCTGGAGAAGGGAAAGGATACCCACTCCAGTATTCTGGCCTGGAGAATTCCATAGATTGTATAGTTCAGTTCAGTTCAGTTCAGTCACTCAGTCGTGTCCGACTCCTTGCAATCCCATGGACTGCAGCACACCAGGCCTCCCTGTCCATTACCAACTCCTGGAGTTTACTCAAACTCATGTCCATCAAGTCGGTGATGCCATCCAATCATCGCATCCTCTGTCATTCCCTTCTTCTCCTGTCCTCAATCTTTCCCAGCATCAAGGTCTTTTCAAATGAGTCAGTTACTCACATCAGGTGGCCAAAGTATTGGAGTTTCAGCTTCAACATCAGTCCTTCCAATGAACATTCAGGACTGATTTTCTTTAGGATGGACTGGTTGGATCTCCTTGCAGTCCAACGGACTCTCAATTGAGAGTCTTCTCCAACACCACAGTTCAAAAGCATCAATTCTTCACCGCTCAGCTTTCTTTATGGTCCAGCTCTCCCATCCATACATGACTAGTGGAAAAACCATAGCTTTGACTAGATGGACCTTTGTTGGCAAAGTAATGTCTCTGCTTTTTAATATTCTGTCTAGGTTGGTCATAACTTTTCTTCCAAGGAGCAAGGGTCTTTTAATTTCATGGCTGCAGTCACCATCTGCAGTGATTTTGGAGCCCCCCAAAATAAAATCTGTCAGTATCCACTGTTTCCCCATCTATTTGCCATGAAGTGATGGGACCAGATGCCATGATCTTCGTTTTCTGAATGTTGAGTTTGAAGCCAATTTTTTCACTCTCCTCTTTCACTTTCATCAAGAGGCTCTTTAGTTCTCTTTCTGCCGTAAGGGTGGTGTTATCTGTGTTATCTGTGTATCTGAGGTTATTGATATTTCTTCTTGGCAATCTTGATTCCAGCTTGTGTTTCATCCAGCCCAGCATTTCTCATGATGTACTCTGCATATAAGTTAAATACACAAGGTGACAATATATAGCCTTGACGTACTCCTTTTCCTATTTGGAACCAGTCTGTTGTACCATGTCCAGTTCTAACTGTTGCTTCCTGACCTGCATACAGATTTCTCAAGAGGCTAGTCAGGTGGTCTGGTATTCCCATCTCTTTCAGAATTTTTCAGAGTTTGTTGTGGTCCACACAGTCAAAGGCTTTGGCATAGTCAATAAAGCAGAAATAGATGTTTTTCTGGAACTCTCTTGCTTTTTTGATAATCCAATGAATGTTTGCAATTTGATATCTGGTTCCTCTGCCTTTTCTAAATCCAGTGTGAATATATGGAAGTTCACGGTTCACATACTGTTGAAGCCTGGCTTGGAGAATTTTGAGCATTAATTTGTTAGCATGTGAGATGAGTACAATTGGGTAGTTTGAGCATTCTTTGACATTGCCTTTCTTTGGGATTGAAATGAGAACTGACCTTTTCCAGTCCTGTGGCCACTGCTGAGTTTTCCAAATTTGCTGGCATATTGAGTGCAGCACTTTCACAGCATCGTCTTTTAGGATTTGAAATAACTCAACTGGAATTCCATCACCTCCACTAGCTTTGTTTGTAGTAATGCTTCCTAAGGCCCACTTGACTTCACATTCCAGGATGTCTGGCTCTAGGTGAGTGATCACACTATCATGATTATCTGGGTCATGAAGATCTTTTTTATATAGTTCTTCTATGTATTCTTTCCACCTCTTCTTAATATCTTCTGTTCTGTTAGGCCATACCATTTCTGTCCTTTATTGTGCCCATCTTTGCATGAAAAGTTCCCTTGGTATCTCTATTTTTCTTGAAGAGATCCCTAGACTTTCCCATTCTATTGTTTTCCTCTATTTCTTTGCATTGATCACTGAGGAAGGCTTTCTTATCTCTTCTTGCTATTCTTTGGAACTCTGCATTCAAATGGGTATATCTTTCCTTTTCTCCTTTGCCTTTTGTTTCTCTTCTGTTCACAGCTATTTGTAAGGTCTTCTCAGACAACCATTTTGCCTTTTTGAATTTCTTTTTCTTGGGGATGGTCTTGATGCCTGCCTCCTGAACGATGTCACGAACCTCCATCCATAGCTCTTTAGGCACTCTGTCACTTCCACTGTATATCGTAAGGGATTTGATTTACCTGAATGGTCTAGTGATTTTCCCTACTTTCTTCAATTTAAGTCTGAATTTGGCAATAAGGAGTTTATGGTCTGTGCCACAGTCAGCTCCCAGTCTTGTTTTTGCTGACTGTATAGAACTTCTCCATCTTTGGCTGAAAAGAATATAATCAATCTGATTTCGGTGTTGACCATCTGGTGATGTCCATGTGTAGAGTCTTCTCTTGTGTTGTTGGAAGAGGGTGTTGCTATGACCAGTGCATTCTCTTGGCAAAACTATTAGCCTTTGCCCTGCTTCATTCTGTACTCCAAGGGCAAATTTGCCTGTTACTCCAGGTGTTTCTTGACTTCCTACTTTTGTATTCCAGTCCCCTACAAGGACATCTTTTTTGGGAGTTAGTCCTAGAAGGTCTTGTAGGTCTTCATAGAACTGTTCAGATTCTTCAGCATTACTGGTTGGGGCACTGACTTGGATTACTGTGATATTGAATGGTTTGCCTTGGAAATGAACAGAGATCATTCTGTCATTTTTGAGATTGCATCCAAGTACTGCATTTCGGACTCTTTTGTTGACTATGATGGCTACTACATTTCTTCTAAGGGATTCTTGCCCACAGTAGTAGATATAATGGTCATCTGAATTAAATTCTTCCATTCCAGTCCATTTTAGTTTGCTAATTCCTAGAATGTCGATGTTCACTCTTGCCATCTCCTGTTTGACCACTTCCAATTTGCCTCGATTCATGGACATAACATTCCAGGTTCCTATGCAATATTGTTGTTTACAGCATCGGACTTTACTTCCATCACCGGTCACATCCACAGCTGGGTGTTGTTTTTGCTTTGGTTCTGTCTCTTCATTCTTTCTGGAGTTGTTTCTCCACTGATCTCCAGTAGCATACTAGGCATCTACCAACCTGGGGAGAGCATCTTTTAGTGTCCTATCTTTTTGCCTTTTCATACTGTTCATGGGGTTCTCAAGGCAAGAATACTGAAGTAGTTTGCCATTCCCTTCTCCAGTGGACCACATTTTGTCAGAACTCTTCACCACGACCCGACCATCTTGGGTGGCCCTACACGACATGGCTCATAGTTTCATTGAGTTAGACAAGACTGCGGTCCATTGATTAGTTTCCTGTGATTGTGGTTTTCAGTCTGTTTGCCCTCTGGTGGAGCAGGGTAAGAGGCTTATAGAAGCTTCCTGATAGGAGAGACTGAATGAGGGGGAAATTGGATCTTGTTCTGTTGGACAGAAAGTGAAGAACTAAAGAGCCTCCTGATGAAAGTGAAAGAGGAGAGTGAAAAAGTTGGCTTGAAGCTCAACATTCAGAAAACTAAGATCATGGCATCTGGTCTCATCACTTAATAGCAAATAGATGGAGAAACAGTGGAAACAGTGGCAGACTTTATTTCTGGGGGCTCCAAAATTACTGCAGATGGTGACTGCAGCCATGAAATTAAAAGACACTTACTTCTTGGGAGAAAAGTTATGACCAACCTAGACAGCATATTCAAAAGCAGAGACATTACTTTGCCAACAAAGGTCTGCCTAGTCAAGGCTATAGTTTTTCCAGTAGTCATGTATGGATGTGAAAATTGGACTATAAAGAAAGCTGAGTGCAGAAGAATTGAAGCTTTTAAACTGTGGTATTGGAGAAGACTCTTGAGAGTCCCTTGGACTGCAAGGAGATCTAACCAGTCCATCCTAAAGGAAATCAGTCCTGAATATTCATTGGAAGGACCGATGTTGAAGCTGAAACTCCAATACTTTGACCACCTGATGTGAAGAGCTGACTCATTTGAAAAGACCCTGATGCTGGGAAAGATTGAAGGAAGGCAGGAGGAGAAGGGGATGACAGAGGATGAGATGGTTGGATGGCATCACCGACTCGATGGACCTGAGTTTGAGTAAACTCCGGGAGTTGATGATGGACAGGGAGGCCTGGCCTGCTGCAGTCCATGAGGTCAAAAAGAGCTGGACACTTTGAGTGACTGAACTGAAATGAAGGGTGGGGCCATGCTCAGTAAATCTTTCATCCAGTTTTCTGTTGATGGGTGGGGCTGTGTTCCCTCCCTGTTGTTTACCTGGGGCCAAACTATCAGATCAGATCAGATGCTTAGTTGTGTCCGACTCTTAGCGACCCCATGAATCGCAGCACGCCAGGCCTCCCTGTCCATCACCAACTCCTGGAGTTCACCCAGACTCACGTCCATCGAGTCCGTGATGCCATCCAGCCATCTCATCCTCTGTCGTCCCCTTCTCCTCCTGCCCCCAATCCCTCCCAGCATCAGAGTCTTTTCCAATGAGTCAACTCTTCGCATGAGGTGGCCAAAGTACTGGAGTTTCAGCTTTAGCATCATTCCTTCCAAAGAAATCCCAGGGCTGATCTCCTTCAGAATGGACTGGTTGGATCTCCTTGCAGTCCAAGGGACTCTCAAGAGTCTTCTCCAACACCACAGTTCAAAAGCATCAATTCTTCAGCGCTCAGCCTTCTTCACAGTCCAACTCTCACATCCATACATGACCACAGGAAAAACCATAGCCTTGACTAGACGAACCTTTGTTGGCAAAGTAATGTCTCTGCTTTTGAATATGCTATCTAGGTTGGTCATAACTTTCCTTCCAAGGAGTAAGCGTCTTTTAATTTCATGGCTGCAGTCACCATCTGTAGTGATTTTGGAGCCCAGAAAAATAAAGTCTGACACTGTTTCCACTGTTTTCCCATCTATTTCCCATGAAGTGGTGGGACCGGATGCCATGATCTTCATTTTCTGAATGTTGAGCTTTAAGCCAACTTTTTCACTCTCCACTTTCACTTTCATCAAGAGGCTTTTTAGTTCCTCTTCCCTTTCTGCCATAAGGGTGGTGTCATCTGCATATCTGAGGTTATTGAGATTTCTCCTGGCAATCTTGATTCCAGCTTGTGTTTCTTCCAGCCCAGCATTTCTCATGATGTACTCTGCATATAAGTTAAATAAGCAGGGTGACAATATACAGCCTTGACGTACTCCTTTTCCTATTTGGAACCAGTCTGTTGTTCCATGTCTAGTTCTAACTGTTGCTTCCTGACCTGCATATAGGTTTCTCAAGAGGCAGGTCAGGTGGTCTGGTATTCCCATCTCTTTCAGAATTTTCCACAGTTTATTGTGATCCACACAGTCAAAGGCTTTGACATAGTCAATAAAGCAGAAATTGATGTTTTTCTGGAACTCTCTTGCTTTTTCTGTGATCCAGTGGATGTTGGCAATTTGATCTCTGGTTCCTCTGCCTTTTCTAAAACCAGCTTGAACATCAGGAAGTTCACAGTTCACGTATTGCTGAAGCCTGGCTTGGAGAATTTTGAGCATTACTTTACTAGCATGTGAGATGAGTACAATTGTGCGGTAGTTTGAGCATTCTTTAGCATTGCCTTTCTTTGGGATTGGAATGAAAACTGACCTTTTCCAGCCCTGTGGCCACTGCTGAGTTTTCCAAATTTGCTGGCATATTGAGTGCAGTACTTTCACAGCATCATCTTTCAGGATTTGGAATAGCTCAACTGGAATTCCATCACCTCCACTAGCTTTGTTCGTAGTGATGCTTTCTAAGGTCCACTTGACTTCACATTCCAGGATGTCTGGCTCTAGGTCAGTGATCACACCATCGTGATTATCTGGGTCGTGAAGATCTTTTTTGTATAGTTCTTCTGTGTATTCTTGCCATCTCTTTTTAATATCTTCTGCTTCTGTTAGGTCCATACAATTTCTGTCCTTTATCGAGCTCATCTTTGCATGAAATGTTCCTTTGGTATCTCTGATTTTCTTGAAGAGATCCCTAGTCTTTCCCATTCTGTTGTTTCCCTCTATTTCTTTGCATTGATCGCTGAAGAAGGCTTTCTTATCTCTTCTTGCTATTCTTTGGAACTCTGCATTCAGATGCTTATATCTTTCCTTTTCTCCTTTGCTTTTCGCTTCTCTTCTTTTCACAGCTATTTGTAAGGCCTCCCCAGACAGCCATTTTGCTTTTTTGCATTTCTTTTCCATGGGGATGGTCTTGATCCCTGTATCCTGTACAACATCACAAACCTCAAACTATGGTGGAGGTAAGGAAGGTAATGGCGACCTCCTTCAAAAGGTCCCAGATGCACTGCTGCACTCAGTGCCCCCAGCCCTGCAGCAGGCCACGCTGACCCATGCCTTTGCGGGGGACTCCTGGACACTTTTGGGCAAGTCTGGGTCAGTCTTTTGCGGAGTCACTGCTCCTTTCTCTTGGGTCCTGGTGCGCAGAAGGTTCTGTTTGTGCCCGCCAAGCGTTTGTTTCACAGTCCATGTATAGTCCGTGGGGTCGCAAAGAGTTGGGCATGACTGAGTGACTTTCACTTCACTTCCATTCACGTATGATTGGTTGCAGTAGACTTGGTTATCTTTGAGCAAATATGTATCTTCTCCATCCACTTCTCCATCTCTTGCCTTTGGCCTTAGCCATGTGATTGGCTTTGGCAATGGGGTATCAGTGGACACGATGTAAATAAAGACTTGAAATGTGCTGGTGGAGTCGAGATGCTCTCCTGGCCTCCTGCATTTTACCGTGAGAACATGCTCTGCGTAGCCTGCTAGTCTCCGAAAATAAAAAAAGAGTGACATGTGAGGCATCCCTAAATCAAACCCCCCTGCCCAGAGGCCCAGCTGAGATCATGAGATCAATGGTAGCTCCCTGCAAAATCCACAGATGTGTGAGCCAGAAATAAATGAGAATTTGTTCTGTAGCAAAAGCTGACATACACTTTTTTTTTTTAAACAACCTCCTTTTTTTTTTTTTCATGTTCCCTTTTTAATTCCTTTTTTTGTTGAAGTGGAGTTAATGTATAATGTTATATAAATTACAGCTATACAATAGAGTGATTCACAATTTTTAAAGTCTATCCTCCAGAGGAGAAGGAGGAGAAGGGGATGACAGAGGATGAGATGGTTGGATGGCATCACCGACTCGATGGAAATGAGTTCGAGCAAACACTGGGAGATGATGAAGGACAGGAAAGCCTGGCGTGTTGCAGTCCATGGTGTCACAAAGCATTGGACGTGACTGACCAAGTGAACAACAACAAATCCTCCAGTTATCGTTACAAAACACTGGCTACATCCCCCGTGCTGAACAATGGATCTTTCTAGCTTATTTAATTACCCAATAGTTTGTAACTCTCACTCTCCTTCCCGCGTGATGCCCCTCCCCCGCTTCCCTCTCTCAACTGGTAACCACTGGTTTGTCCTCTATGTTTGTGAGTCTGCTTCCTTTTTGTTATATTCACTAATTTATATGTTTTTAGATTCCACATGTAAGTGATATCCTATTGGTGTTATTTTTTAAAGAGAAAAAACTCAACAGAAAAAATTAAGTCAGGAAGCCGAGTGCCAAGCAAATAGCTGTTTAGTAAATGCAAGGTCCTCTTGCATTCCCTAACCCTCCTTCAAGAACGGATTCTGAATACTCTAGAAGCCCTTCCAGGCTCCCATTTGAGTGGGTTGCCCTTCCCCATGGCACTTTGCACATTTATTTCATTCTATCTTTCAAAATATTTAGCCCTTCCCATGCTTGTCTTACCCACTAGAAGATAGTCCCTGCTGTCAATCTAGTTGCATAAAGTTGAAAGTGAAAGTGTTGGTTGCTCAGTCGTGTCCGTCTGTTTGCGACCCCATAGACTGTAGACTGCTCCTCTGTCCTCGGACTTCTCCAGGCAAGGATACGGGAATGGGTTGCCATTCTCTTCTCCAGGGGATCTTCCTGACCATAAACACAATATAAATAAAAAGGAACTGTTTTCCATGTGTATGCAACCGACACACATCTAATTATATTAATATGTGCTCGATGGAAAAAACCATGATGTGATGAGTATGGGTGATTCTGTGCACTATTCTTAACTAAATGAGGGTGTGACGTGGAGGAATAAGAACCCGTAAACCTTCTCTCCTTTCACGAAGGCCCAGTTCCTTTGAACCTTTCATAGCCTGAACATCTTGGTGAGCTGGGCCTGATTCTCATGTTCAAAGTACTTATTTTGTGTCCACTGTGGTTATCACAATTCCAAATGGGGACTATTTTTATCCTCTTATTATAGTTGAGGAAAAAGAAAGCTTCAAAGAGACAATTATCCAAAGTCATACTGTTTACAAGAGGATTGACCCAGAAGAGAAGCTCAAGTCCGTCTGGATCCACAGCTACTTTCTGGGTTTAGTTGCAGAGTCACTTCTGCAATAAGGGGCTTCCTCAAGCATTTGGGCTTCCCTTGTGGCTCAACTGGTAAATAATCGCCTGCAACGTGGGAGACCTGGTTCAATCCCTGGATTGGGAAGATCCCCTAGAGAAGGGAAAGGTTACCCACTCCAGTATTCTGGATTGGAGAATACCACGGACTGTATAGTCCATGGGGTTGCAAAGAGTTGGACATGACTGGTTGACTTTCATTTCACTTCAAGCACTTGGATGAAGGATGTTAAAAGCACCCACGCAAATAAGAGTTTTGTGATTGATTGTTACACAGGAAAAACTGACCGATATATCTGAGAGGAGGTACTTGCTGGGTGTGGGGACAGCTCCGTTGACAGTCACCATCTGCAAATAAGCCTGATTATTGTTTCAAATGCTCGAGCTGACAAGATAACTCTGCAGAAGCTCTAGTTTCTTACCACCTAAGCTGAGGTGTCCCCCAAGTGGGCAGTTGACTGAGAAGTGGCTCAGGAATAGTAATCAAACTGTCAGGATTTGAATCCTGACTCTGCACTTCATCTGCTTTGCAACTTGAGGGAGATTGGTCAATGTTTCTGGGCTTTGAAGGGCTGACGCTGTTAAAGTCGGGGCTGATACAGTCCACAGGCATGTTTGTTTGGATCCACATCGTTTTTATTCTGTTTCATTTTGTCAATATTAAAGCAATAAGGTGTTTAATTGTGAGGAAACAGTCATTCATACACGATTAGTGGGAATGGATCTTGTCCAACTACTATGAGGGGGATAATTTGGCAGGGTTGTTAAATATTAAAAATCCAAATATAGAAATTCTACTTTTTGGAAATTAGCCTACAGATACATGTGCACATGTGAAAAATGATATATATTGGAGGTTATTCAGGCAGCATTGTTTGTAATGCAACAGTTTCAAAAAATTTTTTCAAAAAAAGTTTCTATCAATAGGGGATGAGTTAGATCAAATGTAGGCCATCCACAGAATGCAATACTATGCAGCTGGAAAAAATGAAGACTCTGCCCAGTGCTGATCAGGTAAGTTCTTTAGGATAAACTGTTAAATAAAAAGCCAGATCTAAAACAAAGTGTTTATTGTGGTCTCTTTGTGTAAAAATGGAGAAAAGAAAAAAATGTATGTAAATGTTAATACTATTTGTATAATTATGAAGAGACTTTAAGCATTCATAACAAACCAATAACTGTTAGCTATGGGAGTGAGAGACCCAATTGTGAGGGAAATTTTTATGTTTATCTTTTCAAAATATTTTGAATTTTGCAAAAAAAATTTAAAACATTTGGTGTTTTCAACAGCCAGAACATGGAAACAACTTAAATTCCACTGACAGATGAATGGATAAAGAAGATGAAGAAGATGTGGTGTATATATGCGATGGAAAAGCCATCAAAAAGAGTGAAATAATGCCATTTGCAAACATGGATGGACCTAGAGATTAGCATAATAAGTGAAGAACATCAGAAAAAGAAAGACAATGCCACGGGCATCACTTACATGTGAACTCTAAAATACGGCAGAAATGAACTTATCTCTGAGACAGAAACAGACTCACAGACACAGACTCACAGACACAGACTCACAGACACACACTCACAGACACAGACTCACAGACACACACTCACAGACACACACTCACAGACACACACTCACAGACAGACTCACAGACACAGAGAGCAGGCTTGTGGCTGCCAAGTGGTCCAAGGAAGGGTGGGTTGGAAGTTCAGGATTCGCAAACTATTGTGGCTCAGCTGGTAAAGAATCCGCCTGCGATGCAGGAGACCTGGGTTTGATCCCTGGGTTGGGAGGATCCCCTGGAGAAGGGAAAGGCTGCCCACTTCAGTATTCTGGCCTGGAGAATTCCACGGACTGTATAGTCCATGGGGTGGCAAAGAGTCGGACACGACTGAGCGACGTTCACTGTTCACTGATCACTGATATAGACAGTGGATTAAAAAAAAGATTTTACCGTATAACACGAGGAACTATATTCAATATCCTATGATAAACCATACTGGGAAATAATATGAAGAAATATGTATATATAATAATTGAGTCAGTTTGCTCTACACCAGAAACTAACACAACATTACAAATCAACTATACTTCTATAAAAACACATTTAAAAATAAGTCAGATGTTTTCATATACAGATGATTTAGCATCCGTGTAGGCACGTGTCAGCTGCAGTTGAGTAGTGACTGCCTCGCGGATGGAGTTGCACGCACTCCAGCTTGCCACAGTCCCCGCCACTCCCTATTGTCTCCCTGACCCCAGCGTCTGTAGCCATTTATCATTCGCTCCCTGCAGTTTTTCTTAGAGTAAACTAAGAGAGTGATAGATTTGCCATCCCCATGCTCTACCAAGAGTGGCAGGCTCGCTATACAACAGTGTGAACGCACTCAATGCTCCTGAAATGAACACTCAAAAATGGCTAAGATGGGACTTCCCTGGTGGCCCAGCACTTACCACTTCACTTTCTAATGCTGGGGGTATGGGTGCACCCCCTGGTCTGGGGGCTAAGATTCCCACATGCTTCAAGACCAAAACACCAAAGCATTAAAAACAAAAAACAAAACACAGAAGCAATACTGTAACAAATTCAATAAAGACTTTTTAAAAAAATGGTCCACATTAAAAAAAATCTTTAAAAAATGGTTAAGATGGTAAATGTTATGTTATGCACATTTTACTATAGTTAAAAATGTTGGCAGGCTCTCCACCTGTGAATAGATGCAGAGATGGCACCCGGTACCAATCAAAGTTCCAGCACCAATTCTCATGAGTCTGTAACTCTGAAGTAGGTGGTTTCAAGGCATCTCCTACTTCTATGATTCCTGAACTGTTGCTGCCCCTAACTTGCTGTGTGACCTTGGACAAACCACTTCTGCTCTCTGAGCCTTGATTGCTCCACCTGCTAAATGAGAAGCTTAAAGTGAATTATCTTAGAGGCTCTCTAGCTCTAAGAATCTCCCACTTGAATCCTCCTGGAGCACTGCCTCTGTCACTGTCTCCAAAGAGATGGAAAGTGGGCTTGGAGCTGGGGAGAGGGGAGCAGAGTCCTCCTTTCATGTCAGGGCTGTGTGGGCTGCAGTGGGAGGTTCCCTTTTCTTTCTTCCTTACTTTTTTAAAACCAGAAAGTTATTTTAAACTCTTAAGTGGGGAGCTGCTGAAAGCCACACGCCTCAGACCTCACGTGCTACAGCCTCTTGTGGGGAGAAAGCAGAGTTGAATCCTTCCTGTTCTCTCCCCTCCCCCGCCCGCACCTAGAGGGAGGGGGCCACTCTTCCATTCATCCTCTGCTCACCTGAGTTACAGAACTGAAAGGCAATTGTCTTCTGGACTTGGAGCTCTGGGGCTGGCTGCAGCCTGAAAACCAGCGCCTCTCCACCTTGAGCCTCCTCGCGACTTACCTGGGCATCTTTTCAAAATGCAGGTTCTCTTTCCGCAGGTCTGCAGGGGAGCTGAGGTCCTGCCCTTCTAAGAGTCCCCTAGGTAATGATCATGAGAGGCCAGACTGTGAATCTTGGGGCCCAGGATGCTGGAAACTCAGAAAAACCCAGCTGGAAAACCACCGGAAATTACTCAGCTGCTCCTTCTCCTTTGGAATTTGCCCTGCGCCCCTATTTCAGTAATATTCTTGAAACATATGGTACACGCAAAAGAAAAACTCAAATTCTTCAAAAAGGGGGTGCACTGAAAAGTCAGCAGCCCTCTCTCCCACCCACATCCTTCAATTCCCAGAAGCAGCCCCTGTGCCCTGTTTCTTGTGGCTTCCTCCAGAGAAAGTCTGTACATTATATTGATAATTATTATTATACCTGCCTTTTGTTAACCACTTCCTACGTCATAGGTACTGAGCAGAGCCTCCCATGTAGCTTACTTTACTGAATCCTTCCAACAAGTCCAGCTATCAGGACCCAGTTTCACACTGAGGAATCTGAGGCACAGAGAGGTTTGGTACAGTCATTTCTTGGTCACTGGGGGTGTTTGGTTCCACGACCCCTGTGGATGCCAAAATCTGTGGATGTTCAGTAAAATGCTTATAGCGGATGATGTAGTGCATACAGTCAGCCGCCTGTATCTGCACATGAAACATCCTTGGATGTGGAGGGCCACCTGTACTTTGCTCTTCATTACACAGCAAGGTGGGGGGCTTCCCTGGTGGCTCAGTGATAAAGAATCCGCCTGCCAATGCAGGAGATGCAGGTTTGATTCCTGGTTGTTGGGAAGATCTCCTGGAGAAGGAAATAGCAACCCACTCCTGTATTCTTGCCTGGAAAATCCCACGGACAGAGGAACCTGTCCAGCTACAGTCCATGGGGTCACAAAGAGTCAGACACAACTTAGTGACTAAAGAACAACAGACAGCAAAGGAGGGGCCAGAGGTAGGATGCCTAGCCAAAGGACCTAGCCCTCTCTCAAGATTCAGCACCTCTGTAGACAAAGCCCTCCCTCCCCACTTCTTTCTGTTACAGCCGAGATCTCATATAATGTTCTGAGGCTTGCTTTTTCCCCCTTAACAATTTATTTGGAAGAAACCTCAATCACAGTAAGTGGTGAGCTGACTTTTCTTTTGAACAAAGTTACAGTTTCTTTGTGAGTCCGGGCCTTGTTTGTTTCACCAGGGACCTGTTTAGGGGATAGGAGAACTCCGGGGTTATTTCACTTCTTTTGCTACAAACTGCTGTAATGTTTGAGTTTGTGCCTATATCATCTTGGATATATGTGTGTGGATGATGTTGATGTCCTTAGGATGAACTCCCAGACTTGGGATTGCTGGGTCAAAGGCTGTGTTCCTTTAAAGTTGAGTAATTGTGATCAATTGTTTTTCAAAGCAACTAGAGCCACTTTCTCTCATCAGCAGTATCTGAGTACCTGTTTCCCCAGAGGTTCACCAACATGGTTCCAGAAGTTTTTGGCTTTTTCTGCTACTGATTTTGAACCACACCGGCAGGAAGCAGAGTTGGGTGAGACTGCCTCCCTCCCACGCCCAACCCCCCGCCTGATTATCAAAAATACCAGCTGAGGTGTGTAGCTTTTTTCCATACCCAGGGACTCTGTTTTCTTGGTCAGGTCAGCCTGCTCTTCCGAAGGACAGCATTTGTCATCAGGGATTTAACGTCTTAAAAATAAAGGGGATCTGATTGCACTCAGGAGCCCTGGCCAGCCACGAGCCCTTCCCCCCAACCTCCAGGGACCAAAGCTAAGCCACTGGAAGAAGCTAGAAGAACAATGAAGTTTGGCCTCTCAGAACCTGAAAGGCTGGGCGCTCCAGCACAAAAAGCCACGAGAAACTGAAGATCAGGGTCAAGCCTGGGCTCTGCCGCCAGCCCTCGGTCTAAAATTACCTCCCATTATTTCACTGTGTAGACTTGGGAGACCCAAGACTGAATTCAAATTCTGCTTCCTCCACTTTCGAGCTGTGTGGCCTTAGGTTAGTGATTTAACCTCTCTGGACTCCAGTTTTCCTATCTGCAAATGGAATAATGATAGTCTTACTTCCCAGGAGGCTTGTGGGGATCAGCTGTCTTAATGCACACAGAGTTTGAAACAATGCCTGGTGCAAAGAAAGTGCAGAATACATATTGACTGTCCTTTCATTATTTATATTATTTATTTATTTGCTTAGTTATTGTCTGTCTAGAATGTCAACTCTAGGAGGGCAGAGTCCTAAACTTTCTGTTTTCAGTGCCCCCTACCCCAGCACAGTACCTACACATAGTAGGTCCTCCATAAGTATTCACCAGAGGAATGAATGAGTGAACGTGTCACTTCCCCTCCCTGAGCCTCAGTTTCCTGATCTGTAAAATGGGAAATTTTTATTTCATTCTCAGTGCATGTCTACCTTGTTCTAATCCATGATGTTCCTATGTCACTGCTTTTTACAATCGGAAGAAACAATTATTTAAAAGTGTATAAACTTTTGTTCATAATTGCTGAAATGTGGAAGCAACCAAGATGTCCTTCAATAGGTAAATGGATAAACAAAGTGTGTTACCTGCAGACCATGGAATATTATTCAGCATTAAAAAGAAATGAGCTCTCAAGCCATCAAAAGACAAAGAGGAACCTTAAATGCATAGTGAAATAAGTCAATCTGAAAAGGCTACACACTGTGAGATTCCAACTACATGACATTCTGGAAAAGGCAAAATTATGGCAACAGTGAAACAAAAATTGGCTTTGCAAGTGGCTCAGTGGTAAGGAATCTGCCTGCCGATGCAGGAGTCATGAGTTCGATCCCTGGGTCAGGAAGGTCCTCTGGAGAAGGAAATGGCAACCCACGCCAGTTTTCTTGCCTGGAAAATCCCATGGACTGAGGAGACTGGCAGGTATAGTCCATGGGATCGCAAGGAGTCGGATATGACTTAGCGACTGAGCTTTGCGTTGCAAAATGAAAATTGGTGGTGGCCAGAGGTTTCAGGGGAGGAGAGGGAGGGATGAACAGGCAGAGTGCAGAGGATTTTGAGGGCAGTGAAGCTGTTCCGTGTGATACTGCAGTGGTAAGTACGTGTCTCTATACTTTTGTCAAAGCCTATAGAATACACAACACAGAGTGAACCCCAACGTGAACTATGGGTCGAGCTAATAATGATGGCATCACCGACTCGATGGACATGAGTTTGAGTAAGCTCCGGGAGCTGGTGGTAGACAGGGAGGCCTGGCCTGCTGCTTCCCTGATGCTATACCCCGCAGGTATAGTCCATGGGGTCGCAACGAGTCAGGCACAACTGAGCGACTGAACTGAACTGAACTGAACTGATGTGTTGTTATTGGCTCATCGATCGTAACAAAAGCTCTTTTTTGTTTGTTTTGTAACTATTTGATAACCAGTGGCTAGTTATCCACATTGACTGCAGTTATATAATCTACACATATATATTCATATAATGTGTGTATACACACACACACACATATGTATATTGGCCATACTGCATGGCATGTAGGGTCTTAGTTCCCCGACCAGGGATCAAACCTGCACATTCCAAACCTCCCCATTGGAAGTCAGGAGTCTTAACCACTGGACCACAGGGAAGTCCCCAGGTTTTTGGAAGTGGTGGCAGAGACACAGGGAGCCATTGTATAGGGCTCGTCTGGTGGATCTTCGCCCTCGTTACGCTCTCCGTACATCACCCACAGGTATAGTAGCGGACAGTCCTTATTCCTCTGGTCTGAGTCAACGCTCAGAGCCAGAATGCATGTCTCCTTCACAGCAGACTTCTGGATCTCCCTGAGTGTCCGAGGAGCACGCTCTGTGAAGTCCATTCCATGGATGTGCTTGAGAATGTTGATGGTGTGTTCTCTGGGTACCACCTTGTTGCTGGCAGAAAGGTCCTTCTTACTATCGTTTTTTGTGGGAGCTGTTCTATGTCCAGAGTGGGAAAGAAAAAAATGCAATGGATTACCAATTAATTGGCTTTTAAAACACACGCACACACACATACACCCAACACGGGCAGGTAGGTGGTTTCAAATTCATTCTTTTTGTGTATGCTTTGATTGTTAGGAAATGTGTTCAAGGCATAACAAAAAGTTTAGACCATCATGATGACCTTGCACAGCTTAGAGATTTCACAGATGCAAAAACTGAGACCTAGAGAGAGGAAGTGACTTGCCCAAGGTCAGATCATAAGAGGTAGGAGAGCTGATGTCTCTTCCCCACCCCTGTGTGGGCTGTGCCTCCGTTGCCTCCTCTGTAAAATGGGGCTAAAATAGCACCTTCTTCATCCACTTGTTGTGAGGACTAAATGAAACAATATGCAAAGCGCCTAGAAGAAAGCCTGGTACACAGCAAATGTTCAACTAAAAATAGCCATTATCTGTATTAATGGATGGTGAGGCGGCGGAAAAAGAGGATGACAATGTTCCTTTCTGTTTCTCCTACTTGAATTGTCAGGGAACAATCACAAGAATTTAAGAAGGGTGCATTTTGTTTTTATCTTTTCAAAATAATTTGTATTTATTTCCTCACGTTCGTTTGTCGCTTCACCGAGGCTTTCTCTGGTTGCGGTGTATGGGCTTCTCATTGCAGTGACTTTTCTTAAGGCTCCTGGACTCCAACGCACAGGCTCAGTAGTGAAGCAACTAGTTGGGGCACACAGCCTTAGTTGCTGCTCAGCATTTGGAATCTTCTCAAACCAGAGATCGAAACCCAGGTCCCCAGCCTTGGCGGGCAGATTCTTATCCACTGCGCCACCAGGGAAGTCCTGCTTTTTCACTTGCTATAAGCTTAGAGATGGAGGGTGGAAAGGAGGTGATTGTCTTAAAGCCCCTCAAACGAGGAGGCCTTGGCGGGGGGTGTCATTGTAGGCTCTCTTCCTTTTCTGCTGGGAACCCCAGAAAACTGAGGTAGGAAGTCAAGTTGTGGGTTGTCAGTGGGGGTTTGTGGGGTTCCCCTGATTTAGAGAATTGGCCTGCGGAATGCTGGGGTTAGGAGTTCAGAAAAAAAGAGATCCCAGGTTCAGTGGGTCCCATGGTCAGAAACCTCAGAGCTGTGTTTTCAAGGAAATCCTCACCCAGGGGACTGTCACTGAAGCAGGAGGGCCCTCGGATGTCACCTTGTTCAGGCTTTGCAGACTCAGCCACCCTCAGGGCCCTGTGAGGGAAGGTTCAGGCCCGTGGGGGGAATGGCAGGGGGCTCACTGGCCCTGTCCAAGGGGGCCGCCTCGGATGGCAGGGACCACAGAGGGACAGACCGTGGTGGCTCGGCCTTCTAGGGGAAAATCTCCCAATTTAATTATTTTTAAAATTCTTCCTTGGGTTCTTTCCGTGTTTGGCTGCACTGGGGCCTTGCTGTGCCCATGGGCTACTTTCTACTGAGGTGTGTAGGCTTCGCATTGAGGGGGCTTCTCTTGTCGTGGAGCAGGGGTTCAGGGAGCTCAGGCTCCGGAGTTGGGGTGCACGAGCTTCATTGCTCCTCGGCACGTGGGAACTTCCCAGACCCGGGACTGAACCTGTGTCTCCTGCGTTGGCAGGGGAACTCCCAACCCCTGGGCCACCTGGGAAGTTCAGGAATCTCCCAATTTTAAATCTTGGGAGGGCCAAGTAAGACATGTTGGGGGCTGGATATAACTTCTGAAGTCTATCCCCCATCACTTGTACAGATGGGGGAACTGAGGTCTCAGGAGGTAGAATAAATTGTTCAAGGTCCCTCACCCCCAAAATCAACCTTAGAATTTCCACTTCATCCCTTTCCACCTCCTTCACTCCTCTACTGTCCTGGGGCCCAAGCCGAGATGGCTTCTCATAGGGTCCCAGAGGCTAGCCTCAGATCGTTAATGTTCAGAAGGAGCTGAATGGGGCCACAGGGCTGCAGTCAAAACCTTGTCCTCCCCATCAGAAAAAGAGATCTCCTCTCTGGGCCCCAGCAAAGAGTCTGGGGCATCTTTGTTTTTAAACTGCTTAATTGTGATAAAATACTCCTAACCCACAACTTGTCATCATAATGGTTTTAAAACCTATAGTTAAGTGGCATCAGTGGTCACATATGGTTGTGAGAGCTGGACTGTGAGGAAGGCAGGGCCCCAAGAACTGATGCCTTTGAACTGTGGTGTTGGAAAAGACTCCTGAGAGTGCCTTGGACTGCAAGGAGATCCAACCAGTCACTCTTATAGGAAATCAATCCCAAATACTCATTGGAAGGACTGATGCTGAAGCTGAAGCTCCAGTATTTCGGTCACCTGATGTGAACAGCTGACTCATTGCAAAGTCCCTGATGCTGGGAAAGATTGAGGGCAGAAGAAAAGGGTGTCAGAGGATGAGATGGCTGGATGGCATCACCGATGCAATGGACATGAACTTGGGCAAACTCCGGAAATGGTGAGGGACAGGGAGGCCTTGCGTGCTACAGTCCATGGGGTTGCAAAGAGCTGGACACGACTGGGCGACTGAACAACGACGACGAGTCTGTTCACACTGTGGGGCAGCTACCCCCCCATCCATCTCCGGAACGCCTGTCACCTGGCAGAACCGAGCTCTCGCCCCATTGAGCAGGAGCTGCCCCCGCCCTCTCTCCCCAGCCCCCGACAACTACTGTTGCGCTCCTGTCTCTATGCGCTCAGCTGCCTAGGTGCCTCCTGGAATCATAAGTGTCTGTCCTTTGCGACCAGCTTGTTTCCCTTCACGTTGTCTTCTCAAGGGTCATTCGCGCTGCAGCCTGTGTCAGAGTCCTTTCCTCTTTAAGGCTGGAGAGTATCCTGTGGTGTGTATGTATCGTGTTTTGCTTACCCATTATCCACCGATGGGCACTTGGGTGCCTTCACCTTTTGGCAACTGTGAATACTGCTGCTATGAACATAGGTGTGCAAATATCTGTTTGAGTTACCGCTTTCAATTCTTTGGGGATGTATACCCAGAAGAGGAATCACTGGGTCATATGGTAATCCTATTTTTAATTTTTTGAGGGCCCACCATACTGTTTTCCAGTGGCTGCACCATTTCACATTCTTACCAGCAATGCGTAAGGGTTCCAATTTCTCCACATCCCTGCCAATACTTTGCTTTTAAATAGCAGCTACCCTAATGCATGTGAAGTGAGGCTGGCATCTCGATTTGCATCTGAAAGGTCTTCCTGAAGGATGTTTCCACAGCAGTTGTGTGCCATCACGTGGGAGGGTCTTTCAGATGGCATGTTATGGGGGCAGAGAGAGGGGTTAAACAGACTCACTGGTTTTGTTTTTGTAGTTGTTTTGACTTAGCTGGCTTTTGAAAAATCCATAAAAATCACCAAGTTTTCCAAGAATCTTTTTATTTCCATAGGACATAGATGCTTTTATGAATGAAAACTTCAAAGTACTTAATTCTATGCATAGTGTATAGATAAGAGCTCAATGCACGTGCAAACGTGTGTGTGCTCAGTTGTGACTCTTTGTGACCCCTTGGAGTATATCCCGCCAGGCTCCTCTGTCCATGAGATTTCCCAGGCAAGAATACTGGAGTGGGTTCCCATTTCCTCCTCTTGGGGATCTTCCCTTCCCACGGATCGAACTTGCGTCTCCTGTGTCTCCTGCATTGTAGGTAGATTCTTTACCACTGGGAATCCCAAGAGCTCCATAAATCTGAGCTCTTATTATTATTAACATTCAGGAGACTTATGGTTGCCAGAGGTGTGGGCTGAGGGTGGGCAAAATGAATGGAGGAGATCCAAAGACACAAAATTCCAAATATGAAATGAATCCTAGAGATGTAACATACAGCATGGTGGCTATAGTTAACAATACACTATTGCATATTTAAAATATGCTGAGAGCAGATTGTAAAAGTTCTCATCACAAGACACAAAATTGTAACCGTGTGTGGTGATGAATGTTAACTGGATTTACTGAGGTGATCATTTTTCAGTATTTACAAATATCAAACATTGACCACCTCATGCGAAGAGTTGACTCGTTGGGAAAGACTCTGATGCTGGGAGGGATTGGGGGCAGGAGGAGAAGGGGATGACAGGATGAGATGGCTGGATGGCATCACTGACTCGATAGACGTGAGTTTGAGTGAACTCCGGAAGTTGGTGATAGACAGGGAGGCCTGGCATGCTGCAATTCAAGGGGTTGCAAAGAGTCGGACACGACTGAGCGACTGAACTGAACTGAACTGATATCTGAAACTCACATAATGTCATAGTTAAGTCTCAATTTAAAAAAAAAAGAGAGAGAGACAAGTATCTATATCAAAGAAAGATATCACCAAGGAAGGGTTTTAGAGGTCCCATGGTTTGGGGACAAAACCGTGATTTGCTGGGGAGTGAGGACTCACACTTCCCCCACAAGGGTCCCCTAGAAGCTGTCCCTATGCTTGGTTATTTTGGGCCAGCCTCACTCTGGTATCCCATCTGCCATCACCTAACACCAGGAGTGAGGCCTGAGGAGACAGCTCTGGCCCGTAGAAGCCTGTCCCCAGGGCAGGGCTGATAAGCCCCTCATTCATGTCTGGCCCACGTTCTCCCTCCCTTCCTACCTAGTTCAGAGTCACTCCTGAACTTCTCTGCTCGCTGTCTTTCCCTACCCCAATGCCTGCCAACGCCAGGGAGGACCGAGATGTCAGTTCATCTGCTGCAAGACCCCCAGCGAGGGTGAACTTGAGAAACCGAGGTGAAGACCTGCTTTTGTGTGACAAAGGCGGTTGCTGCTGAGCTTCTGGGTAATCAGTGCCAGGGGTGGGGTGGGGGGGCGGGGACTCAGAGTCACGAGCCAGGGGTACAACCAGGAACTTCAGGGTCAGCTGAGGAAGTCCCAGGATGTGCAGGAGGCCAAAGGGAGCTGTGGACGACTGAGCCTTGGTTCTGAAGAAGATTTAACACCAACCCCAGAACCCTTCACCGACAGCCACACCTCTTAGGACTGAATCCACAGGGGCCTGTGAGGCCCTCCCCCATCTCTCAGATCTCATCTCTTACTTGCCCCCTCCTGGTCTGCCCTGCTCCAGCCACACTGGCCTTTCCTTTCTGTTCCTCCAACACCACGCTGTTCCAACCACAGGGCCTTTGCACGTGTGGTCCAAAGGCCTGGAACCCTGTACTGCCTGGCTCTGAATGTGGTTGGTTGCTTCTGGCCCTGCTTATATGACACCTCCCCTGGGGCCCTTCTCTGACCACGCTCAGTTAGTCTTGCCAGTCCCTCTGTTTTATTTCATCCATACTCTTGGTGTTCTCTGAAATTAGCTTGTTCGTTATGTTATTTTCGGTGGGGTCTGCTCCTTACTGTTTCCCCACCATTCACCGTGGTGCATATATGCTGACTGAATAAATAAACCTGCTATACAGCCTCAGATGAGCAATTTCACTGCTCTGGGCCTGAGTGTCCTCATCTGTGGAAAGGTGATGAAGCGCTCAGCTTGGGCTGAGAAGACCTAAGAAGATCGGGGAATGTTCTGAAAAGCACAAATGAGAAGTCGCTGAGAGCAAAGAAACCAGTCTCTGGGATAAATAGCTCATTTAACACATGTAATTTGCTTTGCAAAGTGTTCCTCACCCAGCGGCAACCCTCAACCAATAGTCTCACCTCCTTCTTGCCCTGGGGGAAGTAACAACTTCTTAAGGAGACAAGACTGTTGCTTTTACTTGCTCTCATCTTTCACCTGAGAGTTGGATGGGTCAATATTTGTTATATTTTGGAGCCAAGCCCTGAAAACCAGGGCCCTAGCAGGAATGTACTAGGTGGACTTGGGCAGATCTCCCTGCTCCCCAGCTTTTCCCTCCCTGGAGTAAGAGAAGGGAAGTGTTCGAACCGTGGGCTCACCCAGTACGGTCTTTAGGATAACAGAATCACCCGGCGGGAGGAGAAGCGGTGCTGTCAGTAAGTGCCCCTGGTGTGGGCCTTGTACCGTGTGTCCATTCGTGACATTCTGGTCAGCTGCCCGGTCTCCCTCTCAAGGGGCTTCCCAGACGGCGCAGTGGTAAAGAATCTGCCTGCCAATGCACGAAATGCAAGAGATGCAGGTTCCATCCCTGGGTTGGGAAGATCCCCTGGAGGAGGAAATGGCAACCCACTCCAGTATTCTTGCTTGGAAAATTCCATGGATGGAGAAGCTTGGTGGGCTACAGTCCATGGGGGTGCAAAAAGTCAGACACAAATGAGCGAGTGAGCACATACACACACACACACACACTCCCTCTCAAAGCTCTTTCCCTTCATTACATCCTGGTGGCTCCTGGGTGGAGGTGGGGTAACAGGCTGTTGTCTTCATCCCAGTGTTTCAGATGAGAGAGCAAGAGAGAAGCAAGGCATTGCCTGTCTATCCAAACTCATTTCCTACCATTCTCTCCCCTACTGCCTCAGGGCCTTTGCACATGCTATTCACTCCCTCAACCCTCACTTCACTAGCTCTTCACTTAAATATCTCCAAGAGGCCGTCCCAGATCACTGTTAAAAATAACGGTTCCCAACTCTTACCACTCTCAAGGCCCTTGCTGTTGTTGTTCAGTCACTGAGTCATGTCCCACTCTTTGTGACCCCATGGACTGCAGCACCCCGGGCTTCCCTGTCCTTCACTATCTCTTGGAGTTTGCTCAGACTCACTTCCATTGAGTCGGTGATGCCATCCAACCATCTCATCCTCTGTCACCCCCTTTTCAATCTGCCTTCTTTCCCATCCTCAGGGTCTTTTCCAATGAGTCGGCTCTTCACATCAAGTGGCCAAAGTATTAGAGCTTCAGCTTCAGCACCAGTCCTTCCAGTGAATATTCAGGGTCGATTTCCTTTAGGATTTACTGGTTTGATCTCCTTTCAGTCCAAGGGACTCTCAAGAGTCTTCTCCAGCACCACAGTTCAAAAGCATCGATTCTTCAGTGTTTAGCCTTCTTTATGGTCCAGCTCTCACATCTGTACATGACTACTGGAAAAACCATAGCTTTGACTATATGGACCTTTGTCAGGAAAGTGATGTCTCTGCTTTTTAATACGCTATCTAGGTTTGTCACAGCTTTCCTTCCAAGGAGCAAGTGTCTTTTACTTTCCATGCCTTTACTCCTTTATTTTTCTGCATGGCATCTCTTGACACTTGGCATTAGATGATCTCTTTACCTGTTTATTGTCTGTCTCCTCTTCCAAAAGGCCAGCTCCATGAGATGGGGGTTTCTCATGCCATCTCCGTAGTCCCCAGCAGGTGCCTGGAACAGCCCAAATACTTACTAAATGATTGTTGAATTAGTCTCCAAGTGGACAGAGATGGAAGTGATCTTGAAAAAATTTCATCTGTCCCCCTGCCACCAGGCTGGACTTGCTCCCCCATGTAGGTTTCTCTTCTGTGACAATCTCTCCCCAGAAATCAAGATTCTTGATGTCTTTAAAAAAAAAAGAAAGTGGTTTTGACCCAGATCTGCAAATTTTCTTTTGCTAACCCTATCTTGCTTTCTTGCAGGGGTTGACAGGAACAGGAAAAGAGGCAAGATATTTAGGTTACTTGTAGATGAATGATATGAACAAATTGCTAAAAAGAGAGATTTGATTCCTTCTTGCAGAGGACTGGGTTTTTATTTTTTATACCTCATTCAATTATACTGGATAAGATTAGGCATGATAATCTTATTAACAATGATGATTTTTCAGAATAGTTGGTATCAGGTGAAAGGTCTTGCATGCAGGACTTTCGATACCTCATCACTGAACCTGAAAACACCCTGAAAGGTGGATATTGCTACGATGATCCTCATTTTACAGGTGAGGAAACTGACACTGTATCAAGGAAGCACAGGGTTAATTTGCCTAAGGTTACACTGCCAGATGCCCACATAAGGGACACCTGAGAAACCCCTTCCAAGAATGAAATTGCCAGTGGCCGAGAGGTTCAGAGTTGGGGCTCTGGGGTAAGCTGCCTTGGGCCTCAGTCTCCTCATCTGGAAAGTAGGGGTGATGACAATGATGTTACCAGTATCAGCAAAGATTCACTGAATTAATTCGCTAAAAAAATTTCTTTATTTGGCTATGCTGGGTCTTAGTAGCAGCATACGGGATCTTTAATTGTAGCATGGGGACTCTTAGTTGGGGCAGGTGAGATCTAATTTCCTGACCAGGGATCAAACCCGGGCCCCCTGCACCGGGAGTGTGGCGTCTTAGCCACTGGACCACCAGGGAAGTCCCAGCTGAGTTTAATCTGTGAGACACACGGGACAGAAATTGGCACACAGCAAGTGCTCAGTATTTCTTAGCTTTGTTATCATCTCCTTGTATGCTTTCTGTCTCTGGCACACACGCATGCGTGTACACACACACACACACACACACATGCACGGTGGGCTTCCTGGAGGAGGAGTTCTGCCAGACAGCCAGGCAACCAGCTGAGTTCCGGACCTGAGGTCAAGCTTAGATCTCCCCGGGTAGGAAATTTCCCACTGAGAGGGGAGTGGCAGCCTCTTGCGGCTTTTCCCACCCTCCCCCAGCCACTACTCTCACAAGAGTCCCACACACAGGTCATGTGCTGTCCCTTGCCCCGTGTGACTCAGCCTGGCAGCTGGACCAGAGGGTGGGCGGAGAGTTGGAGATTACACCACCAGGGCTTGCTCAGAGCAGCTGTGGCCTGACTGCAAAGGTCGTGTGGTGTTGGGTTTCCACCTTGCACGGTGCCCCGGGAGGTTAAGCATGAGACCCCATGAGGCCAGGCGGGGGCTGCCCCAGCCCTGGCCCACCATCAGGGCTCTTGGTATAATAAGTCTTTTCATGTGGACACTTGACAGCTTTAGAAGCATTTCCGCCCCATCCCAGGTCTGCAGGGCAGCCAGTGTTATTTTGATTGTCCCCATGAAATGGGGCTCATTGAGGCGGCATGTCTTGCCCTACGCCACTCAGCTGGTGGAACTGAGATCCAACGGAGGTTTGCCGTGTTTAATCCCAGTCTCCTTGCCAACACCCTGCACAGACTGTCCTCAGAGTTCTATGCAAATATGTGTGTGCACGCACGTATGTATGTGATGTACCAAAGGAGGGGATGACCCGCCCTGGAACTGCTTTTCTAATGGTCTAAATTCATGTGTGAGGATTAGAAGCACATAGTGATTCTTTTTTATTTGGGCGTCATTATAATTTAAATTTTATTTTTTGGAAAAAGTATTATATTCACATAGTTCAAAACTCAAATGGAACAGGAAAATGTCACCCTTTGTCTCTCGTCATCTATCCACTCAGTTCCTCTCTCCAGAGGCACTTGGTTATCAGTTTCTTCTGCCAGGCTATTCTGAGCTTCTACAAGTCAATATGAATATGAATATTCCAACCCAACACTTTATACACAAAATGTACACATTCTACTCATTGTTCTGCTCCTTAATTTGTTTTTTTGTTTAATAATCCTTCCTGGAGACAATTCCATGCTGGTTCATAAAGAGCTGCCTTGATATTTTTCAAGGCAGTGTAATATTCTGTTGTAGGGATGGACCTCTTTGACGGGTCCCCTGTTGATGCACGGGCTTCCCTGGTGGCTCAGATGGTAAAGAATCTGCCTGAAGTGCAGGAGACCTTGGTTTGATCCCTGGGTCAGGAAGATCCCCTGGAGAAAGGAATGGCTACTCACTCCAGTATTCTTGCCTGGAGAATTCCATGGACAGAGGAGCTTGGCAGGCTACAGTCTATGGGATCAAAAAGAGTCGGACACAACTGAGCAACTAACATTTCACACTTCACAGTGGATGGAGATTCAGAATACTTCCAATACTTTCAATGACAGACCAGGAAACAAGGAGAGCCTTTGCATCTACATCACTGGATGTGTATGTGGGGAGATGCAGACCCTTGCTTCTTAAACTGTTCCAGGGCTAGTAGCTGGGCATTAACTGAGAGCTTGGTTAGAACTGCAGCACCACAGACCCCCCCCTGGACTTGCTGGATCAGGATCTGAGTCTTTAAAAGATGCCCAGGGGATATGTATGCATATTAAAGTTTAAGAAGCACTGGTTGGAAAGACAGATTCCCAAAAGTGAAATTGCTGGGTCAAGACATAGGTAAATTTGTAAGTTTGACAGGTACAGAAAAATTGACATCCGCAGAGTTTGATTTGATACATAATTCCTCTCACCTGCAATGCATAAGCATCTGGGGAGAATAAAAAAAATCCATATCCAGCAGTGCAAAATCTGGGGAGTAGGATTCCGTGGGTCTGGTGTGAGCCTGGAACCTGCACTGGGCGCACTGTCTGGGTGATTGACATCGTTCCAGGTTTGGGAAAACTGGCCTAATTACATGCCTGGCCTTTGACTCCAGAGGCTTCTTTAGGGCTCTTGGACATTCTGACCAGAAGGATCTTTTAACTCTCCATCCAGTGACAGCAAACTCAAATGACCACAAGAGCTGGATGGATAGTGCTCGTGACTAAAGTGTGCCAGTTTATAGTAGGTCTGGTTTTTACTAACATCGAAGTAACAAAAAAATTAGAAAGCATGCATGCCAAGCCAGACAAATCTGGGCTGAAGTCGGGTCCACAGTCCATGAGTCTGTGACCTTTGGCACTCTCGAAGTGCACTTTTTCACAGAAATAAAAATAAAAAGAATCTGTTTTGGACTTCCATGGCAGTCCAGTGGATAAGAATCTGCCTGCCAATGCAGGCAACAAAGGTTTGATCCCTGGTCCAGGAAGATTCCACGTGTTGTCGAGCAACTAAGCCCTATGTCACAACTACTGCGCCTGCGCTCTAGAGCCTGGGAATTGCACCTACTGAAACTCGTGCTGCTGGAGCCTGTGCCCTGAAACATGAAGACCCACCGCAATGAGAAACCCACAGACTTCAGCTGCTGCTGGAGGGTAGCCCCTGCTCACCACGACTAGAGAAAGACTGCACACAACCACTAAGACCCAGTACATTTAAAAATGGGGCACAGTAAAAAAGTCTTTAGACAAAAGGAATGTGGGGACTTCCCTGGTGGTTCAGTGGCTAAGGGTTTGCACTCCCAATGCAGAGGGCCCGGGTTCAATCCCTGGTCAAGGAACTAGATCCAACACGCCACAGTGAAGACCCAGTACAGCAAAATAAATACAGATAAGTATTAAAAAAAAATAATCTGTTTGCAAATAGTCTCATATAACCTGGCAAGGACTCAGATAGGCTTTCTCCACAGTGTTGGAAATCTTAGGAATCAAGGCTCCCACTATACACCTGGCAAAACTGAGCCCAGAGTACAGAAGGGGTGGCCCTGAGTCCTCAGAAAAGCTTAGCCAGTATTTACTGACCACCAGGCAACGTGTTCAGTGCTGGGGGACTTCAGCCTGCACGTCCCCATCCTCAAGGACGGAGGGGACAAACACAGAGCAAGCAAGTGGTGGCCAGTGAGCGGGGGCTGTCCAGTGATGTGACTAGGTTCCCGGGGCCATAGGGAGTCCCCAGGAACAAAGGAGGTTTTCAGAGAGGTGGTAAGGCTGAGAAAGACGTTGGTGGTTTTTGGTTTTTGTTCATCTCGAGAAGGGATTTAGAACAGGGTTGGCAAACATTTCCTGTAAAGGACCAGATAAAATATTTTAGGCTTTGCAGGCCACACTGTCTCTGCCGCTCTGTTGTTCTGTCCGTTGCAGCGCAAAAGCAGGCCCAGATGACAGGTAAACGGTTGGGCGTGGCGGGGCGCCAATACAAGTTTATTTAGGGACTGTGAAATGTGAATTTCATGTAATTTTCACATGTCACGAAGTAGTCTTCTTCTTTCTTCCTTCCAGCCATTTAAAACTGTAAAAACCATTCTTAGCTAACAGGCAGCCCGAAAACAGGCAGTGGGCTGGATTCGGCCGGTGGCTGGATTTCGTCGACCCCTGATTTAGTAGGTGAAGAGCAGCTTGCCAGGCCAATGGGAGAAGGGTGTTCCAGGCAGTGAGGGTGGCAGGCGCAGGGACAGGGAGGAGAAGACTGTGTAGAAACGCGGGCTCGAAATGCCGCCTCTTGGGAATTCCCTGGCGGTCCTGGGGTTAGAACTCTGAGATCCCTGGTTGGGGAACTAAGGTCCTCCGTGCCTCGGAGAAGGCAATGGCACCCCACTCCAGTACTCTTGCCTGGAAAATCCCATGGGAGAGGAGCCTGGTAGGCTGCAGTCCATGGGAGTGTCTAAGAGTCAGACACGACTGAGTGACTTCACTTTCACTTTTCACTTTCATGCATTGGAGAAGGAAATGGCAACCCACTCCAGTGTTCTTGCCTGGAGAATCCCAGGGACGGGGGAGCCTGGTGGGCTGCCATCTATGGGGTCGCACAGAGTCGGACACGACTGAAGCGACTTAGCAGCAGCAGCAGCAGCCTTGGAGCAGTATGACCAAAAATAAATAAATCAGCCCTGGGATTTCTTTGGAAGAAATGATGCTAAAGCTGAAACTCCAGTACTTTGGCCACCTCATGCGAAGAGTTGACTCATTGGAAAAGGCTCTGATGCTGGGAGGGATTGAGGGCAGGAGGAGAAGGGGACGACAGAGGATGAGATGGCTGGATGGCATCACTGACTCGATGGATGTGAGTTTGAGTGAACTCTGGGAGTTGGTGATGGACAGGGAGGCCTGGCGTGCTGCAATTCATGGGGTCGCAAAGAGCAACTGAACTGAACTGAAAAAAAAAAAAAAAAGGAGAAGTAGTGTAGATAGCACCTCCCTATCTAATCCATTGTTGCCAAATTCTTCTGATTGTTAAGAGAAGCTGGTTACTATGTGCTGGGATGGTTCTGGGCACTGGAGAATCCATGGAGGATGAAATAGCCGGAAGACACTGCTTGCAAACTCATGGAGGCCCGATGTGAACAAAATAGCAGGTTTGATGGTGGGAAGTGCTGTGGAGAAACATAACACAGGGCAGGGAGCAGAAGTGTCGGAGGGGAATGTGGACTTTCAGGCGGGGTATCAGGGAAACCTCTGAGATTTGAGTAAAGGCTGGAAAGAGTCCCAGAAGGAGCTGTACAGTACCCTCCCCTCCCAGGAGAAGAGCCGCCCTCCCAGGTAGAGAGAGAAACAATGCCAAGTCCTAAAGAGGGAGCCAGGCTGGAATGTCGCAAGAACCGTGAGAGGTAAGCTGTGTAGCTGGAGCAGAGGGAGTGAGGGGCAGAGTGAAAGTCGTTGAGGGCAGGGAAGTCACGGGGACAGACCATGCGGGACTTCACAGCCACTGTGAGGACTTCAGCTTTAGGTCTGAGTAGGTGGGAGCCATGGAAGGTTCTAAGCAGAGGATACAGAGGACCAGACCTAGGTCTTCACTGTATCCCTCTGGCTGCCTGCGGAGAATGGACAAGACATGGTGGGAATGGAGGTGGAGAGAAGTCGCTGGCCTCTGGAGATTTGCATTTTGAAGGTGAAACTATAGAATTCGCTGATGTTCAGGATGCGGGGTGTAGGAAATTTAGATCTTCCTGTGAAAACTTTCTAGATGTAATTGATGGCAACCGAGTCAAAACTGAAAATATCTCCCGCTGGGCCACTAAAGCCCTGTGTAGGCGGCTAGCTTGCAGTGTTTCTTCTACACCAGGTCTACCTCCCATGGTTTGAATCTTTCGTTATGATTTTACGTTTCTCGTGTTCCTCTGTCCTTTTCCAAAGTAGATTGGGATCCACCCTTAATCAGGGGTGGGGACTGTACTTTTTCTTTTTATGTTTCACCATGAGGTTAGTGAATGTGGGGGTGGGAGGTGGGTGGGGCACCTTTTCCCTCCCCATGGTTATCTGTTCAGTAGACATTGGTGAAACATCTAACCACAGCAGGAACTTTCTGAGAGGGTCAGACCCTGAACATACCAGCCCTGAGAGGTCTGTTCTTCTCAGACCCTGCAGTTAGGACTCCTGAAATAATTTTTTCCCCTTAAACCTGCTCAGATCTTCTACCCTGAAAAACCAAACCATGTTTCTCCCCTTCTAGATACAGCCCAGTCTGGCCCGATTTCTCCGAAGGGCACTGCCGCTCCGGACCAACTCCTTCCGCCCGAGCACAGACCCTGGCCCTCTGATTCTGGCTTCTGCTCTAGCGTCCCCACCCCCAGAGGTCACTGCCAAGTTTCCCTGGTTGCCCGGCTGCGATGGCTACTGCTGCGTCTTCCCTGAACTCAGCTCTTCAGGGGCTTTTGTTGCCACTGAACAAACAGCCCTTGCTTCTGGAAACTCCACCGGTTCCTGTAAAGCTGCTCCTCCCTGGGTCCCCTCCCCCGTGAACCCCCCCTCCCCAACCTCTTCTTCCCCTGGAATAAATGTCCTGAGTCAGTGGATGGAATAACTAATGCCTACAGGCCAGGAAGGGGCTTCCCTCATAGCTCAGTCAGTAAGAATCTGCCTGCAATGCAGGAGACCTGGGTTTGATCCCTGGGTTGGGAAGATCCCCTGGAGAAGGAAATGGCAACCCACTCCAGTATTCTTGCCTGGAGAATCCCATGGGCAGAAGAGCCTGGCAGGCGACAGTCTATGAGGTTGCAAGAGTTGGACATGGCTTAGAGACTAAACCACGACCACCACCACAGGCCAGGGAGGTGAAAGCACTGACTGAAGTGACCGCAGGTGTTCTTTTGAGTATAAACTTGAGTTGGTTATTAAATACTAACAGTGGAGGACGCTTACTGAATATTTAACAAGTGTCCATCCCTCCTCTAAGCACTTTAGATGTGTGTTGATTCTCATAACAACTCTTGGAGGTGGCTATGATTGTTATTCCCATTTTTCAGATTGGAAACTGAGGCACAGAGAGGTTGAGTAACTTGCTTGAGGCCATACAACTTGTTAGTGGCAGAGCTATAATTTGAGCCCAGGGCGTCTGACTCCAGGGCGTAGAAACATAATCGGATGATTCTACAATCGGATTCTAGTACAACTCTGCAGCTATCAATACCTTCTCTCCACCACCCCTAATTTGCCAAATAAAATAAATTCTATCTATTTACTGTTGATTCCCCCATCCCATTTCTCAAGTGGACAATGGATTGATCTCAGAATATCTGGTGGTAGAGATCCTGCCCCTTTGGCCAATTTCAGTAAAATTTACACTCCATAGACTCTTAAGAGATGCTTGCTCCTTGGAAAGAAAGCTATGACAAAACTAGACAGCTTATTAAAAAGCAGAGACATTGCTTTGCCAAGAAATGTCCATATAGTCAAAGCTATGGTTTTTCCAGTAGTCGTGTATGGATGTGAGAGTTGAACCATAAAGAAGGCTGAGCACTGAAGAACTGATGCTTTCAAATCGTGGTGCTGGAGAAGATTCTTGAGTCCCTTGGACAGCAAGGAGATCAAACAAGTCAGTCCTAAAGGAAATTAACTCTGAATATTCATTGGAAGGACTGATGCTGAAGCTGAAGCTCTAATACTTTGTCTACCTGATGCGATGAACCAACTCATTGGAAAAGACCCCGATACTTGGAAAGGTCGAAGGCAAAAGGAAAAGGGGGTAGCAGAGGATAGATGGTTAGACAGCATCAGCGACTCAATGGACATGAATTTGAGCAAATTCTGGGAGACAGTAGAGGACAGAGGAACCTGGCGTGCTATAGTCCACGGGGGTTGCAAAAAGTCGGACACAACTTAGCAACTGAGCAGCGACAAGGCACTCACTCGGACCCCACTATTTCCTTCTGAGCTACTGTTTTAGAGAAATACTATGCCAGGTGGGGCAAGCCCAGGATGTTGAAGGCAGCAAAGTTCCTAATAATGAAAACTCGGAAGCAACCTGAGTCCATCCATCTGATCGGATCGGATTAGTCTCTCAGTTGTGTCCGACTCTTTGCGACCCCATGAATCACAGCATGCCAGGCCTCCCTGTCCATCATTCAGATCAGATCAGATCAGATCAGTCACTCAGTCATGTCTGACTCTTTGCAACCCCATGAATCGCAGCACGCCAGGCCTCCCTGTCCATCACCAACTCCTGGAGTTCACCCAGACTCACGTCCATCGAGTCCGTGATGCCATCCAGCCATCTCATCCTCTGTCGTCCCCTTCTCCTCCTGCCCCCAATCCCTCCCAGCATCAGAGTCTTTTCCAATGAGTCAACTCTTCGCATGAGGTGGCCAAAGTACTGGAGTTTCAGCTTTAGCATCATTCCTTCCAAAGAAATCCCAGGGCTGATCTCCTTCAGAATGGACTGGTTGGATCTCCTTGCAGTCCAAGGAACTCTCAAGAGTCTTCTCCAACACCACAGTTCAAAAGCATCAATTCTTTGGCGCTCAGCCTTCTTCACAGTCCAACTCTCACATCCATACATGACCACTGGAAAAACCATAGCCTTGACTAGACGAACCTTTGTTGGCAAAGTAATGTCTCTGCTTTTGAATATGCTATCTAGGTTGGTCATAACTTTCCTTCCAAGGAGTAAGCGTCTTTTAATTTCATGGCTGCAGTCACCATCTGCAGTGATTTTGGAGCCCCCCAAAATAAAGTCTGACACTGTTTCCACTGTTTCCCCATCTATTTCCCATGAAGTGGTGGGACCAGATGCCATGATCTTTGTTTTCTGAATGTTGAGCTTTAAGCCAACTTTTTCACTCTCCACTTTCACTTTCATCAAGAGGCTTTTGAGTTCCTCTTCACTTTCTGCCATAAGGGTGGTGTCATCTGCATATCTGAGGTTATTGATATTTCTCCCGACAATCTTGATTCCAGCTTGTGCTTCTTCCAGCCCAGCGTTTCTCATGATGTACTCTGCATAGAAGTTAAATAAACAGGGTGACAATATACAGCCTTGACAAACTCCTTTTCCTATTTGGAACCAGTCTGTTGTTCCATGTCCAGTTCTAACTGTTGCTTCCTGACCTGCATACAAATTTCTCAAGAGGCAGATCAGGTGGTCTGGTATTCCCATCTCTTTCAGAATTTTCCACAGTTTATTGCAATCCACACAGTCAAAGGCTTTGGCATAGTCAGTAAAGCAGAAATAGATGTTTTTCTGGAACTCTCTTGCTTTTTCTATGATCCAGCGGATGTTGGCAATTTGATCTCTGGTTCCTCTGCCTTTTCTAAAACCAGCTTGCATATCTGGAAGTTCACGGTTCATATATTGCTGAAGCCTGGCTTGGAGAATTTTGAGCATTACTTTACTAGCGTGTGAGATGAGTGCAATTGTGCGGTAGTTTGAGCATTCTTTGGCATTGCCTTTCTTTGGGATTGGAATGAAAACTGACCTTTTCCAGTCCTGTGGCCACTGCTGTTTTCCAAATTTGCTGGCATATTGAGTGCAGCACTTTCACAGCATCATCTTTGAGGATTTGGAATAGCTCAACTGGAATTCCATCACCTCCCCTAGCTTTGTTCGTAGTGATGCTTTCTAAGGTCCACTTGACTTCACATTCCAGGATGTCTGGCTCCAGGTCAGTGATCACCCCATCGTGATTATCCGGGTAGTGAAGATCTTTTTGGTACAGTTCTTCTGTGTATTCTTGCCATCTCTTCTTAATATCTTCTGCTTCTGTTAGGTCCATACCATTTCTGTCCTTTATCGAGCTCATCTTTGCATGAAATGTTCGGGGAATGAAAAAGAAAATTTGCATATTCCTATCACAGCATATATGTGGCAGGTTAAGGAAGGAAATAGAATGTAAGTGTTGACTTAGAAAAACCTATGACTTACAGAGGGGGGAAAAAGGGGAGTTCCAGAACAATGCTGACATGATCCTGGCATCCATAGATGTTTATGGAGCATCAGCTCTCTGCCTGACACTGCTCAAGGCACTGAGAATACAGCAGGGAATGAAATACACAGCTTACCACAGTTGAGCTAACATTCTACCTAGGCGGAGCAGAGAGGCTGGGGACAAGCTCGTGTTGGGTGTGGTAAACTCAATGAACAAATATGTAATAGGAGAAGGTTTCCCATTTTTGTAAAAAGATTCACCACAAAAGAATCCTTGTGTTTTCTAGGTGTATTTATTTATGTATATAAATGCACAGGAAAAAGTCTGCAAGGAAGCACCCCAAACTGCCGACACTGTGATTCTGTGGGGAACGGCAGGTGCCTGGTGGTCCTCCAGAAGTGCTTTAGCTTTGCAGAAGAATGTACCCGTGTATCATCTGTGTAACACAAAATGAGTAATAGTTAGCAACTGGGACCCACATGCCATGCTGGTGGAAATACAAAATGGTACAACCACTTAGGAAAGCGATTGGCAATTTCTAATAGAAGTAAAGCGTGTGACTCAGCAATTCCCCTCCTAAATGTTAGCGTAAAAGAAATGAAAACCTATGTCCACACAGAGGTGTGTGCACCAGCATTTAGAGCGGCTTTATACGTAACAGCCTCAAAGCAGAGACAAGACAGAAGGCCATCACAGGGAGGCTAGACCAACACACTGTACGTCCTCACACTAGAACATTATTCCGCAACCAAACGGAGCAAGCTATTGATATGTGAACAGGTCTAAAAGCATTATATGGAGTGAAAGCAGCCAGGCAAAAAAGGCACATACCATGTGATTCCAATTACATGACAGGCACAACTAATCTACGGTGATAGGAATCAAAAGGATGGTTGCCTGTGGGGGTTGTGGGTTGACAGGAAGGGGACCCGAGGGAACTTTCTGGAATGACAGGAATGTTCTAGATCTTGACTGGGAGGTGCACCTGGTGTAGGGATTTGTCAAAATTCATTGAATCATTCACTTTAATCTGTGCACTTCACTGTAACAAATTTCGCATTAATATTCGTAATAGAATAACTACCAAAGCCTGGAGAGGAATATTCTGACGTGTTGAGTGTTTATTTCTAAATGGTAAAAATATAGGTGATTTTCATTGCCATCATATGCACATCTGGGGTTTTCCAAAGTTCCAGCAACATACATATAATCCTTTAGTGATCAGAAAAAAGAGTAAAGAAAAGGACATGGCCTATACATTTACATAAAAAAAGAACATATGCCTCTTTTGTGCATATTTTATTTATTTAGTCATTTTAGGGGGGTATGTTTTCTAAGAAGAAGGAAGGGAAGAGAGAGGAGGGTGAGAATAGGAAACTTTTCCATCCTTTTATTTTCAACAAAGATTAACTGGAAAGCAGCAATATTCAAAGATTGTTGTGAATGAGTGAAAATAATTCAGAGCCATAGATTTGTTAGTCAAGAAACTTGTAATAGTGCTGAGCATGTGGGGGATCCTATCTGCCTCTAAAAGAGCGGTTGAAAAAGGCCCCCTCATCCACAAAGCCTTCCTTGATTTTTCCTTCAAACCTCTGCCTCTGCACAACTCATCTTTCCACCATGCCCCTGGAGTACAGAGTGTTTTCCTTTCTTCTGATCCCCAGAGCCTAGTGCTGTGCTTTGCACCAGGTGGGTCCTCTGCCCAGGCTCTATGCATTTCATTTTTTTAAAGAAAGCCCCAGAGCAGGTCCCAGGCATGGGTAGGTCCCTAGCTTTTCACACTTTTACCCCACAGTGAACGCATCCCGGGCTGAGGAGGAACCGAGAGGTTGACCTTCTATTCCCTTGGGGTTGGGAACAGATACTTAGGGGATTCCCAGACGCGCTGTAGAAACTCCTGCCTTGCCTTGAAAGGTCACGCTGGTCACCTCTGGCCAGCTTTCTCCCTCCCCCGTTCTGGTTTCCTTGAGATGCCTGGGTGGGTAGAGGCTGAGACAGCAGGGCCAACCTCAGGTCTTGCTCCCCGTCTGCTCCTCTGGCCTCCGGGGAGCTCAGGCCTGCGGCGGGACTGGGACCAAGTTTGTCTGCAGTCTTTAGCCGGCGAGCCCCTGGGCCCCTGGCATTGTTTTCTGCTTCCCGCAACACCGTAAAAGCTTTGCTGAGGCTCAGGGAGCGTCTACAAAGTGCTCCTCTCCGGCTTTTTGGCGGCTTTTTATCTTTGGATCCAGGCGAAGCTGTGGAGGGGCAGGGCAAGACCGAGGCCCGAGTCGGTTGCAGCAGCGGGTGCGCTGTGGGGACCGTGAGATGTACAGGATGCCCGCGCTGCAGGATAATGGGGATCGGGATGGGGGGGGGAGACCTCCATCCATAAAGTGGGCAGGGAGGACTCGGGGAGTCTGTGACCTGTCTTGCTGTGGCAGCTGCTGAAAAGTCCTGTTGGAGAAGGGAATCAGAAGGTACAGACAGGATACTGCGCATACCACCAGAGACTTCTTTCCTTTTTATCTTGACATCATAGTCTTGATCCATCCTTTTCCAAGCCAGGCAACTCCCTCTCACCATACACACTATAGCCTCTAGCTAGGCTCCCAGTTTCATGCAATCCAGGCTCCTCTAATTTACTCAGTGTGTGACCCTGGGCAAGTCACCTTACCTCTCTTTGCCTCAGTTTCTTCATCTGTAAAATGGCATCATAATCATTCCCATTGTTATGAGGAGGTAATGAATTAACATATGGAAATTGCTTAGAACAGTGGCTGGGATGCAGTAGGTATTATAAAAGGATTGGTGATGATCTTTTATTGTTATTATTTTTTATTACTGCAAGCTATCCTCCATCCAACAGTGTGACCATTTAAAAACCTGAATCAGAATCAGGTCATGGATTTAAACACCCTTGCTTAAATCCCTCCCCAGGCTGCCCACTGTGCTTAGCATAACATCCACGCGTGGACTGTCTCCACATTACTAATCTGACTTCTTTGCTTACTACTCATTTCATTATCATTGTTCCCACCTCACCAGCCTCCTTGCTGTCCCGGAATGTTCCGAGTGTGGTTCAACCTCGGGGACTTTGAACTTGCATTTTTTCTGCCTAGGAAGCTATTCTCACCCTTTATAGAGTTGTTCTGGCTCAGCATTCAGATCTCAGCTTAACCATTACTTCCCTCAGAGAGTTTTCCCAAATCACCCTATCTGGGTACATACCTTCTTGTATTTCTCTATGAAAATGCCTTCTTTATGTCTTAGCTATTATGGGCTATGTGTTTATTTATTTACCATCTCTCTCCCCAGACTAGAATATAAACGTCAAGAGGTGAAACTTTGTCTTATTCACTGTTTTCCCCTCTACATTTAGCATAATGATTAGTACACAGTAGGTGCTCAGTACATATGATTTGGTTAAAGGAATGACTGCAGAAATGAGAAAAGGTCTCTAGGATTTAGAGTCTCCTGAGAGAGACTATTGATGGAGAAGCCATCCATCTAGGGGAGAGTGGATAAGGTTTTTGGGGACTATAGCAGATAATTGGTTCAAGTGGGACATATTTTTGAGGTGCCTGTAGGATTGCTTGGAAAGATGTTCCCTAAATACCTCACACATGGGTCTGGAGTGACCTAGACTTTTTTCTACAACTGAATAAAGACCCAACTCAAGGTGGTTTAAGCAACGTGACCTTATGTAGGGCAGTCTCAGGGTTGGTTAATTCAGTGGCCTAACAGCAGTATTAAGGGTCCAGGTCCTTTCCATCCACTGTGATGGCACAGTCTCTCCTCATGGGCCCAACATGGCTGCCAGAGCTCCAGACATGGAGTCTTCATGCAACATCCACAGATCAGAAGGACAGAGAGATCCTTTTCTTTTCCTGAGTCCTGTTTTAAGAGAGAAGAAAACTTGCAGCCCTCAGTCTTATTGCATCAAGTCCTATTGGCTGATGTGTCATATGTCTGTTCCTCATGATTGATTAAGACTCCTTAAGATTTTGGAGAAGGCAATGGCAACCCACTCCAGTACTCTTGCCTGGAAAATCCCATGGACTAAGGAGCCTGGTGGGCTGCAGTCCATGGGGTCGCTAAGAGTTGGACTCGACTGAGCGACTTCACTTTCATGCATTGGAGAAGGAAATGGCAACCCACTCCAGTGTTCTTGCCTGGAGAATCCCAGGGACGGGGGAGCCTGGTGGGCTGCCGTCTATGGGGTCGCACAGAGTCGGACACGACTGAAGCGACTTAGCAGCAGCAGCAGCAGCCTTGAGATTTACCTGTTGTAGGTGGGAAGGGGTTCATTGTCTTCAGAGGTAGCCAAACTTGGAGTTTTGATAGGGAGAAGGGGAGATGGTTATTCTCTACAAAAATGGTATCGTCAGTCTTCAGAAGGCGAGGTCTGAGCTACAGTCTTATTACCAGAGAAAGCCAGTAGGAAGTGGCAGTGCAAGAGAATGGGGGAAGGGAGGGGAAGGTGGGCAGGGCACCCCTCCCATTTACTGCTAAGAAAATGTTTTTAAAAGGAGGGAGATGTCACTGTGCTGAGTGCTACTGAGTCATCGAGTAAAATCAGGATGGAGAAATAGCCACTAGGGTTGGACTTGGAGGTCCAGATTGCTGGCTTTGATGAGAGCAGTGGAATGATGGATGTTTCTGGAATTTATACCTGCACCCCCCTCTACTGCTACCCAACTCCATGCTTTACCGCTGCTTTTCTGGATTCTTAAAATAGCTTCCTTACTGATTCCTCAGACTGGTATCATATTGCAGAGGTCTTTCCACGTCAAGCTGAGCAAGTCATAATTACATCAGTCAGCGGTAGGGAGCCAGTAGAGGTGCCTGAGCCGGGGAATAACTGGGTCATGGCTGCCCTTTATGGCGGTTAACCTGAAGGAGCGGTAGAGGGTGGAATGGAGGCTGGTGAGACTGGAGGCAGGAGGAGTCTCCCTAGTCCTTTGATTTGCCTCTGTTCTTTCTAGTGCTAGGGCCCTGCTTGATCTCTGGAAACATTCCCTCCCTGCTTTCAGTCCATAAGGTCCATATAGGACCCACTCTCCTACCCTCTCTAGTGGAAGAAGACGTGTGACCCAGACCTGGCTGTTGAGAGTCAGTGACTGGCCACAGGACCCAATTCCAATCAGATGGCCTTTCAAGCTGCACTTTGGGGAAACGGTCTATTTCTTTCAGCCCCTAGATCCATCTGTACCTGAAGCTACTGCAGACTTTTCACTTACATGAGCCGATATGTTCCCTGTTTTGCTTGAACTGTTTTTTGAGTTGGATTTCTGCCCCTTGCATCTTAAGAAACCTTAAATAATACAGTAACTAGGGGATTTGGAACATGAGCGTTCTGGATATGGAAGGAGAGAGTCAAGGTTGACTGTGGATCTTCCTGGGAGGATAGTATAGGCAAGTATGGGAAACCATTTATTAATTTATTCAATACATGTTTGTTGAGTACCTATACAGTTCCTGGCTCTGTTATAGACCCTGGTGACACAGCAGTGAGCAAAACAGATAAAAACTCTTCTTTGTATTGAGCACATAGTCTAGTGGCTCAGGAAATAGCAATATTTACTCTGCTATCATGATTATCAACATCACCCCTGTTCATAGATGTGGAAAATGAGGCTTCAAGAGGTGAAGTCACACAGCCAGTGAGGAGCTGAGTGGAAATCTGACTTCATCTCTCTGATTTCCCAATCAGCTGTGTCTGCCCCACCAGGCCGGAGAGAGAGAGTACACCCACGTGGAAGTGACTTCACACTTCAGAAAGATTGCTACACGCTGATTGAAAGGAGTAGAACAGGACTTTTCTGCACTGAAGGCTGGAGGAATCCACTGCAGGACAGAAATGTGATCTGAAGATGGGGAGATTTGAGTCACAAATCATAGTGGTTTTAGAGCTGGGAAAAGGTCGTTGAGATCAGATCAATCAACAAGGCTTTCTGAAAGAAAGGGATGCTGTGGCCTGTTTTGTTTTGTTTTGTTTTTTAAAGCTTTTTATTTTATATTGGAGTATAGTCGATTAACAATTTTGTGAGAGTTGCAGGTGGACAGCAAAGGGCCTTAGCCATACATATACATGTATGCATTCTCCCCCATCCAGGCTGCCACATACCATGGAGAAGGGTTTCCTGCTATACAGCAGGACCGTGGCGGTTATCCGTTTTAAATATAGCAACGTGTATTAATACCTGTCAATCCCAAACTCAGCAGGGTCTTAAAAGAAGGGCAAGGTATTGGTAGGAGAATGTGTAAGTCTGTGACCGCCTCAGTACTCCGTGGGTCACATCTTCAATCGGATGTTGAATCAATTATTATTTTTTTCTTTCTGTTTTTATTTGTTGGATGCTGATGACAGTGGGGAGAAGGAGTCCTGGTTATTGTGACTTGACAGCTTTTATTGTTGCTGCTGAAATCATCAGCCCCCTGCCAGCAGCACCCAGATCTTACGGGTCTGCAGGCTGGAGATACACACACAATACTGCATTTAAAAAAAAGTCTCCAACAGGAGCTGTGACTCATACACATTTCTGCCGGCATGAATAAAAATATCGAGAGTGAAAGATGGATTAGTCACTGGAACACAATTTGCTTTGGAGAACTGAGTTCCCCACAGTTGCCGCTGTTCCTTATTAGCTTCTGAAATTTGGAAACTGGACCCTATCCTGGTGCCTGCCAGGGATGTGGGATGAAGTCTGGCTGGGTGGGTGCGGGTTTTGTGGGGCAGAGGGTGGACTCAATGCAGCAGGACTGGCTGCTGCTGGTGCAGCACTTCGATCCTACAGGTGGTCTTCAGTTGGCTGCTGTTCTGATGGGCCGTTGCCTGGGCTGTTCACTAGGACCACCTTGAAACCAGCGTCGTCCGTTTTTTCATGCATTCACTCCTTTATTCATTCCATCAGTCCACTGTAAGCAAGGCGGTGTGTTAGACTCTATGTGGGACCCCAAAATGGATTGAAGAGAGGAGCTTACCAAGGAGCCAAGGCCATTTCAAGGGAAAACAAAAAAGACTTCCTAGATGATCCAGTGGCTAAGACTCCACGCTCCCAACGCAGGGGCTGGGGTTCAGTCCCGGGTGCTGCAGTGAGATCCTGCATGCTGCACCGAGAAGATGCTGCATGCTTCGAGTAAAGATCCCGCGTGCCTCAACTAAGACCTGGCGTAGCTAAATAAAAAAATATGAAACAAACAAACAAAACCCCAAAGAGCCAAGACCAGGAAACACGATATAAATGTCTACATAGAGATTTAGAGAAAGGTGAGATCTAGCCCAAGGATTGGCAAACTGCAGGCTGCAGGCTACTGTTTGTATAAATAAAGTTTTATTGGAACACAGCCACACTCATTCATTTACATATTGTCTCCTGCTGCCCTTAGCACTCCAATGGCAGAATCGTGTAGTTGTGGCACAGACTCTACAACCCTGAAAGCCTAACATATTTACTAACTTTGGGCCCTTTACCCCAAAAGTTTGCTAGCTCCTAATTTAGTGTCGGTCACAGATTTTCAGTTGTAAACAATAGAAACTGCCCTAGAATTTTACAAATGGTTATAAGGAGCTCACAGAATCTCAAGAGTGCCCAGGAAGTCAGTCTTGGCAACCAGACCCCAAAGAATGGTGCCCAAACCACTCTGTGGGGTGGCTCCTGGAATGGTCCTGCTGAGCTCAGACACCCGAAAACCAAAACTTCTGCTGTCACTGTGCCCCAAAGCCGGATGCTTCTGCCATCGCTTTGGCCAAGGGTAAGCAAAAGACACACAGACCTGGTGACACAGCAATTCCATTTCTGATTGACAACCGAAAAAATACTTGCTCACAGATACACATGGAAATGCACATGAGGATGTTTGTGACACGTTGCTTCAAAGAGTTTGCAATGGTTTCTAGCACTAGGAAATGGAGAGGTAGGACATAGTTTTATTGGTTAGGGTTAACATTAGCTATAACAAACAGACCATAAAGTATGTGAAGTCTCAGACCCCAAGGACGTTTCATTATTTGCTCAAAAAGGCGTTCCAAGGTGAAAGTTACCAGTGGGTGGTCTGTCTCCTCTCCATGCAGGCATTCAGATCCAGGCTGAGGGGTCCCTCTGGGGTCATCATCCCAGTCAGTTTAGAAGGGAAAAGAGCATGGAGGAGAGGGCATGAGAGAGGTTCTAAGGGCCAGGACTGGAGGCGATACGCATGGCATGTCCTGGCATCTATGGGCTGAAGCTGTTATGTGACTCTGCCTCCCTGCAAGGGAAACTGGGAAATGTAGTCCTGCCCTGTGTCCTGGAGGAGGAGGAAACCATATTTCGGAAACAGCCAGCAATCTACCACCGTGATACATTCACATAATGGAATCCTAAGCAACAGTCGGAAGTAATGAGTTATATTTACAAAGAGCAACAAGGAATGATCTCAAAAAAAAAAAAAAAAAAAAGAGGTTCAGTGAAAAAAGTAACACAGCTTGGGATGCGTAACCCTGTACCGTTTATGCAAAAATTTATAAACAGCCTTTGGGCTTCCCTGGTGACTCAGATGGTAAAGAGTCTGCCTGCAAGGCTGGAGACCTGGGTTCAATCCCTGGGTCAGGAAGATCCCCTGGAGAAGGAAATGGCAATCCACTCTGGTATTCTTGCCTGGAAAATTCCATGGAAAGAGAAGCCTGGCGGGCTACAATCCATGGGGTCGCAAAGAGTCGAACACGACTGAGCAACTAACTTTAACTTATAAACAAGCAACCATAAAACAACATTTTATCTCTTTATATATATTTTTACTATGTCTATCTGGATACTGCTGCTACTAAGTCACTTCAGTCGTGTCCAACTCTGTGCAACCCCATAGACGGCAGCCCACCAGGCTCCCCCGTCCCTGGGATTCTCCAGGCAAGAACACTGGAGTGGGTTTGCCATTTCCTTCTCCAATGCATGAAAGTGAAAAGTGAAAGTGAAGTCGCTCAGTCGTGTCTGACCCTCAGGACCCTATGGACTGCAGCCTTCCCGGCTCCTCCATCTGTGGGATTTTCCAGGCAAGAGTACTGGAGTGGGGTGCCATTGCCTTCTCTGCTATCTGGATACACTCATATCCAAATAAATGTATGGCAGATGGGCAGAAAAAACACACTTTAAATATACCCAAGTGGGTGTCCATGGGAGAGTGGGGAGGGGGGAAGGAGGAGGAGAAATGGGTGATGAAGGCAAAAATAAATGGAAATAAAATAGAGGCCATACTCTGATGTCACTGATGGTGTGCCATGGCCTAAAGAGTGTTGTTAACTAACTGTGTGCATCTGAGGTCCAAATTAAAAAAAAACAAAAACAGAAAGGGGACCAATGTATTAAGGAATAAAAATAATATATTCAATATATCCATTGTAGAAAATTTGGGAAATGTAAGTGTAAAGAAGAAAACAAATACCCATAATCCCACTGCCCACTTAACTACTCTTGTTATTTTTGTACGTTTCTTTCCTGTCTTTTTTGGTATGAATACATAAGACATATTGACAATATTGGGATCACACTCTATATGTAATTTACTCCACTCTTTTCCTCCCCGTTTATCCATGTGTCTTGACCATGCTTCTATTTCATTAGACTTTGACAGCAGACTTTTAAACGGCTAAATAATTTTCCACATTGTGGATATACTATAATGTATTTCAGTATTTATCTATAAGTGAGAATTTGTTGTTGTTGCTGTTGTTGAGTCACTAGGTTGTATCTGACTCTTTGCGACTCCATGGACTGGAGCATGCCAGGCTTCCCTGTCCTCCACTTTCTCCCGGAGTTTGCTCAAGTTCATGCCCATTGAGTCGGTGATGCTATCTAACCAAGTGGGAATTTAGGTCTTTTCAAATATGAGTTATTATAAGTCACACTGCAGTGAACATCTTTGTGAATCAAAGTTTATGTGAGCGTGTGATGATTTCTGTGGTTCAGATTCCTGGAATGAGAATATAACTAGGTCAAAGGGCATGAACATAGACATGTATCCAATTTTTAAGGTGTTCGGTGCATTTTTAAGTGGTGAGATGGAGAACACAGAGAGAAAGTATAGAAGACATACATGTAAACCGTAATAACTTATTAAAAAGTGAGCCTTTGTGAAATCATCACCAAGGGTAAGAAATACAACACTGCCAGACCCCTCATGCCTCAGTATGGCTCTTCTAAACCCCTGACCCCTACTCCCTGGTCTGGGAGGAAACCACTGCCCTGATCCACACAGTAAAAGTTACACTCTTTTCTCTATAGCTTTGCCATCCAAATGTGCACCTCTAAGTCCTGCGGTTTAATATGCTTTACAGCACCATGTAAATGGAACCATACATAATGTGCTTTTGTATATCTGGCTTTGCTGGCTCCATATTACATTTTAAAACTTCATCCACACGCTGCTGCGTGGGGCTGTATGTAGTGCTTTCTCTGCTACAACTTCTCTTTTCTTTTCTATGAGTCTGTGTACATTTCACATTGCTGAGGACCTACATTTGTGTGGTAGGGGAAGAAAGTCCTTTATTTTGTAGAGGGATCTTTTATTTTTTCTTCAAGATTTCTGGGGGCTGTAAGATCTCACTGTGCCCTCATATTCCCTTGTAGAGCTGGCAGAGCAGGATTCTTAATGTCTGCATTTAACAGATGAGGAAACTGAGGCTCAGAAAAAGGAACAAAGTTCCAGTTCCCAGTCTCTGCTGCCATACATTTATTTGGATATATGTGTATCCAGATAGACATAGTAAAAAATAGTGCCTGATATATAGTGAGGGCTCAAAAAATAAATGGCAACAGTTGGTATTAGAACTTTCTCCCTTTCAACAGAGGTTCCAGGAATAGAATTTGCCCAGCATATCTGGAAGGCAGGCTACAGTGTAAATGGCACTTGGGGAGGGTGCGGCTGTTTGTGTTTCTGCTGGCTAAAGAGGAAACCATCAGTTTTCAGTAAAAGTTACCACTGAGATTGCCAGGTGTCTGGATTTGGACTGGGCAGCCCTATTTTTTGAGCACTGAGTCCAGGAAACAAACCCAAAAAACCCAAAAAACCCAGACATATAAATGTGTATCCAGTATGTCTGCTGAAACCATCTGGCATCTCTTGCTACAGAATTTCAAGATACACCATCCAGGTCAATCTCCGGGCTTGGCTAAGTTGTAGAATTTACCTTTTATGCACCAGTCTATTTCTGAATCTTTTTCTTCACTTTTACCCCCAGTCCAGGCTTCATGTTAGGAATCTTAGAACTCTGCTTCATTGGAAAAACATTATGGTGAATAGCAGTCCTCTCTGGGGCATCTGCCTTTTAAGGGATAAGCTGGAAGTGGGAAATACTTATTTCAAAGAATTGGGTGACCCTAATACAAGAAGTGCAGATGTCAGATGGCTCTACAGTTGGTTAATTTAGGAGCTCAGTGACATCAAAGATCTAGGTTCTTTCCATCTGTCATTTCTGCCATCTTCAAATGATCAACAATGTCCTTCCTCATGGTGTCAAGATGCCTGCCACAACTCCACGCATCATGGCTTCACTCAGTTATAATAACAAATACTCAATCGAGTATCAGCAGCATCCCATGCACTTTCAAGTTATAAAGTATTTTCATCCGCAAAACAACCCTGTGAGGTAGGAACTCTTATCGGTTCCATTTTACAGACAGACGCATCAAAGCTGGAAGAGATAGTCACTTGCACAGTTACACAATAGGAAGTTGTGGGGCTGGAATTTGAACCCAGGCAGCTGGTCTCTAGAGCTACAATGTCCAAAGTCTAGAGAGAAAGGAAAGGACCAGGTCAGCAGCCAAGCTAGGATTGGAACTGAAGGTCCTAAGCATTTCCTTCTTTCTTTCCTCCAGGCTATATTTCCAAAGCTTTCAGAAGGAATATGACTTGGCAAAGCGCTGAAACCATGAATCAATCTAGTATCTATTATGTTCAGATCAGACCTTGAACCAGAGCCTTCTGGAGATATCTGCTTCTAAAAGCAAGGGTTTCTTTGGACAAGTTTTGACTTGGGGAGTTGCAGGTGGCCCCACTAAGAGTAGCAGGAAGAGAATTGTGTTTTGGTCTGAAGAAATGAACCCTGGTCTGCGTGTGCAGCCTTGGGTTGGGGTGTCCAGCTGTTCTGTCCAATGCCAAGGGTGGAGACATCTTTCTCCTCGTCTCAGAAGGCTGCTCTTGGTGCTTGGAATGGGAAAAGATTCTCTGGGCAGCTGGCCTGACTTACTGAGAACTCATCTGAATCTGGGAAATGATTGGCAATCTGGGACAGTCCGATAATGCGATTCTCACCTGGCTTGTTCAACTTGGGATGGAGAAAAAACCACCCGTTGGGCCTTCCCTGGTGGCTCAGTGGTAAAGAGTCCGCCTGCCACGGCAGGAGACACGGGTTCATATCCCTGATCTGGGAAGATTCCACACACCGAGGAGGAACTAAGCCCATGGACCACAACGACTGAGTCAGGGCTCCAGAGCCCGGGAGCCGCAACTGCTAAAGTCTACGTGCTCCAGAGAGAGAGCCCGTGCTCTGCAACCAGAGAAGCCACCACAGCCAGAAGTCCGTGTGCCTCAAGGAAGAGTAGCCCCTGCTGGCCACAACTAGAGGAAAGCCCGTGCAGTAACCAAGACGCAGCAAAGCCAAAAAGAAAGAAATGAGTAAATAAAACTAAAAAAACCACCCCTTGCTTTCTCTTAATTATTATCATTTTAAAAAGCAGAGCTTGGGAAGTAGGGGTGGTCTTCAAATCCTGTTGGCTGTTGTTTAGTTGCTCAGTCGTGTCCGACTCTTGTGACCTCATGCCAGGTTCCTCTGTCCATGGGATTCTCCAGGCAAGGACACAGGAGTGGATTGCCATTTTCTTCTCCAGGGGATCTTCCTGACCCAGGAACTGAACAGGGTCTCCTGCATTGAAGGCACATTCTTTACCAACTGAGCTACAAGGGAAGCCCAAATCCTGAGCCCACAGAATCTGAGAGCGTCTCATTAGGGAATAAGGAACTCTCTGTGTAAATGTTTCCAAGCAGCATTCACTTCTTCTGCACAACCGTGAGACTTATGCAACAGAAACGAAACGGTATTTCCCACTATTCGCGAAGTACACGGTGACAGAAATTCTGAAGTTGTCCCTGTAGGAGAGAATTTCCCTATTATTACCGTCACTTTTTTTCTTGCTAAACTGAAAAATTTTTTTCTTCCTCCGTTCTCTCCGTTCTTTTGGTGAATGTTTCCCAGCTAGAGCTGATGTCAGGACCTGCCCTGGAGACAGACAGGGATCTAAGGGGCTTCTAGCTGAACATCCTGGATGGGAGGGGTGGAAGTGATGAGGAAGAAGGGAGGAGAGGTCAGGCTAAAACAGGGAGAGAGAAAAAGGAAACCTCCCCTTGCTTGTGATTCCTTAGTCACGTTTGGTTCAGCGAGCTGCTCTGTGCCAGGCTTAGCTGGGAGGCGGCCAGCCCTGGACTAAGGGAGTCCCCGCTGATCACATGAGCACCGAGCTCTTGATCTGAGTAGCGAGACCTGGGCAGGCACTGACCTGAGGCAGAGGCCTGGAGGTGCCACCAAACAACTCTGGAAAAGTTGAGAGGATCCCGTTGATTTGTTTGCTTGTTTATTGATGGATTGCTAATCTGGTTATTGCTTTTCTCCTCCTGCTCTGATCTGGAAACACCAGGAAGGAAGGAACCTTATCCATTGTAGTCGCTGCTGTAGCCCAGCCTGGCGCACAGTAGGTCTTCAATAAATACTTGAATGAATGACAGAAGGAACTTGCTGTCTTTGTCGAATGCCTCACTGTCTGCTCCCCTTGCTGGCGTGAGGTCAGCTCCAGGAGGGCCTGAATGGTTACGTCTTGCTGACTTCCGTGGTTCTAGCACCTCCTTCCATGTGTGGAACATCGTAGGTGCTTGTGGCGGACACCTCACTTTCTCTTTTTTTTTTTTGCTGCACCATGCAGGATCTTAGTTCCCCAAAGAGGGATCGAACCCGTGCCCCCTGAACCAGGCGTGTGGAGTCTTAACCATTAGACTGCCAGGGAAGTCCCATAAGCTTCTCTCTTAATAACAGAACCCCAAGCTTTGCAGGCAGCCATGTCCCAGGAGATGGAGCAGGATTGTTTTAAGTTGATGGTTACAACCTCGCTCTTGGTCAAGGACTATTTAAAGGTGGTCACGTGTCCCAGTCTGGCCTGTGAGGTGTAAGGGAGAGCCTTCTTGCTGCGGGCTTTGGAGAAAGTTTGATAAGAGAGAGGCCCTTTATCCTCTTCTTTCCTTTCCTGCTTTGGAGTGGTGTTAGCAGGCGATGTGGTGGATACAGCAGCCATGTTGTGACTGTGAGGCTCCAAACATTGGAAGAAAAGCCACCATGATGAGGACTGCAGGGTCACAGGTGCCTTGGTCTTTGATGATGTCACCAAGTCCTGAACCAGGCTGAGAAGCCAACCTCTCCTCGGGACCTCCTGTTAAATAAACAATGTCTTATGGGTTGCAAAGAGTTGGACACGACTGAGAGACTCACACTGTAACACCGTATGATTTAACCCATCAGTAGCCCATTTTCTCCTCCACGAGCTGAATGCATCCGAGTAGATTCAGTATTCAATGTAAGAACTGAATAAATAAAAGCCTTCACTTCTGGAGTGCTTCCCTGGTAGCTCAGATGGTAAAGAACCTGCCTGCAATGCAGGAGACCCTGGTTCGATTCCTGGGTCAGGAAGATCCTCTGGGGAAGGGATAGGCTACCAACTCCAGTATTCTTGGGCTTCCCTTGTGGCTCAGCTGGTAAAGAATCTGCCTGCAATGTGGGAGACCTGGGTTCGATCCCCAGGGAAGATCCCCTGGGGAAGGGAAAGGCTACCTACTCCAGTTTTCTGGCCTGGAGAATTCCATGGACTATACAGTCCATGGGGTCACAAAGAGTCTGATATGACTGAGCGACTTTCACTTCACTTTACTGGAGTGCTTACTATCTGCTCTTAGCATTTTCCATGTATTAACTGAGGAATCTTTGTAACAACCTCACGACATTGGAACAATTATGATCCTCAGTGCACAGATGATGAAAACGGGGCACAGAGAGCTTAATCTATTGAGTTGTATTATCTCACTAGGGGATGGGATGGTGGAGAAGAAACATCCCAGAGGAACCCAAGGGAGTAAAAGACTATAATGAGCTGGGCCCCATGCACAAAGGCAGAAACATTTGGATGGTCTTTTGGGCAGTATGGGCTAATTCTTGGGTGAAGCATGGGATCTGTGTGTGTGTGCGCGCATGCGTGAAACTATCCCTGAAGCTGAAGCCGATCTTCCTTGGTCAAAGCTGGGAAGGGGACTAACATATGTTGAACACCTACTATGTGCCAGCTATCTGTATCACGTACTTTGAATTAGTGGTTCTCAGTGGGGAGCAATTTTGTCCCTGCTTGTTAGGGACATGTGGCAATGTCTGGAGACATTTCTGGTTGTCACTGGGGAGGGAGAACTGCTGGCAAGCGGTGGGTACATCATGCCTCTGCATGCCCTACAACGTATGGGATGGTCCCCAACTAGGAATTATCTGGCCCCAAATGTCACTTTTCTGAGGTTGAGAAAACATGGCTTTCCATTTTTCTTCTTTTTCTTACAATGACTGCCATTTTACACAACAGGCAACTGGTTCAGAGGTTCAGAGAGGTGAAATGTCCTGACCAAGGTCACCCAGTCAGGTCTGGAGCTGGAAAACCAATGCAAGTCAAAGTGAGAGTGAAGTCGCTCAGTCGTGTCCAGCTCCTTGTGACCCCATGGACTGTAGCCCACCAGGCTTCTCCGTCCATGGGATTTTCCAGGCAAGAGTACTGGAGTGGGTTGCCATTTCCTTCTCCAGAGGATCTTCCCGATCCAGGGATTGAACCTGGGTCTCCTGCATTGTAGGCAGATGCTTTACCGTCTGAGCCACCAGGGAAGTCAAATCAGTTTCATTCCAAAGCCAGGGTGTTCCCACTATGCTCTCTCCTTGGGGGTCAAAGGATTAAAGACAAGGCAATCGAGGATCAGAGAGGTTCTGTGACCAGATGAAGGTCACACAGCAGTTACTCCAGAGACCTCTTTCCAAGGGAGCTGGTCACATTTTGGACACAACTGACTCCACTCCCCAAACCTGGAAGGCTCTACCTCATACCCTTGACTCTGTGTCCAGGGGAACTTAACTCACTCAGGCCCAGATCAAGCGTCACCTTGTCCAAGATCAAAAAGAAACAGCTCAGAGAGGGCAGAAGCCACCTTACTTTCTCCCTGTGTCCTTAGGCACCTGCAGTATTTACCCAGAGGCCACTGGGAGAATAATCCTAGGTGTCTGGAACAGCCCAAAGGATGATTACAGCCTACAGGGGGATATTATTGATACCTGAATCAGCCAGTCTACACACAGACAAGACAATCTCTGGGTCCAGAAGAGGGGCAGGTCAGGAACTGTGAGGACAGTTTGGAGAGTGGGGCCGGGCTAAGAGGGCTGTTCATACCTACAATATTAATCAAGAAACATTAACAGAGAACTTTCACCTACGGGGCATTGTTCCAAGTAGCCCTTATGGATTAACATATAACCTTGTATAGAACCCCATGAGTTAGGTACCACGGTCATTCCCATTGTCCAGATGAGAACATTGAGGCTCTTGAGGCAAGGAACCAGGGCAAGGTCACCCAAAGAAACTAGCAAGGGTGGGAACTGGGGTTTTAACCTGAACAGCCCCCAAGGTGATCTTCCCTTCGCATCTTCCTGGGAGACAGGTGAGGACATTTGTCGAGCACTTCGCGACGATCAAGGTCACACTGAGCAGCCTAGACTGGCAGCAGGGTTTCCCAAGGCATTGTTGGTGGGTGGGGGGCGCGGAGGAATGGGGATGGGGAGCTCGGGCAGAGCAGCTGTCACTTGATTAGTGCCTCGAGAGCAGATAATAATTTCCTCTGGAAAGGTTGGAAAGGGAAAGGTTGGAAAGGGCAGGCTCATCTCTAGGGGTCGGGGCGGGGCACAGAAGTTATAAAGAAAGAGAAAAAGAAAAGGCAGGAAAAAGAAAAAGGAAGGGGAAAGAGAGAAGAGGGGGTAAGAGAGAGGAGAGAGCCGAGCCGCGCGTCTTCCTTCCCAAGGTCGTGGGAGCGCCCGAGGGCACCCAGCTGGGCGCCCCAAAGGCAGCGGGCAAGGTTGGCCGCCTTCTTCGGGGGCCGCTAGGGGTGCGCGCGGCGAGGCGAGGCGAGGCGAGGCGGGCTTGCTCCCGAGCGGCTACGCCGCCAGCTTCCACAGTCGGGTGTTGACTCAGCCGGAGCGGCGGCCGGCCCTGCGCGCGCGTGCTGCGCGCGGCGGGGGTCGCGTGTGTAGAGGTGGGAGTGGCGTAGCCCGCGGCGGGCGGGGAGCCGGGCGCCACGCGTCCCGGCGCAGAGCTGGGGAGCCGGCCGCATTGCTTCGGCGCCTCCAGGCTCCGCGGGGCCCCGGGCGGAAGACTCTCGCCCGAGAAGCCCGGTCGTCCGGCTCGGGTTGAGCTGAGCTTCCGACGTAGCCGCACCGCGTCTCCAGGGGGACCGGGGCGCGCGCGGAGCGCCTGTGCGGCCGCGGCGCGGCGTGGCACTTGGCCGACGCTCCCTGGGCGGCGGGGCCCGCCGTCCCGGAGCCCCGAGGGCCAGCCTCCTCCCGCCCCTCGTCCGGCCTCCGCGCGCTGCCTCCGCCCCCGGCCCGGGCCGCCCGCCCCCAGGCCCGCCCGCCAGCCCGCCCGCCGCGCCATGCGCCGGGCCCGCCGCTGAGCCCGGCCCGCCGGCGCGCCCCGTCCGGGATGGGGCGCCTGGACGCCTGAGTCGCCGCTCTGCGCGATCGCCGCGCCGGAGGAAGGAGCTGGTGCCGCGCGGCCGCGTTAGGATGGAGGTGTCCGGCGGCCGCGATCCCGGTGGCGACGGGGCTGGGGACAGTGCCCCGCCGGACGCCCTGGCTCACGGCGCCGCTGCGCCCAACTCCGGCCCCTGTGCAGCCGCCCGGGAGTCGGAGCGCCAGCTGCGCCTCCGCCTCTGTGTCCTCAACGAGATCTTGGGCACCGAGAGGGACTACGTGGGCACCTTGCGCTTCTTGCAGTCGGTGAGTGTCGCCCCCCGGGGAGCGCGGGGTCAGTCTCTGCTCCGGCCGCCAGCCCTGCTGCGGAGCTCCGCGGGGGGTGTGGGGGGGCTCCCGCGTGGGTCCCCACAACCTGTGGCCACGGTCCCCGGGGAGGGGATCGCGAGGATCACCTCAGAGGCATCCCGCGGGGCGCGCAGAGCCGTTGGGGTGATCGGGCTGCTCCGGAGCTGGGTTGTCGCCTCTCTTGCCGGCCTGCGGTCCAGCCCCAACCCGGGGTCTCCTGCACTCCGTTCCACACCCCCCATACTCTACCTTTTTGTCTTTTTCTCCCCCTCTCAACCGCCCCGTTTCAAATAGTTTTAAAATTAGTTAAATCCGTGAGGCAGAATCCTTGGGACCCAGGCGCCGAGAGCTTGGGCTCCTGCGTTTTTGCCACCCGCCCCCGCCCCGGGGATTTCTTTGCCACTGCTCATCTAGGACGGACCCTGGAAATCCTCGAGCCCAGCATCCCTGCGCGCCCTGCAGAGTAGGATAAAACCCAAAGCCCGGAGTAGGAACAGAGGTCGCCAAAGCCCCCCGGTAGGACCCCTCTTTCCCACGCACACGCAGTTGCTGGGGCTGGGGGACTGTGGGTTTCGAACTCACGACTCGCAGGTTCCATCCCATCCCCCTCCACCCCCAACCTCAAGTTGCCAAACCACTGGCATCAGATTCTGTAAAATAACTGAGCGCTTATTATGCGCCAGGCGCCTACGTGTGTCGTGAGAAGGTTGGACCTTCCCAAGTGGCCCACGAAGTAGGGACGAATACCTCCCTCATTTTTCAGATGGGAGAATTTAGCTCCAGAGGGGCTGAGTAACTTGCCCAGAATCAAACAGCTGTTTAAGTGGGGATACTGGCTTTTGAACCAGGGCAGTCTCCGTCAGTGCTCCAAGCCCCTGTTCTCTACTGCATTTCTTTTTTGTTGTTGTTGTTTCTTCTCTTTCTTCTTCTTCTTCTTCTTTTTTTTTTGTCTGTGAGAGGGAGGAAGGGGCCACTTCCCTACCGTCCTAGGAAGTGAGAAAAGTGGCTAGGGGGTGGAGGGGGTGGGTCTGAGGCAGCCTGGCTGGAAGTTAGGAGACTGGCAGGGCTTTAATCTCCCAGCCTCCTGCTGGGACCTCATTTACTCCCTTCTCTGCTCTAGGAAGTCTTTTAATCCTGGTGCAGGAAGGGCTGGGGGCAGCAGGCAGCGGGGGCAGTTGGTGGCTCCTTCAGAAACCCCAGAGCCAGGCCCTGGAGTTCCCAGTCTCCCGGGGAAAGAGCGAGGCTCTGGCATCCTCTGGGATCCCCTGTGGCTTAGGGGTGCAGCCGAGGCTGTGTGAGGTCTGAGTTTTAACTCCAGGAGGATGGAGCCCTTCTCTCTGTGAAAGGAGGTGTGTGTGTGTGTGTGTGTGTGTGTGTGTGTGTGTGTGTGTTGAGGGGGTGGTGGAGGAGAGTTGTGCAGAGGCATTGAAAACCTTTTGGCTAAAGGACCCTTCTAGAAAAGCCTGTGAGAATGAAGCAGGATTGGCATTTCTTTCCCATCCCTCCCTCTCTCACAGAAAAAAGAAAAAAAAAAAAAAAAAGAATCTGCTCAGTTTGAAGCTGGCAGTTTCTGAATTAAAGATGTAGGCAGCCCTGGTGTCTGTGAGCAATGTCAGCTTCCAGGGAACTCCTCACTTCTCCTTCTGAGCCACTCCCTGCTTCTTAGTCTGGAAGAGAAAGAGCAAAGACAAGCCAGTTTTTACATTAATGGAGAAGAAAAGATACCTTGTACCCCCACATCCTTGCCCTGGATGGTGTGGTGCCTTTCGGAAGAGATAGGAGATGGTGTTTGGGTTCACTGTGGTTTTAAATTGTCCACATGTAGAGTCCAAGGAAGCTGAAATAATGGAAATTGATTAGAATCAACCATTCTTCTTATTAAAAAAGAACAGGAAAAAAGATAAAAGACTTCTACACTTCCATATCATCCCTTTGACACTTTGAATCTGCTGAATTCATCCTTTTTCTTTCTTTTGGACTGCCCCATCCGTTTTGAGATGAGCTGGTTCTGACTTTGACATCTTGGATCACTCTCGCACCTGTCCTGGCCTCAGTTTCTCCACTTGTCAGAGGCAGGGAGGGGAAGCCAGGCTTTCTTTCTGCCTTGTCCTTTTGGGTGTCCCCAAGCTTGTGCCAGCAAATGGACTGATTGTGTAACCTGACCAGCTGTACCTCAATTGTGAGCTGCAGGAGACCTCTCTTGTTTTGCTTTATCAGAAACGGTCCCTAAACAACCCAAGGTCTTTCAGTTTTGAAAACCCAGGGCTTGGAGCTTCACAAACTGCTAATTACCAAGGCTTTCCATGGCAGCCAGGCTGGCAGCCTGCAGGTTGTGAATCTCTCTTGTCTTCCCACTCCCTCCTCCCAGCCTTTATGTTATACTTACTGAGGGACTGTTCCTGCTTGGAAGAAATGTTGGGTAATCCCTCCTTGCTTTTAATTCCATGTGGCAGAGGCAGGTCTCAAAGGGCTGCCCTGGCTTCCTTGAGTCCCTCCTTTTAAGGTCCCTGTGCCAGTAGAAATGAAGCCTCTGTGGTAGACTGAGCATTATGGGAAATGCAGAAAAACCAGGTCTTAAGTTCTTGTGCTAGAGGAGGGCATGTTCTAGCCAAGGGTGGCAATATATGAGTGTTTCCAGAAATCCAAGTATGAGGTTGAGCTCTGGAGCCAAACTGCTGGGGGTCAGGTCCTTGGGCTCTGTGACCTTAGGCAAGTGGCTTAACCTTTCTGTACCTCACTTTCCTCATCTGTAAATGGAGAATGAGAGTACATCTTATAGGGTTTTGAAGCGGATAAGTGAATTATATTAATATATATAAAGCACTTAGAACAGTGCCTAGCAAGTTGTAAGGCAATTCTAAATCCTTCTGTCCATGGGATTTTCCAGGCAATAGTCCTGGAGTGGATTGCCATTTCCTTCTCCAGGGGATCTTCCCAACCCAGGGATCAAACCCGGGTCACCCGCATTGTAGACAGACGCTTTAACGTCTGAGCCACCAGGGAAGTCATTCTAAATATGAGTTATTATAATTAATTTTTATATGATACTTAAAGATTACAGATGATTAGGATTGTAGGATTTCAGTAGCCAGCAAGCAGGAGTAGTCAGGGAGGGCTGCCTGGAGGAAGTGAGATCTGAGTCATTACTGAAAGGAGGACAGGAACTCTGGGTGAATTTCCGTTTGACCATCTATATTCTAGAACTAGTGGTTTCGTTTGGTTCTGGGTTTGGGGGCTCTCAGTTTCCTCCAGAATCTCCCCATCTTTCCTTACCTCCTTCAGGAGCTGGATTGCACTTCCTCCCTTATCTCCAGTGGGGCCTGATGACTTTGGTGCCATATTCTCTGTCTATTTATTGAAGAGTCATGGGAAGGGAAAGACAGCCCTCTCGTATTGATGCTGGATCTCTCTTGGAGGACCCTCTAGAGATGGCAGGAGAAGATGCCTCGGGTTTTGAGAACCTTGGATCTCAGCCTTTAGAAGCCCTGGCTGTGTTAGGTGCACTGTATATACTCTTGTTAATAATGATAATGACAATGATATTCCTGCCTGTCATTACTGTGTAGGGGCTGACACTGATTCATTGCTTACCCTTCTATCCATTCATTTGATCTTTCCAGCACCCCTGTGAAGGAAGTGGTGTCTTATCCCCATTGGCAGATGAAGAAGCTGAGGCAAAGATGGTTTAAGTGAGCTGTCTGGTTCATGTAGACAGCTGCCTACCCTGGAACTCATGTCTGCAGCCACTTCACAGACTGCCTCTGGCTTATAAAGGGCTTGACTCGTGACTTACGGAGGTGGCAGAACTGGGATTTGAACCCAGATCTGTGTGACCCTTACCCTCTGCCTGGGCTTCCTCTGGTTACTTCCCCTCTGTGACGCCTGTCTCTTCCACAGAACGGGCACAGCTTAGAAGAATGGAAATGTCAGGCTGCTGGGTTCCTCCTCTGTACCCCGTGTCTCTTCGTGGCGTGAGGGTTGAGGGTGGGGCTCTGAAGCCAGGCTGCTGGTGTTCAAACCATGGCTTTACTCCACACTGCCTGTAGGTGGCCCTATGCAGGTCACCAGCCTGCTCCGTGTCTGTTTCCCCATCTGCATAATGGGCATAGTATATCAGCTGCTGCATCATAGAGGAAAGGTTGCATTTCCAATGAACCTGAGGTTATCGCTGTTAGCACTGTGCCAGGCGCACAGTAGGTGCCCAGAATGCTCTGGTAGCCTTTTGAGGGGATGTGCAGCATTGAGGGGGGGGCAAAAGAGTTGGTCTTTTTGGGGCTCAAAGTCTTCCCCCTTAAAAAGAGGCGGGGTGATCCTTGAACCCACTTGTCTCATGTTTAGATTGGTTTGGGGTCTCCACCTACAAGTCCAGGAGACTGCCTTTGGGAACAGCTGCCAATGGCTTCCCTGAAGGATGTATCATCCAGCCTGGGTGGATGGGCAGAGAGACTCCTGTGTCGGGGGTGGTCAGCAGACCCTTGGAGGGCTCCCCTTGGCTCTCTGATGAGAGAAAGGGCTCCCCATTTCTCCATGATGCAGCAGCTGCTATACTGTGCCCATTATACAGATGGGGAAACTGAGGCACAGAGCAGGCTGGTGACCTGCCCAGGGCTTCCTACAATCAGTGTGTAGTAAAGCCAGGACAGAACAAAGACGGGTCACTCTCAGATACCCAGAGGGTCTTGTGAACTGGCTGGGCCGGGGTCCTTGAGGAACAATAGGCAGAGAGCTCCCAGAATGCTTTCTGTGGTTCTGCTTTTTGGGGGTAGGAGACGAAAGCTTTTCTTCTCATTGGAGCTCTGGTTGCCCAAACAAGAAACTGTGGTTTTGTGTTGTCACTATTTTTTTTTTTTTTTTAAGATTTTTGTACTCTTAGTCTGACACTAGGGAGCGATGCTGGGGAGTGGGGGCGGGGGCTGCCTTTTAAATTTTGCAGTCACAGAATGACCTGCTCGGTGACGTGGCGGGGGGGTTTCACAAGGTTGTGTTGTGCAAAGGAGGATGCTCAGAAGTTCCGCCTTGGGAATATAAGCAATAACCATAATATGATATACATTGTTGTATGTATGACATGACAGGAATTGGGAGAAAAGGGTGGATAGATGTGTATCATATGAAGAAAGGCAAGCAGAAAGATAAAAAAAGAAAAAAGTTCTAAGAAATGCTATTTGAAATGCCCTCTCCATGTAAAATTAGGCATATATATGAGAATATATTTTTTACAACTCGCCAACAGAAGGAATTATTGTACTTTCAGCCTGATCATTAGTTGAATGCACAGCAATAGTAATAATAATTTTGCTAAGATGTACGTAGCGCGAGATGTTTGCAAGCCCCAGGAAAAGCATTCTCTGTGTATCAGCTCCAGCTTTCCAGGTGTTATTGTGCTTCCTGTTCTACAAATGAAACAAAAGCACAGAGAGGTCAAGTCAGTTTCCCAGCGTCACACAGTTCGACGGAACTGGGATTCAAACCCAGGTAGTCTTGACTGCACAGTCCGCGTTCTTTAACGCTACCCTGACCTGCCCCAACAGGGTGCTGTGCTCACGACCCACATTCAAGAATTAAGCCCGGCGATCCAAATGATCTGAGCTTTAGGATGTGAGGGACCCAGGACCAGCCCACTTTGTTTTGGGCTGAACGTCATCAGGAAGGCAGTGAAAATTTTGTGATGATAAAAACCTTAGCATCAGCAGAAGTTAGGCGGGGCCCCTCTTTTGTGTATGGCACACACAGCTACGTACAGGTAAAGCCATAAATAAATTAGACTGCTTTTTTCGGAGGTAGAGGGAGCATCTGCTGTGTATTCCAGTCCGTGTTCCAGGCCACGAGGATGCAGCCGCCAACGGGCCAAACGTGGTCCTTGTCCTTATGAGAAAGATGAGTCAACAGGGATGCTCGAACTCATGTATTTGAATGAGTGTGTTCTTCAAACAAACATCCCAGACACCCACTCGCTATTATTCCGATGTTTGCTCTTGTAACTGTTGCTCTGTCACTTTAAGAAGAGATGGATGGGGTTGGTGTCCCTGGCTTTTGGAGGCTTCAAGGGCACCACTTTCTTCGAGAGTGTCCCTTTTATCAAGCCAGTGAGCAGAAGAGCTGTTGGACTCAGGGCCACACCCTCAGATTAAGAAACCCACATCCTCTCTGCTTTACAGCTGGCCCTCTCTTAAAGCTTTTATAAAAGTTGAGTCTTTGAAGTAGGCCGTGCCTCGCTGCAGAACTTTACCTCCCAGATTTTTGTGTTTTCTCTTCTCCAATAGACATAGGTTCTCTGGCTGGAACCCTAGTGGGAAGTGGGTAACCAGGGTTTGCTGTCCCACTGGCTTTGTTTCGAAAGCACCAGGTGAGGTCAGAGCTGGTTCCTGCCCCAGAATTTAGGAGACATAGAACTTGTGAGCAAGCCAGGGGTGGAGGCAGGGTCTGAATCTCCTTGTTTTGCAGGTGAGGCCCCCGGAGGGACCCCCTAGAAGTTGTGTCCCTCAGAGGGAGGTAAGCCCTGGTCAAGGGTGGTGACTGCTGCTGACAGTTCCATCCTGACAGTTCTTGGGAGAGAAGGCTTGGGGGCCTTCTCTGGGGACTTGTGTTTTAGCCTGGATCCACTGTCCCCCTTAAACAAGTTCTACAAGGGGCATTTCCAGCCCTAGTAACTGATTTGGGGTGAATCCCTTCATCTTTCAACCTTTGGCATTATTGGCACATCGGGCAGGATTATTCTTTGTTTGTAGGGGTGGCCTGTGTGTTGCAGGATTTCAGAGGCATCCTTGGCCGCCACCTACTAGATTCCAGTAGCGTCCCCTTCCCCCTGTTGGGGCGATCAGAAGTGTCTCCAGACATTGTCACATATCCCTTGGGGGCAAAATAGCCCCTGGCTGGGAATCACTGGCTGAAACCTCCTTTGATCACCAGCTCTGCTTTTGGCCCATTTGAAGGCAATTACATGTGTAGTGTTGATATGTGTGTGTGTGTGAATGTGTATGTGTTTACCTAAATGGCGTGGTATGGTTTGTATTTTTCACTCTGCAGTGTGTCTTGGGTTCATGGTTAAGGGCACAGACTCTGGAGACAAAAACAGCCTGTGTTTGAAACGCAGCTCTGCCCCTGTGTGACCTTGGACGAGTCGTTTTGCTTCTGTGAGCCCTGGTTTCCTCATCTGTAAGATGGTTGTAGTCCCCCTAGGGTGGCTGCAAGGATCGAGTGTAGTCACTCACACTCCTGGTGCAGCTGGGTCCTGGGGCAAGATCAGTCTCCCTGAAGTACAGGCCACAGAAGGAATCCCTGAGGAAGGAGGGAAGCCTCCAGACTCCCAGACGAGTCTGGATTTTTAGGTTTATTTTTATTTTCTCTACTCTTTGAGGGCCAGAAGGGAATCTGCCTGTCCGCCCCTCTTCTGTCGTGTGGTCAGACACACAATCTGTGTTTACCCGCCCAGTTCCTTCCCCAGGGTGGAGCTGGCAACTGACCCCTTGGTTCTGGGCCAGGAGAGGTGAGGCTATTTCAGGCTGGCTGGCCTAGGGCCACTGAAGATTGGTAGAGGCAGGTGGCCAGTTGCTGGGGAGGGTGGGTAGCTTCTGCAAGAAGCTGCTCCCAGGAGGAGTGAGGCCAGGGTCACCGTGGGGTATAGGCAGTCAATGCCTTCATTCACAAATTCACTTCTTAAACAAACAGATGTTAAGCACCTACTAAGTGTCAGACATATGGGCTAGATGTTGGCACATGGCCAGTACAAGATGGACAAAGTTCTTGCCCTCGTGGAATCTTCACACAGTACAAAAAGAGATGGCTTGAGCAAGTGACGAGAGGTGTAATCATGATAAGATAATCCACTGAGGTCCTGCTGGGTGCCAGGTACTGTATGAATTATCTCTTTGAGCCCTTGCAGTAACCCTTTGGAGTAGAGACTGTCATTATATCTATTTTGCTCCTGGGGAAGCCAAGGCCCAGAGAGGCTGAGGAAATTGCTCAAGTCCACACAGTTTGGGGAGAAGGCAGTGGCAACCCACTCCAGTGTTCTTGCCTGGAGAATCCCAGGGACAGAGGAGCCTGGTGTGCTGCCCTCTATGGGGTCGCACAGAGTCGGACACGACTGACGCGACTTAGCAGCAGCACACAGTTTGGAGTGGGTGCCCCGAGGAGAAAGGAAGGGGGAGGTACCCTGGTGACGGAGGTGGTGTCATCTGTTGACATGAGGTGGTCAAGGGAGGCCTCTGAAGAGGTGGCCGAGAAGGAGCCCGCTGAGGAAGGAGCTGAGAGAAGCGTGCTCCAGGTGGTGGGCACAGCGTGTGCAAAGGCCCTGAGGCAGGGCCCAGTTCGGCTTGCTGAAGAGGAGGTCAGGTTGGCGTGGGCAGCAGGGGTTCTGGCGGTGTGAACCTCACGTGCACGGTGAGCCGTTTGGGCTTGAGTCTTAGTGGGATGAGGAGGCCCTGGGGTGTGGCACCGTCTGACTGATGACCTGAAACTCAGGACTGCATGGCGCCCTTCCCAAGGTCCAGCAAACACCTCCTGCTTCCTTCCTGGGCACCTCGCCAGGAGGAGGACCACATCTTCCCCTCCCACAGGCAGCTCCCCCCTGTCTGTGCCCCGGCTGTCTAGTGACCTGGGCGATTCTGTCCTCTGTCTGGGTGGGTGCTGTGAGCCGACCACACGTGGAGAGGAGTTTGGGCCCCTCTTCGTGGCCTGGGTGTGGACGGGCTGCACTGGGAGGGCTGTTGAGGTGTGAGACGGGTGCCTGCTTCCCGTGAGGGAGGGCCACCCCATGTTTTCTGTTCAGGAAACTGATTTGCATGATTAAAAACTGTTCGGTGGCACCTCTGACTCCACCCTCCACTCACAGCCGTCACAACAGCACTTAACCTGGCGTCAGCTCGCGTGTCTTTTACACACCCACTTCACAGATGAGAAAAATGGAGGCACTGAGGGTAACTCGCCCGGGGACCCACCCTGGGGAACTGGCCTCTGCCTCCGCTGCTCTCATCCTTGCCTCCCGTGGTCTGCTCTCCATGCACAGCCCGAGGAGCCTCGTTAGACTTGTTAGGTCGTGCCGCTGCCCCGTTCAAAGCCCTGCTGTGGCTGCCAGCGCCCTCAGTCAAAGCCAGGTCCTCAGGGTGGCCCAGGAGGTCCCACACCACTTGCCCTGTCTCTTCTCCCCTCCGTCTCTGAGGCATCTTTTTTTTTCATACCTTTTTTTTAACATTGAGGTATGATTCACACACTATACATTCTACCCCCTCAAGAGCACAGTTCAGCGGTTTGGGGTATATTCACAAAGTTGTGCAGTCATCGCTGCCGTCTAATTCCAGAGCGTCCTGTCGCCCTCCCTTGCTCCCCTCCAGCCACATGGACCCTTTCTCAGGGCCCCAGGCGTGCTCCTGCATCAGGGTCTTCCCATTTGTTCTGTCTGGAGTGCACTTCCTCCAGTATCCCCATGGCTTACTCCTTCAGGCCTCTGCTTAAACCTCGTGGTCTTCGGAAGGTCTTTTCTGACTACCCCACCACCACTTCCTGTTTGAAATTGTATTCTGCCCCCACTTACTGCTTCCTGTCTCCTTTTCTCTGGGTGGTCCTTTATTCACTCTCTCTCTCCAGCACTGTTAAAAAGTGCCTGGCACATAGTAGGTGCTCATTAAATATCTGTCAAGTGAAGAAAAAAAAAACATCTCCTCTGCACACACACACACATTTATTTGTTTATTTTTGACTGTACTACGCAGCTTGTAGGATCTTTGTTCCCCCACCAGGGATTGAACCCACATCCTTGGCAGTGAAAGTGCGTAGTCCTAATCACTGGACTACCAGGGAATTCCCATATGTTTAAAATAATGTGATGGTCTTAATTTATATAAATGCTCAGTATTTTTGTGTGGATTTTTGGGCCCTGGGGTCTGGCCCAGACTATCTGGGTCTGAATTGTGTCTCTGCCCCTCAGTGGCTCTGCGATCCTTGGCAAGGAGTTTCCCCAAGGAGTTTCCCCTCTCTCGACCTCAGTTTCCTCATCTGTAAAATGGGTTGGGACACTTTGTTCAGTGTTGGCATATGGCCAGGCTCCAGTCAATGGTAGTTGTTCTTTTATTAAAATTATTATCATGTTTTAGAATCTCAGTATTTCCCTTCTTTTTGCTCAAGAACAGTTATGGGGTCTTGTCTTGAAAAACGTGCCTCAGATCATTCTTGGGGCTTGAAATAAGCAACTGAATTCATTTTGGCCAGGTGGCCCCTTGACCCGGACTCCTGGTCTCTGTACTCCTGTCTCTGAAGGCAGTTGGGAGCAAGGACATCTTTGGGATGACTGGCATTTGGAGCTAGAAGAGATTATTCATCTCCTTCCCTGAGGAACCCACCCAAAGATAGAAAAAAAAAATGGTCATCTTCTCAAAAATGCATGAAGGCCCCTCCTATTCTCCCACTCTGAAATCTCTCCACAGACTTGAGTGGACACAGAATAAACCATTCTCTTCCTGGGCGAGGCTGTTGTACATTCTGCTTTCTTTGCATCCTCACAGTTGTGCAGATGAAGAAACTGGGGCCCAGAAATGTGAGGCCACTTGCCCAAGATCACAAGAGAGGGTGTATCCGTTGTCTATCGCTGTGGAACAAACTACCCCGCATTTAGTGTCTGAAGCAGCCCTATTGATGACCACCATGCAGTTTCTGTGGTCAGAATTCTGGGCACTGGGTAACTGGGTTTTCTTCTCCGGGTCTCACATGGCTGCGGTCATGGTATTGGCTGGACTAGCATCTCGTCTGAATCTTGGGGACCTCTGTTTAGCTTCTTGGGTGAATTTAGTTCCTTGCGGCCGTCGGACTGAGGTCTCATGTTCTTTCTGGCTGTTTGCTGTGATGACTCTCACCTCCTCAGATCCTTGTCATGTGCTTTAAAAAAAAATCCGTTCAGACAGTCTCTGCCTTTTAATTAGATTGTTTAGCTCATATACATTAATGCAGTTATTGACAGGGTTGGGTTTAGGTCTAACATCCTGGCATTTCGTTGGATCTCCTTCCTCTCCTGTCCCCATTGTGCTGGAGGAAAGGGGAGCAGGAAGTGCAGACTGGTTGAATCCAGACCCCTTGCTGTGGCTTACACGGCCTCTGAGGTCTGGACTCTGCTCACCACGCCAGCTTCATCTTCCTCTGCATTCATTATGTCCCGGGCTTTCTGTTCTTGAACTTGCTAGGCTGGTTCTACCTTCTCAACCTTTTCGTTTTGCTGTTCCTCTTGCCTGTAGCACCTCTAACTGTGCTGTGCATGGGGCCCTTCCCTCTCGTTTAGCTGTATAACCCCAGTGTCACTTCCTCAGGGAGCCTTCAGTCCTGGTCTCTGTTTCACCACACCCATTTTCTTCTTGGTACCTGTCACTCCCTGAGATAGTCTGTTTACTTGATTGGCGTCTGTCTCCCCCACTAGGATACAAGTCATACGAGGTCAGGGCCCCTGCCTGCTGTGTTCACTGACAGCCCTGCAGCACCCAGCACATAATGGGCACTCTGTTCATGTGGGTCTCGGGAGTGAGTGTGTGAGCGAAAGGGATTGGATGGGGTTTACTGTGTGGTGGAGGCTCTCCCAGGTCCTGCCACCAGGCCTTCTGGTTCCTTGACTTTGGGGAGCGTGGACCTCAGCGTGGGGAGTGCCTGCAGACTGGCGTCCTTGGCCTCTTGCCCTCACCACGCTGGGAGGGCCGAGGGAGCTCTGCGTGGTCCCAGCCACTAGCTGATGGCAGGCTGGGCTGTTGATTGGGTGTTTTTAAAAGAATTTTTAAAGTTTATTAATTAAAAAAATTAAATTTTTTTTTGTCTGTGCTGGGTCTTCGTTGCTGCATCGGGGTTTCTGCAGCGGCGGTGGCGGGGGCTGCTCTCCGTTGTATTTTTTTTTGTCTGTGCTGGGTCTTCGTTGCTGCATCGGGGTTTCTGCAGCGGCCGTGGCGGGGGCTGCTCTCCGTCGTAGCGCGCATTCTTCTCATTTCGGTGGCTTCGCTCGTTGTGGAGCACGGGCTCTATAGACACAGGGGCTCGTGGCGCGCAGGCTCAGGAGTTGCGCTTCGAGGGCTTGGGTGCCCCGCAGCATGTGGAATCTTCCTGGAGGAGGGATCGAACCCGTGTCCTGTGCATTGTCAGGCAGAGTCTTATCCACTGTACCACCAGGGAAGTCCAACTGGGTGGTTTTTTAAGACTTATTTCCCCCTGATCAAAAAGGTCATAAATATAGTGGGCGTGTATGTGTCAAAAACATATTCTTTTATGTCCTTTTATTACAGACTCTCTCATATGGAACCAAATATGGTAAAATGATGTTTTATGTATGTACCTGGCCGTATATGTTACACATTTCTGCACATGGTCAGAGGTCTAGACGTAAAACTCCAGTCTGCTGTATTTGTGGACATTTTAATTCACTTTTTGAAAGTTAATTTTTGGGTACCTTTTAATGTTGACATTTCAAGAATAGAGAGCACCCCATAGACCGTTACCCTAGGTTCACCAGTTTGTTTTCTAATTCTCCCCTCTCCTTTCCCCTCCCCACCTCTCCCACCTCGTACACACACATGCATGCACACACACACACACAGAGTTTTTATTATGTTGATCCATTTGAGAATAATTGCAGACATGATGCCCCTAAATAATCTCCTAAGAACACAGGTATTCTCTGCTATAATCACAGTACCCTGAACAAAATCGGGAAATGTAACATTGATAGTAAATTATACAATCCACAATCTGAATTCAGATTTCACCTGTTTTTCCAAGTGTTCTTTATACTTCCCCTCCGCTCTTTCCCATCTCCAGAATCCAGTCCTGGATCGTGCATCGTGTTTAGTTGACCTCACTGGCGATTTTGACTGCGTGTGACTTTTACCACTTGTGTGGGTGGTAGAAACTCTCTGCTGAGATGTAGTTCTTCCACGATTGTCCCCAGGCCACCACTTAGCAGCTCTGTGACCTTGGGCAGATGGCTCCCGGGCCTCAGTTTCTTTGGCTGTGAAATGGGGAGATCTCCTTTTCTCCCTTGCACACGTTTTCTTGAGTGTCTGCTGTGTTCCCGGGTGTGTTGACACTGGGGATTCGGCAGTCACAGGGTAGGCAGACATCTGGGTCCTCAGGCTGGTGGCTGAGAGGAGAGGATTTGGTGGAGCGAAATACAGTAGTAGGTGCTGTGCATGGAGCTGGCTCCCAGGGACACCCTCTTCACGTGGGCCGTTTTTGCTGTCACTTTGCTCGTTGTGGAACATTTGGAGAATAAAGACAAGCAAAAAGATCTCACCTTTGCAAACAGCTGTTTCACCTTTCGGCACATTTCCTGCTTGTCCTTTGCGTGTTGTTTCAGCCGAGGTGTGATCACACCACACACACGGTGTTATGTTTCTCTTGCCTCTTCTGTGCAGCTCCTGTGTCACTAGTAAGTACACTCCATCGCTAAGCTTTCGATGGCTTTGTAGTGAAACATGGGTCTCTGGGTCCGCACTGTCCAAGCTGACTTGTTAGGAAACTGTTGACCGAAACTGCCCACCTTGGCCAGGCCCACTTGCCTGGGTTGTCTCACAACAGGAGGCACCCATAAGGAACATGCTGCTGAAAACTGACTGGGAGCATTCGGGAGGGGTCAGAAGAGGGAGGAGGGAGATGACCAACCTCCCAGAATCCTTTGCGTTGGCTTCCATCTTGGCTGGGCGATGCCACCAGGAAGGACCCTGAATCAAACTATGGGCTGAACAAGATGACTGGCCAGAGACAAGCCAGAAAAGAACCCCGTTCCCCTAAAACCCAGGACTGTGAGCCATGTGGTAGAGCAGTTCTCCTGGGCTCCCTCACCCCGCTGCTCTCCTCCTGGGCACCCCCTTCCAATGAAGTCTGTTGCTTTATCAGCATGGGTGTCTCCTCGGACAGTTCATTTCTGAGTGTTAGACAAGAGCCCACTCTTGTGCCCTGGAAGGGGCTTCTCCTTCCTGCATTAGAATCCTGGTTACTTCCCAGCTGTGTAATGGTGGGCAAATTGCTTTACCTGGGCACGCTTCATTCTGAAACTAGTGCCTAGCCCTTAGACTGATGGGGAATTAGATGAATTAAGACCTGTCATGCTCTCAAAGCAATGCCTGGCACATGGTAAATGCTTGGTATATATTAGCTATAGTTATAATAATTATTACAATAACATAATGTAATAATATAATATAATAACACAATGTGCTAAGTCGCTTCAGTCGTGTCCGACTCTGTGCAACCCCATAGACGGCAGCCCACCAGGCTTCCCCGTCCCTGGGATTCTCCAGGCAAGAACACTGGAGTGGTTTGCCATTTCCTTCTCCAATGCATGAAAGTGAAAAGTGAAAGTGAAGTCACTCAGTCGTGTCCGACTCTAGCGACCCCATGGACTGCAGCCTACCAAGCTCCTCCATCCATGGGATTTTCTAGGCAAAAGTACTGGAGTGGGGTGCCATTGCCTTCTCCAATAACACAATGTAATAATATACTATAATAACATAATGTAATAATATACTATAATAACATAATGTAATAATATACTAATAAAACTATTATTATCTTTTAACCATCCCTTTTATATTGAGTATTTACATAGATTTCAGCTTTTCACAATTACAGAGCATATGTGTCTTTGTTCAAGCTGCCAGTTCAGTAACTGGAAGCTGAAGAAACTTTGGTTTAGGGCCTTGTGGTCTTTACCAATCCAAAGAAATGACCAACACCTAGAACCCTAGAATTGAGTTGTCAGAGCAAGGAGAATCCATGACATTATCTCAGCCGATTGTGTCATTTTTCCCGATGCGGAAACCGAGGCACAAAACCGTTCAGTGAGTTAGTTGGTTCAGGCTTACCAACTGAGTTTGTGGCTGAGACGGAACTTGAAATTGAAAGCAGAACCCCAGGATTGTTCTGCTCTCGTCCAACAGCTCAGATGCTTGGAGGACAGAGAGGGAGGGTTTAAGTTGTGTCCAAGTGAGCTGGAGGAATCCTGTGTACCCAGAGGTTTCCTGTGTCTTTGGGAAACTTTATTTTCAGCTCCTTTGACTTCAGTGGCCATACATGATGTGTGTATGTGTGTCTGTCTGTCTGTCTTTCTATCATTCAGTGGTCATGGGTCCATAGCCCCATGAGTTCCAAACTGCGGGTCCTCAGGCCAGCATAGGCCTGTGCAGTGTTTAAAAATTTTGTTTTTATTGGTTGCCAGTATTTCTTGAAAAATTAAGAAATTTCATATGAAAATCTTTATTTCTGAGTTCTTCAATAATCAGAAGACCGGTCCGCATTAAGCTTGTGTGCCTACAGGCAAACACTTGCCTGGAGCTGAACAGCAGCTGCCTTCTTTAGACAGGACTTGCAGTCTTCAGCCTGCCACAGTCCCTACCCTTCCCTAACGTCCTGACATTGAAACCCAACGTTGCTTGCCATTTGCCATTGTGCTTGCTCTGCTGGACTTAAAAAAAAAAATAGACTCGAGGACATTGGAAGAGTTCTTCTAACCCTTGTTTCTATCATAGAAATCTGAAAGCCAGACCAAGAGAGCTTCATTCATGTTCTTTTCTGTTTGTTGTTTGGAAATGTTGTTGGCTTCTTGATTTTTGGTTGTGCTGGGCTTTCTCTGGTTGTGGTGAGTGGGCTGCTCTCTAGGTACAGTGTGCAGGCTTCTCGTGTGGTGGCTCCTCTTGCTGTGCAGCTGGGCTCTAGAAAGCACAGGCTTCAGTCCTTGTGGTGCACGGGCCTAGTTGCCTCACAGCACGTGGGATCTTCCCGGACCAGGGATCGAACCCGTGTCTCCTGCATTGGCAGTCAGATTCTTAACTCCTGAGCTGCCGGGGAGGTGTGAGAGTTACATGTTTTAAGAAACAAAGGCGGCCGGCTCTCCCTTTGGAAGGAGGATGGATTCGATTCCCTTTGGAAGGATTACTGTCACCTTTAGTAATCTCTGAAGGAGATCAGCTCTTGGATTTCTTTGGAAGGAATGATGCTAACGCTGAAACTCCAGTACTTTGGCCACCTCATGCGAAGAGTTGACTCATTGGAAAAGACTCTGATGCTGGGAGGGATTGCGGGCAGGAGGAGAAGGGGACGACAGAGGATGAGATGGCTGGATGGCATCACCGACTCGATGGACGTGAGTCTGAGAGAACTCCGGGAGTTGGTGATGGACAGGGAGACCTGGCGTGCTGCGATTCATGGGGTCGCAAAGAGTCGGACACGACTGAGCGACTGAAATGAACTGAACTTAGTAAGCAAAAAAAGTGCTTTTTTTGTCCAAAGGTTGTGACTCTCATCGTCATCACGGAGGACACCCATCTGGCCCCAGCCCCAGCCCCTTCCACTCAGGCAGCTCAGTTTGAGATGCATCTCGTAGTTTGTGGGTGGTCCCTCTATTCTCTGAGGTGAGCAGAGGGGGAGAAGGTGGCTCTCTCTTGGAGAGGGTGATTCTCTTACCCAAGCTTCCACTTCCTGTGGCCTGTGGGCAGTCACTCTCCTTTCTTTTTTGCAACCTCAGCTGTCGAACTGGAGGTTCCCACATTCATCTGTCCTGCTTCCTGAATCTTGTTGTGTACTTGGGCTCCTTTGGGAGATTCCGGGCCGCAGATCCCAGAGAGGACGCAGTGGGCTCCTCTTTGGGTGTTCGGGGGTCCCTCAGTTACCACTGGGGGCCTCCGCTTGGACTCGAGGACCCCGATGCCTTCCCAGTGAGGCTTGGCGTCCTCTTCCTCTTGTGCAGCTCCGTGGAGTTTCTCTCCCCTGCTTTGTCTCTCCAGAATCTAGAAGGTTTTGAAACAGCAACAATAAAAGAGCAGCAAGTGCTGGTCCTCAGGCTTCTTTTGTTGCAACTGATGGAAAACCAGTTTAATGCCTTCAGCACAGACTGGTCTTGCTTGGTTTGTGTAGGGGAGGGTCTGGCTACTCCAGTGGGGTGAGTGGGCTCTGATTGGCTGTCTTGAGTCACGTGCCCAGCCCAGACCCCTGTCACTGAGGCTGACTGGCCAGGTCTGGGTGAGGGGCCCACCTGTACACCGTGCCCATGGAGGAGCCGTGAGTCCTGGAAGGCAGACTCCAGGGCCCTGGGACCGGGAGAAGGGGAGGGATGCCAGCTGAGAGCATCTCTTCTCCTCTGTGCTGGTACTGTCATCCTGGATTGGAAGCCTTTGCCTTCCCCCGAGTCTTGGGGCCCAGGGAAGCTCTGTTGTCACTGGGGCTGCCCACATTGCTCGGTGGTGTTTCCACATCCTACCTTCAAAGCCTTGCTCATATCCTGCTTCCTGAGAAGACCTTCCTTGACCGTTCTGGCTCTTGCATGGGTCTAATAATAGCACCAGCATCCACATGTGTGTGATGTCCTCAGGGGACAAGTCTCAAGCAACATAGGCTCCCCGGAATCTCGTGGAGAAGCCGATCCTGTGTTACCTATTTTATCCATGAGGAAACAGGCTCAGAGAGGTTCAGTGCCCAGAAAGGCTTCAGGGTCACACAGCATCTTCTCTTTCATTGGAGGCTCTCGCCTGTGTGTTTTGTTTTCTCTGAGGCCACACAACCTGGATTTGAATCCCTGGTGGCTCAGTGGTAAAGAATCTGCCTGCAATGCAGGAGTCCTGGGTTCGATCCCTAGGTCAGGAAGATCCCCTGGAGGAGGACATGACAACCCACTTCAGTATTCTTGCTTGGAGAATCCCATGGACAGGGGAGGCTGGCGGGCTATAGTCCATGGGATCAGAAAGGCTGAGTGACTATACGTTCACACTTTTCTGCCTCTTTAGGAAAATGGCTTAACCGCTGTATCTGGGGAAGAACATTCTAGGTACAGGGAATAGCAAGTGCAAAAGCCCTGAGGCAGGGGTGTGTTTCAGGAGCAGAACGGAGGCAGTGAGTCCCGTGAAAAACGAAGGAGAGGTGAAGTCAGGGAGGTAACTGTACGAGTGGAGAGGCTGGTGGGCAGACTGGGCTATTGTAAGGACTTTGCATTTGACTTTGAGAGGCGGGGAAGCCCTTGGAGCTTTTGAACAAAGGAGGGACAGAATCTCGCGTAGTTGTCCCAGGATCCGTTTGGTTACCAGGGGAGAATGGACTGTAGAGGGGCAACATGGAGGCAGAGGGGGAGGCTGCATGGTAGTAGCCCAGGTGGAACAACGCGACAGCTGGGGTCTGGGGTGTTCTGCAGGTGGTTAGAAGTTAGTTATTTGCCGCTCCTTTGTGCTCCTGGGTTGTTCATTAGCTGTGTGACCTTGGGTCCTGGCTTTAATCTCATTGAGCCTCAGTTTTCTCATCTGTAAAATGGGGTTAATGGTGTTACTTCTCTTATCAGGCTGTGAGTATGAATTGCATGCAATGTAAAGGGCTTTCCGGAATGCCTGCCAAACACTCAGCAAATATTTGTAGAATAAACCAGTGAGTGAACGACAGGGAGTTTGGTGCTGTTCCAGCTCTGCCCAAGGGAGCATCTACCCCTGAGGTTAGCCCCAGAGTGGGAAGCATCCTGCCCTGCCATCCCCAACTCTACCCTCCTCCTCCTGACACATGGAGATTTGAATGAACAGAACCCAGAATGTTCTGGCAACAGTCGTTCCCTCTTTCCTAGTGACAAAGACATCTTTGTTATTCCTGGGTGTGAAATCCATCTGAGAAATGGTGCAGGCTCAGAGGGCAGCTTACAAGGATGGGGAGGGACTTGGGAGGAAGACATCTCAGGGCCCCATGGAGGGACAGCCTGCTCCCCAACAATCACGTAGCCTCATGTGGGTCAGAAAACAATTCTCTTGAATTGGTAGTGTTTTGTGGAATGAGAACTATGTGGAGCCACATTCTTGCTCAGTAACCACATCAATCAACATTACCATTATCTGTCTCTCACACACAGAAAAAGTCGTAATACCCGGTGCTGATGTGCTTGTTTGGAAATGGACAGTTCCATGATTCCTGTCAAGAGTATTAATGCTGCTGTCTTTTGGGAAGAATAGTCTGGCCATGTTTTCTTATTTGTTCATTTATTTTCCTTCTAACTTCGTTGAGATACAATTCAATGAAATTGGAAGGAAAGTAAATCAGAGGATGAGATGGTTGGATGGCATCACCAACTCAATGGACATGAGTTTGAGCAGGCTCCGGGAGAGGGTGAAGGACAGGGAAGCCCGGCATGCTGCAGTCCATGGGTTCGCAAAGGGTCGGACACGACTGAGCAACTGAACAACAACAAATGATTCACACACAGAAGTGTGTAAGTTTAAGGCGTACAGCGTGATGATTTGATGTACGTCGTGCAGTGATGATCCCGTTAAGTTTAGTTGACTATCCGTCAGCTCGTATGGCTACAACATAAAATAAAAAGATTTTTTCCCCTGTGATGTGATCTCTTAGGATTTAATATCTTAACCGTTTTCATATATAACATACAGCAATTTAATGATACTTATCACGTTGTAAGTCTGGCAATGTTCTTAAAAGTCAAAAACCGTGATAACCTCTGACTCAGTGTCTTTGGGAATCTCTCCTGTAGAGCCGAGAAGAAGCAGTCTATAAAGATGTAAGTTAGACAGTTGTTTGTTCCAGTTTTATGACGGGCCTCCCCCGCAGAACGGAAACCACTTGGATATTTGTTCACAGAGAGAAGGCAAAGGTTATCGCTTATCCATGGTTGCGGTGTCAGGCAGCTGTTTAAAGGAATGAAACTGATCTCTTCACTTGACGTGAAGGGCTGAACACGCTGTACTGTTAAGCAAGAAAGGTTAAGGTCAAACGTAGAGGGTGATCCCAGTTTTGTAGGAAAAAAACCCAACAGCCAAAAAAGACCCTCTGGACGGGTATTTACGAACGTTGAGAAGGGCACTGTATGATGCACCCCAGGTGGCCTTGGGCTGAGAACGGGGAGGGTTTCAGAGAAAGATATTTCATCTTGGTATTTTTTGCATTGTTTCACTAGTTATAATTAAGACATTATTTTTCAAACTAAGATAAACCGATGATTAAAAAAAGACAGCTGCTGGCTTCTCACCCATGGGTGGTAGACCTGGATATAATATTGGTTCATATAAAGCCTCTCATAGTCCTTTGAGAATCAGAATAATGGGATGGGTGAATAAGATTCTGAATCCAGGCCCATTAAGTTAAATCTGGGCCCTAGACTTGACCAGTGGACAAAGATCTTCGTCCTTGAGGAGCTGACATCCTGGGCAGCGTAGAACTGTGCCTAGAACAGGGGTTCCCAAACGAGGGCACTTTTTGCCCTTCCCCCTGCCCCCGACCCCAGCTCGGGACGTTGGGCAAAGCTGCAGACGTTTTTAGTTGTCATAAGTGCAGAGGAAGGGTGCTGTTGGCCTGTGGTGGGTGGAAGCCAAGGATGTTGCTAAATATCCTCCAATGCCTTAGGACCGCCCCCATGACGTGAATGATCTGGTCCCAAATATCAGTAGTGCCGAGGCTGAGGACCGGGGGCTAGGTCAGTGACATACAGTAAGAGCTCAACGAATCTTAGCTTCTGTGATGAAAAGATGGCGTAAACATGTCTTTGCTTGCCACCCATCCTAGAGACAAGGAAGTTGGGGCTCGGAGAGGTGTCGAGGTGGGAGCAGGATGCCCCATCCCTGGGAAGAGGCTATGGGCTCAGGACTGGCCTGTATGTCCAAGAAGTGGAGATACTCTGCCTCTGGGGAGGCTCTGGAGACCCTGGCCTGAATTTGGTGCTGGCCACCCCTCCTGGCTCCCCAGCTCGGTGCCAGCCCTGTCGTCTGCCAGTCACCACGATGCCTCTAGCCAAGATATGTTCTCAGCCCCCTCCCCATGTGTCAGTCTTTGTCGCGTCCTCTGTGCCGGCAGCCCCGGAAGGCAGGGTGAGGGGGGTGTCCTCTTTATTTCTGCTCGTGAAGAGCTGTGTTTGGCAGCAGCATGTGGTGTCAACAGCCAGGGCCCGATTCGGGCGGCCCCGCCAGCTGACAGCCTTTGGATTCCTGGCGTCGGCCTTGTCCCTCTCCGAGCCTCAGTTTGTCACCTGGGTGATGGAGGCGGGGTGGGGGTGGATGCAGGAGAGATGCTGTATGTGCAGCTTCTTTGTCCAGGTCTTTCCAGGAGGAGCTGACGCCACTATTCCTCTCAATTACGGCTTTCCCCCAGCACGAAGTTGGGAAGACTGGGGGTGGGGATGGGGGCCCAGGGGCAAGGGTGTGGGGTGGCTCCTTCCCTCTCTCCCTCTGTCATTTCTTCATCATTCTGTGATTGAGTATGTCTTTTCAGTCACCTTCCTGCCATCCCTTTGCTGACATTTCCCAAATGTTTCCTAGTCTGCCCTCTGCCCTGACCTCCCAGCATCTGTATGTATCCAGTGACGATGGCAACTCTCCTTGGGTGTCTAATGGGCATTGCCAACTCCCGATCTGTACCAGCTCACTCTGCTCATGGCCTCTCCTGTCTAAGTAATGGTGTCTCCATCCTTCCACCTGCCCACACACATCCCAGGAACCATCTTGATGCTGCTCTTCCTCTTATCTCCTGCATCTGAACGGTCAGGAAATCCCGTAGGCTTCACTTCTAATGAGCATCCAGACTTTGGCCGCTCCTTACCCCTCCGCGCTGCCGCCGTGGTGCTAGCTGCCTTCATTGCTTCCTGGGACTGTTTCGGTCGCCTCCTCCCTGGCCCCTGGCTTCTGCCCTCGCCCCTGACAGGTGGGTCTCCACACACCCCCTAGAGGTCAGGTCACATTCCTCTTCTACCTAAAACCCTCCCAGGGCTCCCCCCTCCCTTGTGGTCAGTGTCAAGACCCTGGAGATGGCCTGGGAAGCCCTTCAGCGTCTGGTCTGCCTATTCCTTGGGTCCGTCTCTCTGACTTCGTCTCCAAACACAGCCGACCCGTTCCTGCCTCAGGGCCTTTGTGCTGACTGTCTGCCTGCTCTGGAACACTCCCCAGGTGTCCGTGTGGCTTGGTGCCTCTTCAGGCCTCTGCTCCAGTACTGCGCTTCCTCAGGGCATCCTTCCCAGACCTTCCCGTCTGGAAGCACCCCTCCTCCTCAGGGTCCCTCTCCCCTTCTCCGTTGCAGTTAGACCTTACTCACTTGTTTAATAATTGTCTGCCCTCCCCTCACTAGAGTGGAAACTCCCGGAGGGCAGGGATTTTTTTGTCTCCCCCGTTTCCTGCTGCTTCCAGACCCAGAACAAGGTCTGGCACCCTGGGTGCCCAGTGCATATTCGTAGGGTGAAGGAAGACCATCCGTTCATTGTCCTGCATCTCTTGAGATTATAGTGTATGTTAGGCTTTCTTCTAGGCATCAGGGACAGAATTAAATCAAACAATGGTTTGCGTCCTCAGAGAGTTCCAGTGCAGGCGATTGACAGGGCACACAAGTAATGACACTGCCGCTGCTGCTGCTGCTGCTGCATCGCTTCAGTCGTGTCCGACCCTGTGCGGCCCCATAGGCGGCAGCCCACCAGGCTCCTCCATCCATGGGATTTTCCAGGCAAGAGTACTGGAGTGGGGTGCCATTGCCTTCTCCAAGTAATGACACTACTGGGTGTTAAGTGCTTTAGCAGATGTGTTAGGACTCTCTGGGTTGTGAATGACAGAAATTTCAAATCAGTGTCTTAAGGATAAAAAAGGCTATTATGGGCTCAGTTGACTCAGGATTAATGGCTTCAGGCATAGCTGGATCCAGGTGTTCCCCAGCCTGACCCCTGGCACATGTTCCCCTCTGTAAACGAAGTATTGTCTATTTAGGAGCCCAGAAATCTGATTGTTTGGCTTGGGTCACATGTTCATCCTTATCAATGGAGATGAAGGGTCAGCTCTTCCACAGGGGCATGTACCCAGAGGTTCAGGGTTGACTTGCAGGAGGTCACATCTCTGGGAGCTACAGAAAGGGTGGATTTCACATAGATTCTAAGTGGTTTTGGTGGTGTGTGGCCCTGTCTGTTGCAGGCGGCTGGGAGACAGAGATGGGGATGCTGCAGGCATTTCGGTGGTGGGTCCCCTGCCTCTCCCCGCACTCAGCTCCTTCGCCTGCTTGGCCTGTGCGTTATAAATACTCCCGGCTCTCCGCCTCTCTGCTGTCCTCCCCTCCCTGTATCACAAAGGGGCTCCAGATGGTGCGACTCTCGGGGAGTCTGCCACACAGATCTGTTGGGTTCGTATCCCCCTTCTCCCTCCCCACCTGCATATGCCAGTCTGGGCGTCTGGGATCGTGTTTCAGGCCCTAGGGAGGAAGGCTGCTCTGGGACCCTGGATGGGCCTCGCTGCTCTTCCTGGTCAGTGGCACCGGGAGGCTATGCTCTGTGTGAGGGTGGCTTCACAGGCCTGCCCGGGGCCTTTCAGTTTCCAGGGCCGCCCTGAGCCAGACATGCCTACTACTGCCTGCTTATCCTGGGGTCTAGACGGGGATGTGTCAAGGTTTACTATACATAGGAACTGCCTGGGGTGGATCTAATTAGAATGCAGAAACAGCAGGCCCTGGGGGTAGGGCCTGCAATGCTGCATTTGCAACAGGCTCCTAGGAGAGGAGATGGCCATGCTGCCGGTCTGGGGGGCGAGGGTCTAACGCACTTTCTCTTCCTTGGCTCGTCACCCCCCCTCCCCGGCAGGGTTGCTGCCCCCGTTGGTCTCTGCACCCTATGTTTTCTCTTGGAGCCCTTGTCCCATAGGGAATGGGTGATCTGCTGTGTCAGATGCACTTTAAGCTCCAGGAATCTTGTTCTCTGATGTCGTTATACTGTCAGCATATATTGGTTAAGGTCCTGCTAGGTTCCAGACATTGGAGAAGCAGCAGTGATCAAAACAGACAAAAACCCTACTCTAAGATCTGGTATTTTGAATAGGAGGACATGGGAAATAAACAAATAAAAAATCCTGCAAGTGACAAGTTCTGTGAATACCATAAGTCAGGGGTACGAGTTAGATAGTGTTGGGAGCTGTTTTGGATCTGATGATCAGAGAAAGGCTGTCTGATGAGATGAGTTTTGAACTGGGACCTGTATGCCAAGAAAGCCAGCCATAGAAGAAGGGCAGGAGGAGTTGTTTCAGGCAGAGGGAATAGCCTGTGCAAAGGCCCTGAGGCAGGGATGAGCTTGGCCAGTTTCCGGATCAGCAGGGAGGCCGTGTGGCTGGGGTGGAGTGAGTGAGGGGACAGCAGGTGGGGAGAGGAGGTCTGAGTACTGTTGTGGGGCCCAGGTGAGGTGCTGGGCTTTTATTCTGTGAGCAGTGGAGGTTTTCAGCCAGAGAATCTCAATGAATGACTCATCTTAGAAGAATCTCTCTGGCTGCTGTGAAGAAAGTAGATGAATGGGGAGAAGGGGAGAGGAGTGGCTGGGTTCAGGATTTGGGCTGATTTCTGAGCAAAAAAGTCAGTTTCCATGTGGTGGAAGCTATTGCCTTGACTGTTACCTACTGAAGGATCATGCTTTGGCCAAAACAGAGCCTATTAAAGGAAGGTTCTAGGAGGCTTCTGGGTGCTGCTGTGTGGTTGGTAGGTCTGGATTTGCTTTTTGCAGAGATGGCTAGTGCTGGGTGGGCAGCTGGGGAGGGTCTCATCTCAATGCTTGTCTGCGAAGGGGAGGGCCCAGCAGGTCGTGGTCTCTCGCAGTGGGATGTCTTTTATCCACATGGACATGGAGAGTTGCTGAAAGAGGGGATGTGCCTTATCTTGCTTATATGGCTTTCATGAAACTAGGCTGCTTGCTTGAAAGCAATAGACATTGATACCAATACTACTACAGCCATTAATAGTAATAGCTGATATTTAGAGTGTTTCCTTTGTAGATCATGTTCTAAGTGTGAGCTCATGGGATGCTCACTGTGATTTATGAGAGAAGGACTCACTGTCCCCATTTTACAGATGAGAAAACTGAGGCCCAGAGAAGAGCAGGAACTCATCCAAAGCTCACCCCGTTCATAAGTGGTACATGGTAATAATTTTAGAAATCCCATGACTGTTTGCAGCCCCAACAGTTTGGTTGCATGTCTTGTATGTTAAACTATTTCTGAGTTGGTGCAGTGGTAAGGAATCCGCCTGCCAATGCAGGAGATGCAAGAGATGGGGGTTCGATCCCTGGGTTGGGAAGATCCTCTGGAGTAGGGAAATGGCAACCCACTCCAGTATTCTTGCCTGGAAAACTCCATGGACAGAGGAGCCTGGTGGGCTACAGTCCATAGGGTTGCGAAGAGTCAGATCCCACCGAGCACACATGTGCACACGCGTGCACACACACACATGTATGTTAAAGGCATCCATCTCATAATGTTGATGTTGAAAGCAGACCATGACTTTTGGCTTCTGAGAACCTCAGGACGTGGCATGAGGGATGCTCCTGCCATCTGGGAGGCCGTGTGCCCTCTACTTGGTGCTGACCGTGGACAAGTTCTGCAGCCTCCCTGCTCCTCAGTTTCCTCATCTATGAAGTGGGGGAAGAGGGGAGGCGAACAAAAGCCCCATCTCCAGGCCTGTGTGTTGAGGAGTCAAGGGAAAACCTGCCCTAGGGGTTTGGACAGAGCCTGACACATGTAAGTCCTCAGTGGTTGTCAGCTGCTGTTGCTTTTGATGTTATTGTTATCTTTACTTTTATTGATAACTAGAGTGGTAGATGGGGCTTCCCTGGTGGCTCAGTGGTAAAGATGCAGGCGATGTGGGCTTAATTCCGGGGTCAGGAAGATCCCTTGGAGGACGAAATGGCAACCCACTCCAGTATTCTTGCCTGGAAAATCCCATAGATAGAGGAGCCTGGTGGGCTGCAGTCCGTGGGATCGCAAGGAGTCACACAACTTAGTGACTAGAAACACGTACACACCCACACACACACAGTGGTAGTGACCAGCTGCCTTGGTTTGCTTGAGACTGTCCTGTTTTAAAACTAAAATCCCGCATCCTGGGAAAGCCCCTCACTCCTAGATAAACCAGGATGATTACTCATCCTCTGCTTATAGTGCTTATCAATCAGTTTGGGCCCCCGTGTCAGCTGAGCCTAGATGTGACTCCAGCTCAGACGCTGAAGCAGGTCACTTAGCCTCTCTGTGCCTGTTTCTCCACCTCCACAATGGGAGGCCGTTGTCGTACCTACTTCAAAGCATTTTTGTGAGGTTCAGTTGGGGATTAGGAGTACAGGGGGTTTGGTAAAATAGTTGCATTCAGATTTTCTGGGGGAGGGCTTCCCTGGTGGCTCAGTGGTAAAGAATCTGCCTGCCAGGGCCGGAGATGCGGGTTCCATCCCTGGTCCAGGAATCCTGTGCTCTAGAGCCTGGGAACCGCATCTATGGAGCCCACGCTCTGCAACTCCTGAAGGCCGTGCGCCCTAGAGCCTGTGCTCCGAAAGAGGGAAGGCACCGCGATGAGAAGCCCACGTCCCGCAATGAAGAATAGCCCCCAGCTGCTGCAACTAGAGGAACGCCCACGCAGCAGTGAAGATCCAGTGCCACCAAAATTAAATACAGACATAAATAAAATACTTGGTTTAAAAAAAAAATTGACTGGGGAGGGGGGCCCAAGTGGACTGGAGAGGGGCTGAGACCGTGGGGCTCCGTGGGTCTTCCCTCCTCTGCGGCTGGCCCCGGCTCCTGAGTCAGGCTGGCTCCGTCCTCCACCACATCAAAGTTCTCCCGGGGCCCCTTTATGGCAGGGGCTGCCGGGCCTCTGGTCCAGAGGCTGATTAGAGCGAGATCCTATCTGCATGGTCAGAAGTGCTTGGCGGAGGGGAGGCCCTGCGCCAGCGGTCCCTGCCCCTCCCACACAGCTGGTCCTCCTGGGCTGGACAGACGCGTGCAGGCCCGTGGGACCCCGCACAAGCTGGTCAGCCCTCTGCGCCTCCTTCTCCTCTTCTCTAAGTGAGGCTGCGAGTGTCTCCCCGTGGGGTACACGGGGGCACCCCTCCAGTCTCGGGCCTTTGTTCACAAAATGCATGCTGGACCAAGCTGGGTCCCCAGGGGTGGTATTTGAAATATTTTACTGTGAACCAACCGATGCTGCTTTGAACACACACCAGCTCCAGGATGGTAGTATGACTGTACTGCTCACAGAAGGGTTGCCGGATTTATGGACTTCCCCAGGGGCTCAGTGGTAAAGAATCTGCCCGCAGTGCAGGAGCCGAAAGAGATATGAATTTGATCCCTGGGTCGGGAAGATCCCCTGGAGGAGGAAGCGGCCACTCACTCCAGTATTCTTGCCTGGAGAAACCCATGGACAGAGGAGCCTGGTGGGCTACAGCCCATAAGGTGGCAAAGAGCTGGACATGACTGAAGAGACAGCACGCACGCATGCCCAGGGTTTATAGAAATTGCTCTTATTCTTAGGATGCTCCAGACAGGGTGCTGGGGGCATCTCATGGGTGATTGCGAGGGGTCTCCGTGCCGTGACCCCCTGCCACCCCAGCCCAGCGTGCAGGGGAGTCTTGAGAATTAAATGGAAGAAGCCATTTCTGGCTTCTCAAGAAATGGTAGTTGCTGATTTTTTAAAGTCTAGCTTTTATTTATTTACATTTACAGATTTAAGTCAGGGCCTTGCCGAGATCTGAAAAGATTCCAGTGTGATCCCAGTGGGAGGACCAGGTATACAGCTCTCTGCAGACTCGTTTAGGCAGATGACAATGACTCTGGGAGGTACGTTTTACTGAGCCCCGGCTGCATGAGAAAGCCCCAAAGATCTTGCTCTCCTCCAGCTTTGCTCCAGGGACCGACAGCGTCGACAAGGGAGCTTGGCCCTAGCCCAGCTCCGCGGTGTCACAGTCTGCTCCTAACAAGCCCCACCCGATGATTCCCGAGCTGCCATGTGAGAGGAGTCCCTGTGGCTGTTATTCCCTCCTTCAGTCCCTACAACCGCCCTGTGAGGTAGAGCTCCTTAAAAATGGGGAAACTGAGGCGCAGAGAGGCTCAGTACCCTGCCCAGCTCACGCCAGCAGAGTCACAAAGAGTCCATGACAAGAGGCAGACGCAGGATTCGCACGGTCAGGCTGCCGCACCCCAGAACCCTGCTTCTGAACATCATGCGGTGCCAGTCGGCGGGGCACCAGCTCAGGGCGTCAGAAGGGAGTGCAGGATTGTCTCGGGGGCAGAATTGGCCTCTGGGGCACCCTGATGGAATCGGACTTGCAGGGAGGAGAAGGCCTCAGCCAGCAGAGCGGGGGGGCTTGGTTGGTCCCCAGAGGGAGCCTTCATTGGCTGTCCCTGCCCAGCACCTGGTGGGAGGGCCTGTGTCTCTTTTCTCTGCTCCAGCTTCAGGAGCTGTTCGGGAACCCCGAAACGGCAACCCTCCTCTTACTGCAGGGAGGTCCCAGCTGGTCCAGTTAAATAGCCCAAGAGCTGGTCAATAGCAATTGGTTAGTAGCTCCTGCTTATTGTAGCAGAGTACGTACCAGCTCTTGAATTAGATGCAATTAAAGAAAAAATAGGAACCACCTTTCATTAACGAATCAAATCCCCTGCCTTTACTGAGCACCTTCTGTGTGCCAGGTGCTGTACTAGGGGACACAGGAATGACCATAACAGAGTCCCTGCCCTGGAGAAGCTGACCTTCTAATGGGGGGCACGGAGAAATAGCAAGTGCAAAGGAGCAGGACCATTCCGGGTTTGAACATCCTCACACTGGGATGGGAACGAGGCAGGGAGGGTGGCGGGAGTGATGAAGAGTGACTGGGAGGAGGTGCTGCCTTTAGCTGGGTGCTTGGGAAAGGCCTGACCTAAGAGCGAAGCCATGAAGGATAACCGGGGAGCTGGGTATGTGTCCCTTTGGAGGGAAGAGAATCCCGGGAGGAAATGGCAAGTGCAGGGCCTCGGAGCTGGGAAGGGATGTGGTGGGTCTGGAGTGCAGCAGGTGCTGGAGAGCAGGGACGGGGGGCGATGAGAGGAGGGAGGTAGCGGGCACCTATGCGGAGCCAGGCAGGTAAGGGTGAGCCTGGGGCTTCTTCCTCGCGCAGCAGGCAGACCTGGAGGGCTGGAAGCAGGGCAGGAGTATGGTCTGATTTATGTTTTCAGAGGGGCTGCTTGTGTCAGAGTGTGGAGGCTGGGCTGTAGGAGCAGCAGGACTGGTTGGGTGGGACTTCCCTGGTGGTCCAGTGGTTAAGACTCCATCGACATTCACCATTCGCAATGCAGGGGTCCTGGGTTTGAACCCTGGTTGGGGAACTAGATCCCACACACCACAACTAAGAGCCTGCATGTGGCAATGAAGACACAGAACAGCAAAAAAAAAAAAAAAAAAGACTAGTTGGGTGGCAATAACTGGCAAACAATGGTGGCGGCTTGGACCAGGAGGTGGCACGGAGAGAGGGCGACAGATTTAGGATGGTGCTGGAGTTGGCTCAGACGGGAAATGATGGCAGAGGAATGTGGGAGGTGAGGCTCTTCATCAGAGGGAAAGTGAGACCTTGATTGGTATAACCTGGAAGGCTTCCTGGAGGAGGTGTAAGCAGTCAGGATGGGCATGACAGGCTGGGCGGCACTCCCACAGTGGGAATCCCATAAGCACGGGCCAAAGTGGGTTCATGTGAAGGGCAAGGGATTGGCTTATGTGACCTCCTTCCAACGCTTAAAGGTCATCAATGAGCTCAGAGCTGTCCCTGGGGTTTCGAAGCTAGAGAAGGGATTAAGGGTCAAAGGTTTGGGTCACCCCCTTGAGTGGGGGCAAGGAGACAGCTAATGGAAAGTCCGGACACACAGGCGGGGGAGTTTCAAGGCTCTTAGCCCTGGGCCTGGACCACCCACCCTGGGCTTCGGTTTCCTCAAGTGTCAGGTGGGGTTCCAGGGAGGTGCAAAGCCAGCGTGCTGGCGGCCTGGCAGGTTGGAACAGAGGGTGTTGATTCACGGCCCGCTGCCCCCACACCGGGGCCCAGAGCAGCTTGGTTTGCAAGGCGGCACTTTCTGGGTGAGAACAGAGTTGTTTGAGGAAGGGGTGGAGGGGGTGGAAGGGGGGGCCTCTCTCTTTTGTCTCTCTGGGCAGATCACCGAGGAGGCGCGGGCACACAGAGGGGCAGGGAACAGAGACAGCGCTGTGGGCCTCTCTTTTGGGGGGTGGGGAGGGGAGGGGGAGCTAGGTCAGCTGTATGGGCCACTTAATACCCATGAACTTGCAATTAAATGCGGAAGTGGGAGACAAGGGGATGGAAAAAGGGGACATTGTTCCCGCGCCGGAGAGGAGGACGGCTGGAGCCCTGGGGAGATGGCCAGCCTCCAACATGAATGGGCTTCAGTGTCCCTGGGAGGGGCAGGGGGCTGTCATTTGGCCCTTTATCCTGCTCTGCTGGACCCAGCCACAAAGCCCAGTTTGATTCCCGTTCGGCTTCTTTTGGGGGGTGAAGCGGCTAGGGGTGGGGGTGGGTGGGGGCCTCGGCCCCATCTTGGCCCCCTCCCAGGGCCCTAAGCAAAGAACTCCCTTTGGTTGCTGGGGCCTTCTAGAAATCCCCTTCACCATGCATTTTAATTCTTAAGTCATATCTTCCATGCAAAATGTATAATAGTAAGTACATGGCTTGATGAAAATTTACATGTAACTTATCTATAATCTTCACCCACATCAGCTAGTAAATATTGCCAGCACCCCAGAGGGGAGTTCCCTCTCAAGTCAGTGTCCCCTAAAGTAGCTATTGTTCTGATTTCTCTCATCAGATTCCTCTTGCCTGCTCTTGAACTTTTATGTAAAAGGGAATCACGCAGTTTATGTTCCTTTGTGCCTTTTAATTTTTAAGATATTGCAACACACACGTATGTATAACTGTATGTGTATATGTGTGTGTACCTAATAAATTGTGTGTATGTATCTGTTGAATATATATTATTTTTTATATGTATTGTATGTAATCATTTCCATGGTTCGTATTAAAAAGGCATAAGTAATGCATATTAAAAAGTCAGCCTCCCTGTGGGACTTCCCTGGTAGTCTTGGTACAGGGGGCCCTAGTTCAGTCCCTGGTCAGGAACTAGATCCCACATGCTGCAATTAAGATCCCGAATGCCACAGCTGAAAAGATCCTGTAAGCCTCAGTGAGGATGGAAGATCCCGTGTGCCTCAACCAAGACCTGGCACAGCCACATAAACAAGTGAGGAGTTACATTCTTGGGGGAGAAGACCCTCAGCCTGAGGCCTTGGAGCAAGTGTGTGAAGCTGTGGGCTCTGGACCCAGGCTCCTGGTGTAAATTCTAGGTCCGTCCCTTTCCCTGCTCCCCCAGGGTTGCGACCACCCCGCATCCCACAGCGCTGTTCACAGAGTGTGTGTCTGGGCGATCTCTCTTTGTTGCTGTTGTTGCAGGACACATTCCCAGCTCATTCCTTCTAACTTCCGCCTACTCTCTCACAGGACAGTTGTGCTGGAGCCTATATATCCTCTCCCCTCTCAACAGGTGTCTAGGCGGTTCTTTTTCTTCTGCATCAGGAGTTCTCAAGCTGTGCACAGCTGACAGTGTGGGCTGCATAACTGTTTCGTGTGGGGGCCTGTCCTGTGCCTTGGAGGGTGTTGAGCATCACCCCGCACCTCTGGATGCCAGTAGCTCCTGCACCCCCAGTTGTGGTGACCAAAAATGTTGCCAGACATCGCTGAACGTGGTGCTGAGAAGTGCTTTAGGGAGCGTCCTTCTCCCAGCCTCCCCTACGCATGGGCAAGGGCATCTTTATTGTGTTCCTATTCCCTAGATAGGGCTTCCCTGGTGGCTCGGTGGTGAAGAATCTGCCTGTCAATGCAGGAGACTCAGGTTCAATCCCTGGGTCGGGAAGATCCCCTGGAGGAGGAAAGGGCAACCCGCTCCAGTATTCTTGCCTGGGAAATCCCATGGATAAAGGAACCTGGCGGGCTACAGTCCAGGGGACCGAAAACGACAACCTTCCGTAGATAAGGAAATGGAGGCCCAGAGACGTCGAGTCATTTCAGGTCGAGTCATTTGCCTGAGGTCACACGGTGAATACATGGCGGAACCAGGGTTTGCGCTTACACTCCTTCCCCTTTTGGGGCCCCCGCCAAGTGCCAGGCATGGGTCTAGGCTGAGCTGGATGTCTCATGGGTAAGAGGACTGACCCAAGCCCTTGCCGTCATAGAGCTAGCCTTCTTGTGGGAATGGCAAGCAGTAAGCCAGTCATCTGATAGATACCTGACTTCTCCGGTGGTGGTGTGTGGGTGAGGGTAAGGAGATAGAGTCACAATAATAATGTCACCTGACGTTTGATGACAGTAATACCTGATGTGTAGTGAGGGTTTCAGTACGTCAGTTACTGTTCTAAGGAGTTTCACAAGATGAACTCATTGAATCCCCACCAAAACCCCCTATGAGATATGTTAATCTTATTCCCATATTGCAGATGGGGAAACTGAGGCACGGGGGTGTTGAAGTCCTTTGCCAGGAGGTGGCAGGGCTAGTATGAGAACCTGGGCTGCTGGAACTCTTAACCAGCGTGCAGCCCCCAATCCCACCTCATGCCCACACTGGGACCTAGTTCCTGGGTGGTCCTGAGGGTCACCGAAGAGTGTGGTTTGTATGGAGATAGGACGGAAACTGAGAGTGAATGTTTAAAGTTTTATAGCAATTTGGCAGAGTGATTTTATGCCAGTATAGTCCAGTACTATAATCTGTGCTTGTAATCTGCCTTTTTACTTTGTTTTTCTAATAATTCACTTTCATTGAAGTTTACAAAAGTATTCAGATCAGATCAGATCAGTCGCTCAGTCGTGTCTGACTCTTTGCGACCCCATGAATCGCAGCACGCCAGGCCTCCCTGTCCATCACCAACTCCCGGAGTTCACCCAGACTCACGTCCATTGAGTCAGTGATGCCATCCAGCCATCTCATCCTCTGTCGTCCCCTTCTCCTCCTGCCCGCAATCCCTCCCAGCATCAGAGTCTTTTCCAATGAGTCAACTCTTCGCATGAGGTGGCCAAAGTACTGGAGTTTCAGCTTTAGCATCATTCCTTCCAAAGAAATCCCAGGGCTGATCTCCTTCAGAATGGACTGGTTGGATCTCCTTGCAGTCCAAGGACTCTCAAGCGTCTTCTCCAACACCACAGTTCAAAAGCATCAATTCTTCAGCGCTCAGCCTTCTTTACAGTCCAACTCTCACATCCACACATGACCACAGGAAAAACCATAGCCTTGACTAGGTGAACCTTTGTTGGCAAAGTAATGTCTCTGCTTTTGAATATGCTATCTAGGTTGGTCATAACTTTCCTTCCAAGGAGTAAGCGTCTTTTAATTTCATGGCTGCAGTCACCATCTGCAGTGATTTTGGAGCCCAGAAAAATAAAGTCTGACACTGTTTCCACTGTTTCCCCATCTATTTCCCATGAAGTGATGGGACTGGATTAGTCTCAAACAAATGAGAAATTAAAGACAAAAATAGTTATTCCTAGGAATTGCCTGGTGGTCCAGTGGCTAAGAATCTGCATTCCCAGTGCAGGGGACCCAGGTTCTGTATCTGGTCAGGGAGCTAGATGCCGTATGCCATAGCTAAGAGTTCGCTGCAACCAAAGACCTTGTATGCCGCAGTGAAGATCGATGATTTCATGTGTTGCAGCTAAGACCTGGCGCAGCCAAATTAAATAATAATAAAAATAAATATTAAAAAATAGTTCTTCCCAACAGATAGTTGGAGGAATGCTGTGTTAGGATGGGGAAAGGGCTGAGAGCAGGCCCTGGCTTATCATAAGACCTCGGTAAACGTGAAGTTTATCATTAATCTGTTATTCTGACATTTGGTTCTCTCCACATAACCTCTTTATTGCTGGGAACTAGAAGAAGCTGAGAGGTCTTCCTCCTCTTTAATGCATGAGGAAATAGAGACCCAGGCAGGTTGGGTGTTCAGGATTGGCTGGCAGGGTCTAGATGCTTGGGGATCTTTTCTCTGCTGACCTTGCCTGGGCTATGATTTTTCACACCTCCTCCAACTTCCCAGGTGGCTCAGTGGTAAAGAATCTGCCTGCCAATGCAGGAGATGCAGGAGACTTGGGTTTGGCCCCAGGGTCGGGAAGATGCCCTGGAGGAGGAGACGGCAACCCACGCCAGTACTCTTGCCTGCAGAATCCCATGGACGGAAGAGCCTGCAGTCTATGATCACAAAGAGGTGGACACGACTGAGTGGCCGAGCACAGCTACAGCACACCAGCTCAGGCAGCTGGGTAGGCCCCGACCTGCAGGCCTCCCCACGGAAGTGTGATTGGTCAGCGGCCTAGCGCCCTGGAAAGCAGGTCCCAGGAGAGACTGGGCTTCCCTTGGGATTGGAGGCGCCTGGGGCCCCTCTTGGGGAATCATCCCAGGCCTCTCCTCAGCCCCTCTCTTTGTCTCCGTGGCCATGGCAACCTGACTGGATGCTTGGCACATCCAAGCCCAGCCCCCAGCCTGACCCGCCGGCTTCCTCCTTGGCTGAGGCCGCCCTGGCAGGCTCCTTCCTGACTGGGAGAGCCACCCGCTCCCCCACCTCCATTCCCGTCTCCCACTGATGGGGGCTTCTGAACAGGATTGATGCTGTCCCTCCGCGTGGGAAGGATCCCCAAATGCAAGCCTCAGAGGGGTCTTTCCTCTGCATCCAGGCCTCTTTGCAGCTGGCTTTGATCACACTTGTGTTCATTCTCCCCATTTGGTTTCTGTCTCCAGCCCTACCTCTGACTTCCTCCTGGCTTCTCTGCCAACCTGGGTGTGTCCCTTCCCTTCCCCCTGCTCTTCCATCGTGGTCACATTCTGTGTTTCTTTCCCGGTGTCTCTCCCTCTCTCTTTCTGGCTTCTGACACATCATTGTTTGCAGGTTGGTCCCTGCATCCGATAATGGTCTCAGAATCTCCCAATGCAGGGCACTCTTGGGGACCTTCTGTGCTCAGAGAAGGGACCACACTTGACAGGGGCTTGTTTGCAGAAAAGCTGCAACCCCAGCTCCCACCAGCCCTTTGAGATCCTGCTGCCCCAGCTGGGGAAAGGATGGTCCTCCATCTCTCGAGGGAAGAGTTTCTATTGTCCCATGGGGGAGTCTTCCCGGTGAGGGAGGGATGATCCTCCCACCCTGTGAGCCAGAGGCTCCCCTTGTCTCGTGGGGTCTCCTCCTGCTGAGGGAGGGGGTCCTCCAGCCCCGTGAGGTGGTCTTCCTTCCTGGTGAGTAAGGCATCGTCCTCTCCTAGAACGGTCCTCCTGGTCAGACCCTCTTGGGAGGAGGTGAGCCTCCTTGCTGTGACCTTCGAGCCAGCCACATGAAGGGCTTGGACTCGGAAAACCCAGAATGTTTTCTTCCCTTGCACCTGGGAGAAGGCCATATCCCACTGTGGGTCGTTAAAGTCATCATTTATTAATGGCCACAGCAGTCCCTTCAGGTATGAATAAATAATGCTCCACTATGGTCCCCTAGTCTTGTAGGATCCTTGAGCACCTTAGAGGGATCTAGCTAAGAGTCATCTCAGTCTAGCCTTTGATTGGAGCTCAGAGAGAGGAGGTGATTTGCTGGGGTGGGGTTGCAAACCCAGATGCCCATGGGTTGACAGGTGAAGGAGCCAGGTGTAAGAAACGTGATGCCACCCTCACCATCTGTCTTTTTGTTTTTCCACTTTTAACATCAGCCTGGATATCTTTGATCTTTTTGTGCCTTGGTTTTTCTTTTATGTATAATACAGAGATAAGACTACTTGTCTCATAGATGTTTCTTTAAAAATTAAAAAAAAAAATTGAGATATATTCACACACTGCAAAATTGACCCTGTTACCAGCGTCCACATCGCTGCCTTTTATACAGCTGCAAGGTTATGCACTGTCGTTGCTTTGTAATTCTAGAACATTCCATCACTCTGGAAAGAAACCCCAAACCTACTAGCAGTCCCTCTCCATTCTTTCCCTCCCCCAGCCCTGGCAACCACCAACCTACTTTCTGTCTCTGTTGTTATTTAGTCGCTAAGTCATGTTTGACTCTTGGTGACCCCATGGGCTGCAGCATGCCAGGCTCCACTGAGTTGGTGATGCTATCTAACCCTTTCATCCTCTGCCACCTGCTTCTCCTTTGGCCCTCAGCGTTTCCCAGCATCAGGGTCTTTTCTGGTGAGTCGGCTCTTTGCATCAAGCGGCCAAAGTACTGGCCACTTCATAACGTTGGAGCTTCATAACTTCGTATGGAAACAAACCCGAACGGACTTCTTGGCCAGCCCAATACAGCGTGTGGCTTGTATCATTTCACGTAGCGCGACTTTGTAACGGTTCATCCTGGTTGTAGGCACGTCGGGGTTTTCTCTTTCAGGGCTGAGAAACTCTCCATTATCTGGATACAGCACCTTTGTTCATTCATTCATCTATCGACGGACACTGTTTCCTGGATACCAGGCGCCCCATCCTATGGGGCGGCTGCTTTTTTAGAGATGAAACTGAGGCCCTGAGGCCTGGGAGCTGTAATTGGCCCAAGATCACACTGTGAGGATGTGGCAGAGCTCAGATAGCAGCGAGCCTGGCAGGCCGGCTCCGGAACCCATGCGGTGACCCCACGCCTCCTGGAGAACCGGAGGTCACGTGTCCCGTGTAACATGTAACGGGGGCAGCTGCTCCCCACCCCCGTGCCGCGGTCCCTGTGCGGGAACACAAGCCCAGCGTTGCCAAATCTCCTGCCTTTTTAAAGATGTTTTCCAACAGCCGGAAATGGTGGAGTTTGGGGTATGAAATCACTCGATTTTTAAATGCTGGCAGCTCGATCATATTTTTAACAAACATTTCATTGGCCAAACAAAACACGTCGGCAGGCCAAGCCCGTGGGTTGCCAGTTCGCATGCTCTGCCCCTGGGGCGACTTGTTGGTGGGGGAGGAGCGTCGCTGGGCACCGACCTTGACTGCGGGCACTTCCGGACTTCGGGCTCCCGCCTCCCCTGGGGTTTTCGGGCTCCTGTCTGTGCCAGTTGTGGTTAAATCTGGCCCCTCACTGGCATGGTGGGCTTGGTGAGGGCCCTGGTGGCATTTGATTTTTTGGGATCCTTGCCTCTCACCGCCAGGGTCATGAAACTGTGGCCTGCTCATGATGGGTTGCTCACTGTACAGCGCCTGGCTTTTTAAAAAAACTTGTAATTTATATTGGAGTATAACCGATGAATAACGATATGATAGTTTCAAGTGGACGGCCGAGGGACTCAGCCGTATATATACGTATATCCATTCCCCACAAAACTCCTCTCCCATCCAGGGGGCCATATAACACTGAGCAGCGTTCGCTGTGCTTTGCAGTGGGTTCTTGTTGCTTATCCGTTTTAAATATAGCAGTGTTTACAGGTCAATCCCGTATTCCCCAACCGTCTCTTCCCCCTAGGAACCATAAGTTCGTTCTCTAAGTCTGTTAGTCTGTCTCTGTTTTATAAGTAAGTTCATTTGCAAATGTCCATCCACGGTGCCACGACTAAACGGTGTTTAGTCGCAAGTTGTGTCCCCCGCTTTGCGACCTCGTGGACTGCAGCCCGCCATGCTCCTCTGTCCATGGGATTTCCCAGGCAAGATTACTGGAGTGGGTTGGCGTTTCCTTCTCCAGGGGATTTTTCCGACCCAGGGATCGAACCTGGGTCTCCTGTGTTGGCAGGAGTATTAGGAGGATTCTTTACTGCTGAGCCACCAGGGAAGCTGATCCATCGACAGAATGGATAAAGAAGTTATGGTACATGTGTATATATACACACATACATACATAAACAGTGGAATATTACTCAGTCATTAAAAAGAATGAAATAATGCCATTTGCAGCAACACGGATGGAATTAGAGATTGTCATACTGAGTGAAGTAAATCAGACAGAGAAGGAGAAATCTCATATGCTGCTGCTGCTGCATCACTTCAGTCGTGTCCAAATCTGTGTGATCCCATAGATGGCAGCCCACTAGGCTCCGCCGTCCCTGGGATTCTCCAGGCAAGAACACTGGAGTGGGTTGCCATTTCCTTCTCCAATGCATGAACGTGAACAGTGAAAGTGAAGTCGCTCAGTCGAGTCTGACTCTTCGCGACCCCACGGACTGCAGCCTACCAGGTTCCTCCGTCCATGGGCTTTTCCAGGCAAGAGCACTGGAGTGGGTTGTCATTGCCTTCTCCCAAGTATTGTATGATTCCCTTATATTCAGAATCTACAGCTCCTGTCTTTGACTTCGGGCATTAACTATCTTCCTACAGCTGGAAGCCGCTTGGCGCATCAGGGTCTGAGATCTAGAGGCCATCCCTGGTTCAAACTCCAGCCCTGCCCCTTCCCAGCTGTGACCTTGGGCAAGTTGTTGAACCTCTTGGTGCTTCCACTTTCTAATCTGTACATCTGCACAGTGGAGCTCATCCGTTATTTCTGGACTGAATATGTGAATGGTGGTCAGTGTGCCCCCGGAGCCTGGCTAGTCACAGCAGCATAAAGTGGTGACGTGAGTGCAGGCTTGGGAGCTGGACTCCCTGGGTTCCAGCTCTGCCACTCACTAGCAGTGTGACCCTGAGACAAGAGACCCGACATTCGTGTTTCATTTTCCTTATCTGTCAAGTAGAGGTAACATTATAATAGTACCTCCATCCTGGGGTGGATGTAGCAAGTAGAGCAGCACCTGACTCATGGTAGGAACCCATAGCATCAGCTATTGTTACTATTACACACAAACGGACACAGACAGACATGCAGACAGACGTGGTAACCACCAGGGCTCCGCCATCCAGCAGAAGCAGCACGAGGGGGACTGTTTCCTCACGCGTGTCTCTGCGTGTTTGCTGCAGGAGTGACATTAGCATTTGTGTGTGTGTGTGCGCGCGCGGGTCTGAGCCAGCCAGCGGGGATGCTATTTTCTGCACATGCACCCCCATGCGTTAATAGCGCGTGTACCTTATGTGTGTGTGCGCTCGCCCTCTCCCCAGCATGCTCCCAGAAATAAACTCACGCTCAGGTTCTCAGTGAACGCGGCCCCCTGAGCAGCCAGTGGTGTTTGAACTGATGGGGGGTGGTGGGAGCTGATGGGGCGGGTGGGACAGGGTTGGGTGGACGGAGGAAGGTTCCTGCTCCCGAGGTCAGGGTGTGGCAGGGAGCGGGGTAGGGGTGCTGAGTGCCTAGCTGTGGGCCGTGGGTCTGAGCCTGCTGGCTGTGGCCTGGAGAGAAGGCTCTGGGGTCTGCCTTTCATTCTCCTGATGTTCAGCACAGGTGTGGCACGTCCAGCCATCCCTGCGCCTTTTTCTGCCTCTCCTCACCTTCCCTTTCTTCTCCGTGGCATATTGCAGGCACTAATTTAGTCAAGAGCTCCTTGGAGGCGAAGGAAAGCTGAAGCACTCAGAATTAACACAACAGAATTTTAACTATCAGGAGAGGCAGCCTGGGCTACTGAATTTAGCCTTCCCTTCTCCCCACCTAGCTCATGGTTTTTGCTTTTTCCCTCTTCAACTTCTCGAATTACCTTGCTGCCTACTGCCCTCCATTTCCCTTCAAGCCTGTGGGGTGTGGAGCCCTTTGTTCCCATCTTTTCTCTTTGGTTCCTGGAAAAATTTCTGGGGAGCCCAGTGGGTCGTCAGGCTGTGTCTGAAAGGGTGAAGTGGTGAGATTTTGTTTTGTTTTCCTGTCCTGATCCTAGAGTGGATTCACTACCCATCCTAAAAATAGTAAGATTCCCTTTCTTACTGTTGTTGCTGGTGTTTAGTTGCTAAGTCGTGTCCGACTCTCTGCGGCTAAATGGACTATAGCCCGCCAGGCTTCTCTGTCCATGGGATTCTCCAGGCAAGAATACTGGAGTGGGTTGCTATGCCCTCCTTCAGGAGATCTTCTTGACTCAGGGATTGAACCCCGCCTCCTGCATCTCCTGCTGGTAGATTCTTTGCCACTGAGCCACCTCAGAAGCCCAGCAGACACACGTCAAGCACTTAAGATCTGTTTTGCTGTGTCGTTGGCATCCTACACCCACAGCATGCACGCTTGCATTCTTTCACTCACAGGCCTGCCCCTCAGCCTAGGTACTGTGGTCTCCAGGTGCTGTGATAGTGAACAAGGCTGAGAGTCCTCACCCTCACGGAGCTTGCGTTTGGGTGGGCATATAGACAGTGAACAAATAAACAAATGAATACACAGAGTATCAGCTAGCGATAAGTGCTAGTGAGAAAAATAAGACAGAGATGGAGCTGGGGTGGGAGTGAAGTAGGCTGAGTGGGAATGGCTTCAGAGAGGTGCTGATGTTTGAACAGAGGGCTCTAAGTGTTAGCCATGGTAGCATCCGGGGGAATGGTAAGTGCAAAGGCCCTGGGGGAGGGGGCGGTCATGCTGGTATGGTGAAGGCTGGGATGGCTGGAGCAGCTTGCGAGGAGTGAGGTCTGGGGTGGCTTGGTGAGAATGTTGGGCTTGATTCTCAGCGGGGTGGAAGCTACCCTGAGAATGGAGTAGGGACGTGATCTGATTCAAGGCTCAGAGAGGCTCAGGCTGCTTGACTGGACAGCAGAGAAGAAAGTGGTAAGGACAGAGTGCAAGCGCAGAGGAGCCCTGAGTTGTTGAGGGCTGGAGTCTGGGAAAGGGGAGAGGTGGGCAGTTCCTGGCAGTGGACAGCTCAGCGTTGTGGGTGGCTGGGGCGGGGGGACTGGCCGGAGCCTGGGCCTGCCATGGACAGGCTGTGTGGCCCTGGCAAGGGACTTAGCCCTCTGCAGCTTGGTTTCCTTATCTGGAGCACGAGGGTGATACCAGTGCGGACCCCTGAGGGTTTCAGTTCAGTTCAGTTCAGTCGCTCAGTTGTGGCTGACTCTGTGACCCCATGAATCGCAGCACGCCAGGCCTCCCTGTCCATCACCAACTCCCAGAGTTCACCCAGACTCACGTCCATCGAGTCAGTGATGCCATGCAGCCATCTCATCCTCTGTCATCCGCTTCTCCTCCTGCCCCCAATCTCTCCCAGCATCAGAGTCTTTTCCAATGAGTCAACTCTTCGCATGAGGTGGCCAAAGTACTGGAGTTTCAGCTTTAGCATCATTCCTTCCAAAGAAATCCCAGGGCTGATCTCCTTCAGAATGGACTGGTTGGATCTCCTTGCAGTCCAAGGGACTCTCAAGCATCTTCTCCAACACCACAGTTCAAAAGCATCAATTCTGAGGGTTTAGTGAGGATTAAATGGGATCAGGCATCAAAGTGCTTATGCCGTGTGCCCTGCCTGCTCAGCTCATCCTGAACTCTCAGGAAGAGCTTCCTGCTGATACCCACCTCTTCACCCACTCCCCTCCTCCCCTCCTTCACCTTCCCTCTGCCTCCTCCCCCGGCTTCCTTCCCCTTCCCCCTCCTCTTCCAGAGAAGCACTGTGGTGAGGACCTGGGTCAGGGCCTGAGGCTCAGCATGTTGTCCTGGCAACGAAGGTGGACGAAGACATGGAGGAAGTGGTTGCCAGATTTCACTGAGGTGACACCTGAAGGACTTATTTCATTCTGAATTGGTGGTTATTTGGAAGGAGTGCTCATAGCTGGACTTCTGAGTTCCTAGTTAGGGTCAGGGTTTTATTTAATCTTTGATAGTGGACTTTCTGTGTAAGTGACTGAAAACCCAAACCAAACTGATTTAAACAAGAGATTAAATGTAGCTCGTGCAGCTGGGAGATCAGCTTCAGGTATGGTTTGATCTAGGTGCTCAACGTGTGTCTCTGTTCCGCTGCCCTTTCTGTTACCTTCATTCTTGTGTCCTGTGTGGCTCAGGTGGAGGTTATGTGTGACACTCCTCAAGCTGCATTAGGGTGCTTTACTACAAAAAGGGGAAACAAAAGCTGATGGCAAAAGGTGAGGTGCCTGCAGAACTTATTTGAAAGAGGGGAGAGTCCTGTGTGAGGTGGCAGTGGGTGGGTCTTTGGGTCTGAGCCCAGCGTTCCGCAACTGAGATTTCTGAAGGACATTTGAGGGCTGCTTTCATGACTCATTCTTGCATGAATTCACTTCACCCAGGTTACATCATATCCTCAAACATCTGCCCTGCATCCTGCAGAAGGCTCTAGGACACTGCCTGCCTGGTCCTCGGGTGGTGGAGGGCAGGGTTCTATGGTGGATGTGGACTCACCAGTAAAAACCTCTCCACTTACGAAACACTTCCCATGGGCCCTTTAAACACGTCGAGTGAATTGCATGTTACATTTGGGTTTGCGCGTGACCTCTCTGTGGTCCCCTCTCAGCGTTAGAGGTTTGGGTCTGGGTGCGTTCACTGTGAAGCTTCTGGCAGTCCGCACGTTAGGTTTAGTCACCACATCGGCAGTTTTCCGAGTTTTTCCTTTTCCTGGGTATTTGTGACTTCCCTAACTTTTAGGTTTCTTAAAGACAAAGAAAATAAAACAAACCACAGTCATATTTCCAGACCCCAGCATCTGGTGGCCACTTGTAATTTGGGATGTTTGGGGGGAAAAAAGTGTTTTGATCATTCTTCAAAATTAGACTTTGAAAATGTTTCATTGGGTATTTCTATGTTAAATTTTTTTTTTTCCCTTTTTAAAAACATTTTGCAACCAGCCTTCTATAGGGTTTTTCTTAGTCTTTCTCCTACCCTCCAGATCTGCTTATAGAATTCCTTGTAAAAATGAGTTTTTCTTTTTTGCAAGAGGGTTTTTAAAAAACCTTTATATAAATCTATAATGTTGTGAGTAGCATAAAGAGGAAATGAGCTAGAAAAGTGCTCTGGTCTTTGAAAGAGTCTCTCGTGGACCCTGGTTGACCGGAGGCTCTACTGCCAACGGGCATTCAGGCATCTGTTGCTCCGTCAAACACTTATTATTAATACATGTGATGTTTTGAAGTCAGCCTTTTTTTTTTTTTTTTTTAAATAAAGGACCTTTTTGATGCCTTTTAATAGAACTCATTGGAGAGTTGGGATCAATTTCCCCCTGACTGTGAGAATGGTGTATGCAGAGGTGACTCAAGTCGAGGCAGGTGTCAGTCTCCGGGGTTAAAGGAATTCTCTTTCTCCTTTTTGAGGCACTGCCCACCCACCAGGGTGGGGAAGGGAGGAGTCCCGAATGGCTTTCCGCCCAGCTTTGCTAGACTTGCCGGCCACCAAGGAGTGAGTCCCCAGAGGGTCATCAGCTTGCGGTGCTCAGGGGGGCTTCTGAGAGGTTCTCGGAGTGTGGGGTGGGAAGTGGGGCTGGGAGGGTCATGGGTCATTGGCCAGAGATGCTCTGACCCATCCCAGCGACCTCGGGCCCTTCCCACCCCTCCCTCACCCCTTTCTCTCTTTCTTCTCCGCTTTCCCTCCCCACTCCCATCTCCCCCACACTCTGCCTTCAGAATCCGTGCTCTTCACCACTTGGCTCTCTGCCCCCTTTGCACGGAATGTCATAGGTCACAGGTGCTGCTGTCTCTGCAGGATTGATTCCAGAAGGGGCTTGGTTTGCTTCTTCTGAGGACACATATGCATTTTTGATTTTGGTAGTTGCTGCTCATTTTCCTGTGAGGGTGTCTCCCCATCCGCCCTCCCCTCTTCCAACGAGGCACTGGGTCCCTTTCCCAGGAAACTTGGTACAAACCTCGATTCCTGGGTGTGCCTAGTGGTGTTCCCCTCCCCGCCAACCTTCCCCGGTCCTCGGTCTGGCGCTGCCCCCCGCCCCCCATATCTGTGCTCCAGATCCCTCTGGAGCAGCCCTCTCTTCCTGCTGCAGGACACCCTCTCCCAGGATCCAATGAACCTGCCCCCCCCCCCCCCGCCCCCCACCGCAACCCCAGTAGGCCTCTCTCCCCTCTAATACCCTCCACAGAGACCCTCCCCACCCACCTGTCTGAGAAGTCCCGCCTTCCCCTGCTTTCTCCTTCCTCTTAACATCGCTCCTCTGGGTCCCTGGGGATGTATGTCTGGCTGACCACGTGTCTCCTTTTACTAGAAGTCAGGCTCTGGGTTTCTCTCGATCCTGTACCTCCATTGCCTGGCCCCGTGGTAGGGGGCTGGTAAATATTTGTGGACTGAATTTGGGGAAATGAGCTCAGTTTTCTTTCTCCTGCTGGGGCCTTGGGGGATCTAAAACCTCAGAGGTGAAAAGGCTTAAAGGGGGAAAGAAGAGAGGCCACTGCCTGGGGCCTGATTATCGGGGGAGGTGAAGTCTTGAAAGCTGACCTTAAAAGCCCAGAGAGGCTAGCCAGTGGCGATGAGTCCTTGCTGCTGCCCAGGGACTAGGGGTCACTTCTACGGGGTGAGAGGAGGGGCCCCAGAGTTTGCGTCTCAGCAGTGATACCCGAGCTTCTTACTGGCTGGGTGGTGCTCTTGTGCCGGGCCTCCTGGAAGGGGTTTTGGGAGCCCTGGGAGGCTCAGTGGCTGCAGCTAAGCCTGAGCACCACCAGGGGTGGTGCCCCAAAGCCAGCTTCTTGGGACATAGTGAACAGCGGTGGGGCACCAGTGGCTCTTAGCATCCTTTACATTTTTGATGACTGAGTCCTTTTAAAAAATGTTATTTCCTTTTAATTGGAGGATAATTGTTTTAAAGTATTGTGTTGGTTTCTGCCATCTATTGGCATAAATCAGCCATAGGTATACATATGTCTCCTCCCTCTTGAACCTCCCTCCCACCCCGTCCCACCCCCTAGGTTGTTACAGAGCCGCGGTTTGAGTTCCCTGAGCATACAGCAAATTCCCATTAGCTCTCAGTTTTACGTGTGGTCGAGTATATGTGTCCATGTAACTCTCTCCATTCGTCCCACCCTCTCCTTCCTCCCCCAGCCCCTGTGTCCGTAAGCCTGTTCTCTTTGCACCTCCATAGGTTGATGACTGAGCCTGAAGGGTGCTCCCTGGCACTGCTGGCCCTCACCTGTACCTGGTAGGGGCTGGGCTGCCTGCTGCCCTCCAGCTCTCCTGTTACAGGAGACCCCAGACGTGGTACCCTGCACAGGCAAACCAACTCTTATTAAATATCTAAACCTTATTGAGATGAAATTTACATAAAATGAGAGGTACCCATTTGAAGGCATGCCTTATCAAATTTCACCAGGCTGGGCCCAGTGGCTAAAGGTAGGGGAGCTGACAGCCTCTTTCTGCCCAGGGCAGGAAGGGGCTGCTGTGGGGTCAGGTGGGTTCAGGAGAGGTGCTAGATACTTGTCACCCGAGGCCACACACCCAGAGGTCCACTGGACTTTCTCTTCTGGTGGGTTTTCGGTTCCTGTGGGCCAATCAGTTTCTTGCCCCAAGTGATGAGGTTTCTCCAGGAAGGCGGGGAGACCTTTATGTCCTGTGGGGCTCGGCAATCTGCAGATCTAGAACGACCTCACTGCCTCGGATTGGTACCAGAAAGCGGACCGTGAATCCGTTGGAAATGGACCCTAACAGGACAGTATTGGGAGTGGAGGGAGGGACTGGATGAGGACTTTACCTTGTGGAACAGAAAACCAGATATCCTAAAAATAAGTTGAATTGTATCTTTTCATTAATTAGGATATAGGATTTAGGATGCAGGAGCAATTTGTCATGCATTCTTCGATCAGTAAAGAGTGAACCTAGTGTTGATTTTTTTTTTCCACTGGGGGATGCATACATTTTCTGATAAAATTAAGTGATTGCATGCTGTGATGTCATTTCACATAAAGTTGCCCTTTACAGCATGATGATAAAGAGTATGATGATTGAGTCATTCTGCAAAAACTTTAGAGCTGGTTTTCAGTGCTCACGCCTACCTCCCTTTGATGGTTCCATCATCTCCTGGAACTCTGTCTTGTCTTCTTCCTTTCTGTGTGAAGCGGCCTACCTGCCAGGTCCTTATGTGTTTATAGCTTTGTCCCGCATTAGCTGCTTGCTGTTTGCCAGCATCACTTTCGTCGATGTCATGAAATACAGCATCTTTTGCAAGGCTTGCAGTTTCACTTTGCAACTGATTTGCTTTCACTTTGCCCCGTATTTTGACTGTGGTATATCCAGGAGAGCAGGAGCTGGAAAGATACAGAAAGGAGGTTAGGTAGGGTGTTTGGGGGATAATTTTAGAAGTGGTCAGCTTGTTTGGAATATTTTGCAGACAGGATGGTCTTTCTCCCTGGGAGGACTTGGATAATGAGTGGACCCTGGAGGAGTGTCTTTGTTCTGGAGAAGTTGCAGAGTTGTCCAGGGGACTGTGTGATTTTTCCAGCCTCATCTTGTCTTTCCTCTGTCTTAGCCCTGGAATTAACTACTATCCAAGGAGCTCTGGTTCTTTTTATTGGAAGGTAGTATTTAGAAACCTAGGTCTAGGGGTGAGGTGAACTTGTTGCTGCTGTGACTGCTTGTCACTGCTTCTGGGCCCTCTTGGTGGATAGAGCTGGGAAATACATGTGTATGTGCTATTCACACCTGCACACACATCTATATTTGCATAGCATTCTACCTGTATATGATCATTCCTTGTATCCATGGGGCAGTGACTCCAGGATGCCCACAGATACCAAAATCTGAGGATGCTCAAGTCCCTTATATGAAACGTCATAGTATTTGTGTGTAACCTATGCAAATGCTCCTATATACTTTAAATCATTTCTAGGTTACTTATGGGCTTCCCTTGTGGCTCAGCTGGTAAAGAATCTACCTGCAATGCGGGAGACCTGCGTTCAATCCCTGAGTTGGGAAGATCCCCTGGAGAAGGGAAAGGCTACCCAACTCCAGTATTCTGGCCTGGAGGAGTCCATGGACTGTATAGTCAGTCCATGGGGTCGCAAACACACTACTGAGTGACTTTCACTCACTCACTCACTCACTCAGGTTACTTATAATACCTATTACAATGTAATGCTATGTAAATAGTTATCGATACTTGGCAAATTCAAGTTTTGCTTTTTAGATTTTTCTGGAATTTTGAGGGAATATTTTTGATCCATAGTTGGTTGAATCTCCAGATACGGAACCTGTGGATATGGAGGGGCAACTGTACATTAAAGATTGTAAAGTAATTAGCCTCCAATTAAAATAAATAAATTTAAATTAAAAAAAAGAAAATAACTCCAAGTTTGTATTGATACCCAATGCAAGAGTTTTAAAGGTTTAATTTTAAAATATCGTCATTCATTGCCCCCCACCCTCAGAGGTCCTGCCCTCCCTGGGTCATGCCCTTCCCAACCTGTAGCCCTTGAAAACCAGTCTGTTTTAGTCCCTGTAGTTTTGGGTTCTGTCCCTACAGTTTTGTCAGTTCCAGGATGTATAGATTCCAGGAATCACCAGCATGCAGCGTTTTGAGACGGGCTTCTTTCATTTAACATGAGGCCTCTGGGCTCCACCCACGGTGCTGGGTGTATCCAGTTTGTTCCTTTTCATCGCTGCGTCATCGCTGCGTCTTCTTCCGTTGGTTGGATGTTCCACGGTTTGCTTATCCGTTCACCTGTTGAAGGGCATATTGTTTCCAGTTTTTGGCGTTTATAAATAGAGCTGTTATAAACATTTGTGTACAGGTTTTGGTGTGAATGTAAGTCTTCATTTCTCTAGGACGAGTGCCCAGGAGTGGGCCCATATGGTAAGTGGGTGTTTAACTTTGTGAGAAGTTGCTGAGCTGTTTCCCAAAGTTGCTGTGCTGTTTGGCGTTCCCACCGGCAGTGTCTGAGAGACCCTGTGGTTTTTACATCCTCGTCAGCACTTGGTATTGTCAGGTTTTTAAAAAAGCCATTCCAATAGAAGATAGTAGGATCTCATTGCAGTTTTCGTCTGCATGTCCTTAATGGCTAATGACGTGGAGCCTCTTTTCCTGTGCGTTTTTACCATCCACATATCCTCTTTGGGGGATGTGAATGTTCAGGTCTTATATCTGCTGTTGCTGATTGATTTGTTTGTTTTCTTGCTGTAGAATTTAGAGTTATAGTCTGCATAGGGATCTTCTGTCAGACTTGTCATTTGCAAATATTTTCTGCTAGTCTGTAGCTTGTTTTTTCATTCCCTGAACAGTATCTTTGGCATAGCCAACATTTTAAATTTTAATGTATCCCTTATTTTCTTTTGTGGATCTTGCCTTTAATGTCACGTCTGAGAACTTTTTGCTTGACCTTGGGGCACGAAGATTCTCTCCCCTGTCTTCTGAGTCATGTGTTTATGATCCGTTTTGAGATAACTTCCCTACAAAGTGTGTAGTTTAGGTTGAGATTCATTAATTTGCATATGATGTCAGTTATCCCAGCACCATCTGTTAAAAAGACCATCCCTTCTGCATTGAATTGCCTTTGCACATTTGTCAAAAATCAAATGGCTTTATTTGTGTGGGTCTGTTTTTGGACTCTGTTCTGTTCCTTTGATCTGTGTGTCTGACCTTTCCACCAGTACCGTATGTTCTTGATGACTGTAACTTTATCATAACTCTCAAAATTAGATAGTGCAGGGACTTCCCTGGCGGTCTAGTAGTTAAGACTTCGTGCTGCCAATGCAGGGGGCCCGGGTTCAATCCCTGGTTGGGGAACTGGGGTTCCACATGCTCCTTGGTGCAGCAAAAAGATGAAAAAAAAATTAGATACTGTGAGCCCTCCAATATTGTTCTTTTCTAAAATTGTGTTGGCTATGCTAGTTTCTTTCCCTTTCCATGTCCATTTTAGATTTAGCTAGCACAGAGTTTTAAAAGTTGGAAAAATTGTTATAAATGTCTAGATTTCCAATTTCTCTTGGAAAACAGAGCGCTCTGGCTCTATTTCTGCCTGGTGACAGCTGATTGGAGCAACGTAGTGGCCACCGCTTTAGATGAACATCTGCAGTCCAGTTTGCCACAGTCCACCTGTCTCCCTTTTGTCCTGCACCTCGCCAGCTTCACTGAGCGTGCTCCCGGCCTGGCTTCTGTAGGCATTGGTATTTGTAGTCTCTGGTGTAGACTCCTTGGGCACCTCTGGCTGTGGGATCTCACCTACTGATCATCCTGATGATGATCATGATGGAGCAGTAGAAGTTCCACTTGGAGCTTTGTCTTTGGTGCTGTTCTAAGGCCTTTATCTGTGGTCTTTTTTCAGTTCTTTGCTGCTATAGGGCATTGCTCTCATGATGCCCATTTTACAGATGTGGAAACTGAGTCTCAGTAGGTAAGGCTACTGGCCCCAGGCTGTCACAGCTTGGCTTTGCTGTGACCTCAAGCCTATGTTATATCAGAGTCACTGCAGGTGCTACTGGCTACCTGGTGGCTGAGGGCAGAGACCTTATGAGCATCTCAGGTTCTCAGCTCCTCTCCAGCTCTGCCTCTGGTGTCAGGGTTTGCACTCAGATGTTTGTAATGTGACCTTATGAGGCCGTTCATTTCCTCCTAGGATCAATCTGTAGATAATTCTGGGTGGCAGGAGGGGGATGAATATCCAGCCTGGTGGCCAGCCCCGAGGGACACTGGGGTTAGCAGCCTTCTGTGTGTGTGCCTGAGGTTGAAGTCCACTGAAAGTATAATGGTGGTGTGTGGCTTGGGCCCCGGGGCCTCAGGCTGGAGTTTGGAGAGTCGGAGAGCTCGGGACTTGGAGGCTTTTCCAGAGTCAGACCCAGGTCATGATCATCAAACACCTGTGAATTGCCTCGTGTCATGCGGTGGTTTTGCTGCCAGAAAACCTGCATTTTTGCTGCAGTCTCACAGCTTCCTAGTGAACCTTCTCAGGCACGTTCTTTGCCTCCCTCGGCCTCCCTCTGCAAAAAGCGCTCTTCCTAGACGGCTGCCTTGCAAGGTTGTGAGGGTGAAGCCAGTGCAGTTGAGTGTTTGGAAGAGTGCGTGTCTCGTACAGCACGCTCAATAAGCATTAGCAACTATTATTATGTCATTATTAATGCTGTAGAAGTTGCTGACCGGACCAGCGGGTGAGAGAAGAACCCTGGGCCCTTACACACCAGAGACGGGATGGTGGCGTGGGTGAGAGGCCTGGCGTGAGGTCAGCCTCTCTGATTCTGCCCCTTGCTGAATGTGGTGTTCGCGCTCTCAGCACCTCAGTTTTCTCACCTGTGAAATGGGATTAATTGGAATACCACCTGCCTCAGGAGAATTACATGAGATAGTGGCATATAAAGTACATAGCCTGGGGACTTCCCTGCTAGTCCAGCGGCTAAAGTTCCACACTCCCAATGCAGGGGGCCCGGGTTCCCTCGCTTGTCGGGAAACTAGATCCCAGATGCTGCAACTAAAGATCCTACATGCTACAATGAAGATGGAAGATCCCACGCGACTAAGACCCGGTGCGGCCAAATAAATAAATAATAAAAAAAAAACATAGGCTGGAGCCTGGCACGTAGGCGATGCTCCATATAAATGCTTGTTCTTATTTGTGCTGTTCTTGCTGTTCTTATTGGTATTTATTAATGTTGAGTTCTCACATTGGTCTTCCTTCTGGAGAGAAGCAGAGTGAACCACTCAAGAGACCCAGTGCTAGGCAAGGGAGCGAAGCCTGGGCCTCCAGTCCTGCAAGCGGTGCCCGCTGGCTTTTCTGAGGGCCCGTGAGTCACGCTGCTTTAGAGGGGAGCCTGGGAACCCTCCCTTCCCCATTGACTCTCCCTCCGAAGCAGTGCCCAGCCCCGGGCCCCAGCTGCTGGTTGCCATGGAGTCTGGCTGCCATCCCAGCTCACAGTTGCTAGGCAGGCGTCTGGTTGCCAGGCACCACCTCCTTGGACACCTTAGCTCTCAGAGAGCCTGTTTCAGGCTGTCTGAGGGGGGTCGGGTCCCTGGGAGCCTAGCGTTTGTGTTTCACTAGAACCTGGGAGGTTCGTTCTCGGGGGCAAAGGGGTCTGAAGAAACGTGAGGCTGGGGTCTGGGGTACCCCAGCCTCCAGCTGCAGTGTGTCAGCGTGCTCCTCGTTGGACCCCCTTAGGCAGCTGGGCAGAGCTCATATCTGTTTCACAGATGGGGACAAATGAAGCTTGTGGAGGGGAGGGGAAGGCCCCAAGGGGGCCCTGGCGTCCTCTACCCTGTCCTGGGGAGCTGGGGCCGCACTGACCCTGCAGCCCTGAGGACTAGGGTCCTTCCCCTGCTGGTCCACGGTGCTGAGTGACCTTCTTGCTCAGGGCCTCGCCCTTCATGCTTAGAACACGGTCCGTCTCCTCGGCCTGTGTGGTCAGGCACCCGTGTGCCTTTCTGCCCGAGTTGGTGACCCATCGCTGCCTGGGTCACCTTGCCTGGTCCTTCTGCTTAGCTGCTGGCTCTGCTCCGGCCGCATGGGGTTGCCTGGCTGTTCCACAGACACAGCAAGCAGGCCCCTGGCCCCAGGGCCTTTGCACTTGCTGTGAGGCGCTGTGCTCTCCCCTGCTGTCCCCCGGCTCATTCCCTCATCTCCTCAGGGTCTCAATCCCAGCCCCCGCACCCCACCCCCTCCAGCTTCCTATCTCCCGTTACAGCGGAGTTTTCTTCAGAACACTTAGTGGTGGGTTGGCCAGAAAGTTTGTTCGGGGTTGGCCCAGCCGGTGTCCTGTTTGTTTATTGCCGGTGCCTCCTGCATCAGCTCTCCGAGGGCGGGCGCATCCCCTCCTTGGTTTCTTGTTCTAGCCTGGGGCCTGCCCCTTAGCAACTGCTCACTGTGTTCTTTGCTGTGTGAGCGCGTCAGTGACTTCGTGGAGCCATCAAGGAGGCAGAAGCTCTGTGTTCCGGGTCAGGCGGTGGGTGTGAGCGAGCACGTGGCGACTGACACACAACAGGAGCTGCCCCACGGGCCACCTGTGTCCCCAGAGCTGAGGCGACATGGGGTTCTTGTTGCCCGCGGACCAGGGTCCTCTCCCTCCCTCTGAGAGGCGGGTGACCCCTGCCGCCCTGCATGGTGCTTGAAGACTAAATTCAGCTTCAGTGGAAAGAACCCCTGCTCCCAAGGAAGCCCTAGTATTTATCAGAGAGTCCCGTTTTGAAGAGGTGGAAAATCCCAGGGGGACCGGCCAGGGCTGGGGGAAGCTCCCGGCAGTGGTTTTAGCCCCGCGGGTCCCACCACTCCCTGTCCTCCCAGTCGGTCTTGGTCCAGCCTCCCCGACAAAGCAGCTTTCACTGAGGTCTGGGGGAGGGCATGGCGCATCAGTGGCGGGGGCTGGCATTCCTCTCTGGGTCTCTGGAGCGTCACACCGTGCTCCCGAAGTTGGCACTGTCATTCCTTTTTAGAGATGAGGAAACTGAACCGTCGAGGGGTGGAGTTGCCAGCCCAGGGCCGCACAGCAAGATAGCCAGTCTGGGATGGGAACCCACTCGTCTGACCCCGCAGCTTGACCGCAGGAACCATGCTGCCTTCATTCTTGGACCCTGTCGGCCCTGGCTGTGAAGCGGGAGGTGAAGTGATGGGGTAGCAGAGGAAGCAGCTTCACCACCTCCCTTGAATCCCTGGCTCCTCAACTTTCTTGTCTGTCTCCTCACCTTTCTTGTCTGTCTCCTCTCTCCTCCAGGCAGCCGTCCCTGAATGCCCCTGCCTGCATCCCCTTGCCCAGTCTGGCTTCCTGGCACTCAGCATGGCTGCTGTTGAGTCCACATTGTGCAATGATTGGCCGATGATCTGTCTCTCTTGCCACACAGGCTTGCATGACAGAGACCTAAAATGTCCCCGACTGAACTCTCGCTCTACATGCTCCCCCTACCCCCAAACCACAGTATTTCCTGTCTCAGTAAAAGTGACCTCCATCCTGCCGGTGTCTTGGGCCAAACACCAAGGAGTCGACCTCCACTCCCTTCTCTCACCCCCAACATCCCATCCACCCGCAAATCCTGTGGACTGTGCCTTCAAAGTCCATTTAGAGTCTGACCATTTCTCCCACTCCCATGTCACTACCCTGATTGAGTCCACCATCATCTCCCACCTAGACTCATTCAGGCAACCCCTCCCTGAGCTCCCTTCATCCCTCCCCAGTTTAGTCACTCAGTTGTATCCGACTCTTTGCAACCCCATGGACTGCAGCATGCCAAGGCCTCCCTGTCCATCACCAACTCCCGGAGTTTACCCAAACTCATGTCCATTGAGTCGGTGATGCCATCCAACCTCTGTCGTCCCCTTCTCCTTCTGCCTTCAATCTTTCCCAACATCAGGGTCTTTTCCATTTAGTCAGCTCTTTGCATCAGGTGGCCCAAGTATTGGAGTTTCAGCTTCAACATCAGTCTTTCCAATGAACACTCAGGACTGATATCCTTTAGGATGGACTGGTTGGATCTCCTTGCAGTCCAAGGGACTCTCAAGAGTCTTCTCCAGCACCACAGTTCAAAAGCATCAATTCTTTGGCGCTCAGCTTGCTCTATAGTCCAACTCTCACATCCATATGTGACTACTGGAAAAACCATAGCCTTAACTAGACAGAACAACTCCAGTCCGCCCAGATGGAAAGCTTGAACTTAATCCTCATTGGGGACATTTATGGAGCACATGGTGTCTGCTGGGCCCTGGGCCAGAGAGGCCTTTACAGGTATTCTCTTATTTAAATCATCCTAGTAGCTCTTCAGAGAAGGCAATAGCAACCCACTCCAGTACTCTTGCCTGGAAAATCCCATGGATGGAGGAGCCTGCTAGGCTGCAGTCCATGGGGTCGCGGAGGGTCGGACACGACTGAGCGACTTCACTTTCACTTTTCACTTTCATGCATTGGAGAAGGAAATGGCAACCCACTCCAGTGTTCTTGCCTGGAGAATTCCAGGGACGGGGGAGCCTGGTGGGCTGCTGTCTATGGGGTCGCACAGAGTCAGACACGACTGAAGCGACTCAGCAGCAGCAGCAGCAGCAGCTCTTCGGTAGGCACCATCTGACCCATTTAACAGATGAGTACAACTGAGGCCACTGCAGGTAGTGGGTGATTTGCCTGTGGACACAGTTTCTGAGTAGACTTGTTCGATTTCTCCAGACAGCTTCTCCATCTGCCCTGGCACGCAGCCGGGTGGCCAGCCCTGGCTGGTTGGCAGCGGGCAGATGAGCCCTAGGCCCGTCCGAGCAGCCTCTTCCTCTTTCCTCAGCAGACATGAAATGATTTGTGTGGCTGTCACCATTCCTCCCTCTGGGACGCTGACTTCCTTGTTAGCCTGATGTGGTGGGAAGTTCTGCAAAGAGAAAAAGGGGAACTGGGGCATTTGTGCAGAGCTGAGTACAGGATTCTAGGTCTGCGTCGCGTGTCTTGTGGCTGGTGGCCTGGGGCGAGGCTCGGGGCAGCGGGGCACTGCCTTGCCCGCTGGTGTCTCGGCAGACTCCTGCCTTCCTTCAGTCATTCATTCTCTGACATCTGTATTCCCGAGGACTTGGCCCCAGGCCCTGGGCCATGGGTTGGGACATCGCTTCAGCAGGCAGAGTCCAGCCCTGCCGATGGATGCCTGGCATCTCGTGTTGCAGCGACCAGGCTGGCTCATCAGCAGGAATGGTTCTGCCGCAGAGTGTAGACTGATAACCTCTCGTCCCTTCCTGGGGGTGTGGGTGCCCTGCCGGGCCATCCCTTGTGCCACCCGAGAAACCCAGGCCTTCTGGAACTCTGACTTTGCTCAGTGATGTGGTTGGACAAGTCATTTAAAAAAAATTTCATGTTTAATTGGAGGATGATGGCTTTACGATGTTGTGCTGGTTTCTCCTGTACCAATGTGAATCAGCTCTAAGTATACATAGATCCCCTCCCTCTTGAGCCTCCTTCCGCCACTGCATCCTAGTCCTCTGGGTCATCACAGAGCTCTGAGCAGAGCTCCCGACAGTATACAGCAGGTTCCGCCAGCAATCTGTTTCACACATGGTGGTTAGAGTACATATGTGAGTGCTGCTCTCTCAATTCATCCCACCCTCTCCGTCCCCAGCTGTGTCCACAAATCATTTTTGTAGGAAAATTGAGCACGGGTGGTGGTGATGATGATCAAACATGCATTCCCTGCATGGTCATCCCCAGCACACAGGGGCATGGTGGGCGTCACAGGAGTTCACGTTGGTGAATCACTCAGGACAGCATCTAGCAATGAAGTCAGTTTCCAGTGAGCGTCCGCCACAGAGGCTTTGCTGTCCGGGCCTCCGCGTCTCTGTAATGCGATGGGACTTCACCTCTGATAAGACTCTATCTCGTGGCTGTTGACATCATTTGGGGGCAATCGGTTGGTGCAGACCCTTCGGTGAAACATTTAGCAGAGTGTTCATGAGGCTCCCAAATGTGATATCCTGGGACCCCCTGGATCTCACACCGATATTGGAGACTGAGAAAAAGTCCAAAGCATAGAGGGGGGAAAGCCCCAGACACTTAAGTACCATGATGTTCATCAAAGCACCGTGGGTGAGAACTCAACACTGGAAACAACCTAAATGTCCCCAAATGGGGAAATGGCAAGGTGACCAGGCACGCCCCCTTCTCCAACTGTCGCAGACAAAGAAGGTGACATGCCTGATTATGTACAGCTTGTGACGACATCTGTGCCTTCAAAAGGACGCAGAGAAAAACTGTTGAAGGTGACATACCAAAGCATTAATGAACTGTGCAGTTGGAATGTGTGATTTCCAATTTTCTTATCATGCTTTTATCAGGTTTTGCCTTGAAAGGCCACTGTACACATTCAAACCATAAGAATAGACTCTAGTCTAATCTTACTGCTAGATTAGATCTAGCACTTTCTAGGGCTTCCCTGGTGGCTCAGACGGTAAAGAATCCTCCCGCAATGTGGGAGACCTGGGTTCCATCCCTGGGTTGGAAGATCCCCTGGAGGATTCCATGCACAGAGGAGCCTGGCAGGCTACAGTCCGTGAACAAATTCCACTTCACCTGTGCTTTCTAAACCTCAGAGCCTGCTCAGGCACCTGGGAAAGTGTATGACAAAGTAGATGCCCAGGCTCCACCCATCCCACTGCACTGGGGCCTCTGAGTAGCAGGGCCCAGGAATTGGCTCAGTCTGATCTTGGCTGTTTGTCAGGATTCTCTCTGTCTTCCTCTTCCCAGCAGCCCTCCTTGCTTGCCTACATGTTCCCGAGTTCCCCATGCTCCCTCGAGCCCTGGAGAGGATCTGGGAGCTTCTACAAAGGCACAAGTTACCTGACTTTCCCATACCTCTTGAGTCAGATTAGCACTTCCTGGTACACCTCTTGGGCAAATGTGTCTTTTGAAAAGCTCCCTGGGTCATTTTTATGCCACTCTTTGGACATCAAACCCCCTAACCTAGGGATTGCCCCCACTTGGCCTTTAAAATCAGACTTCTAGTTGTACTTTAATATTATTTTATTTTTTCTTTTCATATATATATATATATGTATGTCCTTTTGGCTGCATTGGGTCTTCATTGCAGTGTGCAGACTTTTTTCTACTTGTGCTGTGCGCGGGCTTCTCCAGCTGTGGCATGTGGGCTTAGTTGCCCCTCAGCATGTGGGACCTTAGTTCCCTGAGCAGGGATCAAACTCATGACCCCTGCATTGGAAGGTGGATTCTTAACCACTCGGACCCTACCAGGCAAGTCCCATGTGCCTCAATTTTAAATTATAAAGACCACACGTGCTCATAACATTGAAAAGGACTGAAATGCTGCAGAAAATTATAAGGAAGTCAGTCCTGTGATCAGCGTGTAGTTTGTATCTACGAGTAATTTATTGAGCACCTACTGTGTACCAGGGGCTGGGGATGCAGCAGTGCACGAGACAGGCAAGATACTCATCCTCACTGGGCTTATGATGAAGCTAGTCAACAAAGACATTACATAAGGAAGTTCGACAGGGTTCACTTCAGTTCAGTTCAGTTGCTCAGTCGTGTCTGACTCTTTGCGACCCCATGAACCGCAGCACGCCAGGCCTCCCTGTCCATCACCAACTGCCGGAGTCCACCCAAACTCTTGTCCATTGAGTCGGTAATGCCATCCAACCATTTCATCCTTTGTCATCCCCTTCTCCTTCTGCCCTCGATCTTTCCCAGCATCAGGGTCTTTTCAAATGAGTCAGCTCTTCACATCAGGTGGCCAAAGTATTGGAGTTTCAGCTTCAACATCAGTCCTTCCAATGAACACCCAGGACTGATCTCCTTAAGGATTGACTGGTTGGGTCTCCTTGCAGCCCAAGGGACTCTCAAGAGTTTTTTCCAACGCCACAGTACAAAAGCATCAATTCTTGTAGTAGGTGATAAATACTATGCAAAAAAAAAGAATGAAGCAAGGTAAGAGGTGGGGTACCTTAGCAGCAGCATTTTCCAGGAGTGATGACGCTTAAACTACAGGGAGGCCTGGCGTGCTGTGGTCCATGGGGTTGCAAAGAGTCAGACATGACTGAGCGACAGATACGTTCTTGGAACATCAGAGTGGCCCTGTGCACAGGAGGAGCGGGGGAGAAGGGAGGCAGAGGGGTTGGGGAGTAGAGTTGTGTCAAGCCCCTGAGGAGTCTGGTTATATTCTGAGAGTGGCAGGCACCTTGGGAAGGTTTTAAACAGGGGAAAGCACCAGGCAGCGGTCTGTGAACATGTGGGGTGTGCCAAGTGCTGGGGCTCCTGGAGGTGCCCCTCAAGCAACGATCGAGCAAGCATTTGAGGATGTCTCGGTGCCCGTGATGGGTGTGGGCGTCTGTCAAACACCAGGAGAAGATCCCGCTCTAGTGTTGGAGGTGCTTCCCCGTTCAGTGGGGAGCCTCCTGCCTTCCCTCCCCAGCACTACCACTCTGACCTTTTGGAACCTCCAAGCAGTCTTCCTGTTCTTGCATCTTCTCGGAAGCAGAGCCGTGGGGCAGTGAGGGTGTGTGCACGCATGTGTGTGTGTGTGCGTGTGTGTGTGTAGCAGCTTGTCTCTGGTAACAGGCCTCACCGAAGCCAGGGCCGCGTGGGAGGGGGGACTCGGTTTGCCTGAAGTGTGTGCGTGTGCGTGTGTGTGTAGCAGCTTGTCTCTGGTAACAGGCCTCACCGAAGCCGGGGCCGCGTGGGAGGGGGACTCGGTTTTGCCTGAAGTGTGTGCGTGTGCGTGTGTGTGTAGCAGCTTGTCTCTGGTAACAGGCCTCGCCGAAGCCGGGGCCGCGTGGGAGGGGGACTCGGTTTTTGCCTGAAGTGCAGTGGGTGTGTTGGCTGCCAGAACCTGGGAGCCGCGTGTGTGGGCAGGTGGATGAACCAGGGTGGAAGGGAACCATCTCCTTTCCATCACTTTGCCGGAAAAATAAAGTTTGGAGTAATTTTGAGAGCAGTGTGACTACACCCGTTTAAGTACACAGGTCTTGCGTGCACATCTCCGTGACTGTTGCTTGCTCTTCACCACCAGGCCAAGATCTAGAACGTGCTGACCCCAGAGGTCACTTCAGGCCCCTTGCTGGTCAGCACCTGGAGACAAAAAGTAACCTGTTTGGTGTTCTGCTGAGAAAAGTAGCCGGTTTGGTCATCTCTGTCATCAGAGATGCTCTTGGCAGTTCGCTGGCTTCTGCAGCAGCGCGGTCCCACGGGGCCCACCCTTCTGTGTCTCTGGCCTCTTTGGCTCGGCCACTGTTCTTAGGACACGCCCGTGTCGTCCTGTGTGTGCGCGGTTCTTCTTTTGATTGCAGAGTTGTATTCCATTTTGTGAATACACTACAATCTGTGCATCCACTCGCCTGCTGGCGGACATCTGTGCTTTTTTAAAATACGAGTTTTTATTGTGCTCCTTTCCCGGTGCTAAGCACTTTCTATGTAATGTTTCCTTTAATCTTCCAAAGAACCCTAAGAGATAGAAGCTCTTATTTACCCTGTATTACAGATGTAGAAACAGAGGCTCAGAGGCTTATGTAACTTCCCTTCCTTTCTTCTCTTAATAATTATTTTTTGAGCATCGTGTATCTGCCTCGCACCAGTCTAAGTTCTGTGGAGACGGCAGTGATCCAGACACACAGAAATCCATTCCACTGATGAGAAAGAACCACTCATTAGTGTATAAAATAGCATGGAGTCTGTGATAACTGCTTTATAAAGAATGAAAGCAAGATGTGGAGGGGGAGAGTGTCTTCCTCCGTAATAACCTGGGGGAAGAGCCAGGCTGAGGGAATAGCACATGCAAAGGCCCCGAGGCGGGGACAAGCCTGGAGAGTCACAGGAAAAGGCAGACTAGCTGGTATGGTTGAAGGGGAGTGAGACACCCCGTTTCGGGGCAAGTATGAGGAAAATATATTGTAATCTGCGTGTTGGGGGTGGGGGCTTTCTTCTCTCATCAAAGATTGACAGATAAAAATAATATCAGTGATGGGAGTGTATGTGCTGGCATTTCATGAGGCCTCACTCTTGTGCGAGGCTGAAGCTGAGGTTCATTATCTGTGTCATCTTCTCGAGGTAGGTGTCTGAATCTCCGGTTACAGAAGAGGAAGCCGAGGTTAACACGTAGGTACCTTCCGCACTGGTAGGTGGGACCTTGAACCAGAGCCTCCCCTTGCCCTCCTTTCTCCTCCCTCACGGGGTCCCTGGGCGGTGGGTGAGGCCCCCAGCGAAGGACCTGTCAGAAGACTCCCTTGGGGGAACCTTGGTGACCTGTCAGTCTGTGGGCCCGGGGAGGCCCAGTCTCCCCAGATCACCTCGCTAGTGGGCATCATTTCTTATAATCCTCACGGTGATCCTTGAGGCAGTCTTACTGTTCTTCTTTTTGCTTTTGGCTGTGGTGTGCGATATGCAGGATCTTAGTTCCCTGACCAGGGATCGAACCTGTGCCCCTTGCAGTGGAAGGGTGGAGTCCTAACCACTGCACCGCCAGGGACTTCCCATGCTGTTCCTGTTTTCTAGATGAGGAAACAGCCCCAGAGGAAGGACCGTCTCTCTCTCTCTCTCTCATTCATTTGCTTATTTTCACTTATTCATTCAGAAATACATTAAATGCCAGGTGCTAAGTGCTGCGGGGGCGGGTAACCATGAATAAAACAGAGTGAGTGCAGCAGGAATAAAGCTGTGGCTCAGCAAGACCTCTTGGAGCTCTGGTGAGGGAGACAGGCCTTACTTGAATAATCTCATAGGTTACATTGTAGCTGTGGTGGCTCTAAGAAGGGTTTACGGAGCTGCTGGGGCCTGAACGTGGGCTTTGAGCTGGTTGAGAAGTCAGGCAAGGTGAACTGATATTAACTGGGTTAAAGGAGGGCCATGAGCGTTGTGGTTGGAGGGAATAGCACGTGCAAAGGCCCAGGGGCCGGAGCAATCTCCACGTCTTTTCAGAACAGCCTGAAGAGCCTGAAGGCTTGGTGGCAGTGGTGAGGAGGGGTCCTGCATGGCCGTTTTGCTTGTTATCCTCAGAACGGTGGGTAACCATTGGTAGGCCTGGTAGGACCTGGGGTGACCACATTTGCATTTTGTAAAGGTCTCCTTTGTGACTTGCCTGTGGTCACTCCAGCCTGAGTGCCTCACTGACCTTGGCCTCCCAACTCCTGGTCATCCCACTGGGCCACACCACTCCCTGACCCCCAACTAAATTCTTCCACCTTTTGAACCCAAGTGGCAATCTAGTCCTGTAGGAAAGAGTCTGGACTCTGGAGCTCCAGGGGCCTGGGCTCAGTCCTGGCTCCCTCCTTTCCTCCCTGTCATGCCCTTGACAAATGTCCTGACTTCTCCCAGGTTCCATTTCCTTGTCTGTGAACAGGACTACAGCAGTCACCTCCTCATAGACTCGGCGTTGGCATACAGGAAGCACTTAATTCATGTTGCAGCTGGTTCTGGTGTTCTTACTCCACTGGAAACACAAACATGGTATAGGTCAGATAACTCGGTGTCTGAGGTTTCCAGCATCTGATCTCACTAAATGGCTTCTTGCTTTCTAAACTTGGGAACTGAATAGAGCCTGGCAGTTAAGGAGAGTTGATATTATTATAATTATTTTGATAATTTTTGTTATCAGACCACCTGTCCTTAATGAATTTGTTAACAGAGACCATCAGTTGTGGGGAAAGAGGACATATCACAGCTTACTAATTAGAAGACTGAATAGAAATGTGTGAAATGTGTAGCTATGCTATGTAATAGTAACTATTAATATTATATATTCATAGGGCTGGGCTTCCCGGGTGGCGCTAGTGGTAAAGAACCTCCCTGCCAGGGCAGGAGATGTAAGAGACTCGGGTTTGATTCCTGGATTGGGACAATCCCCTGGAGGAGGGCATGGCAATCTTGCCTGGATAATTCCACGGACAGAGGAGGCTGGTGGGCTACAATCCATAGGGTCGCAGAGAGTCAGACTCAACTAAAGTGACTTATCACGCATGCACACATTCATAGGGCTTCCCGGGTGGCTCAGTGGTAAAGAAGTGCTTGCCAGTGCAGGAGACTTGGGTTCGATCCTTAGGTGGGAGAGATCCCCTGGAGGAGAAAATGGCAACCTAATCCAGTATTCTTGCTTGGAAAATTCCATGGACAGAGAAGTCTGGTAGGCTTTAGTCCATGGGGTCACAAAAGAGGTTGGACACGACTTAATGCAGCTGAGCACACACACACACACACACATTATGTATTCATAATAATTAACAGTGGAGTATTAGGATTGTGCTAGGCTGTTGATGAAGATACCTGTGTCTCCAGGTAGGTGGTTGTATCAGTTTCCCTTTGCTGCTATAACAAATTGCTACAAAATTGGTGACTTAAAACAACACAGATTTATTATCTTAGGTTTCTGGATGTCAGATGTCTGAAATGGGACTTAAAGGGCTAAAATCAAGGTGTTGCCAGGGCTGTTTTCCCTCTGGCAGTTCTAGGGGCTCATGCCCTGACTTGCTTTTCCAGTTTCTAGGGGTTGCCTGCTCTCCTCGGCTCCTGGCCCCATCCATCTTCATAGCCAGGGATGACTGGTCTTTCTCACGCTGCATCATCCTGACACTCATTCTCCTGCATCCTTCTTTCTCTTTAAGGATCCTGTGTCCTCAAAGGGCCCAGCTGGATGATCTGGGATAATTTCCCCATCTCAAGATTCTTGACCAGATCACATCTGCAGAACCCTTTTTCGCCATGTAAGATCATATATCCGCAGGTTCGGGGATTAGGACGCGGACATCTCTGGGGAGTCCTGATGCAGCTGACCTCGGTGGTCAGGGGCAGCAGGGGCCTGTCTGTCCCCCGGTATCCACAGGCTCCCCTGGCAACATCTCCCTCCCTTCGTCTCCTGGACCTGCAAGGCCAGAGGCAGTGCTGGATCACGGGGACCTAGGCACAACTAGGGGAGAGGACTTCAATGGTGTGGCCGCATTGAGAGTCGGATTGGGTGGGTCGTTGGTCAGGGACGCTGAGAGCACAAGCCTAGGTCAGAGGGAAACAGCGGAAGGCCAGTGTCCAGACTGGTGGCCCAGTGGTCAGATCCCAGCTCTGTCTGCTTAGCTGTGTGCTCTGGGACTGGCCCTTCATCCACTGAGAACCTCAGTCTCCTTTTCTTTTCTTAAAAAGTTGTTTCTTTTTCAAATAATCATATATATTTAATTATTTTTTCTTTTTTTTTGGTGTGGACTGTTATTAAAGTCTTTTTTGGACTTGTTACAGTGTTGCTTCTATTTTATGTTTTGTTTTTTTTTTTTGCTAAGAAGCACGTGGGGTCTTAGCTCCCCAACCAGGGATGGAACCCATACTCTCTGCATTGGCAGTGAGGAGTCTTAACCACTGGACCGCCAGGGAAGTTCCTGTTTTTTTCTTTTTCCGCACTGTGTAGTTTGCAGGATCCTAGTTCCCCGATCAGAGACTGAATCCACACACCCTGTCATTACAGGAGTGAGGGGTCTTAACCACTGGACTGCCAGGGAAGTCCTATCCATCTCCTTTTCCGAAAGACAGGGCTGAGGGTGTCTGGGATAAGGCAGTGTGTGGGAAGCAGTGGGGACCTTGCTGACATGCCCTAAAATGAAGACCCCAGACTCCCATGCGAGCAGTACAGGTCTGTGCTCTGGAGCCTGCCCTGCAGTCAGCAGCCTCTTTGAGCCCCTGAATCCCTTCCCGGGGGCCTGAGCAGGCTCTGGGAAAAACAAACCGGAGGAAACCTCCACGCTGAGACCCCCGCCCTGGCGGTCCCGAGTGCCACTATCTTTACATTCTCTCACTTTTGTGTATTGTTTCCTGACTTTGCAAAGACAATTCTTCACAAGCCAAGAAGTGGTGGGGGGAAATCGCTCCCCCCAGCAGCCCAAGTCACAATTGTTTGGGGAGATGGAAAAAAAAGCTGGGCGGAGGAAAAAACAAAACCTCTTGAAAGTCATTGTCCTCAGATGTCAAGTGTCAGCCCCGCGGAGAGGAGAGCGCATTCCACCCATTGTCCTTCCACAGACAGGCACGGGGTCCCCAGGACGTCCAGCCGCCCCGCCCTGCATCCTGGGGCCCCCGAGTGACTTGGTTTGCTTTGTCTGGGACATTCCGGCGGGAAATACCACCCAGAGCGGAGCCCGTTCCCAGCCACCGCTGTCTCGGTCACTGTGGGCTTTTCCTCGAAGCCGCCCGCCCATCTGCGTCTCCAGATGAGTGTGGGCTGACGCTGATAATACATTGTCTGCTTTCCGAAGGCACTTCATCCTAACTCGTCAAGGTCTCACCATGCCCCTGTGAGCCAGGCACCGTGTGTGTGTATGTGCAACAGCTTGTTGAAATATAATTCACGTATCATACAGTTTAGCCACGTAAAGTGTGTGCTTCAGTGGTTTTTAGTATATTGACAGAATTGTGCCATCACCAGCTACCTAAGGACATTTTCATCACTCCCGCCGCCCCCCCCAGGAAACTCCATACCCCTTAGCAGTCAGGTACCATTTTTGAATCTGCATTTTTGCAGAGAAAGAAACTGAGTGAGGCTGCCCAGTGTCACGTGGCCAGTAAATGTCAGAGCCAGGATTTGTACTCAGAATACTTGGCTTTGGAGACATGTTCTTAACGATGATGTAATTGGTGGTTCTTGATGGGGCTGCATAGGGGGCGTGGGGGGTGGGGTAGACTTTGCCCCCTCCCCGCTGCAGGAGGTATTGGGCAATGTTTGGAAACATTTCTGGTTGTCACAGTTGAGGGTGGGGTTTGCTACTGGTGTCTGGAGGACAGAGGCCAGGGATGCCACTAAACGTCCTGTAATACAGAGGACAGCCCCCCTCCCCGCCCGCACGGAAGGATTATCTGCTCCAGTGTCAGTGGTTCAGAGCTTGAGATGCTCTGCTCTTAATCCCATTCTGATGAGTCCATTCTTTAGGTAAAAAGACTAGGGGCTCATAGAGGTGGGGAAGAAGTTGGCGTTGGAATAGGAAGGATCTCAGATCATGTTGTGGGTGGGGGTGGTAACAGCAAGGGGAGAGACGTGCTCCGCAGTGTGGAGAAGACTCAGCAGGAAAGAAGCCGGTGCTCCATTGGCGATGTCTGCCCCGGTTGCTGGTACGGGGAGCGTGCGTAGGCTTCACCTCTGCCAGGTCTAGGACTCTGGTCTCACACTTAAATGCCCATGAGGCCAGGTGGGAGGAAGATGAGTGCAGCAGCAGGCTGGCTGGTAGCAAACAGAGCAGAGCTCGCGGGAGTGAATTCGGTGGCTGCCGCGCTCTTATCTGGCTGTGGCCCTCAGGACTTTGGAGACCTGTGGTCAGCTTTCTCAAGAGAAGCTCACACCTAAGATTTTAATGGGAAATCTGATGTTCAAACCCAAGCCCGGATTTCCTCAAAGCCCATTGCTGGTCACACTAGACATGCCTGTGGGCCACCACTTTGAGACCTTTGAGAGGGAACTGTATCTCGGTAGCGTGTTGCAGCCACGGCGTGAATCATGGTTGAAGGCATGGCATGTTGAGGGTGAGTTCAGGGAGACTGCAGGCTAGGCTGCAGCCCCTGGGGTGGAGTCTGTGTGGGGAAGAGTGTTGGTTTCTCCTCTGTGGCCCCCCCGCCCCCCTCCCCTACTATTGCATCAGCCCTGTTCACAACAGGTTGTAGCAACTCAGGTTTTGCTTGGACTTCCTCCATGGTCGCAGATGTGATGGGGCTGGGTGAAAACTGGGGACCTTTTCTTGGGGCCTGGAAGCTGGGTAGTGGGTTGTTGTTGTTTGGTTGGTAAGTCATGTTTCACTCTTTTGTGACCCCATGGACTATAGCCCACCAGGCTCCTCTGTCCTTGGGATTTCCCAGCTAAGAGTACTGGAGTGGGTTGCCATTTCCTTCTTCAGGGGATCTTCCTGACCCAGGGATTAAACCCAAGTCTCCTGTATTCGCAAGTGGATTCTTTACCACTGAACCACCAGGGAAGCCCCCGGGCGGTGAGTATCAGGAGTCTTTTCCAGATGACTAATTGATTAGTCAGTTAAACTCTTATTTGTCAAGGATCTTCTGTGCTAAATCAAGTCCCAGTCTCTCTGAGGGTACAACAGTGACCTAGACGTATCATCAGAGCCTTTCTGGAACCCATATTCCAGTGGACTAGAGAGACAGTAGACATAATGCGCAGTGACGGGTGCTGTGAAGAAAACAGGCCAGAAGGAGGGTCAGGTATTGTTTTTAGGTTGGTCTCAGACCGATTGAATGTGCCTCAGGGCCTTTGCACTGACTGTTCCCACTACTCAGAAAGCCCTTCCCTCGGATACCTGTAAAGCTGCTTCTTCACTTGTTTTTCCAGGTATCTGCTCAGATGCTATCTCCTCCAAGAGGCTTTCTCTGAGCATCTCTCAAACACTCCCTCATTCCATCTCTCTCTGGTCCCTCATCTTGCTTTATGTTTCTTCATAATGCTCGTCCTCACCTGCCATGTTATTTTAAAATCTGTCTGAGCGCTGAAGAATTGATGCTTTTGAACTGTGGTGTTGGAGAAGACTCTTGAGAGTCCCTTGGACTGCAAGGAGATCCAACCAGTCCATCCTAAAGGAAATCAGTTCTGAATATTCATTAGAAGGACTGATGCTGAAGCTGAAACTCCAATACTTTGGTCACCTGATGCGAAGAACTGACTTATTGGAAAAGACCCTGATGATGGGAAAGATTGAAGGCAGGAGGAGAAGGGGACGACAGAGGATGAGATGGTTGGTTGGCATCACCAACTCGATGGACATGAGTTTGGGCAAGCTCCGGGAGTTGGTGATGGACAGGGAAGCCTGGTGTGCTGCAGCCCATGGGGTTGCAGAGTCAGACACGACTGAACGACTGTACTAATAGTCTTGCCACCGCTCCATGAGGGCAGATTCGGTCTGATTTGTTCATTTACTGATGTGTCATGGGCTCCTAGCGCAGTGCCTGGCACTTGGTAGGTGGGCAGTGTGCGTTGAGTAAATAGGCGAGTGCAGGAGTGACTCGATCCCCCCATGGAGAGGTCATGTCTGTGTCTCCAGCACCCAGTTCCATGTTGGGCACACAGTAAGTCTGGGGTCACGCTAGTTGGTGTGGGTGGCGTGACAGCCTTCCCCCAAGAATGTAATCATAAGCAAGTTCCCGTTTCCTCACAGGCCAGCCCACTTCTCTCCGCCAGCCTCTGTGCCACTTCTTCCAGGAAGTCTTCAGAGTTAGTTTTTACCTGCATCATCTTGCTTACGCCCTCAGCTACTGCCTCTTTTTTTTTTTTTTTTTTTCCGGATGAAGAAATAGACTCCGAGGAAGAAGTTCAGTGACTCTGAGGTCACGTGGTTGCCAGGCGGATGCAGCAGGGTGGCAAGTGCGGGGGAAGGCAGTGGCTGGTTTTGCATGGCAGCGAGAAGGATGTGGTGACACTGTACAGTCTGTGAAGTCCCCCTGCCACCAGTTCACTGCACCCTGGAGATGGTGAAGCAATCGATAGAAAGACTGTTTTTAGGATGAAAAAGACAACAAGTCAACAAACATAGGATAAATACAAGGAGATCTGTAAGTGGGGTTGGTCCAATTCCAGAAGTTTCCTTAGGAAACACAATGGGTTCATGTCTGTCTCCCTATCAGCTCAAGGTGGGGCTGGGGAGGTTATACCAGCAGATGCTCGACTGAGCCCTCACTGTGTACCAGGCACCACTCAAAGTGCCTGATGTGTGTGTTGGCATCGGTAATCCTCGCTGGATTCCTGTGTACCCATTTTACAGAGGAGGAAACTGAGGCAGAAAGAGGTGAAGTCAGTTGCTTGAGGTCACATAGTTCATCAGTGGCTCTGGAAGAGGCCTGATGAAAGAGGGTGCTTGCAGACGAGAGAGTGCAGAGGTTTTCGATCTCAGCCAGAGTGATGGTGGTGACTGTGGGTGGAGGATGCTCTCATGTTCCACCCCAGGCTGTGGAAGTGCCAGGCTGGCTCCTGGGGCACCGAGCCAGGGGGAGCACCTTCCTGGGGGCCCTGGTGGTTTCCAGAGTCAACACAGAGAAGGACGGGTGGGCAGCTCAGAGGCCCCGCTGCAGAAGGACAGCCTGGTTTTGTCTCTGCCAGTGGGCACTACTTGCTCTGCATGGGGACATCTGCCCCCCAGGAGGAGAATGCAGACTAGCCTTCTTGATGCTAGAAGTGACTAGCCACTTGAAGCAGAAGTGATAATCAGGCTGGGCAGGGGCGAGCCTGGAATGTGGAATAACCTCTCCTATCCAATTTTTTTTTTTTAAAGCATGTATTTATGTTACAAAATGACTTTTGATTTCAAAGTAGAAATTTGGGAAAAAACAGAAATGAAGGAGAAAATTGAAATTACTTATCATTCCACTCTCAGAGTTAGCTTCCATGGCTAGTGATAAAACCCACACATTAGTGCCTTAAATGATATGGAATTTTCCTTCTTACTGAATTATAGGCTTCCCAGGATAGATGTGTTGGCTCCACTGTAATTAGGGACATAAGCTCCTTCTGTATTGCTGGTCTATCTTCAATCCCTGGCTTTTACCTCATGGTATAAGATGGTTGCTTGACCTCCAGGCATCACATTTGCTATCCAGTCAGCAGGAAGGAGGAATAGCAAGAGAATGCCGGTCCGTTCTTCCCCTCATCCCCAAGGATACTTCCGCTTCCAGTGTATGTAATCCACTCCTGCCTCTCCCAAACTTAGTCGTGGGACCACATGTAGTTGCAAAGGAAACTGCAAAATATAGTCTGTATTCTAAGATCTGGAGAAGAAGAGACCAGACATTAGGGAACAGTTAGTAATCTTGGCTGTATTCTCACACAGCTTAGGGTATTTCGTTCCACACTTTTTCTTTTCTGTGCCTATGTAGAAATTATTTAACCAAAAAGGAGATTATATTTTATGCACTCTTCTGTAACTTGGGTTTTTTTTCTAAGATACATTCACACCCTTTTTTCTGTGTCACTCTATGGACTTCTGCAAACCATTTTTCATGTGATGATCCTTTTGCCAAGATGGACAGCTTATCTAACTAAACCCCAAGTGTTAGAATTTAAAATCAGATACTAAAGTTAAATCTTGATGCCACGTGTGAGATTTAGCTACTCCAATAGGATAAATGCTAGAGTGGATGGAGGAAAGGATTTGCTGGAGTCACTGTGCTTTTGGGGGTCTTCCCAAACTCTGGCCTTTGTGGGGCTGCTTAGTGCAGGCTGTACAAAGGCCCTTTCTGTTGTTGTTATTATTATTATTTTTTTAAATTTATTTTTATTTGGAGGATAATTGCTTTACAGTGTTGCGTTGGTTTCTGCCATTCAACAACGTGAATCAGCCCTAAGTATGCTGCTGTTGTTATTCAGTCAGTCGTGTCCGACTCTATGCGACCCCACGGACTGCAGCACGCCAGGCCTCCTTGTCCGTCACCAGCTCCGGAGCTTGTTCAAACTCATGCCCATCGAGTCAGTGATGCCATCCAGTCATCTCATCCTCTGTTGTCTCCTTGTCCTCCTGCCCTCAATCTTTCCCAGCATCAGGGTCTTTTCCAATGAATCAGCTCTTCGCATCAGGTGGCCCAAGTTTTGGAGCTTCAGCTTCAGCATCAGTCCTTCTAATGGATATTCAGAACTGATTTCCTTTAGGATGGACTGGTTGGATCTCCTTGCAGTCCAAGGGACTCTCAAGAGTCTTCTCCAACACCACAGTTCAAAAGCATCAATTCTTCAGCGCTCAGCCTTCTTTAGGGTCCATCTCTCACATCCGTACATGACTACTGGAAAAACCATAGCTTTGACTAGATGGACATTTGTCAGCAAAGTGATTTCTCTGCTTTTTAATATGCCATCTAGTTTTGTCACAGCTTTTCTTCCAAGGAGCAAGCGTCACTTAATAAAGTAAAATGCTGTTGTTAGTATTACTTTATTACTGTTACTTGGATTCATGGCTGTTCTGTGACACTCTGCTTCCCTGGACCCTGGACCACCCAGATCACCCAGGGATTTGGGGTCCTCAGGACACCCCCTTTCCTGTCTTTGTTATGGTCTGGGGGCTGCTGTTCCCCTGGGCCCCTCAGGTTTCGCCATATGTCTGGTGAGGTCACCCCAGTCAAGGCAGGGATGTCCTTGGGGGCAGGCGGGCCGCCTCCCCTTAGTGATCAGGTTGCCGGTGGCCATCTCAGAGAGCATCTTTGAGGCCTCCTTCTCTCCTTTTTCATCTCCAGGGAGAGAATTTTCTTCCCAAGGCTGTGGCCATGGGTTCCAGTATGACAGCTCCCCAGTAGCACCCCAGAGGGCAGCTGCTACCTGTCTGCTGCTTGCGTGGTTTGTCCTGTTCAGTTACTGAGTGCTGTTGTGTGTTGGAAATGGGTTGGAGACTCATCACCGGGCCAGACTGCCTGGGTTCGAGGCCCAGCTCTGCTACCTCCTAGCTGCGTGGCTTCGGGTAAGCTCTTTACTACACCGGGCCTCAGTTCCCTCCTCTGTAAAATGGGCACAGTTATAGTAGGGCCGAACTCCTAGCATTGTTTGAGGATGAAAAACACTTAGATCTAACATCTGTCATACAGTAAGGCTCAAAGGTGTAAGGTAGGGTAACAATTGCAAAGGAATGGGGTCGCACAGAGTCGGACACGACTGAAGCGACTTAGCAGCAGCAGCAGCAGTAGATCTATCATTGTTATTATTATACTTTTCAATGCTGTACCTGTTACTTCTGGAACCTGTTCTGGGCCCCTTCCCAAGAACAGTGTGTCGTCAAGCAGGTGACTGGTGTGGGGCCCACGTGCCTCAGTTTCCTTGTTTGTCTTTGCGGCCTGCTCTGCATGTGAGAGAGGGGCCTCAGACCCAGCAATGTGGGTGCTGGTGGCCGAGGTGGTGCGGGGATGCACCCCAGGGATAAGAACCAAGGGGTGTGGGTGGAGTGTGGGCGGTACGTGTTGCCAAGTGCAAGGGTCGATGTGGGCCAAAGGTGGAGGGTGCGATGTGGAGTGAGAAAAGCAAGTTGCTGAAAACACATCACTTATAGAAGTGTTGTAAACTCGCAAAACAGTGTTCTTTATTGCTTCTCAATTCACACGTGCCCAGTGAGTGGGCGCAGGCCTGTGTGGCGGCGAGGAGCATGCGTCCAGGGCAGTCGGTGCCTTGCAGGATGAGCAGGTACCCAGGTAGCTCACCTCACTCTGTAATGACTCCTTTCTTTCTGCATCTGCACTGAGGGCTTGATATTCACAAGGCACGTGGATAAAGTGCCTTGATCTCAGGTGCCCGCAGATAAGGCTTTGAATACGCATTCGCCTGTGTAACTGCCGCTCAGATCAAGAAGTAGAATATTTCCAGCTCCTCCCATCCCAGTCCCACCCACGGCTCTCCCTTGTGTCCCTTCCCAGTCTATACCTCCTCTGGACTTGATGAATTTCGTTTAGAAAATGGTTTAAAGCAAATTTGTTGTTGTTCAGTCGCTCAGTCGTGTCCAGCTCTTTGCGACCCCATGGACTGCAGCACACCAGGCTTCCCTGTCCGTCACCAAGTCCTGGAGTTTACTCAAACACATGTCCATTGAGTCAGTAATGCCGTCCAACCATCTCATCCTCTGTTGTCCTCTTCTCCTCCTGCCTTCAGTCTTTCCCAGCATTGACATGGTTTGACACAATGCTGAGAAGATTTTCCAAAACTGGGTAGTGATATGTTTGTGGGTGTTAAATTTTTCTCTAACTGTTTGGGGATCCTTGATGTATTTCATCATCATCATCATCATAAAAGAGAAGAGGAGGACTTGCCGAGAGGCAGGGACGCGACCCGGGGAGGGTACTGGATGGACATGGCATAGACAAAGACGCCCAGGCCGGGGTGGGTTGCAGGCAGCCCTGGGACTCCCGAGAGCAGGCTCGTCTCTAAGGGAGGTTTCCAAGATGGGAGATGTTTTTGGCCAAGTGTTCCAAAACTGTCAAGGTTTGGACACGGACTCGCCCTAGAAGGTGCCTCTCAGCACCCCGCCCTCACAAAGGGCATCGGCGCCCACCTGGAAAAGCCAATGGTGCCTTGGGCAGCACGCGGGCCGGATTCAGAGCCCCTGCCTGCCCATTCTTTCTGGGCCACGAGCCGCGATCGTGCCCAGCACACCAGCCTGTTTGCGGCTCCTCTGTGGGTGGCCCGAGCCTCGCTTTGTCCCAGCACGATCGCGGTGGCCGTGCTCTTGTGGGGAAAGTGGGGCAGGAAGCCCCGATCTAGGCCAGCCGCGCCGCGCTCCCAGCTTCCTGCTCTGCCCAATGTGCCGGGTGAGGCTGCCTTGTCCTCCGGCCCCGTCTGGAGAGGCTGGAGGCCGGACTTCCCGGCAGCATCACAAGCCCTGGAAAAACATCCTTTGGGAACTTCTGTCTGCTGACCACCCCCGACCTGTTGTCTTTTAAAAAGAAGGATCATCAGTCTTCCACGTGGCCCAAGCTGAGCTTCCTGCGATGTGTCAGGCACTGTGCCAGGCAGGTTTTAGCCCTTCCTTTGATTCCTGAGGGCTTATTGTGTGCCAGGAGCAGGTCTAGGCCCCAAGGGTCCAGCTGGGAAGAAGACTGGCAAGGACCCTGCCCTCATGGAGCTCCCATTCGCTTTATCCTAATACATTCTGAAAGCCGGGTTGGTATCACTATGATCCACGTATCTTGGAAGAGTAAACTGAGACACGGGGCTTCCCAGGTGGCGCTAGTGGTAAAGAAGCCCCCTGCCAATGCAGGAGACATAAGAGACCCACGTGCTATCCCTGGGTAGGGAAGGTCCCCTGGAGGAAGGAATGGCCACTCACTCCAGTATTCATACCTGGAGAATCCCGTTGACAGAGGAGCCTGGTGGGCTATGGTCCATAAGTTTGCAAAGAGTCGGACACAACTGAAGCGACTTAACACGCACACACGCAAACTGAGACTCAAAGAGACCAATGCACTTTCCTGAGGTCACACAGCAGGAAGGAGGAGGAATGCAGTTTAAAGCCAAATCATTGGTTTCCAAGCCTGACCTTTGTTCTTGGATTGGGGTAAAGGTTTCATCCCAACCATGCTCCCTTATTTTTGCCTTTCATCTAGGAGCTGGTGTAGATTGCTTGATCTCAGTCTTTTTGTCTGACAAATGGGCTCTTAATAAAACGTCTCTCTGCAGTACAGGAGACCCGGGTTCGATCCCTGGGTTGGGAGGATCCCCTGGAGAAGGAAATGGCAACCCACTCCAGTACTCTTGCCTGGAGAATCCCATGGATGAAGGAGTGTGGTAGGCTGCAGTCCATGGGGTCACCAAGAGTCGGTCAGGACTGAGCGACTTCACTAATGCAAGATGAGAAGGTGATAAGTACATGAAGACAAGGTGGGCATCCTGGAGGAGGTGACATTTGAGCTAAGGAATGATGAATGAGAAGGAGCTGGTCCAGAACAGATGGGAGAACATATCCTGCCAGTGGGAGCAGCATGTGCAAAGGTCCTGAGGCAGGGGCATGCCTGGCAGGTGGAAGGAATAGAGAGATTAAAGATGTGGCTGAAGATTATTGAGGTGTGAGGTGGAGATGGAGGGCTGGAAGGTGAGTTCAGAGAGATTAACTAGTCCATGGGGGCCTTATGGACTGTGGGAAGATGTGATTTTTTTTTTCCTAAGTATATTGAGTAGCCATGGAGAATTTTAGGATCCCTCAGGCTGTGTGTATGGTAAAAGGAACAGGGGGGAGGGGATTGCAGTCCAGGCAGAAGGTGATGGTGACTTGGGCCAGGCAGGTGACTGAGGATGTAGGGAGAAATGGTCTGATTTAAAAAACAAGTTGAAGGTGAAGCTGTGATAGCATTTGCTGATGGATGGAAATGAAGTGTGAGAGAAAGAGGGGGTCGAGGATGACTGGGGGGCTTTGGTTGGAGATCCTGAATGGCAGAGGTGCCATTTGTCAGGCTGGGAAGGGCTTGGTGCTGTGTGGGTTTGGAGGGAAGTTCAGGAACTAGGTTTGGGATGTGTTAAGTTTGAGATAGCCCTTGGACGTCTGGCCTTCCCTGGTGGCTCAGATGGTAAAGAATCCATTTGCCAATGTAGGAAACCTGAGTTCTATCCCTGGGTTGGGAAGATCCCCTGGAGAAGGGCATGGCAACCCACTTCAGTATTCTGGCCTGGAGGATCCCAAGGGACTGAGGAGCTTGATGGGCCACAGTCCATGGAGGTCACACAGAGTCGGACACGGCTGAGTGACTGATGCTGACCCGGACATCTAGGTGGAGTTGTCCAGTTGTCAGGAATCCAGCTGAGTCCAGAATATACACTTGGGCTACACTTGGGCTGCAGGGACTGGTTGCAAATGCATCACAGTGAGTGTGGGCAGAGCGGCAAGCCCACCTTGCTGTTCCCAACTTTCCTCTCTGAGACCTGCCCTGTGGAGCGCCGGTGAGTGTCTTCCTGGGAGAGGAGAGTCCGCAGGCGCCCAGGCTGCTGTGACATCCGTGGATGTCCTTTTGGGTGATGGGAAAGGATCTGACAGCCGCCTCTCTGCCCGCCTGCCCCGCTTCGCTCCGTCCTGGGCCGTCCCCTCCAGCTTCCCCACTCAGAGGTGTCCCCTGTGTTCCACACACGTGCGGTGGTGAGGGTGACCGGCAGGCCACCGTGCCATCTCCTGATCTGTGGACCGTGAAGTTGTTTTCACAGGGGGTTCCTTGTGGCTGTTGCCAGGTCAGCCTGGGGCAAGTCCTGGGGTCGGGGCAAACCTCAGTCTCCCTCAGGGGCTGGCTTTCATCCCCTCCCCACCCAAGTCCATTCCCCTGACTTCTCAGCAGCGCGTCCGTCCCACCCAACCAGGGCCAGGCCACTGTCATTGCTCATCAGCGTGGCTGCACCCCTCCACTCTGGTCCCCAGCGTTCGTGCTCAACCCCTGAAACCTAGTTCTTTGCAAAAACAGATGGCTCTTCTGCCACCATTTAAAAGCTGGGAGGGACTTCTCTGGATGGTCTAGCAATTAGGACTCCGTGCTTCCTCTGCAGGGGCATGAGTTTGATCCCTGGTCAGGGAACTGATATCCCATATGCTGTGCAGCATGGCCAGAAAGCAAAACCACAACAAAACCCCCAAATGCTTTAAAAATAATAATAATAATAAAAGCTGGGAGACTTTGCTTTAAAAAAAAACCCCTAATTTCTGGCTTCTCTTGGGGAAAAAAAAATAATAACTCCTCCAGGACATCTGGCGATCCTGGGCCTGCTGCCTCCGACGTGGCCGCACTTCAAGGGGGTGAACGGCCGCCCCCCGCAGTGGTCGTGTGTTTACCTGTTCCCCACGATCCCCCCTGCCAGGCCCCGCCTTTACTGTCTCACATCACAGAAGGGGGAAATGATTTCTCTGTTCCAAGCCCTTGAAAAAAGTGGCAGAATGACTGAGGTTCATCCACGCAGTAGCATTCTGGGCAGCCATGAAAGGAGAATGAGGATGTTGCCTGGGTTATGATATGGAGGGATCTTTAAGTTCAGTGGAAAAAGGAGGTCCAGGGCATCCTGTGTATGCTGCTATCTTTTGGTGTGAGTAAAGGGCAAAACAGGAATACACGTGTGTGTGTGTATGCATAAATTTATATATGTGTTTATTCTTTCCTAGCTTTATCGGGTATAATTGACATGTGACATTGTGTAAATTTAAGGTGTACCACCTGCTTCTGTACACTTAAATATTGCAAAATGATTGCCGTCATAGCGCAGCTTTAAGTGTGTAATTCAGTATTATTTCCTGTAATTGCTCTTCTGTACACTAGAATCCCAGAATTTATTTTTCTAATAACGGAAACTTGGTACTTTTTGACCAACACATGTATGTTTATTTGGAAGTTTTCACAACACACAAGGAGCTGTGGTTCCTGTGGGGGAGGGAGGGACTAGATGGGTGGGGGCTGGGGTGTCGGAAACCCACTTTTCCAATTTTGACTATATATATATATATTTTTTTTTTTTTAATTAACAAATTAAAAAAATTTTGGGATTTGAGATCTTCGTTCCCCAACCAGGGATCAAACCCACGTCCCCTGGAGTGGGGGTGTGGAGTCCTAATCACTGGGCTACCGGGAAAGTTCGTATAGTTTTGACTTTTGAGCCCTGCGAATGGTTATTATTTAGAAGTTAAGTTTTTAAACAAGAAAAATAATGGGAAAATGAATTGCAGTCCACGAGGGTCCCCTGGGGGATGACGCAGGTGTGAGCACAGATCCTTGGCGCAGGGCTTGTGTTGGGCTCTGCAGAGCCTGGCCGGGTAGGTGCTCCATAAAGATGTGTTGGCTGAATGGCTGGCCAAGTAGGTTTTTGCTTCTTTCCCGCCTGTGTCTAGGGCTGCGTTGGCGCTTGAACTCCTGACCTTCCTTTTGTGCTGCCTCCAGGGGACTGGCAGCGTGGAAGCTCACCTCTCCTTGTTTCTGTCTTCCAGGCATTCCTGCATCGCATCCGGCAGAATGCGGCAGACTCGGTGGAGAAGGGCCTGACGGAGGAGAACGTCAAGGTGAGGGTCCGGGGCCCCTGCTGTCCCTGCTGAGCAGAGCTGCCTTGTTCCCCCGGGTGATGCTCCGAGGGGGTGTGGGGGTGGGGGTGGGTTTGGTCCACCGGGTGATGCTCGGAGGGGGCGCCGGGGTGGGGGTGGGTGTGTCTACCCCGCGGGCAGCTGGCTCTGCCCTCCCCCACCCCGCTTGCTCCCTGTGGTCCCCAGAGGCCCCTGGGTCCCGTGAGCGGACCATGCTGGGGCTCTGTGAGGAGGGCTCGGCCTCAGGCCCCCACTCCCAGCTCAGGATTTTTCTCCCCTTGCTCAGTACAACCATCCTGTGTCCCAGCCTCCTTGCGCGGGGGCCCCTGGCTTGGTGCCAGTGGAAAATCCCTTCCCAAGCGCCCCTGGGAGCCTGGCACCTCCAGCTGCCCTCGTGGCAGCCCAGGCCCCTGCCCTGCACTGGGCGTTAAGTGCGAGGCAGAGTGGATGAGTAACTGGGTCCAGGCTTCATCTTGGCTGTGGCTCTGGGGAATTTCAGGAGGAAGTCAATAGGCCTTCTGTGTGCTCAGTAAGGGCCCCAGAGGTCCCCAGGCCTGGCTTTCCAGTGTGATCTCACTCTCTGAGAAGCCGCCTCCAGCCCTTTGGGGCTCTGGGGTCCTGGTGTCTGGAGAGATGGGGAGCTGGGGCAGGGTGGGAGTCAGCTGTGCCCAGCATGTACAGCTCATAAAGGGCTTGGTCACACTGGACATCCCTCTGCATACGTCCGAGGTTGATAGCCGCCTTGTACCTTGTACACTGATAATTCTGAGTTGAGTATTTTGGATGAGAAAGCTGAGACTCAGAGATGTAAAGAGACCTATGCAGGGTCAGTGCATGGCTGGTTCCTGGTAGGGCTGGCATTGAACCTTTTATGCATTCATTCAGAAAGCAAATATTTACTGAGTCCCTGCTGTTCATTAGTCTATTTATTACAGTCTGTTTATTTATTGGCTTCCCTGGTGGCTCAGTGGGTAAAGAATCTCCCTGCAAGGCAGGAGGCGCAGGAGACTCAGGTTCAATCTGTGGCTCCCTGGAGGAGGGAATGGCTACCCCCTCCTGTATTCTTGCTTGGAGAGTCCTATGGGCTGAGGAACCTGGCAGGCTACAGTCCACAGCATTGCAAAGAGGGCACGACTGGAATGACTGAGCACGTTTATTTATTACATCTTAACAGTATGCATTATAATTAAGAATTGTAATTTATTGCAGTTTGAAAAAATGACCTTTTTTATGAGGTATAATTCATATAAAGCAAAGGGTCCAATCCTGAGTGTAGCTCCTCAGTACATGCCTCCTCCGCAAAGACAAGCACTGACTTCTGGCTGCGTTGGTTGCCTTTGCCTTTTCTCTAACCGTGTATAAAAACGATCCCTTTGTGGAGCCTGGCATCTTTTGTTCACTGTCATGTCTGTGAGACTTGCCCTTGTTGTTTGGTGTAGCTGGGAGTCACTGCTGTTCATTGCTGCATAGTAATCCATAGTACGAATGCACCACTGTTGACTCATTCATTCTTCTTGCGGTGGCTATGTGTGCAATTTCCAGTTTTTGGCTGTGATGACTGTTCTCATCTGTCTTTGGGGGGACACAGGCTCTCATTTCTTTGGGGTGTATGCTCAGGAGACAGATAAACTTATTTTGAAATTCTGCAGCCGTTCCTTGACGTGAGTGTAAGAATAGGGTGTATCCTATGGGTCTTTAAACACATTCAACCATGTGAGCTGGACAGAACAAGAAAGAGAAGAATAACCCAACAGTGCGAGTGATTCTTCCAGCCACTTCATGTGAGCAGTGTCCCCCAGGATAAGGCCGAGGAGGAAGAGGGCCTCTGGCCCTCTGGGACTTCCGCTTTGACGCGTGGTCTCCTGCCCCTTGGCCCTCGCTGCCCACCCTCAGGCCTCTACAGACTGTCTGCTGCCTTTGCAGGGTGTATGGGGTTGGTCTTCATTCCTCAGGGCCTTGACTCCAGTAGCACCTTTTCAGAGCGGCTGTCCTTGGCCCTCTGTGTTTAAACGTGCAAACTCCTCCTCCTGCCCCACCCTGGGATTCCCTTCCTGATTTACTTTTGTCCTGAGGCTTCTTGTCTCCTGGAAAACTGGCGCACAGTAGGGGCTCAGTTAGTACTCCCTGAAGGAATGACTGTGGAAGAAACCCTGGAGGGAGCTGTAAGCCGCAGTGACTGGTGACCTGGGCTGCTAGCTGCTGCGGGTGGGAAGTGGGAGAAGAGGGACGTGGCGTTGTATTTATTGGGGTGCTCAAAAGGACCTTTATGTTCCTATAATATTTTGATTTTTGAACCCTGTGAATGTCTTCTTCAAAATTAAATGAAAAATGCACCTGTTTTTTTTAAAAAAAAAAAGGCAGAGAAAGGAATTTCACGGTTCAAACGGCCTAGAGTCAGTGGAAATTCTCCCTTAGTTGTTCTTAGAGGCCTTGTTGGTTCCCAGTTGGTGTTATTGCCAGGGGTCTCTGCTTCTGCCAGCGCAGAGCAGAGTGGCCTTTGCGTGTGTGTTACCTTACACAGATGGATCCATACTGGAATTCCAGGTGGCACCATGATGCCCCCTGCCCTGAGCCCCCACTTAACAGTATGCAATTAAGGATCATTCCAGGGCTCCAGATAACCTGCAGGTTCTTTTCACAGGCTCAGAGTATTTCAGAATATGGGATGTATTTAAATATAACCAGTCCAGCTGTTTAACTATTTCACAAGTCCCCTTCAATGCATGCTTAGCTTTCCTCCGGTCTTCTGCTACTGCAGGTAAAGCTGCCGTATATGGTCTTGGCCGTCCACCCAGTTCTCAACCTTGGTGCAGTGAACATGTTGGGCTGGCCCCCTTTGCCCTCAAGGGGGCTGTTCTGTGTCTGTCTCGTAGAATATTCAGCTGCATCCCTGACCTCTACCTTTCAGACACTAGGAGCGTCCTGATTTGTTACAGCTGAGTTCGTCACAATCGAAAATGCCCCCATACATTGGCAAATGTCCCCCAGGAGGCAAAACTGTCCCTGGTTGGAAATGACTGATCAAAAGGTTCAATTCTAACATACAGACTTGCCGGGCCAGACTGTGCATTTCAAACTTTATAGGTTCTTCTGGGGGAAACAAACACTCTTGTATGGTTTGTGAGGGTTTAAGCGGCATTTTGATCTTCCTTCCCTATAGTATTTTCTTTTATCACATCGTTTTAATTGGTGTCTGGAACTACCTTCACCATTTAAAAAAATCAGTCCTACGGTTGGACATAGCAGGCGTGTGTCTTAGACTGATGAATTCTCAGTACGTGATCTTCCGCACGCCGAGTGTGAAGTTCATGTCTGTCTGCTGCTTCACTGGACTGCATGACCTTGGGAAAGTTAATAATTTTCTCTGAGCCTCTGTTCTTCATCTGTGAACTAGGGATGAGAATCGTTCCTGCCTCATGGAGTTATACTGAGGATTAGATGCGATAAACGCATATGAACTTCTTAGCGCAGGATTAGGCGTTAGTCCGGCTTGGTGAATGTTGGCAGTACTTTTGTTATTACCATGATTTCTGTGAGCCCATTTCCCTGTGCCCTCCTCGCCTGCACTGGGGGGTTATGTACTTTTTAAGGCTTCATTTCGCTCTCCCTCTGAGCCTGGATTGATGCTGTCCCTGGGCCTCGTGTTCCCCTCGCAGATCCTGTTCTCAAACATCGAAGACATCCTGGAGGTTCATAAGGATTTCCTGGAGGCCTTGGAGTTTTGCTTGCATCCGGAGCCTCAGTCTCAGCACGAACTTGGGAATGTGTTCTTAAAATTCGTGAGTACAGTGCCCCAGCCCCTGTCGGAGCCTGTAGCTTTAGGGAATGGGCTTCTCCCTGGGTCCCCTTGACCGGTTTCACTTGCAGGCCTGTCTGGGTGATGGAGAGGCTGGTGGGCAGGCGGGCCCAACCTCTGTCCCTGCAACAGTGGGCGGAGTGTCGAACCCAGCGGACCAAGGGTCTTACTTGCTGGCTCCCCTCCCTTCGGTGTCACCTGGAGGTGGTCCCCCTTCCCTCAGAGCTCTTGGCTGAATGACTGCATTCTGGGGTTCCTGTGGCCTCCTGGCTTGGCGGGGCCCCGGGATGGACTTGGGTCAGACCCACCGGTGTTTGAGTCCCCGCTGGGCCACCCACTGGCCGGCGAGGGTGTCTGACCCCTGGGCGCCCACTGGGACTGCCGGACAGGGAGGCTGCGTCTCGTTGTCATGGCCACTGTCTTCCCAAGTCACTTAGAATTGGGGTGGGGGTGGCTGGAGGAAGACGGTGGGGCTTAGCCCGCAGGAGGCACCTGCTTTTCCACACCTGCTCGTCCTGTGCCGCCCAGGACCCTCCTCGCCAGGAGGAAACCCGCCCTGGACTCGTGGGCAGAGGCCTGGGCCAAACTCCTCTGTTCCCCTAGCCTCAGTTTCCTCCTCTGATTGACAGGTAGGGATAATGATGCCTCCTTGGGTCGATGGAAAGACTCAAAGAGGTAAAATGATCAAATGTGTAGCCTAGGGCAGCGGTTCTCAACCAGGGGATGATTTTGCCCCCAGGGGGATGTTTGGCCACATCTGGGTACACTTCTGGTTGTCCCAGCTCGGGGAGGGGAGCCATGCTACTGGCTTCTAGTACGGGGAGGCCAGCCATGCCACCAATTAGCCCATAACCCACAGGACGGTCCCCACAACAGAGGCTTATCCTGCCTCAAGTGTTAGCAGAAATGAGATGAGAGACTTTGGCCTGGAGCAGGGACTTAGTCCATGTTGGTGCTTACTTCCATTGTCACTGTCATCGTCGCTAACTCCCTTCTCCAGGGTGTCACATCCGGATGGTCCGAGACGAGGAGGGCAGAGCCGGGCTGCTCATGGGCGACGTTAGCCTCTGCAGGTTGTTTTAACCTGTCTGTGCCTCAATGTCCTCACCTGTAGAATGGGTATAAAACTAGACCTGACCCGTGATGTTGTTGAGGATCAGGTTTGTTAACATAAGGGAGGAGAGGGCTCAGAGCAGCACACCGGGAAGTGCTCACTAAATGCTGGATGTTAGCTGTCCACGTGGCCACCATTCCTCAGTGTTTGAAATTGGATGAACATGAGAGAGAGATGGGGCACAGGTGAGCCGGGTACTCAGGGAGGGCGAGCAGCAGGGCAGGGACGTGATCTGCTCTTGGGGCCGCTGCAAGGGAGAGGCCTGGAGGGGCGGGGGAGGCGGGGAGACCAGGAGGAGGTCATTGCACGTGTGAGACACTGGTGCCCTTGGGCAGGGTGGCGTCCATACGGGTGGTGAGAGGGGCAAGCGGCAGTACTGGTTCAAGACACATGTCTTTTACTTGTTTATTTATTTTTTTATTTTTTGGCTGCTCCTTGTGGCTTGCAAATCTTAGTTCCTTGACCAGGGATGGAACCCCGGCCTCAGCAGTGAAAGCACAGAATCCTAAACACTGGACTGCCAGGGAACTCCCCAGGACACGTATCCTGAATAGGAAAATAAAAAGGATGGGGGGCAGTCTTCCATTTAGGTTCAGAGGAAGGAGTGAACCCCCATTGCTTCGGAGCCAGACTGCTTCGGTTTGATTCCCTGTTCTACTGAAAAGCTGAGTGGCTTTGGGCAAGTCACTTCACCTCTCTGGGCCGCAATCTCTGACTCTGTAAAACGGGGGTGATGATAGTACCTGCCGTGGGGTACCGTCATGAGGGTGAAATGAGTTAATTTGAGTGAAGCACTGAAATCTGGACTGGTGTGAGTGTCAGCTGTGGGTGTTATCCCAGCTGAGGGACCAGGGAAGGCTTCCAGGAGGCAGTGGCATTGTTGGGAAGGCCTCTGAAGGGATGGCATCTGAGCTGGAAGTGGAACAGTCCATACTTGAGCTGAGGGCGGGGAAGGGATCCTCAAGGTGCATTATCCAGCTTGCCACTAACCCCAGGCTCCCTGGGTCCCCCGACTTCTCTGCCTGAGCTGCAGAGGCATGGTAAGCAGGTTTAACGGACCAGCCAGCGAGGTCTCTGGATCGTGAGTCCCCACCGGGGCTCATTTGCTCAGAGATGTGGGGATGGCTGGAGGAAGGAAGGTGGGGAGTTTGGAGCCCAGGATGCAGCCCTCTCCGTGCCCTCCCGTGCGCACCCTGCAGCCCTCGTCGCGTGGCCTCAGCGAACTGGACGATCGTGGCGGCAGTGTTTATCCTCAGAACCCTGACGTGTTGGCAGTGGATGTTCAGGCCTTTGTGGGGAGCCAAACACACTTATTTACGAGGGAAATTTGCATCATTACTGGGTTTGGAAAGTGAGTGTCTCTCACTATTAAAAATAAATGCAGTAGAAGCCAAGCTGTGTTACGGCATTCCTTCCAGAAACTTCTGCCCACCTGCGACTCTGAGCTGATGCCTGCTCAGGTGAACAGTTGGAGAAGGAAATGGCAACCCACTCCAGTGTTCTTGCCTGGAGAATCCCAGGGACAGAGGAGCCTGATGGGCTGCCGTCTATGGGTTGCATAAAGTCGGACACGACTGAAGAGACTTAGCAGTAGCAGCAACAGCAGCAGCAGCAGGTGAACAGCATCAGGCTGGCTTTGGTGCCCCACAGCTTGCTGAGACCCTCCCTTGAAGTTACTGAAACAGCTGAAAGCGGAGTCTGCTTTCTCAGTGGGTGATTCGGAGTTTTTAACTTAAACTCATCCTTTTCATTAAAATATTGCCGTCGTCACCCCGCGTCCCCCATGCTCGCAGAGGATGCCGCTGAATTCTTTTAAAAGGGGCCACTGCTGTAGGTTGGGTTTCCGGAAGCCCGAGGCCTGTGTGCAGGGGGCCTTGTTGGAAGCAGTTCAAGAAGAAGGTTGCAGTCTCCACTCGGCCTGACCCCATCCAGGGTTGGGGGAATGCTGGAACTGGGGGTGCCTCTTCCTTCAGGTCACCCCAAATTGCCATGAGGGAATGGGGCTTCTGCACCCCTGTTGGATGGGGGCCGTCCTGGGGAGTGGGTGGACAGCCTCAGGCAGGCCAGGTGGTTGTCAGACTGAGGATGGTCCTCAGGGAGGGATGTACGGATGGGGCACGCCTACCACCGCATCCCTGAGGACCCCAAAGGGAGGGAACACCCAGGCCAGCAGGACCGCACAAGGATGGTAGGTGGTGATTGGGAACAGAGCTCTGCGGTCAAGGAAGGGGCATCTCAGACCCCATGAAGGGCCCTGGCTTACAGACCAGCCCACCCCTGCCGCCCAGTCAGTGGATGGCGGGGAACTCCATCACCCCCTCACCCCAGGCCCAACCCCCAGCTACTGAGATGATCACAAACTAGCATTCAGTCAACTTTCTCTGTCCCAGGTGTTGTTCTGAGTGCTTTATGTATATTAATTCATTACAACATCACAACAACCTTTAACCGTGGGTGCTATTATTATACCCACTTTACAGGTGCAGAAACTGAGGCCCAGAGAGGCTTAAGTCAGTGTGCAAGCTTACCCAGCCAGTAAGTGTTGGAGCTGGGATTTGAGCCAGTTGTCTGATTCTGAGTCTTGTGTTTTTCACCGTTCTACATGATAAAGTCTCTTAATAGTATCATTAAGCACCTACTGTGCGCCAGCCACTGTTCTTGGCCCTGAAGTTGGTGCCCTAAATAAGACAGACTTGCCTTTTGCTGCCATGAGGCTCTTAGGCCGAAGACGTGGAGGGTCCTTCAGTTGAGAGAGGATGTCACTGCAGACAGGGATGTGGATTTGTGAAGAATACACGATGCCTTGTGTGAGGAGTAACTCTCCTTGAGGTTGTATGAAAGTTGGCAGTCAGGAATAGGGTTGCTAGATTGGGCAAATGAAAACACCTTAGGAGGGGTGAGATAAATTTGGATTTCAGGTAAACAGCAGATTATATTTTAATGTAAGTATGCTTCATATGGGCTTCCCAGGTAGCTCGGTGGTGAAGAATCTGCCTGCTAATGCAGGAGATGTGGCTTTGATCCCTGGGTTGGGAAGATCCCCTGGAGAAGGAAATGGCAACCCAAGCCAGTATCCTTGCCTGGAAAATCCCATGGACAGAGGAGCCTGGGGGGCTACAGTCCATGGGGTTGCAAAGAGTTGCACACGACTGAGCAACTGAGCACGCATGCAGCACGTGTCTCATACAGTGTTTGGTACATACTTATCCTAGAACAGATTCATGGTTTATCTGAGGGCACTCAGCTCAGTGTCTTGTGTTTTATCTGGCCATCCTGGTCAGGGAAGGCCTCTGTGAGGTGCTGAATATCACAGTCCTCTTCCCACCAGAGGTGTCTGCATGGCCGGCTCCTTCCCTTCTCCGAGTCTCAGTCTTTGTGAGTGTGAAGTGTGGTTGGGAGCAGATGGTCTCCGTGCAGCTAGTAACCCCCCTCCCCACCCCCGGGCACTGTGGACAGCAGCCACCGCTGCTGACGACCCTTGAGCCCTCCCTGGGGGCTCGACCCTCTCCCCCAGCTGTCTCCAATGGGCAGCCGTCCCCTTCTCTTCCTTCACAGCCCAAACCCCCAGCCACGTGCTCCCCACCTCCCACATCTGTGTGTCCACAACTGTGTGTCCGTTTCCTCCTGGCCAAACAATCCAAGCCCCATGTGGGGCCCCTAGGAGGAAACGGAACGCTTGGCCTCTTCATTGTCAAAGGCAGCATTTGCACATTTGTTGCGTCTTGAGCCTGAGATGCAGCTGGGATTGGGCTCCGTAAACGGAGATGGGAGTGATGAAACTCGGCATGGTTTTGAAGAGGGGATGTTGTCAGTTGCTAAATTTAACTTCTCCGAGCCTCAAACCTTGGTCCCCTGCCCTTTTCAGTATGGAAGGAGAGGATGAGAGTGTGTCAGAGAAGGGGCTCAGGGAATGAGGAATGATGAACCCATGGAGATCTTCCCACTTACTCCCCTTTCATGCATCCATGGCAGACATCACTAATCAATAACAGCATTCTCCAGGGGGCTCCAGAGTTCTTCTCACTAGTGTTGCAGCCAGCATTCCTTATTGATTGGGGTTGGCATGTGAAGATGAACAGATCTGGGCTGTGCTTTTTGGTCCAGGCCCTTCACGGTGCAGATAGAGATGAACAGGGAGACTGTGTCATCTCACCAGGCTTGGATCCATTTTTAAATTTTCTTCCCCTTTTAGAATGTGCGTATATTAGGACTGTCTTCACTGCAAGTGACGAAAACAACAACGAAAGGACTTAATTGGCTTATACAAATGACATAGTCAGTGTCGGTTGACATCAGGTATAGCTGGATCCAGGATCCCATGTGATGTTTTCAGAACGTGGTGTTTATCTTTAGGCTCTGCTTTCCTCTGTTTTGCTTTTATTTCTTGGAGTGGTGGCAGAGATGGTCCTCGGCACTTTCAGGGTGACAGTCTGCTCACTTAGAAACAAAAGTTCAAAGGCAGCTTCTCTTCGCAATAATTCCAACGTGAGTCCTTGAGGGCTCTCCGGGACTTGGGTCATGTGACCACTGCTGCCAGGACTGGGAGCTGTTTGACTGATTTGGCCTGGGCCACGTGCTCACCCCTGGTGCCTGGGGGTGCAGTCGAGTCAGTGGGGTCAGAGTGTAGGAGGCAGGTGCCCGGGGGAAACACTGGGGCCTGAGACCAGAGCCAGGGGCCCTGGGTGCTGGGTGGGTGAGACAACATGCGGGCTGACCATGAGCTGAGGCTGTGCTGTGGTGGACTAGAAGCAGAGTGAGGCTGGGGTGAGGGTCCTGGCCACTACACAGCTCCCCCGGCTGTGCCCTCACTTCATTCATCAAGTAGTCATCTCTTCTCCGTCTGGGACTTCCGTCCTCCCTGGCATCGCAGCCGTGACCTCAGCAGGGGCAAACCCTGCCTCCAAGGAGATCCTAGTCCAGGGGGTGGTTGTGGGGAGATGGACAGTGCCAAAATGAGACAGCAGACCTGCTGGCGGGCAGGAGTCCCCATATTTCACACAATCCGCCTGGTGCCTTCCTTGGCGCCCCACCCCAGACCTACGAGTCCACTTCACTGTCTTCCTCCTGACTCTGCCTGTCTCTTTTCTGCCATCAAAACCTGCCCATCCACTGCCCCGCCTGTCATAGTATAGATGGGTTCACTAATGGGATAGTGAATTTGCAGAAATAATAGCAATAGTCATCATAGCAGCGTCAACAACAGCAATGATAGTGGTGGTTGATAGTCAAGGAGCCCTTACTGGACACTCTTTTACACATTAACTATAAATTCACCTGATGACCCTCACAACAACCTTATTACCGGGAGGTCATCACTGTCGATAATTTATAGGCACGAATGCAGAGGCTCTGAAATTTTACGAGGTCACAGAGCTGGGAAGCTGGGCTGTGAACCTGGGTGGTCTGGTTGTAGAACCTGGGCTTGCCCTTGGAGGCCGATGCTGGTGGTGGCCACCAAGGCTTCGCTGTCGTGCCTTGGGGCTGTACTAATAGCAGAGCCTGTAGGCTCTTGGCTGTAGAGCTGGACATCAGTATGGGGGTTTAGAGAGGTTGAATCCGGTTCTGCCGCTTCCCTAGGGGTGAGGCCCTGGAAACCAGCCTTTCCTTGGTTTCCCATATGTGAGGCGTTGAATACAGTCGTCCGCGTGTCAGGGGATTGTGAGATGCGAGTGAGTCTGCCCGCATTCCGGGAGAGCGTAGGGTGGCCGGTCCTGACCCCTCAATCAGCTCAGATGGTGCACACGGAGCCCCAGAGGGAGCTTACTGATTCCGAAACCTCCGCCCACTGGCAGGATGACTGGGGCTTATTTAGAAACAAGACGAGTTGCTTACCTTGCAGACCCACCTCTTCCTTCCTAAGCTTCTTGGGGTCTCCCAGCCACCCCCCAGCCCGAGGTCAAGACCCGTCAGCCCTTCCTGTCCTGTGGCCTTCCCCAGGACATCCTTGTTTGGGGTTTGGCGGGATGGGAGGAGGTATTCTTTAAGCCTTTGGGAACTGACTGCTCGGTGGAGAGCTTCCTGCGAAGACGGCTCCTGGCCGCTCCAGTCCCAGAAACCCTGACTGATGGTTACAGACCTGCTGACCCACAGGTGACCTCTAGCCTGTAAAGAACCTAGCTCTGGGCTCAGGGACTTCTGGAGGTCAAGAGAGCTATCCCCCGTCTCAGCAATGCCACTGCTGCATGGCAGCAACCAGAGATCTACGTGTTCTCCCAAATTCCTGAGTCTTATATAGACTCTTGTGGTTCATATACATAGGGCATTGTGCATAGCAGGTGTGTGAGTTCATTCATTAAGTGTTCACTGCGGGCCTACTGTGTGCCAGACACTGTGCTGGTACCTGGGGACCTCTCAGTGAACTAGAGGATGTGGTCACTGCCTTCAGGGAGCCGATGGTCAAGTGGGAGAGGACAGATGATGAACAGATAATTCTCAGGTGGGAATGCTACAAAGAAAAGAAAGATGGCCATGGAGGAGTGATAGAGAACACTTGGGTGGCCACTTTAGCCAGGATGGTCCAGGTATCATTTGAGGAGGTGGCATTTGACTTGCGACCCCAATGGTGCAGAGTCGCCAGGCTTTGGGCAAGAGTGTTCCAGGCAGAAAGAAGACAAGCGCAAAGGCTGAGAGGTAGAAACAGGCTTGGCAAATCTAAGGAGCAGATAGCCGGCCAGTGAGAAAGGCAGGGTCACATTGGCTGACCCTTGAAGGCTATAGTGAAGTGTTGGGTTTCATTCCTAGTGTAACAGGACACCACTGCAGGGTTTTAAGCCCTGGTGTGGTACAATCTGATTTGCGTTTTGATTGTAAAGACATTTATTGAGCACTCACTGTATGGTGAAACCGTACCTTTTAAATCATTTAACAGAACACCATGAGCTAGGGACTGTAATTAATTCCACCTTAACAGATGAGGAAACCAAGGCACAGAGAGGTCAGCTAGCTTGCCCCAGTTCACAGCTGGAAATACAGAGCCAGGGTGCAAGTCCAGTCTGCCTGGCTTGAGCCCGTATCCTTGACTCTGGGCCATGCTGCTGCCTGGGAGGTCGCTGGGTGCAGAACTGGGGCGAGAGTGGAGGTGGGAGGTCAGTGGGAGCTCCTTCAGCTGAAACCCCGCCTGCTGGGTATCTCTCAGGGTCTGGAGTTGTCCTTTCGTCCCAGGCCCCGCACATCTCCGAGCATCTGCCTTCCTGCTGTGAGCTGTTCCCCACAGGCTCTGTCCTTGTCTTGCAGAAGGACAAGTTCTGCGTGTATGAGGAGTACTGCAGCAACCACGAGAAGGCCCTGCGGCTGCTTGTGGAGCTGAACAAGATCCCCGCCGTGCGCGCTTTCCTTCTGGTAAGTCAGTCGCAGCCCCAGCGCCCCGTCCTCTCTGCCTCAGCCCTGCAGGTCCACACAGACCCACGCCGCCTGACCCCTCCTCGGCCAGGGCGGTCTGGGTGCAGCAGGGACCTTCTCTGTGAAGGCCTAATGGTGACTCACTTTCGCCTTTGTGGGTCTTACAGCCTCTGTCGCAACAACTCTACCCTGCTACTATAGTGTGAGAGCAGCCATAAGTCATATGAAGAAATGAGCTGTGTTCCAACCAAACTTTATTTATCAAGAGAGATATGGGGGACTGGGTTGGCCGTAGGGCCAAATTGACCAATTCCTGGTCTAAAGTAATGATCCTGATAAAACTGATAACAATAGTAGTAGTAATTATATTATTGTGTGTGTGTGTTAGTTGCTAAGTCATGTCCAACTCTTCGTGACCCTATGGACTGTAGCCTGCCTGTCTCCTCTGTCCATGGGATTCCACCGGCGAGAATACTTCAGTGGGCTGCCATTTCCTTCTTCAGGGGATCTTCCCGACCCAGGGGTCGAACCCAGGTCTCCTGCATTGCAGGCAGATTCTTTACCATCTGAGCTATCAGGAAAGCCCCAATTGGATTATTAGGATTATTCACTGTAAGTGGAAGAAAATCTCGTTAAAATTGGCTTACGGAAAAAAAATGACTAGTTCACTCCTCTGGAAGTTTAAGACCTAAGAGGGCTGCAGGTACAGCAGAGTCTGGGTGTTGCAGTGACACCCCCAGCAGTGTCTCTGGATTCTGCTTTTCTCACCTTGGTCCGTTGCCAGGCAGGCTCTCCTCATGAGGTGGCAACGTGGCCTCCAGCAGCTCCGTGCCAGTACCTCTCATAGCCGAGCAACTCCAGGATGAAGAGGGCTCAGTCGTGTCCAACTCTTTGCGACCCCATGGACTGTAGCCCGCCAGAGCGGATCCTCTGTCCATGGGGATTCTCCAAGCAAGAATACTGGAGTGGGTTGCCACCAGGGAAGCCCAGGAATACTGGAGTGGGTAGCCTAGCCCTTCTTCAGGGGATCTTCCCAACCCAGGAATTGAACCGGGGTCTCCTGCATTGACGGTAGACTCTTTACCAACTGAGCTATCAGGGAAACCCAAAAGAGGGCTCCTCTTCTAATAGTACCTGCAAAAATCCTGGGTCTGTTGGACCCAGGTCTCATTGGCTCAGCTTGGCTCCAGACCAAATCCCTGAACCAACTGCTGTAGACAGGGATGGGCTGGTGCTCAGATTGGTCACATTTGGACCTGGAGAGTAGGAACAACTCTACTCACACTGCAGGCCCTAAGGATGGGGTGCATCCCTAAAGGACAGTTGGCTTCCACTATAGACAGCAATGATGGTCTTCCCAATAATTGGACAATTCACTTGTGTATAAAACAAGTTCTCATGTATCTCCTTGGAGCTTTGTGAAAAGTGAAAGTGTTAGTGGCTTAGTTGTATCAGATTCTTTGTGACCCCATGGACTGTAGCCTGTCAGACTCCTGGTCTGTGGAATTCTCCAGGCAAGACTACTGGAGTGGGTAGCCATTCCCTTCTTCAGGGGATCTTCCTGACCCGGGGATCGAACCCAGGTCTCCTGTGTTGCAGGTGGATTCTTTACCATCTGAGTCACCAGGGAAGCCGCCTTGGAAATTTACCAGCCACTATCTGTTGTGTATGAGTTGAGAGATACATTTGCTTGCCTTGCAGACATCCTAAATCGTGCTTTAAACAAGGTAGTGGTGGTGGTTTAGTCTCTCAGTCGTGTCCGACTCTTGCCACCCCATGGACTGTAGCCCACCAGGATTCTCTGTACATGGGATTCTCCAGGCAAGAATACTAGAGTGGGTTGCCATTTCCTTCTCCAGGGGATCTTCCCAACCCAGGAACTGAACCCAGGTCTCCTCCATTGCAGGCAGATTCTTTACCAACTGAGCTACAAGGGAAGCTCCTTTAAACAAGGTAGACATTGTATTTCCCTCCTGTGTTAACAGTGTGGAAATAGACAATTAAAGGGGCCCCAGTGTCATGGGTCAGTGTCCCAGTGTATGCCCACATCATTGATATGGTCTAAGATGACATCACACCACTTCCACACTCCAGGTAGTAAGATGCAGGACGGATGGGAAGAAGGGCTGGCCCCTCCCCTCCTATGGGCACCATAGGAAGCTGCACACAGCTCTTCTCACATCCCATTGGCCAGAACTTAGTCACATGGCCACACCTAGCTGCAAGGGAGGCTGGGAAATCTAAGTTTTGTTCTGGGCAGCCCTGTGCCTAGCTGAAAGTTGCTTTGCTATGGAAGAAGAATTCATTCAGAGACACTGCCTAGACTTTGCTGCAAGTCTTTTTGATGACTCCAAAATATTAAGTGACTTTCTGAGAGTACACACTTGAAAAATGATTGTGCTTCTCATGGGTTCGGCTCTTTATTTTTTGACTCTGAATTCCCTGCTCATTCAGTCACAGGCCACCCCAGCCCCCACCAAGCCCCCATACTATTTTATTGCCTGAAAGCACACACGAGATTCAGCACACAAGAGTAGAACAGTCAGCTGAGCTGGCATAAAGCGTCTTAACCACGTGCCCAGAGCGCTGAACTATGTAATACAATTCTTAATTGCACTTTGCCCTAGTCCACAGTCTCCAACAATGTATTTCCAGGCTTTGAGTCATGACGTATGTTTCCTTCACTAGTGAGTTGGTGTTGCTTGGCCCAGTTCCAGTGAGCATCTGAGGCAGGACAGATTGGTCAACTGATTTCCGCTTTTGTCCCAAGCATCTTAAGCGTTCAGGACCGATGATGCTTTTTGTTGCTGGTATCTGCATCTTTCCATTTCCACTTCTCCACTCATATTCAGAAGCGACTGGGCACAAAGCAAAGTCAAGCCAGGTCGTGTAAGGTCACACATGTGGCTATGTTTCTGTGATTGGCCCAAAACTCAGTAGTGGTCCAGTTGCCTGGGCTCTGGACTCCCCAAGTCCCACCTTCTGGGCTTAGCTCTGTCTTGAGAAGCAGGAAGATGCCAGGAAGTTGTTTGCAGGGTGTTGGGACAAAAGGGCCTCCCTTCTTTTCCCCTTCCTGTCTCTCCTGCAGTCTTCCTGGTGGCTGGGCTGCCCTTTTCCTAGCACAGCTGGCCGGGCCGGGTTGGGTAGGGGGAGGAGGTGTGGGGTGCCAGGACACACGCCATCTGTTTCCCTCCTTGCTGGCATCTCCCAGCTTCTGGCCACCTGCAGAAGAGCCGTCTCGAGCCTATTATGGGATGTTCAGGCACTGGGAGCAGACACCATCTGCTTTCCATTCATGGTGTGCTGTGCACTAGCGGAGAAATGGGGCGGGGAGTTCATCTTTCTGTGCCTCAGTTTCTTGTCTGTAAAATGGGGATAATGGATTCACTTATTCATTCACCAGTTTCATTTTGAGTTGCCTGACATGTGGTCGGGATCATTCTAAGTCCTGGGGATACAACAGTAAACCAAGGCAAGAAGAGTCCCTGCCTCATGGAATGGCCATCCTCATAGGGGAGATTTCCATGGTATGTCATGTGGCATTAAATCCTCTGCAGGGAATAAAGTAAGTTAAGGACGACAGGATGTTTTTGGGTGGCGGCTGCTATTTTAGATGGTTCTTTGGATAAACAGCATCTTAGGTGACATTTAAGCAGAGACCTGGATAGAGTTAAGAGTGAAAGACAAGTGGTATCTTGAGGGAAAGTATTCTCAATCTGAGGCAGGACAGATTGGTCAACTGATTCCCGCTTTTGTCCCAAGCATCTTAAGCGTTCAGGACCGATGATGCTTTTTGTTGCTGGTATCTGCATCTTTCTGTTTCCACTTCTCCACTGCAATGGTCAAGGTCCTGAGGCCCGTGTGTGTTTGAGGAATAGCAAGAAGGGCACGGTTGGCTGCACTGGAGAGTTTGAGAGGAAAAGGAGAAGGAAGCGGGGGTAGGAGAAAGATTGAAAGAGACCAGATAATGAAGGAACATCTAGACAATGGGACGAATCTGAGATTTTTAGAAAGCTTTTTTTATTGCCATGTAGCATACGTGCAGTGAATGTACGTACTCAAAGCATAACGAATTCTCCCACATGTGTGCTCCCGTGGAGCCACCCCCGAGATCAAGATTTAGAACCCTTCCGTCACTCCAGAAAGCGCCCTCCTCTATCCGCTTTCCCAGTCATGCCCCTTTGTGCAGCCAGAGGTAACCTCTGTGCCAGGCTCTCTCAAGAAAGGTTAGTTTTGCCTGTTCTAGAATGTTCCACGAATGGAGTCACAAGGAGGCTTTTGTGTCTGCCTTCTTTCGCTCCGCAGAACGTCTGTGACATTCGTCCAGGTTGGAGCATGTGGCAGTACTTTCAATAGAATATTCAATTTTAGTCTGAGTGGGATGCAAACCATGGGATGGCTTTGAGCAGAGGAATGACGTGCACTCATCTGCATTTTGAACAGCTCTCCTTGGCCCTGTGATGGTGGAGCTAGGAGGAGACCAGGCTGGGGGCTTGCGTGGGTTTCCCAGGGCTGCTGTTACAATGATCACAAGCTGGGTGGCTTAAAAAACAAAATGATTCTCTCACACTTCTGCAGCCCGAAGTCTCAAATCACGGTGTCAGCAGGGCTCTGCTCCGTTCGAAGGCCTCCGGGAAGGACCTCGCCTTTGCTCTTCTAGCTTCTGGTGGCCTCACATGTTTCTGCCTTGTGAACCAGACCTTCAGTCTCTGGCTCCCTCTTCACTTGGCTGCTGTCTCTGTGTCCTGTCCTCTTCTTTTAAGGGCACGGAGCTAGTTGATTTCAGGCCCACCCTAATCCAGAATGAGAATGACCTCATCTTTATTTAACTAATTATATCTGTGAAGACCTTATTTCAAAAGAAGTTCACATTTTGAGATTCCAGGTGGGCAGGGCACTTGGGGGGACATGATTCAACCCCCTTCGAGGGCCGCTGCAACATCCAGGCAAGAGATGACAGTGGGGAAGATGGAGTGGTAGTGGTTTGAGGGCTCCGTCACCCAGTCATATCCGACTTTGTGACCCTATGGACTGTAGCCTGCCAGGCTCCTCTGTCTGTGGAATATTCCAGGCAAGAATACTGGAGTGGGTTGCCATTTCCATCTCCAGGGAATCCTCCCTACCCAGGGATTGAACCCACATCTCCTGCGTCTCCAGCATTGGCAGGCAGATTCTTCACTACTAAGCCACCTGGGAAGCCCATATTATACATTAATACACTATATATCACCAAGATATATAAGTAATATTGGCCATCAGGAAGTTTTAACGCTCTTTAAAAAAAACTTTGAGTTTGAGAGGTAGTTGGATTCGTGTAGAGTCTGATTGTCCAGCTGACAGCACTTGCTGTGTGCTTGGCATTGGTGTATTAATGAACAAGAGGAATCAAAGATGACTCCTGGGTTTGGAGCCCAAACAGCTGGAAGAGTGGAGATATGATTTCCTGAAATGGTGAAGGCTGGGTAGGAGCCAGGATGAGAGGTAAAGAGAAAAGAATTTCCTTTTGGATGTATATGAGGTTTTACGATGCCTGTTAGATTTCCAGGTGGGAATTTGGGCCAGAATCAGAGATTTGAGTCTGGGGTGTAGGGAACCGAGGGGCCAGGCTGGAGATAGAAAGCTGAGTGTTTCTTCATAAAGGATGGTTAAAGAGGTGAGAGTGATGGGTCTGGATGAGGTAAGGTGGGGATAAGCGTGGGTGGAAGGGAGGACCCAGGACCACGCCAGGCATGGCTGCCATTAGAAGGCTGGGAAGCGGGCGAGGATGACACGTTACCTGGGTCAGTTCTGTGGATTAGGATGGTTTAAAGAGAGGATTCTCAAAAGTTCTTCCCATACTGCCCGGGGCATAATCTTATTAGAATAGTGAATAGCTCTGTGTGTGCTTGCTGTTTTTTTAATTTTTATGAAAATAAAGTGAAACAATAATCTAGGATGTTTGGGGTGAAGAGGAGGTGGTGGCTGTGACAGTCCTGTGAAAACTTCTTGATCCTGAACAAAGAGCCAGGCCTTTCTCCCGCCAAGCCCTGGGGGCGTCTGGAAAGCAGCCCCCACTCCCAGTCTCCCTCTCTCTGCCCAGAGCTGACATCACCAGGGCAGCCTGTGGGGAGCGCTGGCTCGGAGGACAAAGGCCCGAGTGTGAACGGTGTGGGGCCTGGCATATCCCAGCTGCTGCAGCCCCGATCCCCTGTCTGTGCCAGGCGTAGATGTGGGGCTGGGAGCCATGCGGCTTCCTGCCAGAGCCGGGCCCTAGGGTCCCTGCGACTCTGCTTCTCCAAGGAGAGTGTCTGCAAAGGTCCCCGAGAGGCAGTGGACACAGGTCTGAGACTTGGGCCAGTGCTTCCGGCTCTTGAGTGCCAGTTTGGCCATCTGGAATGGGGATCTGGTTCATTCTAGGGCTGTGAGCATAAACTTTACTTGTGGGTGAAGCTAAGGCGCAGAACCTTAAGCATGGTAAGCGCATGGTAAACGTTCTCTAGTCTTATTCGCCCTTGACTGTAAGCAGGGAATTTGTCTGCTTTCTTGAGCAGTTCCCCAGTGCTTGAACCGTGTCCAGCGAATAGTAAGTACACATTGTGTATTTGTAGAATGAATGAATGCTTGATAGGATGGGAGTCCCTTTTCCCAGGAGTCCAGTTCCATTTCCAGGCTGCTAGCACACTGTTGAGGAGGAAGGCTGAGGCCCCTTCATTGCTGGATGTGCTGGCAGTTTGTTCATTCACTCATTCGTTCATTCATTCATTCACTGGGCCATGGTGAGCCCTAGCGACTGGACTAGGAACTGTGACTTGGCCAGGGACAGCCCCTCATTAGGGACGGTGAGGGGTGTGGTGAGAGACCGTAGCAGACATGTGACTTGGTGCGTTTCTTTCCCATGTGTGGCTTTCTGCTTTCGTACCTGTAGATTCTCTGTAAAGAATGTCTGGTTTTGTTTTGTGTGTCATTCGAAGCTTTATATAAATGAGTTCACACCATACATACTCTTTTGTTTCCTTTTTTTGCTGAAGAGCGTGTTTTTGAGGTTCATCCTTATTGCTATAGAGAGTTTAGTTCTCCCATTTCCACGAGTGCGTAGTGTACCATTGTAGAAAGCTGCAGACATTTTTCAGGTTGCTTTCCACTGTTTGCCATTACAAACAAGGCAGTTTTGAGCGTCCATGTTCCTGTGTCCTGGTGCGTGTGTGTGAGTTTCTGTAGATCAGGGGTTGGCGGACTTTTCTGTAAAAGGCCAGAGAGTAAATATTTTGGGTTTAGCAATTATAAGGTCTCTGTTACAGTTACTCAGCTCTGCCATTATAGCTCGGATGCAGTCATGGACAGTATGCAAACAAATGAGTATGGCTATGTTCCAATAAAAAATGTAATTGCCAAAACAGGATTTGGCCCCTGGGCTGTCATTTGTCAACTTCTGATCTAGGGTTTGTGCTGGACTGTAGACCTTACAAATTTCTTCCTGTTCTCGGTGTTCTTAAGTTGCTTCCAAAGTGTTGCATATAGCTCCGTTTTGCAAGTGGTTCCCACGATTATTTGAGGGTGACCAGACTCCTTGGCTGTCCTTGGCGAGTTCTGACGAAGGTCTCCTGTCCCTTTGCAGAGCTGCATGCTTCTCGGAGGCCGGAAGACCACGGACATCCCTCTGGAGGGCTACCTGTTGTCTCCTATTCAGAGGATCTGCAAATACCCCCTCCTCCTCAAGGTGAGTTGTTCCCCCTATTCCTTCTGCTGATTTAAAAAAAAAAAAATTCTACTGGAGTATAGTTGCTTTACAATGTAGTGTCTTTCCCTGATTTTGAACCGACAGAAAATTCAGCTCTGTCTGGCTTAAGCAAAAAATAAAGCTTGCTGGTTTAGGTAGCTGAGAAGCCTCGGGACAGTGTTGGTTTGGGGCCAGGCTGCATCCAAGCCAGGGCCCTGCCACTTTCTTTCTGGTTCAGTTCCGCTTCCCACCTTTCAGCTTTCTTTTCAGCATGGTAACAAGTGGCTGTATTTGCTGCAGCCTTGCACCCAAATCAAGTTCAAAGACAATGGGGAAGAGAGAGCCTCATTTCCAGCAGTTCTGACAAAAGTCTTGAGAGTCGTTCAGGGTTTAGCCATCTGTGGCCAGGAGAATGCGACATTAGGAATGCCTTGGGCCAGAGTCATGGTCCTTGCATTTGAACCAATTACAATTTTTGTTTGCTTGTGCTATTTATCCACCTCTCATTTGCCTGGACTTGCACACCTGGACTTGGGACCCCTGACCCAATCATGATGAACTCTGATTGGCTGAGATATGGTCCAATGACAGTGAGCAGGGCAGTGTCATGTTCTGATTGGCTGAGACCACAGTCAGGTGCTCCACCCCTGAACCATTCACCCTGAGCAAGTGAGCTCTGATTGGCACAGACCTGTGTCGTGTGCTCCAACCAATCCCTGGATCGCACAGGCCGGAAGTCCAGTGATGGAGAGAGAGGGAGCCCCTCCCCAAAGTCTGGGTTCTTTGTGGATGAGGGGTTGGGGCAGGGAGATGCTGGGTGGGCGAACCAGAGCCATCCACGCATCGTCTGTCTCCTTCCTTGCCCACCACATTTGACTGAGTCTTGGTCAGGCAGGCCAGGGGAAGGGGTGCTGCTTGTGTGGAGGCCTGAGAAGCCTTGATTATCAGCTTCGGAGTTGGCTTCTGGGCAGATCCCTAGCTGGGTGCATGGCTCTGCCACCATCCAAAGCTTTCAGCCCAGGGTTTTCAGCCCTTAGACATGGTGGCTGTTGGCCTGGGCCTGCCCTGGCTCCATCCCGAAGGCATTGCGTCTGACAGCTGTTCTCTGGGGCCCCTGCTGGTGGATTAAGTTGGCTGGTGGTGCCTCATTCACGCACCTGCTCTCTGGGGCCACACGCATCTTTGCTCCATGAGCTGAAAGGGAGAGGGGAGGGGGGAACGTCCTGAGGTGGCCAAAAAATTTGTTCAGGTTTTTCCATGATATATAATGGAAAAATCCAAATGAATTTTTGGCCAGCCCGATACTAGGGTATTCTTGAACATACCTTTCTGCTGGAGGCAATGGGTGACCCTTGAGCCTCTCAGTTGGACCAGACCCTTTCGAGGGCTGTCCACCCTGCTTGTGCACACAGACCTTTAACGTGTATAGCTGTGGGTGGTGGGACCCAGCTCTCCCTGTGCTTCCTCTTGCCTGCTGCTGTTTGCCTGACCCAGGGATCTGAAAGAATCGTCTACAGTTGTTGCAGCTGCTTTGATCCCCAAACAGATGTTGGGAATGCCATAGGAGGCTCACCTCTTCACCTTGGTGCTGAAGAAGCTCCAGGTGGAACTTGTAAACTGGTAACCTGTAGACTGCAGTGGACTGGCAGATGGGCTTCGTTTGATGGCTTTGGTGTGTTTCCCAAACTTGAATCAGTTGCCGTGTCCAAGAGTTAGCGTTCTGCAGTGGTTTAGGGCAGGGCCTGGCAAAACTGTGGCCTGTGAGCCAAAATCCAGCTCACGGGCTGTTTTTGTACAATCCGCGGGCTAAGAATGGTGTTTGCATTTTTTTTAAAGGTTGTTAAAAAAGCCCCCAAGACAAACAAAGAAGAATTTGTGACAGAGATCGGATGTGGCCAGCAAAGCCTAAAATATTTACAATCTGGCCCTTTATAGAGAAAATTTGCTGACCCCTGGATGAGAGCCAGGAACTTCAGTCTCAGGCTGTCTGGGTTTGAATCCTGGCTCTGCCGTTTACTGGCTGCGTAACCTTGGGGCTTCCCCGTGCCTCAGTTTGCCATCTGTAGCAGTGTTTGTATTAATAGTGTACGGGTAGGGTTGATATCTTGATCAAACATTTATTTACTTAATTCTTAACTCAGTGAGGTAGGCACTGGGATAAGCCTCATTTTTGAGATGAGGCCCAGAGGCAGAGAAAGGAAGTGGCCCGTTTAAGGCCACACATTAGATAAGCAGCAGGGGCCAGGGTTGGAACCCGGGCAGTCCGAGTCTAGAGTTCTGCCTCCTAACTGTCAGGCTACAGGCCTATAGAGAAGCACTTTGGAGAGTCTAAACTGCCCAAGTGCTGGTGTGTCAGGAGTGCTGACCTTCTCAGTTCCTTAGGCGGGGTCTGGGGAAGGTTGGTAGCCTTGTGTTTTGTGGCTCAGTGGCTGGTCTGCCCCTTCTTTCCTGGATTTAAAATCCTATGAATTTCAAATGGATTTCTAATATGACCCATTAGAAGCATCACCAGCTATGGCCCCAGTCCCCAGCCAAGGTTCCCTAGGTATTAATGTTTTGGTTTCTGGATCTTGGGAAAGTCTAGGATCCCAGTGGCCACTTGGAGAGGCAGTTTCCGTCTTTTAACAAGCTGGGGTGGGGGGGCGTTGCTGGACCTGTGTCTCCCCATGACCTCTAAGCTCGTGATGTGAAGTCCAGGTGTGTCTGGGATCTGCTCAGCCCCAGGGGCTGCAGTCTGGTGGAGATGCTGGGCTCTGGTTTCCCTGAGCAGAAAGAGAGACAGAACCCAATGGCAACTGATGCAGGATTAACTGCCCACAGGAAACAGTGAGGAAGCAGGGCTGTGGGTTTCCCTCCAGACCAAATGGCTGTTTACACTCCCTGTTTCCTCCATCTCCAGCTGTGTTTATCTGGGGCTCAGAGAACACTGGGGGCCAGCCAGCAGGGCCCGAGATTCCTGTGGGGCCATGCCATGCTCCTCGCCCGGCACAATTGCTCAGAGTGTCCTGGCCTTTGGCACCCGCAGCTGGAATGTTTGCATCAGAAAACAGCTGGGATGGACGGGAACTCTTCGAACCCCTCCTGAGTTCCTCCGTCCTGTCACATTTTCCAGCAGATTTCCAAAGATGATCCCACGAGCGTGGGGCAGCTGAGCCCCAACCCTCTGTCCTGCCCCTGCCCCCTCCGACTCTGACGCCCTCGCAGCTGTCCCTGTGGCCTTCTGTCTGAGCCCCCTTGTTTGAGCTGGACTTTGAATTGAGGAGGCGAACAGGGTTGAGGAGCCTGGGTGGGAAGGGGGAAGAAGCAAGAATGAAAGCCTCTTTTGGGAACTGCCCCAAAAAGCTGAACTTGAATGTTGCCTAAGAATAGCCGGAACATTCTATTTCAGCCTGCAGCCCAGGCCCGGGATAGACTGTTGGCATTTTCAGGCTTTGTTGAGTTTTCCATCAACATCTCCAGGAAAATGATTCAGGCTTGGGGTGATGCCCCCGGGGCTCAGATGGCAGGTGCCCGAGGGGAGACCCACTGACACTGACCCTTGTAGGTGTCGCTGGATGACGTGTGTGTCTTATGTTGCCCGCTGCGCACCAGCTCTTGTCGCAGCTCAGGACCGCGGTCACAAGCAAGACAGACCCAGGGCCTGCCGCTCGGAGCTCTCCGTCTGGGACTGGACCCACGTCTGTAGTAGAAGCGAGGTTGAGCCCAGCAGGGGCAAAGTGAGGGTGCCCATCTGTGCCAAGGGGACAGCTGCCCCTCCAGTCCCCTCTTCGCTTTGCCTCCTGCCTCTCTGACCCCTCCCTCTCAGTCTCCTTTGCTGCTTCCTCGCCTTCTAGGCCTCCAAGTGTAGGTGGGTCCCTAGCCTCTGTCCACGGGCTTTTCTCCATCTACACCTGTGTCTGCAGTAGCCTCGACCGTTCTGTGCCCCTCCTTCTTAAAGGACATTCAACAGCTGTGCAGCCATCACCAGCACAGTAATTTTAGAACATTTTCATCACTCCCGAGAGAAACTCTGGATCCATGAGCAGCCACTTCCCTTTCCCTTCCGCCCCCCCCGGCCCCCAGCAAGCGCGCTCATTGACTTTCTGCTCCTGCGATTTTGCCCACTCTGGACATTTCACGTGAGTGCAGTCATATAATATGTAGTTTCTCTCGTGTCCAGCTCCTTTCACTTAGCAGAGTGTTTCCAAGGCTCATCCACGTCGTCGTGTCCATCACATCTTTATTCCTTTTTATGACAGAATGATATTCCCTTGTGTGGGGATACCGTGTTCTGTGTATCCGTGCATCAGTTGATGGGCGCTTGCATTGTGTCCACTTTCTGGCTTTTGTGAATAATGCTGCTGTGCACATCCAGTAGAAGTTTTGAGGTGGACATTCCCACGGCTTTAGACCCCTGTCTCTGTCTGATGACTTCCAGCCTGCACCTCTCGCCTAAACTGTGGGCTTGTTCGTTTTGCCACTGGCTTCTCCACCTGAATGTCTCACAGGCATCTTCTGCCTAGCACGGCTAAAACCAAAGGCTGGACTCTCCCCTTCCTCCAGACCTGTCTCCCTTCCTACCTGCCCCCTTGTCCTCACCTCCGTAAGTGGTCTGATCAGACATCTTGGGCCCAAACAGGGAGCCATCTTTGGGGACCACTGCTGCAGGGCTGTCGGGCCAGGAATGCTGCTCAGAGTCTCTGCTCAAGGTAGAGCCTTGGGGTCCTGCACCGACTCTGGTGTCTTCTGCACCTCCCACGCCTGCCAGTGGGTGACGGAGCTGTCACCAACACACAGCTGAGGACCTCGCCATTCGGTTGTCACCTCTGTTTGCTTGGCTGTCAGGGGTGGGGTGGCCCTGGGGATGGTCCGTGGTCTATCTTTAAGGCGGTGTTGGCATCAGTTCTTGGTGCTGGGGGATGACCTGGGAGGGATGTGTTTCTCAGAGCGTGGGCCGTGTACCACTTGCAGCTTGCCAAAGTGTTTTAGGTGGCACAGGAGAAAACTTTTTGTTGGGGGGGAGGTGGGGGAGGGGAGAAGACAACACCAAACACAGTGAATCACACGGTGAAGACGGAACTTTCTTAGCAAATCCCTCCTGTCTTCCCTTACCTCCAGGAAGCCACAGTTGGTGCTGCAGTGTCCCTGGGTTTTGGAGCTGTTCATTCATTTCAGTTCGGTCAGTTTAGTCACTCAGTTGTGTCTGACTCTTTGTGACCCCATGGACTGCAGCACGCCAGGCTTCCCTGTCCATCACCAACTCCAGGAGTTTACTCAAACTAATGTCCACTGAGTCGGTGATGCCATCCAACCATCTCATCCTCTGTCATCCCCTTCTCCTCCTGCCTTCCAATCTTTCCCAACATCAGGGTCTTTTCCAATGGGTCAACTCTTCGCATCAGGTGGCCAAAGTATTGGAGTTTCAGCTTCAGCACCAGTCCTTCCAATGAACATTCAGGACTGATTTCCTTTAGGATGGACTGGTTGGATCTCCTTGCAGTCCACAGAGACTCTCAAGAGTCTTCTCCAACACCACAGTTCAAAAGTATCAATTCTTCAGTGCTCAGCTTTCTTTATAGTCCAACTCTCACGTCCATACATGATGTGATGTTCATTCATTTACCAATCATTTATGTATATGTGTGTTTAGATGGAATGATTGCAGTGGGGATTAGTAAGGTCCAGGAGTGTTAGAGGGAGAAAGTGACATTTGTGCAAAGACCTCAAGGAGGTGAGGGAGGGGGCGATACAGGCACCTGGGGGAAGAGTCTTTCAGAGAGAGGAGCCAGTGCAAAGGCCCTGAGGCAGGAGTGCATCTGAGGAACAGCTAGGAGGCCTGTGTGAGCAGAGGGGAGGACTTGAGGGGGAGAGTTGGGGAGTGAGGTTAGCGAGGTGATGGGCCCGGGTTACGCGGGGCCTTGTGGGGTCTTGTCTGCTCTGAGTGAGGTGGGCAGCATGGGAAGGTTTTGAGCAGAGGAGAGACAGGATCTTAGTTCTTGTGGGATCCCTCAGGCTGCGTACGGAGAATGGACAATGGGGTGATGAAGGTGGAGGTGGGGGGCCGGTGCGCTGACGTGAGTGGTCCTGGACCAGGGCGGTGGTGGGGGAGATGGGTGCCTTTAATGACAGCCGCCTTGTCACATCATTTGCCCATTTTCTATTGGATAGTTCCCTTTTGTATCGATTTGCCAGAGTTCTCTCTCTCCATTCTGGCTACCTCGGGTATCTCTGTGGAATTCTTCTCTGACCCTGAGGTTATGAAACGAGTTCCTCATCTGCTGGGGTTCTGGCGTTGTCACCAACTTGCCAAGGAGACACAGGAAGTCACAGGTCTCTTTACTGTGGCCCCCGTTGCCCCAGCTCCCCGAACCGCAGTGCCCACCCTGCGTCTTGCCTCGTGGGCTGAGCACCGACACCTTGCCCACAGATGCTTCAGCACCTCCGGCCGCACCAGCTCTTTCCGGTGTGCTGCACAACGATAGCCTGGGGCCACTTGACTCCCTCTGGGTGGGACACCTGCTCTTACCCACTCCTTTCAAAGCCAAGCTGATTCTTGATCTTGCTAGGGATCCTCCCAGATCACTCTTCCTGGGAGTGCTGCCCGAGTCCTGCTTTCTGCCACACTCTACATAGTGGTTAAGGGTCTGAGTCTGGGGACTTCCCTGGTGGTTCTGTGGTTAAGAATATGCCTTCTGATGCAGGGGTCATAGGTTCGATCCCTGGTTCAAGAACTAAGATTCCACACACCATAGGGCAACTAAGCCTGGGTGCCTCAACTAGAGAGCCTGCGTGCTGCAAACTACAGAGCCCACACGCTCTGGAGCCCGTGTGCAACGAAGGCTGGATGCAGCCAAAAAGAGATAAATATTTAAAACAAGAAGAGAATTTGAGTTTGGAAATCTAGCTCCACCTCTTCTTAGCTGTGTGACTGAGGGTAAGTTGCTGGATCTCTCTGTGCCCCCATTACCTGATCTGTAAAATGGGCATGGTCCCATCTAAGGGGGTGGTCACTACTGAGGTCAGCCAATTTTTGTTGTCCATTGAAAACGCAGACCCGTGGTGACCGGAACTTCGGCTTTGCTGAGAGAGCCTGGCAACAGCATTTGGCCTGCCGGGGCAGGATGGTGACCTAGGCTCTGATACAGTCCTGCCCTATGCAGCCAGGAGACCAAGGCTCAGAAAGGGGAGGCGACTTGCCCAAGGTCACACAGCATATCCTGGTCAGAGCCAGAATGGGAACTCCCAGACCCGAGCCCTTCCTTGCTGTCTTCTCTGCTCTCTGCCCAAGTGGAAGGAAGGAGTTTAAAAGACCCATGTGCATTATTTCTTTTCTCCCATTAATTCCTCATCCCAGGGGCTACAGTTTACGAACATGCAGCAGGGGCTGGAACTGTTAACATCGGGAACGCTTGGCGTGAAATATATTTCATCCAGTTGCCGCACATGGAGTTTTTGTTGTTTTGTGCCAGACAGCTTTTTTGGTTCTGGGTTTTCTTGGACTTCCACATGTTTCTTTGTTTCTTGTTTTCTTTTTCTTGCAAGGGGTGGTGGGTCTTGTCAATGCCCCTTCATTTCAGTCCTGCTGTTGCCCTGGATAGGGCATGTAAGGACCCAGAACTGAAATACAGGAAAAGTCTTAATAATAGAGATCAGAGCTTGGCTTGCTGAGCTTTCGATGTGGGTGCCTCAGGTGGAGGTCTGTGGACAGAGCCCCAGTCGGGTGCAAGATCAGCCCTTCCTGGAGCCGGCTGAAGTGTCCACAGAAAGTGGGGGTTCTCCATGGGATCCAGTCCCCACTGGTGACCATCCCACACTCCAGGCTGCTGTTTTCTCTTTGTAGAGGGGACAGCATGCCTTTCACCTCTCGTGTCTCCTCTGGAGCCTCCATCAAGCCCACATCACAGTGAGTGGTGGATATTGCCCCTTCTTCCAGTGACAGATCCAGCTGTTTTCACACCGTGATTTTATGGATCTGTCTTCTCATGGCTGTATCCAGGGGCTCCAGTGATGGTCAGGCTCTTCCCGTCTCCTGGCTCGGTTTTCCTGTGTCCGCCTTGTTCCTGGGAGGTTCCCTTCTCGTGGTGGCCGCACTGGCCTCCAGCAGCCTCAGACCTGCATCTGATTAGCGTGGCCACGGGGGAGAAGAGAGTGTGTCTTTCCCTCCTGTGTCGTGTAAAGTCCCAAGACTCAGGGCTTGTTGGGTCGGCTCGGGTCCCCCAGGGATGAAACTCGCGGCCTCAGCAGTGAAAGTGCAGAGTCCTAACCACCGGGGAATCCCCTGCTTTCCCATGCTGTGCTTGAGCTGGGAGCTGCGGCTGGGAGATGGAAGGTTCTCGAACATGCCCTGGGAGCGGGCCTGGAGCGGCCTCTCTTGGACTCCATGATGAGGGAGAGGACGGGAAAACGGGGGCCCGTCTCCTCCCTGCCTCCTCCTCGCCCCTTTCTTCCTCCACCTCTGGGCCCCGTGTTCTGAATCTTGAGCAGGCTGAGCCAGAAAGGAGGAGTTGGCTGCAGTCGCGTTTCCTTGATGCCCCGGTTTGGCCTGGAGTTGGAGGCCCCGTGCCCACACCTCTGGGGACACGACGTGGCCACCCTAAGTGGACACCAGCAGGCGTCCTTTTGGTAAATGTGACGGGAGGGGAGGGGGTGACGGGGCCCCTGGCGGAAGCGGCAACTCCTCTGCTCTGACATCCTCTCTTCCAGGAAGCCCTCACCTCAGGCCCCGCTTCTGAAACCACACGGGGCTGGCTGGACGGATGCTGGGGAGAGGTCACCCGGCCTGGGCCTGGAGGGGCTTCTGCCGCTGCTTTGCTGGGTGCCCGTGGCACACCCCCTCCCTTCTCTGCCCTCAGTTTTTCTAAGGAGTCCCCAGGGCCTGACGCTGCTCAGATGTTGCATGTTTGTTCTGAGAGCCTGCTTTGGGAGTGTTCATTCCCGCTTGGTCCTGTTTCTGGAGGGGCCCGTGGATGGGCTGGATGCCCACCAGGTCCTGCCTTCTGGCTCTGTGACCTTGTGCAAGAGGCCTCGCCCCTCTGTCCCTCAGTCCCTTTCTCTGTGGCCTGAAGATAAACATGATTTTGTCTCGTGGGCTTGTCTGGTAGCTCAGACAGTAGAGTCTGCCTTCGATGCAGGAGATCTGGCTTCCATCCCTGGGTTGGGAAGATCCTCTGAGGAAGAGAATGGCAACCCACTCCAGTATTCTTGTCTGGAGAATTCCATGGACAGAGGAGACTGGCAGGCTACCGTCCATGGGGTCGCAAAAGAGTCGGACACGACTGAGTGATTAACACACCTCATTGGGATGATTTGAGGATGAAATGACTTAAGAAATTGAAGTTTAGAACAGTTTTTGGCATACTCAGTAAATACTCAAATGCTAGCTATTATGATTACTACTATGACTACAACTTTCACTGTTATTATTACTACATAGGAATAATAATAAATGTAAGAGCTATTATGAGTATGGAAATAACCATGATAAATATCATGTCCTTACCGACCACCAACACGTTTACATTCATCAATCTGTTTGATCCTGGCCATAGCCTTTGGATCTGATTGTGATCCCATTTTATAGATATGCACACTCAGCCCACTTGAACCCTCTGAGGTCTTACAGATGCAGAGGGCTTCTTCTTGGTCATGTAGTTCTCCTAAGATGCTTGTGTGTGTGTGTGCATGTGCTAAGTCCCTTCAGTCATGTCTGACTCTGTGCATGGACCGTAGCTTGCCAGGTTCCTCTGTCCATGGGATTCTCCAGGCAAGGCTACTGGAGTGCGTTACCATGCCCTCCTCCAGGGGATCTTCCCAACCCAGGGATCGAACCTGTGTCTCTTACATCTCCTGCGTTGGCAGGCGGGTTCTTTACCACTAACGCTGCCTAGGAGACCCTCTCCACGCACCCTCCCTGCCCCAAAGATGCTTAACAAGCAGCTTTTGGGTTGCTTCCAGAAAAACTCTTCTCTGGGCCAAGCAAGCCCTGTATGTTCATGAAGCTGTTCCACCTTGGATGTGGATGTCAGGGTTTTCAACACCGTAGTCTGTCTATTTTGAACTTGACTCTGTTGTAGCTTACTAAGACAGTGTGTTAAGTTCTGAATTGGGAGGGAACCTTTTCACCTCCCTCCTTTTGCACGTAAGACCTTTGTTAGTGCAGCTCAAGCTTCCATTAATTTTGAAGATACCCATACTTTATGCTTGTCTGGGATTGACTGGGACATCTTTGGGATTCCGGATCCTTGCAGTCTCTCTGGGATTATGAAGCAGTAGGGACTCTTTCAAATACAAGGGATAGAAAAACTAGCTCAAGCAGCTTTAATTAAAAAAAAAAAATGGACTCCACACTTTCACTGCCAGGGCTGGGTTTGATCTCTGGTCTGGGAACTGAGATCCTGCAAGCTGCATGATGGGGCCAAAAAAAAAAAAAAAAAAGGCTCACATAACTGAAACATATGTGGATACATGATTTGAGGTATGGCTAGGTCCAGTTGTCATTAGGCAATTGCAAAACTCTTTCCCAAAGCTGCTGCACCATTTTATAGTTCTTCTTGCAATGTATGAGGATTCTAATTTCTCTCTATCCTCACGAACACTAGTTATTGTCTTTTCGATTATAGCCATTCTAGGGGCTGTGAAGTGTTATCTCACTGTGGTTTTGTTTTGGATTTCTGGTAATGACTAATGATACTGAGCATCTTTTCATGAGTTTATTGGCCATTGGTGTATTGTCTTTGAGAAATGTTTCTTCAAACTATTTGCTTTTAAAAAAAAAATTGAGTTATTTGTCTTTTTATTAATTTGTAAGAGTTTTTTGTATATAATGAAAACAAGTCCCTTGTAGACATATATTAATAATTTACACATTCTGTAGATTGTTTTTTCTCTTTCTTTATAGTCTTTGAAGCACAATATTTTTAACTTTGCTCAAGTCCAGTTAATCTAATTTCTTTTAGTTGCCTATGCGTCTGGTGTCATATCTAATAATGCATTGCCTACCCCAAGGTCACGAAGATTTATACCTATGTTTTCTTCTAATAGTTTTATAGTTTCAGCTCACTCTTTTAGATCTGTGATCCACTTTGAGTTAATTTTTGTGTACAGTGTGAGAAGGAGTCCAAGTTTATTTTTTTTGTATGTGGATAAAGTTTTCCCAGTAGCATTTGTTGAAAAGACTGTTCTTTCCCCATTTAATTGTCTTCGCACTTTGTTAAACATTTACTGGCCATAAGTGTAAGGGTTTATTTCCGGGCTCTCATTTCTTTCCCATTGATCTTATAGCTGTCTGTATGCCAGCGCAGTCCCACTTCTTACAGTTTGGAGGTAGAGTGCAAGTAAAGGGCAAAGCAAGTGCAAAGGCCCGGGAGCAGGAACAGGCCGTGAGTTTGTAGCTGGGGACAGTGGAGCCCACACTCCCTTGTGAGCAAAGAAAACAAAACTAACACTTTTCCTTCAATTTTGGTCCAGCGAGCAGCCTGGTCGGAAGGGCCCTGCTGAGTTTCACTTCTCTACCCAGCACTGATCTCAGGCAGGACAGACAGACAGAAAAGGGAACTAACCTTTCTCTCATTTTCACTAGCTACTGGCTGTTGGCAGCCCCTCAGGGAACCCATCAGAGGAGGATCCCTGGGTTTCCTGGTTCATGTCTTGAGCATCTCTCGCCTGGACCAGTGGCCATTAGCCAGTCTTCTGGCTTTTATGTTCATTTTATGTTCTTGCCAGTGCATCTTCCACTTGGCAGTCAGAGGGATTCTGTAAAGGCTAAATAAAAGGGATGTTGTTAGGCCTCAGCTAGTACCCGCCCCCCTCCACCCATTGCTTCTCTGAGGCTCTTGGGATGAACCTGAAGAGTACCCCCCGACCGCCCCTGATCTGGGTTTAGCTCCTGCCTCCAACCTCGTCACACGTCGTCTTCTTTCTCACTCTGCTGTGGCCTCCCTGGCCTCCTTGCTGTTTCTTGCTGCCTCAGGGCCTTTGCCTGTGCTCCTCTCTTGCCTGGAGTGTCATTCCCACATGTTCTTGCATGGCCCATGCCCTCATTTCGTCCAGGTCTCCATCTGGAGGCCCAGCTCCTCGAGACAGGCCATTGCACCTCCCTCACTCTCTGTCCTCATTTCTCACCTATCACTTATCCATCATATAACTTATATATTTATTAGGGAGGAAAGTACTCCTATTTAACTCTCAGAAAGGTTATAGAACAGTATAGCGGTTCAGAGCACTGACCCCAGAGCCAGATTGGTTAGGCCCCAGTCTGCTTTGTGACCTCAGGCAGATGACTTGACCTCTCTGGGCTTCAGTCCTTACGTGTGTCAAATGAGGGTAAAAACAGGAACCATCTCATGGGGCTGATATGAAGGTTCTGGGAGCCTGACAAGAACATACACCCTCCGCGAGTGTTAGCTCTTGTTATTACTGTCAGTGGTTAACGCTCAACTTGTGGACTGTTCTCCCTTTGACCGTGAGCTCCCGGAGGGCTGTCTTGGGCTCAGTCTGTCTCTGTTGAGTTTGGGAACCAATGGAAATACGTCCTCTGTGTAGGGTTGGCCAAAAAGTTTGTTCGGGTTTTCCTGCACACCATTAAAACCCGAACAAACATTTTGGCCAACCCAATGCAGAGCACTCGATACTCAGTGACCGGCCTGCCTCTGCCTCACTTCCTCCTTGAAGCCTTTCCGGCCCACACTGTCCTTCCCCTTCTCTGATTTATCATGAGCCCTTTCACCACTTGGGGCTGTTGTCTGGGCCCCTCCCTCCCCTCCTCCTCCCCTCCTCCTCCCCTCCCCGTCTTCCCTGGAGCAGCTTTCCCAGCTCACTTGCCTCCAGAAAGAGGGCTCCATCTCCCCCTTTTGCTTCCCCGCTGGCCCGTCCCTGGCCCAAGAAAACCCCCAGGGTCTGAGGTTACAGAATGTCTGGACTTCGGCACCGTTAGGATCTGCTACTGTTTGGGCAGAGAAGAGATAAACGTGGCTAGAGGAGGGTCGTGTTTGGAGCTGGTGCTCCGCAGGGTACGCACCCAACACCCGGCCGGCCCATTGCTGCTCGCGGGCTCAGCTCACATGTCCTGTCCTGTGGCGGCAGGCCCGATCCCGGCCAGTGGAGACGCAGTGCTCACCGAGGCTGTCCTTTCCCAGCCGGGTGGCTTTTCCCGCAGTGTCTGATTTACCCCTCACCATGGGCTTCCCTGGAGAAGGCAATGGCACCCCACTCCAGCACTCTTGCCTGGAAAATCCCATGGATGGAGGAGCCTGGTGGGCTGCAGTCCATGGGGTTGCGAAGAGTCGGACACGACTGAGTGACTTCCCTTTCACTTTTCACTTTCCTTCATTGGAGAAGGAAATGGCAACCCACTCCAGTGTTCTTGCCTGGAGAATCCCAGGGATGGTGGAGCCTGGTGGGCTGCCGTCTATGGGGTCGCACAGAGTCGGACACGACTGAAGCGACTTAGCAGCAGCATGGGCTTCCCTGGTGGCTCAGCTGGTAAAGAATCCACCTGCAATGCGGGAGACCTGGGTTCAAGCCCTGGGTCGGGAAGATTCCCTGGAGAAGGGATAGGGTACCCACTCCAGTATTCTTGGACTGCCCCCGTGTCTCAGCTGGTAAAGAATCCACCTGCAATGAGGAGACCTGGGTTCAATCCCTGCTGCTAAGTCTGCTGCTAAGTTGCTTCAGTCGTGTCCGACTCTGTGCGACCCCATAGACGGCAGCCCACCAGGCTCCCCCATCCCTGGGATTCTCCAGGCAAGATCACTGCAGTGGGTTGCCATTTCCTTCTCCAATGCATGAAAGTGAAGAGTGAAAGTGAAGTCGCTCAGTCGTGTCCGACTCTTCGTGACCCCATGGACTGCAGCCCACCAGGCTCCTCCATCCATGGGATTTTCCAGGCAAGAGTACTGGAGTGGGGTGCCATTGCTGGGAAAGGCTACCCACTCCAGTGTTCTGGCCTGGAGAATTCCATGGACTGTATAGTCCATAGGTTCGCGAAGAATCAGACATGACTGAGCGACTTCACTCACTCACTCACTCATGATAGACTCAATGGACATGAGTTTGAGCAAACTCCAGGAGATGGTGAAGGACAGGGAGCCTGGCGTGCTGCAGTCCATGGGGTTGCGAAGAGTCGGGTATGACTGAGCGACTGAACAACAAAGCAAATGACTGTGAGCAGAAGCAGACAGCCAGGTTCAGATCAGGTTCTTCCTCTTACTTCTCAGAGGCCTTGGTGTGTCCGCTGAGCCTCTGTCTCCTCGTCTGTTAAATGGGATGATAACAGAACCTACCTCCCAGGCACAGGGCCGAGGCTCAGTAGGCACTGGCTGCTGCCTGCAGTCCTTGTCACCGTCTTCCTTCTCGTCGCTGGTTTTCTTTTCTCTTTTTTTAAAATATATTTATTTAGCTGTGTCGAGCCTTTGTCGTGGCACGTGGTATCTTCGATCTGTGTTGTGGCAGATGAGGTCTTTAGTTGCAGCTTGCGAACTCTTAGTTGAGGCATGTGGGATCTAGTTCCCTGACCAGGACCCAAAGCTGGGCCCCCAGCACTGGGAGCACGGAGTCTTAACCCCTGGACCGCAGGGAAGTGGCATCACAGGTTTTCAGATGATAAACCTGCAGCTCAGGGTGGAGGGCATCTGGGCTAAGGTCGCCCAGCGGCCCAGGGGTGGAAACAGCCCTGGAGCCCACGTGTGGCTGTGCTGGGAACCAGCTGGCCAGAGCGTCGTATCTGTGATTTTTGAGAGAATAGAGAGATGGAGAGATAGCGAAACATTCGGGCACGCTGAGGCCAGCTGATGAGAGAAAATTATCTGTGCCAGTCGGTTAGGCGGTGCGGCCTGAAAATCTCCTCTGGTATCTCGAGGCCTGGCTAGTCTCTGCGTCTCAGTTCCTTATCACACGTCCTATGGGGCTGAAACCCTTGGATTAAGGCCCACCTGTCCTCCGGAATGCCCCAGCCTGTGTTGTGGTAAGGTGGGAGAGGAGAGTGAGAAATGGCGGGGAGGGGCTGGCAGATTCAGGCTCCTGACTGGCCTCTTCACATCTTTTCTCCATGTCCCCGTGAAGGCCAGCAGTTCTATTTTTTTTTTTTTTTTAAGATTTCTTTCTTTCTTTTTTGACCATTTTTTTTTTTTTTTTGCACAATTTTTAAACTCTTTATTGAATTTGTTACAGTATTACTTCTGTTGTTTATGTTCTGGGTTGGCCAGGAGGCATGTGGAATCTTAGCTCCCTGACCAGGGATCGAACCCGTACCTGGAGGGTTCGATATCCTGGAAGGCTCAACTGCTGGACTGCCAGGGAAGTCCCCATGGTGTTCTTTATACCCATTTTACAGATGAGAAAGCTGGGGGCTGGGGAGGGGCAGTGTCTGTGCCCTCCTCTGTGATCTACCAGACTCTGCCTCTGACGCTCTCTCCTTCTTCTCTCTCTTGTTTTCTCTCCTCCAGCCACGCTGCCTCTGGGATGTTTCCGTTTTATACCCATTTTACAGATGAGAAAGCTGGGGCTGGGGAGGAGCAGTGTCTGTGACCTCCTCTGTGATCTACCAGACTCTGCCTCTGACTCGCTCTCCTCCTCTCTCTGGTTTTCTCTCTTCCAGCCACACTGCCTCCGGGATGTTTCCCTTTCACAGCCCACATGCTCCCACTCTGCCCCTTTGCAGTTGCTGTTCCTGCTGCCAGGCATGCTCTTCCCCCAGATTTGTGCAGGAGTCCCTCCTTGGCTTTGTCCACACTCTCTGTTCAGATGTCAACCCCCTCGGAGGGACCTTCCCTGCCCTCCCTTTCTGAAAGAACACCACCTTGCCCAAGACCTTGTAGCCCCTTCTGATGTGTCTTCATAATATTTGTCTAATCTTGTGTTACATACTTGATTTTTATTTTAAGCCCATCTTCTTTATTAGAATGTAATATCCACCAGGGGCTTCCCAGGTGACTCAGTGGGTAAAAAATCCTCCTGCAGTGCAGGAGACATAGGAGACACAAGTTTGATCCTTGGGTCGGGAAGATCCCCAGAGGAGGGCATGACAACCCATTCCAGTATTCTTGCCTGGAGAATCCCATGGACAGAGGAGCCTGGCGGGCTACAGTCCATAGGGTCACAAAGAGTCCGAAACGACTGAAGCGACTGAGTATGCACGCATGCAATATCCACCAGATGAAGAATTTTTCTAGTGTATTAACAGATGTGTCCCCCAGAACGCTGCCTGTTTTGGAGGAGCTGCTCAGGGGACGTTTATTGAATGTGTGAATGAAAGACTGAGGTTCCCTAGCTCCAGGTCCCAGTTTGTCCAGAGCAGAGCTGGGACTTGGCTCAGACCTGGGTGATCTAGAGGCCGTTTGGTGCCCTCTGGGTTGATGTCGCTCATCCCTGCCCTCTTCTCTAACCTAGGAACTGGCCAAGAGGACCCCCGGCAAGCACCCTGACCACCCCGCAGTCCAGAGCGCCCTGCAGGCCATGAAGACCGTCTGCTCCAACATCAATGAGACCAAGCGGCAGATGGAGAAGCTCGAGGCTTTGGAGCAGCTGCAGTCACACATTGAAGGCTGGGAGGTGTGTCTGGGGCAGAAGGAACCTTCTGGGCTGGAGACAGACCCGGGCTGGGGGGAGTGCACAGCTGTGGGTTCACACTGCCGTCTGGGCACCAGCTTTAGCCTGTGGCATATTTTGTTTGGCCTGCATGTTGCTTGCAAAAAAAAGTTTAATTATTTTTCAGGGAGGTCCACATAAAAGTATAGATTTCAAGTTTCTCTTAAAAAATTGGGAACCCTGGGCCCCCATTTTGCGTGGCATCAGCCATCGGAGCCTCTAGTTTTTCTCCCTGCCCCACCCCCAATCACTCCCCTTCACGTTTCCTGACCTGCCTGCTGTCCTTTGAGCTTTCGATGCCAAGGTCAAGGGTAGTGTTTAAGGGTTCACTCCGGGACAGAATTCTGGCTTCAACACTCCTTTATGGTGGCTTTAGGCAAATGTCTTAACTTCTCTGAACCATGCTTTGTTTATCTATACCTGTACATAGTAGGTACTCAGTGAATGGTAGGTATGGCTGTTACTGGGCTTCCCTGGTGGCTCAGTGGTAAAGAATATGCCTGCAATGCAGAAGATGCAGGAGACATGGGTTCAGTCTCTGGGTGGGGACAATACCCTGGAGGAAGGCATGGCAACCCATTCCAGTATTCTTGCCTAGAGAGTCCCGTGGGCAGAGGAGCCTGGTGGGCTGCGGTCTGGGGGTCGTCAAGAGTCAGACAGGACGGAAAGCAACTTAGCACAAGCACATGGATGTTACTGTGGTCATGATTATTAGGGGATGAGATTCTTGATCTCTTCTGTTGTGGCTTCCTTAAGTTATTAGAGTCTTCCTGAAAATCTGTAGAAGGAAATGGGAGAATCTGAATAAATAAAAAAGTTAATATCTGAGTAAGTACAGCTGGAATGGGAGATTGAGACTAAAGGGGAAAGTCTTGGACATAGATTTTTCTCGGAATCATCGGCCTTAGACCGTTTGGATTTTCTGGCACTTGCTTCGTTTGGGATTTCCACTTCATCTTCCTGTGTTTTGTGTGTGTGTGTGTGTTCTGTCGCTCAGTCGTATTTGACTCTTTGTGACCCCATGGACTGCAGCCTGCCAGGTTCCTCTGTCCATGGAATTTTTCAGTCAAGTATATTGGAGTGGGTTGCCATTGCCTCCTCCAGGGAACCTTCCCAACCCAGGGACTGAACCCACACCTCTTGTGTTTCCTGCATTAGCAGGCAGATTCTTTACCACTTGCGCCTCCTGGAATACTCTCCCTGTGTTGGGGAGTCCTAAATTAGACTGTCGGAGAAGGCAATGGCACCCCACTCCAGTACTTTTGCCTGGAAAATCCCGTGGACGGAGGAGCCTGGTGGGCTGCCGTCCATGGGGTCGCTAGAGTCGGACACGACTGAGCGACTTCACTTTCACTTTTCACTTTCATGCACTGGAGAAGGAAATGGCAACCCACTCCAGTGTTCTTGCCTGGAGAATCCCAGGGACGGGGAAGTCTGGTGGGCTGCCGTCTCTGGGGTCCCACAGAGTCGGACACGACTGAAGCGACTTAGCAGCAGCAGCAGCAGCAAATGAGACTGTGTTGCTGGGAGGTCGAGGGTGTGGCTCCAGAGGGGAGAGGCCTGTGTTCAGGAAGGAGGTGGGTGGTTGTGCATTAGTGTTTATCATGTGCCCACTCTCCTTCCTGCCCAGCTGAGTCTGGAGAATAAATAATTGCATTTCTCAGACTCCCTGAGATGGGATAGGGTCGGACAGATCAGATCCAGCTGCGTGAGATTTGGAAGGCAGGGCTGGGACAGAGGCCACCCTTCTGCTCTTGCAGCAAAGCACAGTCGTGGTTATGTTGGCTCTCTGTGATCGCATTTGCAGAGCGCCCGGCTTCCAGCTTCTGGGTGTCAAGGGGAAGGGCTCTGTTGTGCTGTTGGCGGTATCTGTCTGGCAGGACAGGGTGGCTTTGTAGCTGATAGTTAAGGCTACATCACCTGAGGCCTGGCAGCAGCAGCTTGGGCAGCATTTCCTGAGAGTACCAGCTTGGGCGGGCTTTCCCATTGGCTCGACAGTAAAGAATCGACCTGCAGTGTTGGAGACGCAGGTTTGATCCCTGGGTTGGGATGATCCCCTGGAGGAGGGCATGGCACCCCACTCCAGTGTTCTTAACTGGAGACTCCCATGGACAGAGAAGCCTGGCGGGCTATACAGTCAATGGGGTCGCTAAGAATCAGACACGACCGAAGCGACTGAGCATGCACACACCAACTCGGGCAGGCAGGGGTCTGATTGTCCCTTTCCCCAGTTAGGGCAGGGGCAGTGGCTCCCCTGGAGGGCCAGTTGGGCAGTGTTCTTGGTTTTCTGGCAGCTGTAATTCTAGGCTGCTCTAGCCCCTCCAAGAATTGAGTAAGGAAAGCCCTCATTTTTTTCTGCTTAAAATGCTTTGCTTGGTTTCTGTTCCTGCAACTGAAAATTGTGTCAGTTAGGGTGTTTCCTCTAAGGAATCTTGTTTCACCTTCATGATGCCAGAGCTCTGATTTGGTTTCTTGTGACCCTTTGTGGTTCCATGGTGGCGCAGCTCCAGGTATCATCTGACACAAATCAGGAGGAGATGGGACCCAGTTCTCCTCCCTAGTGGAGGAAAACCTTTCCCAGAAGCCCCAGAGGGACTTCCTTTCCCATCTCATTGGCCAGAAATCAGTCACTTGGCTACTTTCACCAAATATGCTGACCTGAAGTGTATATACAGTGGACATGTTTAAGTATCTGTCTGTTTGGGCTTTGAGTTTCCTGGCAGCCAAGTTAAAAAGAGCAGGACACATCAGCTACTTAGCATTCATTTGTCAAAAAAAAAAAAAAAAAAAAGGAAGAAGCTGGGCAATTCTTCTGGGAGACAGAGTTCTCGACATCCAGCTAGAAAGAAAATTTCTCATGTGGGCCCCTGTGAGGAGCATTAAGCAAGCAGTTTGGCAGCCAGACCAGAAGTGATTTCCAGATGCCTTCTGGTAAATGCCTAGGGAAATAGGAACTAAGGGTCTTTGAGGCTCTTATGACCCTGAAAAATCTGCAGTTTGAGAATGGCGCTTATTTTGATCAGTGTTGCTGGGTGCAGTAGGAAATAAAGTGACCCAGAGTAAGAGCTGCTGGCAATTATTGAGCACATGTGACACATTACTCCAACACAGGAAGAGAGGGCTGTTGTTATCCCCATTTCACAGAGTAGAAAACTGAGGTGCAGGCTCTTGACTTTGGGTCCAGCCTTTTAACTTACAGATGATCCTGCCTTAAGCAAGTCTGTCTTATTCTCCTGGCCTCATTTCCCCCTACTTGTCTAATTTTGGGCTTCCCTTGTGGTTCAGTTGGTAAAGAATCTGCCCTCAATGCAGGAGACCCAGGTTCGATCCCTGGGTCAGAAAGATTCCTTGGAGAAAGAAATGGGAATCCACTCCTATAGTATTCTTGCCTAGAGAATTTCATGGACAGAGGAGCCTGGTGGACGGTAGTCCCTGGGGTCACAAAGAGTCAGACACGACTGAGCGACCACACTTTGACTTTTACTTGTCTCATTTCAGAAATAGTATCTCTAAAGCTGTCTCCTGGTATCATTTTGTCAATAAAGTGAAGCATAGAACACAGATGATTTTAGGAAAATGTGACATCGTTTTCTGTATAGTAGAAAGGTTTTCAAGTTTGATCCTCAGAGTGGACTTGGGAAAATAATATGTTCCAGCTAGAACAAATAATGTTTAACTATGAAGCTGCTTGCAGTAACTTCATGCCATCAGCAGTTAGCGCCTCAGGGGACTGGATGACTTAGGGCGGCATTCACAGTGAACAAAGGTGGTTGCCGGTCCTGATTTTTGATTCTCTTCTTGATACTTTCTAGTCTCTTTGACCTCTTGCCAATCTGATTAGATAGCTGTCCTCTCTCTCGCAGTATGGCTGGCAAGGGACTTGTTTCCGAAGGAGGTTGATCTTGTCTTGGCCACTCTCTTGCTGTGTGCTCAGGGTTGCACCATTAGTTTGATCTCTGATCTGTGGTTTTTTTGGCCTGATCCTCTATAAGCCAATTGTCCTTTTTAGTTGTGGGACTGGTTTAGTTAAAACCAGATAAGGTAATCCATAAATCCATTTTATTGAACACCAGGAAATGGGAGTATGTCACAAGAGTGTGGAAGTAAGCGTATGGGCCCGCCCCCTCTGCTTGGAGGGGTGCCTTTGCCTCAGTTTCCTTATCTGATAAGTTTGGATAGAGGCAGGAGACCACATGGCTCACTTGAGGATTCGGGGATTATGCAAAGCGCTCAGAACAGTGTTTTTTTTTTTTTTTTTTATTGGTTCGGAGTAAATACTCCATAAATGTCAGGAAGAGCCGTGGCTGCAAAGCAGGATTTCTTGTTTGATTTTTTTAGATGAGAAAGCATCATGCAACTTTGGCAGGGCTTGTACCAGTGTGGGCTGACCCTCCTGCAAAGGGATGCTCCACAGACTTCCGTGAGAAGCTCACGGTCGTAAAAAGACATGCATGGTCTTAATAAGAAAAAGAGAGAACATACCACTCTTACTGGCTCTGGATGCCCTGGCTTAAGAGACTGTCCACTGTTCACTCCCCCAAAGAGAGACAGCAGGAAAGAAACGTGAGGAAAACGTGAAGTTAAAAAGAGGGGCCATAAATAGAAGTTCTTGTATGTTCTTCCCACCCGCTCTGGGATGCCTTGTGCTCTTGCCCCTCTGAAGACCCCTGCTGTAGGCAGACAGATGCATCAAAACACTTCAGGTCCCCGTCTAGGAGGGGCACAGGTGGCAGAGGGGAGAGGGTGGGGCAGTAGGGCCACCTGTCTGGGTTCAGGTCTCAGCCCACCCACTCACTAGCTGTATCATCGTGAAAGCCGTTTAGTCGTGTCCGACACTTTGCGACCCCATGGGCTATATAGTCCATGGAATTCTCCAGGCCACAATACTGGAGTGGGTAGCCTTTCCCTTCTCCAGGGGATCTTCCCAACCCAGGGATCGAACCCAGGTCTCCCACAACGCAGGCGGATTCTTTACCATCTCATTCTTTCCCTGAGTCACCAGGGAAGCCCAAGAATACTGGAGTGGGTAGCCTATCCCTTCTCCAGGGGATCTTCCCAACCCAGGGATCGAACCCAGGTCTCCCGCAATGCGGGCAGATTCTTTACCAGCTGAGCCACCAGGGAAGCCCAAGAATACTGGAGTGGGTAGCCTATCCCTTCGCCAGAGGATCTTCCTGACCCAGGAATTGAACCAGGGTCTCCTCCTTTGCAGGTGGATTCTTTACCAGCTCATTCTTTCCCTGAGTCACCAGGGAAGCTCAAGAATACTGGAGTGGGTAGCCTATCCCTTCTCCAGGGGATCTTCCAGATCCAGGAATCGAACCAGGGTCTCCTGCTTTGCAGGCGGATTCTTTACCAGCTGAACTACCAGGCAAGCCTGGACTAGCTGTGTGACCTTGAACAAGTCACTTCGCTGTTCTGTGCCTTTGTTTCCTAAAGTGAAACTCCGTTTCTGTAAAGTGAGAGTTGTAAGGATTAATGGAGTTCTGTGAGATACTTAGAACCGGAGTTGGCGGGTGGTAAGCCATGCACCTGTGTTAGCTTTCGCCCTCTTCTCTGCACAGCACTTCACTTCTGCTCTGTCTGAAGGAGGCCTGCAGCCCTGACCGGCGGACTCCGTGGTGTTCAGCCTCTTCGTGTGTATCTGGTCCTTAGCCCCACCCCTGACCTGGGTTGAAGGATTCCAGGGAGACTGTCAGCTGGGCTTCTTTCTTAGCAGAGCTGGGGTGGAAGAGGCCTCCCTCTGCAGCATCCTGGGCACTTCAGATGCAGTTTTCTGGGTGGCCGTTGGCTGAGGCCAGGGAGGCAACTTCCCAGGCTAGGTGTGCTTCTCTCTGCGGTCCCCTGGCCTTGGTCTAGGTTTGCATGGCCTCTGGGCTCTTGGTCCCTACAGCCGGGCCCGGTGGTAGGTTCCTATACAAGCAGCCTTCCACCCTGAAGGGCAATGGGCACGACAGCATTTTGGTTCCCTTCGTTTTGGTGTCAGCTGGTGCTCTGTATCTCACAAATCTGGGTATTCCCTTTACTCTGAGTATAGTTATTCTAAAATACTATGCATTGGACTACTTCCCTGGTGGCTCAGAGGGTTAAGAATCTGCCTGCAATGTGGGAGACCTGGGTTCAATTCCTGGGTTGAGAAGATCCCCTGGAGAAGGGCATGGCCACCCATTCTGGTATTCTTTCCTGGAGAATCCCATGGACAGATGCGCCTGGCAGGCTACAGTCCATGGGGTTGCAAAGAGTTGGACATGACTGAGCGACTAAGCACAGCACGTGCAAGCAGCCCAAATCCCCTTTGGAGCCTGGAAGGACTGGTAGGCGGGCACGAGTGAGGTGGACAGAGGAGACAGAAGCACGGGGTCTCGAAGGAAGTGTCGTGCTGCCGTCTGCTCTGAGCTGCCCTGTGGGCCGTGGATGGACTCTCATCACCAGGGAGTCGCGCTCTCCATTTGCGTGGATGCTGAGGCTCCAGGGGCTGCTTTTGCCCCCATATCGTTGGAGCAGCAGGCACACTACCGTGCTGGGTTGCTGTGCTGTGGGTGTCATGTATCTGCCGGTGGCACACAAGCATCTAGGTGGTGATTTCTGTTAACGGGTATGTGCTTGTGTCCTGGGCTGCACAGCCCTTGGCTGCAAAGAAGTTGGTTTTCCAAGACCCAGAGGGGGCTCTCTGGCACCACTGGGTGAATGGATTTGTTGTTTCCAGCTGGCCCATGGGCACCAAACAAACCCACTCTGACAGCAACGGAGGGAATTGCGGAGGGTAGGTAGCAGACAGTCTCATTTCTGAGTTGCCAAAACCAGTTCCCCTTGCTGGGTCTCAGAAATAATTGAGATAGCAGGCCTCTCTGGGGTATGAACTTGTCGCTCCTGGGTGTTGAGTGTCTGGGGAAGGAGATTCTGTGAAGAATCCCGGCTCTTTCCTCCCTCAGTTCATTTCCAGGCAGAGACAGCATCTTGTCTCTTGGTTTCTTGCTACTCTGTGATCTGCAGGTTTGTAATGAATTTCCCCTAAAATAAACACTTTCGTGCCATATCCCCTGGGCCTCAGTGTCAGAGGCCCCACCAATGGATGGGGCCTCCATCCTTATCTTGATGTATTTAAAGTACATCAAGCACTTAAAGTTGGAGGCTCTACAAAAGAGAGATTTTAATGGTTTAAGTGAGATAAAAATCTTGGGATTTCCCTGGCAGTCCAGTGGTTCGGGCACTGCACTTCCACTGCAGGGGCACAGGTTCGATCCCTGGTCAGGGAACTGAAATCCGGCGTGCCGTGCACTGCAGCCAAAACAAGAACAGCAACAAAACAACCAGCCCAGCGGTTTATTTCTCAGTAGTGATGCAGGCTGGGGGTGGGGCGGCCCTGCTCCATTCGGACCCTGGTCCCTTCCAACGCTGTCCTCTGCCATCTGCTACAGCGGGTCCTGCCACTCTGGCCACCTTCCATCCTAGGCAAGAGGAGATAAGGGAGGAACGGGAGGGAGGTGGTTTTCTCTCAAGAAAAGGATGTAGAAGCGGGGCACACTGGCTAGAATATCGTCACAGGACCATGCCTGGCATGAGGGATGCTGAGACGTGGAGTCTGTGGTTGGGCAGCCACGTGCCAGCTGAAACCACCTTTCTCGGACGGAAGAGGAGCATGGGTCTGAGACTCCCCCCTCCCCAGGGGCCCATGCCCTCCACGGTCTCTTTCCCGCTTCCTCTCTCTTATCACTGTAAGATCTCTCTGCCCCGGGCCCTGGTCCGCTCAGAGCTCCAGATGGACCTGTGTGGTCCTTGGCTCCGTGTCCTCCTTCCAGCAGGGACCTCGCCCCGTCCGCATCCTCAGCCTCTTTATCTTCGCCATCCTCCCGGGCTCCCCAGCGCCTTTCCTGATCACGCTGCTTGAGCCCCACGAGAATTCAGTGCACTCCACACACACCCGGCATCTTCGTTATTTAGCACAGATGACCAGGTAGAATTCAGGAATGGTTCCCATCGCTTCTCACACCTGCAGCTAGAGGGGGTGCTCTCAGAATCCTTCCCCTGGTGATGTTCACGTGGGGTTGGTCACTTGTTCTGCAAGCATTTGTTGAGCACCTACTGTGTGTCAGAGTGTGTGGGAGGTGCTAGAAGTACAGTGGCAAATGGTTGATAGATGCTCGATAATGCTTCCTGTCCTTAGGAAAGTGGCATTCTTTATATGTATATAATGAATTCTGCCAGCATTTAAAAAATATCTATGTATTTACTTGGCTGTTCTCAGTCTTGCGGCATGCAGGAGCTTTCGGTGTGGTATGCGAACTCTTCGTTGCGGCGTGTGGGATCTAGTTCCCCGACCAGGGCACGAACCTGGACGCCTTGCCTGGGGAGCTTGGTGTCTTAGCCACTGGACCACCAGAGAAGTCCCAGAGGTGGCATTCTCATGGAGGAAATAAAGAAACAAGTCAAGACACAAATAAATGGGGGGGGGGAGGGGATTGGCAAAAAACCAACTAAACAAAACACAACAAAACCTATAACAAAACACTGCCTGGGCCGTGTGGGCTGAGTGAGTCCTTCCACCTTGCCAGGTCCCAGGTCCCCTCTCTGAGCGATGGTCGTCTCTGTATGCTCTCCTGCCAGCAGAGGGAAGCTGTCGATTGGGTGGTACTGTCGATTGGGTTTCTGTCTGCTCACCTCCAGTGGTGCATTGAGATTTTGGGGGTGTGAGGGAGGCAGGGGCAGGTCTGTCTCTGGAAACAAAGAGGGGTATCCCCAAGGGCTGTCTCCTGGATTCACCAGCTCATGTACTGCACCCTGCCCTGTTGCTCTCCTAGGGCTCCAACCTCACGGACATCTGCACCCAGCTCCTCCTGCAAGGGACTTTGTTAAAAATCTCTGCGGGCAACATCCAGGAGAGAGCTTTCTTCCTCTTCGACAACCTGCTTGTCTATTGCAAGCGGAAATCCAGGTGAGTGCCTGGAGGTGGGGCCAGGGCTGCCTGGGTGGGTCAGGAGGCTGGGATCCGGTTGCACTCTTGACAGTTTCTCCTGGGGCGCTGGGCCTCCCTTTTCTCCTCTGAGTTGAGAGATTTGTTCTTGATCAGCACTCTCCAGGAATATAGGTTATTTAAAATTTTCTAGTAGCATTTAGAGAAGCAAAAAGAGGTAGGTGGAATAAATTTAGATAATATATTTTATTTACCCCAATATATCCCCAAATATTATCATTCTACCTAATCAGTTTAAAAAATTGAGTGAATAGGTATTTTGCATTCTTTTAAAAAACGTACGCTAAAGCTTCAAAATCTAGTGTGTCTGTTACGCTTACAGCTCGTCTCAGTTTGTGCCAGGGACCTTTAAGTGCTCAGCAGTCACCCGTGGCTTGTGGCTGCTGTAGTGGGCAGTGTAGGGCGAGGCGGTCATGGGAGTTTGGAGATTTTTTTGTGGCACTCGCATCTTGTGATTCTAAGATCCAAAGATAGATGGTTCGAGGGGAGGGGGTCCTTCTCCTGTTACATTTTTTGAAGTAAAGATAGTGTCTTCGTCATCTCTGTGTCTTTCATTGGAGCGTCTTAAACTTTGCAGAGTGAATGGACGGGTGGATGAGTGGTAGACCGATGGGGATGGACGTTTGGTAGGATGTGTGGGCAAATGGGAGGAGGGATAGATGCCTAGGTGGAAGTTTGGGAGATTAATGGATGTAGGTGAAGGGAGGCCTGGAGGCAGTGCTTGTGAATGCGTGTATGAACTGATCGGTAGACAGATGAGTGAGTAGATGAATGAGTGAGTGGTTGGAGTTTAGGAGCCTGTTGGATGGAGGGATAGATAGTTGGTTGGGGGAATCTATGTTTGGGTCGTTGGAGAATCAATATGAAGACATGATGGGCTGGCAGAGGTGTGTTTAGATGAAAGTTGAGTTGGGCCTTTATAAGTAAATGGGTAGATGGATGGATGGTTGGATGGTCATAAATTGGGAGGCTGGGTGGATGGTGGAGGTTTAGAGATTGGTGGATAGATGGTCTGTTGGATGGGTGTGTTGAAGAATGATTGGTTGGTAGTTGCCAGAGTGGCTAGTCCCTGGTGTGGAAGGTTGGGTGATTGGATGGCTGCGTTGATGGAGAGATGAATGAATGAGTGGATAGAGGGAAAGTTAGGAGACGGAGGGGTGGGGGCTTGAGTGGATGGTTGGATGGACGAGTGGGTGGGTAGGTTGGTGGGCCAGGAGAATCCCTGCCTTTCAGTTTTCTCGCTGAGGAGGTAGAGAACCGTCACAACTGACCAGTGCAGCCCATTTTGAATGAAACTTCTTCCTGCTACGTTGCTACGGGACAAAATAGTGACTTGCCAGAGGCTTCTTTATTCTTTTATCTAGCAAAGGCTGGGGCTGAGGGGAGGTCCAGATCTGGGCCTTACTCTCGGCATCACCTCTGCTTTCCTTCTTGGTTCTGGGCTTCTCACTTACTGCCTCCCTGAGCCTCGTTTTCCTTGTCTGGTTCTGCTGGCCTTCTAAGGTTGTGGTGAGGAACCGTTCCACAGGATGAGTGAGGGGTGTTCAGTGTGGGCGTGGGGAAGCTTCTCATCGTCCTCCTTCAGCAGTCTGACCTCTCTGAGCCTCAGTTTTCTCTTCTGTAAAATGGGGTTGATTTAAAAAAAGTTACAATAGTGTTTGGTTAAGAGCCGAGTTCCTTATTATTTCTCTAACTCTGTGACTTTGCCTCTCTCGTTCAATTTCCTCATCTGTGGAATAGGTTGAATTATCCTGTACCCCACAGAGCCATTTTGAAGGACAAACCTGTTAAGTTTGCTTGGCGCATAGTAAGTGCCCAGAATGAGTAGCTGCTGTTACTGATTACCTCCACAGGTGACGAGTTCCTATTCAGTGTGATCCTGTGAGTGCAGCTTTAGCACACAGTAGGCACTTCGGCCACAGGCCCCTCCCTCTGCCCCCTTCCCTCCTTGTTCTGGGGCTTGCTCCTTCTGGTCAGAGGCCTCCGTGTCCTTCCTCACCGTCTCTGCGTGGCTGGGCCATGTGTCTCTTTCTCACTGACGTTTTCTTCCCTCTCACTCCCTTGGTCTGTCTGTGACTCTCGTGTCCTCCTGTCCCTCCATCAACGCTGCCCTCTCCTCCCGCCTTGCGCCCTGCCTGTCCTCACTGGGGCCCTCCTGAGAGTCCTCCTTCGGCAATGCCAAGGCCACGGCCAGCATCCACCCGTAGCCCTGCCCGCAGCACCTCCCCAGGCCGTCTGAGGCAGGCCCTTTTCCCAGAATCCGGGGGTTTAGAAAACAGCACGTCCCTTCAGGCCCCTGTGGGCCCCCAGCCCGGGCCGAGTTTACTCAGGCTTCAGCCACCCCCACACGGGCTCTTCCTCCGCTGGAGCCAAAGCAGCTGATGCTGGTGGGGCTGGATCCCCAGGGGGCCTTCTGGGGCCGGCCCTGTGGCCACACGAGCTCTTGTAACTCCGTTTCCGGCCTCAGGCTTGCGAGTGAGCAGGGCCGGCTGGAGGCAGAGGGCACACGTCACCCGGGAGAAGCTGGCAGGCTGCCACCTTTCCTGCACTGGGTCAGGAGCCCGAGGGCTGGGCTCTGAGAGGTCTCGGAGGGGTGGGGCCATCAGCGGTGGATGGAGCTCCCGGCCCGACCCTGATGTGGTCCCAGGAAACGCCCGATGCTGGTAGCTGTCTGCCTCTGGTTATGGCTTCACCAGGCACCACCAGTCCGGGTCATGGGTCAGGAGAGGTCTCTGACTCAAGAGTGCTTCTGGTCGGATTCAAAACTGGAGGCTGTTCAGGCCTTCCCTGGTGGTCCAGTGCTTAGGAATCTGCCTTTCAACGCAGGGGACGCAAGTTCCATCGCTGGTTGGGGAACTAAGATCCCCCATGAGGAGGGGCAACTAACCTCGTGTGCCTCAGCTGCTGAGCCCGCAAGTTGCAATGAAAGATTCCCCAAGATACAGCGAAGATCCTGCCTGCTGCAGCCAGGACCCAGGTGGCCAAAGAAATACGTATTAAAAAAAATAAAAATAGAGGCTTCTCAGGTGTCAGAAGTGGAAGGGAGAGTTTTAAAAACTCACCTCCCGGTTCTTCAGAAGAGGAAACTGGGCACAGAAGAGCCAAGTCTCCTGTGTCTCAATGTTCGTTTCAGATCATGGAGGCGTCAGCAGTGTGTAGTGGTTGAAAATGCAGAGACGCTGCTGCCGCTCGCTGTGTCAACTCTTAATGCCTCTGTTTTTCTGTCTGTTTAGTGGGGGTGAGAGCACTCTCCATCTCATGAGGTTGTTTTTACAGATCAAGGTAAAACACATAAGGTGGCTGGAATGGCGCCTGGAACAGGGTGTGTAGAGTAGGAGAAATCTAAAACCGTGTCTCCCCTTGGTTTAGTCACACACAGCTCACACTTCACTTGGGTTTGAAACAAGATCTTCATTTTATTTAGGCCTTACCACGTGGCATGTGGGATCTTAGTTACCGACCAGGGACCAAACCTGTGCCCTCTGTGCTGGGAGCGTGGAATCTTAACCATGGGGCCGCCAGGGGAGTTCTGAGACTCTTCCTTTTCATTGCAACGTCTGCTCCAGACCTTTTTCTCCTTGAGTCTTCTTCATTCCTAATAAAGGGCACCACCATTTACCCAGGCTGTGAGGCCAGAGTCTTAGCTGTCCTTCATTCTGACCTGCCTTACCCCCTCATCACCAGCAAGTGCTTTGCATTCTCTTATCAGACGTTGTCTAGAACCTCAATGTGATTCTGATAAAAATTGCAGGAGGGAGGTTGTGTGTCTGTGTACATAAATGATTTTTAAGTTTACATGGAAACACAAACAAAGACAGCTAAGACAGTTTTGAAGGAGGACAGAGATAGAGGACTTTGACTCCTGACACCAAGGCTGCTGGAAAGCTGCTGTAATTAAGATTGTGTGGTTAAAATGGTGTAAAATCAGATTAATGGAGTGCAGTAGTGAGTCCAGAAACAGACCTACATGAAAGCAGTCATTGAAATTTCAACAAAAGTACCAGTGTGGTTCTGTATATGGTGCTGGATCAGTTTGATAACCAGCGGGAAAAAGATGAGTCTTGACCCTTCATACAATATACAAAAGTCAACTTCAGATGGATCATTGATTTAAATGTGAGCAATAAAACAATAAAGCTTCTAGAAGAAGGCATAGGAGTCTGTCTTCATGACCTGGGGGGTAAGCAAAGATTTTTAAATTGTACAGAAAGTATAATTATAAAGGAAAAATATATTTATCAGACTACATTAAAATTAAGAACTTTTGTTCCTCGAAAGACAACAAGAAGGGAATAAAAAGCCAGGCCACAGAGGAGGAGAAGATCTTTGCTATCACTTTGCAAAGGACTCGTGTCCATAATATGTAGACCAACTTTGGCCTTCTGCCTATTTTTATAAATAAAGTTTTATTGGCAAATGGCCATGCCCATTCATTTTTGTGTTGTCTCTGGATGCACTCACGCCTCAAGGGCTGAGTTCAGTAGTTGTAACAGAGACCATATGGCCCACCCAGCTGAAAATATTTACACGCTGGTTCCTTTTCAGAAGAAAATCTGCTGAGCCCTGTTATAAAGCATTGAGAAAAAGACAGCCCAACAGAAAAATGGTCAAGGGACAGTCATTTCACAAATGGAAGATACCAGATGGCTAATAAACATGAAAAAGTGTGCAGCCTCATTACTCACCAGGGAAATACAGATGACATCTTTATTAGACACACTCCTCTCGGCAACCAAAATGGCCAGAATGAGAAATTCAGTACCAGTTATGGAGACTGTGGAGCAACTGGAGTGTCTGTACGCCGCTGGGGTGGGATAATTGTTATGGCTTGGCAGCGTCTACCAAAGCAAGTTGTGTGCATTCCTTATAACTGAGCAATTCAACTCCTAGGTAGATAAACCCGAAGAAAGGCACATGTATGTTCTTCTTAAGACACACATGCCAGAACATAAGGCACAGCACGAGACTGAAGCCAACCCAAGTGTCCGTCACCATCACCCTGTGTGATTCCATGAATGTGAAGTTCCAAAACAGGAAAGTGAACCCAAGAGGTTAGACATCAGGATAGTGGTTAATCTTGCAGGGGGTAGGAGCCAGAAGGGGGGATGATGGAGAGCTTTGGGGGTGCCTCCTGCCCTCCCATAGTGGAAGATGTAGTCTCAGAGACTACGTCTTGCTGCAGCCCTAGCACCTAGAATAGTGCCCGGTAGGTATTCTCTCAATCACCTGTTGAATGCATGGGTGGGTGACTCCCCCAGTCCCACCTTGGTAGCCTTCCTAGAGGAAGTGCTGGTCAGATGGTTTGTCAAGTGACTAAGTGGGTGTGTGAGAGTCCCCCTGAGCGAGTGACTCAGCGGTGGGTAGGTAGATGCAGATTTCTCCATGTAGAAATGGAGGTCCTCTCCATTCTGGTTTTCTTTCAGGCAGTTCCTGTTGTTAGACACCCTGACAGCCTCTACCCATTTTCTAGCCTTAGAAGAGTGGGGTTTCTATTGGTCCTTATTGGTTTCACATCCACATCTCCTGTTGGCTCAAAAGTAGCTCTGGGAAGTCAGCAAGGTTATTAGCCCATTTTCCAGATGAGGAAGCTGTGGCTGAGAGTGGAAAAGAGACTTGCTCAAGTCACCCCAGCACCAGCCAAAATGCCACACTTCTAAGCCAGTTCCTGCCCTGCTCCTGTCCCCGGCTGTCCTTTCTGTGCCACTGTCCTGCACCCGATCACCCTGTTGAAGATGACTGAGGCGCGGGGAGGGGACGGGTAGGGGACACTGACTTCCCGCTGTCTTTCAGGGTCACTGGGGGCAAGAAATCCACCAAGAGGACCAAATCCATCAATGGCTCCTTGTACATCTTCCGGGGTCGAATCAACACTGAGGTCATGGAGGTGGAGAACGTGGAGGACGGGACAGGTAGGCCCCGCCCACGCCCTGCCTGAGGCCAGCCTCCCCACTTTGCTGTGCGGCGTGGGCTTCTCACTGCGGTGGCTCCCCTTGTGGTGGAGCACGGGCTTCGGTAGTTGCAGCCTGTGGGCTCAGTGGTTGTGGCTCCCGGACTCTGGAGCACAGGCTCAGTAGTTACAGCACACACCAGCTTAGGTGCCCCATGGCACGTGAAATCTTCCCAGACCAGGGATCCAAACCATGTCCCCTACATTGACGGCCGGGTTCTTAACCACTGGACCATCCTTAAAACTAGGGTTTTAAGCAGCCTAAAGTGCACGAAGGAGATGGGCAAGGAGGCAGGGAAGCACTGGGGGAGACTTCTTTATGGGCAGGTCTTCCTTGCCCACCAGAGAAGAGATAGGAGAGGGAGCATTTGAAGGGTGGTAAGTTCAACCCCCAAACCCGATCCCATTGAGGTCTCCACTGCCCTGTCTTCCTGGAGCAGGCAGGGCTGGTCCCATGACCTCACATAAGCGTATAATGATGAATGTTGAGTTATATGGCTGAGTCCATGCTGACCCCCTCCCTTTGCCTCCTGCCCCCGCTAGCGGATTATCACAGCAATGGCTACACTGTCACCAACGGCTGGAAGATCCACAACACGGCCAAGAACAAGTGGTTTGTCTGCATGGCCAAGACGGCGGAGGAGAAGCAGAAGTGGCTGGACGCCATAATCCGCGAGCGGGAGCAGCGCGAGAGTGCGTGGCCGGGGGCTTTCTCGGATCCGGGAGCGTATATGGCTTCCCCCTGTCTGATCCCTCCTGTCGAGTGAGAGCTGTGTCTGGGGACAGGGCATAGGGTCCTTTCCAGAGAGGTTGGGACCACCTGCCAAAAAGCAGGTCTTTGAAGGGGTAGGAGCTCTGAGACTGTGGTAACTGGTCGGAGCTCAGCTTATCTGGTTTAGCCCACTAGACAGATGGGAAGCCTGAGGGCTAGTGGAGGAGACTTGCCTAAGGTCGTGCCAATGTGGTTGGTCGTCCTGGGATTCTTGGCAGTCGTGGGGGTCAGCTGGGGACAGGCTTTCGGGATCCACAGGCCTGTCCCCTGGGCTCCCCAGCGCCTGGTACTGACCGTGTCTTCCGTAGGCCTGAAGCTGGGCATGGAGCGCGACGCCTACGTCATGATCGCGGAGAAGGGGGAGAAGCTGTACCACATGATGATGAGCAAGAAGGTGAACCTGATCAAGGACCGCCGGAGAAAGCTGAGCACCGTTCCCAAGTGCTTCCTCGGCAAGTGCGTGCCTGCGCCTGCCCTCCCCTGGGTCCCTGGGCCTCGGCTGCACTCACCTGGCTCTTCCCAGCTCTGCCCCGTCCCCCAGGAGCCCCCCTGGGCAGAGCCACTCAAGCACCCTAAATCCTTATGGAACAGCCCTTGGCGGTCAAGCGTAGTGAGGTCCCCTTATGAGGTCTTTCAAATGTTTTTGACCACAGCTCACTGCAAAATGTAAGGTTGATATTGTGACCGGGTACACACATAGGATCCATTAATTGTATGATCGAAGCCAAAGTTTCACAGAATTTACTGTGCTTTATACACTCTACAAGTATTTGCGTATTCTGTTCTACTCATTTCTTCATTTCAAAAATACTGCTGCTGCTACTGCTGCTAAGTCGCTTCAGTCGTGTCCGACTCTGTGCGACCCCATAAAATTGCTTTCACAAACTATGAGTGGGTTGCCCACCATAGATTGAAAAATGCTGCTCTAGCATTTAAGCAAAGAGAGGCCCCTGTAGCTATTTCAAGCAAAGAGGTATTTAATGCAGAGAGTTGATTTCAAAGGTTTTGGGAGGGCCGGAAGAGCAAATGTAGACCTTTGAATTAGTCTGTTCAGATGCCCTAACAAAGTCCCAGAGTCTGGGCAGCTGAAACAACAGAGATGTATTTTCTCACAGTTTTAGAGGCTGGAAGTCTGAGAGCGAGGTGTTCGACGGGTGGGTGTCTGGTAAGACCTCCCTTTAGGAGATCCATAAGGGGAGGGAGGTCTCCCATGGCTTTCAGTAGATAGGGCCTCCAATTTCTCTGTTTGGGAACTACATTATTTCCTAATAATAAAATGTTATTGCCCCTGCCCCTGTTTTATAACCGAGGATCAAAGGGCCAGAATGCAGGTGATTTGGGATTGGATCCTAAACCCAGGTTTAAATCTCATTCACTTGGGGGAGCAGGCTGGGCACTGGGAGAAGCGGAGGAAGAATTGGAATCCCCGTAAAACCAGCCAATTGTTCCCAGGCCCCTCTGTGTGTTAGACCTGGTGGTCACGCTCTGGAGAGGGTAGGAGAGTGCCTGGGGCCTCACAAAGCTTCTGGGGAGAGAAGCTTGCCTGTGAGGCTGGGGTTCTGTTTAGAATTCATTAACTCTCATCCCACTTGCTTCTCCAAAGCTTTTGGGGAGGCCTGGGATAAAAGCTGCTGGAATTATTCTGCTGTCATAGACCAGGGGAGAGGTGACTTGGTCTAGGGTGGTCACCGTGAAGATGGCGGCAAGTGTCACATTCTGGGTCATCTTGAAGGTGATGGCATTTGCTGACAGGGTGAGGGAAGAAGGGAATTAAGGATTATGAGCACCTGGAAGGATAGATGGCTGCTTGCTGAGAAGTGGCGGGGGAGACGCAGGGAGGTTTCAGGGGGCGGGGGTACAGCCCAGGGGACATTTGGATGCTTATATAGGGACCGGCCCCCAGATGGAGATGTCGACTTGTTAGGTGGATATGGAATCTTGACTCAGGGAGAAAAGTCTGGATTAGAGACCTAAGTGCAGGGCATGTGGGCGTTTAGATGGTTTTCAAAGTCATGAAACTGAATGAAATCTGCAAGGGAATGAGTAGAAAGAGGGCAGGAAAGAAATGAGGTAGGGATTGACTGGGCCCTGGGGAGGAGGAGCAGCTATCAAAGGAGAGGAAGCTGGCAGAGAGGTGGGAGGCAGGCTGGTGAGTGCGGTGGCCTGGAAGCCAGGTGGGGAAAGGTGCGGAGACTTGGAATCGTGGTTTGGACATGTTAATAAGGTTGAGATGCCCCGTAGACATTTGCATATTGACAGATATTGAAACGTTGTTGGATGGGCAGTTGGAGAGTGTGAAGCTGGGGCTGGGGGGTGGGGTAGGGGTCACGGCCTGAGGCTTACGATTGGCCTGGCAGCAGCCAGGGGGTCTTAGGGGTTGTTGGGACCCTGAGAGGTGGCAGCGATGCCTTTGAGTCGGGTTTTGCCCTCAGGTCAGGGACCCCGCTCCGTGTTCCCTGGGAGGCTCTGTGGAGGGGTGAGTGTGGGCCCGAGACCTGCGGGAAGCCAGGAAGGGGCAGCCTGGCCGGTCTCCATCAGCTAATCCCCTAATCCCTGGGCAAGGAAGGAGGTTTTTCTCTTAGGAGAGGTGTGCTTCCGGCCCCCCAGGGTCAGAGGCCCTCCCTGCCCCTTGCCGAACCCTTCGAAGAGCTTAGTCCAGCCGGACGGGATAACCGGTCTGTAATTAGAGCTTCAGCAGTGTTTTGTCCCCTTAGGAAGGATTAGGGAGATTTCTTTCATTGCTCATTTGAAACAGGGCCAGGACTGATGACTGTTTATCATCGTGCTAATGGAACTCACCTCCCTGCACGGCTTTGCTCTGCCCCCAGCCCGGGGCCGTGGTCTTCTTTCTTCCCGGCTGACACCCAGATCCCCTCAGGTGGAAGGAACCAGGAGCCCTAGGGACATGGCCAGGCAGCCTTTCTCCGCTCCACGTGTGGCCACGTGGCCGTGCCTTTTAATCTTCACATGACACTGTGGTTTACTGTCATTATCAGTGCACGATTGCTGTTAGTTGCTAAGTCATGTCCAGCTCTTTTATGATCTCATGGACTGTAGCCTGCCAGGCTCCTCTGTCCATGGGATTTCCCAGGCAGGAATACTGGAGTGGGTTGCCATTTCTTTCTCCAGGGGATCTTCTCAGGCCAGGGATCAAGATACCCGCGTCTCCTGTGTTGGCAGGTGAATTCTTTATCCCTGAGCCACCAGGGAAGCCCCGTCAGTACATAGTAGGTGATAAATAGTGACTTGACAGGCATTGCTGCAGACACCCCCCTGGAAGCATTTCAGACCATGGAGTCACATGGGTGAACATAACCCCCCCGACCCCCACCCCCAGTTCCTGCCCTCATGGAGCTCAAGGTCGTGGAGCAGATGAGCAAGAGAAATGGGACTCTTGTACTGAGAGTGAGTGGACACTGGGTCTCAGCTCAGGGACTTTCCTGGGAAGAGTGTCAAGGCGTACCTGTGTATCCCCTGTGCCCAGCCTTGGATTTGACATTCAGTAAGTGAGATCCATGTTTACTGGGTGCATGATATAGTGGGGCAGGAATGAAGAGCGACGAAGGCTGATGCATGCTAACTCTCTGGCTCCTGCCCACGTAGGCTGATCTGCTCCCTGCGTCCCCAGCACCCCCACCCTGCATCCAGTTCCGTCTTTCTGGAAGACTAGATCTCGCTGCTCCTCGTGCCCTGGCCCCCACCAACTGGCAGACCACTGGTTTCCTTATTTCTCACTCAGAGGCTGATCCTCCCGCCTGTACTCTCTTCCCTGCGCCCCGTGGAGGCAGACGATGCCCCCTTGACCCAGTGCGCTTTGCAGACGTGTTTTCCATAAAACTTGGTATTCAGTGTCCACATTTAACAGTTGGGAGATTTCACAGGAAACGCTGGATTTCTGGCTTCTCTTGAAAAGTCATAAGATGCTTTAGTCTCCCCGTGTGGACATGGTTGGCCGCCCTGAGTGGCTGCCGTCTCCAGAAGTGCTGGCTGGCTCAGCAGAGTTTCCACCTGGCCCTTTTCACTCATTTACGAGAGGTCAGGGTCCCTGCATTAGAGGTGAATGATGTCTGGTTTTGAACCCTGGATCCCAGCTCAAGATTCAGTGTGATTCGAAAATTACTGACAAAATCCAGAGGGTCCCTGAATGAACCACCTGCCAGATGGACCCTTTGGAGGCCCAGAGAGGGACAGCAATTTGCCCAAATCTGCCCAGCAAATTGATCCTCAAAAAAGGTCAAGACTCAACTTGGGGCAGAAAGCTGGGTCTCGGCTCCTCTGTCGTCTGGGCTGCCTTTTTCTGTGCTGGCAGCTGCTGCAGGGAGCTTCCTGTCTCTCCCCAACCCTGGCTGCAGGGCCGCCGGTCCGGGCCAGAGGTGGCCCCTGAGGGGACAGCTGGTGGGCAGCTGGTAGCCGAGTCTCAGCTTCCAAGAGTGGGCACTCCACATCTGTTCGCCTCCCCCAGCTGCTGGCAGCTTTCTTTCTGCCGCTGATTTTGAGGACTTGGGGAATAGCACTGGGGGAGGACAGGACTCAGAACAATCTCTTCCCTACTCGGGGCTCCGCAGAATAGATCTGTTTCTTCTACGCTCTCCTTGGCCTGCGCTGGGGCTCCCTGAGTGCCTCGGCACACCCCACTACCTACACATAAGGCAGGTCATTGCTCCGCCAAATGCTGGAAAGCTAAAAATAGCCCTGCTCCCCTCTGGCCCTGTAATTGGAGGCGGAACAGCTGGTTTCGATAAGCTCCGTGCTCTGGCCAACTGCCACCCGCTTTCATTGAGTACAGATTGCCTCGCGTCCCCAGCTCTCCCCTTTCCTGCTGACTTCCACTGGGCTGAGCTCTGCGTGGAGCCCTAAACACTCCTCTGAGACCTGGGACCTGGGGTCTGGCTGAGCCCCTGCCCCGCTGGGTAGTCACATTGGATTTGTCTCATTTCCTCTGGGCTTGTGAGCACATCTTTCTTGCTGAGGCCTTCCTGCTTCCCCCAGAATGTTCCTTCTTGTTGCATGGCTCATTCCTTCAGTTGTTCACGAGGTTACTGTGCCCTGCTGTGCTTGGGCTCCTCTTCCAGGTGCTGGGGGTGTAGATCTGTGAGTTAGACAACAGGTCTCCATCAGCATGGAGACGACATTCTGGTTCTGGGAGATGGCTGATAAACGCATCCATAAATCTGTAAAGAGTACGACTCCAGTGATGAGTGCTAAAAAGGAAGTAAAACTGAAAGATGGGATGGTTTGTGTGTGTGGGGGGTGTTTTGATGAGGTGGTTGGGGAAGACTTCTTCAAGGAGGTGATATTTGAGCTGAGACCTAAAGATGGAAGAGAAGGGCTATGTGAAGAGCTGGGGAAGCGTGTGTCTTGGCAGCGGGAACAGCAAGTGTAAAGGCCCTGAGGCAAGCAGGAGTCTGGCATGTTTTGTGAGCTGGGGAAGACGGTGAGTGCGGTAAAGCAGAATAAGTGAAAGAACAGAGATCAGGGGACAGTTCACGCAGGGCCTTGGCATCATGTGGGCAGAAGTTGGATGTTTTTTGAGAGTAAGTAGGCAGCTCATTCGGAGAAGGCAGTGGCAACCCACTCCAGTGTTCTTGCCTGGAGAATCCCAGGGACGGGGGACCCTGGTGGGCTGCCGTCTATGGGGTCGCACAGAGTCGGACACGACTGAAGCGACTTAGCAGCAGTAGCAGCAGCAGCAGCAGCAGCAACAGCAACAGCAGGCAGCTCATTGGAGGGTTTTCAGTGGGAGAACAACATGAGTTGGTTGTCTCTCCTGACTCTCTACAATCATCTTTCTGGGTCCTTATTTCTTCCTGCTTATTAGTTTCTTCATTCCTTCTGTCTGTTCACCCATCCAGCCATCATCCATCTCCCACCCACCCCCCATCTACCATAAATCTCTCCACTTACCATTCACCCATCCATTCATGCTTCCCTCCACCCACCTACCCACTAAGCTCCCCAGTCACGTAGTCATTTATCTGTCGAATCATCCAATTATCTACTCACTTTTCATTCATTTGTCCACTCATGTGTCCATGCTCTCATTCCTCCATCCATCCATCCTTCCTTCCAGCCTCCCTTCCATCCATCCATCCATCCATCCTTCATCCATCCATCCACCCTTCCATCCATCCATACTTCCAGTCTACCATCCATCCATCCTTCCAGCCATCCTTCCAGCCATCCATCCATCCTTCCATCCATCCATCCATCCTTCCTTCCAGCCTCCCTTCCATCCATCCTTCCATCCATCCCTCCATCCTTCCAGCCATCCATCCATCCATTCATCCATCCTTCCATCCATCCATCCATCCTTCCATCCATCCGTCCATCCTTCCTTCCCGCCTCCCTTCCAGCCATCCTTCTTTCCATCCACCCATCCATCCATCCATCCATCCTTCCATCCATCCATCCATCCATCCTTCCATCCATCCATCCTTCCATCTATCCATCCTTCCATCCATCCATCCATCCATCCATCCATCCATCCATCCATCCAGTTAGCTTGAGGCAGGGCCTGGGGTCTGCTCACACCCACCTCTCTGCCATTGGTCTTGAGGAAAAGCATCTGGCCTCAGCAGGAACACCTGCTTCCTTGTGGCTCAGCTGGTAAAGCATACGCCTGCAATGCGGGAGACCTGGATTTGATCCCTGGGTTGGGAAGATCCCCTGGAGAAGGGAAAGGCTACTCACTCCTATATTCTGGCCTGGAGAATTCCATGGGGCCATAGAGTCAGACACGACGGAGCGACTTCCACGTTCACTTTCACTTTTCAGCAGGAACCCCGGGCCTGTGGGGTCCTGAGCTCTGCTTCCCCACAGGCAGTTCGGCTGTTACTCCTGAGAGTGGGTGGGATCAAGCCAGTTCAGTGCTGGCAGCTATGGTCCCAGGATAGGGGTGGCCCTCTCAACTGCATCTTATATTTCTGGCAGTGAGTTTGTTGCCTGGCTCCTAGAAATTGGTGAAATCAGCAAGACGGAAGAAGGTGTGAACCTGGGCCAAGCCTTGTTGGAGAATGGTATTATCCACCATGGTGAGTGGGGCCTGGGTCTGAGGGGGGTGAGGGTAGGCAGGTCAGACCTCAGCAACTGTGTGTGGAACTAACCCAGAGGCCATTTCTACTCTGCTGTGCGGCCACCTGTTCCCTGGGCACAGAGTGGCTGCCCTTATAAAACGGCTCACAGGGCTGGAAGATCCAGCACTCACTCGGGGCACCCAGAAAGCAAGGTGGCCTTGTAAAGTTATGGGCGGGGAGGAGAATTTTCTCTCTGTCCCTGCAAAAAATAGCAAGAACCATTGAAGTTTTAGTTTCCAGTTGGAGCGTGGGCAGGGGGTTCGGTGAAATTGCACTTGGCATGGAGCCTGGCTGGGTGGAGGGTGAGGATGTGGTGTGGGTTGGGAGGGGCCAGGGGGCTGCACTCGGCCTCACTAGCCCTGGGTCCTTCTAGTCTCTGACAAGCACCAGTTCAAGAACGAGCAGGTGATGTACCGCTTCCGCTACGATGACGGCACCTACAAGGCCCGAAGCGAGCTAGAGGACATCATGTCCAAGGTGCGGACCCTCTGCCCTGACCCACAGTCTAGACCCCACTGCCCCCACCAGCCCCCCCTCTACTCCCCACACCCTCCTATCGGCCGGGATTTGTTGTCCCCTGGAGAATGTGGCCCGATCCCAGACTCCCCCTTTTTCTCTTTCAGGGTGTGAGGCTTTACTGCCGTCTCCACAGCCTTTACACCCCTGTGATCAAGTAAGTTACTCTCTGCAAGCTTCACCTCTGCCTCTTCTCAGCTGTGTGGCCTTGGGCCTGTAACTTAACCTCTCTGAGCCTCGGTCTCCTTCTCCATCCAATGGAACTCATAACTGCACCTACCCTGTAGGTTTGTCTCGAGGGTCAAGTGAGTTAATCTGTTGGGAAACACTGCAGCTTGGTGGTGAAAGGTGTTAGTTCTGGGGTCAGACAAGGCCGAGTTTGGATCTCAGCCTGCGAGTTGGTGAGCAGCTATTTCCCTTTGTGGAATGGGGATGATAATAGGATCCACCCCAGGGCCTTTGCACTTGCTGTCCTCTCTGCCTAGGATGTTCTTTCCCTACATATCTGCTCCCTTCTTTCCTTCAAATGTCCCCAAGTCAGAGGGGCCTTCCCGACCACCTTTCTAAAGTATCACATCTGGAATATACTTTGGTTTTCTTCTTGAAGCTTGTCAGTGGCTGACATACTCTATATTTATTTCTTGGTCTGTGTACTGTCTTGTCTTCCCCCACTGAATTGTACACTCACCAAAGGCAGGGAATTTTCTCACCACTGTGTCCCCAAACCCTCAGCAGCACCCAAAGAGGCGCTGGCCAGTAGAACTTCCCGCATTGGTAGAAGCGCTCTGCACCCGTGCTGTCCAGGACACTGGCCACTAGTCACATGTACTTTCACACTCTTGAGACTGAAGAGTGTAATCTGAACTCTGATGTAACATTAAGTGATTGGAAACCAGCCACATACTGGAGAGTGCCTGTCCGGGGCAGAGGAGCCCTCAGTAAATGTTTGTTGAGTGGTGGTTGAGGGGTGCCTAGCTTCTTTTGCCTCTGTGTCTGCATCTGTGGAATGGGCATAAGCATAGCTCACACCCCTGGGGTTGTCATGAGGAGTGAATCTGAGTGGCGCCGGCACACGGTGAGCGCTGTATCAGTTCCCGTGATTCGTGATTGTCTTTACTGTGAAGCTTATGGTTGTGGATGAAGGGCCGGGAGGGTGATGTGATCCTTAATAGCTGCAGAGGCCTCTGCCCGCTGTCCTGACAGCTCTTACCACCTCTCAGGAGCGGAGGGGCAGGGTCTTCTCCCCTTGGAGGTGAGGCGCAGGGAGCCCCTTTGTGCAGGCCCAGAAGGCAGGTGGGGCTGGCCCGGTTCGGCTCACACCTCACAGGCCGGGCCCCTCCGTCCGCCCCCAAAGGAGGATGTGGCCAGGCCGGCAGCAGGTCCTGTTTACCACGCACGTGCCCTGCTGGGCTCCCCAGCTCCCGAGAAGAGCTCCCCCAACCTGCCTTTCTGAGCCCCAAGAGGGCTGGCTGCAGACACCCATTTGCGTCGGCTTCAGAAGCTGAGCAGTTTTGTGGTTTGGCTGCAAGATCCGCACAACCCTTCATACCACAACTTGGCAGGAATCTTGACAGGTCAGAGCGAAGAACCAGGACTGTCACAGACCCCTGCCCTCTGCTTGGTCCTGACTGCCCACTCCAGCCCCTGGAGAGACGTTTCCATATCAACACAGTTTTGTTACCTTTAGACGCAAGGATGTCAATGATGAAACGAAAGGAAAAAGGGAAGAACTGAAAGTTTCTCTCGCTACTCAAGAGTAAATCAGGTCTCCGCAGGCTCAGCGTTTTTGACGTCTTGGGCTGGATCGTTCTTTGTTTGGGAGCTATTCTGGGCAGTTTTGAGTGCTTAGCAGCATCTGGTCTCTGCCTGCTAGATGCTGATGGTACCTCTGGTCACCCCCGTCCCCGGTCAGATCATGACAGCCAAAAATGTCAGCAGACACAGCCAAGCATTCCTCGGGGGGCATAGTCGTCCCTGCTGGAGAACCCTAGGCTGGGGAGAGTTCCCAGAGCATTAGAGCTGCCTGAGGATGGGGTTCTGGGTTGGGACAGACCTGCCCTAGGTGACTCTGTGAGTGAGGGGCGGGTCTGGCCAGTCTCCCTGTCTGGTGGTCACCCCGGTCCCCCGGCCTCTGACCCGTGGCTGGAGAATGTGGAAGTCCCTGGACCCCTAGCACTTTGAGCAGGGACTTCGGGACTGTTTCCCCTCCCTCCTGTCCGATTGGCTCACGGCCGGCTGCCTCTCCACAGGGACCGCGATTACCACCTGAAGACGTATAAGTCCGTGCTGCCTGGGAGCAAGCTGGTGGACTGGCTGCTGGCCCAGGTGAGAGCTCCCCTGAGCGGGTGTGACCCGGAGCTGAGGGGCTGACCAGGATGTGGGCCTTTGAGGTTTAAAAAGCTTTAATTTTAAATTTTATTGATTGATTTGGCTGCACTGGGTCTTAGGTGAGGCATGCAGGGTCTTTAGTTGCAGCCTATGGGATCTGGTTCCCGGACCAGGGATTGAACCTGGGCCCCCTGCATTGGGAGTGTGGAGTCTTGGCTACGAGACCACGTAGGAAGTCCCTAAAAATTTGTTTTAAAATTATTTTTTTTTTCTGTCCAACTATCTTTTAATTTTTAAAAACATTATTTATTTTAATTGGAGGCTAATTACTTTACAATATTGTGGCAGTGTGGGGCATACATTGACATGAATCAGCCACGGGTGTACATGTGTCCCCTCATCCTGAACCCCCCCTTCCATAAAATGGTTTTTAAATTGTGGTAAAATACACGTAATATGGGCTTCCCACGTGGTGCTGTGGTAAAGAACCCGCCTGCCAGTACAGGAGATTCGGGTTTGATTCCTGGGTTGGGAAGATCCCCTGGAGGAGTAAATGGCAACCCGCTCCAGTATTCTCGCCTGGGAAATCTCATGGACAGCGGAGCCTGGTGGACTACAGCCCATGGGGTCACAAAAAGTCAGACATGACTGAGCACATCGGCAAACACATAAGATGACGTTTACCATCTTAACCATTTTGAAGTGTACAGTCCAGTAGCCTTAAGTCCATTATCACACAGCATCACCACCGTCCACTTCCAGGGCTTCTCCCGTCTTGCAAAGCTGAAACCCTGTCCCTGTTGAACAGTAGCGCCCTGTTCCTCCTGCTGCCCGGCTCCTGGCAGCCGCCCTTCCGCGCTCTCTGAGCTGGCCTGCTCAGGGAGACCCGTGTGAGGGGCCAGGCCGTGTCTGTGCTTCTGTGTCGGGCTTGGCTCACTCCGCATAAGGCCTTCAGGGTTTGTCCATGTTTAGCCCGTGTCAGAATTTCCTTCCTTTTAAAGGCTGAATAATATTCTGTTGGGTGGATAGAGCACATTTTCGCTGTCAGTCGAGGGGCAGTGGGGTGACTGCCACCTTGAGGCTTTCTGTTTTAAACATGAGATGATCCCTGGCCCGCTGGGACAAGTTGGTTCCGTCCTGCCACCAAACCGGAGCCTCCGAGTGGAGGCTTGCCAGGTTATTCGCTTCACACGGGTCCCCAGTGAGCAGGGGCTGGGCAGAGTCTTGGAAGAATCTATGAGCCGCTTTTGCTGCAACTTCCCCAAGGCGATTGTTCTGTTGAGGTGCTGTGAGCCATCCTGCCTGCCCGTCTCTTGCAGTTGGGAGCTCCTGGTCACAGCATGCTTATTCTGGGCCGGGGCCCATCTGCTCTTTTGGGCATTGTCTCACTGAGTCCTCCACCCCATTTGCAGATGGGGAACTGGGGTCCAGAGAGGCCAAGTGCCTGGTCCAAGAACACACAGCCTGGCAGCAGCACAGCTAGGACTCGGGTGGGCCCATCGTATCCCCTCGTGCCTCGGTTCTGCAGACGTTTCAGGGAGCCTGCAAGAACTTCCATTCATAGTTCATAAGAAGAATGCGCTGGCTCCAAAGACAAGGAGCCGACTGTGAAATTGAAATGGATACATGTTTAAACTTTTACAGAGTGCAGCTCTATGGCAGCCTCATTAATAGTTAAGTTTCCCATTCATAGAAACTTCATTCCATTCGAAAACAACTTACTGCCTGGATTTTCTTTTGCCGAACAAATTCCTGATGATTGCCTAGAAGTCAGAGCCAATCTATGTAAAGGAAAGCCTTCTTGGCGTCAAATAACTTCAAAAGCAAGCTTAGAAAACGCCTTGAAAAAACTTTTTCAAACCCCCAAAATGTATTTAATGTAGGATGTGAGTGCATTTTAAAATATGTTTGCTGGGATGTGGGGCCCTAAAATGTGGGAGGTCTTAAAATGACCTTGGATTTGAATTTATAGAGTTGCATGGCTTGGAAGCACAGAGCTGCTAACCATTGTACTACACCACCCCCTCCATAGGATCCCCTGAAGCCAGCCCAGAGTGTGTGCTTTACTAGCATGGCCTCTTGGGAGGGCTTGGGCCACTGCAGGGCTCCCAGCACAGATGAGACAGCAGCTGATTTTGGTGGGATAAGATCTTTGGGCTGTCAGAGGATGAGGCTGGCAATAGACAGACCGATGAGGAGGCAAATTCAGAACTACAGGCAGGGGAGCACAAGAACTCCCCTGAGAATGGTGTGGCCTCGGGGGAGGCGGGAAATGTCAGGTTTTGGATTTTTTGAAGGTAGACCTAACAGAATCTGCTGTTGGATGGATGGATTGTGGGCGGCGGTTGAGAGAGGAGTCTTGAAGAACTCCAAGGTCCTTGACCAAGCTGGGGAGGCTCAGGGCTGTGACCTGGAGCACTCCAGCAAGGAGGAGAACTAGCCAGAGCAACTTCCTCTGCTGGTTTCTCTTTGTGATTGATGTCAGGCACGGGGAGGGGGGACCTGCTCTTGGCCAGTGCTGTCAGATTAGCTGTGATCCTGGCCGAAGGCCCCCTGGAATAGCCTGAGTCGTTGTCAGTGGGTCCTGAGAATGCCCCACCCCTATCCCCCAGCATCCTGTCGCAGTGGAGGCAAGGGGAGGATGGTGGAGTAAAGTTTGTGGCTGACCCTCTGTCCACTTGAGCAGGCCTCCCATTGCTCGGCCTGGTCTGGGGACATAGGGAGGCTAATTGGAGTTGACAGAGGATGGCTTCCACGAGATTGACCAAAAGACAGCTGGCATCTGGCTCCCATTCAGGGAAAGGGGAGGACGGTATGCATATGGGTCTCTCTGCGTGACAGAGGTTGGTGATGAGGATGTGACCTTGACGACTGGTTATGGCAAGTCTTCATTAGAGTCATCCCCACCTTGTACCTTGGCAGGAAGGTCAAAAAGAAAACATATAATTGTGTAGTTCAGGAGGGTTATTTTGCTTTGAACACCTCTTCATTTCTAACTTCTAGGTCATTCTGCTCCTTGAAACAAAATGTTGGTTGAAACCTCCTTGATCAGCTGGAAATGCTTGTGGCTGCACATGATAAGAAACTTGACTTGCACAGTAAAGGCGTTTTTCTTTTTTCGTTGTTCCCGTAACTAGACATCCAGAGCTCATGATCCTAGAGCTCAACAATGCCATTTACACCCAGGCTCTTTCCATCTTTTGGTTCCACCACCTTGCCCGCTGCCTCATTGTCATAAGATGGCTGCCACAGCTCCAGATATCGCATCCATATAGACCTATGGCCAGAGGCAGGCAGCAGGGACAGGTGAAGAGAGCTTTCTCACTCTGTGTATTGGGGGAGGAAACTTCCTCCAGTCCTCTCCCTTCCCAAGTGGTCTTCCTCTTGGTCTCATGGCCAGGTGGGTCCCACATATACCCCTAAACCACTCCCTGGGGAAGACAACAAGGATTGCTGAGCGTGGCTTAGAATTCCTCAGAATTCATTCTTTGAGGCTCCCTGCCAACTCCTTGGATGAATCAGAGTTCTTTTAGCTCTGAGAATGAGGGAGGTACTAGTCCTTTGATTGACAAGCTACATATTGCATCAGTTCTGATCTCTGTATATTATCTCATTTAATCTTCAGAAAAACAGTTGTTATCCCCATTTTACTGATGAAGGAACTGAGGCTCAGGTTTTATAACTTGCCTCAGGACACCCAGAAATGGGGTACTCCTGTAAGATTGGGTGTGTATGTGATTGGGGCTTTCATGATGCCCTGGTAGTCAATAATAATATTAGAAATAATAGTAATACTCCTCTCTATTGCTTATAACCTGTACTGTGGAATCTGAGCAGGGAACACCACTGAGGGGTGGCAGAGGCCTTGGAAAGTTAAGAGCAAATCCAGGGATTAAAAAAATACAAATGAGGACGTGAAGCTTGGCGAGGTTAAGGAGTTGCCCACGGTCACAGCTTGGCCAAGCAGGGGTTTGAACACGGGGACCCCAGCTTCAGGTTTGTCTCTTCCCCTCTCTGCTCACGGTTTTTGGTCCATGTTGCCTGGGCTCCAGCATGCCCCAGGCTGCGGCCGTCAAAAGGAGGGTGGGGAGCAGTGGGCTGGGACAGGCCAGAGCAGGTCAGGCCAGGAGCCAGGTGCTGCGGGGAGGCTGACATCTGCTGGCTCCTGTGCCGGCTCTGCAGAAATGTGCCCGAGTGCCTGCCACGCTGACCCCACGGCCAGGCTGATGGTGATACTGGCAGAGGCGGTGGTTCCAGCGCCTGGGGGTTGGGGTGGCGGGGCTTGGATGGGAGCAGGCAAAGGGCAGTCTGGCAGCTCAAGGCACCAGCCTAGAGGAAACAGGATAAACAAGGACAGGGCAGGAGCCCTGGCCACAACCCAGGGCAGCTCTCTTCCCTTCTTGGAGCCTCAGTTTCCCTGTTTGTAACTTGGAGGGAAGGCCTGGCTGCAAGAGGATTCCATTCTCAAGCTGTGACCTTGGGCCAGTGCTGCATCTGTCTGTCTGTCCCTCAATGTCTTCATCTGCCAAACGAGGTTAATAAGAGCAGCTGCCCCTGGGTTGACCCTCAAGGCCGTTAGTGTGGCTGGAGCCCCCCCACCAGGGGGCTGGTGGGCCACTCGGGGCAGGGAGACTCAGGTGGTGAGGTTGATTACACTGTGGGAAGAAAATGGGGGCTTGTGACTTTCGGTCTCCCCATGGCTGGTGGGATGTGGGTGGGGGTTTACTCTTCAGGTGGGGGTACACCCAGGGTTGGTGTGATTCACTCCTGAGCAGAGGATCCATCCTGCTGCTGTTCTCACTTTGGGAGCTGCCCCTTGGGTTACCCCAGGGCCCTCTGGGGAGAAGAGGGGAGGGGATAGGCTGGGAGCCCAGGTTGTGAGAGCTTTAGAGAGCCAGGTGGACTCCAGACGTCAGCCCGGGCCCCCCGCAACCCCACCGGGCCTGCCCGCCTCTTGGGCCCCTCACAGCGGGAGGCTATGGCTGTGGATGTGGCACCTCCAGGATGGATGGCAGCCCCCTGCCCCCGGCGGGGCTCAGAGCCTGCTGGCCCTCTAACCGCCCGCCCGGGTTCCCACAGGACAGGTTTGTCATCTATGAGTCAGCTTGGGGCAGTGAAACACGAGGCCAGCGGCTGCCCCAGGCTCTGCTCTGGGGCCTGCAGCTCTGAATTCATTTCTCCTTTAGCTGAGGAATTCCCTGCCCCGCCACTCCGCTGCTGGCCGCGGGCTCTGGGGGGTGTGTGGGATACACCCAAAGTGCAGGCCTCTGGCCTGGCGGTGTCCGGGGCCTTTTGGAATCAGTTCTCACTTGGACAGTTGTTTAAATGAGAGGCTGTAGGCCCTGTGACCCTCTGAATGGAGTCGAAGTTCATTGACCTGGTTACAAGCTCCTGCATGAGTTAGTCCTTGCTCACCATGTCTTTATCCACTCAGCAGGTATTTATCAAGCACCTACTGTGTGCCAGGCTCTGTTCTAAGCCCTTCGAATTCAGCAGGGAACACAATAGAGCAAAGGCCCTTTCCCTGTGGAGCCGACCTTCACCCACACCCCGTCCTTGCTGGCCATGCTGTCTTCTGTGCTGCAGGCTCCGTCCACCTGGACCTCTGTCCCTGCTGTTTCCTTTGCCTGTCCCTCCCCCCATGCACACACAATTCACATATTTTGCCTGGATATACTGAGATTGTTTGGGTTGCAAGAAGCAGAAACAGAATCTGGCTAACTTAAGGAATATTAAAAAGAGATGGTGACTTACTGGGAAGGCCATGGAGCACCCACAGAGTCAGGAGAGACCCTGGAGCCAGGCCTTAAAAGGAACTGGCACCAGGAAACTCCGAGCTCCTCAGGAGCAGGCGCGGTGGGACACTGTCTCCAGGGCACGCTCTAAGGCAAGATTGGCTCCAGCTGCTCCCTGACCTTGGGTTCCTCTGCTCAGGGGTCGTGTTCTGGGGCAGGAGGCATTGCACTGGCCTTGCCTGGACCCCATGCCCTCAACCTGGCCAGGGGTTGGCGGTCCCAAGCCTGGAGGGACCTTCCTCTCACAGCAGCATTCTACATGGGAGAGTTGGCCCTGAAGGCGGGCCCAGCAGGGGCCCAGCACACTGGCCACACCCATTCAGTCTTCAGTTTCGGGTTGGTTGTCACTTCCTCCAGGAAGTCTGAGATGAGCCAGACCCCCGATTTAGGAGTATTTTCAGTTGCGAGAACAGAAAACGCAACTGAACACTGGCCTAAGGAAATGACATGCTGCACATCGGGAGCACCACATATCAAGAGCCTTCTGTCCTTCACTCCGCCACCCTCAGCAGGCTGCCACCTTGATCAGGACATGGTCCTGCAGTCCCTGCATCACTTCCTCATGTAATTTTATCCCAGGCAGGGAGGGGTGCTCTTGCTTTTCCCTTTTATTAGGGAGGAAGATATTTTCCAGGATTTCCTGGTAGGCCTCCCCAGATAGCTCATTGGCTACAGCCAGGTCAGTTAGGAGTTGAACTTGATTTCTTAATATCAGAGAGCCAACTACAGAGGCTGAAACCAATTAGGGGTTTGTTTTTCTTTAGTATGAGGGAAGGCTGGAGGTTGGTGAGACAGAGCTGCTGGGACAATCTCATGCTATCTTTGAGGACCACCCTATCCCTTTCTTTTTGCACTGCTCTGCTTAGTATGTTTCTATTTTCCAGATCACATTGTGATATAAGATGGCTGCAGGAGCTCCAGCCATCACATCTGTGTTCCAGGCAGGCAGGAGGAAGAGATACAAAAGGCCAGGAATAAAGTGTGTTTCCAGAGCTCCCTATCAGTGATTTCTGCTTGTGTTTCATTGGTCACCGCTGGCTATAGTGGAGGCTGGGATCTGAGGTTATCTAGATAGATGCACTGTCATCTATAACAGTGAAGATTTTGGTACCAGGGCCGGATGGGGCGGGGGAGGGTTGTTGCTGGGCAGCCAACAGTGTCTGCCACATAAAATCTCAATTTCTCTTTTTGCAGTGTTTATCGCATGATACTCCATGCATTTGTCACATTTAAATAACATACAATTATATATTTTTCTGGTTTGGGAGTCGTAAATAACAATCACAGACATGGTTGGTGGTACCACAGTAAATAAGACAGAGGCACATCCCTGCCCTCGTGGAGTCTCCCTTCCTGGGGTGGCAGTGGGCTCTTTGTCCACCTGGCTCAGCGCCTTGGGCCAGGTCCACCTAACACCTTCCCCTTCTTGTTCTGTTCCAGGGTGATTGCCAGACACGTGAGGAGGCCGTGGCGCTTGGCGTGGGCCTGTGTAACAATGGTTTCATGCATCACGGTAATCCAGCCCTCCGCTCAGCCCAGCCTCCCCAGGGGGTGGGGTGGGGTGGGGTGGGGGTCTGTCCTGAGACAGAATTGCTGGCAGGGACCCTGGTCCCTGGTACATGTTTCAGCGAGGGGAAACAGGCCCAGAGACAGCAAGTGGCAGGCTGGCGGCTGCCCAGCAAGGCAGTGGGTGTGGGCCTATGGACTGCTGTGGCTTTGGGCCAGCTCATGCATTCCCCTCCTCCTCCACCCCCAGTTCTGCACCGATGGGGAGACCACTTCAGGTGTCCCGTGGGGACCGAGGTGGCTGATCAAATCCATGGGCTTCCCAAGACTTTACTCCTGGATGGGAGATGGCCTCCCAGGGTGGGCAGCGAGGCTGGGCAAGGTGGGCCTGGTCCGTGGGCCTCCTGGGAGGGGAGGAGAGGGGCTCGTGGGGACAGAGGATGGCCGGGCTGTGAGTGAGAGGGAGGAAGCCAGGTGAGGCCTCGCCCCTCAGACACGTCCCTCCTTCTCCCGCAGGGAGAAGCGTGTCGGAGGGGAGGCAGGTGGATGGTGTGAGATGGTTCTGGGGAGGGAGAAATGGTTCCACTGACACCGCTTTAAGATAAGAGAGAGATTATACCCTGGGCCCGGCCTCCCCTAAGAACTCTGCATGTAGTGATTAGTTTAATCTTTGTGCTGGTCCTTTGATGTTGGTATGGAAAACATGCCCGTGTATAAACGAGGACCAGAAGCCCAGGCAGTTAGGACAGTTGCTCAAGGAGGGGCTGGGATTTGGACCCAGGCAGGTTGACGTTACAGGCCACCAGTGAGCTCTGTGGCTGGGGGAGCCCCGAAGTTCCTTCTGGTCCCGGGGGAGCCCCCAAGTTCCCACTTTTTTAGGATGAGTGGATTTTAGCCTCTCCCCCCCGCCCCGCCCCCCCCCCCCCCCCCCCCACCGCCCCGCCAGCAAAGAGCCTTTCTCTGGTATCCAGAACAACCTCAGGGCCTTGTCACACGCAGTGTTTCCCTCATCCAGGGGCCCCTCCCTCCCTGCCTCGTCCCCTGACTTACCAGTGTTTCTGCTCAGCTCTGGCCTCTGCAGCAAGGCCCCCCGACCAGCTCGGAGAGGTCCTCTCCTGCCTCCCGCTCTGGACCAGCTCGATTCCCTTTCCTTCCCGGGACTGCCTGTCCCCGTGAGGCTGAGTCCACACCTCCCCTCTGTCTTTGTTCATCTATAGTGTGTCTTTTGCCTGTGGGCACCATGCTAGGCTCTGGGGACCAGAGGTGAACAAGAAATACAAGTCCTGCCCTCGTGTGTGTGTGTGTGTGTGTGTGTGTGTGTGAGAGTGAGTGAGTCACACAACCGTGAAATAAGCTGAAGCCACGCTGGGGAGAGGAGCAGCCAGAAATCCTCCCAGCGTCTGCTCTGTGCACCAGCTCAGAGGTTGGCAAACTCTGCCTGTAGAGGGCCAGAGAGTAAATGTCTTAGTTCTTGCAGGCCGCACGGTCTCTGCCACAGCCCAGCTCTGCCCCCGTCCGTAGTCTGAGAGCAGCTACAGGGGATGCATAAACAAGTGGGTGTGACGTTTAGCCAATAAAACTTTATTTAGAGAAACAAACTGGGGGCCACAGCTTTCTACAGTTGGTCCAAGAGCTGGATTTGCTGTCCCTTTGCCCCGTGAGGTGAAAGGCCATCAGGTTTGGCCCCTGCCTTGAAGCCAGCAGGCCCGGTTCTGGGCCCGACTCAGCTTGCTGACAGCAAAGCCCTCTCCTCTCAGCCTCAGTTCTCCCATCTTTCCCTCCCCGTCTGAGCTCAGCATTCTGACAGCTCTGGGGCGTTGGGGCTCACTCCACAGCTGAGGGGGGCAGGTCGGGCCCAGCCAGGGCAGCCCGGGTCATTCCTGAAACCCACTCTGTTCCCTGCAGGGATCTTTCCGAGCCCATCCCTCCCTCCCGTCAGCTGAACAGAACCTCTCATTTGTGGGTGAGAGTAATTAGGGTTCCACCCCAGGGCTATTTCAGGAAGGCGGCTGTCTGAGGACCTTCTGATGGGGGTGACCCCGGGCAGCATCGACACCCTGGGGGGTGCTCAGGGAGAGAAATTGCAGGGTGCCGCCCTCGGTCCCCTCTGCTTGCCATGAACTCCAGACCAAGCTAAAAGAGGAAACGGCCAATCCTAGGGTGGCGGCCACTGCAAAATGCAGGTTAGGGTGCCGGGTGGAGGGCGTGGTGGGGCCTGCCTGGCGCCTCCCGGGGTGTCTGACCTGGGCTTGCGGGGCCCTGGGGTGTCCCTGGGGAGGGGCCCAGAGGCAGTGGTCCAGCCCCCTCGCTGTAGGTGCAGACAAGGAAACTGAGGCTTGTGATTTAATCTTTGTGGCCGCTCGGGGACGTTGGTTGTTATCCCTACAGATGAGGAAACTGAGGCTCAGAGAGGCTAAACGGCCTTGAGGTTGGGGGTGGTGGGAACTGACCAAGGCTTTCAGTGATGGTCTGTGCCCGTGTCTCACGAAGCCTGGCCAGTGGCTGTGACTGGAAGTTGGGAGTGGTCGGCCCTCACCTGGCCGAGCTCCTGGACTCTGGGGTTCCAGCTGTTTCCCCAGATATTTCAGCTCAGACACAAGACACAGCTCGGTGTCTCCTCCTCCCTCTCCCCGAGACTCATAGCCTCGTGTTTACAGTGGAGGGGAAGCCAGCTGGCCTCCTGGGGCCTGGCTCCCAGCTCTGGGGAAAGCAGCAATTTGAGCGTCTGTTCTTTCCAAGGAGGTAATAGAGGTGGTCTGAGAGCCATGCTCACAAACAGCTAGTGTCCCCGGCAGGGAAGGAGGCAGAAGGGAAGGCCTCTTGATGCTTTTCATGTCATCAGAGGCTTTCAGAGAGGCCTGAAGCTAAGGCAGCTGCTTGTCCTTCTTTCCCGGGCCCACTGACCTCAGATGACTGCCTCGACGTCTCCCCTTCTGGAATTTGCCCCTGTGCCCATCTGTCAGGCCAGGCCGGGCAGTATGATGAAGAGGAGGAGCCTGGGCTCTGTGGTCTTGGGCAGTTTATTTAGCTCTTCTGGGCCTTAGACTGCCTGTCTTTAAAAGGGGCACAGCAGGTCCTCCTTTGTCTGCAAAGTGATCTTAAGCCTGTATTCCTGGTGTGCTCTGGACTAGAAGGTATTTAGTTAAATTGTAATCCACAGGGCCCATATCACATGCTGATTGTTACCAGTTTTTTTTTCTGTTTTTGTTTTAATATTTTTCGGTCACACAGCATGTGGGATCTTAGTTCCCTGACCAGGGATCAGACTCACATCCCCTGCAGTGGAATCGCAGAGTCTTAACCACTGGACCACCAGGGAAGCCCCTGTTACTGGTTCTTTTTACTCACTTTCCTGCCTAGTCTTAGAGGTCTGAAGACTTTTTCTGTAAGGACCCGGATAGTACATGTCTCAGGTTTTGTGGAACGTAGTCTTTTGCAATTATTTAACTTTGTCATTGTGACCCCAGAGCAGCCCCAGACAATATATAAACAAATTGGTGTGACTGTGTTCCAATAAAACTTTATTCATAAAAAGTGGGAATGAGCCACATTTGGCCGACAGAGGCTGAGTGTACCATCCCCTGGTCTACAGGGTCTCACTGAGGTCTGTTTCTGATTATTAGTGAGGGTGAGTTCCTTTCCGTGCACTTGGCACTCACCACTCTCTTAGGTTTTCCCATTTGTTAATTACCTATTTATATCCTTTACCCATTTATCTTTGAGTTTCCCAGCTTTCTCTGGTTGGTTTGTTGGAGTTTCCCGTATAGTCTAGAGATTTCTCCTTTGTTGATTTTAGACCAGACGGTTAATTTTGAATCTGTGGCCTGCCTATGGCCTTGCTATTGAATGGAAGTCCTTAATTTTATCATACTGCTTTTTCGGGGTCGGGGCGGGGGGTCCTTGTATATGAACTCCTTTTCTGTTTTAAGACAAAGACACTTGCCTGCATTTTGTTTGGTGAGCTTTAGTTTTCCTATTCTTATTTAGGCGTTTGATTCAACAGGATTTATTGTTATATATGGTGTGAGGTAGGGATCGGATTTTTTGTTTCCCCGTTAAGTACATCAGTTTTCCCTGTACCATCTGTGGAATACTCCATGTGGTTGTTTGTCATCCATCATATGCTAAGTTCCCATAAAACAGTGGCCTCTTATGTGATAGCTGTTCTCTTCCACCGGTTCTTTACTTCGGCTGTGGTTCCACAGCTTTGTACCTTACATGGCTTTGTAACATGCCTTTATATAAGCAGGTGGGATGAGTTCAGAATTTTCATGAGTCAGAAAGTCAGGCTTTTATGTGAACTATCCTAATATGTTAGTTTTGGCACAGGACTTTACTTACTAGAACACCATGCTGGCCAACCCAAGCTTGTCCAGGGGCTGGTCCTGGCCTGTGGCTGCCAGTCGGCAGATACCACTGAAGGCTCCCTGTGTGAGCCTGACCCCGTGTCTGTGGGTTTGCAGTGCTGGAGAAGAGCGAGTTCAAGGATGAGTCCCAGTACTTCCGCTTCCACGCAGACGAGGAGATGGAGGGAACCAGCAGCAAGAACAAACAGCTTCGCAATGACTTCAAGCTGGTGGAGAACATCCTGGCCAAGCGCCTGCTGGTAGGAGCAGAGCTGAGCTCGCTGCATCTTCCTTCCCAGACCTGCCTGCAGGCCTGGGAACTGGGCAACCTTCAGGTTGTGGCTGGAGAAGTTGAGCTCACCTTGGGGTGCCCAGAAGTAAGGGGGGATTTTAGGCGGTGCCTGGCAACACCGCCCAGATGCCAGGCTACTTTCCTGGCCAGGCCACCCTCCTGACAGATGAGACTGGGCTCGCTGGGCTCCCTTTCTTTTTCTTCCCCTCTCCTCTTGTCCACCCCACCCCTAGCCTAGCCTTTGCAGGGAGGATGGTCTCCTGAAATGACCCCTCTCATACCAAAGCCTTGGGTCTTCTGGGCCAGAGCCCTTGTTCAGTTGCTGCAATTAGCCTTGCAGTTAAGGTAGGACATTCACCAGCCTGGTCAGGTTTTTTACCAGCCTAGCCCATCCTGTTTCTGTGCCTCCTGGTTGAGCCTCAGCCTCCACCTTGAGGCCTGGCCCACAGCAGGCAACAGGGAGACGGGCTCGGAGAGGTTGGGTCTCTTGGCATAAGCCAGAGTTGGGGCTGAAGCCTGCCTGACATGCAGGCGGCTCTGTTCACGTCTCTCCTATCGTACTTAAGGGGGCTGCTGTTTCAGTTCCCATTTCTCCCGCCACAGAGCCCTCAAGCGCTCCACACCACACTTGGGACAAAACCTCCCTGTCCCTTTTCCTTCCTCTCCTGTGTTCCCCCCTCCTCGGCCCACTTAGCGCAGCCACTCAGATCTTCCGTCTTACCCTCCAGTACTCTGGGGCCTGACTCAGGGCCCTGGCACCTGCTGTGCCCTCTGCCGGGAGCACTGTTCTCCACTCTATAAACTTCTGTTCCTCATTTCATTCAGGTCTCAGCGCAGATGTCCCCTCCCCTGGCCCTGCTTCTGTGCTGCATTCTCTCCCTTTAAGTGCTTTATTTTAATTCAAAGTACATACACCCCTGGGCACCACATTCTGTATTTCTTTGTTTGTAGTCTGTCTCTCCTACTAGACAGGCAGCTATACATGAGGGCAGGAACTGTTTGTCTTTTTTGGTGCTGTTTCCAAAACAGTGTAGTACCTGGCCCATATAATAGCAGCTCAGCAAAATATGTACTGAGGAAATAAATGCATTTCTCTATATCCCCACTACCACGGACCCCCCCCAAACCTTCTTGTCATCCTGCGATGGGGAGGGACGGCTCCTCCCTAAACCCCCTTCCTGTCCCTAAGTTCTTGGTGGCAGGACACTTTGGGGTCTGATTTATTTCATTAAGGCAGTAAGCTGTTATTGAGCACCTGCAGTATGACAGCAGATGGGGAGACAGTGGGGCATAATAAATAAGGAGGCTCTGTCCTCAGGTTGGGAGGAGGAAAGGGGAGACAGGCCAAGAAAGCTAAATGAATACGTGGTCACCCCACTCCCAGCCCCACCCTAAGAAGATCTGGGACATGAGGAGCCAGCTGGGTCCCAGTCCCCTCCAACCCACGCCGGTGTGGGCCAAGCTGGGGCAGGCTCCAGGCCCCCCTCCCAGTCTCACTGCCTCTCCTGCCTCGAACCCCCAGATCCTGCCCCAGGAGGAAGACTACGGCTTCGACATCGAGGAGAAGAACAAGGCTGTGGTGGTGAAGTCGGTCCAGAGGGGCTCACTGGCGGAGGTGAGGCGGCTCAGAGGGGCCACCCCGGCCCCTGGGCTGCGTGCGGACAGGAGAGTGGGGCCCTCCTCCAGCTCAGAAAGCCCTGGAATGGCAGTGGTTCCTCCTGGCTCCTTGTCCTCCTGGGGATACTGAGTCTGGGTCTCTGGGAACTAGTGATGGAGCGCCCGGCATCCAGGTTGCCCTCCCAGCGTGGACCACCAGCTCCCCCTGCTGGCCGTGCAGGGGCCAACCCCCGCCCCCCCCAAAAATCCCCACTGGGGGCTCTAAATCAGCTGATTATAGAAAAACTAACTGTCAGCCGCTTGAGTAAGGCAGGTTTGGTTTGCTGCTCCGAGATGGATATGAGGTCTAAAGGAGGGAGGCCAAGGCTTCAGCCCCAGGGCCTCTCAGCTGTTGTCAGGGGTGTGCAGACAGCTGGGAGAGAGGCGCTGGCCACTTTTTTTAGGGGGCTCTGCTTGCTTCCTCATAGCAATCAGGAAGGCGTTTGGCTGCGTATAGTAGCCACAGGCTGGGCTTGACAGTGGCTGGAGCCCCAGGGCTTCTGTTTTCTTTGATGTAAGCAGCTCAGAAGGAGGTGGTTATAAGTCTTGGTTCAGGGTTGACATCGCTTCACTTTTGCTGGCCAAGGCCTCGTGGTCCCAAGGTGGCCACCCCAGGTCCATGCCTCGTGTCCTTGCAGAGCCGGGCAGGAAGGAGGGGCGGGCTGGAAGCTTCTTCTCAGGGAAGATGTCTTTGCTGTTAGTGGCCCCCACAGGCCTCCCTTCACAGCTCCTTGGCCCACATGGGTCTCACCAGCTCACCTCACTGTTTACCACAGAGGGCAGCGGGGTTGCCCCAGGGGGAGTCTCACTCGGGTCCTACTTGGTCCCTGGGGCTGGTGACTCTGTGCCCCTGAATTGAGCGCCTCCTTAGTGAGGAGGAGAGGGGGTCAGTTAACCTGGTGTGCTTGTCTCCCTCACCACCCGCCCCCGCCCAGATGGCCGGCTTGCAGGTGGGGAGGAAGATCTTCTCCATCAACGAGGATCTGGTGTTCCTGCGGCCCTTGGCTGAGGTGGAGTCCATTCTCAACCAGTCTTTCTGCTCCCGCCACCCTCTGCGCCTCCTGGTAGCCACCAAGGCCAAAGAGTGAGTGTCGCCAGGGGCAGGGTGTCTGGTGGCCTTCCTCTCGGGATGAGGAGTTGCCCGGGTCCCAGGGGTGGTGGTGGTGGGTGGGGGGTGCCTGGCTAATCCAGGTCCCTGCGGCTGGCGGGTCCTCCTGCAGACACGTGACAAGGTGCTGCTGGCTCTGTTCAGTTGGCTCACTGTCAGATGGCTCTGACAGTGCTTACTGGGTGTCTGCTGTGTGCCTGCTGGCGTTTTAGGCTCAGGGGATGCAGCCCCGTCTGCACAGATCCATTTCTGCGCTCACAGATCTCTGTCTGTTTGGAGGCTAGAGCAGGAGACAGACAAAGTCAAAGCAGAAAAGGGAGAGACGTACCAGGAGGTAGTGAGTGTGGACCAATATGTTGGGTTGGCCATAAATCATTTGGGTTTTTGCATCACATCTTATAGAAAAATCCAGACAAATATTTACCCAACCCATTATAAAGCTGGGACAGGAGATGTGCTGTGTGGAGGAGTGCTGGTCAGGGAGATGCCCCTGAGAACAGAGGTGAAGACCTGAAGGGGGGTAAGGGAGGGAGTCAGGGGGACATCTGGAGGAGGGGGGTTGCTGGCAGAGGAAACAGCGAGTGCAGAGGCCCCCAGGGTGGCACTGGGGCTGGTGTGTTTGAGCAACAGTGAGGAAGCTGATGGGGCTGGAACAGGGTGGGCACTGAGGTCGGTCAGACAGTAGAGGCCAGGCCCTGTGGGACCTGTGCCCACAGTAAGGAGCATGGAGCTACCGGAGGTTCTGAGCAGAGGGGTGGCATGATCTGACATAGGGTAACACAGCATCTCTCTGGCTGCAGGTGGAGACTAGATTGTTGGGGGTGGGGTGGGGGAGGGCAGAAGCAGGAAGCCTGGAGAGGAGGCTGCTGGCTGGGCCAGCCCAGCCGCGGTGGGCATGGTGAGAAGTGGTCGTGTACCAGATAGAGGCACCGGGAGGAGCGTTTTCTATTTTAAATCCTGCACATTTGCTTTTCACTTCTCTCTTCTATTTAAGGCAGATGCTCCTGGTTTTCTGTTGATGGGAGTGATAGAAAGTTTTAAATAGCATTCTTTCAGTTCAAAGGCTTGTCAGTTTTGGGGACATGATTGATGGTTTGGTTAGTATGTAGAAGTGGGAGAAATCACCATGGTGGAACATGCCCGCTTCAAGTTCCAGAAATACCTGGGGTTTGAGAACAGGCTCCCAAGACGGCTTTTTATGGCAGGTAGGGACAATCCAAGGCCTAATGTGGAGGACATGCCTTAGACAGGGAAGCCGATGGCTACATTGAAGCCCCTGGATTAATAATGACCTTGGGCAGGGGCTGGGCATTCTGCCCTGGTGATCCACCCACAGAGTGGCTGGGTCATCTGGGCTTTCAAATCATGATCTCTGGGGGACACGTGGACATTTTTCTGGAGTCAGCACCCAGATGTGCTGGGGGTCACTTGTCACCCTCCAAGTAAGTGATTATTACATAAAATATGCACTCACCAAGGTGCTGGTCTGGTGGCCACAAGGCTTCTTCTCACCCAGAGAATGATAGTGAAGGGTTAGGAGGGTGCATGGACGGACTTTCCGAGGGTGGGCTGGCTGGTTCTGATGAATCAAAGGCCCTGCTCTGTGCAGTCTGATTGAGTGAGGTTTCTCTATGCATTTGGAAAGCCTGGTGCTGCTGCTGTCCGGGGCTGGATTTCCCAAAAGCCTGGGAGGCAGGGGCTCCCCTGGTGGCCCCCTGGGCTTTCTTTCGGGAGAGACACTGCTGTACCTTATGGCAGCTTCTGTTCGGTGCAGGATTGTCAAAGTCCCCGACCATCCAGAGGCGCTGTGCTTTCAGATCCGTGGAGCAGCCCCGCCGTACGTCTACGCAGTGGGCAGAGGTAAGTGGGAGCCCAAGGGACGTGGAGTGGGGCTTTGGGAGGCCAGTCTGTTGTGTGTGTGGAAGGAATTCAGAGGCGCCCGCCCAAACACTTACCTCCAGGCCTGTGCCTCTTAGCCCACAGTTAGCACTTTCCTTCTTTGCTGGAAGCCAAGGCTTGTAAATATGCATGCCTGTGGGGGAAAGGAAGCACTAGGGAGTGGGGAGGACTGTGGGAAAGTGAGAAAATGCACATTCACTCCAAACACGGCAGTGTTTCTTTGGCTCCAGCTCCTTATTGCCAGGCAGGAATGTGGCAGTTTGAGAATGACGGGACAGCTGAGAGAACATGCCCTTGGAGCCTGGTAGACCTGGGTTTGGAACCTGGCTTCTTCTAGACACGTGACTTGAGAGAGCCGCTTCGCCTCTCTGAGCCTGTGTTTCTGTATCTGCAAAATGGGGCTGATCCTGGCTCCATAATCATGGGGTTGTTGTGGGACTTAAAGGAGAAGAGGGCTTCCCTGGTGGCTCAGTGGTAAGAATCCACCTGCAGTGCAGGAGCTGCAGGAGCCGCAGGTTCGATCACTGAGTCAGGAAGATCCCCTGGAGGAGGGCATGGCCACCCACTCCAGTATTCTTGCCTGGGGAATCCCATGGACAGAGGAGCCTGGCGGGCTATAGTCCATGGGGTCACAAAGAGCTGGACACGACTGAAGTGAGTAGCAAGCACACATGCGAAGGAGACAAAGCTCTGGAGTGAAATGTGCGTGGGTTCAAGGCCAGCCTCCCTTGCCGTGTGACCTTGGGCTTACTGCGACTTCTCTGAGCCTCAGTCTCTTCTTTTGCCAAATGGGAATGACAGTGCCTGTCCTGCCCACTGGTGTGGGGTGGAGAGTGGCTGTGAGGTGGGAGGATGGAGGTGGCATTTGGTGTGGGGTGAGGGACAGGTGCATCTGGTTACTCACCCTTGCCTGATACCGCCCCAGCCTCCATCGCTGGGATCCAGCGATCGCCTGGCATCCAGCCTCAAGCGCTCCTGTCCCCCTTAGGCTCCGAGGCTGCGGCTGCAGGGCTCTGTGCCGGCCAGTGCATCCTGAAGGTCAATGGCAACAATGTGACGAATGACGGAGCCTCAGAGGTCCTGGAGCACTTCCAGGCATTCCGGAGCCGCCAAGAAGAGGCCCTGGTGAGCCGCCTGGCAGCCAAGGGGATCAGAGAAGCCCTGCTCACTGGGGTGGAGGCTGAGGGCACCCTCCCTTCTCTGGGGAAAAGCCTGAAGGCACCACAGGGTTTTGGGTGGGTTGGGGCTGCAGACCTGAGGGCTGAGCTGGGCCTGAGCTCCGGGACCCCTCTGCTTCCCTGAACCTCACGGCCTCAGTTTCTACAGTTGTGAAACGGGTGTGATAAGACCTTCTTTTCTTACCATGTAGGCACGTTGGACAACTAGTCACATTGATGATAAGAAATTGATGTTATGTTTGGGTTGGGGACCCAGGGTTTGTGGACAGTGATTCACTGGTTTATTTAATAAGCATTTCCTACACACCTGCTGTCTGCCTGGCGTGTTTCTAGACCCTGGGGCCACAGGAGAGACAAGATTCCTGCTCCCATGGAGCTGACTTACGTTTTCAGTGCTCCCCCTTCCCTGGCTTCTGTGAGGAGCATAGACTGTGGACGCTGAGGGCCGAGTGTGGCTGGAGATCCCTCAGGAAGTTTCCAGAGTGAAGTCTGGGAAGGCTCTCTGAAGGTGGTGTCGCCGGCAGGCTGAAGCCCTGAGCTTTGGAGTCGGGACAGCGTGCACCTGGGCTCCGGGAGTCACGGCCGCCCCTCTTACTCTGCTCCCCACACAGGGCCTGTACCAGTGGATCTACCGCACCCACGAGGATGCGCAGGAGGCCCGGGAGGCCGCCGGCGAGGACCCCAGTGGCGAAGGGGCCGGAGAGGAAGACCAGCTCAACTCGGGTAATGGGACAGGCAGGCCATGAGACAGACGCCCTTGGGTCTGGGCCCTCTGTGTCCACACTCCTCCCAGTCCCATCCAGTCCTTCTCGATGCTGTAATTTCTGTATGAGTCTCTGATCGCTGCCGTAACAAAGTACGAGGAACCTGGTGGTTTAAAACCACATGCGTTTACTGCGTTACTGTTCTGAAGGTCACAAGTCTGAAAGGCGTCTCCCTGGGCTCTCATCAAGGTGCCAGCAGGCCGGCATCCCATCTGTGGCTCTTCACTTGCTTGTTTCAGGGAGACAGCTCCCCGGCCAGCCCTGTAAACCCTGCTTCTTTGTTGACCCCAAAGTCCCCAGCAAGGAGCCCAGAGCTGTCAGACACCAAGGCATCGAAAGCCCCTGATCTTCCCACGTCTCCTCCTGCCCCCAGCCCAGCAGAGCACAGAGGCGACCGGAGAGGAGGAGCTATTAGTCAAACTCCAAGCATTTAGTCCGCACCTACTATGTGCCAGGCTCAGTTCTAGATTCGGAGGATACAGTATGGATTAAAACAAAATAATCCCTGCCCTCGGGGAGCTGTTCGCCTGCTGCTGAAACACCTACAGCCTGAAAGAGGGGTCCTAAAGGAGACAGGCCGATGGGAAGAGGGAGAGACCGGAGGCCAGCTCTGAGCTTAGTTTTTGCCCCTCTGAGAGCAAAGGGCTGTGGGCCTCCTTTCCCAGCACATGGGTGACCCCAGTGATGACGATGGTAAACCACACTGGGAAGAGCTGGTGGTTTCGAAACTTCCATTCAATAAGTAGAAGCACCTACTATGTGCCAGGTCATGTTCAAGGAGCTGGGGAAACAGGAGTGAACAAGGCAGACGGGGTCTCTGCCCTTAGGGCACTGACATGAGGGGAACAAGACAATGAAAAAAAGAACAAAAAAATTGATAATTGGTGGCATAGCACGGAGAGTGAGGGGGAAAGGGTGACTGTGTGTGCTGAGAGTACTCTTTGGAGCAGGTGGGAAGGAAACTGCTTCACGCCATAAAGTGCCTCCTTTCTTCCTAGATACATTGCTACCTAGCTGTGTGACTTCTAAGGAGTCACAGTCTCTCTGGGACCCTGTTAATCTGGACTGAAACTGGGCTCCATAAAAACACTGGCTTAGCAAACTAAAAAGGCTGAGTAGGGTTAATGAGCTTCAGGTCTGGCTCGATCCAGCATTTCGTATACTGAGGAGGCCTTCATTTTCTCCAGGTCTCAGCTCTGCTCCTTCTGTGTTGATTTCCCTCTCACATGCTCTTTTCTCTGCCTAGTGGCTCTGGTAACTTGAAATCCAGTTGAAAAAGAGGATGTCTCCTTCCCTTTGTAGATCCAAGCAGATCTCCCTGTCATGGGCTCAGCTTGGGTCACATGCTTGCTCCTGAACCGGTCACTGTGAATAGAGGAAATCACACATGCTGAATGGCCAGGCTTTGCCTCTGGGGGAGGGTATGGATGGCAAATGAGTCCTTTTCGGAGCCCCAGAGACTGTGAATGAGACTCAAGGCTTGATTCCTAAAAGGAAAGTCTTTTAGAATAAGAAGTGAGCAACAGTGGGCTGGCAAAAGTGAAGAGAGCTGCAGCACAGATTTCAGTGTCCCTGTCTGTCTAACGTTGGCTGTCCGCGGTGCTGGGTCCGGGGGCTGGCTTGGTGTGGGGTGGTGCCCCTTCCGCGGGGTCACCTGTCCCTCTGGCTTCCAGCCTTCCCGCTGATGTCCCTGGGCGCCCAGCCGAGCCAGCACGAGGACAGCCCTCTGGTCAGCCTGACAGTGGACAATGTGCATCTGGAGCACGGCGTTGTGTACGAGTACGTGAGCACGGCGGGCGTCAAGTGCCACGTGCTGGAGAAGATCGTGGAGCCCCGCGGCTGCTTCAGCCTCACTGCCAAGGTCTTGCTGGCTGTGGCCCTGCCCTGGGGGGTGGCGCAGCCTGACTCCCATGTCCTCCGAGTTAGCCTGGGGAACCTCAGTCCTAATCCCTGCCCCTCCACTTGGTAGCTGTGGGGCTTAGGAGACTGACTTCTTATCTCCTAGCCTCAGTTTACTCATCCTTTAAGTGGGCCAATAATAGACCTGACCCACATGTGTATTACAAGGTGTATAGTAGTCACCCAAGATAAACCCCTTAAGACTCTCCCAGGTGCCCAGTGAGTACTCAGTAGCTGTTGATATTTCTCCAGATCCTTGAGGCCTTTGCTGCCGATGACAGTGTCTTCGTGCAGAACTGTGGGCGGCTCATGGCCCTAAGCAGCAACATGAGGACCATGTCCCACTTTGAGTTCCGCAACATCTGTGACACCAAGCTGGAGAGCATCGGCCAGAGGATCGCCTGCTACCAGGAGGTGCCTGCACCCTACAGGGTCTCAACTCGGGGTGTTTCAGTTGTAAATGTCAAATCCCAACCCAACTTAGCTTAAACAAACAGGATAATTAACTGGTTTATATTACTGAAACGTCCATAGGTAAGCTTCAGGCATGGTTGTATCCAGCACTCAAACAGATATCACACTGTTACAAGAACAGGACCTCTCTCCTTCTCTTGACTTTGTTTTCCTTATTGGTTTTGCTCTCAGGCAGGTCCTTTTCACGTGGTGATAAAATGGTCCTCAGTAGCTTTAGCCTTAGCAACCCCAGTAGAAATAGAACACGATGAGAGCTCTCGTTGGCTTGGCCTGGGTCCCCTGCCTAGGCCTGTGCAAGTTCTGCAGGAATGGGGAGGCAGCCTTACTTGAACCTCACAGATGCTGGGTCAGGGAGAGATGTTCCCCCAGGACACCTCAGGTGCAGCTGAAATGGAGACCTCTAGGTGGGTAGGTACTTGGAGGCCTCACATTCCTCCAGGACTTCCTTGAAATCTGGGTCCAGTGAAAGGCAGTGCAGGGGAATTTACTTTTCCATTTGGACTTATAGGCATTTTTTTCAATTTTGGAATGTCTGGCCTAGGTTAGGATAAAGTGGGTACAGGAGATGTGCCAGAATTCCCAGACCCCTAAGTAACAACCCCATGCCTCCCTCCACCTTTCTCAGTTTGCAGCTCAGCTAAAGAGCAGGATCAGCCCACCCTTCAAACAAGCACCCCTGGAACCCCATCCACTATGTGGCCTGGACTTTTGCCCCACCAACTGCCACGTCAACCTCATGGAAGTATCCTACCCCAAGACCACTCCCTCAGTTGGGAGGTCCTTCAGCATCCGCTTTGGTCGCAAACCCTCCCTCATCGGCCTTGACCCAGAGCAAGGTAACTGCATGTGTCCATCAAAAATGTGTTCAGGTCTCACAGTACAATACTTAAACAAAAGCACTCCTGAAGGCCAACAGGCTAGAGCTGGAATGGTGGCTCTGTGGTCATCATGGTTCCAGATTCCTCCTATCTTTCTATGCCACCATCTCTAAATGTTGCTTTTATCCTGAAAGATGCCTCATGGTATATAATGACTGCTGGAGTACCAGCCATCATGTCTACATTCCAGGCAGGAAAATGATCATAGTAGTTAAGAGCGTATTGGCACCAAATTGAAACTTGCTTATTAAAGCAGTTTAATGTATTAAAAGAATATTTTAAAGGGAAACTTTTTTCATTTACTGGGATCCTTAAAATGGGTTTGTGAACTTTTCCTCCCTACTGTAGGTCACCTGAACCCCATGTCCTATACCCAACACTGCATCACCACCATGGCTGCCCCATCCTGGAAGTGCCTGCCTGCTGCGGATGGGGACCCACAACGTCAGGGTCCCAACGACAGCAGCTTTGGGCCAGCCAATGGAGCCCTTGGCCAGGAGGACCGAGGCCTGAGTTTCCTGCTGAAGCAGGAGGACCGTGAGATCCAGGATGCCTACCTGCAGCTCTTTACCAAACTGGATGTGGCCCTGAAGGAGATGAAGCAATATGTCACTCAGATCAACAGGTGAGCCCTGTGTCAGGGTCAGGATTTCTCAACATCCGCGGCATCAACATTTTGAGTAGGATTATCCTTTGGCGTGGGGGGGTGTCCTGTACATTAGTGGTTATTAGCGGTATCCCTGGCCTCTACCCACCAGATGCCAGTAGCACTCCCTTCCCTAGCTGTGACACCTAAGATGTCTTCAGATGTTGTCAGATGCCTTCTAGGGGCAGAATCATCCTGATTGAGAACCGCTGCTCTAATGAAAGGATGGATGTAGGCAGCATTGTCAGTAGAGGCTGAAACTTGGTGAAAGGTTTGTGGGGGGAACTTCATTATTTCAACACTGCAGAGAGAGAAAGACGACTGGACATGATGGCCCTTTTGGTGCCATACAGCAGGACACAGCACCACCTACAAAGCGTTCTCACCAACACAAGTCGCACAGTTCTCTGATCACAGTTCTAGGCTGGCTAGATGATGCGGGGCATAAGGGAGGCTGAAATGGTACGTCAGGGATGAAGTTGGCTAAATCCAGAAGGTGGGTGGTTCTAGGTGACAAATGACCAGGGGGCCTGTGTCTTGAAGTTCAAAGTCTTTGCTCCCACAGGCTGCTGTCCACCATCACAGAGCCCAGCTCCAGTGGGTCCTGCGACCCCGCCGTGGCCGAGGAGGCCTCCTCCCCACCGCTGGTCAGCGAAGAGAGTGAGATGGACAGGACCGACCACGGGGCCAGCAAGAAGGTGTGCTTCAAGGTGTGCGAGGAGGATCAGGAGGACTCGGGTCACGACACCATGAGCTACCGGGACTCCTACAGGTGGGGGCAGGCCTGGCTTGGGAGGGTGTCGAAGGGTTTGGTGTGGAGGCATAGCTGAGGCCCCGGCCGTGGAAAGGTCAGAATCAGAAGACGTTTCTCAGGAAGCTGTGGGGCAGGGTGCTATCGCCTACCCGTGTGGTTTGTGGTTCTGGGGAGTTATCTGAGTCCCACAGCACACCCTGGACACAGTCTTCAGCCTCCCTCCCCCCAGACCAACGTTTCAGGGCCTGCCCCCTTGGGGACACCACTGATCCTTTCCACCTCGATTCCTGTCCCCATACGTTGATGGAATGTAGTCCAAGAAAAAGTCAAGATCTGTGTGTTTTAAAACCAACGTCAGGCCTCAGGTTTTTGCAACAAACACTGTTTTTCCTTGATCCAGGGAGTAAGACTATTTTTTTCCCCTCGTAACTCTCGAGGATCTGAATTGTTTTCTCCTGGTTAATTATTAAGATTGGTGAAGTCTTAATTAGTGTGTTGAACAGACCGAAAACTCAAAACTCAATTTCCTGTAATAAACCGTGGAGTGCATGGAATTCCGTACCACAACGCAGCGCTGTGGCCCCCAGTGAAAAGGCTCTCGAACATCTGATGGTTGTGGTTAAACTAGAACCTTGGAGGGACACTTCATATGGTTTGGGGCAAAGAGAGAACTGATAGAATTTGGCGAGGCCGTGGGCCCTGTCCTCCCGGCATTTATAGCCTTTCAGTCTTCAAGGGGCCTGGTGTTTCTTGGTGTCTGTGTAATGAGACGGCTTGGCTGACTGGGTCCCATGTTCTTGGAACCTTGTGTCCACAGACCAAGATCTTATCTGTCTGTGTTTGCATTCTGACATTTTTGTATCCTCCAATTTTTCCTTTCAATTGTTGGAAAAGTGAAGGGAAGAATTTCAGCGTTGTGGTTTTTGATTCCCCATACCTTCTGAGTTCCTGGGACGCAAGCTAAGCACACACAGCCCTTGTTCTTAGGAGGCTTCCGGCCAGGCCGTGTGTTCGAGTGTGGGGGTGCAGATGTATCTGAGGGCAAGACTGTCCCACGAGGGCAGTGACGGTAATTACACCCGAATGAAGATGAGTCACTGTCCACCTACCATTTCTGTGTTTTTATACCGAGGCCTAGAGAGGTTTCTCCAGGGTGGGACCTAGGAAACTCACCGGGACAACCTTCCCCATCTCTGGCACTGCTGGCTGGCCAACAGTGCTCTCTCTGGGCCAGTTATCTACCCAAGGGTTTTGTCTACGCTCCAGAAAGTGGGTTCCGGATGCTGGGACTAGAGGCTGTGAGCGGGGAGGCAGAGGGTTGACTCACACCTTCCTCTCTGCCACTCTGCAGCGAGTGTAACAGCAATCGGGACTCTGTTCTGTCCTACACCAGCGTGAGAAGTAACAGCTCTTACCTGGGCAGCGACGAGATGGGCTCCGGTGAGTGCCAGGGCTGGGGGCCCCCTGGCGAGATGGTGCTTTGTTTGTTTTTATTTTGTTACACTTTCCTACACATCCTCTGGTTTTCTCTTACGTTGCATGGCTTGGTAATGGTTTTCCTTCCCTCATTTTGCGTGTGTTTATTGCACACCTGTTATATGCTAGGACCACAGCCGTGGATTTTGAAAAGACAGGCCCTTGTAGAGCTCATGTTCTTTGTGAGTGTTGTGGACACAGAACAGATAAAAACACTCCAGTTACTGGATGGGACGAGGGCTCCCGCATTGCTAAAACAGGGCGACCTGATGGTTTCCAGGAATGACATGTGCTCAAACCCAAAATTCACACAACACAAAAGAAGTACATGAAAATCAGTCAGAATCTCAGCCTCTCCCACAGAAATGACCATTGAGGATATTTGGGGGTCACTGGGGAACGTGTATTTCTGCACAGAGGTGGAGAAATGTGAGTGGATGGCTGGAGGGACAGACAGACATAAAGAAGAATTTATAAGTCAGGGTGGCTCACTGGGGAAGAATCTGCCTGCCAATGCAGGAGACACAGGTTCAATCCCTGGGTCGGGAAGATCCCCTGGAGGAGGAATTGGCAAACCCACTCTGGTATTCTTGCCTGAAAAATCCCATGGACAGAGGAGTCTGGCGGGCTGCAGTCCATGGGGTTGCAAAAGAGCTGGACACGACCAAGCAACTGAGCATATACATTCGATTGTATGTTACTTGCAACTTTCACCGAAAGACAAATTTGTTTTAATTTTCATGGATTTCAGCCTTTAACATTTTTATTTTGTGAATGGGATAGACACTCACATGGTTCATAATTCAAAAGGCATGAGTGGGAGAGGGTGGGTGGTGACAAACGTCCCTCCCATCCTTGCTCCCCGGCCTCCTGGTTCCCAAGCTCCCGCTGCCACTGCGGTTGTGTGTGTCCTTCCGGAGGTAGTCTGTGCATAAAAATTTAATTTTAATTATACTTCAGTTTGGCAGAAGAAAAGGAAGCTCAGGAAATATCAGAGCTATTTCTGAACTTTGGATAAATGTTTCATCACAGAAGCTATTCAGCTGCAAAAACTACCCCTGGGGAGGTTTTAGGAAGGCGATTTAAATGAAACGGGGATGAATGAGAGATGTGGGATCTGGTTCCTTCACTCGTTTTCAGAGTGAAAATAGTAACAGTGACTTACAGTTGTGTAATGTTTTAGTTCCTGTTGCCCATTTTGCAGATAAACAAACTGAGGCTCAAAGAGGCCAAGTGATGTGTGCAGCGTCGCACAGCTGGGACCTGGATCTGTCAGGCTCCAAGTCCGCTGTGGGTTTCGGAGCTCTGTAGCTACGTTGCCTTCTTGTGAGAGAGCCTGGGAAGGTGTGTGATGGGGCAGGAATAGTTGATGGCTGTGGTTTCTTCCTTCTGCCAGGGGATGAGTTGCCCTGTGACATGAGGATCCCATCAGACAAGCAGGACAAGCTTCATGGCTGCCTAGAGCATCTCTTTAACCAGGTAGGATCTTTGTCCCAACCCTGGCCTGACCTTGAGCTCTTCCCATCACCCCAGGTAAGAACCTGTAAGCCAGGAGCCAGGGCAGGGGCCAGAGGTCACAGGTTCTAGCCACTTGGAGGGCCCCTAGGGCCAAACTAACCCGGGGCTTCCTTTCGCCCAGGTGGACTCCATTCACACACTCCTCAAGGGGCCAGTCATGAGCAGAGCTTTTGAAGAGACCAAACATTTCCCCATGGACCACAGCTTACAAGGTGAGCAGAGAAGAGTCCTCAGGCAGGGTGAGGGGGTGGCAGCCCGCATCCATCAGGGTCACAGCCTGTGATGTGGCGCGTGTGCTGGATGGCGGGCAGGCTGCCTGGGCCACACACTGCCTGCTGTGCCCCTCACCTGCCGAATGGCGTGGGCCAGCCCAGGGGCGGTCAGCAAGCTCAGCCCATGGGCCGAATTTGGCCCACAGCCTGTTTTTGTACAGACTATGAGCTGAGAATGATTTTTCATTTATCGTGAGTCATCAAAACAAAACAAAAGAAAACGTGTGACAGGAGCTGAGTGCCCTGCAAAGCTTAAATCAGTTCCTATCTGACTCTTTACAGAAAACGTGTGTGGACCCCTGGGCTGGTCCCTGAGCCCTTCCGGGCCTCCGTCTGCCCATATATAACACAAGGGGAAGGGCTGGAGCACAGTTTGCCAGACCTCAAAAACCCTTGACCCTCTTCATCGTTTTAGAGACAGTCATAGACTCTGCCGACATTTTTACAGTTTTAAACTATATTCATTTGCTGCCTGTATTGTTATTGATAGATCTTGTCTGAAAAAGTGTTTCCCTTTAAAAAATTTAATTTTGAAAAGAACTTATTAAACTTCCAGTAAGTGGAAAATCATCATAACATGCCATAAAATAACAAGTCCAGTGGAACCAACAATGAAAAATGCCCTTGTGCTGTAGTTAGGCACTGTCGTCTGTCCAGAGCTCTTTGTTGTTTATTCACGAGAGGGGTTAACAGGTTAAAGAAGTGTTAAGGACTTGACGGCACCAAATTGAGACTTTCTTCTTGAAATGATGGAGAGAAAAATAATCAACATTTATGTCTTTCTACCTGCCTTTCCTCTTGTTTACCATCGACCCATCTATGCATCCCCCACCCATTTATCTACCCATCCATCCATCCATCCACCCACCCACTGACCCTCTACCATCCACTTATCTTTTCACCCACCCATCCATTCATCCACCATCTGCCCACCTACCCGCCCATTCATCCATCCATCCATCCACCCACCCACCCACCCACCAGCATCCATGCATCCATATATTCAGTAAGTAATTTCCAAGAACCAACTTGTGCTCAGCCTTGTGGTGGGCTCTGGGGCTTGTGAGATGAATGAGACACTGCCTCTGACCTCCAGGAATTTCCAGTAGGGTGCAGGAGGAGAACCAGTTGCTTCTAAGTGAGGGTTGGAAGTGGTGAGGGGTTGGGGTGCCCTAGCAGAGCCCCTCCGACTATTTCAGGGTCATCTCTGCCTGGGATGGACCTCTGAAAGAAGAAATGTCAAACTCAGAGGAGCCAAAACCATAAAATATCTCAGAAACTTGAGACTGTGTAGCAGACACGAGGCCGAAGGAGCAGAGGCCTCTGTCAGCCTGTCTGGGGTCAGATTCAAGTCCCATCTTGGTCACTGCCTTGATGAGTCACTTTAGGCAAGCCACTTTCCCCCCTCTGTGCCTTGACTTCCTCCTCTGTGTAGGGAAAAGGTTACGCTAGGTTATAGCTCATGTGCCAGCTTGGTTGTGGCTGTGAGGGGGCAGGACCTGAGGATGCTTCTGTGACTACATTCAGGCTCAGGAGAAGAAAATGCCGAGATTCATTTGTGATTCTGCATTGGATTGGTTGCGCCTGCAAGCAGTCCCATCCTCAGACTAGTAGAAAGGAGTGCTGAGATTGAGTGGTGATGTCTGCCATGGGTATGGTACTATCCATTAGCAGCACACTTACCATCTATTTGTCTTCCCATGGACCAGATGATACCCAAGGCTCCCACCAGCATCCTTGACCTAAGATTCTGAGCTTTGGAATCTAGTGATGGGACAGAGGCCTCGGTGGCACCATTTCTCAAAGCTCCCTGTCTCTTTCCTGCCCCCCTGTCACTTTCCTGCTCCAGAGTTCAAACAGAAAGAGGAATGTACAATCCGTGGCCGGAACCTGATCCAGATCAGCATTCAGGAGGACCCCTGGAACCTCCCCAATTCCATCAAGACCCTGGTGGACAACATTCAGAGATACGTGGAAGGTCAGTCGGGCAGGGAAGGCTGTCACGTGGCGGTCTTGTGGCCTCCAGTTCTCAATGTGGAACATGGGAGGGTCCACCTCTGTGCCCACGTCTCTCTAGGCCCAGGGAGAGGACAGGAAGAGCCAGTGCCACTTCTCAGGGCCCTGGGACAGTACACACGTGGTCAGGGAACTGCTCATCTGGGGTGCCCGGGGCCTTTCTCGCAGAATCAGGAGGCTGAGAAGGCCGAGCTTGTTCCTTCCCAGTTTCCAAAGCTGTGGATTCAGTTAGGTTTCTTTTGTTTATGATCAAGGTTACAGGTGTGTGTTGAGGGGAGAGAGGGTCCTTATCAGACTTGGGCCTCCAGGTAGGTGTGGATGCTCTAGCGTTAAAAACTGTGAATCTGCTTCCAATACTTGTCATCTGAAAGCCCACATGCAAGTCTAGACATCTGGCTATTCTTGAACAAGCAGGCGATCTGGCAGTAACAGGCCTGCAGTCCTGCATTCACACTTGCTTGGAGATGAACGGTGGCCTCCATCTTTAGGTTGGGGAGGGGAGCCTTCAGGCCAGGTGGACCCCGCCATACCCCGTGGCCCAGGGTCTGCTTCACGCCCCTTATGTTACCTGCCTGGCCCTTGGCAGCATTTGAACCTGAGGCTCCTGGGTTAGAAGGAGCCCAGGCCAGGGAGACATTTGATCAGCATAGCAGGGGGTGCTTGGCCCCAGGCTCATGCCCCCAGGAACAGCCCACTCTGAGTTGGAAGTCTGGGTTGGCCCTGAGCTGTCCTGTTTTCCAAAGCTGTCACTGGTTAAGAACATGGACTCTGGAGCCAGATGGCCAGGGCTTGAACCCCAGCTCTCCCAATTATTGGCTGTGCGATCCTGGCAAGTTTCTTGATGTCTCTGTGCCGCAGTCTCTCCACTGTAAGATGGGTCCACAGGGCGCCTTCCCTTATGTGTTGCTGTGAGGAGTGAGTCAGTACAAGTAAGGCACTTGGTACAGGGCCTGGCACACTGTGAGTCCTCAATAAGCAGACGCTGGTGTTCCTGTCACACCAGCCCTGCATCTTGGGGCCTCCCCAGGATAGAATGTATCACAAGAGCCCAGACCCAAAGCCCTTTCGGTTTTTCTAAGCCCCTTCTGGGCCCAAGAGCCTTTATGTGAAGGAAAGAAACCAGGATGTTAGCCTGTGTCTGGAAGGTCTGAGCTTTGTCTGCATGTGGGCAGGGCTTGGCCGTGTAGGGTGGCGTGAATAAGTACCTTAGGATGCGTGTGAACTTATGTGAGCACCCATTGTATATGCCCACGAGCAGGTACGAGGTGTGGGCTGGGGGCTCTGGCCCAGGAGTTGCAGGGGCTGGTTTCAGTCTTTGTTCGGCGGGTGCAGATAACAGTTGGGGTTTCACCCCCTGGATGTCCGAGGTTTCTGGAATCCACCCAACACTCATTCAAAGCTTCCTGAACCTGGCTGCGTGTACCCAGAGCTTCACTGCAAAGCGGGGCAGAGCACGTGGGCCGGGGGGCAGGCTGGGCTCTGTCGGCATCTTCTGCTTACTCCACTCAGCCCTCTCCCTTCTCGGTCCCTTCTCCTTCCAGATGGAAAGAACCAGCTGCTCCTGGCCTTGCTGAAGTGCACAGGTGAGGGCTTTGAAAGGGCAACTGTCTGCAATGTGCACGTGCCGGGTACACCTGGGAGAGGCTGTCCCGGCAGCTGGCGCTCGTGACCGCAGCCCAGGGAAGGCCTCTCCTGCTGACCAAGGTTGACTTCCACAGGGTCCTTGGGGCTTGCCTGTGGGGGAGGTAGCCCTGTGGCCTCTAGCGCCTTGAGAACTTCTCGGACCTCACTTCCTCCTCCTGTGTCCAGGGGACAAGTCTCAGGCCCTGGAGCTAGGAGCACTCTCTCTTGTCACCTCCCAGGACTGGGCTGATCTCAGTGAGGACCCAGCATAGAGCACTGATGGTTTCAGAGGCTTTCTGCTGGTGGAGCCCTCAGCCCCAGCCTGGGGCTTCCTGCCCTTGCAGATGGTGGGAAGGAAGAGGGGCTGATGGGCGCCCAGGGAAATCTTGGAGGTGTTCTCTGTCCCATCCTTCCAGAAATTCTCAGCCATGGGGCAGCTAGAATAGGATCTAGGTCAAAATTGGGCACGGAAAACCTGTTGGCTGTTGCCAGTCATCAAAAATAATGCCTTTCGGTGAATTCCCTGGTTCAGTGGTGAGGACACCGCACTTTCACTGCGAGGGCCTGGGTTCAGCTTTTTTTGGGGGGAAGCTAAGATCTCGTAAGCCGAGTAGTGCAGGCAAAAGCAAAACAAAAAATCCCTTTCTGAAGATTCAGTTCAGTTCAGTTCAGTCGCTCAGTCGTGTCTGACTCTTTGCGACCCCATGAATCGCAGCACGCCAGGCCTCCCTGTCCATCACCAACTCCTGGAATTCACCAGACTCACGTCCATGGAGTCAGTGATGCCATCCAGCCATCTCATCCTCTGTCGTCCCCTTCTCCTCCTGCCCCCAATTCCTCCCAGCATCAGATAAGAACCCTAAATGACCAATTTCCTGAAATTGGCCAGTTCTGCAAATCACATCACAGGCAGGGGCCAAGGAATTGGAGGTAGTGGGGAGGGATGATAGGAAGAAAGTGTACTTCTCAAAAACAGAGAAAATAGTAAACTGCCTTTCTTCAAACATGGAGCTTGTTGTCATTGTCATTCTCAGTCAAGGCTGAGACATTTCCTAATTAATAAAGGAACAGCTGAAGGTAGGGGTTTGGGGCAAGTGTTAGGGAAATCACAAGTTTGTTTTTTAAAGATTTTTTTTTTTTATGAGGATCATTTTTTTTTCTTAAGTCTTTACTAAATTTGTCACAACATCGCTTCTGTTTGATGTTTTGGTTTATTGGCCGTGAGGCCCGTGGGATCTTAGCCGCCCCCCAACCTCCTACATCGGAAGGTGACGTCTTCATCACTGGACCACCAAAGCAGCCCCTGTTTTATTTTTATTTTTTTAAATAGGCAGAGGGGTCATTGAGAGAGTTGAGTTTTGACACAGATCGGCTTGCTTTAGGAGAGTCAGTTTTTAAAGGAGTTGGCTTTTGGTGCCGGGGGATGGAGAGAATTTTGGCAAGTTGGGCCCAGATGGGTGGTCCGGTTAGGGGAGAGGGGGCTAGCTCGGGGCCTCGGGGTGCCAGCCTGCTGATGGCCCCGCGTGACCCCTCCGCCCCCTCCACCCGCAGACACAGAGCTGCAGCTGCGGCGGGATGGCATCTTCTGCCAGGCCCTGGTGGCCGCCGTGTGCGCCTTCTCCGAGCAGCTGCTGGCGGCCCTGAGCTACCGCTACAACAACAATGGGGAGTACGAGGAGAGCAGCCGGGATGCCAGCCGCAAGTGGCTGGAGCAGGTGGCGGCCACGGGCGTCCTGCTGCACTGCCAGTCCCTGCTCTCGCCAGCCGTGGTGAGTGGGGCCCGGGGAGGGCGCGCTCCGCCGTCACGCTCCTCGTTCGTTCATTCACAGCGGCTCACTGAGAACCTGCTGGGTGCCCCTGTTCTAGGCATCGGGGACCCGGCGCTCGACACACAGCACCATGTCCTTATATCAGGAATGTTATATCCTGACTTTGGGGAGATCGAAATAAGTAGCCAAGGACATGGATGGTGTAGACCTCTGGTCCTCACTGGGGCACTTCTGCCCCCAGGGGGCACGTGGCAACGTCTGGAGACGTTTTCGGTTGACGAAGAGGAGGTACTGGTGTCTGGTGTGTAGAGGCCAGGGGAGGGGCTGCTCCTCCAGGGTGCTCAGCCACCCCAGCCCCCAGCCAAGAATTATCTAGGCCTCAAGTGTCAGTCGTTCTGCAGTTGAGAGACCCTCACGTATAGTGATAAGGGTGAAGGAGAAGAATTAAGCAGAGGAGGGGGCAGGAAGGTCTGTGGGCAGTGGCAGTTGAAAGTGTGATAAGGTGGCCACCAGGAGCCTCACAAAGAAGGTGACCTCTGACCCAAGAACCAAAGGAGGGGAGGGGATAAGCCATCGGACCCTGGGGAGGAGCCCTCCAAGCAGAGAAGACAGCAGGTGCAAAGGCCCTGAGGCTGGAGCAGGCACGCAGTGTTTGAGAAACAACAAGGTTCCCAGTGTGGCTGGAACAGTGAGCCCAGGGAGGGGCGGCAAGTCCTGAGAACCCCCCGGGGTCTGACTGTGCGGGTCTTGCAGGCTCTTGTAAGACTTTGGCTGTTCCTTCAAGTGGGTGGGAGCCAGGGGAGGGTTTTGAGCAGAGGAGGGACAGGATCTCACTTTGGCACTTAAAGGATCACCTGGGGCTGCGGGGTAAGGGCAGAGGCTGGGAGACCTGTGAGCAGGCATTTGTGATGATCCAGGTGAACTTCCTCAGTGCAAGTAGCTTCTGGTTTAACCCTTGCAGGAACCCCAAGGCAGGTCCTTTATACCCACTTTTTAAGGATGAGAACACTAAGGCCCAGGGAGCGGGTGGGAACTGTGGGAGTCCTATGCTAAGCCCAGTTCCCCCAGCTGATCTGCTTTCTCTGCATCTTCTCTTTTATCCCTCATTGCCCTGCTTATTCACTCTCAGGGATCAGTATCAGGGTGGGTCCTTCTACCAGCCCCTGGGGGTGATGGCAGAGCCAGTGACTCAGCATTGTGGGGTACCGGTACTTAGAGCCAATGCCCCCCAGGAATAAAAACCTTCTCTGTGGTATTTGTTCCTCTACCCGCACGCCCAGGCCGGAGCTCCCCTGGCTTCTGCAGCTCTGAGCCTCCTAGACATTTTCCCAGGTGGGAGGAGAAGTCACAACTGCAGGCCAGTTGGGAAAGTGTGGCCTTGGGGTTCCCTCTGCTGGCCAGTGCTGCAGACGGGCGCCCGCCTGATGGCAGATACCTTCTCACTTGATTTCTGGACATGAATACCCAGCCCTCACTTTCCTTCTCTTAGATGAAGTCACCGAGACCCAGTGTGTTAATTCATCAGTCGACAAGATATGCAGGCTCTGAACTGGGTGCTGGGTTGGAACGGTTCAGTGGGATTGGTGGGAGGGCTCAGGAAAGAGAGCCACCCGGCACATTAGAGCAGAGGTGGGCTCTGACCTGGAAGAGGTGGGACAGGCCTGGAGTGAATGTGATCTCCTCTCCAGCTCTGGAGAGCCCTGCACGGGACCTCCTGCCTGGAAGGGCCACAGCCTGGTGTGTCAACCGGAGTTGAATCGCAGCATCTTGAAATAAAACCTGGGGCAGGGGTGAGATCTGAAACTCCTCCACCCTGTCTTCCTCCTGCAGAAAGAGGAACGGACCATGCTGGAAGACATCTGGGTGACCCTCTCGGAGCTGGACAACGTCACTTTCTCCTTCAAGCAGCTGGATGAGAACTGTGTGGCCAGTGAGTGATTCCTCCCACCCCCACTGAGAGAGTCGGGGTTCTGGGGTGGAAGGGGCTGCTCTGGGGTCACCCTGCCCCTCCCTCTGCCACCAGGCCAGCTGCCTAGGGTTGACCTGGGACCCAGTGCTTTCAAACCGCCTGCTCCCAACATATGTGGAAGAAGGGGGTCTCGTTTCATATAAGCCCAGCCATCTCCAACAGCACTTAGGAGGGAAGAACAGCCAGGACCCAGTTCTTAATGAAAACTCCCAGAGATAACCTTCTTTGGAATGAAGATGTGTTAAGATTTTCTAAGAACTTAACACCATAATTTTCTTCTTTCCTTTCGTTCTCCCTCCCTCCCCCCATCTTTCTGCTTGCCCACGCGCTCATCCATTTATTAATCTACTCATCCATCCACCCATCTATCTATCCATGTATTCATTCACCCACCCATCCCTCTACCTCCCTCTACCCATTTACCCCATCCATCCACCATCCCATCCATCCACCCCCTCATCCATCCATCCACATCCCTATAATTACGAGCACATCCTGTGTGTAAGGCTCAGTTTTAGGTTCTGGGGCTGCAGTGGAGAGAGACGTGGCCATGGTTTCTGCCCTCCTGGAGCTCACAGTCTAGCCCAGTCTCAGCCCTGACTGCACTGGGATCCCCCAGGGAGCTTTTCAGATACTGAAGCTTGGTCCTACTCCTGGCCCTGGCAATTCGGATTCAATCTGTGGGATGAATCCTGGACATTGGGATTCTAGATAAGTTTTCCAGGAAACTTAAATGTACAGCCAGGACTGAGAACCGCTGGGCTCAGTTCTAGAGCCATGGTTCTCTGTGATCCCTGGACCAGCACCTGGAGGACTGTTAGAAAAACTAATTCTGGGCCCCATCCAGGACTTCCTGAATCCAAAACTGGAAGTAGGGCCTAGAAATCTGTGATAATAAGTTCTCCTGGTGATTTTGAAGCTAGTTTGAAGACCTGGACACAAACTTGAGCTGACTCTGTGAGCTAGTGGAGGACAAAGGAGCCTGGTGTGGGGTCACAGAGAGTTGGACATGACTTAGCAACTGAACGCAGCAGCAAAATTTGAGAACCACTGGTCCTTTTTTTTTTAAATTGTTGTTGTTTTTTATCACCTCCCTGAGGATCCTATTTAGACAATTTTTTGCTGATCGCCACACACCCCCATGGGGCTTCCCTGGTGGCTCAGACAGTAAAGAGTCTGCCTGCAGTGCGGGAGACCCAGGTTCCATCCCTGGGTCGGGAAGATCCCCTGGAGAAGGGAATAGCAACCCACTCTAGTATTCTTGTCTGGAAAATCCCATGGATGGAGGAGCCTGGCAGGCTACAGTCCACGGAGTGGCAAAGAATTGGACATGACTAAGCGACTTCACTCACTATGAAGTTTTAGTATGATGGATAAACTGTATATCCGTTTAGGTATTGTATGTATGTCTGTGCTTTATACATGGAAAGGATAATGTCTTTTTTGCCTTCCCCATAAGAACCAGTTTTCACCTCCTTAGAGGCAATAGCACCCTGTTGAGAATATGTGGACAGGAGTCTAGTTGGACAGTGAGTTTTGTTTCTGGTGCCTGTTGGAATTGGTTGACAGTGGCTGCCTGTCTAGAGGCCAAGTTGGGCTCAGAGAGAATCACCGATTGATTAGTGATGTCTGCACAGACATGAGATGGGGTGCCAGTGCCACCCGGCCGTGTGCTCTTCCCTATGGGTGTAAGCAAGATGCAGGTGCTGTTTGAAGGCAGCTTCTGCCCGGTGGAGGCCCGGGGCTACCGGGCGAGGGTGCAAGGAACCTTGGTGAGGCTCTGAAGACAAACGTGGACGACTCCCCAGCTGGACAGAATCAGTGTCCGGTTTAAGAATTAAGCAGTGGAAACAGACCTGTTGAGGGAGGGGGAAAAGGAAGGTCAGAGGCTGCTCCTCTGAGCGTGGGGCACCCCTGGACGGGAGGGCAGGGAGGCCTGTAGCCGCGGCTCTGAGGTCTGAAGGAGGGTCTGAAGCTGCCCTTACAGCTGTGTCCCTGGCCCACCATGTCCCCCCACAGATACCAATGTCTTCTACCACATTGAGGGCAGCCGGCAGGCGCTGAAGGTCGTCCTCTACCTGGACAGCTACCACTTCTCCAAGCTGCCCTCCCGCCTGGAGAGCGGGGCCAGCCTGAGGCTCCACACTGTGCTCTTCACGAAAGGTGAGCTGCGGAGACGGGCCGTGGGGGCCCCACGGGGGAACGGCTGTGCCCGCTGGGGGCCAAGCACCTGCCTCGCCCGTCTTCTCCCTTCACAGCTCTGGAGAGCATGGAGGTCTCGCCTCCTCCAGGCAGCCAGGCTGTGGAAGATTTGCAGCAGGAGATCAATGCCCAGTCTCTGGAGAAGGTTCAGCAGTATTACCGCAAACTCAGGTACCTGCGTGGGCCTCGCGCTGGGGCCAGGATCCTGGACACTGTCACCTGGAGGGGGCCTTTGCGTGGAAGGCACCAGAGAGCCCCCAGTGCCTGGGAGGGCAAAGTGCCGTTTCTTGAGCACCTACTGGGTGTCAGTCCCTCTGCCTACACGAGCTCCTCAGATTCTCACAGTAGTTACCTTTCTAACCCATTTTACAGATGAGGGAAACTGAGGCCCAGGGAGCACACCCAAGGGATGCAGCTAGACACTGGCTGAGCTGAGCTTTGAACTGGGTCTGCTTGGCTTCGTAGCAGGTCCTGCCAGCTGGGAGGGGATGCCTGTTTCATTCTGCATGGGGGAGGGAGCTGTGACGGGGGGCCCTAGGATCCTTGAGCCTGTGAGTGAGGGGTGTGACCCCAGGGCCTTGGCCCTGCTCAGAGGAGACGCCCGCCCCCCCCACCGCCCCCCCCGCCCCCACCGCCCGCCAAGGAGAAGAGGAGAGTAGGGGTCACATTCACCAGGAGGAAGCCTTGGGCCCAAGGAAGGAGCCCCACTCCTGCTGCCCTGACTCTGGCCCCTTCCTCCTTCCGCCTCACCTTCTCCCGCCATGAAGAAGGTGGGCTGAGAAGCAGGACACCAGGGTGTCAGGGTGTGGTAAGCGGGCCTAGCCCAGCTTTACCATTCGGAAATGGGAGAATGATACTTTCATTTGTCTGTGCAGGGAGAACAGTCACCTCTGTTATTACATCTGGCATCTCTTTGGATCGATCAGTGCCATCGGTCTGTTCTCTGCCGTTTGCTGAATATTTAAAATATGGTCTCTGTGATCTGCATTCATCCCTTCCTTCAGCACCTGTCAGTTGAAACCTTCTGTGGGCCAGGCTCTGTTCTGGGTGCTTGCTTAGGAGTCAGCAGTGACTGCACAAAGCCTGTTCTTGATGGAGTGTAGATTCTAGAGCAGCCATGGCCCCTGGACCCTACCACCCTGTTTTGTCAATAAAGTTTTATTAGCACACAGCCATGTTCATCCCTGTATGTATCGTCTATGGCTGCTTTTGTGCTGCAACAGCAGAGCTGCATAGCATCTCTAGAGAGACAGACTGGTCCACACAGCTTAAAATGTCAACTATTTGGCTGAGTGCTATTCTAGAAGGGGAGATGAGCAATAAACCAGTAAATGAGCAGTGTCACATGTCAAGTGATGGTGGTGTCAGAGGAGAGACGCACCAGCACGGGAGAGAGAGTGGGGTGCTGATTCAGATGGGCAGTCGGGGGAGGGGGCATTTGAGGACCCTTCCTGCTTCCTCCTGGGCTGTTGGAGGAACAGGTGACTGTGGGCATGGAGAGCTGTGTCAGCCACTCTCCCTGATTCGTTTCGTTGAGTTGTTGGGAGACAAAGAGGCTGCGGTGGGGCAGGGGTGGGAGAAGGGGATGGGATGGGGGGTGTGGTGGCCCCAGCCTCACACTTCTCATCTCTTTCAGGGCATTTTACCTGGAACGGTCTAACCTGCCCACTGACGCCAGCACCACGGCAGTGAAGATAGACCAGGTGTGCCCTCTCTCCCCTCACCTGCCGTGGAATCTGGGCAGGGCCGGGGGTTTGCCGGGTTGGACAGTGACCAGGGTGACACCCAGCCAGAATGCTGGCTGGGACACTGCCTCTGCAGTCCCTTCTCCAGGACGTCTCCTGGGGTCCCCAGCACCCTCCCCATTCTAGAAATTCCAATTTCTCCCTGACCCGCTTTAGAATTCCTTAGATGATGTGTTCTCCCTGGCACCCCCTCCTTGCAGCATTGCTCTGGGGCTAGAGCCCCACGCCGGATATGGCCACGCAGTGTTCTTTCTGTTTGTTTCCTGTTTGTTGCCAGCATTTGAAAGTCAGAAGATTTCCCATAAAACAGAGGCTTCTGGCCTATCCTGAGTAATGGAAAGATCTGGCTGTTCCAGCCACGCTCCTGTGTGTCACACTCGGCCGTCTAGGGGCTGTTTCCCCCCCCAACCCCTGACCCACCCCATCCCCTGCGTGCTCCAGGCCTTTCTCCCTCTGCCCAGGCACTACTGGGCCTCAGTTCTGAGGGTACTATGGGGGCTCCTGGCCTCAGGCTGTGAGGCTGGGGCTCCAGGAGAAGGGGGGGGGCACGGCCCTTTGGGGGTTTGTAGTCTGCTGGCAGAGTCTTAAGATGACACAGAAAGCCTTGGCCAGAGTTCTGTGCCTGCATTGGCAATGCCCGACAAGCTGGGGAGCAGGGGGTGGAGAGTGGGGGCACTGACTGTTCCCGGGGGGAGAGGCTGCCGTTTAGAGAGGACGGGGATGGGGAGAGGCTGCCGTTTAGAGAGGACGGGGAGGGGCGCTGGCTCTTGGCTTCACCTGTGCAGGTGAAGAGAATTCGATGGGAGGATAAGGCCTGAACCATACTGTGCGTGCCGAATGCCAGCTTGTGGGGCAGCCGCAGGGGTCGTGGAAGAATTCTGGCTCAGTCACCCGGTGACAGAGTGGGGAAGACAGCTGCTGTGATGGAGCTGGATCGGAGGTGAAGACTGGGGCAGAAGGCCGGGTGGGGGGCCTCCTTTGACCTTCCCGGCGTGTGCACCTCGCAGCTGATTCGCCCCATCAACGCCCTGGACGAGCTCTGCCGCCTCATGAAGTCCTTGGTCCACCCCAAGCCTGGTGCTGCCGGGAGCCTGGGCGCCGGCCTCATCCCCATCTCCTCCGAGCTCTGCTACCGCCTGGGGGCCTGCCAGATCGCCATGTGCGCCACCGGCATGCAGAGGTGCGCGGAGGATGCACAGTCGGCGGAGGGGGCGTGGCCGGACCTCTAGGCGGGTGGGGCCCCAGCGTGGGGTGAAGGAGGGCGTGGTCGGGAGGGGGCTGGGCGTGCCTCTGCGGGTTGGGGCCCCAAGATGGGAGATGAGGCCTGTTTCGAAACCTGGTTCTTCCGCTCCCTGTTGAGCCCAGACAAGGCCATGGCCCACACTCGGCCTCAGTTTGTCCTCTGTGAGATGGGACCTCAGGGGAAGGTGGTCCTGGGAGAGCTGCCGAACTTCCCAGCCCCCTGACTCTGGTTGGCGTGACCGAGCGGCTGAGCCGTCTGGTTCTGCTGGAGCATCCATAGAACACGGGCAAGAATGGGCGCCCGTCTTGGTTGGAGCCGGGCTAGACCACTCTCTCGCTTCTGTCCGTTGTCCCTGCTGCTCCGATCGGGGTTTTGGGTGCTGTGTGGGGGGCAGGACGTCGCCCACGTCTCACGTGCTGCCCCCCACCCCTTGCCACCCCACTGCAGGAGCACCCTGAGCCTCTCCCTGGAGCAGGCGGCCATCCTGGCGCGGAGCCACGGGCTGCTGCCCAAGTGCATCATGCAGGCCACAGACATCATGCGGAAGCAGGTAAGGTGTCTAGGCCCCAGGGCCCTGTCAGACTGCAGGGGAGGTGCCCAGGCCTGGGCGTGGTGAGCTCACAGCCCAGGTGCGATGAGGGGCCACCTGGGGATGGGGCTGATGACCGTGTCCCCTCTGGAGGGGCTGCAGATCATAGCTTCTGGGGATCTCCCAGTCACCCCACCCACACCCACACACTTCCTCAAGTGCCCTGCGCTCCACGAAGAGACAGCTGGGCCCTCACTGTTCTCTCTTTCCAGGGCCCCAGGGTGGAGATTTTGGCCAAAAACCTCCGGGTCAAGGACCAGGTGCCCCAGGGTGCCCCGCGGTGAGTGGCTGTTCCCCCCCCACCCCTTCCCTCTGCTCCCTTCCCTGGGGTTGGCCTCACCGCAGACAGACGCCCTGGCATTCAGATGGGTCCTCCCCTCTCATTTATGGGATCCCCTACTTTGGGAAATGGCAAATAGGACTTAGTCTGTTACCTCCCAGGGCTCCCACTTTGGCTGGGAAAGTGAGGCCGGTCCCAAGTGAAGTGTGGGGCAATGATCTGTGTGCCCCACCCCCCCAAACTTGCTCACCCAGTGCTGCTTCTCTGCTGCCCTCAGAGCCCTCAGCCCACCTGCTTCTTCCTGTCCTCATGGCCTCGTTGTCTCCGAGTCAGTGTCAGACCTTCTCATAGCACTGTGCGCAGCCCCCTGTCCTAGTAATAATTCATTTTAGTGCGTTTTCTTTCTCCATCCACACTGTCCTGATTTGCTTTTGACATCGGCCCACACTTTTTAAATAACTTTTTATTTTGAAATAGTTTGACCACAAGAAGTTAGAAAAATAGCACGGAGTTTTCAGGGGTCCTTCATGGAGCAATGCCCCGTCCCCCCCACCAGGATAATGTCTCATGTAACCACAGGACATTGTCAAGACTTAGGAAACGGTGTTGGAGCAATACAAGAACTCATACAGATCTTACATGTGTTCTAGTAGCTTTTGCCTACACTGTTGGCCCGTGTTGCTTTTAAATACTTTTCAAAAATTTATTTCTTTATTTTTTATGAGTTTGGCTGTCCTGGGTCTTGGTTGCCGCGTGTGGAATCCTCATCATGGTAGGCAGGATCTTTAGCTGTGGCGTGCGAGATCCTTACTTGTGTGTTCCTAGTTGCGGTGTGTGGGATCTGGTTCCCCTACTAGGGACTGAACCTGGGCCCCCTGCATTGGGAGTGTGGAGTTCCAGCCACTGGACCCCCAGGGAAGTCCCTTAAATGCTTTTCTATGTCACTTCCCCTGCTCCAGGCACCATTCCCATCTCTTTACCTATGTTGACTTATTTGCTTAAACAACAACTCTGTGAGCAAGGTACTCATGTTATCTGCCATGGGCAGTGGGGACAGTGAGGCCCAGAGAGGTTAAGTATCTTGTCCGAGGTCACACAGCTAACACACAGAATCAGAGCTGCCCTTCTGAACCCAGACCATCCCCTTCCTGACCCCTGTGCCTTCCTGCTTCCCTGTCTTGTCTGTGTCTCTGTGGCCATCTCCTGTCTGGTCCCCCTGCCATCCTTCTCGCACGGCATATATGCTCTCTCCTGCTTGAAACCTCTCAGTGACTCCTTCTTACTTGAAGGTGGGGCTCAGAATCCTCCCAGTGCAGAAAGAAAGCCAAGGCAGGTCTGCACGTGCTGCAGGGAGAAGCCCCCAAGATGGATTAAATGAAAAACTCCAGGGGCAGAGTGCTGGGTCTACTTGGCCACCATTAGTGTGGAAAAATGCACAGATACCCACACGTGTAATCACACACCCACACGCGTATCTTGACACACACGGGTGCATGTGTTTGCGTTGTATGTGTAAACCCCTTGCCAGTCTGGAGGGAGCAAGACTGCTGAGGGGCGGGGACTGGCCTGCTGGAGCAGAGTGTGGGCAACCTCAGTAATTTTTTACTCTGCATCTTTTTACACCTGCTGAGTTTTGCTTTCTGGGCATGATTGCACGTTCACATAAATCACATGTTGCGACGATAATAATAACGGGCCGTGGCCGCCCCTCATCCTCTTCACCTCCATCCACCAGGCTCTACCGCCTCTGCCAGCCACCGGTGGATGGAGACCTCTAAACGCCGAGGTGCCTGATGCCCGGCTGCATCCTCTGGAGCCGGGGTTCACAAGGACACAGGGGGCCACGCGGCCTTCTCCAGAGCTGGCCCAAGGCCTCCACTCCGCCTGCCTCGAGATCTGCCCGGCCTCCTCCATCATGTCACCTCCTGGGAGGATAAACGGTGCCCTGACTCGTGGATGAACTGGAGATTGGCCCTGGCCCAGCACATTCTCCACACTTCTGCCAGAAGCCAGAGGGGGTCCTGGGGACCCACAGAACTGATGGGTGCCTCCAGGGCCTGGGCTCCTGTCCAGAAGTCCCCAGGACACAGGGGAGATGTCAGGGGCGCTGCAGCTGGAGGCCCGTGGCCCCAACTCCCTCGGGATGACTCAACCTGCACTTTGGAAACCCCTGGTTTCCTTCTAAGCCCACATTCCAGGTGACCACACGTGTCTCTTCCTCACCTTAGCTTCCAGATCCCCCTCTAACCCTGTACTAACCTCCCCAATGGACTCAGAAAAGCCAGACCTCTGCCAGGAAAGACAGAGGGACAGGGCACAACACTTATTACCAAGAGGACGGTTGAAAGCCACCCTGGCTTCCTCTATCAACGCCATTAGAACTGGAGCCATCAGCCCAGGGCACAAGATTTGCCCCACTTTATTTATATGGCGTGAACTCTCTATGGTTTATTTTGGGATTTTTATGTTGTCATTGGTTGTGTTGAGATTCCCACCTCACCCCGTCCCCCGCCCCACCGCCCCCCAGGTTGTGTGAGTATATATTTGCGTTTTAAATTTCAAAGAAAGCTATATTGTCTAACAGGGGACCAACATAAAGTAGTATTGACAACTTTTCCCAGTTCTACTAAAAAAAAGAAAAAAAAAACTAAATTATTGAAAATTCAAAAAATGTCAGTATTTCATCTTTTTAAGTATTAGGGTCTTAAGATCTTGCTTACAGGTATCAACTAGGGTTCCTTTCCCCACCCACCTTCAGTTCTCTAGCCATTGGCCTGTATTAGGGTGAATCACTTTGTTCTTCGAATGACTGGCTCCAAGGGTTTCAGAGGTGGCTGGGCCAGGCCTGGGGGCTAGAGGGAGTTGAACCATCCACTGGAGAGGCAGTCCCACACCAGTGTCTGTCCTCTGTGGTAGAGGGGCTGCTGGCAAACCCTGAGTGGTGGCTTCTGTAATTTATTTTTTAATGTTAATCCAGAGCAAGGCAGCAGCAGGGCATTTGGGACTTCTCAGCCAGCCAGAGAGACAGGAAGCTACCCTGCCCACCAGGGCACAGGAACCTACACAGGATCTACCCCCTGTCCGGCCCCCTTCCCCACCCTACCCACCCCTGGAGTTTGTCCCCTCCAGCTCCTGTCACCAGCAGGGACATGCCTTTCCAGCCTTGGCTGATGGGTGAAATCAGGTGTAGGTTTCCCTCTGCCCTGCAGGCTTGAAGCCGCATCAACATCTTGGCTCCCTGAATCCCCAGGAGTCACCTTCCCTCTCTTGCCACCCTGCATCAGATTGCAAGAGGTGAGCTTGTCGCTGGACAGAGGTGGCCTGATACAAATATAGGACCCCCATGGCAGAAAGGGAGAGGGTTCCCTGCGGACAAGGGCGTTGTGCACTGGTTTACTTTACAATGTACAGATCTTCTCATTCAATTCATGATAGATTTTTTTATTATTATTAAAAGTTGGTTTATAATACAAAGATCCTGATCTGTGGTGGGTTCCTTTGGGGGTGACCCTGGTGGCATTGGGGGTGGTTGGGCCTGCACGTGTCATAGGCAGAGTAAGCAACGGCTGTGAAGATGGCGCGGAGGACGGTTCCATCGGTACCGTGAGTTACCACACTGAACATCAGTTTCCTCCTCTAAAATGAGGGCAGTATGTATATATTTTCTGCAGGGGAGTGGTGAGGACTACCCGAGATCGCGCGGTGGGTCTGCATCTCAGATGGGCCAAGAAAATCACTGTCTTTATGTATGTGTATTTCGCCTTTGTTTTGGGTTCTGAGTACTCATTTCAGTGTGATGGTGGAAAAAAGGGACTATTTCTCTAGGCATTCCCTTGCCTCCTGCTGGTGTCCTGCCAGGACTCCCTGTCTCACGTGTGCCCGAGGATCAAGGTGGTCTGAGGGACGGGCCATCCATCACCCCAACCTGCAAGGTCCATTCGGTCCAGAATCCCACGGGAGTGGAGCTCCAAATGCTCAACACATGGTTGGCTGGTTCCTGGCCAATCAGAATTCACACTGGCCACACACGGGCCAATCAGAACAGAGCCATGCAGATATGGTACCGCACACTGGGTCCTGTGGTCTAGGTCCCAAGGCTGTCCACCGGTTCTCACCTGCCAAGGCCCTGAGCCATCTTTATGAAGCTGCCTGGGTCTGTCTGCCCAGGCAGAGAAATCTAATCCTCAGGCCTGAATTGTCTGCCCCATGCCTTTCCCCGTCTCCCTCCCTCCTCCCTACCCTGTTCCTTCCCTCCCCCCTACCCTGTTCCTTCCCTCCCCATCCCTCTCTCTTCCCTCCTTTCCCACACTTTGGAAAACACTGAGCTCTGTGAAAGGCTTCTTTGAGGGTGCCTTCCTCTTGAAGCCCTCACTCTCATGGGCGCGCTTGGGCCTTCCCTGAGTCCTGCCATTTTGGACGAGAGCCCCTTCTCTTTTCATCTCTTTTCCTTCCAAACTAGCTCTCAGAGCTTATTCTCTCCAGACCCAGGCTCTGGGTCTCTCCCGGAAAGAGCCTCGTGTCTTTCAATTACAGGTTTCGAAAGACTCAATAACGTTATAGATGAGAGTAGATCCTGGTGGGATTTGGGGCACAGTGATGGACTGATTACTTGAATTATCTGAAGCCTGTATTTGGATCCCGGGAAAATCACTCTAAGGGGAGAGCCATCACCTAGATATATATTTGGGGTCAACAGGGAGGATTTGCTGCCTTCCTCCAGGCAGACACTTACAGGAAGCAGAAGCGTCTCCCTGTTCTGCACCCAGAGGGCCTGCAGCAAGATGAGTGAGTTTTCCTGCAGTGATGGACACGGGCAGCTTTGGTTTGGAACTGAGAATTAAGGTCTCTTCAGCCTTGAGCAAGTCACCTTCCTTCTCAGACAACAGAGCTGCATCAACAAATGGGGTGGAAGCCTGGGGCTGTTTCTTGCTCTGGAAGGCCTTTCTCGGTACAAAGTGGAGCATCAAGGCCTGTTACAGAGAAGGGGTGTTTTGTAAATGACCAGACGTCTTAAACTGGCAGTGAGCAAGCTGAAAGTTGGAAACTGATGTGGTTTTGTTTTCGTTTTCCTGATATTTTGAATTAGAAGCTCAAGAACCGGCAGCTTTCACTTCCAAATCCTGAATTTGGGTTTCTTTTGAAAATTCAGATGCTCTGGTCCCAGTGGCCCTTGTGGGACCATGTGTCCTGCCTGGTCACACATCACCTGAAGCTGAGGCATGGCCACTGCCTTTGGGCAAAGTCAGTTTTCCATCTCCCACCCGGCCTAACACACTCCTTTACCTGATTGCTCGTCTCTGGGATGGCCCTGCCTGGGCGAGCTTGGCCAATGCTGGCCTCCCGAATCTCCAGATCTTTGGCTCTGGAGTTGCCATGGCAGTGTTGGCTGAGGGAGGAACTGGTGACCAAGAGTGGCTGCACTGACCAACGGAGCATCGAGAGATGGGCGAGTCCCTGCAGCTGGTGAGTCTCTTGACCCCCGGTTCTCTGCTCTCCCGCTTCTCAGTTTATCCACCTGTCAAACGGCGCTGACTTAGACACAGTCCCTTGGTGTGGGCTATGTTGGGGGCCACTCGGAAAGCCAAAGGTGGTATGGAATGTGTTGGCCACTTTGTGATTGTATCTAAATGTAACTGCTTCTCTATTTACCGTTCTTTGCCATCAGTGAAGCACCCCGAGAGCAGGAGTCACATCCATGGTATCTGCTCTGTCCCAGGTCTGGCCCAGTGCTGGGTGTCAGTGAACCACTGATAAACGAAAAAAAAGAAGGCTCATCACTGTCAGAGCCAGCAGCCCATATCCTAGCTGCGTGTGGCCAAAGCACGTGCCTCTAACCACATGCTCTGCACCTGGCCTTGTTCTTGGACTGGGCTGGATTGTTGAGGACGGGGAGGGCCTGGGCTGAGACCTTTGAGGTCACACATCTTCAGACATCTGTACCTGGCAGGCTGCTGTACTTGCTGAGTGACCATCTCGTAACAAGTCACCATCTCAGTTTCCTTCTCTGAGAAATGGAGATACTTGCATCCAAATCTAACTTCCTGGGGATAGACGTGGTACCCCATCCGTCCAGCAGGTGGCGCCAGGGACCGTGTCCTGTCCAGAACCCCCAGGGCTTGAGTGTTGCCAGCTCCTGCCTGCCTGGCTTCCCACCCAAACACTTGTTCTGGGTGCACACTTTGGGACAGAGGCAGCGGTGGCTGAGACTGTCTGCAATATGGGTCCTATCCTCTGCCCTTCTGGTCTGGGCTTGGCCTGACTTGGTGTGGATATTTTCTCTTTTTCTTGGTCAAATTCCCCCCCCGCCCCTTTATTTCTGTCTCTTTCTTGATTATTTTGGTCTCTTTCCCATCGGTTTTCTTTCCTTCCTAGCTTTTTGTTTTTCTTTGTCCCATAATACATGTCTGTGAGCTAGACTGTTTATTTTTATATTCTTTTCTCTTATGTTTTTCCTCCTGTCCTGTCTTTCTTCCCTTGCAATTGGATGTGTGAGAAGGATGTAAACTGTAAAACAGATGTTCATGAGGGCGTGACCAGGAACCTGAAATTATTAATAGTGATGTGCCCTCCGCCAAGGCGGGGAGCCCTGACCACCAGGTGGAGCTGTGGACCAGGTCGTCCTGGCCAAACCTCTGAGGACAACTGCGAGGGCTTCTCGTCTCAAGCCTCAAGCCTCCAGGGTTTTGGAACTTTGAGGAGAGGTGGATCACTGCTGAAAGCTGCCCCTCTCTGGGCACTAGTAACACCGCCCAGAGGACTGGGAGTGGACAGGGGAGGGCAGCAGGGCCCAAGTTGGGGTCCCCGGGTGTGCTGTGTGGTCTTGGGCAAAGCCCTGTCCTCTGTGCATTGATTCTGTCACCTATATTTGGGAGAACTCAGTTCCTCAGAAAGGACTGCTGATCTTCTAGAAGCCTCTCCTAGACTTCTCTGGAGGACCAATAGCAACGTTCAGAATCTCTCACGTGTTGATCTCTCAGCACCTATTGGTCACTTTGCGTAAAGGTGTTGTCTCCTGTAATTCACATGCCAGCCCTTTAAGACAGGTACTACTGAGGCCTGATTTTACAGAAGACGGGATGGACTCAGAGAGTTAAGTGACCTGCCTGCGGTTGCACAGCTCAGAAATACTGCTGAATCCAGGGCAGTGGTAGCAACGTCATACGTTTAGGGGGTGGAAACTACAGCGGTCACTGGATTTCATAGGCTCTCTGCCCAGGTGCACCATGGGAGAATCTGGTAGGACCTGGCAGAAATAGGGTCAGGGGAGTGAAAGGTTGAAGAGGTCTTACTAAGGAAAGGGTGGTCATCGTGAGCAAGTAGAAGGTGCTTGGCTGCCTTCTTGCTGTGGGGCGGCTGCCCCAGGGTCTTTGCACGTGTGACTCCCCCAGGCGGCCTCATGCTTTGCCCCCTCATTCAGGCTGCTCGAATGTCACCACACCCTCCATTCTTTGCTCTTACCCTGTCCCCTCACCCTTTTAATTTTTTCTCACCTGGCCAAAACCTGCCATGTGTTTATTTGTTCATTTTCTGTCTCCTGCCCTTCAAGGGCAGGGATTCTTGTCCGTCTCATCTAGTAGGGACCCCAGGGCATTGGAGTGTGGTGGGAAGGGCCTTCTAATGACAAAGCAGCCTCCCCAGTCTCTGGCGGTCTTCCCCTCTGGACATAAAGCTCCTAGAGGAGGGCGTGACTTCAGTGCTGGCCCTGGACTGCCCCCACCGCGTGTCCCAAAGGCTGAGCCTGTCGCCAAGGTGGAGGGAGAGGAAACGCACCCGAGGCCTGGCAGATTGGGAGCGGCTGCAGACCCTGGTAGCAGCGCTGCCTCGAGTACCTACTGTGCACTAAGAGCACGGGGCCTGGTGCACGGCAGTTGTGGCACCTGCCCAAGCCGTACGTGTTGGCTTGACTGGAATGAATCAGTGAATGAGTGGCTGAGACCGGGAGGACGGCTCAGCCCCGTTGGACAAGAATTCTGATCACTAAACCTCATCAGTTCTCATGGTGCCTGGGAGAAGAGGACAATTCTTAATCCGATTTTACAGATGAGAAAGCAGAGGCCAAGAGTGTGATGTGCCCAGCCTGAGTTCATGTAGCCTTAGGGTTTGAACCCGGAGGGATTGATTCCAGTGCCTCCAGCTCCTCCAACACCACCAAGGCCTCCTGGGGGAGCTGAACAGGCAGCAGGGGTCTCTGACCTCTCCAGTCTCCCCCCGCCTCCTGCCCCCAGCCTCACTGGACTGACGGTCAGCCGCCAGCGCCTTCTTTCTCTTCCTCAGGCTCCCTGGTCTCGTTCCTTGTTCCCACCACAGGAACTTTGCACTTGGTCACTTTCTCTGCCTGGAACCCTCTTCCCACCTGACTCTTCCGTAGCTGCTTCCTTTCCACTATTCAGGTCTCAGTTGAAACCACCTCCTCTGAGAAGCCTTCCTCACTGAGTAAAAATAGCATCGCTTATGGGCTCCCTAACACAGCACGCTATTTCCCTCTGCTATGCTACAGATCCCATTCTTTATTTCATTTACTTTTGGGTATTTTTAAACTCATGTATTATCTGTCTGCTTCCCTGGTGGCTCAGCAGTAAAGAATCTGCCTGCCAATGCAGGAGACCTGGGTTCGATCCCTGGGTCAGGAAGATCTCCTGGAGAAGGGAAATGGTGACCCACTCCAATATTCTTGTCTGGGAAATACCATGGACAGAGGAGCCTGGCGGGCTATAGTCCATGGTGTTGGAAAGAGTCAGACATGACTTAGCAACTAAACAACAACTGCAACAATAAGAAATTGTCAGTCTGCTCTGATTAGATGGCAGGTTCTAGGAGGGCAGGGGCTGGGCCTGCCGTACTCACAGCTGTACTGCAGCTTCTGGCATAGCGGCTGGCACATATTAGGTGCTCTGCCAATCCTTATTGACTTTGGTGGAATGAATCAGTGAATGAAGGAGGATTCCTGTTAATATACATCCCCAGCCTCCCATGAGAGGTGCTGACGCTAGTTTCATCCTCAGGTTTGGAGCATCCACAGTTGCATCTTTCTGCTGCCTGTGAGTTTGAGGCCCGACCAGCCCCCCTCGCCACCCTCTGCTCTTCCCCTCACTGGGGAATGGCACCTGTGCTGTCACCCTCACTGGGGCTTCAGGCCCCTTGCAGGAAACCAGGATGGAGCTGAGTGTCCCCACAGGAATGTTCTTCCATCAGGCTGGGTCTGAGTCACTGAGTGCTGGGTCTGGTTTGGCAGGAGGGCATAACGGATGGTGCAAAGCCACGTTGGGCTGAGGACACCCACCAGAATGTTTCCCCCCCAGCGCTCTGGCACACAAGAGGTGTGCAGAAACCCATACAACCAGGCCTCATTTCCCTGAGCTTTGCTGTATTGCAGTTCACAGATACTGTGTTTTTTCACAAATGGAAGGTCTGTGGCAACCCTACATTGCCATATGATGGTTAGCACTCTTTAGCAATAGAGCATTTTTCAATTAAGGCACGTGCATTTTTTTTTTTTAAAGACATAATGCTATTGCCCATTTGGTAGACCAAAGTATAGTGTAAGTACCCTGCAATGCGGGAGACCTGGGTTCGATCCCTGGGTCGGGAAGATCCCCTGGAGGAGGGCATGGCAACCCACTCCAGTATCCTTGCCTGGAGAATCCCATGGACAGAGGGGTCTGGCAGGCTACAGTCCACGGGGTCACACAGAATCAGACAAAACTGAGCGACTAAGCACAGCACAGCATAGTGTAAATACAACTGTTATATACACTGGGAAACCGAAAAGTCACGTGACTCACCTCAGTGTGATGGTCTGGAACCCAACCCACAATATCTCCAAGGTCTGCCTGTATATGACTCTGTGTTTGGTTCAGCAACTCATTTGGGCTCATCTCTTATCCTCACTAGTATCATTAAAAATATTTATGGAGGGCCTACTGAGTGCCAGGCCCTGTTCTAGGCCCACCATCCCACCAGTGAAGAGTTTGTAGAGTTCATTTTCTGCTGGAAGGACACAGACAAGCCAATGGACACATGGGTGTGTAATATGTCAGATGGCATAAAGGCCAATAAGATAAATCATGCAGGAGGGAGGGCAGGGACAGATGTGGGAGCTAATTTAATAAATGCCCAGGGAAGACCTTGCTGGGGCGGACCTTTGAATAGAGATGTGAGGAGCAGAGATAGCTGGTTCCAGGCAGAAGAAACGGCAGGTGTAAAGGTCCAGAGGTGGGAACTCCCCTCCTGGTGAGTTGTGGGAGGAGTGAGAAGGCCACTGGGCAGGGAGGCTGGTGGGGAGGATATTGACACCAGAGTGGGCAGGGACCAGGGCACTAGCGGGCTGGTGGCTTTGGGGTTCACAGCTAGAACCAGGAGAGCACTGGAGGGCTTTGGGCACAGGGCAGGCAGTTTTCTCACATGAAAAGAGCCATCTCAGCTCCCTGCACTCCAGGCCTGCTTTCAAAAGTAAATCCAGAGCCCTCCCCAGAACGGAAGTGGGATTATAACATTCTGTTTCTACAATATGCTGTGCTTTTCCTATTGTGTTTCATGAAATATGTAGCATTATGGTGACATATAATTATTTTTCTGTCTATTCTCTGTAGCCGCCTCGCTGATGAACTCCAAAGCAGGGGAGTTCATGGGCTTTCCTGGAGACAAGGTACTGACTAACGGGGGAACTTCAGGTACTCAGGCTGGTGGTGGAGGTGGGGAAGGGAAACTCTCCTGGAGTCCTGAGGTTACAGTTGTGTGATACCAGCAGGCTGGGAAGGACGCGGATCTCCTCTTTAGAGGTAAAGAAATTAGTAAGAGACGCTGTTCTAAACACTTGATGTATGTCGCTCACATCTTCCCAGCAGCTCCCTTGGCCTTTACCCCGTTATAAGGGCCGTAACTCAAGCACCTGGGTCTCAGGCTGCTGAGACTGCAGCCCATACTGGGGCCACCTCCCCACTGCCCTCCCTCCTGTATTCTGTCTCCGGGGGCCCCATGCTCAGCTCAGGGGGTGAATTAAGGAGTCAGGGCTGTCTTCCGGGCTCTGTGACCTATGCAGTTCCGTAGGGATCTGTGCTCAGAAGAGCTCGTGATTAGGTTAAGGCTCTGCTGTTACAGCCTTCAAATTCGTAATAATTTTAAATAAAGGGCTCTACATTTTTATTCTGCAGTGGGCCCTACAGATTATGAAGGTGGTTTTGCCATCTTGCCATCATACTAGCCAACCTTAGGATCCAGCCCCTTTGCTATGATTGGTGGATGTTAACTCACGTCTGACCAATAAGATGCAAGCGTTGTGCTTTGGGGCCTTCTGGGAAAATCTTTTCGCCCTGGAAAGAGACGGCGTCCTGCAGAGTGTTTATTTTCTCTCTGTGGCCCTTGCCTTCCTTTGAATTTTGAGCACTTGGATACTCCTGTCCACACTTCCTGCTACTACCCTGATCCAGATAATTTGTTTACCGCAAACGTCCCGGGCTTCTCCCTGGTCTCCCAGCTCCCACGCTCCCCCTACCACCCCTCCCCACAACTGTAGCCAGAGAAATCCTATCAGATCCGTCAGGTCCTGTCCCTCCTCTCTCAGACCCTCCAGGAACTTCCCACCCCTCTCTGAGTGAAAGCCCAAGACCCTACACCCCCTGCAAGGCTGCTGTAGATCCCTGGCTGGCCCGCTCCCTGACCCCCTGCCTTGCCTCTCTGTCCATCTTCACTCTGCCCCTGCCACTCTGGCCTCAGTGCTCCTCAGGTAGGAATGAGCTGTTTGCACGAGCTGGGCCTTTGCATGAGCTCTTCCCCAGGAATCCCGTGGCTCCCGGCCCTGCTCTTTCGGGTGCCCTTCACGAGTCAGGCCGAGCCGAGCAGAACAGTGAGCCTGGGCTGGGACCCCGATGACTCAGCGGAGCCCCTGCCAGCCATGGCCCTCTTGCTCCAGGATTCTCCTTGACTGGAGGTAAGGAAGTGCCGGGAGTTGGTACCTTCGCCAGTTTCATCTCCTGTTATTGCAGCTCGATTCCTCGCACAGGGACAGTGGTTGGGATTTGAGTGCAGGGTCGCAGCTGGGGTGTGGTCCAAGGGCAGTAATGGGCTGTAATGGGGAGGGGAGGTCGGAGGCTCCTCTCCCTGAGTCCCTGTCACAGCCTTCAGCCCTTGTCCCTTCCCACCCAGAAGTTTCGAGGGGCTCCGGCGAGGGGTCTGGTCCCACAAGCCCGTCCCCTCCTGGGCAGGCTTCAGCCAGCCTCTGCCCAGCACGCAGGAGGGCACTGCCCCGTCCTCCCTGCTGTTTCTTCCAGCACTTTCCAGGCCCAGGTTCCCAGTGCAGAGTGGCCCCGGCGTCCCTCCCGGGGTCCATCCCTGCTGCCCTGGCTTCAGCCTCCAGATCTCTCCAGATCCCTTAACCGTGTCCCCTCTCTCCATCAAAGCCTCCCCGTCCTCTGCCCCCTCTTCTGGCCCTGCTGAGGGTCCCTGGGTAACAGGGAGCTGCCCCCAGTCAACTCTGTGCTTCCCCAGAGCCCCCCGGGACTGTGGGGGTGACACATGATGGGGAGGGGGTGGGCTGTCCTGGGGACAGGACCCCGCAGATGCGCTGTGGGGAGGACGGCCAGCCCTGCGGGGGTCGCACAGGCTGGCCACTCTCCTTCCTGGCTTTTGGCCCACACAGCTCTGAGGAAAAGAGCGCGGGACGACCCTGGCGGGTGGGACTTGTTTCTGCTCTGACTGGAGGACGATGGAGCTGCAGGCTGCAGGGGACCAGCCCTTCTGGAGATGGGGGTGGGGGGCTCAGATATGGGTGGCAGGGCTGCCCCTCCAGCTTTCCCACACCTGCTGGGAGGGAGCTGGCGGGGGTCCTGGTGCTGTCGCCTGGGGGGCCTGTGGGAGGGGCTGCCAAGTCTGTGACCTGTCCGCGGCCAAGCCAAACCAGGGTCCTGTGTGCAGAGCCTCAGCTGTGCAAAGGGGCGGGACAACCCTGCCTCCCTCCACCATGAACCCCTCCTCTGTTCCACGGGTCTAACTCAGTGGCAGCATCCAGAGTGTCTGACCCTGCCTCGTGGGCATGAAGCACATCTAACCTCTCTCCTCCCAGTTAACAGAGGAGCGGGATCCCTGTGCCTGTCTGAGACTGAACAGTCGATGTGATGTTCCGAGTTAACACCTAACAGGTTCTAGGCTCGGTTCCCACGTGCATGTCACCTCCTTGACTCCTCCCAGCAGATCTGAGAGGGGCACTGTGATCGCCATCCTCCTGCTGTGGAGATGGGGGGGTTGCTGGAGGGTTCCCTCAGGGTCGTGGGGATCAGGGACACCAGGGGTGGGCATCTTCACCCCCAGGCCTGCCTGCAGCTGGCGGAACGAGAGACGCTGCCCCTGAGAGTGGGATCTGTTAGAGAGGGAAGCCTCAGGGTGATTCCCTCCTGGGGGGCTCCTGCTATATAAAAAGTGAAGAAATGGCAAAACAGGGTTTTGAAAACCATGGACTGGCTAAAATGTTGACATGAACAAATGAATAGCCATCTTATACTATTCATAAAATGAGAGCTGCATTGATTAAAAACAACCACACTGATTCCAGGTGCGCTGAGACATGAGGACCAGGACAGACGGACAAGTGAAGACGTAGGTGATTCAGTGCTTGAACTTAGTGGCTTGACTTCCTGGGTTCAAATTCCTGGGCAAGTGACTTGGTTTCTGTGCCTCAATCTCCCCATCTGTAGCATGGGCTCACGGCCATGTGCTCCTCCTGGGGCTGGTGTGGGTCTTGGCTCATGAACATAGGTAAAGCCTGTGATCAGCACCGGGTCACAGAACTGCCCAGGAAGCCGTGATGGCTATTTGGCAGCATAGCCCACAGTTTCTCTTTGACTCAAGACACAGCCTTGTTTGAGGCAACTCCAAGAGTCTAAAATTCAGGCCTTTTGTGGAGGTGAAGCCTGGGCCTGGGATAGGCTGGAGCCCTGGGGACTGGGGACGAAATGTGTTCATTTATTTTACAAAGAGGTGAGTTTATCTGCATTTTCCACCTGAATGCTCCAGGGAAACATTTGTGAGGATGCTGCTCCCAAAATAACCCGTGATTTCATTTGAGGAGCTAATTAGGCGGAATCAATGAGGTTTATTCAAAGGAGGGTCCATTCCAGACCAAGAGGCATGGAGATCAGAGGAAGAAGACTGCTTGGCTGAATGCAAAGTGGGTGAAGGGTTGTGTGACCACACAGCCTCTACCCTTGGGTGTCATCTCCCTCCAGCCTCCAGGAACCGAGGGTGCAAGCCTGTGCTGCTCCCATACTAGCACTTCCGGTGGACACCCTCTTCCAGTGGCAGAGAGTGTAGAACACACGGCCCCTGGGTATCTGCACCCCACAGCCTGCCCCAGCCCTCAGGTCCCCTCTAGAGACCCAGGGTGACGTCAGCAGGAACTGGAAATGAGTCAGAGGGGCCTTGGTTCAGATTCCACCTCTGCCACTTACTGGCTCTGTGGTCCTGGGTATATGCACGACCACTCTGAGCCTCAGTTTTCTTATCTGTAAAATGGGAATAAATAAAAGCATTTCCCTCCCAGGGCTAGTATGAGGCCTGAAAAAGTTCTGTTCAAGTGCATTTGTAACAAGTCCCTGCCACATCGTCCCTGCTCAGGGGATGCGGCTGTTACTGTTATTTCCTCCTTTGTAAAGTGCAGAAGAATAATTACCACACAGATATTTGTCATACACATTATATACATCGTACGACTGAGCACAGTGCCTGGGCCATGGAGGAGCTCAGCAAATGGGGACGGTTCTCCTCTTGGGTTCTGGATCTGTCTGAACACTTGATACACAGTCAGGTGGGCTGGGTTTTGCTGCCTAACAAGCAGTCTCCTGAGCTAAGAGGCCTGAACCATCAAGGCTGATTTCTTGCTCAGACTGCAGGTCCCCAGAGGGCGGCTGGGAGCTGGGCTCAGTCTCCTCCTCGTGACCCTGGGTGAAGGGGTCTGCCCTCTCTGATGTCACCACAGACCCGGCAGAAAGAAGAAGAGCTTGGGGAGGGGTCTTGCCCTAGCTGTTAATTTCCCCAGCCTGTGGGTGACCTGATCACTGTGCTCACTGCTCATTGGCCAGGAGGAGTCACGTGGCCACCGCCACAGGAGACCAGAAGTGCAGCCCTGTGTGTGCCCCGGGGGACGGCGCCGTTGACTTCCAGAGATTCCTTGGAAACCAGAACTTGGTAACCGCCTCCAAGAACATGACCTGCAGTAGACTTATCCTGCTCCATCGGGGCGCCCGGTGAAGGGAGGGGGGACCACTTCCTTCTCGCCATTCATGACTCAGGTTTAACAATAGGCGCCTCGGTGGATAACAGGATGGCCTGTAGCTAATTCTCCTTCTGATCTTCCCTCCTGGATAATCCCTTTGATACTGCAGAACTAACTAGTGAGGAGGTAAAAACAGGATTTGTTTGATTCTGCAGGAATCGCGCTTCTGTCTCCATGTCAGTTTCCAAAGAGACGTGTTTGCTCCAGAAAGAGCTTCCGTCTTAATTACAGCGATTAATAAATAGTAGTCTCATTCGTGGATGTGTGTGTGTGTATGGGTGTGTGTGTATCTTTCACAAGACTTCTAAGCTGGCACAACACCCTCCCCCAACCCGATCAGTGCCCCCTACCCTCAGAAGCCCGATTAAACAAACAAGATCCCCAAGAGCAGACTTGGTGAAGGAGCACCGTGTTGATGGTCCTTATTCCTCCTCCCTTCGGACAGTGACTCTCCAGCTCCACTCTGCACACTGGAGACTCTGCCCTCTTGGGCGTAGGAAATTCCAGAGCAAAGACAGTTCAGTCTGGCTCTGGATTTCCCTGGTGTTCCTGCCTGGCCCCACAGTACTCCTGAATTTAACAGCCCCCACGGAAGTGCAGATGAGGGGTGCTGTCTCTGGCCTCTTGTGTCATCCTTTACATCCTGCGTCCCCCTCTGCTTGGCATTGCCCATGCCTCAGGCCAGGCGCCTGGGCCCAAGGGGCCATTCTCAGAGGCCCATGTTGCCATGGGAAAGGGGCCCGCCAAGTAGGTCTTAGCTCCTCCACCTGGGGCCTCCCTGACCACCTTGTCTAAGGAAGCTCCTGTCTCCTATGGAGTCTCTTCCTGTTCCATCACACTTGACTATTTTCTTCATGGGGTTTATTAGATCTGTGATCCTGCTCATGTGATTATTGACTTTCTCGTCCCACTTGAAAGCCAGCTCTGTGAGGGCGGAACAGTAGCTGGCTCAAGGCTGGGATTCCAGGTCGTAGCACAGCCTCTACAATCTAGGATGCACTTAATAAATTTTCACTGAATGGGTGCAGGAATGAATGAATGAATAAATGAATGAAAAATGAATGAATGAATAAAAGCTCATCCTGGTAGTATAAGTAGACTCAGCTCCAAACTTACCTGTCCCGTGTCTCTCTTCTTTCAATGCTTGCCACATCTGAGACCTAATGAAGAACTCATTTGTGCTAATAAATACATATTAGTTCTTTCAAGATGAGATATGCATATTTTAATGAGGGCTGTCTAGAGGCTCTGGTTTTTAATCCAGGGAAGTTACCCCACTAATGAGAATGTGGAGTGATGATGATGAGGGCATGTGGATATTTAGGGTATGGAGGCCTGGAAGCCGCATCAATCACAGAATTGACCAGGACTCCTAGATGCAGTGTGGGTTGGAGAGGGATCTCTACAGTGGGACTCAGCACAGGACCAGAGCTAGTTTCTGCTTAGCCTGTGGCCTGACTTCCTTGGCCTAAATATTCCTACATGTAAATGGGGATCGTAACCCACATTTCACAGGGCTGGTAGGAGGGTAGTCCTGGTTCTTTGTAAATTGCAGGCTTTGCTCACCAAATAGAAGGGATGTTGGTAATGATCAGGAGTGACCCTACCTGTCACAAATGGAATATCTTTGGCTTCAAGGAACAGAAAACTCCCAAATAAGTAGCTCAATAGGAAGGACAATTTTATTATGTCATAAACCAAGGCAGCCAGGGGGTAGCTCTGGGTTTGGCCAGCTCAGAGGCTGTGTCTCAAGGACCCAGGTTCCTTCCAGCTTCCAGCTGTGTCGTCTTCTTTCCATTGGTTCGACTCCCAGTTGTTCCCCCTGATCTGTGCAGGAAGGTTCCACAGCTCCAAGTATCTCAACCTCAGGCCACAGAGCCCAGAAGCAGACAGGAAAAATGTGTCTTTCCTCCTGTTGCTTCTTTATGAGACTCAGGATACCTTTTCCAGAAGCTCCCAGTGGGTTTTTTTCTTGTGTTACTTCAGCCATACTTGCATCCCATGCTTGTTCCTAGACCAGCTGCTGGCAAAAGAAAGGAACTGGTTGTCATCGACCAGTGGTTTTCTTTTTCCTTCTAATATTTATTTGTCTCATCAGGTGTTAGTTGCGGCACGGGGGATCTTTTATTTGTGAATTCTTAGTTGCAGCATGTGGGACCTAGTGCCTTGACCAGGGATCGAACCCAGGACCCCTGTGTTGAGAATGCAGAATCTTTAGCCACTGGACTGACATGGAAGTCCCGGCTAGGGGTTTTCTACCAGAGAGGTATGCCCCCCAGGAGACGTGTTGGAGATGAGGGCGTTCTGGCTTGTTGCAATGATTGGTGACTTTGCTGGCATTGAGGAGGGTGGGGCTAAGAAAGCTTGATGTTCCGAAATGTGTTGGACGGTCTCCTCAGGACAGAGTGGTCTTTTGCCTGTGTGAAGAGCCACTTTAATCATCTGCGCTTAGAACCTGTGTCAGTTTCATATCCAAACAAAACATTTTTTCAAGATTTTAATGTATACTGGTTATGCTGTTTATATTCTAGTCTCGCTCTCTTTTTCCTCTCCTTCTGTTGTAGGGCGATTCCTGTTCTTATTCCCTTACATCCACACTTATTCTCCAGATGTTGGCAAGGATCTGACTATTCGTCATGTCTTTTTGTGTGTCTATAGCTGTTCAGTTGCATGCTGAAATATGATTTATGTTATTTCAAATTATTTTCTTTTATTTCTTTTTTATAACCCACTTAGAGCATTATAATGGGTTTTTAAGTACTTGTGATGTCGTAGATTAATTATTTATGACTTTCATTTCTGGGCAGTAGAAAGGTCATTAAATACATTTCTTCTTTGGAGAGGTCACTGCGTCTGATGGACTGAGAGTCATGGCCTGAGTCCATCAAGATTCACACCCTGGGGCTGAGAGGGGAGTCTGTGTTCGGAAACTCAGGCTTCCTGGTGCCTGAGCCAAATCAGAATGGGGTTGAGACTGGAGCGTGAGAGAGGCTATGGGCTTGGCACCCATGGTGTCAGATGTACCGCCCACACACAGTCCCGTAGCTGCCACTGAGTCGCAGTGCACGAGAGATGGATGGTTCTGGAAGAGATTGTTGGAGGCAGTCCCCCACGTTCATTCACTCAGCCATTACTGAGGATCTATTCAGTTCCAAGAATCACATTCCCAGTTGTGAAGGTCTGGGGGTTCTGTTTACATGAGGTTTAAGAAGAAAAAAAGGCTAAGTTTTGATGGTTGCTTTGTCATTGTTGTTCAGTCGCTCAGTTGTGTCTGACTGTTTCTGACCCCATGGACTGTAGCATGCCAGGCTTCTCTGTCCTTCACCACATCCCAGTGTTTGCTTAAACTCATGTCCATTGAGTTGGTGATGCCACCATCTTATCCTCTGTTGTCCCCTTCTCTTCCTGCTTTCAATCTCCCCCAGTATCAGGGTCTTTTCCAGTGAGTTGGCTCTTTGCATCAGGTGGCCAAAGGATTTGAACTTCAGCTTCAGCATCAGTCCTTCCAATGAACATTCAGGGTTGATTTCCTTTAGGATTGACTGGTTTGATCTCCTTGCTGTCCAAGGGACTCTCAAGAATCCTCTTGAGCACCACTGTTCGAAAGCATCAGTTCTTAGGTGCTCAGCTTTCTTTATGGGCCAACTCTTACATCTGTACATGACTACTGGAAGAACTATAGCTTTGACTAGACTGACCTTTGTTGACAAAATAATGTCTCTGTTTTTTAATATGCTGTCTAGGTTTGTCATAGCTTTTCTTCCAAGAAGCAAGCGTCTTTTAATATCATGGCTGCAGTCACCATCTGCAGTGATTTTGGAGCCCAAGAAAACAAAGTCTGTTACTGTTTCTATTGTTTCCCCATCTATTTCCCATGAAGTGATGGGACCAGAGGCCATGATCTTAGTTTTCTGAATGTTGAGCTTTAAGCCAACTTTTTCACTCTCCTCTTTCACTTTCATCAGGAGGCTCTTTAGTTTTTCTTCACTTTCTGCCATAAGGGTGGTGTCATCTGCATATCTGAGGTTATTGATATTTCTTCTGGCAATCATGATTCCAGCTTCTGCTTCATCTAGCCTGGCATTTCTCATGATGTACTCTGCATATAAGTTAAATAAGCAAGGTGACAATATACAGCCTTGACGTACTCCTTTCCCAATTTGGAACCAGTCTGTTGTTCCATATCTGGTTCTAACTGTTGCTTCTTGACCTGCATATAGGTTTCTCAGGAGGCAGGTCAGGTGGTCAAGTATTCCCATCTCTTCAAGAATTTTCCACAGTTTGTTGTGATCCTCACAGTCAAAGGCTTTAGTGTAGTCAATGAAGCAGAAGTAGATGTTTTTATGAAATTCTCTTGCATTTTCTATGATCCAGTGATGTTGGCAATTTGATCTCTGGTTCCTCTGCCTTTTCTAAATCCAGCTTGTACATCTGGAAGTTCTCAGTTCACATACTGTTGAAGCCAACTTGAGGATTTTGAGCATTACCTTGCTAGCATGTGAAATGAGTATGATTGCAGGGCAGTTAGTTGCTTTGTTACAAGTTAAAAGAGAATTTCAAATGCTTGACTCTTACCCTTAAAATGTTATTAATCCATCCAAGAAATATTTTTTGTGTACTTACTAAATGTTTGTCCTTGTAGTGAGCACTGGAAATCACACAAACATTGAAAAAAAGGAACAGGGTCCAGGTAGAAGTAGAGGCAGCCTCCTTCCTAGGTCTCCCTACAAGGTTGTACAAGGTTTCCTTGCAAGGAACTACCTACTCCCCTCAAGCTCCACCCCAACCACACTTGTTGCTACTAAACTAGGGTCAGAGGTCAGCATGTTCTAGGGGAACAAGTGCAAAGTCTTACCTGGGAGGAAACAGCATATACACCAAAATCATTGCAAGGTTGGTTGATCCATATCGGCAGAAACCTGGGGAGTATGTTTAGGAATAGATTATAAGACTTAAGACTAAGGAGGACAGCCAATAACATTGGATCAAGGGACGTTTTTGACTTGGGTACGTTTAGTAGGGGTTCAGAGTTTAATGATTAGTTCATGAAGCTGAAAGTGCCTCTGTTTGTTTTGGTTTTAGTCACTGAGGCGTGTCTGACTCTTTTTGGACTCCATGGACTGTAGCCCTCCAGGCTCTTCTGTCCATGGGATTCTCCAGGCAAGAGTACTGGGGTGCATTGCCATTTCCTTCTCCAGGGGATCTTTCCAACCCAGGGATCAAACCCAAGTCTCCCCCCCTTTTTTTTAAACCACTGAGCCACCTGGGAAGCCAGGCTCTGTTTATTTGGTTGGTGACAAATCTTGGTCTCAATGGTGGCTGTCATTTAATGAGGTTGGGATGACAGTGTTCTTTGCATGATGTAAATGAAGGAATCCAAAGGCTTAGGGATGCAAGGATGCTGGAGTAAGTTTATTGGGAATGGTAGGCACCACTGGCCCCCCAGCCTGCTGCATGCCCCCCAGGGTCTGCCATGCACTCTGCTCACTGAGGCATTAAGGAATCTGTCAGTGAGGGGGCATCTGCATTCTCGAGAGTCTCCATGTGGCTGTTCTCAGGAGGCCAGATGTAACGGTGGAGATGCCAGAGGGAGAGACCAGATGGGAGATGTAGGGATGAGGACAAGTGACAGCATTGATCCCCCAAACACAAGATGGACACAGTATTTTCCAGAAGAAAAGAAGTGCTCATCAGACTCTCACGAAATCTTTTCATGGCTTATTCATCACGGTGTCATTAGAAATGAAATAGGTGAGCGGTGAGCTGAAATATTATTTGAACTATGGAATAGAAAAAGATCTGGTGGCCAGAAACTGCTGCAATGGAGAGTCATGACCTCTTGTCTGATTTTTTTTTTTTTTTTTGAGAGATCAGGTAATAAATTGAATTAAAAAATTATTTATTTAGTTTTGGCCACACCGGGTCTTCACTGCTGCTCGTGGGATTTCTCAAGTTGCAGCGAGTGGGGGTACTCTGTATTTGCGGCACATAGGCTTCTCGCTGCGGTGGCTTCTCTTGGCGCACAGCACAGGCTCTAGGCGAGTGGGCTTCAGCAGCTGCAGCACATGGGCTTAGTTGCCCCGTGGCATATGAGATCTTCCTAGACCAGGGATCGAACTCATGTCCTCTGCATTGGCAGCCAGACTCTTAACCACTGGATCACTAGGGGCATTCTAATATTAATAAATTGAATTTCAGTTCAAATCCCAGTGGACCCAGTAGGTCTACTATGCCATTTCCCAAGGTTCTTGGCAGCTAGAAGGACTCATAAAGTCCATGATAGTAATAAGACCCAAGTGAAACCATTTGGTAATTTCCTTCCTAATCGGGATAGCATTTTGGAGTGAATTGCCGCGATTACTGCCACCCTCCAAGACGTGAAAGATGCAGGGGTGGGGAATCCCATTGCATCTCCTTTTCATTTGCCCATTTGGTCTGTACAGAGGCAGATGGTCCTTGGAGAATGACTGTGGATTACTGTAAACCCAGTCAGGTGGTGAGTTCAGTTACAGCTGCTGTTGCAGACGTGTTATCTTTATTTGAGTAGATCAATGACCCCCCAACTCCTCCAATGCAGCTATTGACCTGGCAGATGCTTCATTTTTTTCTAGACCAATTTGCAAGGACTATAAGAAGCAGTTTGCTTTTATCGCTCAGAGCTAATAGTCCGTATTCAAAATCTTGCCTCTAATCTAGGCCAGCTCTTCTGCTTTTTGCCACAATGTCGTCGTCAGAGATTTTTTTTTTCATTGTACCAAATATCACCGTGTTCCACTGCATTGTTGGCATTCAGCTGTTTGGGCCCAACTGGGCCAAAAATAGCAAGCACGTTAAATGCCTTATTCAGTAAGTCCAATGTGAACCCTGACCTTGGTTCCAATTTCTATAGGAGGAAGAGTCTAGTCAGTCAGAAACCATGCTAGTGATTTTTAACAACAATATTAATAGTGTATTTATATAATTGTTAATGAGGTATTAAAGAAGTTCAATGCAAAGAGAGGGAGGGATCAGGAAACCACTGGTCACAGGTGAGGTGTCTCTCTTTGTAAATAAAGTTTTATTAGCACACAGCCACACCCTCAAATTGCATATTGTTTGTGGCTGTTTTCACATTACAAGGGCAGAACTTAGTAGTTGTGACAGAGGTCATGTAGCTTGCAAGCCTCAATTATTTACTATATGGCTCTTAAAAAAAATGCCATCCGTTCATCCCAGTGCCAGAGGTGGCAACTGCAGTAGTCAGATACCCCCTTTAAAAGGAAATTATTTGGCTGTGCTGGGTTTTTGTTGCTGCCTGCTGCCTTTCTCTGGTTGCAACAGGCAGGGGCTACTCTTCGTTGCAGTGTGCGGGCTTTTCATTACAGGGTCTTCTCTTGTTGCAGAGCATGGCCTTTAGGGCATGTGGGCTTCAGTAGCTGTGGCACGTGGGCTCAAGAGCGTGCGGGCTTCAGAAGCTGTGGAATCTTCCCAGGCTAGGGATCAAACCTGTGTTCCCTGCGCTGGCAGGCGGATTCTTAACCACCAGGGAAGTTCAGCTACCCCTTTAAGGCTGGGGAACCAAGGGAAGGGCTGTAATGAGTAAAACAGAAGCTTGGGAGAGGGACCTTGCAGAACCGGAACCGTGGGGCTGAGAATCACCTAGTCCTGGCTGGTTGGTGCTGCGGTGTCTGAGGGCACTAGGGTGACACTAACAAGGACAGTAAAACAGGAAGAAGCGACAAAACAGGGACAGTACCAGGTAGGAAAGAGCAAATCCTTTCTTCCCATCCAGTCTCTTAAGTTTTCCTCTAGCCCTCCCTACTGGGGCGCTAACAAAGCTTGCAGAGACAACCCCAGGATCACAGAGTTGAATGTAGAAGGGAGGGTTCTCAGCAGAAAGACAATAGCTTAAGACCTGGTAAAAGGTTCAAGGCATTCCTTTCCTTAGTCATCCAGGCAAATGAGTTGAGAGATGAAGACAGAGTGTGTATCAAATAGGTATGTTCTTTTTTTTTTAAGAGAAGTTTTTTTTAAAAAAAAATATTTATTGGACTGTGCTGGGCGTTAGTTGCAGCACATGGGATCTTCAGTCTTCATTGAAGCATGCAAGATTGTTGGCTGTGGCATGTGGGAGCTAGTTCCCTGACCGGGGATAGAACCCAGCCCCCTGCACTGGGAGCATGGAATCTTGGCCACTGGACCACCAGGGAAGTCCTCAAATAGGAATGTCTTGCTGGTTGAGATTCCACAGCAGATCTCAGCTTCCTCATCTGTAAAATGGTAATGAAAATAGTAATAATAATAAATCTGTTAATGAATATATTTGGTTGCATTTGGTCCTGACACCCAGTAACCGAGCCCAGCACACCCACACCCGGTGGCTGCTGGAGACCAGATCTGCCCGGGTCTGTGGCTCTGATTGGTGCTGACGACCTCGGCCAGCATGTGAGAGGGCTGTTGCCGCCCACACTCAGTGTCGCAGTCTTGGGTCTGATGTGTCATCTGGCTGATGTTACTGTCCCTCTCCGTGGTCACTGTCACAGGCCCCGTAGCACTCACTTCCTAGACCTTACCCTTGTCTGAGCTTCCCCAAGGAAGCAGGCTTCTTCCCTGGTCTGTTCTCTCCAAGCACCCTGAGGTCAGGGGCCTTGTCCATCGTGGTCTCTCCTGTTTCCCCAGGGCATAGACCCGGGCCTGGCACAGATTACGTGCCCAACAGAGATTCCATTCAGACCTGCGTCTAACCTTCAACCATCTGTTTTGGTAGGTTTGGTAGGTTTTGGTAGACTTCATTATTCCCAGTGCCTGGTGAGGACATTCAAGCCCAGAGGGCTTAAGTCACCTGCCTGATGTCACAAAGCAGTGAACATGCCCAGCGTGGCTAAAAAGTCATCTGTCTCCTACTGTGTGCTCTTGCTTCAACCCTGAGCATCCTTTCCTGCCTTACCTTCCAGGGGCCTTTCTTAGGCCAGATTGCCCCCAGTTCACAGAAGGCCAGCCCTGCCCCAGACAGCACAGGAGTTTGCCCAAGACAGAAGTCCACTGTCCTTTTCAATTTGATAATTGAACAGAGGCCATAAATCCAGCCATATGTGTGTGGTCAGCTGCCCCATTTTTTTTCCCTAAGAAGCAGATTTATGGAGCATCCACGCTCACGAATGATTATTCCCCAATAGTTTATAGTATCAAGGCTCCTTTATTTCCCCCCAATAAATCTCATTTATATGGACTGGCAGATTAAGCAGTGCATTTCCTGGCGTCAGAAGGCCGTGAATCATTCACACTGTTTTCAGAAACTTGAGATTAAGGTTTTGCATAATGCAAATCAAGAAGAGAAGATGTTTGCTCTGCCCCACTGTGGATGCAATTAGAGCGATGAACACCAGGAGAAATTCATTTTCCGGGGACAGAGAGAGGTCTGCTTGGTATGCAAAAGAGCACAGTTATTTGCAACACAGGAGCCTGGAACTTGGTTAGCAAAGCACCCAGTGACTGTTTGATTTGTGGCGTTAAAGAATTTAAGGATGAATAAAACATTGAATGAATTTTCAAAGAACCATCGTCAGACAGCATAAGATCTAAGCATTTGAGGGGGACAGAAAGGAAGTCTGTACCTGTAATATCCCAACTCCAGGCCCTGGGGAAACTGCATTTGGTTTTGAATCTGTATGCTACCTGGAATTTTCTCCCACTCAACTTTATGCCTTTCCTAATCCCATCCATTCCAACTCATGTCCCCTCTTTCAGGAAGTCCTCTCTGGTTTACCAGCCCACTCACCCCAGCTCCTTTGTCTGACCCCCGGTTTACTCGTTCGTGTGGCAAGTTTTCTCTGACCATCTATGTGCCAGGGATGTTCAAAGGACTGTGTAAAGGACATGAGATAGATCAGCCAGTAAAACAAACAGAAGTCCCTTCGTTATTGGAGCTCATGTTCCCATGAGGAGTGAGAGACGGTAAATAAAATAGAGAAGTTATTATAACATTAAGAGGATGCCAAGTGCTAGGGAGAGAAGAGCCGAAGTGCAGGTGGGGGGACAGGAAATGCCAGGAGTTGGGACGCTATGCAGTTTTAGGCAAGGTGCTCAGAGAGGGCCCAGGATGATGCCAGTTAAACAGACACCCGAAGGAGGTTAGGGGTGAGACATCTGGGGAAGAGTGTTCCGGGAGCAGGAAAGGCAGGGCTTCCTGGACAGTTGAGGCTGGGGTAAGTGAAGGGGAGAACGGCGTGTGCTCTGCTCTGCACTGTGTTGGGGTGGGGGCCTTGCTCAAAATGGGGGGCCCTGCGCACACTCACCAGCCCCTGGACAGTCCAGCCCACTGGGCAGTCCCATCCTGTGGCCTCAGAGGAGAGGCAGGGGTGGAGGAGAGGGAAATAGGTGTCATTTTTCTGGGTTGAGGATGGACAGGGTTGGGGGAGTGAGGCTGCAGGCGGGAGAAGCGCCCAGCAGAGGCTGTTTGTCCAGGGGCCGCTCCAGGCACCTGGGGAGGACGTGGCCTCGGGTCCCCACTGCCCGGCCGGGCCGGCTTGGTGGACATCTGTCTGGCCGTCTCCCCCCATTTTCATGTGAAAGGCAGGCGGGACGTGACTGGGGACTGGGGACCGCCATCTGCTCAGGGAGCTCATTGTGCCGAGACCCGGGTCCCACTGCAGGGGTGGAGGGTGAAGGATCGGGGCCGGGGGGGTGGGGGTGGGGGAGGTGGGGAGCAGACAGAAGGGGCCTTCAGGGAGAGGGTGGCTCTGCGGGGCAGGGCTGCTCCAGCACCATCTGTGCCCAGCCCTCCCGGATGGCCTGGGCTCAGCCCCCTCAGGGGCCCCTCCCCGCCCCGGGCCAGGCTGCGCCGACGCGGGGGCACCCAGCACCCCCCAGGGGCGGCCATGGAGCCAGGGTCTGCCCACCAGGCCGTCCTGCCTCAGTCACGGGGCGGCCAGCGCTGGGGACGGTCCACGGGAATCACCTATGGGTGACCAGGAGGCTGTCCTCCCGGGGGACTCCTTCCAGCACTGACCTGGCCTGGACACCTGGACACTCCAGCCGGCGCGGCCCGGGTCTCCCCAGGAGGGGGCAGGAGGGGACGGCCAGCCTCTGCCGGTACGCGGCCGCCCGCGTCCCCAGGAAGGGAGGTCTGCGGCCACTTCCTGCAGGGACGGTGGGCACAGGGGTGGGCTCCGCGCTGGCTTCGGACGCCCCCTGGTCAGGACGCCCCCCGAGCCTGAGCGGGTCTGAAGGCGCGGACACAGAGCGATGCTTTTCCTGGTTTCAGCGGAAACTTCTGAAGCCGCCGGGCGGTGGGACGAGGCGGCTGTGGGGAGCGCTGCCCGCGTGGGGCGGAGCCGCGCGGAGACCCGAGGGGTCTGCCTGGCGATCGGGCAGCAGGGGCACCTGGACCCGCGCACGACCTGCAGAGGAGATCGAGGCGGGACCCGCAAGGCGGCCCGCTTGGGTTCTGATGTGTGAGGACGTGGACGGGAGACGCCCGCCCGGTCCTTCCTGCAGAGCTGTGTTCATTCCTCTCCCCTCCACGCTCGCCCGCGCCCACTCAGCCGCCGTGCACCCATATTCTGTTTGTAATTAAAAAGTAATTTAATTATCTGCTGAAAATGAGGTTCCAGAATTAATATGGAAGTGACTTCTAGCTGTATTCTCAACGTCTTTCCTCCTTGTTGTTAGAGAATTGGTGGAGGGTAGGGGATGGTCCGGGGGAGGACACGGAGTCCCCAGGAGGAGACGTGAGGGGTCCTCTGCTCCTTCCTTGGCAGCTGCCACAGCTACCCCAGAGCTGGGGAAGGGGAGACACAGACGTCCCTCCGGGACACCCCCAGACCCAGAGCGCCCAGAGGGTCTGGGGGAGACGGGGAAGGAGCCAAGTTCCAGCCGGTGGGGGCTGGAACCTGCTCTGCCCTCGGTGCTGTGTGGCTGTGGGCTAGTAACTGAACCCCTCTGAGCCTCCCTTTACTGGCGTGGAAAACAAAGATTGTTGTCTCTCTCTCATAGGGTAGTTGGAAGGATGGAACAGCCTCCCTGAGGTCTTGACTCAGGTCACTTCTGTGTGAGACTGTGCCTGGCCACTGCATTTTAAAGTCCCACCTCTGACCCCGGATACTTCTTCCCACCTCAGTTCTCCCCATGGTCCGCACCACTGTTGGACACACCATGTGCTATACTTCTCTCTCATACCTCTAGAACTCACAATAACTGCTGGCACATAGTAGGTGCTCAGTGAAGACTTGTCTGGGTGAAATATTAAATGAATGAATGAATAAGATGCAGAGCCCTAGGGAGGTGCCCTCACATAAGAGACGCCATGGGAGTGTTACCCAGTGTCCCCCACCAGCAGTCTGCTCCCTCTCTATTCATTTTTGTCCCTTCATTTACTCCACTGTTGTTTGCTGACCTCCTACTAAGTGCCAGATGCTGTTTCTAGATACTGTGTGAATACGGCCGTGGGGAAAAAGTCTCAAATGCCTGTCTTAGCAACACGAATCCCAGGACCTGTGAGTTACTGTCCCTGGACCCCGGGCATCTGTAACTCACAGAGAGTAAATTGCTGCTCCTATTAATTATAATAAAGCTCGAGAAGTTAGAATGCCAACTTTCAGGGCCAAGATGGTGGCAGAGCAGAACCTTGGGTCTTGAGTCCCCTGGGTCCTCTTCTTCCTGTGCCCACCTGCCTCCTGCCAAAGCCTCCGGAATGCTCCTCTGGCCCCCAGAGGACGGGCTCCTAGAGCAGAGGGTCACGAGGTCCTGCAGGAAGCTGGGCAGTTCAAGGCTCCCATCGACCGGCGCTCTGATCGATACTCTGTCAGCTGAAGCTTCCCGGCAGGGGACCACTTCCCAGAACTGGGCACTTAGGGCCAGGGCTGTGATAGGAGGAATGCTGGGGACCTGGCTTCCTGGACGCCTGGCAGGCAGGTGGACACAGGTCTCTGAAAGTGGCTCTGACAGGGGCCTCACCGGTCGTACCTGGAGGGTGCCAGGATCAGCAGGCAAACGAGGGCAGGACCACAGGGCATGGGGCAGAGCAGAGCCTTATACGCTGGGCACCCGCTGGGCAGTGCCACTCCTTCAGGCCTGCTCTCCCTCCTGACTTCCCCGTGTCTGAGTGTGGGACACCCTCCACCCCTGCTCACCCGCGGGCTGGGTCTGCCCTGGGGTGCCCAGCTGTGACCTGTGTTGGGCTTGCGGTGAGGCTTGTCGAGTGCCCCGCGAGCCCCAGCAGCTGCTGAAAGGGGGCTTTTCCGGGGCCTCCGAGGACTTTCTGTCTGCTTGTCTTCTCTTTCTCACCCCACCCCTGCCCCACCTCCCTCTCTGATCAGGCACAGCTGACACTTGAGCCTCCAGAGGTCAGGGACTGAGGAGTTCAGGCAGACACACGCCCGGGGCTGAGGAACTGCCTGGAAGCTGCTGGGCCCCAGGCTGTGGAGGGGGTGGGGGGAGAGATGGCCCGCAGACCTCTCACTGGGACGTGCCACGTGGAGGCAGTGTGTGTGCACTCCTGGTCTAGGGTTGTGCTGGGTGATGGGGATGCAGGGAAGAAGGGAACCCTGTCCCCACCCTGGTGACATTCCTGCCCAACAGGTATGAGCAGAAATCATACTCTGGGCTGAACGCTGGTCCATAGAGCTAGGTGAGCAGAAAGTCCATCCTGTTCCCTTCACCACCTCCATTTAATAACTTATTCTAAGCCACGGTTCCAGTGGAAGTGAGAGAATTTTGTAGTTTTTTGTTTTACATTTAGATCTGTGATCCATTTTAAGTTAATTTTTATACAGGATGTGAGGTTGAAGGTGAGGTCTATTTTATTTTTTTCCCATACGCACAGCCAGTTGTTCCAATACTGTTTGTGGAGTGAACTGTTTGTTCTCCATTGATGAGCTTTTGTACTTTGTCAAATACAATTGGTGATATTTTTGTGGGACTGATCTGGACTCTTACTCTCTTTTGTGAATCTGTGTGTCCATTCGTTCATCGATACCACACTATCTTGATGGACATAGCTTTATATTTAGTCTTAAAGAGGAATAATGCTTCTTTTGTTTTGGCTGTACTGTGTGGCATGACAAACTTTTCTGACTAAGGATCGAAACTGTGCCCCCTGCAATGTAAGCGTGGAGTCTTAACCACTGGACAATCAGGGAAGTCCGTAAGAGTAGAGAGTCTTTTTTTTTTTAATTACTTGTTTATTATTGGCTGTGCTGCATCTTTGTTGCTGTGCCCGGGCGTTCTCTAGTTCCAACGAGCAGGGGCTACTCTACATTGTGGTGTGCGAGCTTCTCATTGCAGTGGCTTCTCTTGATGCGGAGCATGGGCTCTAGACACATGAGCTCAGTGGTCGTGGTGCTGCAGCTTAGTTGCTTCTCAGCATGTGAGATCTTCCTGGACCAGAGATCAAATCTGAGTCCCCTGTATTACCAGGCAGATTCTTAACCACTGGGCCACCAGGGACGTCCCAAGAGTGGTGATTCTCAAACCTCATTATTCCTTTGCCAGATTGTTTGAGCTAGTCTAGTTCCTTGGCCCCTGCCTCTACACTGTCACAGTTAGCTTATCTATGTGTATAAAGACTCTGCTGGCATACTGATATTATATTAAATCTGTAAATAAATCTGGGAGAATTGACATTTGACTTTGTCAAGTCTTCCAGTTTATGAACGTGGTGTATCTTTCCATGTATTTAGGTCTTTGATTCTTTCATCAGGGTTTTGTAATTTAAAGCATGGAGTTATATGTATGTTTGTTAGATTTATACTTAAATATTTCATTTTTGAAAATTTTTTGTAAATGGTACTTAAAATTATTTTTAATTGTACATTGCTATTGTATAGAAATCAGGCACTCTGTCTATCAGATCTAGTCCCTTAAATCTATTTCTCATTTCTACTGTATAATCATAAGGGATTTGATTTAGGTCATACCTGAATGGTCTAGTGGTTTTCCCTACTTTCTTCAATTTAAGTCTGAATTTGGCAATAAGGAGTTCATGATCTGAGCCACAGTCAGCTCCCAGTCTTGTTTTTGCTGACTGTATAGAGCTTCTCCATTTTTGGCTGCAAAGAATATAATCAATCTGATTTCGGTGTTGACCATCTGGTGATGTCCATGTGTAGAGTCTTCTCTTGTGTTGTTGTCAAAATCACTGCAGATGGTGACTGCAGCCATGAAATTAAAAGACACTTACTCCTTGGAAGGAAAGTTATGACCAAGCTAGATAGCATATGCAAAAGCAGAGATATTACTTTGCCAACAAAGGTCTGTCTAGTCAAGGCTATGGTTTTTCCAGTGGTCCACATGGTCCACATTCCAGTATGGATGTGAGAGTTGGACTGTGAAGAAGGCTGAGTGCCAAAGAATTGATGCTTTTGAACTGTGGTGCTGGAGAAGACTCTTGAGAGGCCCTTGGACTGCAAGGGGATCCAACCAGTCCTTTCTAAAGGAGATCAGTCCTGGGTGTTCATTGGAAAGACTGATGCTGAAACTGAAACTCCAATATTTTGGCCACCTCATGCGAAGAGTTGACTCATTGGAAAAGACCCTGATGCTGGGAGGGATTGGGGGCAGGAGGAGAAGGGGACAACAGAAGATGAGATGGCTGGAGGGCATCAGCAACTTGATGGACGTGAATTTGAGTGAGCTCCGGGAGTTGGTGATGGACAGGGAGGCCTGGCGTGCTGTGATTCATGGGGTCACAAAGAGTTGGACACGACTGAGTGACTGAACTGAACTGAACTGATTGTATAGAAATAGGATTGATATTGGTGTGCTGGCCTCACTATCAACTTGTAGATGTTTATGTATGTGTATATTTTTTGGTATTGTTTATATAAGCAATCATATGGATGAAAATAAGGACAGTTTAGCTCTCTTTTCCAGTATGTATGTCATTTTTCTTGCCTTTGCATACTACTTTTTAAGATTGTATTTTTGCCAGTATTTTTTTTTTTTTTTAAAGAAGCCAGTTTATTTCACATCACGATTCCTGACTTCATTCAAAAACAGAGGAGTAAGCAGCACAGGGCCTGGCTTGCCTCACACAGCAGCCTGGCAGAGTCGAGGAGCAGCCACCCCTGCACGTGGGGCACGCCCTCCTGCGGTCCCTCTGTGGCCGCTCACTGGCTCATCCCTTCGGTCCCTCCGTGGCCGCTCACTGGCTCATCCCTTCGGTCCCTCCATGGCCGCTCACTGGCTCATCCCTTCAGGTGTTTGCAGACTTTGCTCTGGCTTTCAGTCCGGTCCCACCAGTGGGGAGCCCCGGCAGGAGGTGTGCAGGCCAGGGAGGGTAGTGCTAAGGTGGTGATCTGCCTGGCTGACTCCTTGGTCACCTTGGACTGGCTGTGCCTGACCTTCTCTCTATTTCTCCATTCCAGGAAGATCTTGCTGGCCCCTGGGCCTTTGTGCTTACTGCTCCCTGTATCTGGGATGCTTCTTCCCTGGCTCTTCCCACACCTTCCCTCTTCCTCCTATCTTTCAGTAAATAGCGGGGCCACAGACAGAGCTGGGGAAGACGGAGGGAGGGAAGGAAAGGTTTGAGAGCAAGAGAAACAGGAACTTCCCTTCAGCCACATAGACTTGGAGTCAGAATGGACCTCGGGGAAGATGTTGAATTAGCATCTGGAGCTCAGAGCCTGGAGCTAAGAGTCTGAACTGGAGGCAGATGTCTAGGGGTGTGTGGGCTGATGTGTCTGCTTAAACATCACCTCCTCAGGGACACCATTCACAATCCTTCTGTCCTTATCGGATGCCTCTGTTTTCCCCACACTGTTGATTGTCTTTATCATGCTAATGTTATTATAATATTATTTTGTTTTATTGGTGAGCTTGGGTTTTGTCTATCTCTTCCACTGGACTCTGATTCCATGAGGGCAGGAACCTTGACTGCTATGTTAACTTGCTGGTTCATAAGTGTGTAGCACAGTCCATTCATAATAAATGCTCAGTAAATATTAGCTGAATGCTAAGTGAATTAGTGAATACACACGTATGCATGAACATACAAACTCATGCTTAACCCGTCTGATCACACACACATGCACATCTCCAAGACGCTCACGGACCATCCTCATTCATTTGTGCTTTCATTCATACAGCAGTATTTATGGAGTGGGGACTTAATAACTTATAGTGAGTCTTGTTACAAACAAGGGTAGGTACACATCCACTCAATATACCTCAGGACCTAAACACTCAGGCACAGTATGGAAGAGACTGTTCCCCCAATGTTGTTTTCCCTTTCTTCCTTAGGGAAGAAAGTCGATAGCTGGCACATTGCTGCCCAAAATAATGACTACATTTCTCAGCTTCCTTCGCAGTTAGATGTGGCTATGTAATTAAATCATCGCCAGTGGAATGACACCAGAAATACCATATGTAATTTTCAGAAAGCGTCTTAAAGGAAGAGGGACACGCTTTTTTGTGCCTTCTTCCTTGCTGCTGACTGCGATGTGAGTGTGATGGCTGGGGCTCAAGCAGCCATCTTGGACCATGAGGTAGAAGCCATGTGTTGTGGTTGACAGAATGATAATATAAAAGGAGCCTGAATCGTTGATTAGAGTGAAGCCATCCCATTAAACCTGGCTGCTTACTTCTGGGCTTTGTTAGCCAGAGAGGAAATTATCTTGTGTTTTACCTAAGGCACTTTGAAATGGGTTTACTGTCATTTACAGCTGAATCTACTGCTGATACACACACAAACACACACACACACATGCATGCACACACTGTGGAAACCATTAGGAGGACCCATTCTGTCCAATGGCATCACTCAGATCCCTTGGAAGGAGCTGCATACTGCATACAAACTCCGACTTTGTATCCAGTGCGCACCCACTAGCCCTGCTGACAACCACAATTCCAGAACAAGGGCTTTATTTAGACTCTTCCTCCTCTAGACAAAGAGCATTGTCCTCCCTTCATGGATTTACACCCTGTCCTTTCAGTCTCTAATCCAACAATGTCTGGGGAAGATTTATGGAAGAAATAACAGAGTGAAACCTGAGTTTCTTAGAGCCTGGGGACGTCAACCACAGCATCTTGGGAGGGAAGGAAACTTTTCCACGATGGCACCTGTCACGTGGATAATGTCACGTGGTTCCCTTGGGATGCTCTACCCCCAGCTCCTCCACCTCCTGAGACCCACTGGCCCCTCACAGTCCAGCCCAGTCCTGCCTCTTCCCTGAGGTCTGCTCTGTGGCCTCTGGCTCACAGGAATGGGGGTCTTCTCCGAGCTCTGAGGCAGCCCTGCTGACCCACTCTCTGGGGTTTATTTCTGCATAAATGCCCTCCCTCCTCCCCAGGCCCTGCTCCGGGACGCTGCCTCCCCCCAGGGTCATCAGAACACTACTTGCACCACCCTAAGGCCCAAGATTCTTCTTTTTGGTTGTTTCCTAACCAAGGACTTAGCATCAACCAAGGCACAGATAAGACCATGTTATTTCACCATGGGTCATAAAACCAAAGCTACAACTTTGAACCTCTGTAAATATTTAACAGTAATGAAATTATACTCCAAGTTTTATAAAGATGGTCATAAATCAGGAGTCCATGTTGATTATACATGGGTCCCCCAATGTAATAAAAATATACACATCATATATTATAAATGTACCTCTCTAGGCCTATAAATTTGAAGTAAAACTAACATATGAGTTCTAACAGGCATTAAACATTTCATTAACACTAGCTTTGCTTATGTTCTTAGAATTTAGGATGTCTATTTTGGAATAATTTGGGTGGCTCAAGACTGTGATAAAAAGCTGATGTGGAAAGGTGTTTGGGTTTAACAAGCAGGGAGATACGAAATTCCTTTTGTCGACCTTGGTATGTTGTTGATTTGAAAAAATAGCTTGCGCCCCACCCCACCCCTTTTCTTCTTACTGGCAAACTCATGTGTGAGTCCACCTGGGTGGTGGGAGGTGAGCGGCAAGTATGGAGGACCTACTGTGTATACTGTGTTTTCACGTTTAGTTATAACATTCGTCTATGAAGCCATTTGCCCGGGAAGAACCATGGAGAATGCCCCTTGCTTTTATAGCATTGTAATCTTTGTAGTAGACAGAGATTATTTTGATTGAAAAGATGGAAGCCCAACTCACACACTTAAGCCAAATTGGGAAGTTATTGGCCTAGTCGTGGGCAAGTCCAGGGGTTTCAGGAGGGGCTGGATCCAGGAGCTCGACTATGAGGATGAAGTATTTGTCTCCATCTCTCATCCCTCATTCGCTGGAAGATTGTTCTCTCACAGTGGCGGAGATGGTCCCCATTCAGTTCAGTTCAGTTCAGTCGCTCAGTCGTGTCCGACTCTTTGCGACCCCATGACACAGCACGCCAGACCTCCCTGTCTATCACCAACTCCCGGAGTTCACCCAGACTCACGTCCATCAAGTTGCTGATGCCATCCAGCCATCTCATCCTCTGTCGTCCCCTTCTCCTCCTGCCCCCAATCCCTCCCAGCATCAGGGTCTTTTCCAATGAGTCAACTCTTTGCATGAGGTGGCCAAAGTACTGGAGTTTCAGCTTTAGCATCATTCTTTCCAAAGAAATCCCAGGGCTGATCTCCTTCAGAATGGACTGGTTGGATCTCCTTGCAGTCCAAGGGCCTCTCAAGAGTCTTCTCCAGCACCACAGTTCAAAGGCATCAATTCTTCGGCACTCAGCCTTCTTCACAGTCCAACTCTCACATCCATACATGATCATAGGAAAAACCATAGCCTTGACTGGACGAACCTTTGTCAGCAAAGTAATGTCTCTGCTTTTCAATATGCTATCTAGGTTGGTCATAACTTTCCTTCCAAGGAGTAAGCGTCTTTTAATTTCATGGCTGCAATCACCATCTGCAGTGATTTTGGAGCCCAGAAAAATAAAGTCTGACACTGTTTCCACTGTTTCCCCATCTATTTGCCATGAAGTGATGGGACCAGATGCCATGATCTTCGTTTTCTGAATGTTGAGCTTTAAGCCAACTTTTTCACTCTCCACTTTCACTTTCATCAAGAGACTTTTTAGTTCCTCTTCACTTTCTGCCATAAGGGTGATGTCATCTGCATATCTGAGGTTATTGATATTTCTCCCAGCAATCTTGATTCCAGCTTGTGTTTCTTCCAGTCCAGCATTTCTCATGATGTACTCTGCATAGAAGTTAAATAAGCAGGGTGACAATATACAGCCTTGATGAACTCCTTTTCCTATTTGGAACCAGTCTGTTGTTCCATGTCCAGTTCTAACTGTTGCTTCCTGACCTGAATACAAATTTCTCAAGAGGCAGGTCAGGTGGTCTGGTATTCCCATCTCTTTCAGAATTTTCCACAGTTTATTGTGATCCACACAGTCAAAGGCTAAAGCAGAAATAGATGTTTTTCTGGAACTCTCTTGCTTTTTCCATGATCCAGCGGATGTTGGCAATTTGATCTCTGGTTCCTCTGCCTTTTCTAAAACCAGCTTGAACATCTGGAAGTTCACAGTTCACATATTGCTGAAGCCTGGCTTGGAGAATTTTGAGCATTACTTTACTAGCGTGTGAGATGAGTGCAATTGTGTGGTAGTTTGAGCATTCTTTGGCATTGGCTTTCTTTGGGATTGGAATGAAAACTGACCTTTTCCAGTCCTGTGGCCACTGCTGAGTTTTCCAAATTTGCTGGCATATTGAGTGCAGCACTTTCACAGCCTCATCTTTCAGGACTTGAAATAGCTCAACTGGAATTCCATCACCTCCACTAGCTTTGTTTGTAGTGATGCTTTCTAAGGCCCGCTTGACTTCACATTCCAGGATGTCTGGCTCTAGGTCAGTGATCACACCATCGTGATTATCTGGGTCGTGAAGATCTTCTTTGTACAGTTCTTCTGTGTATTCTTGCAATCTCTTCTTAATATCTTCTGCTTCTGTTAGGTCCATACCATTTCTGTCCTTTATCGAGCCCATCTTTGCATGAAATGTTCCCTTGGTATCTAATTTTCTTGAAGAGATCTCTAGTCTTTCCCATTCTGTTGTTTTCCTCTATTTCTTTGCATTGATTGCTGAAGAAGGCTTTCTTATCTCTTCTTGCTATTCTTTGGAACTCTGCATTCAGATGCGGATATCTTTCCTTTGCTCCTTTGCTTTTCACTTCTCTTCTTTTCACAGCTATTTGTAAGGCCTCCCCAGACAGCCATTTCGCTTTTTTGGTCCCCATTAACTACTGGTTGTTATTAACTACCCCATTAACTATAGGCCCCCATAACTATTCCACCAGCTTAGCAACCCCAAAGATACTTTCTTCTTTGTGAAAGCTCCAGCAATATCCCAGACTGACTCACTGGACTAGTGAGAACCACTCACTCTGCCTAAAGGATCGTCTGCTCTGATTGGTCAGGCTTAGGTCATGCCCATTTTTACACAGGGTGTGGGAGTTGTCTCCTCCCAAAACAGGTAGACCAACTGTAGGGGATGAGCTAGCCACTTGATTTCCTTGCTTTCCAATAACAGAAGCTGAATTCAGTTAACTGAGGCAAAATCGGAATTTACTGGATGCATTAAGATTGTTCAGATGATCATAGATGGCTGAGAAATAGACTTAGAACAGGTGGAACTCAGGAGCACTCCAGAACACCCATGCAGCAGGAATACCCAAGTGGAGGACCTTGAGGCCAATACCCAATGGAATGAGCCCAGTGAGTATTTGTTGGTTGAATGAAGGAATACTTAGTAAAAAGCAAGGGGCCTAGAAACTGCTCAGACAGGACCGCAGATATCTATTTCTTTCCAGATTCTTTTTCCATCACTTATTTTGGACTGTTTTGCTGGATCCAATTCTGGTAATGACCTCCAACTTCCTAATGCCCATTACTCTCCTGGCTTCTAAGACCTCAGGGTCAGTATTTCCTCCTTCACCTCTTGCTGTCTCCTCCTCTTCCTAATGTCTGCATGTCCCAGAATTCTGCCTCCCCCTCCTCTCTCTACCTGCTCCTCTGGCAGCTCCTCTGCTCATAGCTTCAGGTGTCCCCTCATTTCTGGTCTCTCAGATTCTAATCTTAGGTTTCCACAAACTCAGATTCTGACTATTTATTAGGCACTTATGCTGAATTCTTTGCTCAGCTCATACAGTGTCTCATTTAATCACCATGACAACTCAGAGAAAATAATTCCTGTGCCCATTTTATGGACAGGCAACAGGAGGCTCAGAGAGGTTAGGAGCCTTGCTCAATGCTCCTCTGCCAAGTGGTCATGGGTCCAGGATTCAAACCACAAAGTTGGCAACTTTCAGTCAGTCCAGTTCAGTCGCTCAGTTGTGTCCGACTCTTTTCGACCCCATGAATTGCAGCATGCCAGGCCTCCCTGTCCATCACCAACTCCCGGAGTTCACCCAAACTCATGTCCATTGAGTCGGTGATGCCATTCAGCCATCTCATCCTCTGTCGTCCCCTTTTCCTCCTGCCCCCAATCCCTCCCAGCATCAGGGTCTTTTCCAATGAGTCAACTCTTCGCATGAGGTGGCCAAAATATTGGAGTTTCAGCTTTATCATCAGTCCTTACAATGAACACCCAGGACTGATCTCCTTTAGAATGGACTGGTTGGATCTCCTTGCAGTCCTAGGGACTCTCAAGAGTCTTCTCCAACACCACAGTTCAAAGCATCAATTCTTCTGGCTCAGCTTTCTTCACAGTTCAACTCTCACATCCATACATGACCACTGGAAAAACCATAGCCTTGACTAGACAGACCTTTGTTGGCAAACTAATATCTCTGCTTTTGAATATGCTATCTAGGTTGGTCATAACTTTTCTTCCAAGGAGTAAGCATCTTTTAATTTCATGGCTGCAATCACCATCTGCAGTGATTTTGGAGCCCCCAAAAATAAAGTCTGACACTGTTTCCACTGTTTCCCCATCTATTTCCCATGAAGTGATGGGACCAGATGCCATGATCTTCATTTTCTGAATGTTGAGCTTTAAGCCAGCTTTTCCACTCTCCTCTTTCACTTTCGTCAAGAGGCTTTTTAGTTCCTCTTCACTTTCTGTCATAAGGGTGATGTCATCTGCATATCTGAGGTTATTGATATTTCTCCTGGCAATCTTGATTCCAGCTTGTGCTTCTTCCAGTCCAGCGTTTCTCATGATGTACTCTGCATATAAGTTAAATAAACAGGGTGACAATATACAGCCTTGATGAACTCCTTTTCCTATTTGGAACCAGTCTGTTGTTCCATGTCCAGTTCTAACTGTTGCTTCCTGACCTGCATACAAATTTCTCAAGAGGCAGATCAGGTGGTCTGGTATTCCCATCTCCTGAAGAATTTTCCACAGTTTATTGTGATCCACACAGTCAAAGGCTTTGGCATAGTCAATAAAGCAGAATTAGATGTTTTTTCTGGAACTCTCTTGCTTTTTCCATGATCCAGCGGATGTTGGCAATTTGATCTCTGGTTCCTCTGCCTTTTCTAAAACCAGCTTGAACATTAAGAAGTTCACAGTTCACATATTGCTGAAGCCTGGCTTGGAGAATTTTGAGCATCACTTTACTGGCGTGTGAGATGAGTGCATTAGCACTTTCAACTAAGTCAGCTGACACTGCACTCTTCACTCAACTTCCTTAAGATGAGCCAACCATTCCTTGAAATGCCAGGGCAGAATTTGGGCACCTTCCTAATTGCCTCCTTTTGTCCACCATGTCCAAGCAAATTCCTAGCCCCACTGTGTTAAGATTCACAGATCCCTTCTTCCTTAAATTAATAAATAAAGATGATGTTTTATGACTTTGTTATATAAACATGAATGTATTTCAAGACGGATTATTTTCATTTTTTTTCTTCATGATTTTTAAGGAAACTAAAATATTTGTGTGGGCTTTGAGGAGGATCGTGAGCTTTCGGCATGTTCCCGCTGTGCCTCGTTCACCTCTCCGCTGGCCTATGCCAGTCACTGGCTTTTCAGCTGCAGTGCATCCTGAACACGCTGGCAGAGCGTTCCTTCAGCAGCAGTCACCTGCTGCGGTGCCCCTCGGGCATTCATCCCTCCTTTGTCTTCTGGTGACATTGACCCAGGTTTCCCTTGGAGAATCTCCGCTCCCCGCTCTCAGGCCAGTTCTACTCTGGCTCAAGGAGAGGGCACATGACCAAGGTCTAGCTAATCGGAGTGGTGCATTCCCCCAGCCTCAGTGATCGGCTCAGGAGGTGGAGCTCCTGGAACCAGCTGGAAAGAAACACTCCCTTTCCTTGAGGGTACCGAGAGGGTATGAAGGAGGCTGTGGGCTTCCTGCGATGCTACTCAGAGCGGGCTTGTGGGGAATAAAGTCAGCAGAAAGGAAGGTTGAGCCAAAGTGGGGAGGGAGAGAGAGAGAAGGAAAGGGAGAGGGAGAGGGAGGAGAGGAAGACAGAGAAGACGAGGAAGACCAGAGTTGATAGCATCATTGGAGTCCCTGGATCCAGCCATGCCTGAAGCAGTACAGTTCTTGGACTCTTCAGTTCCATAAGCCAAAAATCTACCACTTTTGCTTTGGGTCCCTGTGATTTGTACCTGAATAATGGCCTACTCCCTAACACAGCTTCCTGCACCCCAGCTGTCCCTTCGTTCAGACTCTGCTCTGACTGCGCAGGTTGACAGAGTCAAGCCTCTGTCCATCTTGACACTCTTTCTTACCTCTGACAGAGCTCAAGCCATCAAATGAAAAGGACACAACCCAGATGTCCTCCAGAGGTGAATGTTTAAACAAACGCTAGCACGTCTCTGCCGCGGAACCATGGAATACGACTGAGTCATAAAACGGAGTGAATTATTGATACACGCAACAGTCCTGATGGATCTCAAGGGCATTGTGCTGAATTAAAAAGACAGTTGCAAAGGGTTACAAATTGTGTGATTCCATTACATGACACTCTCAAAATGACGAAACTACAGAGACAGAAAACCTTAGTAGTTGCCAGGTGGTAGAAATGGGAGCGGGGTTTTCAGTGGAGTGGGTATGAATTTTATAACGGGGCAGCACAAGGGCTTTCCTTTGTCATGAAGGGACAATCCTATATCTTGACGGCTGTCATGGGTACATGAACCTATATGTGTGATAAATTGCATAGGGCAGTATGCGTGTGCATACGTGCACACACATGCACACACACAAGTGAGCACGTGTAACTAATGATGAAACTGGATAGGCCTGTAGTCTAGTTAAGAGTTGTGTACCAAGGTCAGCCAAAAAAAGAGAAACCATTTCCCTTTGTGGTATGAGTGTTGTTTTGGGTGACAGAAGTCCTGGGTTTTCTGGGGCTCAAGGGGTTTCCAGGATGTGGGACTTTCAGTCTTCAAGTTGGGACAGTTCTGGGCAAACTGGGACAAATTGACTTTGCTAAGTCATGTGAAACTGGGTTTAAGTCCCAACTCTGCTGTTTAAGAGCTGTGTGACCTTGTCGAAAATACTACTTCTCTGTTCCCTCAGTTGTAAGTAATAATAACAAAACTTGGCAGAATGGAGTTGTTCTGAGAAGTCAACGAAATCACACATGTCATCACTGACATGGGACCTGGCGTGTAGTATGTGCGCATTTAATTGGAAGACTTTGTTACTATTTGGCTACTCGGCAGACTTTCCCCCTGCACCCGGGGGAGCACTCCCAGTGCTCTGGGCTCTGCTGAATTCCCCAGGGGCGGGGGGTGGGGAGCAGAGACCCCACACTGTACCCCCATCTCCATCAACAGTTTAAACAATGAACATATGCACCAGGACTTCAAACATATTATTACACAAATTTGTGTAATAAAGCACAGCACTTTAAAATATAACTCTCTCTGGCTTATAAATCTGACCTACAGCTTGCACACGAGCTGGAGCAAACATCAAACGTCTCATTGACACTTGTTTGCCCTCTTAGAATTCCGAAGAAGGTCTGGTGACACCTGTCACTTTCTTCTGGGCGCCTCAGTTCCCTGTAGACACCCCCTCTTTGATCTACGGTTCTGGGACTTGGCATTTATACCAGTCACCTCTCTAGTTAACCCTGACCTGACAAGGGGCTTTCTGTCTGCTCAGGACTCAGGGGATTCACCCAATGATAGGTTTTTTTGGAGTACTTGCTGTTTTTCTTACCCACCCCATTCCCCAGGCCAGAATGGAGCTCCACCGGGCAGCGCTTTTGTCTGCCTTGTTTATTGCTGTATCCACAAGGGCTAGAATGTGACTGGTGCTCATGTTCCGTGGATCTTTATAGACTGAATGAATGTGAAGGGGATAAACAGCAGTGACGTTAACCTGCAGGGTGTGGGGTGGGGCTGTCGCATTTGAGCTGAGACAGGAAAGACCAGAAAAGACCACAGGAAAAGGTGTGGGGAACAGCAGGTGCAGAGAGCCTGGGATAGGATTGAACTTGGTGAGTTGGAGGAACAGTAAAGAGGTTAGCATGGCTGCAGTGCCATGAGCCGGGGGAGACTGGAGGGGGATGTGTTGCAGAGGTGGCCAGACCTCTCCAGGGCCTTGGAGGCCATGATCTGGAGTTTAGGTTTTATTCTAAGAGCAGTGGGGTGCCATTGAAGGTTTCAGAGTGGAGGGTGACATGATTTAATTTACATTTCTAAAGCTTGCTCTGACTGCAATATGTGTTGGATGACCAGAGCTTTGGATTGAAGGGCATTGAATGGAAGCCAAGAGACCAGGCAGGAGGCTGTTATAATCCAGGAAGGCCATGATGGGCGATGGAACTCAACCCAGGGAGGCAGTGGCCATGGAGAGGTGTGGGTGAACAGAGGGCACACTTTGGAGATGGACTCAGCATTCCAGCTTGGCTGAGCGGAAATTTGGGAACAGTGAGGTGTGACTTTGCCTGGAAATTCTCTTGATTCCTGGACGTATTTACCTCGGCACATGGTGGGATGATGGGATGAGATGCAATTTTAATAGCACCCTCAAATCCCTGCTTCCTCCACGAGGCTCCAGAAGCCCTGATTCCTAGGCTTCCCTGCTGGGCTTCATGCTTCTGAGGTTGTTCTTTGAGTTTGCACAAAGCTCATGTTTATTTTTGCTAATTGATATAAATGACTTGCCTTCGCTGTTGTACTTCAGTGCTATGCACTTTCATATTAATTGGTTTGAAGGAGGAAAATTAAGTGCTTCAATTTGCCATCTTTCCAGATGACAAAATGGGAAAGAAGAAAATCACTGGGCTGAAAGAGAGGAGCCGTGAGTACCTGAAATTCATTCTGGAGGAGGGGGCAGTGGCTTCCCTGGGGAGGGGTCTGGACTCCTGAAAGGGGCAACCTGGTGGGGAGAGGAGGGCTGGGGGGGATGAGGTCCCAGTCTGCCAGCACCTTCAGGAGCCCTTCCTATATGAAGTGCTTAAAAAAGACTTTTAAGCACTGGACTGGGTCTCCAGTCCAGTGGGACTGGATCTCCTCTAGCCGCACAGTTGCGGCTGCAGGGTGTCTTTGCCCCTTCCCCTGCATCAGATAGATAGGTCTCCAGCAGATGTCAGGGACAGGAAATCCAGTGCCTATAGATGTGAACAAAAGAGGAATGTATGGTTGTGCTTATAGAACTGAAAAGGCCTGAGGATAATTCTGGCCTCAGGTAGGGCTGGATCCAGGGGCTCTAGCAGTTTCCCCCTCCTCTTCCTTCTCTGGGGGAAGAAATCACTACCGGTGCAGCAACCCTAGAAGGAAGATGTTCTCTTCCTTCTACCCCTATGTCCATTTTGAACAAGCGTCCTCATGCCTGGTTTTGTTTAAGCCAATAGAGGGAGACAGAATTCAGTTCAGAAGCAAAGGAAAGCTTTATTTTTTGATTAAAGAATGGAAGGGTGTGCAGTCCCACTCTAAAGCCCATGCTCCACCCCTCATAGGCCATGGGCAAGGCTGCTTTATAGCGTCTTGTTAGTGGGGAGGACAGAGGTCCGTCTAGTCAAAGCTATGGTTTTACCAGTAGTCATGTACAGATGTGAGAGTTGGTCTATAAAGAAGGCTGAGGACCGAAATATTGATGCTTTGCACTGTGGTGTCAGAGAAGACTCTTTAGAGGTCGTTGGACTGCATGGAGATCAAACCAATCAATCCTAAAGGAGATCAACCCTGAATGTTCATTGCAAAGACTGTTCCTGAAGCTGAAACTCCAATGCTTTGGCCACCCGATGCCAAGAGCCGACTCATTGGAAAAGACGCTTTTGCTGGGAGAGATTGAAGGCAAAAGAAGATGGCGGTGGAGGATGAGATGGTTAGATAGCATCACCGACTCAATGGACAAGAATTTGAGCAAACTCCAGGAAATAGTGGATGACAGAGGAGCCTGGCATGCTGCAGTCCATGGGGTCGCAGAGTCGGAGCATCTCTGCACATGGCCCTCCGCCGCCATCTTGGATTGAGTATCGTGGGTGGTGCTCCCGCACACCATGGGGCTGGGGTGCCCACGCAGCCCTTTCCTACCGGGAGCTCTGGTCTGAAGGGCGAGTTGTGAGGCATCCTGTGAGCAAGCAAAACCAGATGAAGCACCAAGGAAAAGAAAAAGGTTAGACTTTATTACCCAGATTTCTATTTCTAGTTTTATTTCCCAAGAATTGTTAATAGGCTTTGCCAGTAACGGTGGCACCTGCGGATTTCTAGGATTCACCTGGTTGGACCAGTCTGATTACATGCCCATCTCTGACCCAAACACTGGGGTCAAGGTGACGAGATTTGCTCCTGGCCAGGGCTGCCCCCTGAGGTGCTTCTGTGTCAGTTAGGAAGGGTGCCCCTTTCTCTTGGGAGAAGCAAGTCTTGTGCCAGGACTCGGGCTTGAGGGGCGGGGATTTCAGCCCCTTGTGTGGGTACCACCTGCCCAGGTGTAGCCTGTGGTCTTGGATATGCGGACTGCCAAGCCTGGGTAATGGGCCCCTGTGCAATGGGTGTGGGCTTCCCTCATTCACAGCTTGTGAGTAGAGAGTGCAGGACGGAGGTTCTCCAAAGGACAATCGGGGGTGCTGTGCCCAGAAGGGAGACTTCGTTCCTTCAGTTAACATATTTGTAGAAAGCATCCACTGTGTGCCAGGGCTGTGCAGTGAGGACCGTGAATGAAAATCCCTGCCGTCATGGAACGTCCAGCATAGTCTGGGGGCAGAGATAAAACAGAAATGCATGAATGTATTAGTTATCTGTACTCGTGACTGCAGAGCTGTGGAGAAAAGGATGCAGGATGTAGGACGGTGTGCAGCGTCAGATGGGGCAGCCATTCATTGTTCAAGCAGGCACGGGTCCGATGGGCCTCTCCTCCTTCCTCCCACTCAGATTCTGTCCTCCAGGAAGCCGTCTCTGACTGTCTTTGCCCAGTGCCACCGACTGGGCCTGGTGCAGCCAACTTGGCAGGACCAATGCAGCCCATGGAAAGAAGGCTGTGAGCTGGGTGCTCAGCTCCCCGTGGTCGTCTGGGCCCTGGGGCCATCCTGGGGTGGGTGAGGGGACTCAGTACCACCCTGTCCTAAGCCCGCCTGGTCCTCAGACACCAAGCACACAGCCTTCCTGAAGCAGTCCCCCTTCTGTGGGTCTGCCTGGACCCACCGCTTAGATGTCCCCAGGGCAAACTCTGGGCTCTAATATTAGGGATTCTTCTGGTTGCAAGTGGCAGAACTCAATGCAAGCAGGCTTAAGTGAAAAAAGAAAATTTACTGTCTCAGGGAATTAAAGTCGGGTGTACTGGGTTTCTGACCCAGCTGCATCCAGGGACTCCAACAACCCAGTCATGACTCGATCTCTCTCCATGTCTGGGCTTCACTCTCAAGCAGTTTGTCTCTACTGGGGGGTGGCCAAGATGACCACCAGCAGCTCCCAGCTTTCGTCCCACCAGCCCAGCAGACTACCCCCCGTAGCACAGAGTCCCTTCCCACCAGATCCAGCAAAAACCCCAGCACAGGCTCTCATTGGCCCATTCTGGGTCACATGTCCATCCCACAGCCAATCATATCATCCAAGAGGATGGGTGGGTCTGCTTGGCCACACCCAGGTCCCACCCCCGCCTCAGTGTTGCAGGTTGCGGTCAGTCCCACCCAGTACACACTATGGCTCAGTGTGAGGGAGCCTAGTCCTGCTGCAGCTGCTACTGCTGCTAAGTCACTTCAGTCGTGTCCGACTCTGTGTGACCCCATAGACAGCAGCCCACCAGGCTCCCCCGTCCCTGGGATTCTCCAGGCAAGAACACCAGAGTGGGTTGCCATTTCCTTCTCCAGTGAATGAAAGTGAAAAGTGAAAGTGAAGTCGCTCAGTCGTGTCCGACTCTTAGCGACCCCATGGACTGCAGCCCACCAGGCTCCTCCGTCCATGGGATTTTCCAGGCAAGAGTATTGGAGTGGGGTGCCATTGCCTTCTCCGATTATTTTGGCCTAATGCATTATAATTTTCATTCTTGTTATTAGCACTTGAATGATTCCATTCATGATTTCTAAAATCTTTATACCACAAGAAAAAAAAAGCCTAATTAGTTCATAGCCTAAAAGCTTTCTAGATCTAATTTCTTCCTTTTCACAGTTCTTAAAGCCCAGTTTCAAATAAGGCATCACTAGAACAGATAAAACAGTAGCGGAAAAAAAGAGAAACATCAAAGAACAGAAAAATTAAAGTCTGAATCCTATCAATTGGATTCTTACCTCGTCACTGTGCGATCATTCCTTGAGCAGAACAGGCATGTCCTTGTTTGCCTCAGTTGCCTGCCTTCCACTCAGACATCAGTCTAGGTTCAGCTTCAGATCAGATCAGTTCAGTTGCTCAGTCATGTCCGACTCTGCAACCCCATGAATCGCAGCACGCCAGGCCTCCCTGTCCATCACCATCTCCCGGAGTTCACTCAGACTCAAGTCCATCGAGTCAGTGATGCCATCCAGCCATCTCATCCTCTGTCGTCCCCTTCTCCTCCTGCCCCCAATCCCTCCCAGCATCAGAGTCTTTTCCAGTGAGTCAACTCTTCGCATGAGGTGGCCAAAGTACTGGAGTTTCAACTTTAGCATCATTCCTTCCAAAGAAATCCCAGGGCTGATCTCCTTCAGAATGGACTGGTTGGATCTCCTTGCAGTCCAAGGGACTCTCAAGAGTCTTCTCCAACACCACAGTTCAAAGGCATCAATTCTTCGGCGCTCAGCCTTCTACACAGTCCAACTCTCACATCCATACATGACCACAGGAAAAACCATAGCCTTGACTAGACAGACCTTTGTTGGCAAAGTAATGTCTCTGCTTTTGAACATGCTATCTAGATTGGTCATAACTTTCCTTCCAAGGAGTAAGCGTCTTTTAATTTCATGGCTGCAATCACCATCTGCAGTGATTTTGGAGCCCAGAAAAATAAAATCTGACACTGTTTCCACTGTTTCCCCATCTATTTCCCATGAAGTGATGGGACTGGATGCAATGATCTTCGTTTTCTGAATGTTGAGCTTTAAGCCAACTTTTTCACTCTCCACTTTCACTTTCATCAAGAGGCTTTTTAGTTCCTCTTCAGTTTCTGCCATAAGGGTGGTGTCATCTGCATATCTGAGGTTATTGATATTTCTCCTGGCAATCTTGATTCCAGCTTGTGTTTCTTCCAGTCCAGCGTTTCTCATGATGTACTCTGCATATAAGTTAAATAAACAGGGTGACAATATACAGCCTTGATGAACTCCTTTTCCTATTTGGAACCAGTCTGTTGTTCCATGTCCAGTTCTAACTGTTGCTTCCTGACCTGCATACAAATTTCTCAAGAGGCAGATCAGGTGGTCTGGTATTCCCATCTCCTGAAGAATTTTCCACAGTTTATTGTGATCCACACAATCAAAGGCTTTGGCATAGTCAATAAAGCAGAAATAGATGTTTTTCTGGAACTCTCTTGCTTTTTCTATGATCTAGCGGATGTTGGCAATTTGATCTCTGGTTCCTCTGCCTTTTCTAAAACCAGCTTGAACATCAGGCCCTCCATAAAGCACCTCCAAGTGCTGCCATGTGTTACTAGAAGAGTTAGCATATAACCCACCTACTGGATTTAGTATTTAAGTCCCAGCACCTGGCCAGGGCCCTAGACTCCTGCATAGGTCCTCAGGATGTATTTGAGGTACTGTCTACATTGATGTTATGGCTCATCTATAGGAATACATAGAGGAAAACAAGAACATGAATATGGAACACAAAGCTTGAATTTATCATTATAACTTCTAGGTTTAAGCCCCCCCAAAATTCACTACAACCCTATTCTCACTTTTATATTAAGCTCAGGGCTAACACCCCACATGTTCATAAGTGACAAATTGCTAACAGAATACCCCTGCAGAGAATTGCTTTTCTTGTTAAAATGTGGTCATGAGCATTAGAACAGTCTAATGAACTCATCTAATATTTTGATGCCATTTAAAGATCACCATTTACCATGCTATAAATTTACCAGTAAATTTTGGCTTCAGTGTCTACTGATGTTTAAAAGCTATGTCAGTTTATCCAAATTTTGTTTTCCTTTGCTCCTTAAAAAAGTCAATTAGACATCTGTCAGTTTTACTGCTATCAGAGGCTACAGTCACTCAATCTAGAGCTCTGCAGTAGGTCAACCCCGGCTTTGGCCTCAACCTTGGCTACTGGCTCTTTCACTTTGGTGAATCTGTGCACTCCCCTTCTAGAAGCAGAATCCAGTTCTGAGTCTGCTCTCAGACTAAGCTGTGGCTCTTAATCCTGGTCTCCCTACTTATGGACAGTCATGTATGAAGCTAACCAGGGGTTGAGTCCTATTCATCTGAGGCCCTCTTCTCCCTTGCTTGGTCAGAGCCCTTCACCTCTCTCTTGAATATTACCCTTTGACTCTAGGTGAACTCTACCCCTCTGGTTGTATGAGTTTTAAGGGAAATCAAAGGTGGACATAGACACGGAAATCATGGATGTCAGTGAGGTTCCTTAGCTCAGAGCAGAATGAGTCTGAGCAGTGGGACATGCCTCAGCCAAGGTCAAGATGCTCCAGCCATCCAGAGAAGAGTTTTCAGCCTCGGTTCTCACGTGCAGTGGTGCTTGGGGGAGTGGCGTCCTCATACTTTTCCATCCATGATCCCTGTGAACTTCCCAGGAGACACTGGGTCGTGGGTGGAAGCCTCTCTCTGGAACCACACCCCTTGATCATGAGGGCAAGCCTCACATGTGCACCCCCAAAGTACCCTGTGACGTAGGAGCAACTCCAGGAAGCCCGCCCTCCTCCCCAGGGGCTGCTGACTCCCTGCTGGTGCTCCACCCGCAGCCGGGGAACACAAAGCAGCAGCCTCTAATGCAGACTCAGCCGTCAGGCTGCCTTCCTCTTCTCCAGCTGAGAGGACCCACAGGGACACAGCGGGAGGAGGAGGAGAAGCCTCTGGGTGAGGAGTGTGGGGAGGAGGGAGGGGGGAGAGGGAACGGAGGCCATCAGCTTCCCTCAGAGTGCCTCCAGGGCCCTGAGATGCCTCCACAATGCCTTAGTGCAAATCCACACCTCGTCTCCAAATGATCATGTCTGCCTGAACACACACCCACAGGCATGCTGTGGATACACACGTGAGAGCGTGTATCCACGCTTGTACAAAGCTTGTCTATAGCACATGCGTGTGTTTGCACACATGTACACTCCCCTGTACATGCACATTCATGGAACAATGTGTGTGCACGTACACACACATGCAGACCATTTTCTCACTGTCTTACACACACTTGTGGACACTGCTTGTATAGAGGTATGCACAGCGCCCTACTGTGAATATACACCCTCACATATAGGGGATTGAATCACTGAGTCTGAGGCTAGACTCTGGGTCCAGATCCCAGCACCAAACTGTGATCTGGGTTGCGTGATTAAACCCTTCTGTGCCTCGGTTTCCTTACACCTAAGAATGTATTTCAGTGAAGCTGTTGTGAGGCTTCCACGAGTCAGTGCATGGAAAGTGCTAGAAGCATGTCTGGTGAACAAGGGGGGCTCTTAACAGAGGCCAGTTGTAATCACAGCCCCCTGCACATGTCCACACACTTCCACGTGTGTGCCCACAATGAGCACCCACCCGCAGGCGCCTGCACCTCCCACAGCTGCATGGACACCGGCCTGGCAGCACATCCATGGCAATGCACGTTCACATGTACACAAGCATAGCAAGTCTGGGCTGCACACTTGCCTATTACTCCTGAAAATCAGCCCCACACACAGACCCTGTGCACCACGCTTATGTTCATATGCATACATATATATACCCGTGCACACTGTATGTGCATGCATCTCCATGCATGCATGCATACCATAATCTGTGTCCCCCATGCAAAAGACACGTACTCATGCATACTCATCACTCGCCACGCACACATGTATCCCTCTTCTCTGCTGCAGGGCAAGCCCCTCCACCCCCTCCCTCTCAGGCTCAACACAATGCCCTGCAGGTCTGAGTCTCACCGGGAGCCCCAGGCAGAGGGAGGTCGTCATTCCTGAGAATGTCAGCTGTGTGTACCCCAGGACCTGCTAGTCCAACCTCAGTCACAGTCCGTCCGGGGTAAGTCTTACCCACATGGACCTGGAGATGCGTCTGGAGATGCCTCTGAAGATGCTTATTAGTAGCACTCATAATAGCAAAAAATTACAATTGACCTAAATGTCCCGCAACAGAAGAACAGCCAATCAATTTTATGATTTTCCCCAATCTAAAGAACACAGAGACCTGACAGAAACTGTAGATCTTTATTACTGTCATCTTCAAGATGTAGTGTTGAGTGAAAATGAGTTGAAGGGTGATAACACAATTTGATGCCACTTACATGAGGTAAGGGGCTTCCCTGGTGGCTCAGAGGCTAAAGCATCTGCCTGCAATGCAGGAGACCCGGGTTCGATCCCTGGGTTGGGAAGATCTCCTGGAGAAGGAAATGGCAACCCACTCTAGTATTCTTGCCTGGAGAATCCCATGGATGGAGGAGCCTGGTAGGCTACAGTCCACAGGAGTGCAAAGAGTCCGACATGACTGAGCGACTTCACTTTCACTTTCTTTTCACATGAGATAAGATAAAAATATTATGTCTTTTGTGTGGGCCCATACTTATATGGGGGAAATGTATGGAAAAAGGATCTAGAAAAATGCATTTAACACATCACAGAGGTTACTCTGAAGGAAGGGACCAAGGCTGGACAACAGAGACATTTGTTCTAAGGAGTCAGCAAAATAACTGACAAGAAGTAATAAGTGAATTTAGAAAGATCACAGGGTAGAAGATCAATAAAAAAATCAATTTAAATTCTATGTACCAGCAATGAACAATTGGGAAATGAAATTTTAAAATGCCATTTGCAATACCATCAGAAAAGGTTAAAATACCTTGGGATATATTTAACCAGATATACACAAGACCTGTGTTCTAAAAACAACACACACACACACAAAACACTGAAAGAAATACAAAGATATACCTAGTTCCTGGATTTTGAAGACTTACTATTATTGTTAAGATGACGATTCTCCCCAAACTGATTTATAGATTTAATGGCATCCCAACTGAAATTCCAGGAGACGTTTTGAGAAATTGATGAGCTGATTATAAGATTTAAATGAAAACACAAAGGATCTGAAATCATTAAAAATAAATAAATATAACTAAGTTCAGAAACTTTCACTATCTGCTTTCAAGACTTATTATAAAGCTACAATAATCAAGATAGGGTGGTATTGGCATAAGGAAAAACATGGAGGCCAGTGGAGCAGAAGAGAAAGTCCACAAATACATGACTCAAATATATTCAAATAATACTCAACAGACATGCCCAAGTAATTCAATGGGGAAAAGAAAGTCTTTTTGACAAATGGTTCACAAATACATGAATATTTATTTAGAGAAAAATGAACTTCAACCCCTTACTCATACCCTATAAAAATGAACTTCAAATGGATTCAAATGGATTGTAGACTTAAATGTAAGAGCTGAAACTCTTGAAGAAAACATAGGTGGAAATCTTTGATATATTGATTAAATCAAATATTCCTTAGACAGGACATACCTAGTAATAACAATTACAAAGGTAAGTTGGACTTCATAAAAATAAAAACTCCACCCCCCGAAACATACCTGGGAAAGGACTTGCAGTGCAGAGTCTGGCCAAGGCCGAGCTTCTCTTCCCTTGCTTGGGCCAACCACGTCCTCCTGCATCCACAGCCTTCCCTGGGCTCTGCGTCAGCTTCTTCCTTTGTCTTCAGGCCTACGGAGGTCATTGCTGTCCTCTGATGCTAATCCTCAGGGCCTTCACTGTCCCTTCTTGGTTTTCTTTTTTTAGAATATAAATTTTAGGTCTTTGTTGCTGCGCTCGAGCTTTCTCTAGCTGCGGAGAGCGGGGGCTACTCTCTGGCTGCGGCGTGTGGACCTCACACTGCAGTGACTTCTCTCGTAGAGCATGATCTTCAGGGTGGGTGGGCTTGATTAGTTGCAGTAGGTGGGCTCAGTAGTTGCGGCTTGCCGACTTTAGAGGGCAGGCTTCAGAAGTTCTGGTGCACAGGCTTAGTTGCCCGGCGGCACGTGGGATCTTGCCGGACCAGGGATCGAACCCGTGTCCCTCACATTGGCAGGCAGATTCTTAACCACTGGACCACCAGGGAAAGCCCCTTTCTTGGTTTCCTTAACCTGTAGTCCTCTTGTGAACACTTCTTCCATCACACCCTCCTCAATTTCCCTCTTGAGATTTGCCATCTGTCTCCCACTAGGACCCAGCCTGGAATAGGAACTGCTGCAGTTGCTGGTACGAGATCAGAGGAGATTCAACTTCATACATGGTGGGCATGGAGCAAGGGTCAAGGGAAAGGTTACCCCTGGGAGTATTGCCCTGTCCAGCTCCATCTGGGGTTAATCACTTGGGATAATAATACTGAGAAACCTCAGATAATTGGAATGGGCAGACATGGGAGTGTCTCGATTACATGGGCTTCCGTAGGTCAATCCTCTGTGCTCTGCATTATGTTGATAGAACAAGAATGTCCTGTTTGTTTTCTGCCTTCTGTCTCAAGGGGAGGTCATCTAGTCCTTGGACTATCACAGATGGACATCTCCCTATCAAGGGCTAACTACTCCATGTCTAGGTTGACAGCTTGCTGTGTAGGACAGTTCTTCCTTTGTCTAACCTGTGGCTCACGGGCTGCAGCTTGATGACTTTCCACTTATTCAGCCTTTGAGAGACTCGAAATGAGCTTTTCCAGAGTGAATCGAAAAATTCAGTCCTTATGACAGTTTTTGACAAGACAACAGGGTTTTATTTATTGGGTATCATCTTTTCTTTCTTCCTATTCGTGGTTTTAACATCCGTGATGAATTCAGAGCCAAACTCATACATTTTGGAAATGCTAGGTTAACTACACATGTGTCTTGACTTCAGGGCTTTTCAGAGCCTCTATCTAATGCACTAATGTTCTAAAGAGGAAGCCAGAGGGTGCAGCTTTTCCTGGACCTATTGACCATGGAAACTTTCCAGAGCAGAGCTTTATAAGGTGCTAACACCACAGGGAGCATCCTTGGGGATAAGCTGATAGAACCGTGCTCAGTTATTGCATGGATAAAGAACTGAGGCTTGGAATGACTTGCAGTGTCTCACTGTGAGGTAGTGTCACACATACTAGGGTTTGCAACCCAGCCTCATATTATTAAATAAAGCAACGGGAGGGTGGACTGCAAGTAGCAAATAGTAACTATCAGTTCCTTCCCTTGTCTTCTGCTTGAAGCCTCAGTTTTATTACCTGTCAAATGGGAGCACTAATGCTTTTCCTACAATATCTGTCATGACACTTTTGGTGGCAAGTGATGGAAAAGCCAACTTAAGATGGCTTAAGCCCAAAGAGGATTTATTGGATCACATAAAACTCAGCTTGATCCCAACATTGACAATGCCGTCTGGACTCTATCTCCATAGTGGCGTTATGCTAAGGCAGGCCTTCTCCTGGAAGCATCCGGGATGACACCCAGCAGCTCTGGGTTGATATCCTCCTAGCTTACCCACCCCAGCAGATGAAGATGCCTCTTTCCCAGCATCACTGAAAAGTCCCAGGCTCACTGCCTCTGGAGCAGCCCTGGGGCTCACATCCAGAGCCAGTCGCCACAGTCTGGAGAATGGGGTGCTCTGATTGGTCAGATCTTGATCACCGGATATCATTGACCCAGCTCTCAGGAGTTGCGCATTGACAACAAGTGGGTTGCTTTAGCAGTCGGTTCCTGTCTGTTTTTTGTCATACCGTCTTGGCAGAATCCTGCCAGGGTCCTGATTATTAAATTTTGTTGTTGTTTAGTCATTAAGTCGTATCTGATTCTTTGCGACACCATGGACGGTGGCCTGCCAGTCTCCTCTGCCCGTGGGTTTCCCAGGCAAGAATACTGGAGTGAGTTGCCATTTCCTTCTCCAGGGGATCTTCCCGACCCAGGAATCAAACTCGTGTCTCCTGCTTGGCAGGCCGATTCTTTACCACTGAGCCAGGTGGTTAGGGCTCAGCATCTGTTTTTTAGCCATTGCATTTCCTTGAAGTGGCATCATGGCAGAGTGATGGAAATAGATTGTGAAACTCGTTGAACTATGGTTCGAATTCTAACTGTTCCATTTATCCACTAGAGTAAGTTACTTAATGCCTGTGTGCCTCAGTTCCCTTGCCTGTAAAATGAATGCTCTGCACCTCTTGGGCTGTGAGGGTTAAATAAAGTGATTCACATAGGTGGATGGCTTAGAACCACACCTCACCTACGGTGGGGGACAGGACTCTGCAAAAGTGAGCTAAACGTTCGTTACTTGTTGGAGGAGGCAGCAGTCATAGCAACCCACAGGCTCACCTCATCGCATCCACTCTACCCCTCTGTCTCCCAGGGACCACCCCGCAGCCAGGGGGGTGGGGATTTCAGTCCGTGTTATCTCTCCACTAAAAGCCTGGTCAAGCACAGTGCCTGGCACATAGTAGGTGCTCAATAAGTACTTATTGAATGTGGAATCCAGGGCACCTCAGGCAGAACCGACCTTTTGCTTGCTCTTCACAAATCATAATGAAGCAGTTTGTGCTGAGAACTCTTCCTCTGTGAGTCTCTAGAGACAACGTGAGAAGCAAAACCTGGCTGCCATCCACCGGTTAGACCTGTCTCCCGGAGCGCAGGGAGAGCCACCACCTGGTGAATAATTCACGTGCTGCAGTCAGCAGCTCTAAGTGCTATGTGGGCAAAGAGCAAGCAGCCTGCAGAACCATTTCTGATTTCTACCAGACATAAAACCAGGGTCTTGGGTGCTTATGTTTCCAGCCTACTCATTTAAGAGGCAATTAACTGTTGGGTGTCTTTGTCTGTAAGTGCCTTTGCACACTTACTTGTTAGATGCACTCACCCCTGTCCACACAGGTGGGTGGAAGGTTTATGTCAGCTCACTATTAAAATACAGTTTTAGCGATCCCTTTAAATGACAGCAGCATCTATGCGTAAGTTACACTGGATGTTAAGTCTCCCCTTGGGGATGGTAATCTGCTTCATTAAAACAGTGGTTAATGGAGAGGCTTTATAAATCAGCATCTCTTCCACAAAAACATTTGAGCTAAACTCTTTCTGCAGCCCTGCCCTACTGCAGGCAGACAGGTTAGAAGGGAGGTAAAGCAGCTGGAAGCCGTTGCCACGAAGGGCAAAGGAAGCCAGTTTTACATGTTTTAAGTGAAGCCAGACCAGTCAACCCAAATTCATTTTCTCCAGTATTAGCCTGGGGACACGTGCAGAAAAACAGACCCAATTTTGTTCCATGAGCAAACCTTCCTATTTCACTGGGCCAGGGGTGAGGTCACCCTGACACCTTTCTCTGTGACTTTAATGGGCTGGGGTGGGGCCTCCCCAGACCAATGGGACTTGAACTCCAGGGATCAAACACCAGCCTGCCAGGAACTCAGCATTTCCCAACCACCCCACAATTATTCTGGGCCATCTCGATGTACTACTACCTGCACTATTATTTAACATTCCTCTTTAAATGGAAACATTTAAAAAAATTAAACCTCAGCCCATGCAGTTATGGATGTGAAATCATGGAGTTCGTCTTCACGTTTTCTATTTCTTCTAATATACTTTGAAATAAATCCATCCCTTAAAAATAAATAATGTTTATGGACTCGGCGTGTAAAATTACCTTGTGTGCTGCAGTGCCCCGCAGGTCACCTACTTGTGGCAATGCTGAATTAACTCAGGATTCTAAAGGACTGAGTCCAGACAAGCACCGTGTATTGGGATTTGGCATCTGCTGCGTGTTTTGACCTGCTTCCCTTGGGTAGCTGATGCACACATGGGGAAAAGTCCGAGTGAGAACTGAGCAGTCCTTGTCTTGCTCTCCCGAGGGATTCCTGCTTGCTTTCGTCACAGACCACCCCTGCCCTTGCAGGCTAGGTTCATGGGCACCCCAGGGAAGGGGGTACAGAGTACTGACATCAGCAAGCATCCTTTTGTTCTCAGATGTCACTGGCATGCGGCAAAGTCAGGAGGTCGGAGACGGATGGCTGGTGTTGGTAGGACCAGAGATGAATAATTCGTTCCTCAAGGTGAAGGCCATGCTCACCTGAGTTTCCCCTCGGCCTGGGAGAGCAGTGCACCCAGGGAGACTCAACGCAGATTTTCCTGGAGTGAATTAAGCCAGTAACACCCAGACAGTGTCCACCAAAGGCCCCAGTATCCACACTTCCCTCTTTTAAGTTCCTGGTGACAAAACCCTAAGGTCTCCAAGTGTCACCGAAACATAAGGATTTTTGTAATCAGTTCAAAGATTTGGTGACATTTAGGCCACTTATGGACCAATAAGCTCATGGACTGGTTCCTCTGAGCACTCAGTATGTGACCACTCAGGGAGGCGTGACCGCTCCATGGAGAGAGAGGCAGAGACATTCGTGGTTTACAGTCCCCAGACCACCACCTTGCAAACGGGAAACAGGACAAGTCCCTCTTCTTGCTGTGTCCTGGCAGCAGTCCTCTCAAGCAGACCCTCATTAGGATGAACGGCTGTTCTCCACCCTGGGACTGGAAGGGAGCCTGGGATTATCTCAGCCAAGAAATCTCCAGCCCAGAGAAATGTCAGAGCTGCCACATGGATGGGCAGAAAAGAATGGCACATTTTTCAGGGGCCCCTTTGTGCAATGGCTGTAACCAACTCTGAGATAATGTGCTGGGCTTTGGGGATGGATAGTGCTGATCTTGCTCTGTTCAGGTGCTCAGCCTCTTCTGGGGCCAGTTCAGCGACTGGGAGGAAGTGCCAGTTCCTTCATATTAATAGGGGGAAAGGCTTTCAAGCCCTAATCTAACAATGGAGAGTCATCAGGTAGGGGCTGACTGATGCCACAGAATGTGTGGGACCCCAAGACCACTGCATCTACTGTCTGGAACTCATCTTCAGAGACTCCTGCTCAAGGATGCAGAGAAACGATTATATAGATGTTGTCAGCAACGTTATTTAGAACAATGAAAAATAACCTTTCAAATTGGAACAACTCAATATCCTCTACCAGGAGACTGGATAAATACTGCAGTAATTAAATTTTTATTAATTTTTTTTGCCATGCCCCATGGCATGTGGTATCTTAGTTCCCCGACTGGGGGTAGAACCCATCCCCTCTGCATTGAAAGTGTGGAATCTTAACGATTGGACCACCAGGGAAGTCCTTTAAAATTTTGTTGTTGTTGTTGAATGCAGTGGTTAAGAACATGGGCTCTGGGATCAAATCGTGGCTTTATACTTACTGGCTGTGTGACCTCGAACAAGTTTCTTTGCCTTACTGGGCCTCAGTTTCTCCATTTTTATAAGGAGAGAAAAAATATCAATGTATTTTAAGGCTCTCATAGCTTTCTTTGTTTAGCTCTCCCCACTGTCCCCATTACACTTTCTTAAGCCAGAACATTCTGTTGATTTTCATCAAGAGTCACGGATGCAGAATTACAATCAGAGCCACATACTAGCTTATTGGAATCACGGATCCTACAGCAAATGTTTATTCCTTTCAAGAGAGAAGAGCTGGTGCTCAGCCATCAACCTGGTGGTTCAAGTTGAAAGCTGGGTGTTACCCTCGTTCTTCTCTCTGCCTCAAGCCACACCTCCTGTCCCCCAAGTACAGATGGAGTCTGTACAGTGCTGCTTCTCACCAGCTGCCCTGCACACCCTGGCCTAGACTTTATTAGCTCCTGCCTGTCAAGGACACCAGCTTCTTGTGTGGTCTCCCTGCTTCCACCCTTGTCCCTGTAGTTCGCTCTTCACATGCAGCCAGGGATCCTGGTGGAAAACATGAGAGCTCGCATCCCTTCCCCTTTGAAGTCTCTACCCCTGTTTTCATTCATTTAGAATAAAATCTAAGTGTATCAAAATCTAAATAAGTAAAAAATAAGTATCTAAATAGAATAAAATCCTCACCGTGGCCTTGCTCAATCTTTCTAGATTGTCCATCTGTGGCAGCCTCTCCCACCTTTGCTGTCTGACATCCCTCCCTCCCTTTGTGTCATATTTAGCATTTTTTTTCTCTTTGAAGTGATTGCATGTATTCGTTTTCTAATGTGATGACTCTCCCCCGCTCTTTGACGGTAGGACCGGGCGGTGGGTGCGGGGAAGAGCAGAGTCCTGCCCAGATGACCACTGTCGCTCTTCTCCCTTGAAATCCTTTGCTCCGTCCAACAGCCAAGGTGAGCCAGTTACAACCCGCCTGACCTCAGGGCCTTCGCACTTGCTCTTCCCTGTGCCTGGACTGCTCTTCTCGCAGTTATCTGAGCGGCTCTCTCCTTTCCCTCCTTCAGGTCTCTCCTGAGGTATCACCTTCTCAGTAAGGCCCTCCTTGGCTGCTGTGTTTAAGCTTGCCGCCCACTGGGGGCCGCAGTGGGAAGTGCCCAGTGGGGCAGAGGCAGATGAAGAGGGGCGCTGTGGACAGGGGCCTGTGGTTTCCCTGGGAAGGAGTAGAAGCAGCAGGGCAGGCAGGCTTTGGATTGGCAAGCGGGTCTGGGGGCAAAGGAGCTGTCTCTGGTTGTTTGATGCTGTCCCTGGGGTGACGAGGGCAGGCGGATAGTGGCCTAGAGTGTGAAGGCCTGAAAAAGATGGCTGGGATGTAGGCTCTGCACTGGTCGGCATGTCGCTAAAAAGTACACTCATGGGCAAGCTGTTTATTATCTCTAGGAATTGGCCATCCCTGGGAGGGGCAGTCCCTCCAGGGTTAGCAAGGCCCCAGAATATAGAAAGTAAAAGACAGGGTTAGTTCACCCTTCTCCTGCTGACAGCACTCCCAACCGTACTTTGAGGGCATGGCTTCTCCCTATTCCCTTGTGAAGGGTGGAGTATGTGACCCAAGCAGAGCCAGTCAGCACATTCCATTCCACTAAGGCCAGCAATTGACTTAGAGACAGACATGTGACCCAGATCTGACCAAAGAGAGAGAAGTGCTCAGGCTGAGAAAAAGATGTAGGGATGGGTCACTTGGGGGTGCTGGAGGCTCAGCTAAGTGGGATACTCCTATTTCCTTTTGTCAGTGATTGGTTAATGGTTGGGTGTGTGCTTAGAGCCAGGTAAAATACTGGGTGTCCTGCTATATTGATATTTGAATTTCAGATAAGCAATGAATAGTTTTTACTATAAGTATGTCACAATTTAGATTCAGGACAGACTATGTTTATTTGCTAAATCTGGCAACCTTATTAGAACCCTCTCTGGGAATAAAAAACAAAACAAAACATAATGAGATGTCTAAGGGGGAATGGGTGGGGCAGCTGGGTTCTATGAGAGACTTTAATCCCTGCTTAAGAGAGAGACAGCAAAGAGTCTACTGTTCATTTCTCCTCTGTGTTAGGATGTGATGTCTGGAACTGTGCAGCTATCTTGAAACCATTAGGCATCAAGTTTGAGAACAGATAAGGATGTTTGAGCTCCTTAATTACAACATTGTACTTCCAAATCCAACCCCAGGAATGCCTCTCTCTGTACTTATTTTTATGTGAGATAATTAAATGTCTGTCTTGCTTAAGCAAGCAGTTCTCAATCTTGGCTACGTATTAGAAGCACTTGGGGAGAATTTAAATACATGGATGCCAATGCTGTACTCCATAGTAGTCATAATTTCTGAGGTTAGGACTCAGGCGTGGGTGGGTTTTTAAAGCTCCCCAGGTGATTGTAGTGTGCAGCCCCTTGCTACTCAGAGTGTGGTCTCTGGACTCGAAACTTGGGCTTCTCCTGGGAGGCTGTTACAGCCACGAACCCAGACCTAATCAATTAGAAGCTGGTGTTTAACGAGGAACCCAGGAGATTTGTCTGCACATTAAAATTTGGAAAGCACTGGCTTAAACCACTGTTAATTATTTACTGCCTTGCAGCTGAACAAATCCCGATTCCTGTTCAAATAGTCAGGACTCCAAGGCACTCAGAATCCCCACCTGACAAGGGTTCCCTGTGCTCTGAAACAGCCAGATGCACTGCATTCAGAGGTTTGGTGTCTTCTGGACAGTCTCCACCTCTAACTCAGGATACACACAGCTTTTTGGCTGATCTGATTTTCACCAGAGCATGAACCTCTCCTGAACTTCTGTGCAACCTTTTAGCCAAAAAGCTCCCTTCCTGCGGCCACCAAAGTGGGTCAGGTCACCCGCGAGGCACTTACTGGGAGCCAATGAGGAAGGCTGTTGGCCACCCTAACACATCTGGCTTCCACCTGGCCAAACACGACTTGGGTACTTTTCTTGGTCCCCAGGGGAATGGCCCAGCCAATCAACTCGCACACGTGGGAGCTGCTCATAAAGCGATTCTAGGGCTGGGATAGAATGCAGCTGAGTCACAAGCAGGGACATGATAGGCAAAGCTATGGGCCAGGGTTTTCATAAGATGAAGCTGTGGGTCAGCAGGCAGGGCCACTGAGGGATGTGGACTTGTGTTTCAAAGTCAGCAACAGAGCGTGAAACATCCGAGACGGAGTGGTCTCTGGGTGGAAAGAAGTCCCTGCTTCTCTGGGAAATGAGGTCTAAGGACAGGTAATGTCTGTCCTTGGACAGGATGGGCTGGGAATACTCCCCATTTAGTCCATCTTTGTAATGAGCTTACATTTTCAGTGGAGAGAAGAGTTATCCTCAGACTAAGGCGAGTGACCTCTGTATACCAGTGGAAGTCCTTGTTATTTATTTGCCTTTATAAATACATGTTAGAACCCGACGTATATACACATATAAATTCATGTTAGAACAGTTAGAACAGGACATGGAACAATGGACTTGTTCCAAATTGGGAAAGGAGTACATCAAGGCTGTATATTGTCACCCTGCTTATTTAACTTACATGCACAGTACATTATGTGAAATGCCGGGCTGGATGAAGCACAAGCTGGGATCAAGATTGCCGGGAGAAATATCAATAACCTCAGATATGCAGATGACATGTTATGGCAGAGTGAAGAGGAACTAAAAAGCCTCTTGATGAAAGTGAAAGAAAAGAGTGAAAAAGTTGGCTTAAAACTTAATGTTCAAAAAACTAAAATCATGACATCCAGTCTCATCACTTCATGGCAAATAGACAGGGAAACAATGGAAACAGTGACAGACTTTATTTTCTTGGGCTCCAAAATCACTGCAGATGGTGTCTGCAGCCATGAAATTAAAAGACAGTTGCTCCTTGGAAGAAAAGCTATGACCAAGCTAGACAGCATATTAAAAAGTAGAGACATTACTTTGCCAACAAAGATCTGTCTAGTCAAACCTATGGTTTTTCCAGTAGTCATGTATGGATGGGAGAGTTGGACTATAAAGAAAGCTGAACACTGAAGAATTGATGCTTTTGAACTGTGGTGTTGGAGAAGACTCTTGAGAATTCCTTGGGCTGCAAGGAGATCAAATCAGTCAATCCTAAAGAAAATCAGTCCTGAATATTCATTGAAAGGATCGACGCTGAAGCTGAAACTCCAAAACTTTGGCTACCTGATGTGAAGAACTGACTCCTTAGAAAAGACCCCAATGCTGGGATAGATTGAAGGCAGAAGGAGAAGGGGTCTACAGAGGATGAGATGGCTGGATGGCATCACTGACTTGATGGACATGAGTTTGAGCGAGCTCTGGAAGTTGGTGATGGACAGGGAAGCCTGGCGTGCTGCAGGCCATGGGGGTGCAAAGAGTCAGACACGACTGAGCAACTCAACTGAACTGAACTGATAAATACATGAATTGGATCTGCAACATCACTGAATGTGAACCACATTCTGGGCAGACATACAAAGGCTTATTTGGACAAATACACACAAATACATAGACATACACTCATCCACTAACCTAGGCTTTTTCTAGTCAATTCATCATTCAGCCAGTAAGTTTGAAAGCTTAACAGGTCTTGGCCTTTTTCATTTTATTTTTCATTGATGTAACATTGGATTATAACATGATATGAGTTTCATGTGTACAGTATTATATTTCTACTTCTGTATATCCTACAACGTGAAAAAGTGAAAGTGAGAGTCGGTCAGTTGTGTCTGCCTCTTTGCAACCCCATGAATTCTCCAGGCCAGAATACTGGAGTGGGTAGCCATTCCCTTCTTTAGGGGATCTTCCCAACCCAGGGATTGAACCCAGGTCTCCCGCATTGCAGGTGAATTCTTTACCAGCTGAGCCACAAATGTGCTGACCATCAAAAATTTAGGTTCCATCCATCACCATACAGTTGATCTCCTTTACCTGTTTCATCCTCCCCCGATCCCTTCCTCTCTGGTAATCACTATTCTCTGTGTCCATGTGTTTGTTTTTGATTTGGTTATTCATTTTGTTTTTTATTTTTTAAATATCCCATGTATGAGTGAAATCACACAGTATTTGTCTTTCCCTGACTTACTTCAACTACCATGGTGCCCTCAAAGTACGTCCATGTTGTAGCAAATGGCAAGGTTTTATCTTTTTTAAAATGTCCGAGTAGTATTCCATCGTATGTATTTCATATTCGTCTTTATCCATTCATCTATTGATGGGCACTTAGCTTGCTTCCATATCTTGGCTATTGTAAATAATGTCGTGATGAACATAGAGATGGCTATACCTTTTCAAATTAGTATTGTTGTATTCTTTGGATAAGCACCCAGAAGTGGGATAGCTGGACATGAGTTTGAGCAAACTCCGGGAGGTGGTGAAGGACAGGGAAGCCTGGCGTGCTGCAGTCCTTGAGGTCACAGAGAGTCAGACACAACTTAGCGACTGAACAGCAGCAGCAAATGGTAGCTCTATTCTTAGTTTGCTGAGGAACCTCCATGTTGTTTTCCACAGTGGCTGCACCAACTTACATTCCCACCGGCAGTGTGTGACAGCTTCATTTTCTCCACGTCCTCACCGGCGTGTGTCATTCTTGCCTTCTTGCTAGCAGCTCTCCTACCAGGCGTGAGGTGATGCTCCTTGTGGTTTTGATTTGCATTTCCCTGGTGACGCGTGATGCTGTGCATGTTTTCCTGTGCCTGTTGGCCGTCTGTCTGTCTTCTTTGGAAATGTGTCTATTCAGCCTTTCTGCCTGTTTTTAAATTGGGTTGTTTGTTTTTTGTTGTTGTTGACTTGTATGAGTTCTTTATATATTTTGGATGTTAACCCCTTATTGGATATACCGTTTATAAGTACCTTCTCCCATTCAGTAAGTTGTCTTTCCTTTTTCTGATGGTTTCCTTTCCTGTGCAGAAGTTTGTAGCTTGATCCATTTTGCTTTCGTTTTCCTTGCCTGAGGAGACATGTCTGGAAAGATATCATTAAGACTTATGTCCAAGATCATACTACCTACGTTTTCTTCTAGGAGTTTAATGGCTTCACGTCTTATCTTCAAGCCTAAACCATTTTGAACTGACTTTTGTGTGTGGTAGTGGTCATTTTGCCTTTTTGAATGTAGCTGCCTGCTTCTCGAAACATCATGTGTTGAAGAGACTGTCCGTTCTCCATTGTTCTTCACTCCTTTCTTGTAAATTAATTGTCCATATGTGTGTGAGTCTATTTCTGGGCTCTTAATTCGATTCCATTGCTCTATGTAACTATTTCTCTACTAGTACCATGCTGGTTTTTTTAAATTGATTTATTTATTGGCTGTGGCGGGTCTGTGTTGCTGTACACAGAATTTCTCTAATTGCAGTGCGTGGACTCATTGCGGTGACTTCTCCTGTTGGGCAGGATGGGCTCTAGAGGCTTGGGCGTCAGTACCTGTGGCACGTGGGCTCAGTATTATGGCACATGGGCTTAGTTGCTCTCTGGCATGTCAGATCTTCCCGGACCTGGGGTCAAACTGGTGTCTCTTGCATCAAAGGTGGTTTCTTAACCACTGACTCACCAGGGAACCCCTTGCCATGTTGTTTTGATTACTATGACTCATACAGTTAGATTAACGGTGATGGACAGGGAAGCCTGGTGTGCTGCAGTCCATGGGGTCGCAAAGAGCTGGACACGATTGAGCGACTGAACTGAACTGAACTGAATACCGTTTGAAAGCAGGAGTATGATACCTCCAGCTTTGCTCTTTTTTTCTCAGGATTGCTTTGGCTATTTGGGGTCTTATGGTGCCATACAAATTTTAGAATTTTTTTTTTTGTTCTATTTCTATGAAAAATGACCTTGGGATTTTGACAGGAATTGCACTGAATCTGTAGGTTGCTTTAGGTAATATGCACATTTTCACAATATTATCTCTTCTGATCCATGGGCTTGGGATATCTTTCCTCTGATTTGTGTCTTCTTCAGTTTCCTTCAAAAACGTCTTAAAGTTTTCAATGTACAGATCTTTCACCTCCTTGGTTAAATCTATTCCTAGGTATTTTATTTTTGCTATGATTGTAAATGGGATTGTTTTCTTATCTTTCTGATAGTTAATTACTAGGGTATAGAAAAGCAACAGATTTCTGCATGTTTTAATCTTCATTCTGTGACTTCACTGTCCTCATTTATTATTTACAGTAGTTTTTTTTTTTTTCCTTTGGTGGAGTCTTTGATGTTTTCTATATATAAAATCATGTTGTCTATAAAGGGTGACAGTTTCACTTTTTCCTTTCTAATTTGGATGTCTTTATTTCTTTTTAGTGCCCAATTGCTCTTACTAGGACTTCCAATACTATACCCTCTTGGATTAGTGTTATGTAAATGAACAACTTTGTCTTGTTCCTGATTTGAAAGGGGTAGTTTTCCGTTTTTCACCATTAAGTATGATGTTAGCTGTGGGTTTGTCATATATGTCCTTTATTATGTTGGAATACATTCCTTTTGTACCTACTTTATTGAGAGGTTTTATCATAAATGGGTGTTGAATCTTGCCAAATGCTTTTCTGCATCTATTGAGATGACTGTATGGTTTTTATCCTTCATTTTAAAACACTGTTTTGTATCACATTGATTGATTAGTGGATGTTAAACCGTCATTAAATCTCTGGAATAAATCCCATTTGATTGTGGTATATGATTCTTCTAGTGTATTGGTGTATTTGGTTTGCTAGTATTCTGTTAAGGGTTTTTGCATCTATGCAAATCAGAGACATTGGCCTATAATTTTCTTTTTTGCATGTTCTTTTTGTTTGGGTTCAGAAGCAGCGTGATGTTGGCCTCATAAAATGAGTTAGAAAGCATTCCTTCCTCTTCATTTATTTGCAGCAATATGAGAAGGTAGGTATTAAACCTTTTTGAATGTTTGGTAGAATTCACCTGTGAAGCATCTAGCTCTGTATTTTTGTTTTTGGGGGAGTTTTTCTTTGTTTGTTTGTTTGCTTTTACTGTTTCAATCTCTGTATTAGTGATCCAGTCTAGTCAGGTTTTCTATTATTGCATGATTGAGTCATAGAAGGTTGTATGATTCTAAGAACTTGTCCATTTATTCTAGGTTGTTCAGCTTGTTAGTATATGGCTGTTCATGGTATTCTCTTAAAATACGTTGTGTTTCTGTGATATCTGTTTTTGTTCCTTATCTTGCATGTATGATTTTATTTATCAGAGCCTTCTCTCTCGTTTCTTAGCGAGTTTGGAAATGGTAACCCACTCCAGTATTCTTGCCTGGAGAATCCCACGGACGGAGAAGCCTGGTAGGCTACAGTCCATGGGGTCGCAAAGAGTCGGACACGACTGAGCGACTTCGCTTTCACTTTCACTTCTCTCTCGTTTCTTAGCGAGTTTGGCTAAGGGTTTGTAAATTTTATCTTCTCAGAGAACGAGCTCTTGGTTTCACTGATCCTTCTTATTGTCTTTTTAGTCTCTATTCCATTTATTTCCACTCTGATCTTTATTATTTCCTTCCTCCTAATGACTGGGATTTCTTTCTTTCTCTTTTTCTAGCTGCTTTAGGTGTAAGGTTAGATTGCTCAAGATTTTTCTTGTTTCTCTAGGTGCTCCTGTATTGCTAGAGACTTCCCTCTTAGTACCACTTTTGCCGTATCCTGTAGATTTTGTATGTTGTATTTTCATTTTTCTTTGAGTAATTTTCAATTTCTCCTTTGATTTCTTAGTTCACCCAATAGCTTGTTCAATAGCATGATTTTCAGTCTTCACAGATCTGCGATTTTTTCCAGCTTTCCTCTTGGAGTTGATTTCTAGTTTCATATCATTGCGTTTAGAAAAGATTCTTGATATGATGTCAACCTTCTTAATCTATTGAGATTTGTTTTGTGTTCCAACATATGATCTATCATTGAGAAAGTTCTGTGTGCACTTAGGAAGAATGTGTATTTTTCTGCATTTGGATGGAATGTTCTATACATATGTATCAAATCCATCTGGTCTAATATTTCACTTAAGGACATTCTTTTCCTTGTTAACTTTCTGTCCGAATGATCTATCCACTGATGTAAGTGAGGTAGGTTTTAAAGTCCTCTTGTATTTCTGTCAGTTTCTCCCTTTAGATCCGATAATAACTATTTTATATAAGTTGATGCACCTCTATTAGGTATATATATATTAATAACCATTATGTCTTCTTGATGAATTGTTCCCTTTGTATACTCTCTATGTTTGTCTCTTGTTACCTTTTTTGGCTTGAAGTCTATTTTGTCTGAGGTGAGTATGGATACATGCACTTTCTTCTGGATGCTATTTGCTTTAAGTAGCATTTTCCATCCCTTCACTTTGAACCTATATTTGTTTTTAGAACTGATACGAGTCTCTAGGAGGCAGCATTTAGTTGGATCTGGTGTTTTTTTATTCATCCACCATTCTTTGTCTTTTGATTGGTGAATTCAATCCATTTACATTTAGGATGGTTATGATTTGTCTGGGACAGTATTTCTCCTTCACATCTGAATGATGACTTTGCTGGATAGAGTGTTCTTGGGTGACACTTTTTACCTTGCAGTCTTTTGAGAATATCATTCCACTTCCTCCTGGCCCATAGCGTTTCTGGTGAAATCCTGCTAATAACAACAAAAATAAGGGTTTTTGTTGTTGTTTTGGTAGGTTACCATTCCTTTTTCCCTGGCTACCTTTGCAATTATTATTATCATTTTGGCTGCGCTTGGTCCTTGCTGCTTTGCGTGGGGCTCTCTAGTTGCAGCACGCGGGGGCTACTCTGTTGCGGTGCGTGGCCTTCTTTTTGCTGTGGCGTCTCTTGTCGTAGAGTGTAGACTCCAGGCGTGCAGGTTCAGTAGTTGCAGAGCGGGATCAGTAGTTGTGGCACGTGGGCTTAGGTGCCTGTGGCCATATGGGATCTTCCAGGATCAGGGATTGAACCCATGTCCCCTGCATCGGCAGGCAGATTCTTATCCACTGTGCCACCAGGGCAGTCTTAAAATTCTTTGTCATTGGCTTTTTACCATTTTAATATCATGTGTGTTTAAGATCTTTTTGCATTGAGGTAATTAGGCATTTTCTTAGCTTCAAGGACGTCTGTATCCAGTTCTTTTATGAGGTTTGGGAAGTTCTTAGCTATTAGTTCTTTAAACAGACTTTCTGCTCCTTTCTCCCCCTCTTCCTCTTCTGGGATACACACTACCCTAATGTCATCCTTCCTAAAGGAGTCAGATGGTTCTCATAGAATTTCCTTTTTTTGTTTGTGCACGCTCCCTGCCTTCAGGCCTCAGGCTCCTTCCTCAGGCTGAGCCCTGCCCACAGTTTTCTGCTCTGTCTCTTTCTCTCTGTCCAGGAAGCCTGACGATGGAGGCAGGGCAAATGGACACACAGTAGTAGTGGGGCGATGGGTTGGGCTGAGCTGGTGTCACTTGATGACTTTTTCCCACTGTTGTCATTCAAAGACCAAACATGGTGATGTCTGTGTTTTGCTTCTTTTCTTTTATTAGGGAGGAGGGGAAGATTTCTTTTTTGAGTGATGCCATATGTTCCTGTGTGTTTATGCTCATGTACATGTGTGTGTTTGCATGTGAATGCCTGTGTGTAGGCGTGTACTTGTGTGTGTATGTATATTCTCACGTGTGAGCACATATGTGTGTCCACTGCAGGCAGATGCTGTGGATCAGGCCTGAGGTCAGGACTTGATTCACCAGCTCAGACACTCGCAGGATTGGAGGATCTGCAGAGTGTCCTCCGCTCATGTTTCTTCCCCGTGGCTCACTTCACAGTTCTCTGGGTCCAAGGCCTCGGCCTAAGTTTCCCAGGTTCTCTGCAGGCAGGTGGGGACTCCTGGCCCCATTTGGGAGCGCAGGTTCCTCCTGGGAAATATGAGGGGCCTCAGGGGCTCAGATGCCCCCCAGCCTGGGAAGTCACTCAGACACGACTGGGCAGGGACCTGGGTCGGGGCTCAGGATAATTCTCAGAACCTCCCGCCTCCTGATTCTACAGCCCCTGCTGTCTTCAGCCCCGTTCTCTAGGATGGCCTTTCTCCTCTGTGTTCCTGCTCACCCTGATGGCTTTCTCTCTGTGATCGTCCTGATCCTGGCTGGATAATTGGGCTCTTCAGGCTCCACATACCACTCCCCACCTCCTTGTTGGTTTAACCTCGAGGGGCCCTTTCCCTCAATGTTTATAAGCCTCATTTCTTCCTCTGTGTCCTTCTTGGAGGCATTTTTGTGGAGAAAACCTGACTTACAGCCCGTGCTGCGTGTGTATCTTTCCATCAAGAGGCTGAAATACAATCTGAGCCATTTTTGTCTGAGCACTTTCTGGCTAAGTGTGGGTCTGAGCTTGGATCAGATGGGATTTTATGAGGGTTGTAAAAGTCGAGCTTTTAATGTGTCTCAAACAAATCGATGTATGAAGGAGAAATGTTGAAAGTAGGAAAAATATGGCCTGGGATGCATTTGGGGGCTCCAGAGCACAAGGGCATAGAACTCGAGCACGGGGCTTTAATGGTTCACAGAATTGGGCCTGAACATGTTTCCAGGAGAACAGAAGAGGCTGCAGGGTCTCCTCCCGCTGGGGGTTGTGATGAGTTTTTCAGCTCCTGAATGGGGACAGTCCTGCTCGGGTTTTATAACAAAATTCTAGTATCATCCATAGAATATGCCCAAACTCTCAGTTAAACCCAAGCTGTCTTTGTGGTAGAAATGCAATTACATTGGAGAAAAACTGTTTATATGTCTCGAGATATTACGATTATGAAAAACAGCAACATAACCTCCATTAAGTCAGATGAAAGTTAATCGTGTTTCATGCTGCCTCCCTGGGCCAGTGCTCTGGCACAGACATGATTAACTACAGCCAAACAGGGCTCATCTTTGCAGCACGATACACATTTTCTCCCTTAATTACAAATAATTGTATAGTGTAATTTATACTACTGCCTGATGCCTAAAAATGCGTGTTCAGGAATAGAGGGTTAGTTTGGGAGGTGGAAAATTATAAACAGGAATAATTGCAGCCTCCTGAGGGCTGGAGGCCAATGAGATTTAATCAAACTTCTTATCAGTGAAAGACAGAGGGGCAGCCTCTGGTTAGGACACTGTTTAAGAATACAGATACCCGTGACGATTTGTCCAGCTGCTTAACTGTCCACCAAGAGTTCGCTTTTGTAAGTGGATGTGAGTGGTAGAACACAAGAATTTTCCTATGTGATGAAATAGACACCAAACAGTTTTGGTCCCTGTATAGCATTTATTAAAATAATTTTATTTATTTCTCTTTGGCTGTGCTGGGTCTTTGTTGCAGTGTGGGCTTTTCTGTTGCTGTGGTGAGTAGGGGCTGCTCCCTGGTTGTACTGCATGGGCTTCTCACTGGGGTGGCTTCTCTTGCCGTGGGCCACGGGCTCTAGGTCACGAAGACTTCAGTAATTATGGCTTCCGAGCTCTAGAGCACAGGCTCAATCGTTGTGGTGCATGGGCTTAGTTACTCCAGGGCATGTGGGATCCTCTCAGACCAGGGATCAAACCTATGTCTCCTGCCCTGGCTGGCGGATTCTTAACCACCTGACCACCAGGGAAGCCCTAGCTGAGTGTTAACATGAGTACTGCAGTATTAACATGAGCACAGCTGCAGGTCTTTGTGGATAAGGCAGAGCTTGTGGGTCGATAGTTTTCTGAAGGGGAAAAGCAGGGTCCATTTGACCATACGGGCAATTCAATTTAGTCTCTCTTGATGGTACACTTCTTTTTCCAATCACCTTTAAGAAAATGCACTTGTGAGATGATTAATGTTGGTGGTGTTTAATAAAAGCAGAGCAGCCCCAGGACTGAGGTTCTAACCCATCTGAACCCGGATCCCACTGGCTGGCAATGCCTTAGCTGACCTCCCTGGGCCTCACTTTCCTTATCTTGAAAATGGGGATGATACTGAGGACACTGCAGGTTGGCTTGTGAACTAGGTGAGATTAACAAGGATAAAAACACGCACAATGTCTGGGTCACAGACGGTGCACCACGAATGTTCATTGAATCAGAATTGGAAATGGATTGTTATAGGCCCTGAGAGACTACCCGAGAGTATGCAAAACTGGACTGAAAATCCAGGGCTGTTGGTCCACGTGAATCTCATTTCTCACTATCAGCCTTTTAAAAGTTTCCCCTGCAGATAAGGAATTGGTATGGCCTGAGCACAGCTGCATTCACTCAGGCTCCTAAGGAATCACAAGCCAGGCCATAGGGCCTCTGGCTATCCTCTGTTTAGACACTAAGTGGGTTGAGGGCTCGTTTGTTTTCTCTGGACAGGGACCACACCCCCAGGGGCCACAAACTTTGTCTTGAACCAAAGGCCATAGGCTGTCTGCCTCAGCCTGGATGTAGGCAACCCTCAAACAGCCATTGCTCTTGGGGTTACCCCCTGGCGGAGTCCTAATCACACAGTGCATTTCAGAGCAGGAAGCCAGGCCTTCTTCCCTGGGAGGAGATTTTAGAGGGAAGACATGTGAGCTGCTTTGCAGGGAGCCTCATCACTGAGCCTGGTGGGGAGGGGCTGGGCCCTGTGCTTTGGAGCTGCTGAGGAAAATGCTTTGATAGCAGCATCTCTCTAGCTGTGATAACCAGATATGACCCAGAGGTTGTCAATGTCTTTTAGAGGATAGAGTCGTCCTTGGCTGAGCACTACTGGATTAAAGTCTAGTAGGTAAAATGGAGGCTTCCCAAGGGGCACTAGCGGTAAAGAACCCGCCTGCCAGTGCAGGAGATGTAAAAGACTCAGGTTCGATGCCTGGGTCAGGAAGATTTCCTGGAGAAGGGCATGGCAACCCACTCCAGTATTCTTGCTTGGACACTCCCATGGACAGAGGAGCCTGCCGAGCTACAGTCCATAGGGTCACAAAGAGTCGGACACAACTGAAGCAACTTAGCACGCACAGTGCTAAAATGAATGTAATAAGTGAGCAGTACAAAGAGTTTGTGGCAGCAACTTCTGGTCACTTTCCCAATATCCAGTTCCCCTCTTCCTTCTAATAGAAATCTGCTTTTTGCAGGGTGCGTGTTGAACTCTCAAAAACTATTTGAGACTCCAACTTCAATGGAATAGATGTTGCAACTCCTCAAAGGGAGATCCTCTCTAAACACAGGGATGATTGGGCTCATAAGGGAAGAAAACTGGATCCGGGGAGTGTCAGCTGCATCTTTGTGGGCTCTGACCAGACAGGTGTTGTAACCCTGTGGAAAGGAACTTTCTTGTGAGGTGGCCAATCTCTATCCACTATGGCCTATTCTTAGAACCACGGACTCAAAGAAGGATTCCAGAGGGTGGAGGTTAATCTCCCAGGACCTTGGAAGTAAGCTCAGAGCATTACTCCGAGGATCATTTCCTTCCCCTGGACAACAGTGGCTCCTGTTTAAAGGAACAGATCATCACTGCTGTAAGCCAATCAGTGTCATCCCAGGAGGAGAGTGTGAGTGGTTCTGCCCAAGGAGGTGGAAAAGAAAGTCTCCTGGGGCTTTGCAGAAATATTTTTCTTTCCATTAAATCAAGAGGTCATCAAAATGTGGAGACCCCAGCCTCCTGTCCCCTTCTTTGCTTTAGGGGCTGTCATTTGAGGTCATGATACTTGGGGTTATGACGGTCCTATTTTTAGAACATTTATCATTATTTTTTAATATTTATTTATTTGGCTACATGGGTTTTTTAGTTGTGGAGTTTGAAGTCTTAGTTGTGGCATGTGGGATCTAGTTCTCTGACCAGAGATTGAACCTGATCCCCTGCACTGGGAGTTTGTAATCTTAGCCACTGGACTACCAGAGAAGTCCCTATTTTCGTTTTTTTTTTGGTTTTTTAAAAAAGTATTATTATTGTCGCCACCCTAGTGGGTTTGAAGTGACATCTCATTGTGGTTTTTGATTTCCCTTTCCCTCATGAGGAAGCCCACTACATTCCTTATTTTTTTTGGGGGGGCTGTGTTGGGTCTTCGCCCTGGTGCGTGGACTTTCTCGAGTTGCAGTGCCAGGGCTTCTCACTGGGGTGCACAGGCTCTCTAGTTGGGGGTGTGGGCTTAGTTGCTCTGCTGCAGGTGGGATATTAGCTCCCCAGCCAGGACTTGAACCCCATTGCCTGCATTGGAAGGTGGATTCTTCACCACTGGACTACGAGGGCAGTCCCACGACAGCCCTATTTTGATTCTGGGCAGAGACTTTACTATCCTGAAGAATGAGAAAGAGGGAAATAGCCTGAGCTGCTGAATCAGCCCCAGAAACTCTTGTTAAAGGAACAGTAAATGTGCTCAGAGCAGTATTACTTCTGGCCAGAAGAATCCCCAGGAGAGCCAAGTTCATGCTCTCAATGGTAAGGGATAAGTTCAATGGTATTAGTGTTCCGAGGCAGCTGTAGTTAATTACCACAACTTTAGTGGCTTAAAGCAACACACATTTACTCTCCTATAGTTCTGGAGGGCAGAAACTGGAAATGAGTCTTGTGGGGCTAAAATCCAGGTGTCTCCGGGCGGGTTCCTCCAGAAGGCTCCATGGAGAATCTGTTTCTTGCCTCTTGCAGCTTCTAGAGGCTGTCTGCATCTCTTGGCAGCATCAGTCTAACCTCTGCAGCCCTTCTCACTTGGCCTTCTCCCTTTTATAAGGAGCCAGGGATTACACTGGGCCCACCCAGATAATCCAGGATCATCTCCCCAGCTAAGATCCTTAGCTTGATCACACCTGCAAAGTCCTTTTTTCATCCTGTAAGGAAATGTGGACAAACTCTAGGGATTAGGATGTGAGCATCTTTGGAGGGTCTTCATTCAGCCTACCAATACAAAGATACTGTGCCCCTAACCTACCCGTTAGGGCTCCCCAGGTGGTTTAGTGGTAAAGAATCTGCCTGCCAGTGTAGGAGACTCAGGTTTGATCCCTGATTTGGGAAGATTCCCTGGAGGAGGAAATGGCAACCCACTTCAGTATTCTTGCCTGGAGAATCCCATGGATAGAGGAGCCTGGAGGGCATGGGGTCGCAAAGGAGTCGGACCCGACTGAGCGACTAAATAACAACAAACCTATTACTCGTAGTGTGAACCTTGCCAGACCTCTTTCCTGGTCTGGCCTCAGTTTTCCTATCCATAATTAAAGGTCCTTTCACTTCATTTACCATCTCTAGGCAGGTGGCCTCAATAGCTCATGCCTCTCTGGGTTCCAGACCTAGTTAGGTACAGTTTGTTCGGCTTTCTGACATTTCCACCAGGATGTTCCAAATGTATCTCAGGCTCAGCGTGAGATGCCACCCATGATCTCCTGCCCCCTGTCCCATTCATGCTCCCCTCTTATGTCTGTTTTCTCAGAGAATGGCACCTTCACCCATCTGTTTGTCTAAGTCAGAAATATCCTCTTCCTCATTTCTATCATGTAATTGAATGCCTGTTGATTTCACTTCCTATGTGTGATGTGTTTAGAAAACACAAGTCACCAATTCTCCAACTGGGTGGCCAACAATTCAACTCTGATAGTAACTACCCAGAGTTGGCACAGACCATCTGAGTCAGGAGCTCAGTCCCTGAGAGAGGGGAGACAGAGAGACTGTGTGTGTGATGCCATCATCTCCATCAGCAGATGGCAGTTGGTGATGTGTCCGAGGTCTTGGAGCAAGTAGAGGGGCTGGTGGGTTGACCAGTTGTCTAGTGGGTTGACCCGCCGTCTAGTCCTGGTCCCAGAGTCAGGCTCTTCCCGATGGTGATGCCTGGGTTTCCTCATGCTCATAAAATGTCAGGGGCCATTTATGCTCATTACCCATTTTACAGATGGAAACACCAAGGCACACAGCGGTTAGTGATTTCTCACCCTGAAAGCGGCCAAGCCAGGACCCAGCCCAGATTTCTGGCACAGGCCCACACTGTAACCACCTGTAATCACCCCGTCGGTAATGAGCCCTTTGAAGAAAGGTGAATCACTTACCTTGGCCGTGCCTCAGTTTTCCTCACTTGCCAAGTTGGACTCTAATAACCCTGCCCCATTGACTCACCAGAAGTGATGAGAGAACGGATCAAGGCCAAGGCTCTGAGAAACTTGCTTTAGGAAGGCGCCTTGGCCTGGGAGGAAGCTGAACTTTTAAATCTCTGGGAAAGCCCTGGGCAAACCTAGATGATACATACATTTGGATTATACTCTGATGAGGTAAACAGGACAGAAGGGGTTTGGATAGAGGACTTGATGACAGCTCCCTCTGGCTGTGGTGGGGGATTAACTGTACGGAGAGCAGGAGTGGAAACCAGGGCCAGTGAAGAGGCACCTGTAATAGTTCAGTGAAGAGCTGCAGGATGTTTGGTGTTGGGGTGGATGCGGCTGGACCGCTGGAAGGACAGAGTTGTCATTTACTGTGCTGAGGAAGACCATGGGAGGGGCAGGCTCTGGGGAGATGGAGATTTCTGACACCTGCATTTCGAGGTCCTGAGACTGGGGGCCGTCCCCACTCTTGGTTCCCACGGCCTTTTTCCATCTGCACGGTGGGTCCCAGAAAGCCCACTCATCACAGCCCTTCCTGATTTCCCAGCTCCAGGGTTTCCTGGGGAGCCTAGCTTGCGCTGAATCCTGGATGTTGAGGCTTATTCCTGATAATGGACAGCCCTCACAGTTAAGGAGGGGATGGATTGTTGAAACTCCCATCAGTGGTCCCGAGTCTTCTGGGCCCATTACAGAGCTTTATCTCCGGAGTCAGCTGTCCAGATGCATTTGTCAGAGGTGCTACCTCTCTGAAGGGGAGTGTGAACTTTACAGAGGGGCATTTGCTAGAGGGAAATTCCTGCATCTTCATATGCTGTCACCTGGCATAAAAGAGGGAGGAGCTTCTGTGGACCTGAAGTTTATCACAATGTTATTGTTGTCAGTCTCTATAAAGAGTCGCAAGCTGACTCATGGACTGTAGCCCACCAGGCTCTTCTGTTCATGGGATTTCCCAGGCAAGAGTACTGGAGTGGGTTGTCATTTCCTTCTCCAGGGGTTCTTCCTGACCCAGGGATCGAACCCGAATCTCCTGCATTGTAGGCAGATTCTTTACCACTGAGTCACTGGGGAGGCCCCAGTTTATCACAATAAACACATCTAAATATCCATTACTATTGGCTTCAACATACTGCAGTACATTCTGAAAGAGCAGTTTATGTGACACTGATGTGCTTCTTTAAAAAGAAAACACATTTATCTAGCTTTTAAAATGAAAACAGAAATACCCGTCTTCTAATTATTCACTTCTTTGTGCAATAAAATCTATAAAGCACCTACTAAGTGCAGGGCCCTTAGTTATTTGGTTAAATAGGAGAGAAATGAATCAGATTTTGTTCTCAGGATACCCCTGACTGGTGGAGGAGGTGAACACGGACGTGAATAGCACACAGGGTGAGTGGGTTGGCATGGGACAAGGTTCTGAGGTTTATAGATGGGAGGCATTGCTGGTGGAGAGGGGGTTAGTCCTTGGGTTTCTCTCAGCCCCCTCAGGTCTGTCACAGCCCCCTCGGGTGTCTCACAACCACCCCCACCCTGGTCTCTCACAGCCCGCCCCGCCCACAGTCCCTCACAGCCCCCTGGGTCTCTCACAGTCCTCCCTGGTCTCTGACAGTCCCCCGGGTCTCTCATAGCCTCCTGGGGTGTGTCACAGCCCCCCCGGGTGTCTCACAATCCCCCCAGTCTCTCACAGTCCTCCCTGGTCTTTCACAGCCCCTCGAGGTGTCTCACAGCCCCCCAGGTGTCTCTCACAATCCTCCCTGGTCTCTCACAGTCCCCGGGTCTCTCACAGCCCCCTCACTTGCTCTGGGCTGAAGAGTGTCTCCTGTTGCGAATCCCCTCCTGGGAGTCTCCTTCCACACGTCCTTCTTCTCTCCCATGGGGGTGGTGATCACTGGCTCCCACGGGTGTCTCCTGCACTCTCTTTAGAATGATTGGGGTCCAGTACTGCTAGCTTTGGGACTTCAGCCAAAATTCCAAGTCCTCCAGGGAAGTCACCAGTCCACTTGAGGAGAGATCCCGGGAAGAGGAGTCAGAAGCACCTACATAGCCAGTGCTTGGCTTGGTCAGGGGTCAGCGCTGGGGCCCCAGGGGAGTTGTCCCTGCCCAGCCCCCCTCTGCCCCTGGGCTCCTGAAGGGGCCATGTGACTGCATCCAGGTGAGGATTAAACGAGCTAATGCACCGGAGCACTGGGGACCCCAGGCGCCAGGTGATAAGTGCCCTGCGAGGTCAGCCCATCGTTGTCAGCGGGTCACTAATCAGGGTCACAGGTGAGTCTGGTCAAGAGGCCTCCCTAGAAACAGGTGTTTGGGTTTAGGAGGAGAGATTTCTGTAGGGACGCTTGGAGATTTAGCCTGTAATAGGCAGCTTTGCTTCCAATAGCTCTCGAGAGACAAGCCATATAAGGTTGCTTATCTTTAAGCTGAGAGCAGAAAGGGCTGTGGGGCCTGGCTCCTTGGGATGCCCCCACCCCGAGCTGCTGTCAGGTGGCCAGATGCAGGCAGACCTTCCTAAGCTCTGGGCTCAGGGCCCGCTGCTCTTTCTCATCCTGCTTCTAAAAAAATAAATAAGTATCCTAAAGCTTCCATTACTGCAGATTCCCTGAGACTCTGCTGTGGGCTAATCTTCAGGTAAAGGCGTTGACTTTTCAGGGTTTTTCCTCGTCTGAACACCCTTTTTTATGTTGAGACCAGGAAGAAACATATGCTCCCTCTCCATGCTGGAAAATGCATCCCTCACACATTCTTAAATCTCCGCTTCCTCCCTATTCTGGCTAAATGTCGAGATTTGTGTTCTCTTTCCCCTTCAGGGCTGGCAGATGCTTAAGTACCTGCAGGCTGTAAGGCAGGTTGTAAACACGAGGTGATGCTGTTATTACGACCGTCCATTATAATAACGGCACACTGCCCCCTCCCGCCAACTTGGGCCGCTGTGAGTCATCATTTGTTCATAAATGTTACTGAGCACCTACTGGATGCCGGGGACACGGTGCTGGCCAGTGTCTCTGTCCTCCTGGAACGTGCATTCGAATGGGGGAGATAGTGAATGTGTGCATGAAGTAAGTGTGGTGGTCAGACTGCGATGAGTCTCCTGAAGGGAAGGAGAGCCGACATGACACGTGGGAGGGGTGGCTGGCTTCGGACTGAGGATATGGGAGGCCTTTTCAGGAGGGGCCACTTGAACTGCCTTGTCTTGAGGAGGAGGCAGCTGACAGCAGGCATTCAGGGAAGGTCATTCCTGGAGTTGGGACCTGACCTGGGACAAGCCTGAGGGATGTAGGGGTGCAGCAGTGATGGGCCGGGCAGCTGGCCTGCGGGGAGTGTGGGCAGAGACAGGGTCTGAGAGGAGGCAGGGCCTGGCCCGTCAGCCCCATGCCCTGTGTGAGGGGCACTAAAGGGTTTTATGCAAACAGATGCTATGATCTGATTCAGGCATTGAAAGGGTTCTTCTCTCTGTGCCCCCGTGGAGGAGGGGGGCTCCTGAGCAGGAAGGGAAGGCAGGAAGGCTAGGTTGAGGGAGGGGCATTGAGGGTCAGCTGATGCTGGGAGGGGGATGAGAAGTCACGTGCTCTGCAAATGGTTGAGTGCTGCCATCTGTGGGATGATGGGCAAGCACTGGCTGTGCCCTCAGTGATGACTGAGGCTGCTCATGGTGATGGCAATGAGAGGGGTGACCTCAGGGCATCCTTCTCAGCCTGCATTTCTGCAGGATAAAGGTCTGAACCAGGGGATCCCAGCAAAAACACCGCATGGAGCTGACAGGGTGAGGAATGAAGGTCACCAGAGTGTCCTCAAATGCATTTGTGTTGGTGATGGTGACGATGACGTCATCTGACATTTTAAGCCCTGCGTCCTACGGGCCGACCCTGCTGAGCACTTCACTGCACCTTCCTGCCCTCATCTGCTCCATGGTCCTGTGCCACAGGGACTGTCATTATCTTTGCTTTTCAGACGAGCAAACTGAGGCACAGAGAGGTTACGTAAAGCCCGAGGTCACACAGCTGGTGAGTGGTGGGCTGGGATTTGGACCCAGAGAAGCCGCCTGCAGAGGCCGTGCTCTCAGCACGCTGACTGTTGGGATGCGCTGTCTTCCTGCACAGAAAAGACTCAGGAACTGTTTTACTCTGTGACCTTGTTGGGTCACATTTCTTGGCATTCCGACACCTGGCCTCCAAAGAGGCAAAATGGAAACACTTCCCCCAGGTGTTTCCTCCTTTCCAGACTCCATCCTCCCCTTCTGTGACCTCCCACTCTCTGCTCCTGGCTCAGAACAGGCAAACCCTGACCCCCAGAGCCTGCGGGGCGGGGCTGCAGAATCGTCAGGGGGTCCGGGCCGCCACCTCCAGGTGAGAATGAGCAGGATCTGTCGCTTTACGACCCAGATGGTCTTTACGACCTGGATGGTCTGTGCTCCAGTTCATGCTACATGCTGGGATCCACCTGCAGCGGGGAAAACGAGGGGCTTTGAGCGGTGATTGCTGGATTGAGAGGTTTCTCGGCTCTCACGAGAGACCAGAGAGGCAACAATGGCCCCTCCCAGGGGTCAGGGAGCAGCTGAACCCGAGCCCCGCTCTGTGTCTGGGGGACACCCGGCCCCGCTGGGCTGAAGCGGCTTCCTGAGGCTGGTCCATGACCCCCTCACAGAAATGCCTGCTGGGGTGGGGAGGAGCTCTGCGGAGGTTCAGTCCCAGAGCAGTAAAGATGGAAATAATGTCCAGGGTCCAGGCTGTTAGGTGTTCAAGTGAAGTCTGTCTGAGCTGTGTGGAATCCTGCCGTCTGCACACTCAGGCTGCTGGTGCCGTGTCTACACGGTGTGTCTACACAGCTCGACAAACCATTCTGACCACACGGAGCCCAGCAGCTGCTCCCCGAGTCTGGAGAGCTGGGTCCTCCTTGGAATTCTGAGGAGTTTATGACTATGCGCTCCACCCCCGACCCCGCCGCTCCATTCACAAAGTCGCACATCCTGAGTAAGCCCGCATCCTGAGACCCCTCTGGCTTTGGGGGTTTGCTGCACAAACCCCCGGTGGGCCAGTGCGGGAGTTTTCTTGGTCTGGGGCCACCCCTCGGGTGCTGGGAGGGGCTCCTCTGAGGGGAACTCGGGACCCTGGAGCCCTGGGTCCTTCTCTTGTGCTGCAGCCAACGTCGGGTTTCCCTGGAGATCAGGAAGGTTCCTCATGGTAGAGACCATGCCTGTTTCTCCAGTTCCCACCCCTTTCTTAGTGCCTGGCGGGCTCTGGTCTCCCAGGAAGTGGGTTTTTCCTTTGCTCAAATCACTGGTCATGATGTTTGTTCATTTGCTTTTGGGGAGGAGGGTATTGGACCACCCATCCCATGATCCCATTCCCCCAGGAGGGAAGGGGCTCTGCTCACCGTTGTATCCCTAGGGCAGGGTCTGGCTCAGTGTGTGTCTGCTGGAATATTAAATTAGTAAGTGAATGAGGGATCCTGTCTGCTCCTTTCAACCCAGAGCCTGGCAGAAAGCCTGGCACTCAGTGCGTGCATATGTGCTCAGTGGCTTCAGTCATGTCTGATTTTTTGTGACCCCATGAACTCTAGCCCACCAGGCTCCTCTGTCCATGGGATTCTCTAGGCAAGAATACTGGAGTGGGTTGCCATGCCCTCCTCCAGGGGATCTTCCCAACCTAGAGATCAAACCCACATCTCCTGTGTCTCCTGCCTTGGTAGACGGATTCTTTACTACCAGAGCCACCTGGGAAGCCCATGGCATAAACATTTTCAGTTGAATGAGTGAATGAATGAAACTTCTCAATCTTCTCTCTCCCTGCCCCTTGCATCTCTGTTGTCTTCAAGTCACCCCTCCCCGTCTCACTCCAGCACCTGTTTCCTGGCCTTCTTGCTGGATTTGGGTCCCACACCCCGCCCCCCCCCCAGGGCCGTGCTCTGACCACCTCCCTCCTGCCTGGATGACAGGTGACTCTCAGCCTTGGTGGCCAAGCGCCGATGCTCCAGCTCTGCAGCCACCTCCATGTGTGAGGCTGACCAGGAGCCCTGTCCGCCCATGGCACTCGCCCCCCACTGAGCCCGGGGAGGTCGCAGAACCTCTTCCGATTGGCCCGCTGCCGTGGGTCACACTCCTGGGAAGAAGTCCCCCCCGCAGACTGACCTGGTTCCCAGAGTCTAGGATCAGTCACCTATTTGCGTCAGAGCTAAAAATGGTGTTATTTCCCCAAACTCAGCTGCACCTGTGGAGATAGAAAAACAAGACAGTCTATTTTTAGCAAGTGACAGACTGCACACATAGAACTATAATTAGCAGCTCATTCAAAGGGTGGAGTTTCCAACCCAATGCAGAGAGTTACTGCCCTGGGGGAGTCCCTTCAGCTCAGTACCCAGCCCTGGTGTGTGAAGTGGGACAGAGCCCGCTGCACAGAGAGTAGGCCCGGGTCCCCGGGAGTCCAGGGAAGAGGGCAAAGTCATTTGTGGGTGGTGCTTCCCACGAGCGCTCCCCACCATTCTCCTTCTGGCCTGTCGTTTTGCCAACCCCAGCATCAGGATGTGTTGCTTAGCAATCACATTTCCTCCTACCTTCTCCCGCCTGATCTAGCTCCATATCAAGACTTATGTCTGAGTAGTTATTTTATTGAGGTCTTTCCCCCAGTTTGGTAGCTCCATTTTCCAAGCCCAACTGGCTTCTCAGTATAATTTTCCCACAATCGTGGAAGTTCCGCTACTTTGAACAACTCTCATCCCACTGGTGCGTGCTCAGTCACTCAGTCGTGTCTGACTCTTTGTGGCCCCATGGACTTTAGCCTGCCAGGCTCTTCTGCCCATGGAATTTCTCAGGCAAGAATACTGGAGTGGGTTGCCATTTCCTATTCCAGGGCATCTTCCTGACCCAGGGATCGCCTGCACAACTGGTAAGAGATGTATTTTCTCCCCATCAGCACCTGTGATCATTACCATGGGCACCTCCTGAGTGTCTGCTCTATGCCAGGCTTTGGGCTTGTGTCTTTTCCTTATGATCTCATTATTCTGCACCAGAACTCCATGAGGTGGGGGCTGTTTTCCCATTTTACAGATGAGGAAGCTGAAGATGGTTCAGGAGAAGGGACTTGATGGTAAGTGAGGGAATTGGAATTTGCCTGGTGCCATCTCATCCTGCAGCCCAAGCTCCTAACCGTTGCTCACTGGTCAACCAATTGAAATCATCACCGAGATACCATCTCCGCTTTCCACACCCACACATCACCAGGAAAATCCCTTACTCCAGGGGTGGGCACATGTGTTCTAGGAAGGGTCAGAGAGTAACTCTGAGGCTGGGTGAGGCACCTGGTTTCTATTGTGGCTTCTTCACTCTTCTCTGCCGGAGACAACATGTAAATGAACCAGCATGGCAGTGTTCCAGTAATGTTTCATTTACACAAACAGGTAGTTTGCTGAATAGTCACTGAATGTTTTTCTTAAATAAGCCCATGTTTGTTTTCACTAAAAGACTTTGATTTGAAAGGGAAACCATATCCCAGTGTAAATGGAAAGCCAGCATGCCTTGCTGCAGGAGGACGGTAACCATAGAAATAAAAATACATCTAAATAGAGGGGCTGCGTTCTCCACTAAGCCCAGGGCCTGTTGTTTTTTTGTTGTTGTTGCTGTTCGAAAGGATGATAAGAGAGGCTTAGAGATGTGCTGAAGGCATCTTAGCACCAAATCAAGATGTTGTCTTTGAAGTCACTGGAAGAGGTGAGAAGAGTCCATACAGGAGGCAGTGTTTGTCTCGTGAAATGACCCCTTGCGTTGCCGCTTGTGAAGCTCTAAAGCTGGAGAGGGGAGCTGGGAGGGGTGGGAAGCAGTGAGTCGGGGGACTCTATGCCGGCAGCTTGGGGGTGCGGGACTCACAGGACAGTGGATGTGGCCTCAGCGCTGGCTCCCGGAGCTCTGTGGGGCCACCGTGGTCCCAGCCAGAGCCGGCACCCTCGGGTATACAGCTATCAGCTTCTGATCCAAGGGCAGGGCGAAGGTGGCTTCTAAGCTTTGTTCTGCCAGAGGAATTCCCCCTACAACAGCAAGAAATGAGTCACCTTGATTTCCCTTCATCATGGCTCCTTTCCTTCTCATTTTTATACTTCATCTTGCTCTTGCTTACTTTCTCCTATATTTGTATATTTACACACATATATTTTGCCTCTTTTTTCAAAAAGAAAAATCACATATTTTGGTTATCTTTTATTTCCAGCAACTACCTCCTCATCTTCTTCCATGAACAGCCAAACAAAGAATTAATTTAGGTTTTTCTGCAACGTCAGGGCTGTTTATGAAATGACTGTCTTGTGGAAGCCCTTAGTTTAGTGACCTCCTGCTCTTTGCGTCCTTGATAAATGCCTCGTGTGTTTTCCCTGCGTGTGGCGATCTTAATTGTGTTGGTAGTTTCAGGTGTCCTTCCTTACACTGCCCCGAACTCAAAACCTCATCTCCACCCCGTCGCCCAACCCCCTCTTGTCTCTGCTGGGAGTGTTCTCTCTGGGGTCTCCTGGTTTGGTCTGTGCTTCTTTGCTGTCTGACATCCCCATGTTTTCTTCCCCAGGCACCTTAGATTTGATGAAATTCTTGAGTACTTCAGGTAATAACTAGTGAAGGGGAAGAAAACAGCGAGGTGTATTTTGCGGTGGACACTGGAGGTGAGGTGGGGGCCGTCTTTGGCTGCTAACGCTGGGACTCTGATGCTCGTCCTGAAGTTTAGTCATTAGGATGATAGAAAGTTCTGGAAGCATGTTCTGCATTCTGGCAGCCTTGAAATGCACTTCCATCCCACGTCCCTGGGAAAGTGTTATTGAGATGTTCCCAGTGAAATGATGAAAATTGAGTTGCTTTAGGTCAGTAACATGAGTGTGGCCATGACTGAGGAAGCAGGGGCTGACTGGCTTCCTTTCCTTGTGGGGACTGAGGGTAAGTCATAAGTGAGTTAGCAGGTTGTGGGGTCAAGGACCACCTGGCCCCTGTGAGTAATGGGTGAGGGTGCTGGAGACTCCTCTCCTCCTCGGGGAAGACCTCCAGGGGGCAGGGCACCCGCACAGTCCCCAGGGGTCCGGGCATTGGCTGGGCTGTGGGAGCAGGAACATCTCGGAGTGAGAATCACTCCAAGAAGGAGGCAGGACTTTCCTCACTGCCCTTTTCCAACGAGCTGCAGCAGATTCCTCTTTAGTGGGTGGAAGATGGACTATTTCATTATTTGTGGCACTTGGCAATCAATCTGGGAGTTTGGGCACTTCCTCTTCCGCTCACTGTTATCCATCACGTTTAATCATTGGTCTCCCTCCAGGAGCCGGGCGCTGGGCAGGGCAGCTGTCCCTGACTTGACAGTTTTTACTTTTTAGGGGATGTGGGGAGGGGCCAGGCACAAGAGGAAACAGGGCTGGGAGAGAGGGTGGGCTGGGTCAACTGAAGCTTCAACAGAGGCCAGGGAATGGCTGATGAAGAAGATTACAGGAGGGACCCTCTTGAGGCCACAAAGACTGGCCCTATTGCCAAGAAAATCCCTCATGGGAGGGAGGAGGTGGAACGCAGAAAAGAAAAGAAATAGCCAGAATTCTCTGCCAAGGGAATGTTGCAGATTTTAATTGAAGATGAAATGTGTTCTTGTTTGTGTACAACTAATTTTCCTCCCAAATGAAGGGTTTTGTCTAACATGCGAGTGTTTCAATAGCAACCGTGTAATTAAGGTAGCATGTGCCTCTTGAGTTTCTGAAGCAGGCTGTTCGTGTTAACGTGCTGGGGAAGCAAGCCTGGCTTGAGCTGCTTCCTGGGTCCAAGAAGGAAAAAGCAAAAAGTCAAAGAAAACACCTCCAAATAGGGACTTGGCTCCAGACGCGATGACGTCATCTGGAAAAAGCGAGCAGGTTCCCTGAATGCAGGGGCCCTGGAGTCCTGCACTGGTTAGAAGAGCTGTGAGAGGAGAAGGGGGCTTGTATCCAGAGATTGTGCGTATGGGATCAAAACTCACATGTCTATAGAAGGCTCCTCCCAGGGAGGAGGTGTCCATGAGGGTGGCTGGTTCAGTGTGTTTTTTCAACACAATTGTATTTTGCTTGCATAGTAAATCAGAGCTCTCATTTTTCTTGAAACACTTGGCTTTTTCGATTCGTCTTTTGTTTTTAGCAAAGAAAGAGACGGGTAGAGAGGTTTGTTTACAAAAAAAAAAAAAAGCCCAGCTGTCAGAGAATGTAAGTAATGACGACCGTTAGGGCCACAGACAGTGTCGAGCGCTGTGTCAAGTTCAGCTGCGCGCTCAGCCCATTGAGGGCAGCCGTGACCTGCTCAGCTCTTAAGTTGCCTGGTAGAAGGTGCATCCAGCCTGCTTTGCCTGGAGTTTTCAGAGGAAATGAAATTAGATTTTAATGTGAAATCGTGCCTATTTTTCCCCAGCTTTATTGAGGTACAATTGACAACTGAAATTTCAAGATATTTGAAGTGTACAGTGTAATTATCTGATATACATATATTGTGGAATCATCTCATTTTTAATGTTAAGAACCAGTTGCACAGATCAGTGAATTGAGGACTGCTCAAACAGTCTCCCGGCAGGAGGTAGCCTCAGGTTGGTCACTGGCTGGCTGGGGTAGACTGATCACCTGCACGCTTTAGTAGCAAAATTTGCGTCTAACTTTGAAGGATTCATTTCATCTGTCTTGGACTCAATTTTTCCACCCACAAAATCAGCTGCCATGGGTTATGTTTAATATTTTATTTTTTATTTATTTGATTGTACTGGGCCTTATTGAATCATTGTGGCATGTGAGATCTTTGATCTTAGTTAAGGCATGTGGGATCTAGTATCCTGACCAGAGGTTGAACCCTGGCCCCTTGCAATAGGAGCAGAGAGTCTTAGTCAATCTGACTCCTTTATTCTGTAGGTTTGGTTTGTGTGGGAAATATCTCAACAGCCCTAATCAGAATGTCTGTAAGATCTTTATCCAATGTCTGTGGGCTCTGACTTAATTAGGAATTAGCTTTGGCTACTCTGATAGAGACTTTGGCTTATACAAGTGTGCCTGCTCAGTGGCTCAGTCGTGTCCAGCTCTTTGTGACCCCAGGTCAGGCTCCTCTATTCATGGAACTTTCCAAGCAAGAATACTGGAGCAGGTTGCCATTTCCTACTCCAGCAGGTCTTCCCCACCTAGGGATTGAACCCATGTTTCTTGTGTCCCCTGCACTGGAAGGCAGGTTCTTTACCGCTATACTACCTAGGAAGTCTGTACAAGATAGAAGTTTATTTATCATTCATGAACAGCTGAGCTGGTATAGCAGTTTTGGCCCATGAAGCTGTCGGGGGACTGGGCTCCTTCTATCTTTTTGCTCTGTTACACCAAGACCACTGGTTTGACCCATTTGGTCCAGATGCCCCACACTTGTCTGCATTTCAACACTGAGAAGAGAGGAAAGGAAAAGAATAGGGTACATAATTCCCTTCATGGGCACAGATTGGCAGGGGTACCCCTCACCTGTATTCATGTTCCACTGGCACTCATTCAGCTGCTCAGTCATGTCCCACTCTTTGCGACCCCATGGACTGCAGCACATCAGGCTCTGCTGCCCTCCACTGTCTCCCAGAGTTTGCTCAAACTCATGTCCATTGAGCCGGTAATGCCATCCAACCATCTAATCCTCTGTCGCCCCCTTCTCCTTCTGCCCTCAGTCTTTCCTAGCATCAGGGTCTTTTCCAATGAGTTGGCTCTTCGAATCAGATGGACAAAGTATTGGAGCTTCAGCTTTAGCAACAGTCCTTCCAATGAATGTTCAGGGCTGATTTCCTTCAGGATTGACTGGTTGGATCTCCTTGCAGTCCAGGGAACTTTCAGGAGTCTTCTCCAGCACCACAATTCAGAAGCATCAATTCTTCGGCACTCAGCCTTCTTTATGGTCCAACTCTCATATCCGTACATGACTACTGGAAAAACCATAGCTTTGACCGTACAGACGTTTGTTGACAAAATGATGTCTTTGCTTTTTAATATGCTGTCTAGGTTTGTCACAGCTTTCCTTCCAAGGAGCAAGCTTCTTTTAATTTCATGAATGCAGTCACTGTCTACAATGATTTTGGAGTCCAAGAAAATAAATCTGTCACTGTTTCCACTCTTTCCCCTTCTATTTGCCATGAAGTGATAGGACCAGATGCCATGATCTTAGTTTTTTGAATGTTGAGTTTCAAGTCATTTTTTCTCTTTCCTCTTTCACCCTCATCAAGAGTTTCTTTAGTTCCTCTTCCCTTTCTTCCATTAGAGTGGTATCATCTGCATACCTGAGGTTGTTAATATTTCTCCTGGTAATCTTGATTCCAGCTTGGGATTCATTCAGCCCAGTATTTTTCATGATGTACTCTGCATATAAGTTAAATAAGCTGTATTTACCTGACCACAAATCACTGCAAGGGAGGCAGACTTTGCTGGTGGCTCAGTGGTTAAGACTCCATGCTTCCAATGCAAGGGGCATAGGTTCCATCCCTGGTCATGGAACGAAGAGCCCACATGCTGCGTGGTGTGGTCAAAAAAGGAAAAAGAAAAACAAACAACAACAACAAAAAGCCAAAAAGCAAATCGCTGCAAGACACGCTTGAAGTTGTAGTCCTGTCTGTGCTGCCAAGTGTGTCTGTTACTAAAGGAAGAAGGGTTGTACAGATGATGGGGGTGGTTACTGTAAGCGGATAAGGCGGCCAACTCAGTGTAAAACAAACAAACAATCTGAATTTTTCAATCTGAATATTAATAAACCATGAGAGTAATCAAAAAAAAAAAAAAAAAAAACCAAACAAGATCCTAATATCTCAACTGACGTTCTCAAATAGCTTTCAGTTTTATTTCTGACCAATGGAGATTATTTGGTTTTTAACCTCTTTGACAAATTTTCAAGCAAAAGGAGTTTTTGTGTTTTCAACTTAGTGCTTCAATATTATGTCCCAAACCTCAGTAACTTCTGTTTTTCCTTCATAATTTTGGACACATTTGTGTATCAACTGAATTATTATTTGATTTATATTTTATTCTAAGTTGACTCAATATTTTTTTCAAAATTATTTATTTTAAAAAGAAATTTTGCTGAATGATAATGAAAATACAACATGAAATTTGGAGGGATGCAAGTAAAGGAATGCAAAGAGGAGAATTTATAGTTTAAAATGCAGATGTTATAAAAGAAGATAAAAAAATCAATGACTTAAGATTCCACCTTAAGAAAAAAAGATGAAAGCAAGCACTAGATAAGTAAAATTAAGTAAAGATAAGGAACTAAAGCCAGTAAAATAGAAAACAGAAGTTAATAGAGGAAATTAACAAAGCTGAAAGTTCAAAAGCGATGTGACACATACACACAATGGAATATTACTCAGCCCTCAGCTATTAAAAAGAAATGAAATTGTGCCATTTGCAGAGACATGGATGGACCTAGAGGCTGTCAGAAAAAGACAGAGTAAGTCAGAAAAAGAAACAAGTATTATATATTAATGTATATAGGTGAAATCTAGAAAAATTGTACAGATGAACCTATTTGCAAAGCTGAAATAGATACACAGACTTAGAGAACATACATATGGATACCAAGGGGGGAAAGTGGGACGTGGGATGAACTGGGAGGTTGGGATTGACGTGTATACACTACTACATATAAAATAGGTCACTAACGAGAACTGCCGGCATAGCACAGGAAGCCCTACTCAGTGCTCTGTGGTGACCTAAATAGGAAGGAAATCCAAAAAAGAGGGGATGTATGTATATGTGTAGCAGATTCACTTTGCTGTACGGTAGAAAATAACACAACATTATAAAGCAACTGTACTCCAATAAAAATTTAAAAAGAAGATTGCAGAATTGATAAACCCATAACTAACATTTTTCTGCATCTTGGTTTTATCACTCAATTCCTGGTAGAAATACTTAAAATCACCTTCAATAGCTCTAAATTAAAGTGGTTCTTTACAATGGCTGTGCAACATTCCACCAGGTGGATATACTTGCAAAGCATTCAGCCACTCCATTATTAAAGAGAATTAATGTTTTTTTCTGGGTCCAGGCCACTTAAAACTATAGTTGTGACATCCTTATGTCTATTGCTACAAGATGTAGTTTGGTTTTACTTCTATGGGATGTATTGCCAACAAGTTGTGAGCTCAGAAGAGGTATATTTTTCCATGGATTGTCTCTTTATAGCTGTTGCCTCTTTTTCTTGTCAGTTTATAAGAGTTCTTTCATATATTGAACTACATTAAGTGAATTCATCTATTATTGACTTGCAAATACTTTTACAGACATATATAGAGACTTTGTGTAATCATTTTACATTCAAAAGTTCCAAATTTTAGTATTTTCAATATGTCTCCCCGCTACCCCCTGCCTTTTCGTGCTTTCAGGGTTATCTGTCTTGCTTTGTAAAGTCTTGCCAGCCTCTCCAAGTTGTAATTGCAGACTCTCAGCTTTTCTTGTAAAATTTTTGTGCTCCTGAAGCTGGGGCCTCTTTCTGTTTTCTGCTGCATCTCAAACCACAGCTGTGTCCGGCACATGGTTGGTCCTCCTGACATATGTGCAGAATGAACGAGTCAAAGTTCTGAGATCTGCCTCTTAGGCTGTAGAGCAGGAGGTTGAGCATCCTTAAAAGTCCCCAACTCTAGACCGAATGATCTGACTTCGCCATCTTGCAGACCTTCCTCCCGTCGCTTTCTCGGCTGGTTCTGAAGCTACTGTCATTTGTGGCTGGGTCTGCTTTCTCAACAGCAGCGCTGCCGCAGAGCGACTCTGCCCCATGGATAAAAGCTCCTGTTCCAGCAGGTGCTTGGCGGATGCCCTTTGATGTTGTCACAGCCACAGATGCTGATGGCAGCCCTGATGGTAATAGTCCAATTACCCTGGCTGTCTCGCTTGATGGAATGACCAAGAGCCCACAGATTGCTCCTGAGTGTGCCTCTCTAGCGACAGATTATTCTGAAACCAGCCCACCTAGTTTGATCCGGAGAAGAAAACAGCACATCTATGTACTTTTCTTTTTTCTTCTTGGTGGAGAAATTGCAATCATCTAGAAGCCATCTGATGGTCACCTAAATGCTGGAGACCCTGAGGACCCAGACTCCTGAGCATCGTCTTCATCCTTGAAGGCCAGGGTTCATCTCTGCATCCCTAGGTTCATCTCTGCACAGGGCCCGGCGCGAGGCAGAGCTCAGAGCAGGGAGTGTGTGTTGGCAGCCCAGGTGAGGTCAGACAGGAGCCTGTAGGATGTCCCACAGGATGGGTGAGTGTGACTGTTTCCCGAGAGATTAAGGCCAGGATTTCTGCAGAGGGAGGCTCTGCTCAACCCATGGCAGGCAGGGAGACTCGTCATGTCTGTTCATCTGTCATCTGGATGTTAATTCTTAGTTAAAGTGGTGTTTACCATATGTTTCTGTTGTAAAGGATCTTTTCTCCCCCTTTATAATTGCTAAGTAACATGTGGGGTGATACTTTGGGATCTTGTGTTCCCCACCGTGGTTTCCCTCAATGGTTTTAGGGTTCACGGATGGTCTGCACCTGAATCAATTATTACATTTTCCAATTCTATCATTCCTTAGACACATCAGCTGGCATTATTCGGAAAAAATGGCCCCTGGCCCTCAGTCATCTTTTTTAAAAATAATTAATTAATTTTGGTTGTGCTGAGTCTTCGTCGCCGCTTGGGCCTTCTCTAATTGTGGTGCGTGGGGGCTACTCTTCACTGTAAAGCGTGGACTTCTCATTGTAATGGCTTCTCTCGTTGCAGAGCAAGGGCTCCAGACGCACAGGCTTCAGTAGCTGTAGTGCTGGTTTAATTACCTCAAGGCCCGTGGGGTCTTCCCAGACCAGGAATCGAACCCATGTTCCTTGCATTGGCAGGTGGATTCTTAACCTCTGGACCACCAAGGAAGCCCCAGTCATCTTTTAATATCACTATGAACTCATAGATTTATAGAAAAAATATTCAATGTGTTCCTGTCCATTTCCATGCTTTTTTCTGCTCAGATGTTTTGACCTTGTCTAGGAGAAGCCCTTTGTCATAGTTTCTGTTTCCTTGGACCCCTTCCCATCATCTCTGAGCACTTCCTGGATCTATGGTACAAAGCAACTGTCTGGAATCTTCAAAAACGTCAACATTATATGAGACCAAATGCACATTGTTCCATATTAAAGAGAACGAAAGAATCATGACAGCCAAATACGGTGCATGGTCCTGAAATGAAAAAAAAAAAAGCACTAAATTTGGACTGTCTAGAGTATAGTACTGTGTCAACATTAACTGTCTTGAGTGTGAAAATGGTATTGATATTATGTAGGAAAATGTCTTTCTCCTTAGATACTGTTTAGTATTTAGTATTCCTAAACACTCCTCAGTGTTTAGGAATGAAATATTGTGGTCTCTGCACCAGTGTCTCAAATGGTTTAGACAGAAAGGACAATCTACACACACATGCACACATACCCACAATCATCCACACTCTATAAATAATGCTCACAGAAAGAGAAGACTCATGTGTTGCCTGGTATTGCCAGCTGGTGAATCTCGATGAAGCGTATGTGGATGTTAACTGTATGACTGTAAACTTTTTTTTTTTTATAGGTTTGATGTTAAAGAAATAAGTTAGGGGGAAAATAAAGAAAAAAAAAAATTCAGAAGGGATTGTGGTCAGGATTGTGGGTAGCCACCATGTTCCAGGCTGGAGCTGATGCTATGCCATGAGGAACTAGCCAGGTTTTTTTTAACCTCCAAATATTACATCTAGACAGATTTGAAGAACAATTCCCTCTCTTATTGAACAGAAAGAGCTAATGAGGGTGCTTCTCAGGTGGCTCAGTGGTAAAGTATTCACTGGGATCAAACCAGTATTTCCTGCATTGGCCACTTGTCTGGGAAGATTCCACGCACCGTGAGGCAACTAAGCCCGTGTGCCACAACTCTTGAGCCTGTGTGCTATAGAGCCCACGTGCCGCAACTACTGAAGCCCATGTGTCCTAAAGCCCGTGCTCCGCAGCAAGGGAAGCTACTGCGATGAGAAGCCCGAGCACAGCAACTAGGGTAGCCCCTGCTCACCGCAACTAGGCAAAGCCTGAGCGCAGCAACGAAGACTAGAGCAGCCAAAAGATAAAATAAGTACATGAAATTATTTTTTAAAAAAGAGCTAACAAGGAAAAGAGGTAGGGTGGGGCGGAGTGGGTGGAGCTTTAACTAAAGGCAGGAATTTGTTAATTGGATGTCTGAACCAGGCACTGTGGTTGGTTATTTCCTCTTATATTACTTATATAGGTCCAACAGACAAGAAAATCAAGACATAGAGAAGTCACAAACTTGTTCCTGGTAAAACCCCATCATCTCAGATAAAGGTGCCAGTAGAGAAATCTAATTAATCCACTTGATCATAAGGATAAAGGATCAAAAGCTTCCTGAATAGAGATTTTTAAAGACTGGAGTTTATCTGTTTTGCTATCTTTGTAGCAGGAAGGGTTGGGTCCTTTGGGCTGAAACGTCTGTGGTGACACCTGGACACCTCACTGAGGCTGATCCTGGACTCTGAGGGCAGGGCCGGGAAAGCGGTAACGTCCTCTCTGCTGGATAAACAGTTTGGGTGCCGCCCTGGTGCGCCTTCTTCAGCAGGTAGCTCCTCCCCTTCGCTTTACAGCGGGAAAAGAGGCCCGTGGGGACACAGCCTGCTGGGCTGAGCCCATGGGTGGATAGTGGGTCTGGTTTGGACGGCCTCCAGACCCCTGCCCAGTGCTGCATGGGAGTCAAAGCTCCATGAGCAGAAACTAACGGGCTGCTTCCTCCGTTTGAAAAGCTCCTAAGACTGTAATGAGGCACACAGGCTTCTGGTTTCTATTGTAATACGATGTAGTGGCTGGCGTGTGAGAATTAGGATGTTTTATTTGGGGTGAACGGGTGGAGATACTGGAGTAGGAAATGAGAACCCTCTCCAGTATTCTTGCCTGGAAAACTCCATTGACAGAGGAGCCTCACGGGCTACAGTCCATGGGGGTCACAGAGTCAGACACTATAACTGTGCATGCACACGGATGGGGCTGTATTTCACCCTCCCCCAGCCCCGCACTGAGGGCATGTTGCCACAGACAGCCTGGGGGGCAAGTGACCAGAGGAGCCCCATCCCATCCGCTTTTCAGCTACAGAGATGATTTGGCATGGGGTGGGATCTGTCGCTTGAATTGAAGTTCTGACTCTTCACTCTTGTCGTCTTTTTGTGTGTACTTGGCCCTCAAAGAATAGGCCTGTTTATTACAAACTAACATCCCCTTTCCTCGTGTAAGAGGTGAATTCAACTGAGTCTGAGATCGGTGAACAGCTCAGCATCTGATTGCTCCCAAGGCAAATCCGCCAGGCTCTTCTCTCCATGGTGTTTTCCAGGCAAGGATACTGCAGTGGGTTGTCATTTCCTCCTCTGTTATCCCCACCCGTTCATCCCAAATAAAACATGCTGATTCTCATGTGCCAGCCACTGCATTGTATCAATAATACAGAAGAATGTGGAAACTGCCCACATCGTAACAGTCTTGGGCCAGCTCCTAGCACTCAGCACATCCCTGTAAAGGCTGACCACGTGCTCCAGAACCAGGCCAAGGAAGGGTTGGCTAGCGGACAGGTATTGAGGAGGAGAGGTGGAGCAGAATTTAGTTTTGCTTTTTCTAGAAAAAGCTTTTAGTTCAAAGAGGTGGTTGAGAGCAGGAACTCTGACAGTGCCAGTTACTGGCTGGGCAGCCATCCTGTGCCTCCATGCTCTCATCTGTAAAATGGGGATAAGTAGTACCAGGATCCACGGAGGACTGAGAAATGTAATACGTGTAGGGTACTGAGAACAGCACTTGCCCAAAAGTAACTCCCAGGAAGTTAAATCGAAAACTGTGCTGTGAAGCTTTGGTACTCAGTTTAGTTGGATTTGCCTCAGATGGGCTTTTACCCCTTTGCATCATCCTCAGATAATAAAGACCTCAAGCCATTACATGTGGTCCTTGCTGGGAAGGAAAGGCACCATGGTGTCATTAGAGGAGTCTGGGGGCCTGATCTAGACCCTGGGCCAGGATTGGGGGATGATGTGAGACACAGAAGAATCCCCCAAGGAGGTAATGTTTCATCTGAGACAGGACAGGGGAGCTGCAGGTGACTAGGTGAGGAACTCGGGTCGGGGAGGGGAACATTCCAGGAGTTGGGGGTGGATAGCATGTGCAAAGGCCCTGAGTGCTGGGAGCCCGGTATGTCCTGCCAGGACAAAGAGCACACAAAGGTGGGAGGTGAGACTGGCAAGGGACAGGGACCTAGGGAGTCAGGGCTCTAACCTAAGGGAGCTGTAGAAACCTCTGGAAGGGTATGATGACTCGGGTCAGATTTGCCCTTCAGATGTTTCCAGTTACAACAGGAAGTTCTTGTCTAGGGCTATTCTTTTCCACCTGATTCCCCATCACAGCCTGGTTCATAGCTCAGAATCTGGGTGGGATGGCAGAGCTCAGTTTTAGGGCCTTGGTCACATCTCAGGAGAAAGTTGAAGAGATGATCAGGAAATATGCAGCAGGAACCCCTGGCGTGGCCAGCAGAGGTCTGAGACTCAGTCTGCAATGGGACTTGTCTGGACCCAGCCTCATGCTGGGTTTGAGGAGAAGCCTCAGGACCATCTGCAGTCACAGGGGCCACGGAGGGACCAGTGAAGGGTCAGGATGGAAGCCCCTGGCTTTGGGAGTGTCGGCTGGTGAGCACCAGCTGGCTGGGAAGGTCAGATCCTGCCAGGGCTGCAGGTTTACATGGGGACCCGGGAGACACAGGTGATCTCTGTGCAAATACCTTCGGTGCCCACGGTTCACATCCCTGTAGTCCATGGGGTCGCGAAGAGTCAGACACGACTTAGCAACTGAACAGCAACAGAAGTGTGAAGTTATTACAATTCCTCGAGGGGATAAACCCCTGCCTGTCTGTTTCATCTGTGCTTATTGTGGGCTGAATTACCTATTTCATTAATTAACACAAGTAGTATTTGCAGTAAGAAAAGAGAATTAGCTAAAAAGAGGGGAAGCAGTGGAATTCCATCACGGGGACGTTTGTGGATAATTAAGGGGCCGACGCAGGGCTGCTCGCCAGTGAGGCCCTCCCCTTCTGCCTGTTGCCTCCCCATCACGGCGCAGGCATGGCTTTGTTTTTGAGCATGAAGAGTCTCCTAATTAAATCTTATTTGTCAAGAAGGCGAGATGTATTTGTGTTTCCTCTGGCTCTCATTGTCATAAACTTTGCAGTGTTTTCTCTGAAAAATGCTCCTTTCGGCTTGACAGAGCCGGGCTGTCTGCTGGTCTCTCTCCTATTGTGAGAGGAAACGCTACAAGTGCTTTGTCAGGTAATCATTTATCCTCCTTAAAGGATCCCCGAAGTCATCATCTGAAAATTACAGCTTCTGAAAAATAGTAAAATGCCCACTTTAACATATTGTCACTTGTCGGAGTGGTTTTGCCTCCCCCTCAGAGTCATTAAGCCTGTCAATTGCCCGTGTTAATGACCTCTGGCTTTAAACGTGGTCCCTTCTGCCCATCACTTCTGGGGCTTCGATGCTGACACTGTATCTCGCTCAGCTTCTCAGATGCTCTGTAATGATGCCCAATTAGTAATGCATTCTTCCCTTTCTCCATCTCACTCTAATTGCTCTAATTTATGTCCCTTGATAATCCTGCCTCCATGCATGTCATCTGTACCTCTGTGGAGTAGGAGGGTCTCAAGTTCAAGGTTCCTGGTCGGTAAATAGCAATCAAAACAACTTTGAGTTCATGGACATCCTTTGCAAGCAACATTAAGTACCCCATCAAGAAAACAGGACCTTAGTATTGTTGGTGAGTAGCAGATAATTTATGAGCTTGTCAGCATAATCCACGGTCCCTGATCTATATCAATATGAAGTAAGAAACCATTTAAGAGGAGATAGGAAAACATGGCACACCCCCTCCCCCTCCTCCTCCCGTTTGACATCGACTCATTCATGTATGAAATTGAGTCTTTGTGATGGTGAAGCATTAAAGATCCTGTGTAGTCAAATTAATATCATGCAGCCACAGAGTGGAAGGGCTTCCCTGGTAGCTCAGATGGTAAAGAATCTGCCTGCAAGGCAGGAGACCCAGGTTCAGTCCCTGGGTTGGGAAGATCCCCTGGAGAAGGGAATGGCAACCCACACCAGTATCCTTGCCTAGGGAATTCCATGGACTGAGGGGACTGGCAAGCTACAGTCCATGGGGTCACAGAGAGTCGAACACGACTGAGTGGCTAACACTAGAACTAGAGAGTGGAAACAGGTTATTAAATGTCCTCTACTTTGCTTTCCTTCCAACAGAAAGAATAAAACAACAGAAGGCTTAGTTGCAAGTGTGAATTCATGTCCAAGGATTCATGAAAGCATCATAGACTGAGAAACAGAAAGATGGGTAGATGTCCCAGAAAATTCAGGTTAAAAAGACTTTTATTGGAAGCGTCATAGTCATCCAGGCACACCTTGTAGAGTTTATCCCTCCTTTCTTCTTCTGGAAGAACCTCAGGGGACATGCCAACATTTAGTGGAAATGTCGAAGCATCACTGAAGTTCCTTAAGCCAAGGACTAGTGTTCAGGTTCCAGCCCTGCCAACGCCTGTGGTTTCACTTCCCTGCCAGCCTGTGGACTTATTCAAACAACTCATTTGGTGCATCTCAGTTCTTCCCTCGAAGAATTGATGCTTTTGAACTGTGGTACTGGAGAAGACTCTTGAGAGTCCCTTGGACAGCAAGGTGATCAAACCAGTCAATCCTAAAGGTAATCAACCCTGAATATTCACTGGAAGGATGGATGCTAAAGCTACAATACTTTGGCCACCTGGTGTGAAGAGCCAACTCATTGGAAAAGATTCTAATGCTGGGAAAGATGAGGGCGGGAGGAGAAGGGGACGATAGAGGATGAGATGGTTGGACAGCATCGTCGACTCAGTGACATGAATTTGAGCAAACTCTGGAAGATAGTGAAGGATAGAAAAACCTGGTGTGCTGCAGTCCATGGGGTAGCAAAGAGTCAGACATGACTGAGCAACTAGCGGTATACAATTTATCTGTCTGTTCTTCAGTGAGCTTGAGGGATCATGCTAAAGAAGTGGGGGACCCTCTGCTGACCCTGCATCCCACACTGGGCGGCAGATCCATCCTTGAAGGGAGATTGGGGCAGCACGTCTCCTTGCCCTGGACCAGACTGGAGATGGGCACCAGGGGCTAAGGTTGCATCCCAGGCTTTTCCTCTGGCCAGCTGTGTATGTGTGAACAGACCAGACCTTGGAGTCAGTTTCAGATTCCATAAAATAAAGTCTATACAGTGGAAAGAACTGAATTGCACTGCCTCTAAGGTGCACCTTGCTCCTATCTGTTGGGTCTGGTGGTGGCACATAACTGATGGAGTCTCACTGGTGCATCGTAATCTACTTGTCAACGTTTTATTTCTGAGTGACGCGTGGAACAATGACGCATCATCTGGTCAATGTTGTCTTCGACGTGTGAGATGCAGCAGCATCGGACACTGACCAGCTCTCACGAAGGTCAAATGTGACAACATGGGGGTGCAGAGGGCTTTGCAAATTATAAAATGCCTCTCAGCTCTGCCTAAGGAGCGTCCTTGGCAGACGTAACGTGCCTCTTCTCCAAGCCTCAAGCTCCTTGTTCTTTCATCGAGGATGGTGGACCAGGATGGTGAGATTTTCTCTGCTGGGTGATGTCTCAACAAACCCAAGGCCAGGCCTGGCCACTTTGAGCAGAATTCTCCTGGATGAATGGAGATGAAAGCCCCGGATGAGATGTCTCTGAGGGACCTTCCAGGTCTGACATTCTAGGATGGGTGAGGGTCTCCCAGAGGACTTGAGGAAAGGGCAGAGGTAGAGGCTGGCACCACACACTCCAGGCACCGCTCACACCCACCATGGCGGGAACGGGGCCCCCTGGAGGTGTGCAGGGAACATGCCCCCTGTCACATGGCCTCAGTGCTGTTCTTCAGGGAGTGGGGGGAGAGGCCCTGAGCACGTGCTGCTTGGTGCACAGCCCGAGGGGCCGTAGGGAGAGAGGCCCCTTCAGAGCAAATGGAAATCTGACAAGGACACTGTCCCCCAGAGAAGGTCAGGAGGGATGTGTGTGTGTGTGTGTGTGTGTGTTGGCCATGTCTCCACAAGGCAAAAGCAGCAAGCAATTTGTTCCTGAGCTAATCTCATTAGGGCAGTTTAAGGGAAGGTCTGCCCAGCAGGGTACCTGGAGGCAGGTGTCTCTAGGAGACACGCTGTTCTGACGCCCCCACCCACACCCGGGTACTGACCGCAGCGCTGGAGCCACGGTGGGGACCGCAAGTGTGCTGATGACTCGATTGTGAGCATCTGTACCTATGAGACTCAGCTTCTGGTTTGCGGCTCGCAGAAACTGTAGCTTTTTTATTTTCTAAATGAAAAATCATTTTTATCGTGAAAGTGATAAATATTCATTGTGCAAAGAATTAACCCCACGAGTAGAGCCTTGTAGCATTTCTGTTGGAGTCAACAGTCCCGAGAGCTGCGTTTTCCATAAGGATCTACCGTGTGTCCCCCCCCCCCCCACCAGTGCTCCTAGAGGGGAGCTGAGGCTCCCCAGGCTCACTGTGGTCTGGCCCCAAGTGACGCCTGGGGACAGGGATCATTTCCGGCTGCCTGTGATCCACTCCCCTCTCTGAAGCTGCCCGACGTCCTTTAGGGAATCGCCCCTCCCTCATGTAGGAGGGGTGCTGGCTAAGCCCCGGTGACATCGGTGACAACGTCCCTCCTGAAAGCTGAGGGGCGAGGCCCACCCTCTCCACCTGTCTTTCCTGAAAGGTGAGCACTTAGCCTGACCCCTCAACACTCTTTCCTAGGACTTTGTTTTGAGCAACTGAAGGAAAGAAGAGAAATTAAAGGGAGATCCCTTCTCCCAGGCAGTGTCGCTGTGAGATGCTCTTTCTTGGCCCCACGGAGTCCTGTGGTCCCTGCCTGGTCCTCCCCGTCTCTTCTAGGCTGTGGGGCTCAAGATCCTTCAGGGAGAGCCCATTGTCCTCTCATCACCAAGTGGGTCTCTACAGTTTGCAACCAAGAACCCTAATTACCCTTGTGGTCCATCTGGCCATTCAGGTGAGATCACCCTCACCCCTCGCCCTCCTGCTGCCTGGAGAAATGATAACCCGCTGGTGCCAGCTCTTACCAGGATCCCGCTTTTGAAACTGCAATCCTGAGCGGGTTGGAAAATTCAATGCCTTTTTAATAAGTGGGCTCTTTGGGGCAGGGGAGCTGGTACTTTTACTGTGAGGGTCTTTCTCCTTTGGTGATAATTGAAGTTCATAATATTCATCAGAGGTCATTAATATTACTTTTGTGGAAAGAGCAACATCCAGACCAACCTCCAGAAGGATTTCTTTCACAATCTAATCAAATTATATGCAATTTGAACAAGAGTTTTTATAAGCAGTGTGCCCAGCCAACTTTCAATAACATAAGAATTAAAAAATACTTTTCTTCCTTCTCCCACCTCTGCTCCACCCCAGGGAATTGTAGAGCTTGAGAAATTGAGTTCTGGGATGACTTCCATAATTAAAACCTCACGCTTGTATAGCAATGGTAGGAATGAGCCCGGCTACTCCAAACCAGACTGATCCATGATTTCCTTGGTCTTTGTTTGAGTCAGGATTCTTGCTGTTAAATGAAGAAGCTCAATTCAAATCAGCTTAAACAAACAAACAAATGGAAAACAAAGAATTAAGGGCTCATGTAACTGAAGAGTTCGGAGACAGACTGACTTCAGGTATGGCTGTATCCAGGTGCTCAAAAAATGTCATCTGAACCCAGTTTCTCTGCATTTCTTAAGTCTAATGTTCTTTGGTACTGGCTTCAAATGAAGTCAGGCAGAAGTCTGGGCTTATCTTCTCCCGGCTGAGTCATACTGGTGGAAAGGGAGCTTCCCACCCCCGCTTTTTATTTCATACTAGAGCAACCTTTTGACTGAGTTTCATTTGGACAATTATTCTCATGTGCTCCTCCTTGAACCAGTTGCAGTGGCTAGCTTTCGAACTGTAGTGCTAGAGAAGACTCTTGAGAGTTCCTTGGACTGCAAAGAGATCAAACGAGTCAATCCTAAAGGAAATCAACTCTGAATATTCATTGGAAGGACTGTTGCCAAACTGAAGCTCCAATACTTTGGCCACCAGATGCAAAGAGCTGACTCGTTGGAAAAGACTCTGATGCTGGGAAAGGTTGAAGGCAAAAGGAGAAGGGGGCAACAGAGGATGAGATGGTTAGACAGCATCACTGATTCAAAGGACGTGAATTTGAGCGAACTCTGGGAGATAGTGGAGGCAGAGGAGCCTGACATGCTACAGTCCATGGGGTCACAGAGAGTTGGATATGACTTAGCAGCTGAACAGCAAGGGAGAAGTAGATACTGATGGACCAGGCCTGGAGTGTGTCTACTCAGACGCCAGAGACTAAGAAGTTGGGAGAGGTAGCTTTTCCAAAGGAGAATCAGGAATCAGAAGAAGGAGTGACAGATGCTGGGGAACAAGCCTGTGAAGTCCTAAACTCATCCATGCCAGTCTCTCTCGTTGCTCATAGTGGTTGTATGTGGTGACCCTCTGATGTGGAGGACACAGCCCTCATTCTCTCCTATTGCTGGCTCCAAGCCTGCCTCCCCTGAGAAAGAATACTTTCAGAGAATGGAAGTTGAAGGTGCAAGGGTGCCCCCTGCCAGACTCTCTGAGGTGTCCCTGCTCTGAGCGCCCCACCGCAGGGCAGCTCTTCACCCTCCACGGCCCTGGCACCCTCTTCCTAACCCTTTCTGGGAACACGCTGTGGGTCTTTGAGACTCATGTGAGAGTGGAATGAAGATCAACTCAGGGGCCAGGTCACCTTGCATAAGTGTGGTTATCGAGCCAGCTTTCGTGGAGCCCAGAGGAGAAATACAGGCTTCTGGAGTCAGACTTCACGGGTTTGCATCTCAGCTCTGCCAGTTACAGTTCTGTGGTCTTGGCTACGCCACTTAGGTTCTGCTTCTGTTTCTTCACATTTAAAATAGGTCAGATAATATGTATTGACCTGTAAGTGTGGTTTCGAGGATTAAATGAGCTAATGTGTGCCCCTAGAGCACACAGTCAGTGCTCAGTGAGTGTTACCTGCCGCCACACCATCTGATGGTGCGCTTCCCCTGAGAGAGTTACGATTCACATCCATTTCGAAGATGGGAACATGTGACACGAAGCACTTGCACCTCTCACAGACACCTCCCTTGGTGCCTGGCTCTAAATCACCAACGTCAGGAATAAAGGAGAAACAGGTTATCAAAGATGACTTGCATTTAACGCCCTCCTCGCAGGCTCCTGACAGCACCACCTGATTTAATGACTACCAAATGCACAGTGAAAGTGTGTTTGGTGGGTTCCCAGCAGAGCATAGGGCTTCCCTGGTAGCTCAGCTGGTAAAGAATCCGCCTGCAATGCAGGAGATCCCGGTTCGATTCCTGGGTGGGGAAGATCTGCTGGAGAAAGAAATGGCAGCCCACTCCAGTATTCTGGCTTGGAGAATTCCATGGACTGTATAGTCCACAGGGTTGCAAAGAGTCCGACAAGACTGAGCAACTTTCACTCACAATGGAGCATAAAAGAAGGGAACTTATGTGCCAGGTATGGGGTGAGGATTCTCCCTGTGCTGTTTCCTTTACTATTTTGTCGACCTGTGAGGTGGGTATCATACCGGTTTTGTGGATGAGGAAAACAAACTCCAGATGAGTTAAATAATTTGCCCAAAGTCACACAGTAAGAATCAGAGTTGGGATTTGAATCCAAGGCAGTCGGGTTTCAAAACCCATACAGTTTTTTTTTTTTTTTTTAACTTTTTGAAAACTTTTCAACTCTTAGCACCACATATATGCTGGTGCTAAGAATGTTGTCAAATTCCTTGAAAGATAGGGGCTTCCCTGGTGGCTCAGTGGTAAAGAATCTGCCTGCCAATGTAGGAGACACGGGTTCGATCCCTGGCCCAGGAAGATCCCATGTGCCGTGGAGTAACCAGGCCCGTGCGCCACAACTATTGAGCCTGTGCCCTGCAACAAGAGAAGCCAGCGTGGCAGGAAGTCTTCACTGCAGCTAGAGAGTAGCCCCAGCTCTCTGCATCTAGAGTAAAGCCCGTGCAGCAACGAAGACCCAGCACAGCCAAGAATAACAAGCTAAATAAATAAAAATTGTGAGAAAAATTCTGTGGAAGACAAAGGTTTCTAACAAATTAAATTGTTTTTTATCTTATATTGGGGCATAGTTGATTAACAATTTTAGTTTCAGGTATACAGTAAAGCGATTTGGTTATACATGTATCTATTCTTTATCAAATTCCTTTTCCATTTAAAAACCCATGTAATTTTAATTCCACGTCCTTCTTTAGAGGAACAAAACAGACCCCAAGGGTGCCGTCTGTCTCTTGGATGGCTCATGGGTCACTGGATAGCCAAGCAGTGTCCACATTTTTTATTAAGACATTCATTTCAGAAGAACATTCTGAAGGACTTCATTACTTTTAGTCACTATTTCGCAATTAATTAGGAACCGTTTTTGATGAATGAGGGATAGGAATCGAGTCTCAATGGCTCAAGGAAAGTTAGGGCTGGCATCACAACCGAAACCTGCAGAGGTGGACGGGTCCTGCCCTGGCCGAGTGCAGAAGAGCTGCTGCTGGATGTGGGAGATGTGACCCCGCAGGGAAGCTGGTCAGCAGGGGGCGTGGGTGTCGCCTGAGAGCGCAGCCCCTCAGCTCTGGCGCTCAGATCCTGTGCGGAGAGTGGTCACCCCTGCTGGTGGGCGTCCTGTGTCCAGCGACTGTCCCCACAGGAACAGACTGGTACATACTGAGAGCTGTGCAAATCTGATTGCAAATCTGATTCGATGTGTTTCATTGTTCTCCTAATCTGTACAGCATTCACTGCAGGGACCAGCTAGTCCTGGGTCCCACCTTCTCAGGGTTGGATAGGAACCCACCTTCAAGTCAACCAAGAAACCAAGTCCCCGCCCGACCGAGAGTCATCTGTGCCCAACAGCCCTGCACTGGGAGAAGAACCGCGTCAGTGACCCACAGTGTAGATGGGAGCTTCTCTGACCTGAATCCAAACCCGCCCCCTGATGGGAGGCCGAGGAGTTCAGCTGTGGGGCTTGGTCACCCAGCGAGGGTCTGCTGGTTAGCACGTGGTCAGTGGGCACCCCTCAGAACCCGAGACTCACCTCTTCCATCCTCTCGAGGCAGGGGTGCCCCGGATGCCGGTTCATCGACTGCGCGTGGTGCCAGGGTCTCCCGAGCACCATGTCCCGCTGGTGACCCATCTCTTGACACCCCTGGGCGCCGGGCCCCGCCGACCGCTTCACCCTGGAGGCCGGTCCCAGAGCCTATTTCACAGCTCATTCAAGAGGAAAACGAGGAGGATGCTTCCATTTCACCTGTTAAAGGATTTAATTCCCAAGGGACTTGGTCACCACGGCATCAGTGTGGCCTGGTTCCCAGGTCATTTTTAATTTGTATTCTGATGAAACCTCCCAAACCCCATCAAGCTCTGCCTTGGGCCCCAGTGGAAGTCACACGGCTGGGCCCAAGGGGACCTCTGGTCAGGGGTCTGGGGGCTGGAAGGGGAGGGGAACAGAGGGTGTCTGATCACTCCATGTGACTGATGTGTGAGGTGACACCCTCAGTGAGTGATGGGGACCAGTCCCCCCTAAAGGCAGGGCCCCGTGGAAACACATCTGATAAATGTCCAATTAAATGTTCAGAGGGACCTTTATTCCCGGAGCAGTTTTAGCCCCAGACGTCTTCAAGCTCCTGACCTTGCTCACACCCGTGTTTACGTGCAGATTGCTGGCCCCCCTCCTTCCTGCATCCTCCTGCTCCTCATGGAGGCGGGTGAGGACGCCTGGCCACCCTCAGGTCAAACAGGCGACACAGGATGTGAGTGGGAGAGCGGGGGGCTGGTCTGCTGGTGGGAGACTCAAGGGAGGGGAACGGAAGCCAGGGCCTGAATCAACATGCTGAGTGGTATCCCGCCTGGCCTGTTTCCTGGTCCCGAAGGTCTCCTCAGTGGTCTTCCTTGGGGGTCCCTCCTGAAGCTCTTGATGCTTTCTAGGGATTTAAGGTCCTGCATTCCTTGGAGATGCTCTCACAGCTGTGATGGGCCAGGAAGGCCTCTCAGGAGCCTGAAGACTCAGAACCTGTCCTGGTAAAAGATGGTAGTTGTGTCACTTGGGTTCTGAGGTTGCAGGTCGGATTCTGAGGTCAGGACAAGAGGGACTGACCCGAAGGAAACAGGAGCAGAGCACCAGGCCTCGGAGGGGCAGGGCCTCCTTGGGGTCTGGGCAGACAGCTGGGAATCAGAGTGAATTAAATACTCCAGGGAGGATCAACAGGCCCTTATCCATAGGACAGAGCAGGGCCAGAAAGCCAATGTCCGCTCCAGGAGCTGGTACCTAGCCTGATTCCTCCCCAATCCTGTCAGGGACTGGTTGAGTAAAGCAGATTCAAGCTGGTGGAACCTTAGGGGTCATTTCATATTTTTCATCCCACAGGCAGCAGCAGCGCTGAGGCTGGGGCGAGATGTGACCTGGGCAGGGAGCAGGCACAGAAGGGGCACTAGAGTCCTAGTTTGCCCACTATGATGGACAATCCCCTGAATATGACACAGTGGTCCTCCCAGAATGGAGGAGGGGGTTCAGATACTGAACCAACTGTAAAAAAAAAATCATGTTGTGTGCTAAAGGGGGAAAAAGAAAGAGCCAGTAATTGCTCTCCTCCATCTTTACTGGGTGCTTCAAAGAACAGAGATTCAGGAGGAAATGTAACATTTTTATTGAAGTCTAGAAAAGCCTGAGGGGGTGTGGGGAAGCTAATTGGGCCACTCTTCTGTCTTCATAACTGTTTCACATCAGGCCACATCTCATTCACCGAGAGGACACCAAACAGTACTGGTAAGTGCTTTAAGGAATGAACATTTCCAGTTTGACTTTATAAGTTCCCAAAGTGTAAGCACACTTGGTTTCCTCTAACCGTTCATTTTACAAATGTTTATTGAGCACCTACTGTGTGCTGGGCCCTGCATGGGGCGGGGGCGGGGGGTTCAGCAGTGAACAGGGCAGGCAAGGTCCCCTTCCAAATGAAGCAGATCTTTTAATGGGGGTTGATGGAGCACAGCACACACACCGGGAAACCAGAGAACCCCAGAGACTGATGAGCGAGGAGGAAAAGAAAGCATGGGGCATGATTGGCAGGGGGCTGTCGTGCTAGATCAGGGAAGGGGTGGGGAGGGGGCTCTCTGAGGAGGTGGATGTGAGCTGAGCCCCGGATGACAAGGGGGCAGCGGGGAGCTGCCTGGGGAGGACTGTGGGGGAGGACTCAGGCAGAGCAGGCACCGGAGTATGACACCAGCAGCACGTGGTTCTGAGGGAGCAGCCGCCGCTCAGAGGTCTCTGTTTCCTTCCCCCAAGTCTCTGCCCTGTGAGTGGAGGACGTTGCTCCGACAGCCAGTCCGCTGCCCACTCAGGCCCCGGGCACCAGGCTGTGACTCAGTAATTGTATTTCTCAGTCTCTCCCTTCAGCGAACAGAGGGATGTGGATTCTAAAACTTCACCCCTCTTATCAACAAGTTCCTCCAAGTCCCAGGGCTTTGTCGTTCAGGTATGCTTCTATTCATTCACGCATTCACTCGCTGGCTCGCTCACTCATTCATTCCACAGGTGTCTATGGAGGGTCTGCTGTGCTCTGACCAGCTCTAAGCACTGGGATCAAAGCCGGTGAACAAAACAGAAAAGTCCCTCCTGGAGGAACATCCATCCTAATACAGAGACGAAGGCTGGCGTCAATCGGTAAAAGGGCTGACGTGTCAGGGGCTGTTTGGTGCTTTGGTGAGAAATACGGCAGGGAGGTGTACGCTGAGGGTGGGGGTGTTATTTTAAAGTGGGGTGAGGGAGGCCCTCTGAGAAAGCGGCAGAGAGGGAGCAGCCCTGAGTCTCTGGGGAGGAGCTTTCATGCGAAGACCCCGGGGTGGGCGTGGAGCTGGGTTTCAGCGTCACCAGAGAGGAGGGAGGACGGGGTCCGGGTCAGGGGAACCAGAGCCGTGAGGAGGGGCCGGGTCAGGAAGGGCCCGCGTCAAGGGAAGGACGTGGCTTCTCCTCTGTCGGTGGAGCCGCCGAGGGTTTAGAGCAGAGGGTGGCAGCGCCTGGCTCTGCGTTTCTCCTCCGGAGCCTCAGCAGCACGCGCGTCTTGGACACGACGGGCCTCCGCGGTCCCGGGTCCCAGGCCGGGCTCCGGCCGGGCTGCTGGCCGCCCGCTCCAGGCCCGGGGGCTGCTGGCCCGGGGCCCCCTCTGCCCGGCCTCGCGTTCGCGGCATTTCTCATGTCCATCTGCTCGCTCCCCAGTCTGGCCCGTGTAAGGGCCTCAGTACACCGGACGGGCTCATGAAGCATCTTTTTAAAGGTTAATGGTCACTGGCGAGGGAACAAAGGGCCGCTGGGCATCTCCGCCTCTTTGATGATGTGGAGTTTTCAATTAAGTGAAAACGGGAGGCGTGTCTCCTCACAGGTGCCTGGTCTGAGCACCAAGCAGCCAAGGCGGCCGCGGGGTGTCTCGAGGCTGGAACCGTCAGGCCAGGTGAGCCACAGGCGCTTTGCAGAGGTGACTCCCAGGCGAGGGAGGGTCAGATCACCCCGCTCCTCCGCCTGCTCCCACAGGGGAGCTCTGTGAATGGAGAGGTGGTTCTGGAGGCTTCCGCCAGCTGGCCCGGAAGCCCTGGGAGGGCAGGGTAAGGGCTGGTCTCGGGTCATCCTGCCAGTGCCTGGCAATGTCTGGCCACAGCAGGTGTGCAGGTGTGGGGCTGCTGTTAAGTGATGAGTTCTGCTCCGTGGCAAGGAAGGAAATTGATCCAAGTGCTCTCTTCATGCCTCCCTAAACTGTCACAGTGTTTCCTGCTCAATTATTTCAGCCATTCAGTTTTGAGTTATTGCAAGCCCAGATGTGGGTTCAATCCCTGGGTCAGGAAGATGCCCTGGAGAAGGGAATGGCAACCCACTCTAGTATTCTTTGCCTGGAAATTCCCACGGACAGAGGAGCCTGGAGGGCTACAGTCCATGGGGTCCCAAAGAGACAGGACTCAGCCGCTGAGCACGCACTCTCTGTATTAGTTACCCATTGCTGAGTAACAAACCTTGGCAAATTTAACGGCTTAAACAGCACTCATTCATTATTTTATAGTTTCTGTGGATTGGTCATCTGGTCACTGCTTTGCTGGGTCCTCTGCTCACGGGTCTTATAGCTATAATCAAGGTGTCTGCAGAATTTGGGTCTCATCTGAATGCTTGACTGGGGACTGACCCATGACCAGGCTCATTTATGTGGTGGTTGACAGGATTTGGTTCTTTTGGGGTCATTTTGCTGGGGACCACCCTCAATTCCTTGCCGGTGGAGTTCTTCCCAACATGGTAACTTTCCTGCTCAAATTTAGCCAAAGGGGAAGTCTTCTGGCAAGACAGAGGCTGCTGTCTTCCGTAACCATCCAGTTGAGACTGGAAGGAAAACCTGCCCTTGTAGCTGGAATCAGGTGAAATCTGGCTGTAAATTAGCCTATCAGAAACCAAAAGGCCGTGTCACAAGCACAATTAGGGAGGCTGTCGCTGTCAGCCAAGTGGGAATGATGGAGAGAGAGAGACAATGTCCGTCCAGAGGGATGAGAGGAGGGACCGTTGTGGGGGATGGAAGGGGGACAGGCCTGCCCCCAGCAGACACATCGTCCCACAGAGAACTGGCCCAGGATGGGGAGATGCCCTCGGAGGTTAGTGTGTGGTTTGAGGCTGGAATGCCTGGCTCACGGGGGTGACTGGTGGTCCCCTGGGAGCTGCAGGGGAGTCTTAGCCAGATGGTGGGGTCCTCAGAGGCTCAGCCCCTTTGAGGGGGTGATGGCCCCCTGCCCTGTCCCTCTGAAGGTGGCCATAAGGGAGGGAAGCCAAAGAACTCAGCATCGGACAGACTGGGATGCGAGTCCCACTTCCTGCCAGGCCAGTGACCATGAGCCTCAGTTTCTCCGGCTGTCAAGTGGGGCTAATATTAACTTATATACTGCCTGATGGTGGGAGGCCCTAGGTATGCATCTTTAAGGAACGAGGGCTTCATTACCCTCATTTACAGCCGTGAAAACAGAGGCACAGAGGGGTTAAGTCCTTTACCTGGGGTCACACAGATGCTCCCTGTGCCTGGACTCCAGACTAGTGAGGATGCAGCGCACCCCTGGCACCAAGCTGGTGAGCTGGCAGGGGCTCGGGAATGTCAGGAGCAGTCTGCGATCGTCACACGTGCCGCCCACGTGTGCCAGGAGAGAAGCCACTGCCTTTGCCTCCAAGGGTCGTCGCGGGCAGGAAGCGAGGGCACACACGTGGGGCCCGGGGCACCTGCTGTGGCAAAGTCAGCTGACGGCACCCACTTGGCGGGGTCAGAGTGGCTCTTGCTGAGGATGTCACAAGGGGTAACCGCCTGCTCCTCCGGGCGAGGGGTTGTCTGCCAGATCCCATGAGCCTGGTCCCAAGTGTAGGTCAGGGTATGGGTCCCGGGTTCTTGGGGAGAGGTGGCCGGGCCCAGCTCAGGCCTCCCTTGGGGGCCCGTCCCCCATCGCTGTCTGGGGGGCTGCTCCTGGTGGGCTCAGGAGGTTGTAGGGCTGAGCGGCCACAGGCCAGGGTTCTGCCTTCTGGTCTGTGCCCCCAACCCCAGGCCCACCTTGTCAGCTACTGGGCAAACCCTGGAGCAGTGACCGCTCAGGGTCCAGTGGGCGCAGCCCTCCTGCCCCGGCCCCGACTGCAGGAGAAAGAGGGTGAACCCCCCCGCGCCCCCCACACACTGTAGGACAAATGGCTTCTGGCCCAATACACCCACAAGCAGATGTGTCTGGTGCTGAATTGATTGAACTGCAGGTTGTGATGCATTAGTGGGTCTTGAAATCAGTTCAGAGGGTGGAGCCCTGCACTTGAAGTCCACCCTGGAGCGGAGTAGACAAGATGCGGAGACAGCAGAGGGTGTGGTCTGCAGTGAAGGGAGGCTGCTGGGGAAACTTCTCCTCTGTTGTCACATGGACAGGGGTGTGGCAGGGGGGGCACCATGAGAATGTGTTTCTCACTGCGGTTGTTATTAAAATGTGCTTGACCAATGCTCACCGCCTTAGGGTCACATGACAGGTAAGTCATCCCGGGGGCCCAGGGGGTCAGGGCTCTGTTGAATCTGGGAGGAGACTGTAAAGCCTGGAAGATGAAGGTGAGAAAGAATGCACCATGGAGACGGCACCAGGGCTGGCACAGCGGTGAGTGCCTCCCCACCCCCCCACCACCTCGTGTCCCCACTTTCTTTTTTTTTTTAATTTTTATTTATTTATTTTTAGCTGCACTCGGTCTTTGTGGCTCCGGGGACAGGCTCAGAGGCTGCAGACAGGCCCTCTGCTGGTTCCCAGAGAAATGGGCAGAATGCTCATTGCCTCCATCCTTCCCAGTCTCCCTGCCCCGCACCCTTGACCGGTATTGTTTGGGGTCACCCCCCAGATAAAACTCTTGGACTCGAAGCCTTGTTTCAGGGTCGGCTGCTGGCGAAACCAGAACTGACCCATAGGGTGAGGCCTTGCTTCTGGTCTGTTTGCATCTGAGGGTGTGGCATATGTATATGTATGAATGTGAATATCTTCCCTGAATTGAGGTGGATTTACAAGACAAAAAAAGTGGGTACAAACCAGTGTCAAGGGGTTTATAAGGCAGGCGGCAAGGATGCAGTTCTCATCTCATCATCCATAATGGGGCAGGGGGAGGGGGCCTGCAGGACAAAATGAGGGCAGCGGGAGGGGGGGACGGGGGAGACGGGGGGATGGGTGCGTGAGAGATGGGACAAGAGGGTCTTGACAGGGACGGGGCAGCTTCCTCAGCACTGGGCCAGCACTGCCCTGACTCAGAAGCACGAGCCGTCCATGCAGGGACCCCTCTGGGCTCTCAGTCTCTGTTAGAACAGGACAGGCGGCCAGCAGATCCTTGGGGTCATTCAGTTTTCATTCCATTTGTGTGGGGCCTGGGCACACGTGTGTGCAGACTTACACACTTGCACGCACACTCATACATACATGCCTTCTCTCACCCCCACACACTGGCCACTCAGACACAGCAAGTCAGGTCATTAAGATGCGAGGCACTGCCTCCACCTCCTCGCAGAGCCCATGTGACCCCACCGATCACAGGAGACCACGGGTCCAGAGGGTGAGCCCTGGCATCGGGCCACGGCTCTCCATGGCAACCAAGCTACCTGTTTGCAAGTTTAAAAGCTCCAGGCTTACAGGAGCTCTCATGTTAATTCATGCAGATCAGCTGTTCACTAGTCAGGGCTCCCACTGTTAAGTGAGGCAGCGGGGCGCACAATTGGCGTGTGTGTGTGTGTGTGTGTGTGTGTGTGTGTGTAGGGATGTGTGTGTAGGGGTGTGTGTCTGTGTGTGTAGGTGTGTGTGTGTAGGTGTTTGTGTGTAGGTGTCTGTGTGTGTAGGTGTGTGTGTGTGTGTGTGTGTGAGGGGACGTGAATCTGGTGCACAGTTAGGATGAGTGTTTGAGGGCAAAATAGCATTACAAATACAGCTGGTAGTAATTGGATTACGGTGGTTGATTGCTTTCAAAGTACTTACCGTGGTGTATTAATATTACATCTGGTGACTTCTGGAGTGTCTCGCTGATAGAATGTGGGCTGTCAGAAGAAAGAACACCGTTGCAAATCTGATCAGATCTCCCCTGTGGTCCTGAAATCGCTGGAGAGGGGATTCACATCCAGGTATGAGATGTGGGAGAAAATCCCACCAAGTCTAAAGAGGTCGGCGGTGCAGGTGGGGTCAGGTGGTGCAGAACCCGGGACCCGTGTGGCGGGACTCGAGGTCTGTGTCCTCGCCCTCTGGGTGTGGGACAGGGTGGGAGGTGGGGCTGGGGAGAAAGTGGTGGCGATGGAGAAAGCTGGAGAGAAATGGCCACGTGTGGTTCCTCTGTCTACAGCGGGTCTCAACCTGATGTCCCGCAGGTGACACAGGAGTGACGAGGGCTTGACCCAATCAGCCAGCAGCCAGCACTTCCGAAGGGATCCCACTTACCAGACATGTTCCAAACAGGTCGTGGATACTGACTCAGCCAATCCCCCCACCCTGCAGGGTGGGTGCTATTACAGCTTCCCTGTGGAAGGGGATACCCAGGGAGGGAGGAGACTGCAGGACACACAGCCAGCAAGGAGCCTGTGGACAGAGCAGCTCAGGGGTCTGGGGGGCAGGTCCCGGGTCTCCATGTGGGGGCGAGAGGGAGGGGTGGGGACTGGGGCAAGCTGCAGAGCTCAAGCCTGGACTTGGGGCCCCCACGTGCTGCCAGGGGAGGGTCTGGGCCCAGGTGGCCCCTCTCCTGAGACCTTAAGAGAATCAGATTCCCAAGGAAATCTCAAGGTTTTTGCATGTTGACAATAGATTCACTTTTTCCCCAAAACACAGGAGGGATGAACTAGACACCTTCCTGGCTGGTTTTGGTCCACGGTGTAAACTCTGACTCACAGAAAATCATTCTGCAAAGTCGTGAGCATCAGGGCATGTTGGTGCTGGGCTGGGTGGTGTGACATGAGGGCTTTTCCCCCAAGACTGAGTGGTGTTCAGGGGGCACTGCCCAGCAAGCTATGCTGCTTGGAGGGACGTCTGCTCCATCCCCCTGGGGTCCAAGGGGGGGTGCTCTCTGCAGGGGAGGGGTGGAGCCCAGGGTTACAGGAATGCCGAGCCAGGCCCTGTCCTGAGGCAGCCCACAGCCCTGGGGTGGACACGACCTCCGCTTTCCCGGGGTTGCCCTGGCGGCTGGAAGGCCAGGTGAGGCTGGGCCTGTTTCCACGCAGCCTCCATGCTGGGTAGATGTCATCCTGTGGGCCCTGCCCTCCCCCAGCCTCTGGGGGAGTCCTAGGATCCCCAGGCCTGTGGGTATTTGCCTCTGTAGCTCCGCCTCCAGGCAGACCACCACCCTTCCCCTCAGGCCAGGGCAGGGTCAGGTTCAGGACATTGCCCTTCTGCCCCCTCCCCAGAGGCTGGATGCAAGCCCCACAGAACCGTCTCCCCGTCCTGGAAGGGTCACCTTAAGAACGCCGGGGGCCAGGTTTTGGCATCTGAGGAGCTCCCTAAGCTCCCTGGGACCAAAGTGATCCTCTTTTGTCGGCTCTGATGGGGACAACTGACCCCTGTGCTTTAATCAGGAGGGGACACGCTAAGCTGTGGCCTCCTACAGGGCTGCATACACGTCCATTAAGTCGGCCTGTGCACTCTGTTGCTCCCTGCAGCCCGCAAGGCCCCCCGCCCCCATTCCGAGGCCAAGGGGGAGCCCCCAGCCCCAGCCCTGACTCCAGAGTCCACAGTGGCCAAGAGAGAATGCCAATCAGCCCAGATTCCTGGCGGCTGCTCAATACAGCAAATTACTTCTTGCAAATTACTCCTTAAAACTGAAATCTGGGCAGGACTCTGCAAGTTCAGGGGCGTCTAGTATCTGCTGCTTCCAGGCGCCCGGGCGCATCTGAGGGCAGGGTGCTCATCTGCGGGGGAAGATTCTCTGCAAACTGTGGCTGCTGCTGGGATCGGCCGGCGCCTCCTCTTCTGCTTCTTGTCCCCTGATAGAAGATGGCTCTGGGCGGGAGGGGGCCTCGGCGTCTTCTCCTGTGTCTCCTGGAGTTCGGGTGTCAGGTGTGATGGAGCAATTCAAGCACTGTTTCCACAGGCGTTGTCTGGGCCCTCCCCATCCAGAGGGCAAGGGGCACCCGTCCGAGGCCGCGCATGGGCGCAAAGGGGGCTCGGGTGTGTGGGACACGACAGAGGGCAGTCAGACAACAGGGCCAGGTTGTGGGCATCAAGGGCTCAAAGGCTGGAGGGAGATGTTGGTGCTCAGACAAGTCCCAAAAGACAGAGAGAGGAGGGAGGCAGATGCCCCTCATAGAGGCTGAGACATGGGGTCCCAGGGCAGCCCACGGGCCTGCAGATGTCAGAGACAAGCAAGCCCGAGGTGGCCACCCAGAGACAGCCCCCTGCCTTCTGCTTCCCCAGACGTGCGGTCCACAGTGAACTCCGGGGAGGGGAGCTGTTGTAGCCCTGCGTTCCGGGAAACGAACTCACTCAGAAGGACAATGCAGATAGTGGAGTTGCGGTTTCTTACACCGGCGGGCCCAAGGCAGAGTCTCCTCTTAGCCAAGGACCCCGACCAGTTTTTGTGAAAACCTTATATGCCCTAAGTGTACATGCCCAAACCCAACTCCCCAAATTCCCGGAAACTAGTCTGAATAAAGGAAAACAAAGACACAATCAGAGTTAACCCGTGATTCATATGTCCTAAGCCTAGGTAGTTAACAGTGGACAATTATCAATAGGCCTGTGGTCATACCCCAATAAGCATAATAGAATTTATAATTCTATTCGGTTATACAGACAATTAGGGTATTCTTTTAGGCGACGGAGAATCTAGGTAGAGCCCTGGGACTCTTCCATCCGGAGCGGGGGCCTGGTTTTTCAGTTGGTATGTCGTTTCTGTAGATACTGGGCATATAGCTCAAAGTCCACAGTCCGGCCCAAGATGGAGTCTCGCTGTCAAGATAGAGCCTGTTCTGTCTGTTTCCTCCTTCAGAGCCAGCACACAGGAACCCGTGGGTCTCTGTCACTTGGTCTCCCTTTGGTCGCTGCAGAGAACGCTCACAGCCTGCTGCATGCTCACGTCCTCTCCCCACGCCCTGTATCCCCCAGTCTTGGTTCTCGGTGTCTGTCCAGCAGTTACGGCCTAGACTTGCTCGCAGGGCTGGTGTCCTTCTCCCACAGAATGTCCACCCCGCACTGCCTGGGGGTGGGGGTGGGGTGCTGATGAATTTTTATCCCCTCCATTTCCCCTGTGTTCTCATCATCTCTTTTCTTGGAGCCTCTGCCCTGAACCCAAGGACTCTGGAAGCCCTGGTGACATCCCACCCTCTATCCACATGTCGCTTCAAAGGCCAGCACGCTCTGCTTAGCTCTGCCTCTGCTGACACCCCACCTTCACCCCTTCTCCCTTCCCCACTCCCTAGTCCTCTGGGAAAACAGTCTAGCCCCAGGGGAAGCCACGTGGCAGACCACACAATGCTCCAGCCCTGTTCTCACTCTGTGCAGACCCCCATCCTGTCTGTTTCCTCCTGCTCCTTCTGCAGTACACACCTGTTGGCTCTTTCTTCCTGGGCTGCATCTGTGCAGAGGGGGCCAGAAAACACACACAGAGCCTCTGGAGGAGCTGGGGCTGTTTGAATGCTGCAGCCTGGGGTATAGTAATATAATCAGCAACCCCAGGGCCCTTCAAGGGGTGGGGGTGTGGGGAGGGAACGTGCAGGTTAAACCCAGAGCACAGAGGAGGGGCATGCGGCAGGGGTAATTAATTTTTCTTGAAGGTTTATCACGCTGTCATTAATTTCCTTGTCGCCTGTAAAAATGTAGGCACAGGCTCAATTAAAAGCGAGGCTCTGGTGCCAACCATGCTTGTCTTTTAATCACACTCTTTGCATATTGATTTTGGCATCTCAGTTTAATCACAGGCTATTTCACTTCTGTTGTGGAATCCTTGTGCCATTTGCGGGGCTTTTCTACATCTCCTGGAGTTTGTGGATGGGACCCAAGACAGCACTCAGCTGGCTGCCTCCCTGCTCGGCTGGGTTTCTGTGCAGCAGGGATGTGAAGGTCCTTGTGCGGGAGGTTAATTTTCCGGGTTTGCGGAGGACCTTGCCCTGGGATTGGAAATGAGGACTCCAGCAGGACAAGAGCACACTATTATTATTATTATTTTTATTATTTTTCCCCATCACAGTGAAGGAGACATTAACAAAGCAAGAAGCTTGGCTGTTGGCAATCTCCAGAGTCTATGTGGTTGGGAGGCTCTGGTCACAGCAGCAGAGGGCTGAGCCCCAGCCAATGCTGTGCAACCAGAACACGGAACTATGCGTCCATCCCAGTCGCAGGCATTGGACGGGGCTCTGGGGCATAGTGGCTTCTCTCTGGGCCCCTGGGATTAATATACTTAGTCTGGTCCCTCTACCTCCGAGGGCCTGTCTGCAAACGTCACCAGCATTGAGGATTTCAGACTGCCCTCACCCTGGATGATGACCATAGGATGAACGATGACAACTCACATCCCTATGATGCTACTTACGTGCGTGCTTAGGCGCTCAGTCGTGTCTGACTCTTTGGGACCCCACGGACTGTACCCGCCAGGCTCCTCTGTCCATGGGATTCTCTGGGCAAGAATACTGGAGTGGATTGCCATTTCCTTCTCCAGGGGATCTTCCCAACCCAGGGATCGAATCTGTGTCTCCTATATTACAGGCGGATTCTTTACCCGCTGAGTCAAGGGGGAAGCTCGCATATACAGATGGATGTGTGCATTTAGGAAATTTGTGCCTTACAACCACTCTGCGATTATCTTCGTTCTACAGGTGAGGAAACAGGCTTAGACAGGGAAAGAAGCTTGCTCAAAGTCACACAACTGGAAATGGTGGGGTTGGGGTTTGAACCCAGGTCTGGCCCCAGAGCCCTGACTTGTAACTACTACCACAGCCCCGAGGTCCTTCCTGTCTTTAGGGTCTCTGGTTCACTGGCCCCTTCCCAGATCCCCGTGAAGACAATTACATTATTCCCCCACCCACATCCCCAGCAGAGACAAGCCCGGCCCTTGCTGTCCCCAGTCTGAGGGCAAAACCAGGTTTTCTAGAGGATCGTTTGGTTTCAAGGCAGAATACAGACGTTCGGGAGTCTGGGCACTGATTTTCCTGGTCATTCTGAAAAGGTGCAATTTTCTCATTAAAGATTCCCCAGAGGTCTGATCTGAATGTGGTCTGGTTTAAAAGGTCCTCCTCTGACCTCCGAGGATGTCTGCTTGTTGGCCGTCCAGCAACTCGAACCCCACCGAGTGCCTCCCTGAGCTCCGTGCTGCGTGAGGACTTACTCATTTGCTCCTCACGCTGGTCCTGTTCTATTTCTAAACTGGGAAACAGGCGCAGAGTGGTGATCAAGTTCATTAGTAAGTGATGGGGCTGAGGTCTGAACCCAGACTGCCTGGTTCCGGGGTCTAGGCTTCTAACTACCATTCTGTGTGCCCCCCGCCCCCCTGCCCCAAAGAGCCCCAGGCTGCAAGTGCAGGGACTTTGTGTGGGGGCAGGTCGAGGCCGGATCTCCACGGGTCCTGCTGGGCCCGCTGGGATGGCGGGTGGGCTGTGACTGTCTCTGCCCGGGCCCCGTCCCTGACCGCTCCCACAATCCGCTCCTTCTCCTCCTTTAGGACTCAGGTCTGGTGTCCCCTCCTCCTTCCCCGAGTCCCTATTCAGGTCCCCCCCTGCCCGCCGCTCCATCACTTTGGGCTGGTTAAAGTCCTTCCCAGTATGCGTCTTATTCTCTGGAATTGTCTGCCGTGTTGCTTTGATTTCTTGCTCACTGTCTGTCTCCTGTCTTGAGGGCAAGGTCACGGCTGCCTCTGCAGGGCCTGGAACTGTGCCCGGCACTGAGCCTGGGCTCCACGGTGCCTGTGGGGGAATTGTCGTGGGCAGGGAGAGACCCCCAAGGTCACCCATCCAACCTACTCACTAGACCGAGGCTGGCTGCACTGCCACATGGACACATGTCCTGAGCGGGACAAGGGTCACAGGACAGGGGGTGTCACGGAGCCTTGGCCCATCCTGCAAGGGGGAAGCTGTCTGCGCCCGAGATTCAGCTCAGCCCTGAGAACCCACTGCGTGTGGACACCCCAAACCGCAACCTCAGCCCTGCGTCCCTTGGAGGGATGCTGAGAGGGCAGGTGGCCCGTGGACAGAATCCCTCCACACACACCAGGGGGACAGAGCAGAAACGGGGATGGGCATGGCCCACCACCCCCAGCCGGGACGGTGTTCAACCCACCCCATTTCATGTGGCTTTTCTCTTCTGGAAAAAATCCTGACATTTCTTTATTTTTTTGTTGGCTCTTGAAGTCTGAGGAGTGATGATGGGCCATGGGCTGTGCTGGAATAAAAACCTGGAAGATTTGCAAGCTCGTCACATCCTGGGCTCATACCAGGTGGCGTCCTTAGGAGCCAGCAGTCGGTGGTGGTGAAGAAAAACGTCACAGTCACAGTAGGAAGCTTTTCACCCAGGAGGGGGCTTTGGGGGAGTTTGTGCCCATAAAGTCTTGGCAGGGAGTCTCTTTCTTAAAACCTAGTTCAGTCCTCTGTACCTGCCCATGGCTTTAATTGAAGAGGCGCCTGGAGACAGTGTGGGTGTGTGTGTGTGTGGCAGGCAGTGGGGACCCTGGTGGATGTGGGTGAAGCTTCATCCTGGGTGGCAGCCGGTGGGGTGGGGCTTTCCCAGGTCAGAGTCTGGGGCTGCAGGCCTGGGGCTCTGGCTCTCACCTGGGTGACCTCTGGGGAGTGTCTCAGCCTTGCTTAGGTTCCTTTTGCCATCTTTGGGACCAGAAGAGCCATCCTGTCCTGCATTCTCTCAGGCTTGTTGGGGCATCCTCTAAACTGATGGACCACGGCTCTACGTACAGGGGCTCGATGCCCACAAATTATTCCAAACTCTGATCTGAGTTTCCAGTTCATAACATGTTTTAGTACCTGTTTTAAGATCAGTTATTACAAAAGTAGCCCCTTATATTGTAATTTCTTACTATGTGTTCCTAAGGCTTTTTCGTCCATGATCCACAGTATAAAATATATTTTAAAACACTTATTTATTTACTTATTCTCTGGGTCATAGTTGTGGCATGTGGGATCTTTAGTTTTGGCATGCAGGATCTAGTTCCCTAACCAGGGATCAAACCCGGACCCCCTGCATTAGGAGTGCAGAGTCTTAGCCGCTGGACTACCAGGGAAGTCCCTTATTTTGTATCACAAGCCAATATATGCTCAAGTTTACATATCTGAGCCAAAATAAGAACACATTTACTATCTGATAATATTCTACTCCATTTTATCCCATTCCATTTTTTCCAACTTCAAATTATTGTCCAAGATACACTCGATAGAGGTAAGGACCCACAGTAGCTTGCTACTTGCCCATTTCAAAACACCACCTTGTTGCGGGGCACTCTCTCACAGCTGTTGCTGCCTTGGGTGATTTCTCTCCTGACTCCGGGCAGGGACCTTGAGTCTTTGCATTGCCCACACTGGGCACTGTGACTGGCAGCTGCTTGCTGGCTCGAAACCGTGAATGCTTCTCTCCTTGGCTCCCATTTTGTTAACAACTGTCAAATTTGGGGATGCTGAGTGCTCAGTAAATAGCATCCCCTTCTCTTTGCAGAAACAGTGAGGATTTAATGGGATTCTCTGACAGGCTTCAGTGCTAAGAACTGAATGGCTTGGGACTGTGTAAAGAGCCTCCCCCAGGCAGTAATGCCGCCGCCACTGTGTCCCCCCAGCCCATCCCCATCTCCACCCCCCGCACTGAGTTCCAAAGGCATTTTGAGTGTCAGATTTGCATGTAAACCCAAGTGAATGGATATAAGCGAGGGTGTTTGGATTGTCACAATGGCGGGGGAAAGGGGTGATTTCTTGACATCTATTGGGCATAAGCCAAGGACACTAAATGTCCTGCAGTGTCTCTGACAGTTCCACACAATGGAACCGCCCCGCACAAAATGCCAATGGCACCCATAGTTGAGATGCTCTGAGTGAGACTTGAAAAGTTTGGAAATTGAGAAGGTCATAGGAGAGTTTATTTCATCTCCCCAACCCCCCACCCCTATTTTCTTTCTTTCCAAATGTCAGAATCTTTAAGGTTTACTACACCCAGAAAAGCTGGCCCTGGGACAGCGAGGGGGCACGTTTCAGAGACCCACCTGGCCTCCACAAGCCTGCCAGCCGAGTTAGAAGCAGCGAGCCCTGGAGTCCTGACACCAAGCTCCCAGGCCCCAGTGGATGGAATGCATGTGCTGGAGGCTCTAATTGCGGTGGGGAGAAGGAACCACACCTCTCTTGAGTAAATCTGCTGCAGGCACAGCCTGGGATGCTTTCTAAAGGCTTCCCAACCATAAGGAGCCATCTTCCCTCCCTGTACAAGCCTGGGAGCAGTGTCCCAGGAAACGGGGAGTGAAAAGCCTTGACTCTACTTCCTGCTTCAAGCTGGGCTTTGAAGGTGGGTGGGCTGGGTCTTCCCAGGTGTCCTCAGCACAGTGAGCCCTCCTCACCCACGAGTGACAGTCTGGTCAATGCCCTGATTCCTTGCTTTCTCTAATCAGTTCATCAGCTAGTCTGAAGACCACCAGTCCTGGTGTGCCTTGGATTGAGCAGGTTCTCAGGTTTTAAGACTTTTGGTTCTAAAGCCAGAAAGTCCCAGGCAAACCAGGATGGCTTGGTCACCTTTCTCTGCACAGAAGTCATTGGGTGGCTGGAGTGGATGACCTGAGTGGAGATTAATAGCCAGAGTAATGGAGCTCGTTCTAGACGTGATGGGGAGATACTGAAGGGGTTTGAGTGGGGATTTTAAAAAAGCAATGGTCTAAAACCCTCAAAGGAGGTCAAACTGAATTTTACTTCTGCGGCTAACAAGGGTAATGAGGGCTTCACTTGGCACTGACCTTGGCATTGGTGTAACATAGGGGTTTCCTACTGGGGGCATTTTTGCTCACCCCTCCCCAGCGCGTGCAGGCCATTTTGGTTGTAATGGTTGGTGTGGAGCACTACTGCCTCTATGGGTAGAGGCCAGGGAGGCCGGTGAACCTCCCACAATGCGCAAGATGGGCCACAACAAAGATTACCTGGCTCAAGACGTCAGTAGTGCTCAGACTGAGGAATTCTGGCGTCATACAGGAGGCTGACCCCCTCAGGGGGCTCATCATTTCACTAGGGCTGAGATGCACACATGGGGAATGTTTTCCCTCAAGGTCACCCTAATTTTCTCTCTTGTCTTTCTACCATTCCTGAAGCCCAGCCTCTTTAGCCAGTAGCTGCTTGTGGTATTATCCTTTGTTTAACAGAGCCTAAGAGCAGACACATCAAAGTTTATCAGCCAAGCTCCAGATCAGGTTGAAGATTTAGACAGAACATTAGACAAAGTGGAGCCAGTGATCCTCATTAAACAAAAATATACAGGCTTTCTCTTGGCTAAGGAATGAGGGCCCCAAACTGCCAGTTTAATATTTAAAAACAGGTAAATAAAACTTAATCTCTCCATAGAAACTGGGGATCCTGAGGGAAGTAAGGATTTACTGGCTTTAGTCTTCAGCAGTAATTTCCACACTGCCTTTTGTTTGTATAATATGTCGTACTTTAACATGCATTACTTTGTACATTTTCCTCCATTAATAAGTACTGATGTGTTACACATCATTACAGTTCTTTTCTCAACCCAACAACAATAACAAAATGCCTGTAGTCCTGCTGATTTTCTCATAAAGGCATTCTTTCCCTGTCTCCAATTGCGTCCTCTTATTTCTCACAGCGTGCTCAATGCTCTGTATGAGTTTCCTTCCTGCCTGTTTCACTCACAAAGGGACCGTGGTTGTTTTTGTCTGCCCAGCTTCTGTTCCTTCCTCTCCTGGAAGTCCAGCCTGATTTTCTTTTTGGTGACCAGTTTCTCCTCCATCCTCTGTTACTCCACATGAAAGAATTAAATGCACTAGCTTCTAGACTAAGACTAGAACTAGTCATAGATCTGGGCCTAGTCAGGATCTGGGCCTGGCCAATCAGTGTTTTTCACTCCCTCCTCTCCTTGGCCGAAGTCAGTCACTGATGGTTACGTGACCCAAGCCAGGCTAATAAGAGCTACCTGGAAAAAGAAACCAGCACCCATTACTGTCAGGATATAAAACTGGGCCCCAGGCTAAGAAGGGCTTGCCTGTGTGTCCGGGCAACACAGAGGAAAACAGCAAGAAATGGAGCTGTGGACTTCCTTGGTGATTCAGTGGTTGAGAATCCTCTTGTCAATGCAGAGGACACAGGGTCAATCCATGGTCTGGGGAGATTCCACATGCCACCGGACAACTAAGCCCATGTGCCAGAGCTACTGAAGCTGGCGTGCCCTGGAACCCATGCTCTGCAGCAGGAGAAGCCACCACACCACAATGGAGAGTAGCCCCTGCTTGCCACAACTAGAGAAAGCTCACAAGCAGCAATAAAGACACAGCACAGCCAAAAAAAAAAAAAAAATGGAAAATAAACGGAGCCCTGACATGACTTGAGCTACTTGATCCAGCCATGCCTGCAGCTGCTTCTGCCCAAAGGGGAACTGCACCTTTGAGTGGGTAGGGGGTATCAAGACTAAGTCTTTGAATTCTCTATGAGGAGAGGGAACTCCTGAATTCTAGGGACATCAGATGGCTTATGGATAAAGAACAAATGAGACATTCATTCATTTAGGGACATCAGATGGGTTATGGATAAAGGACAAAGGAGACATTCAAGTTGCAGGCACCATAGGCAGTCAGGAGAAGAAAAGATCCAAAGGAGTGCTCATGCATAGGGAAGCCTTCCCAGAGGAGGTGGGATATGAGCTGATCTTGAAGGATTCCTAGGAGCAGCAGGAAGTGGGAAATGTGACAGGAGGGGAAAACCCTGAGCATGATCTGAATAACAGTTGTCCCGTCTGGACTGAGTCACCGATGGAAAAACACAACCAAGACAGCAGACAAGAGAAATAATCAAACCCTGATACCCAAAGCAAACAATGCCCAGTAGTGGATGTGACTGGTGATGGAAGTCAAGTCTGAGGATGTGAAGAGCAATATCGCATAGGAACCTGGAATGTTAGGTCCACGAATCGAGGCAAATTGGACGTGGTCAAACAGGAGATGGCAAGAATGAACATTGACATTTTAGGAATCAGTGAACTAAAATGGACTGGAATGGGTGAATTTAACTCAGATGACAATTATATCTACTACTGTGGGCAAGAATCCCTTAGAAGAAATGGAGTAGCCATCATAGACAACAAGAGTCTGAAGTGCAGCACTTGGATACAATCTCAAAAATGACGGAATGATCTCTGTTCATTTCCAAGGCAAACCATTCAATATCACAGTAATCCAAGTCTGTGCCCCAGCCAGTAATTCTGAAGAAGCTGAAGTTGAATGGTTCTATGAAGACCTATAAGACCTTCTGGAACTAACACCCCAAAACGATGTCCTTTTCATTATAGGGACTGGAATGCAAAAGTAGGAAGTCAAGAAATACCTGAAGTAACAGGCAAATTTGGCCTTGGAGTACAAAACGAAGCAGGTCAAAGGCTAACAGAGTTTTGCCAAGAGTACACACTGGTCATAGAAAACACCCTTTTCCAACAACACAAGAGAAGACTCTACACATGGACATCACCAGATGGTCAATACTGAAATCAGATTGATTATATTCTTTGCAGCCAAAGATGGAGAAGCTCTATACAGTCAGCAAAAACAAGACCAAGAGCTGACTGTGGCTCAGATCATGAACTCCTTATTGCCAAATTCAGACTTAAATTGAAGAAAGTAGGGAAAACCACTAGACCATTCAGGTATGACCTACATCAAATCTCTTATGATTATACAGTGGAAGTAACAAATAGATTCAGAGGATTACATCTGATAGACAGAGTGCCTGAAGAACTATGGACAGAGGTTCATGACATTGTACAGGAGGCAGTGATCAAGACCATCCCCAAGAAAAAGAAATGAAAAAAGGCAAAACAGTTGTCTGATGAGTCCCTACAAATAATTGAGAAAAGAAGAGAAGCTACAGACAAAGAGAAAAGGAAGGATATTCCCATTTGAATGCAGAGTTCCAAAGAATAGCAAGGAGAGATAAGAAAGCCTTCCTTAGTGATCAATGCAAAGAACTAGAGGAAAACAATAAAATGGGAAAGACTAGAGATCTCTTCAGGAAAATTAGAGATACCAAGGGAACATTCCATGCAAAGATGGGCATGATAAAGGACAGAAATGGTATGGACCTAACAGGAGCAGAAGATATTAAGAAGAGGTGGCAAGAATACACAGAAGAACTGTACAAAAAAGAGCTTCATGACCCAGATAATCATGATGGTGTGATCACTCACCTAGAGCCAGATATCCTGGAATGTGAAGTCAAGTGGGCCTTAGGAAGCATCACTATGAACAAAGCTAGTGGAGGTGATGGAATTCCAGTTGAGCTATTTCAAATCCTGAAAGATGATGCTATGAAAGTGCTGCCCTCAATATGCCAGCAAATTTGGAAAACTCAGCAGTGGCCACAGGACTGGAAAAGGTCAGTTTTCATTCCAATCCCAAAGAAAGGCAATGCCAAGGAATGTTCAAACTACCACACAATTGCACTCATTTCACACGCTAGCAAAGTAATGCTCAAAATTCTCCAAGCCAGGCTTCAGCAATACGTGAACCATGAACTTCCAGATGTTCAAGCTGGATTTAGAAAAGGCAGAGGAACCGGAGATCAAATTGCCAGCATCCGCTGGATCATTGAAGCAAGAGAGTTCCAGAAAAACATCTACTTTTGCTTTATTCATTATGCCAAAGCCTTTGACTGTGTGGATCACAATAAACTGTGGAAAATTCTTCAAGAGATGGGAATACCAGACCACCTGACCTGCCTCCTGAGAAATCTCTATGCAGGTCAAGAAGCAATGGCTTAGAACTGGACATCGAACAACAGATTGGTTCCAAATAGGGAAAGGAGTACATCAAGGCTGTATATTGTCACTCTGCCTATTTAACTTATTTGCAGAGTACATCATGAGAAATGCCGGGCTGGATAAAGCACAAGCTGGAATCAAGATTGCCAGGAGAAATCTCAATAACCTCAGATATGCAGATGACACCACCCTTATGGCAGAAAGTGAAGAGGAACTAAAGAGCCTCTTGATGAAAGTGAAAGAAAAGAGTGAAAAAGTTGGCTTAAAACTCAACATTCAGAAAACTAAGATCATGGTGTCTGGTCCCATCACTTCATGACAAATAAATGGAGAAACAATGGAAACAGTGTCAGACTTTATTTTTCTGGGCTCCCAAATCACTGCAGATGGTGGCTGCAGCCTTAAAATTAAAAGGCGCTTACACCTTTGAAGATAAGCTATGATCAACCTACAGCATATTGAAAAGCAGAGACATTACTTTACCAACAAAGGTCTGTCTAGTCAAGGATATGGCTTTTCCAGTAATCATGTATGGCTGTGAGAGTTGGACTAAAAAGAAAGCTGAGAGCCAAAGAATTGATGCTTTTGAATTGTGGTGTTGGAGAAGACTCTTGAGAGTCCCTTGGACTGCAAGGAGATCCAACCACTCCATCCTAAAGGAAATTATTCCTTAATATTCATTGGAAGCTGATGTTGAAGCTGAAACTCCAATACTTTGGCCACCTGATGTGAAGAACCGACTCATTGGAAAAAACCCTGATTCTGGGAAAGATTGAAGGCAGGAGGAGAAGGGACGACAGAGGATAAGATGGTTGAATGGCATCACTGACGTGATGGACATGAGTTTGAGTAGGCTCTGGGAGTTGGTGATGGACAGGGAGGCCTGGCATGCTACAGTCCATGGGATCGCAAAGAGTCAGACACGACTGAGTGACTGAACTGAACTGAACTGATCTCCAGTACAAGCCTGCCTGGGGTTTATAAATATGGTCGCAAGAGTCTTACAAATTCCCCTCTTTGGTGATGACTTCCTGTCCATCAATCTCATCAGCTCAGACTCCGCCTCCCCCCACCTCCCCCACCCCACCCTGGCTGTTTGAAAGGACCCTTCCCATGTCTTGCAACTCATTCTAGATGAAAAGAGTGCTTCTCAGGTCTGCGGAAACCCAGAGAAAAAAACTCATTTTATGATCTGAAGGGAGATGAAAGGCATATCTCAACAGCGCATTTCAAATGCATTCCTGCTCATCACAGAAGTATCTACAGTCCCTACATTATTTAGAAAGCTGCAGGAGAGGGCAAAATGAATGCAGAATATGCAAGCGATTCATTTTGATTTTTCAAAAATGCAACCCAGCCAGCGAGAGCTTTGCAAAATATCTAAAGACGAAACAATATCTCTGAGATTTGTAAAGTCATGAAATTAAAGAGATGATTAAGAAAAGCAAACCCAATACTTAAAGGAACCAAGAACTTTGACTTTTAAAAGGTGGCAGGAAAAAAAACCCATAAAAGGGGATGTGAGGGTAAGGAAACTGTTGTGAAAAATGGGAATTCTGTGCCCGGAGCTGCTCGTAGCTCTGTCCCTGGAGTGTGAAATTAGTGACTGAAGGCAGATTTCACAGGCACTTCCGAGGAGCGTGTTGGTGGATTTGTGACGGGGCTGCTCCGCCAAGTCCTGCCCACTTGCAAGCTGCTGTCATGATTCATGCAAAGCACAGATAATCCTGAGTGTCTGGAGCTTTTTGCATTTATATTGAACGCAGCCTCTCTCCTTCCTACGGAGCAAGTCTAGTGCCGAGTGCAGGCGGGTGGAGGGTGGCAGGGAGCACCTACCGGACTAATATTCTCTCCGAGCTCCTATTTTCTTTTAACAGAAGGAAAAAGCATGTGGATCACATTGAGATTTATACTGGCAAACCTATAGGAAATAGGATTATAGTTAAAATGTTGAACATTAAGCAAGGGAGGGATATATTAGGAGTTTGGGATTAACAGATACATACTACTATATATAAAATGATCAACAAGACCTACTATATAGCACAGTATCAATATTCTGTAATAACCTATACAGGAAAAGAATCTGAAGGAGAATGGATATATGTCTATGTATAACTGAATCACTTTGCTGTATACTTGAAACTAACACAACACTGTGAATCAACTATCAGTTCAGTTCAGTTCAGTCGCTCAGTCGTGTCTGACTCTTTGCGACCCCATGAATCACAGCACGCCAGGCCTCTCTGTCCATCACCAACTCCCGGAGTTCACCCAGACTCACGTCCATCGGGTCAGTGATGCCATCCAGCCATCTCATCCTCTGTCGTCCCCTTCTCCTCCTGCCCCAATCCCTCCCAGCCTCAGAGTCTTTTCCAATGAGTCAACTCTTCGCATGAGGTGGCCAAAGTACTGGAGCTTCAGCTTTAGCATCATTCCTTCCAAAGAAATCCCAGGGCTGATCTCCTTCAGAACGGACTGGTTGGATCTCCTTGCAGTCCAAGGGACTCTCAAGAGTCTTCTCCAACACCACAGTCCAAAAGCATCAACTATACTCCAATATAAAATTTTTAAAATGTTAAACATTAAAATCTTCCCGAAGAATTCTCCTGGTCTGGGTCTCTCCGTCACCACATCCGGGAGTGGAGCTTAACAGGAAGTTCAACAGATTAAAAAGTAATTGGGACACAATGAATTTGGAGAAGAGTTGCACTTTCTCAGTCTGTCTTTCCAGTTATCATTGCACACTCATGTTGTACACATGCAAACAACAATCAAAGAGAAAGTGTAATCACAGCTTTTACCTTTCTACCCTTTCATTCTAAGTCATGGTCAGCTGGGCCAACTTGAAAAGGTCCCAAGGAAAAGAGATTACTATTTTGTATTGTTTTTTAATTGAAATATAATTGCCTTGCAATGTTGTGTTAGTTTCTGCGGTACACTGGAGGGGATCAGCAGTATGCATACATACAGCCCCTCCCTCTTGGATTTCCTTCCCACCTCCACTCCCATCCATCCGTCTAGGTCATCACAGCCCACCACGCTCACCACGCTGAGCTCCCTGAGCTTTGTAGCAGCTTCCCACTAGCTAGCTATTTTACACATGGTAGTGGATATATGTCAGTCCTCCCCAAAGAGATTATCTGAAGTTACAGTTAACTCTTGAACAACACTGGTGCCCTTATATGCAAATTTTTTTTCCACTGGAAATAACGCGGGTCGATCCAAGACGTGGCACTCTGGGACCACATGATCCGTGTTGTGCCCCACACGTTGTGATCCCCAGGACCACAAGATCTGGACACGACTGAGCGACTTTCACTTCACTCCGCACAGTCTACGACTGGTTGACTCCATGGATGTGAAACTGCGGATACAGAAGACCGGCATATAGGGAGGGATAACTGTAAGTTACATGTGGATTTTCCATCGTGTGAACCCTGTGTTGTTTAAAGGGTCAACTGTAGCTGCCCCTGGAGCCAGAGGAAGCTTGGGTCTTAGGTGAAATCATCTTTATTGGTTTATCATCTTAGGAAGACCTTGTGATCATCTTTATTCATTTAAAAAAAACACCATTGTATTTTCAAAGTTCCACTCATTCTTGATCATTAAGGAATCACTTCTTTTTGGTGGTCTACCTTCATAATCTCCATAGTTGTGGGTATCAGGTAACTTTCAAACATGGTTCTGGGTGTTTTTGCTAAAAGTAGACAGGCAAAACAGATGATGATGATGATCATAATGACAACACAACGACAACTAAAAAGCCAGCTCACAGTTCTCCATTACACACACAGAGTTCAATACGAAGTAAGATGCATTTACCCAGATTTCATAAAGGCTGGTCTGTCACACCATGTGTTGGCTTGTATCACTGGAAGGGTAGAGGCAGGTGGGCTGCAGGCGCAGTTAATTCAGCAACCTGAAGGTGTCCTCAAGGACCCAGGTTCTTTCTGTCTCTGCTCACAGTCCAAGTTTCATCTCTTTCTTATCATCTCTTTGCTCCTGTTCTGCAGGGAAAGCAGCCATTTTCAGACTTTCTTCCAGAAGAATAGAGAGGCATTGCTCATAAAGCCCCAGAAAAAGCCTCCTAGAATGCCCTTGGCCTTGGTTGGGTCACATGTCCACATTTTGTCCAATCCTAGGCAAGAAGGCGGGATTGCTGTTGGGGCAGCTCTGTGGCAGAGGTGGGGTCCACCTCTCTGAGGGTCCTAGGATGCAGAGGGTAGCAGGATATTCCTGACCAAGCCAAGGACCGTTTAATAGTGAGGACAGAGATGGGTGATGCCAGATCAGCTGTCAGCGATCTGTCACCCACCCCTGCACAGTCACAGAGGCATCTCCATCACCTTGGGTACCAGCCTACGCATGCTGAATGTGTGTGCTGGGCTGAACTGGCTGGAATTCCAAATGAAGTTAACACAGTGTTGAATGGGATTTCCCTGGTGGCTCAGATGGTAAAGCGTCTGTCTACAATGCAGGAGACCTAGGTTCGATCCCTGGGTTGGGAAGATTCCCCTGGAGAAGGAAATGGCAATCCACTCCAGGAATATTGCCTGGAAAATCCCATGGACAGAGGAGCCTGGTAGGCTACAGTCCATGGGGTCACAAAGAGTCGGACTGAGCGACTTCACTTTCACTTTCACTCTTCCAAAGCAGAGTTCCTCCAAAGATGTGCAGGGAATGAAAATCACGCTAGTTCTCATGGGCATCCATGGGCGGGACAGAATCAAGTTTGTCTTTCCAAGATGAATCTTTGTTTCTCTTCCTCTCTGTCCACAGGGGTCAGCACTTTTTAGATGAGGCTGTCTTGCTCCTGTCCCCATTTTTTTTAGCCTCTGTTCTCACTCCACTCCACCTGCTGAGGATCTGGGCTGGCTGGGGCACCAAGGCAGCACCCTGATTTACTGGGCTTCATGCTACAGAACCATCACTCACTGGTACTTTTCACCTGAACCATCCATTTCTTTCTGCCCATGACTTTATAGCCTGAGTTCAGCCCTTTCACATTGCTTTTGCTGTATCAAGGATCATGATGTTTAAAAAGATGATCAAAAGGGAAGAAATAAATGAAACCACAGTTGCGACAAACCAGGAAGATTGCATCAGCTCCCCTCTCACTTCGGTATATTGGAAGAACAACAAAGCCCTCTGGGTCTCCAGACGCAGGCCGTTTTCTTATTTCATTTTGTGGCCTCTCTGCATGCGGAGGCACTTCTTTGGCACTTCTTATGATTTATGGGAAACAGATTAAAATTAAAGCAGCAGTCAGATTACACTGTGCTATGAGTGACCCGGGCCCCAGGTGAAAGAACCTTAAGCACAATACAAATTTATTTTTGTCTCGTGTAACGGACTAGGGGTAGGAGCTGTGCTCTGCCAAGCTTTCAAGGAGGCGCATTTCTTCATTTTGTTTTCCTGCCAAGAGAGGCCTCCATTCTGTGGGTTACCTCGTGGTCCAAAATAGTGGCTCCAGCTCCAGCCATTATACCCACTGCCCAGCCAGCAGGAAAGAGGAAGAGATGGAATCAAAGGGGGACCTTTGGCACACTCTAGGATTCTTCTAAGGAAGCTTCCATTTTTACCCCTTTAGTTACAAACTGCTTGTGGCTGCAACTTTTTTTCCGAGTGACTAAGCACACACACACGTGCATGTAATAATAATCATTATATGTTAATAGTTAATGCTTAACTTGTGGTTACCATGTGCCCGGTCCACTTGTAAGCTCAGTGTATTTCATTCTCATGCATGTGTGTTCAGTCATGTCCGACTCTTTGTGACCCCATGGATTGTAGCCCACCAGGCTCCTCTGTCCATGAGATTTCCCAGGCAAGAATATTGGAGTGGGTTGCCATTTCCTTCTCCAGGGGAGAAAGAAATTCTCATAGCAGCCCCATTGTGGTCTCTGAATAGTATCTCCCTGGAGATGTCCATGTTCTAATCCCTAGAACTTGTGACTATGTTATTTCCCCTGGTGAAAGAAACATTGCAGGTGTGATTAAGGCTTCTGCGATGGGGTGATGAGCCTGGAATACCCAGGTGGGCCCAATGTAATCACAAGCATCCTCACGAAGGGAAGGCAGGAGGTCAAGGAAAAGAGGAGGATCCACGGTGCTTGCTTTGAAGATGGAAGACGGCGTCTTGGGCCTGTGGAAGGTGGAAACGGTAAGGAAGCGGGTTGTCACTGTACCGTGAAGGAGCGCACGGTGGACCAGACATCTGACCTTTGGAGCCATAAAATACTAACGCGTCTTTTTATGCTGCCAAATTTGTGATCATTGGTAACAGCAGCCATTGGAAATGAACCTCCACATCATGACACTCTTATCTGTATTCAGAAAGGAGGAACCTGAAGCACAGAGAGGCTGTCACTTGCCCGAGATCACACAGCTTACTAGTGGGGAAAGTGCAGATCTGAACCCTGGCAGTCCTTCTCTGGAATCTGCCCTTTTAGCCACTGTTTACCACATGGGATACATAGGCTGTCTGTCTGGGGTTTGCTTTGATTTTGCTTACAATTTCTTAGGTAGTAGATTTTTCCAGCCTTTAAAGGCTTTCATAGTTTGGAAAATTTAAAACATATGTGAAAGAGAATGATGTAATGAACTCCTCAACACCTGTGGCCAAACTTATTTCGTCTATACTCCCTCTCCTTGTTTTTTCCTCTCATTTATTTGGAAGAAAATTCCAAATATTATAGTACTTCATTTGTACATATTTCTTAAAAAAGCTCGCTTCTGTAACACATTTGTCACCCCTAAAATTTAATTTTTAATATCTTTACTATCATCAAATATGCAATCAGTTTACAAATTTTTTCAATTGCCTCATTTTTTTTTTTTCAGTTTCTTTGAATTAGGATCCAAATTTCCCTTGGTTGATGTGGCTTGACTTTGTTTTAGTTTATAAAAACACCATTCAATAAAAGTACCAGACAAGCCACATGTGTAATTTTGAATTTCGTAGACAGCAAATTTTTAAAAAAGAAATGGGTGAAATGAATGCTGATGTATTTTATTTAACCCAATGTATCCAAATGTTATTTTTAACATGTAATGAATGTAAAAATTATTGCGATACCTTATGAAATTTTTTCATAGTAAGTCTTTAAAATCAGGTGTGTATCTTATACTTAGAACATGTCTCAGTTCAGGCCAGCCACGTTTCAGGGCTCAGTGGTCACAGATGGCTGGTGGCCGCTGTATTGGACAGCACCAGTGTATCACATCCTTTTTTCCCCTCTTGATATTTATTTTTTGAAGAAAATTGAATCATTTCTTGCACTGTGGAGTTTGCTAGTTGCATCTCTGGGGACGTAGGTGCTTTTCATTGAAAAATTCTATTATTGCATGATGTTCTAATGCCAGGTGTCTGGAGGAAAAGTGCTCTGCTTGCCTCCTGGGGTCTCTTCCAGGGAAGCCCCTGGAGGGGCTTGTCTTTCAGAAACCAAAAGAAGTACAGGGCCATCATAGAGCAAAGTTCTCAGACTGGAATTGCGGCCACTTAATGGATGGTGAAATCAATTTAGTTGGTCATAATCAGCATTTTGGGCTTCCCTTGTAGCTTGATGGTAAAGAATCTGCCTGCCAATGCAGGAAACTTGGATTTGATCCCTCGGTGGGGAAGATCCCCTGGAAAAGGAAATGGCAACTTACTCCAATATTCTTGCCTGTGAAATCCCATGGACAAAAGAGCCTGGCAAACTCCAGTCCATGGAGTCTCAGAGTTGGACAGGACTTAGCGACCAAACAACAACAATCATCCTTTTAAAAATATAAAATGGAAGGGAATATAGCAGAATGGAATGGGATGGGATGCAGCAGAAAATACCTCGTGCCTGTGTATAGGTAAGGTGCTCTTGTTTCGTGCTGTGTGTGTGTGTGTGTGTGTGAGTGTGAATGCATAAGTGTGCTTGCATCATATGTGAGAAAATACGCATCTCTAACTGTGGGTCACTGCCTTGGTCAGCTCAGCTACCAAAACAAAGGACCACAGGCTGGAGGGTCTTGGACAAGAGACATTTATTTTCTCACAGGTCTGGGGCCTGGAAGTGAAAAATCAAGTTTCTGGCAGGGTTGACGTCTGGTCAGGGCTCTCCTGAGTTGCAGATAACCACCTTCTCGCTGTTTGCTCACTCGGCCTTTCCTCTGTGTGTGCATGTGGAGAGAAAAGGAACGTGCTTTCTGCTGCTGCTGCCAAGTCGCTTCAGTCGTGTCTGTCTCTGTGCGACCCCATAGACGGCAGCCCACCAGGGTCCCCCGTCCCTGGGATTCTCCAGGCAAGAACACTGGAGTGGGTTGCCATTTCCTTCTCCAATGCATGAAAGTGAAAAATGAAAGTGAAGTCGCTCAGTTGTGTTCGACTCTTAGAGACCCCATGGACTGTAGCCTACCAGGCTCCTCCATCAGGCAAGAGTACTGGAGTGGGGTGCCATTGCCTTCTTCACCAGCTTTCTAGTGTATCTTTTTATCAGACCACCATCTTGTCAGATCAGGACTCCACCCTTACAACCTCATTGTACCGTAATTACTTTCTTAAGGACCCCCTTCTCCAAATCCAACCACACTGGAAGTTAAGACTTCAACCTAGGAATTTGCAGAGGACATAAATATTGAGTCCATCAGTTTAGTTCAGTCACTCAGTCATGTCTGACTCTTTGTGACCCCATAGACTGCAGAATGCCAGGCTTCCCTGTTCTTCACCAACTCCCGGAGCTCACTCAAACTCATGTCCATCAAGTTGGTGATGCCATCCAAATATCTAATCCTCTGTTGTCCCCTTCTCCTCCTGCATTCAATCTTTCCCAGCATCAGGGTCTTTTCCAATGAGTCAGTTCTTTGCATCAGGTGGCCCAAGTATTGAAGTTTCAGCTTCAGCATCAGTCCTTTCAATGAATATTCAGGACTGATATCCTTTAGAATTGGCTGATCTGATCTCCTTGCAGTCCAAGGGACTTTCAAGAGTCTTCTCCAATACCGCAGTTCAAAAGCATCAATTCTTCGGTGCTCAGCTTTCTTTATGGTCCAACTCTCACACCCATACATGACTACTGGAAAAACTATGGCTTTGACTAGATGGACCTTTGTCAGCAAAGTAATGTTTCTGCTTTTTAATATGCTGTCTAGGTTGGGTCCATAAGAGTCAGGAAAGTGTGTAAGAGCCTGCTGTAGAGAATTTGCCCACCCATCTTTTTCAAAGTCAGTAGGACCATCGCTTGCAAACTCCTCTGACTCAGCTATTATGGAAATCTTGGCCACGGAGTCCTGTCAGATTCACTGGGACCAGGACACTCTTCTCTCTCTGCAGGGGGCAAGGAGGGGCTTGTGTGTTTTCAGGGAGCATATGCTTTCATGGAAAATATGACAGGATTCTTTCTCTCCGCCTACAGGTATTAAACATGATGGCATCAAACCTCACCCCACTCACCCCTGATTTTAGAGATGGAAATGCTTGCATAAAGAGGTCTTGATCCTTTTGCATTTTTGTAGCCAGAATCATGTCTGGAAAAGCCAGGGGTCTATGAAAACCACTGTAAAAATCCCACTGCAGTAAATGCAGGAGGGAGAAGAGACATGTACATGTGAAGTTGAAGTTTGGAATGTCAGATCAAAGTCAGTAATTACAGTGCAGATGAGGTCACTAAATATGCATGATTATGCAAATCTAGGTGAAATGCAGAATGCTAATTATGTCAGCATCTCCAACTCTGAGGGAGTCTGTCAGGATGAGAGCCCTGGACTGAGAAAGCAGGAGGGACGGGTCACACTGAAAGGGGCAGGAGCCCTGGAACTGGATTTGGTCCCAGGTGGGCTTAGCCTCGGGCAATGAGTGGTCCTGCACCTGGAAACAGCTAGTTGGGAAAGGTGGGGTGGGGCCTGAGATGGAAATAAGGCTCTGCTGGCGTGCGTGGGTCCACTAAACTGAACGGAAGTAGGATCTGGGGCTGGGGTGATGCTCCCCAAATTTGTGATCTGCTTGCCACTGGTGCTTGGTGAAATGAGTTAGATGGCACGTGGAAATTTTTCTACATGGCAGTTACATTTATGGCTGTGTTTGTATGGCAACATGATCCAGAATCAGTGACTCGATTCTGTCCGTGGGGTTTCTATACACGCCAACACCATTCAAGGCATCAGGACTCCTAATGAGCAAGTCAGGCATAGTCCTGCCCTCATGCAGCTTTTATTCTAGTGCAGGGAGACAGATAGATACGTACTCACGCTTATTGGACTCAGAGGTAGCCAAGTCTGCATCTTTATTTAAACAAACCTCACTTTTTTTTTTTTGCCTCTGGAGCCAGGAAAGTCACACACACACCCCGAGGGGCGACACGCTTTGACATTTATGTGAAAGGGAATTACATTCTGTGTAATTCCAATCTTCTCAGCCACGGTTGTTTCTTTGGTGTCATGGGGGGTATTTTTAAGCATCAAAAGGAAAAAGAAGGAGAAAATCCAAAGAGACCACCCCCGAAGTCTGAAATCCTGTTAAACCTCAAACATAACCAAACCCACCAGGGCCTGACGGAGTAAGCTCAGAAGCAGAAAAGACTTAGTGGTGAGATTCTGAGGGTCCCTTTGTAACCCCAAATCCTTCCATCCGGACAGCAGGGGATGGGGAGAATTTCTTATTTTCTAGGTATTCTGACTGGACTGCTTGGAGCACAAGGGACCCTTTGATTTTCAGATTTTGTTCTTATTTTAAGATTCCTTACATAATACAATGTATTATTTTTTGAATAGCCCTGGTCCTTTTAAAAGGGAGGGGCAGAAAATATTACCTAAGATATGTAGTAGAGCTAGACATAGGGTTGGAAATATTTTATTCTCTGCTATTTAAACTGAACCTCCTACCAGATCAGGGGGTTGCCACCAGAAGGTAGAGGAGAGAAGATATCCTCCCTGTAACCCTAAGATCTTAACCAATGCAGGACATTCTTCTAATACAGATTAGAGCTCCTGTCTAATGCACCTTCCACAGGCATTATAATATCCAGAGTACACCTGCTGAGAAATTCTCAAAAATAACCCACAGATACAAAATCCAAAAGCTGAAAACAGCCTGAATATTCTCGAGTGGATCAAGGGATTAATAAACCAACCACGGAATACTATGCAGTTGTAAAAAGAAAGGAAATATTGCTGCAGACTGCAATTTAGATGAGTCTCATCAGCACTGTGTTGGGGACAGAGGAGCCAGTCCCCCAAATTTATGAACTTTGATGGTCCCATTTAGTTGACGTTCCCAGAAGGACAAAACGACAGTGATGGGAAAGAGACCAAGACTTATCAAGGGTTTATTAAAGGCCCAGCAGGAGGAAATTGGGGAGACGATGGAACCATTTTGGATCCTGATGGAAGTGGTGGTGGTATGTATCTCTACATGCGTTAAAGTTATTAGAAATGTACACATAGAAAAAAATTGTCAATTTTCCTGGATGATAGTTAAAAAATTTTTTTCGTTGAAGTCTCCAGGGGACTTTGCTGGTGGTCCAGTGGTTAAAACTTTGCCTCCAATACATGAGGTGTGGGTTTGATTCCTAGTTGGGGAGTTAAGATCCCACATGACTTGTGGCCAAAAAACCAAATCATGAAACAGAAACAGTACTGTAACAACTTCAATAAAGACTTTAAAAATGGTTCACATTAAAAAAAAGAAAAATCTGAAAAAAAAGTCTCCGGGAGTCAGTCCCTGTATGTGAAGTATGTGTGCAGACCTCTGTGTGCTCCCCCGGGACACCCTTGGACTTCATCAGCTGCGCTCTCTGAAATCCTTATCCCACTCAGCCAGCCTGGGCCCTTTTCTTCCTCCAACACACCAAGCTTGCTCACTTCTGATTTTTTCTGTTCACCATTCCCTCCCCGGGAGTGCTCTTCCCTTAGGAAGGCCTGGTTTGTTTGGAACTTTCCATGCTGGAGTCCTTGTTCGTTTGGGACTTTCAATGCTGAAAACGTTTCTGGAAAACTGGGATCAGTCGGTCGCTGTCAGCTGGATTTACACCCTCACTTCATTCAGATGTCGCCTAAATGTCTGCTTTTCAAATTGAGCTTTCCCCACTGGCCCTCTAAAATCACCCCCCCCCCCGCCCCCCCCGGCCAATTCCCCCTCGATCCCGGCAGCCCACTTGATTGCTCTGCATTCTACTTCTCATGTCCTGCTGCTATGTAGCACGTCTACTTTCATGTGCTTATTACACGTAGATCCAGGGGAATGCTTCATGGTATTTAGGTCTAAACAACAAGGCAACTGCAGAAAGCCGCATGGCACTCACACACTGTTTGAAGTGCACAAACCATACGGTACAATATTTGCAGACACAGAGATGTGGTGAGTCATAAAGCTCTGCAGGGGAGTGACAAGCACCACGTGGAATCCTGTGGGCAGAGGGAAAAGGGGCTGGGGTATGGAAGGGCCCCGGGGCTTTAATCAAGCTGTGCGTTTTATTTTAGAAGAAAAACATCTGACGCAAACGCAGTCTGATAAGATTTCACGGAGCTGGCTGATGGAATCATGCTGCTGCTGCTGCTGCTAAGTCCCTTCAGTCGTGTCCGACTCTGTGCGACCGCATAGACTGCAGCCCACCAGGCTCCCCCGTCCCTGGGATTCTCCAGGCAAGAACACTGGAGTGGGTTGCCACTGCCTTCTCCAATACATGAAAGGGAAAAGTGAAAGTGAAGTCGCTCAGTCGTGTCCGACTCTTAGCGACCCCATGGACTGCAGCCCACCGGGCTCCTCCATCCATGGGATTTTCCAGGCAAGAGTACTGGAGTGGGTTGCCATTGATCGTTCATCATATTCTTCTTTATATTTTTTGACTGGCTTAAAATATGCATGATGGAAAAATACAAGACCAAAGATCTGACGCCAGAGGAAAAATGCTCTGTTTGAGATGCCCCCAAAGTGACCAGACTTTCTAGATAATGATTATCAGCTCTTCAAGTCCCTTACAGTTCACATCACGTCACATCTGAGATGTCTGTTGAGCAGGGCAGTGGATCCGCAAAGTGGGACCCCTGAGACACTGTGTCCCTCTGACCCACTGTTAGAGCTGAGGCAAGGAGTGGAGGCAAAGGCTGGCACATGGAGATGGGGCCGGGGGGGCAGCGAGGACAGAGCCTGGGGAGGGCATATCCCCTGGGTGTGTCTCAGGGTACAGCCACAGTCAGGCTGGGAGGCGGTGGGGCCGGATCAGGCTCGAAGCCCCCATGGGGAGACGCTCTGTCCCCAAAGGGAAAACAAGGGGCCGAATCCTTTGTTTCCAAATCACTGCTGGGAGGTGCCTGTGCCTCCTCTTACTGGGAACTGCTGACAAGGAGAAAGCACTCGCAGAATTTAATTTAATTTGGGCCCTTGGAGCCTATCAAGTTATCCTGTTCCCATCCTGGAGGGTCCTTCTCCTTCCTGCCCTTGGCCCTCTGTCTTCCACCTGGTCTGTCCACACGGTGACAGCTCGCCCTCTGATGCTGCATCCCTAAGCCACCCAATATCCTGTGGGTTATTAAAATCGGGAAAACACAAGATCCAGGTGCAGCTGTTATCTTACTGTTGATCCTCACAGGAAAGGAACAGGCAAAGGAAAGAATAAGGGTGCGGGGTCACATCAGCCCAGACCAGTGAGATAAAGCCTGGCAAGTCTCTGGTTGTGATGCTTCATCGGGGGCTTGGAGCCAGGAGGCTGTGCAACAGTGACCAGTGTGATTCTCTTTCAGGAAGGGCAGTGGGGGAGTCAGAGGGGCCCGCTTAGGCTTGGGGCAAATAATTATATCAGCCAGCAGGTGTCGAGCACCTACTGTGTGCCATGCCTGGCTCTAGGCACTCACAGGTGTCAGCTCATTAAATTCTCACAGCAGCCCTGGGTGCGGAGGGTGCTCTTGGCCCCATTTGACAGATGAGGACACTGAGCAAGCAAACACCATTGGGAAGAGCGTTGCCCTCCATCCTGTTCAGAGCATCACCAGTAAGATCTGTGAGCCTGCTTTGTGATGATGGTGCCTGATTGGATTTCGGTGCCTGATTGGATTTCAGTTCCTTGATTTATACTCACATATGAGTATGGGGGAGGGGATCACAGAAGCCTGACATTTATCATTTCAGTGCTTGATTAGTTGCTTTATTCTGCTCCAAATGGTCCCTCCCCAATTACCTCACTAGGACTAAATTCTGGTTCTGTTTAAAGAGCTACGTAACCAGCTGAAGAACCCTTGAGCCTTTGGGATCTTCTGTGTGTACACATGTGTGTGTGTATGCCTCACATTCACTCATGTGTGTGTATGCTCCAACATGTATGTGCACACACGTGTGTGTGTGTACAGCCGTTATAAGCAGGGTCTCTGGAGTCAGATTTTCTTAGACTGGAATCTGGGCTCCATTGTTCCCAGCCCTCAACCTCTCTGTGCCTCAGTTTTGTCCTCCAGATAATGGGACAGTAATGGCACTTCCTCCATGAGGCTGTCAGGAGGACACACCAGAAGAGCTCAGAACAGTGACGGGCCTGCAGTCTGTGCCTTGTGTGCACCGGCTGCTGTTATTATTAGTATCTGTCCTGCCTAGATGCATTTTGCACAAGAATTGGCCAATATGCTAACCTCGTCCCAGCCTCAGGGTCTTCGCCCTTGCAGACCCTCAGCTTGGAGCACCCTTCCCCCCGATCTTCTCCCTGCAGCTTCCATGTGCCCTGGGGACAGTCCTCGCTGACAGCTCCCCACTCACCTGGCTTCCTCTCTATCATCTTGTCCTGGGTTCCCATTTGATTTCTTTGTGGCTTCAGTTGGGTTTCCCAGAAGCAAACCAACCCCCAGACAGGGGTTTTAGTGTAAGTTGTCCATGTGTGGGGTGGTCCCAGGAAGCACACTAGCAGAGGGGAGGAGCCGGGGCTTTCCCACTGGGGCAGCTAGGACAGAGTCCTGATCGTTATTTCCGGATTCCCAGGCACCACAGACCAAGAGAAAGCTCTCAGATGGGTGGTCTCGATGCTCATGATGGCAGAAGTACATGTGTTTTTTCACACCAGCTTCCTGGACGTTTCTTCACTTATAGGAAGCATCCCACAAATGTTTGTAGAAGGGAAGAAGGAAGAAATGAAGAGAAGATGGGAGGGAGGAGGAAGGCAGGGAAGGTCAGGGGAGCCTAAGGAAGAGCAGCGTCAGATTTAACCTAATGGATGTATGTCATCATCAAGGAAGAATCCGTTATACGTACTTTAGGGTCCAGAAAACTATCACACACGCGGTTCTCATTTCATCATAGAAAGTTCACAAGGAAGATGTCTAAAGGTCATCTGGTCCAGCTGCTTCATTTGATGAGGAAACTGGAACCCAGAGGGGGCGAGGATGTACCCAAGATCGCCAGACAGGTAATTGCAGACGATGAGCCGGAATCCGGCTCTTCCGATTTCCAAAAAGAGTGCTGTTTGCACCCTGGAACTGGTTCAGAAGGCTCTTTGTGAATCTCATTTCCTGCACAGTGGGCTTCTGTCACCTGCCTTAGGGGCCACTCTCCCCAGGCCACACGCCTTCCTTGTCCTTCATAAGCCGGCCTCAGACGCCTTTTCCAACACCAACCCTACCGTGTCCTGCCACCCAGCAGAACGCAGCATTCTATCACGTCTGACTTAAACACGTGCATATTCTTTCACCCAGCGGATTAGGAAACAAACGCTCCCTGGTACAAGGTTGTGTATTCTAAGATAGTTATTACAATCCTGACCATTGATTACAGTTGATCACAGACTCTGAGCATGCTTGCTTAGTGTCAGTCATGTCCAACTCTTTGTGACCCTTTGGACTGTACTCCGCCATGCTCCTCTGTCCATGGAATCTTCCAAGCAAGAATACTGGAGTGGGTTGCCATGCAACCATCTTGCAGACCCAGTGATTGAACCCGCGTTTCCTGTGTCTCCTGTATTGCAGGGGGATTCTTTACCTGCTGAGCCTTTGGGGAAGCCCCACAGACAAAACCACCTAATTCAAGTGTAGCACATTCACACTATGGGCTGTTGGACAGCTGGTTCAACGTGTTGAGTTGGACTTTGAGCTGTTGATCCAGAAAAGGGCCACAATATATTAGAACTGAGAAAGCACAATGTAGAGTAATTTATGTAGCGAAATTGTATTTGGAGGAGACCCGCCCCAGATCTTTACAAAAAGAGGTCAGAGAACCTCTAGCAGTGTGTATGCATTTGGATGTGAATGTGGGCATGTGTAGGAGGCTGGGGAAGAGGGCAGGTTGGCTGCTCACTCTGGGAGTGGGGCAGGGAGAGGACGGGAGTGGCGGGTGAACATGGGCGCAGACTGGGAAAGGCCGAATATTGGGAAAAAATTGTGGACAGAGTCTGCTTCTGAAAACTGACCCCATTCAAGGGAATGCACCATGTCGGTGAGGGTGTGGCTGGGTTGATGCTTATCTTGACATGTGCAGTTATTGTGATAAAGTTTTGGTAATAAAGATAAGCATGCATATAAACTGATAAATAATTAGAAAGCGGCCCCTTGGTAGAGATCCTTAGGACCCGCATGGCAGGCACAATTGGTGTTGAGGGGTTTCCCAAGTCAGCGTTTATGGGAGGGAGGTTTTTCAGGCCCCTCTCTTGGAATTGGTGAGTTCAGCCCACCTTGGATGGAACCCGTGGATACGGAGGATGGTCTGCAGAGAACTTGAGCATCCTGGGGTTCTAGTCTCTGCCAAGGGGCCTGGAACAAATGCCCTGCAGATACTGAGGGAAGCTTGTTCTTGAACCCTCAGACACCAAGAGGCAGCTCCCTCTTGTAGGGACAGGGTTTGAGGACTTTGCTTCTCTTTGCTGGGGTCGGGGCAGGAGCCCTGAGGTAGCTGAGGTGCCTTGGGTTGCCTGACTCTTTCTGGGTGGGGTGGACAGCCAGCCGGGGAAAGGCTACACACAAGGAGCACTTCAGATGGGACAACAGTAGGTTTCAGCCTCTGATATGTGTTTGCTGACCTGTGAGGCCATGGTTACCAGACAGGAGTGTAGCTCCCCAAGAGTTGGCGTGAGTGGCACTGCGATAGGCTGTGTGCAATGGGCATTCAGTGGGTGGGAGTGGCCATATTGGGAGACCACAATACTCAGGCCAGGCCCACACCCTGCATAGCTGTCTTACTTCTTGCACCAGTTTTGAAGGTGCCACTGGACACTCATGTGAATAAACCCTATTTACTATGCTCTGAGCCCTCAAAGGGAAATCCATTTTACATGGAAGCAATAATAATGCTTTTTTTGGCATTGTTTTCACATCCCCTGAGTTTCTGGGGACACCCACCAGGGTGTAAATCAAGGGAAGCTTCTATTTGTTTTGTTCACAATATTTGCCCGTGGTGGTTCATCCCTTTGAACCATCACATCACTCGCTCCGACATGTCTCACAGCATTTGAGAGGCTCACTCAACACGCTTGATACCAGTCTGCTTTTATAGCTTCATCAGTTCTAGTGTGGTCGTGCCAGAGCATTTGCATGTTGAAATATACATTGTTTTATTGCAAATCACTGTGTATAAATTGCTTTTTCTTATATTTCTCTTTATATGACAGTTAGGGCATTGAATTTTTTAAAAACATGTAGGTAAGGTTACACTATCTATGAATTTCGTTTCAAGATACTGAAGTGGAAATTATAAAATATTTGTTTAAAAAAGGTGACCTTGGCTCTGGTAGAATTGAGACCCAAATTTTAACAAATTAGCAAGTCTTCTCTTTCCCCAGGGAAGTTGCAGCCTCCTTTAGAGACACTTTTGAGCTTTCTGTTAAACTGAGCTAGATGGTTTTTTAACCACAAAAGAGGATCTTTTCTTTCCACCTTATCCATCAAGCCTTCCTTTGCCAAGATCCCCCTTCAGGAGTCAGCTGGAAACCAATGTAATTCTGATGGTTACATCCCTGGAAACTCCCCCCTGGGATGGCCTCGACCAGGACTAGCGGGGCTGTTGGGCTCCGTCCAGTTTGCCGCAGACACAGTTGAGGCTTCTGCCAAAGTTAGAGCACTGCCCGGTGGGCAAATTTGTTCCTCCATAGGAGACAGATCAATAACCAACAAATAAATACATTAAAAAAAAAAAAGAAAACGCCTGAAAGCTTAGTCATGCAAATCAGGTCAGAGGAGAGAGGGTAAAGAAAAGGACTCATTCTTATTCTGCAGCTTCCGTGGGGCCCTGGCCCATCGCTGCTTCTATTAAAGCGCTGGGCCCAGGACAGCCAGCATGCTGGCCGGGTAACACCGGGTAATGAAGGTTTGTCCCGACCCGAGTAAACACCACCCGTTCCCAGGACACGGAGAAGCAGCAAATGAACCAGAGGTTAACTGGGTCATTGGCTGCAGCACAATGTGGGTCATTCTAGATGTAATTTAGTTCCCTTCAGCTGGAGGCTCCAATACGGCCACCAGTTCTCACAGCGGGGATGATGACTTAGCAGCAGCCAAGGCTGCTGGCTCTTGGATACCAGGCCCAGTGCCTGCACTGTGATCCCGGCGCCTCTGACATCACTGGGCGTCTTTGTGATGCAAAGGACATGTTGTCTAAACACACAAGGGGACCAGTGAGTCTGGTGGTGCTGTTATGGGTGTGCCCACAGATTAGACGTGCATACGCACCCAGGAGCGAATGAATAACTCGGTAAAGCCTCTTTCGTTGCTGTGGGCCGTCATTCTGTCACTGTCCTGCGAGAGTCTTATTATGCAAAGGTGCTTTTTAACTGCATGAATATTTGAGAAATTGCAGGGATAAAGTTAAACAAACCCAAGGGTCATAATTATGCATTATGCATATGTTCTGCCTTTGTGTCTTGTTTGGAAACTATACAAGCCAAACAGAACAGGAGGCTCCAACAGCCTCATTTCACATGGGCCAAACTGAGAGGGGATTGAAGGGGAGGGAGCCCTCTCATCAGTGTCTCTGCCACTGGCCCAGGGAAGCCTGTGTCACTAGGATCAAGCACTCAGAACTGAACAACGTTCGGCCTGTTCTAATGTTTCATATGAATGAACTCACTCATAACCATAACCCTCTGTGGTTGTTATCATCTACGTTCTACAGATAAGGAAACTGAGGCACAGAGAGTCTCGGTTACCTTCCTGTGGTCACATAGCAGCCAGTGGGGGAGCTGAGTGTGTTTCAGCCTGGATGGAGAGACGGCGTCTGCGCAGGCGCGGCTCCAGCTGAAAATGGGCAGGGAAGGGGCTTGACCCTTCATGGGATGTTTGTTTTAATTTCCCTTGAACTTGGCGAGGCCTGGGTGGTCCTGTGGGGAGATCATCTATCTTGCCAAAGGCTTCTGAGCAGGATGCCTCCTGCCCCTCGATGTCCCTGCTCCCTTCTTTTATAGGGTTGTTTTTGTTGTTCAGCTGCCAAGTCATGTCCAACTCCTTGCAACCCCATGATCTGCAGCACACCAGGTGTCCCTGTCCTTCAGTCTCTCCTGGAGATTGCTCAAACTCATGTCTATTGGTTGAGTCAGTGATGCCATTCAACCATCTCATCCTCTGTCGTCCCCTTCTCTTCCTGCCCTCAATCTTTCCCAGCATCAGGGTCTTTTTCAATGAGTTGACTCTTTTCATCAGGTGGCCAAAGGATTGGAGCTTCAGCTGCAGCATCAGTCCTTCCTTTCTCTTACAGGGACAGAACTTCAGATCTTACCTGGACTCAGGTCTGCCCGGTAGAGCCCCTCAGGTTGGGATGGTGCGTGTCTGAGTTCTGGCCAATGGGCTAAGAGAGGAGCAACCGGGTCTGATTTCTAGTCTGTGCCCCTCACCCTGAATCTTCCCCTTCCTTCTTTCCCCCTCCCCAACTGGCTGAAAGGCAGACCCAGTGCTAGGCCGTCTGGGGGCTGGCATAAAAGCACCAGCCCAGAACAGCAAGATGGGCAGAGCCTGGGAGCTGCTAGCTTTCAGTACCAAGGTGGAAAGGGGTAACATGGAGCGGGGGGACTGGACTCAGGGCACAAAGCAGTCACTCCTTAAATGCGCGTGGAGGACAGAACAGTGTTTCTCTATTGCCTGATCTATCCCACTAGACATCACATTGCTCTTGGTGGGCTGATACGGGGCGGGGATGGTGGGGGAAGGGGTATTAGATGCACCGGAGATGGGAATTACCCACTTCTCACACTTGTAGACCAGTCTCAGCATTTACACAGAAGATGCACCACTTTCAGTTTTGTTCACTTATAAAACTAACAGGCAAATAAATGACTACGAAAAACTGCACAAGCAGAGTGTGGTAGTAAAGGAGAAGTGAAATCCTTCCTTCCTTGCAGGCTTTTTATTCCCTGTAACCTCTGCTGCTTGGGGGCTGTCTGGCGGTTATTGCCACAATTCTTGATGATACATAGGCCGATTTCTAGCTTTGCCATCTCTGGATAATATATATTGGCTCTTCTGCTATGAAAGATGAAAATTTTCATTCCTCTGTGGCAGCTCACCCTTCTTTCACCATCCTGTGATGTATTAAGTACATTTTTATTCTAAGTTCTTCTGTTGGCCAGCTTGAGAACCTTGGGAAATGGAAGGCCCTCTTTCCCCGTCGACTAAGCGTAGACCTGAGGACCATCTGCCCACAGCTCTTGGTGGGGAGATTGGTGTCTCCGAGCTGTTCTTGGTCTTTCTTCACAATCCTTTCTCCTTGCCCCACCCCACCACTGTTGGTTACATGTCACATTTATTTATTTAGAAAAATGTTTATGTGGACCGTTTTTAAAGTCTTGGTTGAATTTGTTATGACATTGCTTGTGTCTTACGGTTTTTTGGCCGTGAGGCATGCGGGATCTTATCTTCCTGACGAGGGATTGAACCTGCACGTCCTGCACTGGAAGGCAAAGTCTTAACCCTTGGACCTCCTGGGAAGTCCCTGTGTTGCTTTTAAGTCATCGAGGTTTATAAGATGCGCACAGCAGAGGGTGTCTCCGTGCCTTGACTGTGGGCTCCGTGAAGGGAGCCTGGATCACCTGGGCATGGAATTGCCGCTGACCTCCTTCCTTCCTTCCGAGCCCCAGGAGGGGAGGTCGGGCCGTGTCTGTCGGTCACTCTACCACCTCCAGGGCCAGCCCAGCCCTGGCAGCAGCTCAGTAAATACCTGTGGCAGGAGCGGGAGGCCACGGGAGGGGTTTAGAGAAGTGAGGGCGGTCACATCGAGGGTTCTGGGTGAAGTTGCCTGTGTTCAACCACTCTGACCTTCGAAGTTCATTTACCGTCTGTCAAGCCCAGAGCACAGGATTTGGCCTTCAGAGGCCCCAGGAATGCGAGTGGTCCTGCTTCTCACTCTCACCCAGGCTGAGAAGTGGACCAGTGGTCCCCTGGTTGGTTTGGACATAAACACACTGACTCCCAAGAGCTGTTAGGATCTGACTGTCTTTCTCCCAACACGTGGCAAGAAGTACCCATGGACTGTTAGCAGAAGGGCCTGTGGGTGGAAACACCCTCCTGGCTTCACTCCCCTTTTGTCCTCTGTGGTCAGGATGATGGCACCAGTCCTAGGGGATCAGGGCAGGGGAGCAGGAAATGGTGAACAGTGGAGGAGGGGTGTTTACCGTCAGGAGGAGGGCCTCTTAGGCCAGCTTGTCTGATCTGAGTCAGTCCTGGACTTTTGCTGGAATATTCAGAAAGAGGCTTCTCTTTCTGCCGTCCTTGCTGGGCCAGTGGGATGGGAGTCTGGAAGGTGGGGCTTCTTTGCCATCTTGTGAGAAACACTTCGTGACTGAGAATCGAGTTGACCCAGCAGGAAGGGACCTGAAGGATGGAAGAGCCGTCTTCCTGATCACACCGTTTTGCCCTGGGATCCAGCCATGCCTGCAGCCTGGTAGCGATGGGCCACGCCACTCCTGCAGAGAGTTTTAATTTCACCTCATGCTGGTTTGCACAGTGTTCTGTCCCTTGTGATCAAGAGTCTTGGTTGACACCCCTCAGCCCCCCTTTTAGTCTCAGAGATTTCTAGAGCTTTGGGGGTCTTTTGCAGGGAAGGCCAGGCTGGCAGAAGGAAGTTCCTATGTATCCTGTACTCTTGGGAAATCTTTGACCTGCGTCCAGACTGAGATGGCCTCGGAGAGTCTCATCAGCTTGGGACCTGGTGCCAGTCTCTGTGGCCCTTGAACCAAAGGTGAATGAGCTGTCCACCTGGGAGGAGGTTGTGACCCTCAGGCTGAAGACAGAGGGTGAGAACTGGGAGTCTAGGCGGGCCAGGCAGGCAGACAGATGAGACCTGGAGAACACAGCCAGGAATGACCCTGAGGATGGAGTCCTGTGCTGTCCTTCACAGTAGCTATTTAAGTTCATCTGAATAAAACTAAATAAACTTAAAAATTCAGCTCCCAAATCACACTGGTCTCATTTCAAGTGCCCTTAGTCATACATCTGGGAGGTCCAACCAGTCTATCCTAAAGATCAGTCCTGGGTGTTCATTGGAAGGACTGATGTTGAAGCTGAAACTCCAATACTTTGGCCACCTGATGCGAAGAACTGACTCATTGGAAAAGACCCTGATGCTGGGAAACATTGAAGGCGGGAGGAGAAGGGACGACAGAGGGTGAGATGTTGGATAGCATTACCGACTCAGTGGACAGGAGTTTGGGTGAACTCCAGGAGCTGGTGATGGACAGGGAGGCCTGGCGTGCTGCCGTTCATGGGGTTGCAAAGAGTCGGACACAACTGAGCAACTGAACTGAACCAAACTAGTCATATGTGACTAGCGGTTACCATATTGGACAGCATGGATATGTAACGTCTTCATCCTCCCAGAGCTCTTGGACAATGCTGGCCAGACAGACTAGATTTTGAGTCCAACAAGACATCAGGTTGGAAGGAGGTGCCAGGCAAGAAGAATGAGAGAAATAAACACTCCAGCTTTGACAAAGGTCCACACGTCCTCACTCGTGTGTTCACTCTTCAGTCCCTGGTCTGAGTCATCCCTCACTCCCTCAGCTCCTCCCGGGCACCGCGGGCTCCAGGAAAGCGAGAGAGAAGGAGGCAGATGCAGCCCGACCTCAGGGAGTGCGTGTTCTTGTCTGGGAAGCAGACGGCAGCGAAGGAGGTAGGTAAATCAATGCCCAAGACAATCTCAGAGAATAACAGAAGCCGCAAGCAAACAGAACAGGAAATGTAACAGTCATGGCATGTGCAGGGGGAGGGCCAGGCCTTAGTTAATGGAAACATACCATCTTTGGGTGACCGTGAATTACAGGGCCTGGAATAAGTTGAGGCCGCAAAAAGGGGAGGCACGTGAAGCCTGAGGGACCACTTGCTGCCAGGCTGGGAGAGGCCTGGTGCCCGTGAAGCACTGAGTTGGAGAATTAGAATGTGGACCTCATCCCAAGGCCTGGTGTGGACAGGAGCCCCCAGAAAGCAGTGAAGCAGCAGCTGCAGAAGTGGCCGGGCATCGTCCATGGAGGTTGTTCTGTGGACGGAAAGGCTGTGAGGAGCCACCCTGCCCAGCCTCGCTGGGACCCAATCCTTGCAGTTTGTTTGAGGCGAGTCATGGAGGCAATCCTGTCTCTCCTGTTGCCACCTCAGTGAAAGGATTGTCTCTGGGCTCTCAGCTCGTTTCGTCCCTGCAAGGAGGCATTAGCTTCAGTTTAGCAAAGAGTCGCCTGAGATCCCTGCCCCTCAGAGTTCCATCGACAGAGATTTCTGCCTGCAGCTGCCTGCCTCGGCCTTGGGGCTAGAAGTGGGTCATGGGCACAGCAGCTGGGGGGCTGAACAAGGCTGGGGGAGCATGCAACCATTAGGGTCCAGTTAGCGAGAAAGAAGAGCCCCGGGTAGACACCTGGCAGTGTCTGTCCCAGTCCAATTAACTGGCAAAAAAGGCTTGCATTTGTGTGCAGCTGTTTTCAATCAAAGGTACATGGTTCGCATCTTCGCAAACACGGATTCCTGCTCTAGAGTAATGAAGGCGCCCAAACCTCATGATCCTGCGAACGTTCCACCTGGACTGAGTCGCCCAGTTTGCCAGCATGTGGTTCAAATTCAACAGAAATTTCCCACATCTGCACTCTCCGTGAGGGTGTGTTTCTGTGCCTGGTACAGGTCACCCCAACTCCGGGTCACCCCAGCGGGCAGAACCTCGCTGGCCCCCCTCTGCAGACAGGCTGCTGGCTGTGGAGCCTGGGGTTGTCCTGTGGCTCCAGCCTGGATGTTGTCCCAGAGATAAATCATATCTCTCTAAAAAGCTGCAATGGTCCATCATTTCTGCTTGAAAACACCCCCGGATCTTCACTTGAGAGCTGGGGTGACAGGCCCCACCTGTTATGCTCAGTTCTGCATAAAATCGCCAGCAGCCAGTGGACTTCTGTAATGAGCAAGCTGCTAGCTTCAGATGGTAAATAAAATCCCTTCCCAGTGTGTGGGGCTCGGCTGAAGGTTTACAGAGTTCTGTCTGCAGAAGCAGTGGGAATGTGTACAGTCAATGCTCAGGCCCTCAGGAAAAGCCCTGTTCCTGGCAGGTTAGCGTGGGGATGCCCCAAAATGACAGTGGAGATTTCTGGTCGTTTTGCAATATCGTGCAATTCTTCCTCAAGTAAACGGCGATCACATAATACACTGAGTACAATTAGACAATTACGAGTATTTCAACCAAAATACGATGAACTGCCATCTACCCATCACCAGATTGAACAATTACCAGGCCCTGCTCCACCCCTTCCGGTTCACTCCCTTCTTTCCGCCAACGTATTTAAAGCAAATCCCAGGCCTCTTGTGAGTGTTAACATAGCTACAATACCCTTATCACCTCTAAAGTTCACGTCTCATAGACTCTGTTTTCTCATTGCTTTCCCAGAATCAGGATTCAAACAAGGGCTGCCCAGCATGTGATTAAGTCTATGAAGTCCCTCAGTTCACGTGACCGCTCCCTTCAGTTGATTTTTCACACTCCAGCCTGGCTAGTTCCAGGATCAGTGGCCCCCTGGGTGCCCTACTTTCTGGATTTGTCTGCTGCCTCACTTGTCACATCTGAATTCCCTCCTCCTGGAAGGACAAGTGGCTGCCACTGGGCAAGCTTGCAGGGGAGGTCAGGTTTCTAACAAATTCAGCCTGGGGTATGGGACCAGTGGAGCCAGCTTCCAGCAATTGCTTTAGAAGGTGAATGTGTGTGAGCATTTTAAGAACATTTCCTGGATTACTGTTGAACTAACAAAGTAGGTGTTTGCTTCCAAATATCACCACCTCATTTGCTATCAGCTCTGTTCTGGGTGGACTTACATGAATCAACTGCCTGCCTTTCCCAGGTGAGGCATGGATTAGGACTCCTTGTCTAGCTTGGCCTCTATTCCCCACTTTAACCCTCAGTTTATTTCCTGTACAGAAATTTCACCCTACTTATCCATCTTGGTTTTTTATTAACATGTTTATTGTGTTTCGTTTATTAGAAGGTTCTCCCTCTAAGGGCTTCCCTGGTGGCTCAGCTGGTAAAGAATCCGCCTGCAGTGTGGGAGACCTGGGTTCGATCCCTGGGTTGGGAAGATCCCCTGGAGAAGGGAAAGTCTACCCACTCCAGTATTCTGGCCTGGAGAATTCCATGGACTGTATATAGTCCATGGGGTCGCAAAGAGTCGGACACCACTGAGCGGCTTTCACTTTCTTCCTCTAAGGCCAAGTATCAGGTCAGGGCTGTCTTCCAGGACCTAGATATTCCCCTGGCATGATATTTGCTCAGGCTTCCCCAGTGGCTCAGAGGGTAAAGAATCTGCCTGCAATGCAGGAGACACAGGAGACAAGGGTTTGATCCCTGGATTGGGAAGGTCTTCTGGAGGAGGAAATGGCAACCCACTCCAGTGTTCTTGCCTGGGAAATCCCATGGACCGAGGAGCCTGGTGGGCTACAGTCCAAAGGGCTGCAAAGTGTCAGACATGACTGAGTGACTATGCAGACATTTGCCCAGAAAATAATGAACGAATGAAACAGAGGCCAGTCTTAGATGAAACCTCACGTTCTGAACCCTGAGGGGCCTCTGGATCCTTGGCTGTTTGTATTTCCCTTGTGGTTAAATTCCAAATGGCCTTGCAAGAAGCCTTATTTTCTATCTCAGTGGTCTTCCTCACCACCTGCCCCCGAGATGCTCTCAGGATGAAGGACCTCACCAAGGGCTGAGTAGCAAAGCCCTTTCCCCTTCAGCAGGGAGCAGAGGCCTGTGCACTCACTTCCTGCCTCACCTATTTATCAGATCAAGTTAAGGCAGCTTTATCTTCTGATGGAAGCTGTTTCCTAGGACGGCCACAAACTACCACAAAGTCGGTACCTTAAAACACCAGGTATTTCTTCTCATTGTTTTGGAGGCTGGAAGGCAGAAATCCACAGGGTCATGTTCCCTATGGAGAATCTATTCCTGTTTTTCTGCAGCCTCTGGCGGCTGCCTGGGGAAATTCCTGGGCTTGGGGCCACATCACCCCCATTTCTGCCTCCCTCCTCACCTGGCCACCTCCTCCAGGCGTTAGCTCTCTTTGCCTCTGTCTTACAGGAGCATTTGTGATGGCGTTTAGGGCTCACCCGGTTAATCTAGTGAGTCAACTCACCTCAAAATCCTTGATTACATCTGCGAAGACTCTGCCTTCTGCAAACACGTCACCACGGTGAAGTGAACTATCATGAAAACTGTAAAATGCAAGCATGAGACACAGTGCTGTTACCTGAGAAATGAGTATAAAGCGGGATGAACCTCCATCCATGTCCAGACCACACCGGGCTCCGCCCTGAGAGCCTGGCCACCAGCTCACCATCCGGAGACACTGCTTCTCATGTTCACACGCACACGAGCCGCCTGGAAAGCTTGTTAGAAATTCCAACTCAGTAGGACATGGATGGGACCTGAAAGTCTGCATTTTTAGCTTCCAGGCAATGAAGATGCTGCTGGTCTACAGGCCACACTTGGATTTTGATGTTGAACCTTCATGACAATCTTTGAGCTGAGGGACACCAGCTCAGAGAAGGTAAGTGACTTCTCAGGTAAATGAATGGTCAGCTAAGTGACATCCCCAGGGTCACAAGGCAGGTGTGTGATGGAGCCAGGATTTGAATACCCATCTCCCTGATTCAAATCTCCCAGTCTTAACGATGCCATCCTGTAACTATATGGATGATTTTTCTAAATTTTTCCTTAGAGTCAATTTGGCATCATTGTCTTATTAATTAATTAAAAACTGGTTATAAGATGATTTTCCCTCCCCCAAAGACTCGACTATGAAATCAGAACTTAAGCTGTTCTGATTGGATTCAGAGGTAAGGGAATGTCCAAGTGGCTTTGGAAGGAGGGTCAATGCTGAACATCTATCATATAAGTTCTCACTGTCAACAGCTCAGGAGAAACCAATAGGCCTAAATTGCAGTCGTCTTACAGTAAAAATTCAACCCAGAGTCTGTACTGTAGGAGCCACGCAGACTTGAAAGGACTGCTATTATCTTGATGAGCAGTTTCAACCTGGTGTGAGACCTTGAGAGAGAGAGCTCTCACCCGTATGAGACACGAACCTCAGCAAAGCTGCAGCCTCTTCCTGGTTCCTGGCTGCTTTGCCCCCAAGTGCTGCACACTGACCACACCAGACAGGATCCAAATCTGGAGTCAGCCTCTCATGGTCACCAGGAGAGATGAGTGCATGTGTCCTTGTCTTAGGAGAAATTACGAGAGGCGATTACCGAAATAAACAGAGAACAGCAATGGAAATAAGGTTTGGAAATAAGACTGACATTCTTTTATCGATACCCTCAGGGACTGAGGGTTCTCAGAGTGTGCCTGGAGCTGTAGCAGAGATGGATCTGGAACCAGCAGTTCCCTCTGCCGGCAACACCCTGTCCTGCCAGATGCCATGCAGCTCCCTGCCCTCTTCCTGTTTCAGCTCAAATGTCACCTGAGGACCCGGCCTTCCCTGAGCACCTGGTCAACCGGGAACCCACCCATGTGCCCCCTCTCCAGTTGTTCTGCTTCAGTGTCTCCATGGCACAACCTGCCTTGCGTTCCCCTGGTTTCTGTCGTTGTCCCTGTTCTGACCACAGTGTCAGCTCCTGAGGGACCGGGGACACCTGCTCTGCTCAGGGCTACATCCCCAGTGCCCGGAGTAGATGCTGGGCACACACTTGCTGTGTGTTTGGGTGAATGAAGGAATGAGATCATGCATTCTCAGTGGGGCCATACTGCCCTCAGCGGGGCAAACTTGGTTCATGGGCTTGAAAAGATGTTACCCGCTTTATATAAAAACACAGATGTACCTACAGAACATAAACCATTGTCTGGTATTTCTGTGACATTAAACTTTCATGAGGGGCAATTAAGAAAAAAAAAGTCTGAAATGGCTCCTCAGGGGGTGATCATGAAATAGAGTTTGAGAAACACTGAATTAGAGGAAAATCAGTAGAAACTGCAGCCTTTTCCTCCCACATTTTGCCAAGACCCTGATAGGAACACGGAAGACAAATGCAGACATGTCCAAGTATGTGAAACAGTGGGAAAAGAATAGAAGCGGCCGCAGCGCTTTGGGGAAACAGCTTTTTTTCCTGCCGAGGGACAGATTTACAAAGGATGATATTTGCATTTTCCCGAAGCCTCTAATTTTCTCATTTATCATCTGTCAGAGCCCGAGGCCCTTCCACAGCACGTGGGATGTTTGCACACATCTAATGATCCCTTTTACCAAACAACGTCACAGTCCCTGGGAGAAATGCCTTCACGTCGCTGAGGCTGCTAATTTCATCCACTAATGTCACGCTGTGCCGTCTTCGCAGGCGGGGTCTCAGGGCATCTCCCTTCACCCTGAGCTCGGTGGCTCCCGGCGAACATGTTTCGCTGGAGCTCGGGCTCCTTTGACACCAGGGAACTATGGAAACCGGACCGCAGTCCATCCCTGAGACAGGGGCAGGTGGACTGGAGGAGGGGGACATGTCCAGGGCTTCAGGAGCAAGGCCAGGGCTCCTGGAGGTCCTCTCTCCACCTGCTGGACTCACGCAATGGGGACCGTGACGGAGGATTTCACCAGGGGCAGGAAGGCTGGGTGGATTGTGCCCCTGCCCCACTCTGGGCACCAGGGGGGCTTCCCCAGGGCCCTGAGAACTTGCTTCCCTTCCTCACCATCAGCTCACCTCATGCTGCTGCCGGAACACCAGCCTCTTTAGGGAAATCCAGTCCAGCCCCGGGGCAGTGTTCCCGGCTTCCAGCTGCCCCCACTTCACAGGTGATGGACACGAGTGTGGGACCGCCCAGGTCACGTGGAGCCCAATGTGACACACACCTCGGCGCCTGTGGATTCGAGGACGTACCTGAAGGGGTTTCAGATCTCCAGCCGGAGCGAGGGTGGAGATCTGTCCCTGGGGAGCCTCCCTTTGGCCCTCGGAGAGTGTCAGACACAGTCAGTAAAGGCCCCGCATCCCCTGAGGCTTGGGGAGGGACTGAGGCAGAGTAAAAAGGACCGGCTCACCCTCCCCACTGTTCTGAGATGCCCCACCGTCCCCCACCTGCGGAGCCTCTGGCCCACTTCTGCACCCTCTTGGGTTCTGTGGGGCCTGGGCTTCCTGGGGCTGCTGGATCACACAGAATTTGGGGTTGTTGGAGCACACCCGCCACCCCAGACGCCGTGGATGCTTAGGATGACCTCTGACCCCAGGTCAGAGGTGGGCATTTGTGAAACCAAAGGCCAGTGCGCCTCTGAGTCAGGCGCTAGGGGACAATGAAGCTTTTGTGTGGATGCAGTGAATGGAGGACCAGCGGGGTGGGGGTGGGAGGTGTAGGACAAGGCTTCCCTGCAGGGTCTACGGCAAAGGCCTGAGAGCAGTTTGGAGAAGGGCTCTGGGAGGCTGGGCCCCAGCACAGCAGAGCAGGTGCTGGAACAGCACCTCCCTAGCTCGGGTGGTAGTCAGTGATGCTGGTCCAGGAGTCGGGCCAGCCTGGCGTCGGGGGGATTCATGCCGCACCCCCTGCACCCCCAAAGGTGTCAGGAGCTGAGATGGTGCCCGAGGGGCCCTCAGTGTTTCCTGGGCTGTAGGTTCGCTCGTGCTGTCCTGAGACGGCGTCTGTGCCCTGACCCAACTGGTGACCCTGAGGCTCCCAGGTCCCTCACGTCACCTTTCCCAGGCGGACATGGATTCTAGGGAGAGGCCATCCATGGAGCCACCGAGCAGAAGTCAGGAGCTGACGGGCACAGCGTTTCCCAAGCTTGGGTCCCTCGGGGGCCACATGCATGGTCATTGCCCTCATAATGCCCTTGGTATTATCTTATTTAATATTTACCTTTCAGTCAGATGGATTCCGGGCTTTCTTAAATAAATCCATTCATTTTGGTGCCACTTACTTTAACTGCATCCCTCATCTTAATGGAATCACCGGTTTAAAGGGCAAACTGAAATTTCCCCCTAAATCCCATTAAAGTGAATAAGTAACTATTAGAGTAAAAGCCTACTCCCTCACCTACTGGTGTATCAGCTCACCACCTGGTGCTGAGCCTCCCAGCGGCTTCAGCGAGGCAGAAGTCTGCTTCTCACAGGGTAACAGCCTTGGCATTGAGGCCCAGAGCTGGGCGCACGGCTGCACGGGGTTGGCCTTGACCTTCTCCTGTCCCACTGCTTCCTCACCTTTGGATGCTCTTGTCGTCCACCTGACCTAAGGGGGCGCAGGTCCCATCAGGCAGGAGGGGAGGGGAGAAGGGCGGGGAGCACCCATCATCTGCGGGTGCCCTGGGAAGATGCACTGCCAGGTGGGATGGGAGGTTCAGCTACAGCCTGGGTGGCTGTGTGCTGAGCTGAACACAGGAATTTCTAGCATTCCAGGACAGAGGTGATGGACACGGGGGACAGCCAGCAGCCTCTGCCCCTTCTGTGGGCCCCTGAGATCATCTCCTCTCCACCAGGGCGTGCACCCTGCAGGTGGTGAGAATGAGCCTTTGAGGAGAGCCTCCTCCTGACACTGCTCTGGGGGTGGGGGTGAGCAACCCCGGGACCTCCCTCAGCCTGGGGAGTGGAGGCTGCCTGAGGTTCCTCCAGCGCCGGCGGAAACCCAGCACGTTTCCCGACTCCTCCCCTGCGCCTCGTGCTCATGGAGTCCATGTTACTTGACCCAGAGACCAGGTGAGGCATGCTCGGAGTCCTGGACTCTTCACAGCAAGCTGCAGACACAGGGCTGAACAAGAGGTCAGTATGATTTGGCCCTGCCTGTGTTTTATTTTTTTTTTTTGCTTTTTAAAAAAATTTTATTGAGATGTAATTGACATGAAACATTGTATTAGTTTTAGTTAGATGTACAATCTGTATGTATATATTATGAAATGATCACCAAAATAAGTTTAGTTAATATCCATCACCACACATAGATACATCTTTTTTTTTCTCTTCTCATGAGGACTTTTAAGATCTACCCTACTGGTAACTTTCAAATATACACTGAAATTCCCTCTTTCATCTATGTTTTAGAGATGGGTCACGAGGGGTCAAAAAGCTGGGAGGGCCATGTTTGAGGTGACACAGCTGTAAATGATGGAGCCTGAACCACCTGGGTCCCCAGACTCTCTTCAGAGGCCCCACAAGGCCCTCACTGGTTCTGTTCCCCTGTGTGTGAGCCCCCTTTTAAAGATACATGATCACCACACCAAATCAAAGACCATTTAATCTGTTCCCTGCCCATCTCTTTCCAGAGACCTCTATTCTATTTCTTCAGCTGTGTATGCAAGTTTCTTCCAGATTTTTGTAAAAGTGAGTTAGTCATGGAGCTTTCAAGCTGGGTTGGTCTCTTTCAAATGTCTGCACCCCTGACGAGGGGTCAGCTCCCCTCCCCCACCATACCTCCCACCACCCTCCAAGGGCAAATCACGATGATTACGTCATAATCATCATGGGCGTCCTGTGACCAGGTGGATAATATTCACGGCAGAGCCCATTTTTCTGATGTGGTTACATTTTCTTTCTTATGCATCTCTTGTTTTCCCAGAGTTAATCATTTCCTTGCTTCCACTTGCAAAATTGCTTACAGATACTTTGTTGTCTCCAAATCCTCCATCATTTCATCCAGTCCAGTGTTTTCTAAGTTGTTTGGGCCATAATGCATCATAAGACATATATTTTACAACAAGGCCTGGCACACACACGTACATACATGCATGCACTTGCATACACAATACGCGGAGCTAACATTTTACAAAACAATATCGATTTCATTACAAGCAATACCCTTGGACAGTTTCCACTTAATTCTGCTGTTTCACGTTTTTAAATGCTAGTTGAGACTCACAGAATAGATGTCGGTCCCCGCTAAGGTGGCTTGACGTGCCCTTTGGAAAGCTCGGCACAAGCCCAGCTCAGACCTGCTCCTCTGGGCTCCCCGCCTCCCAGCCTATCCCCACCCGCCTCCAGCTCCTCTCAGTGGGGTGACTCTCCTGTAACTGGGCAGCTCTCATCAGGAGACTTTTCTCTGCTCCTCTTCCAGGATGATTAACTGTTTGATGAACCCCATGTCTTCTTTCTCATTGGTTCTTTGCTTTCCGTGAGTTACTTCCAATTTATTTCTTTTTAACTGAAGAAGAGAAAATTTTAGCAACTCTCTAGCCTACTTGATTTTTTTTCACCTTTTCTCCAGTAACAGAATAATTAAAGTGGGAAGGAGAAAATTACAATAGGAAGAAGCCAGAGAGCAAATAGGAGAATTGATTTATGCATGGTTTTGGTTCTGTGCGAAGCCGGCGATACCCAGATGAAAAGCCAGGCCTCCAGCCATGTATCATTTCTGGTGACATCCAGACGATGGAATGAAATGTTCACTGTGGCTGTAAATCAAAGTGTCTCACCCTCTGCAAGCTTGACATTCTGGGCGGGACTGGTCTTTGTTGTGGGGACTGTCCTGAGTTTTATGGGAGGTTTAGCAGCTCTCCTGACCTCTCCCCACAAGAGACCAGAAGCCTCCCTCCCTTCTTTGGTTGTGACAACCAAGCATGTTTCCAGAAATAACCAAACATGCCCTGGGGGCAAATTCACCCCAGGCTGGAATCTTTGCTCCAACTGTCTGGACCCCACCTGTGCCCACGATTCCGGGGAGCATCTCCGCCTACTGACGATGCATCAGGTGGAGGCTGAACTGGTCCATCGCATCCTCCAGAAGCCGTAGCAGGTGTCATGAGCAGACGCCTGTCATTTACCGCGTTGGTGGGGGACGCCCCGGGGACGTGTGCAAACCAGCAGGTTAGAGCCTATTCCAGGCCAGCTCTCCTCTGACTCACGCTCCTGAGGACTGATCTCTGCCTCCTCTGAGTTATTATAAAGTTATTAAAAACCAAAATCATTGATGCCCCAGAACTGACTACCTCTTCTTAATAGACTTACTAGCAAATTGTAATAAACATAATCTGGGGCTCAGGAAGCTATTATTAAAATGGACCATTTACCATCACTTGGGGACACATTGCTGTACTGTTTCAGCATGAATACCAGAGATGAGGTCTGTGGGAAATGGTGACCAGAGATGCCACTGAGATGGTTAATGGGCCAACATGTGTCTCTCACTGAGTTGAAATCAAAGTCACAGCTATGGGTCTCAAGTCAACCTAGAAATTCCCTCCTAAGGAGGCGGGAGCGCCTTAGAGCCGTGCTGACCATCACCGTGTTCAGAGCAGGCCGGTCCCCCCAACAAGCCGATTGGGGGAGAGCAGCCGGGCAGCTACCTCTCTTCAAACCAGGGGCGTGAGTCTGTGGGGGAACTCCAGCCGGAGGGGCCAGTCATCCACTCTAACGACTGGGATTTCAATATCACAGGCCAGCAGGAGGGCTGATCCGGAGCAGACAAGTGGGAGTGGTGGAAAAATATCAGGACACAGGGTAGCAGGGGCACAGGGGTGTTTGTTTTCTCCTCCTGAGAACAGCCTCTCAGCCAGACCCAAACAGCAATTCTGCATTTCCTCTGTCAGCCTGGGGCTGGGTCCCTGGGAAGAACTGACGCTGCCCGGCTGGCTGGCTCCCCTCTCCCCCGGTTGGGGTGCAGGGTCCCTGGAGGGACATCCCTCAGGGAGGGCAGCCCCAGGCCATAGGACAGAGGCCTCACCACAGCTGAGCGTTGATCCCCCTGTTTTGTTCTCCGAGAGGCCCCTGCAGGCAGAGGTCTGAACACCTGCCCCCAGCAGACAGAAGGAGGCCTCAGTGAAGAAAGAAAACCCCTGGAAATCTTGTCTGTGAATCTCAGCCTTTGTTGCAGAAATGCGACCCCGGGTACCAGCTAAATGTGGCTGCCCTAGGCTTGGTGGGGGGGGGGGCGGGCAGTGGGGTGGGGTGGGGGGCTGGGAGCCCGGCCCTGGTCCAGGGTCTGTCCTGCATTGAACAGGGTGAACAGTGCCCAGATGGCGCGGTAAAAGGCCACAGGAGAGATTCAGGGGCACCCGACTGGTGCACCTCCTTGCATGTGGGGCAGGAGAGGCTCAGGGGGCAGAGGGCCTCCTCTGCGCCCCCCACCCCGGGCGATGGGTTGCAGCGCCAGGGCGTGAGGTCCCAGCTCCAACCCCTCCCTCAGCGCCCTCTCTGCCCCCAGCACCACTCGTCAGGGGCCAGGCCCGCTCTCAGCCTTTCAATCTCAGCGTGCTTCACCCTGACACAGGAGCCCAAGATTATACCCATTCTACAGATGAGTAAGTGAGGTTCCGAGGGGCTGATGACCTGCTTAAGATCCTCACTGCTCAGGGCAGGGATGGGACCGCAACCCAGGACTGTGTGGTCCACAGGGCCCCGCCCCCTTCTACATACTTCTTAGAGGGAGCATCCAGCCTGTGACAATGAGCGTTTCCTCACATTAAAGAAGAGGAAATGTAAATTGTCAAGGGGACGATTCTCTAATGAGATGTTCAAGGAATTTCTACCACTTTGAGCATCAACAGAAATGCTAATAGCTGATACTAACATCTGCCCCGCTGTGCCCGGCTCTGTTTTAAGCATGTTTCTGGGATTCACTGTTTAAACTTTAAGCAAATGTATGTGATATGACTTGAAGTGACATCACTACTCCTGTTTTACAGATGGGGAGACTTCATCAGGGAGAAGAGAAATCACCTGCTCCCACACCCTGGGTCAGGAGTCTGTTTCCTGGGAAGTACGCCCAGGCTGGGGATTTTGACGCCTGTGGGAGGCCCCACTGTTGGGGATCACCGTCCTGATTCTTCAGCCTCCTTCCCTGCATCCTTGCCCTTTGTCACGTGACTTGGTAGTTTTCTCCTCTGGGTGTGGAGTCTCTTGTCTCCCTGAGGTTGGATTTGGTTATGTGATTCTCTTTGGCTGGTGGGATGTGGGCAGAGGCCTGAAGATGCCTACGCAGCTGGTCCTGACCTCTTGTGCTCCTGCCTTCTCTATGAGAAGAATCTGCGTCTGGTGGTCATCAGTCCTGGAAAGATGAGAGACTCAAGAGCAGACCTGGACTCGAGCCTTAGCTTGAAGCCCAGCAAAGTCAGGCCCAGCCTAGATGTGATGAACTACAGTAGACGTGAGAGTGAGAAGTAAACACTCATTGTTTGCAACTGAGTTGTGGGCTGGTTTGTTACACAGCTTGATTGGGACAATAGCTAACAGATACAGACCCCAGTGAGAGAGCACACTGCAGCCCTTGGAGCATCCGAGGGCACCACCTGCCCTCAGGGAAGCAGCCCGCCTTCCCCCGAGGCCCTACACCGCACGTCCCTCTGTCCCTCGGCATCTTCACATTAGCTGCACATCGCTGACTGCCGTCTCTCGCTGGCACACTTTCCAGGGGACAGGCACCAGGACCTGCTGGTCCATGTTCATGGAGCTTTCTCACTATAGGCCCATGTTTGTTTCTTTTTTCCTCTGGTATCCAAAGGCTCGTCAAGTCCCAGGAACTCTGAGAAAACCTTTCAAACATCGTGATGTCAGTTCATTGGTCTACTCTTCCCATCACTTTTCACTAAGCATTGGTCAGTCCCCAGGGGCAGCCTCTTCCCCACGACCAGCCCACAGCAGGATGCGCTGCCCACTGGCCTCACACATCACTCTGCTTTCTCCTTCACCCTGAGGTCTTCGCTGGAGGGACTCTGTGTCCCTGCCAGATGACTCTTCTCATCGTGGAGCTTATTATTAAGGAACCAGCAGCAGCAACAGCAGTTGCTCATCTTCGGGGGCAGAAGTGGGGCTGGGGGCAAAATTCCTGCCTGCTAGGATTAAGAGAGACGCAGCAGAAAATACTCACCACCAAGTTCTTCCTCCACAGGTGCCGTGGGGCTGACTGCTCTGCCTGTGTCATGAAACCCATGCGTTTCTTTAAAAGCTTTTTCTTAAAGCTGGGTTGTGTTCCTAGTATTTGCAAAGATTTCTAACTCATACTCATTCCTGACTCATAGTCATCTGAACTTTCTTGAATCATGGATCAAAGAAAATGATGTTGTGTCCAGTCAACCTGGCTCATCTACCCAGGATCAATGACAAAGGACCTAAGGACTATAAAGTCTTGGAGAACCATTTTTTCCTCCTAGAAGTAGAAATTGTGGTGAAGATGGTGCAGACCCAGGGCCAGAGCAGCTTTTGAAAGGGGAAAAGACAACTTATGAAAAGGCATTCATGGATAATTCTATAGAGGATACAATTTTAAGCTCTCAGGCTGAAAGTTTGAACTTTTATATTAAATCAAAATGAGATTCAAAATATATAAGCTGGCTTCATAGAACAAAGAGTCTTCAGTTCAGTCGCTCAGTCGTGTTTGACTCTTTTCGACCCCATGAATTGCAGCATGCCAGGCCTCCCTGTCCATCACCAACTCCCAGAGTTCACTCAAATTCATGTCCATCGAGTCAGTGATGCCATCCAGCCATCTCATCCTCTGTCGTCCCCTTCTCCTCCTGCCTCCAATCCCTCCCAGCATCAGAGTCTTTTCCAATGAGTCAACTCTTCGCATGAGGTGGCCAAACTACTGGAGTTTCAGCTTTAGCATCATTCCTTCCAAAGAACACCAGGACTGATCTCCTTTAGAATGGACTGGTTGGCTCTCCTTGCAGTCCAAGGGACTCTCAAGAGTCTTCTCCAACACCACAGTTCAAAAGCATCAATTCTTCGGAGCTCAGCTTTCTTCACAGTCCAACTCTCACATCCATACATGACCACTGGAAAAACCATAGCCTTGACTAGACAGACCTTTGTTGGCAAAGTAATGTCTCTGCTTTTCAATATGCTGTCTAGGTTGGTCATAACTTTTCTTTCAAGGAGTAAGCGTCTTTTAATTTCATGGCTGCAGTCACCATCTGCAGTGATTTTGGAGCCCCCCAAAATAAAGTCTGACAGTGTTTCCACTGTTTCCCCATCTATTTCCCATGAAGCAATGGGACCGGATGCCATGATCTTAGTTTTCTGAATGTTGAGCTTTAAGCCAGCTTTTTCACTCTCCTCTTTCACTTTCATCAAGAGGCTTTTTAGTTCCGTGTCACTATAACCTGGAGATGTCCAATACCCTGACACTCTTCAGTCTGCTATGAAGAAGTGGGCGAGAGAAACGTCCCTGGTGAGGCAGACACCTGACCAGCGATGCTGAGGGGTCCCGTGTCCCCTCCATCCTCTCTTGGTGAAAATACAAGAATGGAGGCTCGTTTCCGCTTCAGTGGACCTTCTGTGCTCGGGTGGAGCTCAGCCTCGTGGACTTGGTCCCCCAAAGATACTCTGTTGTATTGAGTGAGAAAATAAGAACACCCTTGGATGCTTCATTTTATTTAAAAATTGTTTAATTACTTTACTTTCTGGCCACACCACGTGGCATGTGGAATCTTTGTTCCTCACGCACGCTAAGTTGCTTCACTCATGTCCTCTTCTGTGTGGCCCTATGGACTGTAGCCTGCCAGGCTCCTCTGTCCCTGGGGATTCTCCAGGCAAGAATACTGCCGGGGCTTGCCATGCTCTCCTCCAGAGGTCTTCCCGACCTAGGGGTTGAATCTGCATCTCTATGTCTCCTTCACTGACAGGTGCGTTCTTTACGGCTAGTGCCACCTGGGAAGTGCACCCAGAGATCAAAATTGCTCCCCCTGCAGTGGAAGTGTGGAATCTTAACCACCGGATCTCCTGAAAAGTCCTGTGAGATGCACCGTTTTAAAAGATAAATTTGCACCAAATTATTTCGAATTTCCCATGGCCCAGGGGTTCCTGGACTGGAAGGTCAAGTCTAGCAGGTACCTGCACCCTGCTGGTTTGCACTTGAGACGCAGCCCCAGGGGACGTCCTCGGGGAGGGCCCAGGTGAGGCTCCTGGGCATCCAGACGTGCCTTCATGCCTCTCCATAAACGGAGCCCTGAGAGCACCTGGATTACATCCAACCTGGGTTTTCCCTCTTCGCCATTAGGGACTTAAATTATCTCCAGAGTAACTCAAGATTCCTAACTAAGAACGTTCATGGCTGTGTTATTTACACTAACCCCATACTAAAAAGGTAAAAGAAATGAGAAAACCAACCTTACAGTCCAGCAATAGAAGAATCATTGTTCATAAACACGATGGACTATTCCACAGCTATAAGCACTGAGGTCCCTGAAGAGGCCTTTATGCTACAGAGAAACGTATACAATATACTGTGAGGGAGGAATCAAGGCAGGATCTAAAGGCTGCGTGTTTAAATTCTGATTTTATAAACCACATAGACTTTCTGTAGGTGCAGTAAATACTGGAGTTGAGTTTTTTCTCTATTTTATAGAACTGTTTTATCAACTTTCGGTTACCTTTAATGTCAGAAAAAAGACATCGTTAAAAATAAAAAACATAATAAAGGCATAGAGCAGCCTTGAGCCATAACATGTCACTGTCTCTTTTCAGCTGGAACATTTTGAAATCATGCTGCAAGATTAGTCAAATCCATTTCACCTGCCTTCAGTAATCAAGGTCATTTTAAGCCCGGCATGTCCTCCACGCAGCATATAGCCTAAGCAATAAGATGTTTGCCCAAGTTGTTTTCCAGGAGCTTGGAGTTGGCTGTGCATAGTTTAAGCTGAGCTGGTTAAGACTGGATGGGACCCCTGATTCTCCAACTGGGCATGCGTGAGTGTCCCTGCTTCGTGACCTTTTGATGTCAGAGGGCCAAAAACTCCACCCTCAGGTGCTGCAGAGGCCGGTAGCTTAGTTACACCTGCAAAGAATGACAATTACTACACCTTTTCCCAATCATCCTTTCCCATGCTCCCCACGCTCAGACTGCCCTCCTGCTTTTTTCGTTATCCCATAAATACCCACAAGCTCCTGGCCTTTAGGAAGATGGATTATGAGATTTGTTCTCACCTCTCAGCTATTTGACTGCCTTTGACTACACCATCTTTGATGCAAACCTCAGCATCTTAGTAGTTTGGCTTGCTATGCATTGGGCAAAATGAATCTGTTTCGATGATAAATTTTTAAGCCCCGAAAACTGTTCTTTTCCCCTGGAAACCCCCCCACCCCCACACACATGGCAGGGATCCTATCTTCTTTCTGTTTTGGTGATGCCAGGAACATAATCAGGGCTCAATAAATAATTGATCATTACAAAGACCCCAGAAGGAGCCCATTCTCTTCCCCTGGGTGGTCTGCTAACCTTTCAAGGCGTTCTCTTAAGTGCATTTCATTTCTTTTTAATTTTCCTCCAACTTAAGTGGATGGAAATGATAAGCCAGGAGAGAGCTGCCGCCTTGCTGAGAACCGGAAAAGGGAAAAATAAACGAATGAGAGCAGACACTTCGGGGCCCTGCATGGAGCCTGAACCCCATGGGTTGACACCCCTTCTCAGGAAGGGGAGGGGCCTTTCTTACTCGTCCCCACGCAAGGGAAGCCACCTTCTAGTTTCCATTTTGAAAACGTGTGTTTTTTGCCCAGCAGCTCTCTGAGGCTCTACGATCTAAGAATCAACAAGGAAAGTGGTGATGCAGGAAACCCCATTCAAAACTGACAAGAGAAGGGCGGCCTATGAGATTAGACGGAAGGACTCCTCCGAGTCACTGAGTTAACGGGTATGTACTGAGCACCCGTTCCTGCTGGCCCTGCTCTGGATGCTGGGAACTGAGCAAAGTCCCCATTCTCATGGAAGTCATTGTCTAGTCTGGAGGACAAGCAATAGCCACTGAACCAACCATTGTAAGGCATGTAGGGAGGTGATAGCTGCTAGACAGCAAACAGAGCTGATGGACAAGCTCATATAAGTGGGCAGGGATGGCCTCTCGGAGGACGTGAGCGAGCCCTGGGAAGAGTACACCAGCAGAAGGAAGAGCAGGTGCAAAGGGCCTGAGGCAGGAGAGACCCTGATCCTCGGGGAGGAGCAGCAAGGAGCCTGTGCAGCTGGAGGAGTGAAGAGGGGTGAGGGCGGCGGAGCCTGGGCACCAAGTTACCCCACCCTGCAGGGCCCTGCAAACAGGAGGGGTCCCAAGTGAGGCAGAGAGAAGGTGAGTCTTGACCCAGTGGTCACCATCTGGGGTGGACAGGCTTAGTGGAGAGCGTGGTTCTCAGGGTGTCATTCCAAGGTCAGCAGCATCAAACTCCTGGGACCCTGTTAGAATTGCCCGTTCTCATCATCACCCCAGACTCACTCAGTCAGAACCTCTGAGCTGGGCCAGAATCTGAGTTTTAACAAGCCCCCCAGTGGGTCCAGAGTCTTGCTAGAGCCTGAGAAACCTAAGTCGTGCTGGACCCCTGGCTCCAGTCTGCAGACCGAGGCAGTAAGGGTTGGACTGTGGGAGGGACTGGGGGGTCACCCGGGAGAAAGATGGAAAATGATCCCAGGAAAACGGTCAGCTGGGGGCTGCATACCTGCTTTCCTGGGACCTCCTTTCGGGGTTTCTCTGGTGGGATGCGATTTTCGGGGTGGGAGGGCTTGTCATCTGTGAGCGAGGGAAGTGGACAGATGGTCCAAGGGCCTGATTAGAACTTCTTAGTGACAGAAACTCAACAAATTGAAAATCAACAGAGTTTGGGCCCCACCAGGGGCTGAGGGGCAGGACACGCCCCTGTCATCACCTCACCCCGGCCCACCACCACATCCCCCAATCCTTGGCCCTTCAGCCCTGACTCCCCAAGCCTTGCCATGTTCTGGGCGTGGGGGACACAGTGGGGAATCGTTCCTTTCCCTGTCCTCTGGGCTTGTCCACAACAGAGCATGACTCAGGGTGATGGTCACCCAGGAAGGTGTCTCTCACCTTGAGGAAACCGGGAAGGGGTCCCTGAGGAGTCGGCATCCGAGCTGAGACCTGAGGGGCAAGTAGCGATGAGCTGGGGACATCAGGGGCTCTGGGGCAGGAAATGAAGACCCAGCTACGGAAGCGGTGCTGACTAGGGACTGGTGGTCCCGGGTCAGGGGTTCGGATGCAGGAGGGGCTGGGCAGCTCTCTGGGCAGCCCAGACTTGTCAGGGCCCAGGATGTGCTTCCCAACTCCACCCTCAGTTTCCACCTCCTGGTCACAGAGGGGGCCTCAGCTGCAGACCCCCTCACCAGGAGGGGGTCCTGCTTGGTGGACACCTGCTGTGACTCTGCAGGAGTTACAGCCACACCTCCCCTCTGTGCTCCAGGCACAGCTCTCAGCATCTCTGGACTCGCACTGTCTCAGAGTGGGGCACCTGTCTCGGAGACTGGGCACCTGAGGATTGGAGCATTTCTACATCCTGTTCACGTGGGCAGAGCTGGCTTTGTCCTGAGGGCTCTGAACCAGGGCCCGTGCTCACCCGGACCGCAGTCCCTTGAGCCAACCTGCAGGAAATGAAGGCACTTCCCACCTTCACCTGCATCCTGCGTGACCTCATCTCCTACTCTACACGAAGCCTTTATTACATTAGGGTCGCTTAGTGGATGCACTGCTTTGCTCCATCATCCCTACATTGATCAGATCTGTGTGTGTCTCAGAGTCTAGCAGGATTCTCAGTGCATGGCAGGAACTCATCATCATTTGCCTCATTTAATGGAATCGCATTATACTTCTTGGCACACTTCATCACACCTAGCAGTGTTTTGCACAGAGTAGTTGTTTAACAAATGCTTGCAGAATGATTGTATAACTGATCAATTAATTCCTTTTCAATTTTCCCCTACAAGTGCATAAAATAAAAAGACCTCAAAGGTGCATTTCTTTCTCTACAACCATTATCCCAATTAAATGCTTCTCTGAGCTTCAGAGAGCATGATGATTTGATTCTTTCGATTTTAAGCTCAGATCTTTTCAGTTTCCATCAATGAAGGTCTGCAAACCTGTGAAATTTGTCACGGGGGCAGCTGTGAAACCATGACGCTGGTGGCCAATTTTAAAAATTCTTAAGGAGATTTGTGTGCTTGAGAAATGATGGCAAGTTCTGGAACAGGACTCAACAGAGTCAGTTTAAGGGAATTTGTTTCAGGGAGATAACCGAGGAGCAGAAAGTTGAGTGGCCAGCTTGGCTGTGACACCCGAGAGACAGGCTCGCCGTGATGAATGGTGCTGAGCTCGGCGAGTGCTGAGTTCCTGGCCCAGAGGGATCACCTATTTTCTGCCAGTTGGCAGCTCTATCTGTTAGCTCCCCGAGTGTTGTGGGACAAGGTGGAAAACTGTCTTCAGCCGTCAGAGAGTAAGACATTTGTCCTTCCGATTTCCAAACGGTCCTGCTCCCAAGATATCCGCTCGTATTTATCCCTGGTGAGACTTTTGGGTATCTTAGCACACGCTGCTTTGAGCTAAACTTAGGGAAATAGAGCTGAGAAGCAGGAGAAGATGGGATCACTTCTTTCCCTGAGGCCATTCTCCAAAAAGGCTGCCCCTGTGACAGTGTTCTGAAGGTGATATGCTGTTGTGAGTACAGGTAAGGCAGTGACGAAAGGGCTTTTGAGAGGGTGGCATAAATAAATGTCTCCAGCATCGTGCTAGAGGTGGAAGAAGTGGCTGGGCACGTGCCCACTCATTCACCAGCCTCCAAAGACACAGGCTACCCTGACCTCCTGCAGCCCACTCAACCCCTGTTCGACCCACCCTGTGCCTCTGAGTCGGATTAAATCAGCGGGAAAGACTAGGGGGATTCATTGCCCCTTTCAGAGAAGATTTAGGGCTGTGAGAGCAGCAGACACCCCCACCCCTCTGTCTTCAGTAATGGGTGGGCTTAACATCGCAGCCCCCCTGCTGACTTTCAGCGTTCATGCTCAGGACTCCACCCCTCAGTTGATGGTGCTACTTTGTGCCTGGGAGTCACCTCTCTTGTGGGGGCTGCAACTCACCTACGCAGTCCCTGGACGGGGACAGAGGGAGCCAATGAAACGGTTCCTGTAAATCGCTCTGCAAAAGTAATGACCAAGACACAGGTCTTTGAAATGGCACCAAAGTCACGTTAGCATCACTGATAAACTCTGTAGCCATCTCCACCTCTGCACTCCCGAGATCAGCCAAAGCTGATGAATACTTGTGGCCATCCCCCTCTGCACTAGGTGACAGCCGTAGTGTAAAGCCAGCCTCACACTCGTGTGGAAGGGACAGCTGAATTTGTTTCAGAAGCTCTCTTTAAGGAATTTAGTCCTGTCCATTGATTGATGAATGAATAAGCAAATCCATTCTATATAATATTCAGCCACGAAAAGGAATGAAGTATTACTACTAGGACATAAATGAACCCTGAAAACATTACACTAGGTGAAAGAAGTCCAAAAGGCCACGTGTAGCGTGAGTTCCTGTCCAGAATAGGCTTGCTCGTAGAGACGGACAATAGATCAGCGGTTGCCAGGCTGGCTGGGTGGGGAGATGGGAGTAATAAATGACTGCCGGTGGGTATGGGGCTTATTTGGGGGTGATTTTATATTTTCCGGAATCAAATAGAGGTGATCACTGTGCAACTTTGGGAAAATATTAAAAGTCACTAAACATTACACTTTAAAGTGTTGAATTTTATGGTATATGAATTCTATCTCGATTAAAATTGCACAAGAAAAATCTAGTGGCACACAGTCAAGACAGATATATTAAGTTAGGGGGAAAGTCCCAATTTCAGACACTCATTAAAAAAATGGTAATATTGTAGAATGTGGGCCCAGGCTCTTTCTGTGCAACCATGGGCAGCTGCTGAGGGGTACTGCTGCTAAGTCGCTTCAGTCGTGTCTGACTCTTAGCGACCCCATGGACTGCAGTTTCCAGGCAAATAGTACTGGAGTGGGGTGCCATTTCCTTCTCCAGCTGAGGGGTAAGTGCTTCTTTAAAGGGGGCCTGGGAACCCCCAGTTTGTCTCTGTCCCCTCCCCTCCCCTCTCCTCCCCTCCCTGCATTCATTTCTTCATGTTGTCACGTGGTCCTCAAGGGGACTATCATGGGGTCACCATGTTGGATGGCTCTGGTGGGATCACTGACATTGTACTCTGTGGGAGCAGTGCCCATGAGGTTGCCCAAAGAGGTGGTTATCCCTACTTGTTACCCTTCCTTGTCCCACCCCAAGGATCCTTTATAGCAGCACACACAGGAGCTCCAAGCATGGCCAAAAAGACCCAGAAGAGAGGCTGGCCCGGATCTGCATCCAGCTGGGTGAAACATTTGTAATTTCTCCCCACTCCCCCCCCCCTTTTTTTTTTTTGATGTGGACCATTTTTAAAGTCTTTATTGAATTTGTTACAATACTGCTTCTGTTTTATATTTTGATTTTTTGGCCGTGAGGCATGTGGGATCTTGGCTCCCTGACCAGGGATCAAAGCTGCACCCCCTGCATTGGAAGGCGAAGTCTTAACCACTGGACTGCCAGGGAAGTCCCCGTTTGTATTTTCTTATCTTCCTTCCCTGCCTCATTCTCCTGCCTCTTGGGATTGCCCTCCCCTAAGTTTTAGCACATCAACGTTTTACTCATCTCTTTTCTGGGGAACTTGGGCTAAGACAGCTCTCACTGCTATTATTGTTACAAGCAGATTTTGACGATATTGTAGGTTTGGTTCCAGACCACCTGCAATAAAGTGAATACCTCAATAAAGCCAGTCACACAAATTCTTTGGTTTCCCAGTGCATATAAAAGTTATGTTTACACTATACTATAGTCTATTAAGTGTACAATAGCATTATGTTGAAAAATAACTACATACCTTAATTATAAGTACTTTATTGCTAAAAATGCTGACCATCATCTGAGCCTTCAGCTAGTTGTAATCTTTCAACTGGCGGAGGGTTTGAAATATTGTGGGGATTACCAGAACGTGACAGAGACCAGCAGCAGCAATGGTCTTGTGAAAATAGCGCGAACAGACTTGCACTCTGCACGGTAGCCACAAGCCTTCAGTTAGCAACAACAGCAAAAGCTGTAATATCTGCAAAGCACGATAGAGAGAGGTATGCCTGTGTTAACCAGGACCTTCTGTCCATGTTGAAATGGAATGATCGAAGAAATCCTAGCCCTGAAGTTTTTGATGCACATTCACAGTTTATCAGAAACACCCCTAGACTGAGAGTCAAACGATGGGTGAGAGGTCCGCGTTTTTCCACTGAGTTTCTCCACTTGACCTGTTTTGAAGTGCGAATAGAGGTGACCTCACCTGGCTCTGACTCCAGGACACAGCTGGGGTCACAGAGGAGTGGTGATGAAGGTGCTGAGTGTGGAACCCCAGGACCCCAGATCGGCTAATGGGGAGACTGAGCTCCAGGGACAGGATGAGGCTTGAGTCAACCCCAAGCGGAGGCTGAGCTGCAGGCATAAGCTCAGATGATGACAATCGGCCATCACCCTCTGCTTCCGTGCCCACCTGCCCACTGAGTCAGTCCTCGTCCCCATCTGCAGGGAGGGCCCCTGGCAGGCCGAGGAAGACCCAGGCCCAGATTTCAGCAGGTCCGTGGAGCAGTCAGAGCCTCGCCAGGGCACTCGGGGCGGCTCGGGTTAAGCCCTCTGGAGTCAGGGCTCTGAGTCCCAGCACATCCGGAGGAGAAATCAATACCCATCACCTCCAGGACTTGAATGACTAATGTGTTTTTGAACAGGCCTCGAGCTTGGCTGACTTCTGGGCCCCTCCCTGCTCCTCTCCACCCAACAATCATCTCTTCGTAATCCAATCAACACTGGAGAAGATGGAGAGAGAGGCAGTTTTCTCTCTGACTGGGCTGCCTTTCTGCAACTCATTCAGAAGGGCTGCTGCTGCTGCTGCTGCTAAGTCGCTTCAGTCGTGTCCGACTCTGTGCGACCCCATAGACAGCAGCCTACCAGGCTCCCCTGTCCACCGGATTCACTAGGCAGGAATACTGGAGTGGGTTGCCATTTGGCAGCATCACTGTCTTTCTGGAGCGCTGACCTGAGGAAATGCCCACAGGCAGAGGCATTTGCCCAAATGCCCCCAACTCTTCAATCCCTTTAATTTTGACAGGATTCAATGATGACATCGGGCTGTGATCAAACCCGCTCAGCCATCTGTCCCCTGAATGTCCCTCCTATATTCCTTTTCTGTCTGGATTTTCTGCCTTTGCATTTTTATTTTCACCAAGATTAGACGGAAAACGTCAATGCAGACACGGCAGGGGGCTGACCCGATTGGTCACTTAATTGAATGTGCGCTGGCCGTGAGCTGAGGGGCGTGGGCAACACAGAGAATATGACCCCCAGGCCTCTTCCCCAAGCTCACGATCCAGCTGGGGAGAGGAGACATGAAATAACTCCTCAATTCACTCAACAAACATTTGCTCCATGACAAGCACGTTCCTGGGCTGAAGACCAGATGCTCACCGCCCCTTGCTTTAGCAACAGAGAAAGTGACCAGCAGTGGCCACTGGGGTCCTGTGTGTTTGGGCAGCAGGAGGAGCTGGGGCACCGCTGGCTTCTGCTACGGACTCAGGCTTCTGCTCTGCGCAGAGCCCCCAAGATCAGACAAGCATCTCTGCTACTGATGGTCTTCAGGGCTCTTGTCCAGAGGTTTCTATGGGGCACAGTCCCAGCAGGAAAGACAGGCTTACTCTGGATGGGGCTGGGGGGCTTCTAGGAGAATGAAAGGAACACCCTCTGGGATGGAAGCACCAGAGAACAGCTAGAGGGGAGCTGCTGGCGTCCCTGGGGCTGATGGAGCAAGGGAGGGGAGCAGGGTGTCTGGGGAGGGAGAGCCGTGCAGGGCATGGGCTGCCCACGGGAGCTGCACCCTGGGCACAGCAGGGAGCATGTGGAGAAAGGACACGAGTCCTCCTTCCCCTCCAGAGTGTCTCCTGCAGACTGACCATGACCAGACCCCAGGGGGCAGGGAGCCCGGGAGAGGCGGTCCTTGGGGGTCAGGACCCAGGAAAAGCAGTGGAGGGCGGGGAAGATGCAGACCAACTGGCTCATGGAACCTGTGGCTCCTCCTGCGGCTGGTGCCCCAACCTGCAGCCAGGAGTGCAGACAACTCCATCCCTTCCAGGCTCTTCCCCCGGCCTTGGGACCCACACGGGAGAGGGCACCCCTGGGCAGATGGAGGCAGGCTTTGGGGAGCCTGGGAAAGCAGGCGATGCCTTAAGAGGGAGATTTCAGGTGGTCTGGAGGTTTGTGAACAGGGAGGTGAGAAGATGAGGGCAGTGATGTAGGCGTGTTGACTTGGCGCCACCCTCAGCACCAATGAAACACGCGTCATTCTCAGGTTTCCGCTTTTTTCTTTTGGAGAAGGAAATGGCAACCCACTCCAGTATTCTCGCCTGGAGAATCCCATGGACAGAGGAGCCTGGCAGGCTACAGTCCATTCGAGGTCACGAGAGTTAAATACGACTAAACCACCACCACCTTTTTCTTTATTTTCTTGGAGAGTTTACGTTTTCTTGTTGCCAGGTCTCCTATACAGTATAAATGAGAGAGTTGGCAACTGTCTGATTTACCTGTGCTCATGGGGCTTCGCTTTGGAGCCTGAAATTCCTGCTCAGATCAGTTCAGGGTGGAGATGTGTCCAAGAGCATGCATGTGCGTGCATGTGTGTGTGAGTGTGTGTATGTGTAGGGTCTCCAAATGTTAATATTGAAAGATCACTCCACTTTTTCCTCTATGTGAGACTACAGATCATTTCCGACTGGTAGGGTCAGGGCGTTTTCGAGCAGTTGCATCTGACCAGGCACAAACTGATGGCCCAGCGTGGGTTTACTCGGGTCACTCTTGGCTTCAACAGGAAACATACATCATATTTCACTCCTGGGTCTCATGCCTGAAAGCCATGTCAGCTTCTGAGGAAATATAACCCCGTGCAAGGGAACATTATGATTCCTCCTGAAATGAAGACTTCTCCTTTAAAACTCTTGCAGTCCACATGGTGTTCTGTCTTCTTGGGCTCTCTAGAATTGCTCATTAAGTTGCCAGCCAGAACTGACAGGACGTCTTATTCTTGGATTCAAGAGATTGTCGTCGTTGTTTAGATGCTCATTCGTGTCTGACTCTTTGTGACCCCATGGACTGTAACCCGCCAGGCTCCTCTGTCCGTGAGATTTTCCAGGCAAGAATACTGGAGTGCGTTGCAATTTCCTTCTCCAGGGCATCTTCCTGACTCAGGGATTGAACCCATGTTTCCTGCATTGTAGGTGGATTTGAATCACTGGGGAAGCCCCCAAGAGGTAGTAGATGCTGTTAAGACCACCACACATTAGACCCTGAGGTTTCAGCCTCTGTGGTCCAGTCGGGGAAGTAAGGACACTTCTTTAAAGCACTATTCATAATGGAAGCACTTTTCTGGAGGTCAAGCAATGGGAAGCTGAATTTTTATGTTCCTCTGGCACAAATACAACACATGCACACATCCGTCTTGTAGGTCTTAAAATCTCAACTTCATCTAAATCTTATGGGTTCCTTGAAGAGAGAGATTTCCCCCATGTTTCTTTCATAATCCCTAAAATGTTCCCTGGACACTTAAGAAATATTTCTTGACTCATTAAAATTCAGACAGGTGGCCAGGAAGACATTCTTTCTCTGCCAACAGGAAAAGCTACACAAGAAGAATCTTCCTCAGAGAGCATTGACCAGCAGGGTTTGTTAGTCTCTTAGGGGATATGCTGAGAGTTGCTTTTTTTTTTTTTTTTTAACTGGTTCCAGGTCCCTATCTCTGCCTGGAGAGCTGACAACGGGGCCATTCCTATACCAGTGACTCAGCATTAAAAAAGTTATCAGTCTCAGGTTTAAAATTAACTAAAAAACATAAAAGAGACACTTTTTGCAGAGGGGCAAGTAAGCAGATTTTGCAACACAAAAAAAACCCCACAATCTGGAATGTCAAATCTGGAAATCTGGAAATGGGAGGCAAAAACTGCCAATTTGGGGGAGAAAATATTTTATAGCTTAAAACCCTTTAGGAATATTTTATCAAAAGATCCATTCCCTGTGATGTTATTTTGGGTAGCTCTTTTATAACCAGCTGACGTGCTTCCATTTAGCATTTTCCTGACTTGAAAATCACAGCGGTCTAATTACAGCTGCTCACAGAAAAAGGAAGCAGGTCTGTGAACAGCGCCTAAATTGATACATTCATTTCTATACCCATCTTGGTCTTGTCTCAGATGATCAGGGTGAAAATGGTCCTGAGTTATTTATTTTGGGAGCAAAGACAAAGAAGATGGGGATGGAGTGACCTGGGGAATAGCCTCTCCTCCATCTTTTTCTTCTTGGGTCATCCAGTGTGGGAGAAGGTTGATAGATGCTGCCTGCCCCAAGAGAAAGTTTGTGAACCCAGCTGACTTGCTTTGGGGTAGAAGGATTGAGAAAACTTGAGAGGACCTCCGGTTTGTCCCATGGATGTCAAGAGCAAACCCTCCTGGTAAGATGCCTACCACCCAGAGCTTTCGTCCATTTGTGGTGGGAAGGACCACTCTGGAGCATGGATTTAGGTGACCAGTGCCCTCATACTAGGACACTGGTCACTGCTTTGTTTCTAGAAGTAGTCACATGATTCAAGCAGTTCTTTCTGTCCTCTTGTTCTTGCTCCATTATACTATTTACAGGTCTCCATGGTGACGAAATGAGTCCCTCCAGCCACGCCGTCTCTTCGTCCTAGGTCCTCTCTGGCAGTTAAGTGCCAGGCCATGTTCTCAGCACTGGAGATTCAGTCACTGTCTCTCCAACAGCTGCACCCCTTCTTTCTGGCTGACAGAGCCTAAGGTTGCTAGATAAAATTCAGAACCACTCAGTATTTGGTACATGGTTGTGGTGGTTTAGTTGCTAAGTTGTGTCTGACTCTTGAGACCCCATGGACTGTAGCCCACCAGGCTCCTCTGCCCATGGAATTCTCCAGGCAAAAATACTGGGGTGGGTAGCCATTCCCTTCTCCAGGGAATATTCTTGACTCAGGGATCAAACCCGTGTCTCTTGCATGTCCTGCATTGCCAGGTGGATTCTTTACCTCTGGTGGTGGTTTAGTCGCTAAGGCGTGTTTGACTCTTGCGACTCCAGGGACTGTAGCTTGCCAGGCTCCTCTTCCATGGGATTTTCCAGGCAAGAATACTGGAGTGGGTTGCCATTTCCTTCTCCAGGAGATCTTCCTGACCCAGGAATCGAACTCGGGTCTCCTGCATTGCAGGCAGATTCTTTACCGACTGAGTTATCACTACACCACTGTATATGTGTATACACACACACACACACACATATATGTGTGTACACACACACACACACACACACACACACACATATATTTTCTGACTCTTTTCCCATATAGATTATTACAAGATAGTGTAGTTCCCCGTGCTATTCGGTATGGCCTTGTTGGTTACCTAGTTTATATATACAGTGTGTATATGTTAATCCCAAATTCCTAATTTATGCCTCCCCCAATGATGCTGTTGGTTCAGGTTTCCTAGTGTTGAGATCAGGCAGAATCCTCTCAACCCATGGTGCGTTTTGGTGGCTCTATAGGAGTCCAGTCAGCATGGGGACACTGTCCTGCGCCTCACGTATCCACCTGGTGAGTTGGGGGTCTTCGTGTCCTGGGGTGTCCTCACACTACCACTAGCTTATGACGTACACGTTTATTTTTGGCCATACCACATAGCTTGTGGGATCTCAGTTCCCTGACCAGGGATTGAACCCAGGCCCTGGCAGTGAACGCGCTGAGTCCTAACCACTGAACCACTAGGGAATTCCCTGACATACCCATTTTAAAACGTGCTTCCTCTAAGATCAAATAAATCAAGCAGAGGCTTTCTTTGAAATGACTTCTAAATCACTGAGGATCTTAAGCATGTTTAAACTGTTCTTTAGAGCTGAAAATTCACAGGTTGCTGCTTTTAGAGAAGAGGGGGGAGAGCAGAGGCTGAGAAGACCAGGCCCCAAGTAAACGGTGAATACTTTGAAATAAACCAGCTCCGTGTTTGACCGAGTTCTGAACTGTTCATGTTCCACGTAGACAGGGGTGAAGTGAATCAACAGCAGAGAAAGCAAATTCCTGCTCCCAGGGGATTTCTTTGTAGTGGGGCCACTCAGCTATGGAGAGGTTTGAGTCAAACCAGACTCTGCTGCGTGGTGACGAAGGGACTATGAATCTGAATCAGGAAGAGGGAGCGGTTTTTCACATTCCCTTTACACACCCTGATGCATCAGGAAGTTGAGAAAGAATTAAAAGGTCATTAAAAAGCTCTTCTAAATGATGTGAATTTCAGGGAACGCACACAGCCTGGAACAGGAGAGATTTTAAAAGTGCAAGATAAAGTTGTCTTATGGAAGAAAGCGGTGGATGTGTTAAGGTGGAAATTGACTCCTGGGGGAGCTTGCTTTTCTCCCAAAGACAACCTCACACTCTAACTGAAGAAAAGTCAACTTAAAACGCATGTATATCTGCACTAAATTTCATCTGATAAGCCTGGAGACCCTCCAGGCTTGGGGGATGAGGCTACGGACTGGGTGTTTGCTTGGGTTTCCTCCTTAAGCAGAGCTGGAGATGCAAGCTTGTAGGCAGGTAGCTTATTTAGGGCAGGGGTCAGTGGACTGGAAAGAGTGAAGTGGGAAAAGAGGAAAAGGCAATCTTAGGATGCAAAGCTGATTGTCACGTATGATGGTCTTAAAACATGAAAAGTGAAAGTGAAGTCACTCAGTCATGTCCGACTCTGTGCGACTCCATGGACTGTAGCCCGCCAGGCTCTTCTATCCATGGGATTTTCCAGGCAAGAGTACTGGAGTGGGTTCCAATTTCCTTCTCCAGGGGATCTGCCTGACCCAGGGATCGAACCAGGGTCTCCCGCACTGCAGACAGACTCTTTACCATCTGAGCCGTGAGGGAAGCATGATTTTTGGATGCTCCTCCCATGAAGGGTGGGGTCTGTGGCCCCCAACCTTGAATCTGAGGGCTGGTTTTGCTGTTACATCCCAACAAATTTTACACCAGTATCCGTCGTTTAGCTGTAGAGCTTGCAACTTAACTACCAACTGCCCAATGCCATGTGAAGTAACAAGCTGGTTTTGGTTCCCCCTTTTCAGTTTTCTAATGTTATGTATTGTCTTGTTGTTGAGTGGCTAGTTCACGCCCAGCTCTTTGAGACCCCATGGCTTCCCCATCCTTCACCATCTCCTGGAGTTTGCTCAGACTCAGATCCATTGAGTCAGTGATGCCATCCAACCATCTCATCCTCTGTTGTCCCCTTCTCCTCCTGCCACCAATCTTTCCCAGCATCAGGGTCTTTTCCAATGAGTTAGCTCTTCGCATCAAGTGACCAAAGTACTGGAGCTTCAGCATCAGTCCTTCCAATGAATATTCAGGGTAAACCCTTATTTAAATAACACTTGTTTGGGTCCTGGTGTGGTGGCTGAGTTCTGCATGCTGTGGAAATCTGGCAGAGGCTTCCTGTGAAAATGGAAACTTCATAGGCTGACCCAAGTCTGAAATACATTGCTCTTTATCTTTTCCTATAAGAGAAAGAAACACAACATGCATAATTATTAATGTTTGGCAGAAAAAGATACATAAAATTAAAATCTTAATTTCTTTGAAATTTCAAAATGAGTATTGTTTTGTCTGGGCTTCCTTCTTACAGTCCAAATATTCTCTTCATATTCATTATGGAATTTTAAAAAGTGATGCCACTTCAGCTTTTTAATTCCTTCCTAAATATTGCTTTGAATTCCCTTATGGTCCCATGTCTACTCAAGACATCTGAACATGATGTATCAAGATATAGAACGATGCTTCAAATGGTTTCTTAAAAAGCATTTTCATTTTGGCAAGATCCAGAATCCATCAACACATACTGTTCTGTATTCTCTTACTGTTTACATATTATCTTAGAGAACAGTGACTTTCCTTCTGTTTTAGAGTTATGTTCATGTCCTTTCTTATTTGCTTCATAGTTTGTAGCCATGAAGCAAAAAAGTGTTTAAAAAATAATCCCTATCACCTTCCTCAATAACCTCTATCAATTCTACTATTGCATTAAGAAATCCATTTTTCTCTAGAAGGAATGAAATGGGCCTTGAAAATATATATTGTATGCGCATATCAGAGGGAAGGAATGCCTTCAAGCATTCCTGTCTTTCCTCCAGGGCTGTTAGGGAGCAGAGTTGTGAGAGCAAAAATTGCAATTTTCCTGCAAGACAAAGATGTTGTAAGATAGAATCTCAGAAGAATATAGAAAGAAAACTGACTTCGCTGAAGCTGGGGCTCTGCTCAAAGGAACAGGGCTGGTTCACTGCTCTGTGTAAGTGTGTATCAAGGAAGCCCTGCTGCTGCTGCTGCTAAGTCGCTCAGTCGTGTCCGACTCTGTGCGACCCCATAGACAGCAGCCCACCAGGCTCCCCCGTCCCTGGGATTCTCCAGGCAAGAACACTGGAGTGGGTTGCCACTTCCTTCTCTGATGCATGAAAGTGAAAAGTGAAAGTGAAGTCGCTCAGTTGTGTCCGACTCTTCTCAACCCCATGGACTGCAACCTACCAGGCTCCTCCATCCATGGGATTTTCCAGGCAAGAGTACTAGAGTGGGGTGCCATCGCCTTCTCCAAGGAAGCCCTATAGCATTGTCCATATTCACTTTTTTGGTTGTAATTCTTTTTTTTGCCAGGGAGCTTTTCCAGTTCCACAGGACTGGAAAAGGTCAGTTTTCATTCCTATCCCAAATAAAGGCAATGCCAAAGAATTTTCAAACTATCACACAATTGCATTCACTTCACACGCTAGCAAGGTAATGCTCAAAATCCTCCAAGCTAGCTTCAACAGTATGTGAACCGAGAACTTCCAGATGTACAAGCTGGATTTAGAAAAGGCCAAGGAACCAGAGATCAAATTGCCAACATCTGTTGGATCATAGAAAAGGAAAGAGAGTTCCAGAAAAACTTCTGCTTCATTGACTATGCTAAAGCCTCTGACTGTGTGGATCATAACAAACTGTGGAAAATTCTTAAAGAGGTGGGAACACCAGACCACCTGACCTACCTCCTGAGAAACCTGTACACAGGTCAAGAAGCAACAGTCAATACCGGATATGGAACAATGGACTGGTTCAAAATTAGGAAAGGAATATGACAAGGCTGTATATTGTCCCCCTGCTTATTTAACTTATATGCAGACTACATCATGCAAAATGCTGGGCTGAATGAATCACAAGCTGGAATCAAGATTGCTGGGAGAAATATTAATAACCTCAGATGTGCAGATGACACCACCCTTATGGCAGAAAGTGAAGAGGAACTAAAGCACCTCTTGATGAAAGTAAAAGAGGAGAGTGAAAAAGCTGGTTTAAAACTCAGTATTCAAAAAACTAAGATCATGGTGTCTGGTCCCATCACTTCATGGCAAATAGATGGGGAAACAATGGAAACAGTGACAGACTTTATTTTCTTGGGCTTCACAATCACTGCAGATGGTGCCTGCAGCCATGAAATTAGAAGACATTTGCTCCTTGGAAGAAAAGCTATGACAAACCCAGACAGCGTATTAAAAAGCAGAGACATCACTTTGCTAACAAACGTCCCTATAGTCAAAGCTATGGTTTTTCGAGTAGTCATATATGGATGTGAGTTGGTCTCATATAGAAGGCCGAGCACCAAAGAATTCATGCTTTCAAACTGTGGTGTTGGAGAAGACTCTTGAGAGTCCCTTGGACAGCAAGGAGGTCAAACCAGTCAATCCTAATGGAGATAACCCTGAATATTCATTGGAAGGACTAGTGCTGAAATTCCACGATTTTGGCCACCTGATGTGAAGAGTTGACTCTTTGGAAAAGACCCTGATGCTGGGGAAGATTAAAGGCAGGAGGAGAAGGGGATGACAGAGGATGAGATGGTTGGATGGCATCACCCAACTCATGGACCTGAGTTTGAGTAAGCTCCAGGAGATGGTGAAGAATAGGGAAGCCTGGTGTGCTGCAGTCCATGGGGTTGCAAAGAGTCAGACACGACTGAGTGACTAAACAACAAATATTTTGGCCACCTGATGTGAAGAGCTGACTCACTGGGAAAGACCCTGGGAAAGATTGAAGGCAAAAGGAGAAGGGAGCAGCAGAGGATGAAATGGTTAGATAGCATCACCAACTCAAAGGGATAAATCTGAGTAGATTCCAGGAAATGGTGAAGGACAGAGGAGCCCGGTGTGCTACAGACCATGGGGTTGCAAAGAGTTGGCTGTGACTCAGCGACTGAACAACAGCAGCATGTACAATGACTGCAGCAAGGAGGCCCGAGGTTCTTAGACACAGGCTGAGGTTTGTTCCTGGATGCTGTCAGGATGCATCTTGGGGACCAACTGCCTGTGTCTGTGATGAAGGAGGCACCACCAGGAGCAGGTCCGTCCTCTGAGGCCCTGACTGCAAGGCTGCAGGGGGGTGGCTCAGATGTGTGGGATGTGGAGAGTCACTGAGTTCGGGTGTTTAGTTTTGGATCGTTAACGTGGCAATGGCTGAGAAATAGACACGTGACACTGGGCGCTGAATTGCGCTCTCCATTCCCCCATCTGTCAAAGGGGACTCATGGCATCAGCATCTGCTTGTCAGGAGGTTGTGGGGATTCAGTGAGACACTGTGTGTAAAGTGACACGTGGGGCACATCCATGGGCATCAGCTGTATCATCCTTGTGAGGCCTCCTATGGCCTCTCCCCGCCTCCTCCCGTCACTGTGCTGGGGGGCAAGGCCTCCTCCCTCTTTCTGGAAAATTGTAAACCTTTGCCTCTCCCCCAGTCTTCATGTGAAGGGTTTTTCTCCTTCTCTGGAGCTCAGCTCAGACGGCCCCTCAAGGGCGCACGTGCCCAGGGGCTCTGCTGCCCTGCCTGGTCCCCATGTGCTGGCTTGTTCAGTGTCCGTCCAGATGCTGGAGGTCAGGGAAGGGCCCTTTCTCGCTTGTTCTCTGGGGCATCCCAGGGCCGGACCCAGCCCCGTGCTTGGCGGCTGCTCCGTTAACACTGTGAACTTGATCTAGAAAGCATGACAGACCCTGCCCTTCGTGTGTGCATTCGTTCAGCCAGTCGTGCGGGACGCCTCCCTGTGCTCAGCTCTCCCCTGGGCAGTGGGAAGGACAGCAAGCCTTGTCCCTGTTCCCGGAGCTCCCTCGTCAGCCGAGAGACACTGAGCCTGAGAATGGCCGGGATGTGCAGTCTGGGGGTGACCGCCGCGGAGAGGAGAGCACAGCAGGATGAGCCACGGGGGTGGGAGGGACAGGAGCCAGAAAGGCTGCGGGGGAGACCTGCCGAGATTATCACACGGGACAGGGGTCCCGGAGACACGACCCGGGCTCGTGGATCCTGGGGAGGGGGCTCCAGGCTGAGGGCACGGACGGGGCAGGACCTGCGGGTGTGAGGGGCGGTGGGGCCAGGGTGGCTGCGGGGAGGTGGCTGGGGGGTGGTGGGCCCGAGGTCAGCGGGGGAGACGGGCCGGGTCTCTGTTCGCCTTCCAGACCCCTAAAGGGATGCTGGCTTCGCTGTGTGTGACCCGAGCACTCGCAGGTCTGAGCGGAGGAGGGCTGTGCTCTGAGTGTGGTTTACAGGGACCCTCGGGCCGAGGGCAGGGCAGCCAGACTGCCCTGTGTCTCCCCCGAGGGACAAAGGTCAATGTCACAGCAGTCGACTCTGATGCTGGCTTCAAGCCAAGACCTTAATATGCAATGAGGAATCTGCATTGATGAAAATTTCATTAAAGAAACATTTTTCTCTTTCACTCCCCTTGTTATTCTTGGCTCTGAGTATCAGGCTAATTTGGGTTTGATTACCCGATGATCTGAAGATTGGAGCATTATTAAAAATTTAGATGAGCGGGGATACGTCTGGCCTCCCTCTCCTCTCTCAGCCAGAGCACGAGGGGCTCTGCTAACGATCACAACCAAGTTGGGGCAGACGTGGCAATTGGAGATTTATCCACAGTTTGAGAGGGCTTTGACACCTCTGCCTTCTACGGAAATTAGCTGCTTGGCTTCCAGGGCACAGATTTAATCGATAACATGCTCAAGAGGAAATTCCAGCTCTGCACCCAGTCTTAGGAGTAAGCAGCTCTGTGTTTGCAGGGCCCCTCCCCTTTCTGTGCTCAAACATGCCCCCATCTGCAGAGTAAGGAGATAGACCAGGGCAGATGCTTCAAAATGGGGCCTATGGGCTGCAATCAGCTTAGAGAGTCAATCTGTCCTGCACACTGTTTTGTTTATTTGATTAATGAACACTTTTCTAGACATATGATCTTGAGTTCTATGTATTTCCTGTATATGAATGTTTCTAATGTTCTCTTCCACCCTATGAGATTAATTGTCTTAGCAATCCATTTTATAAACTGGGAAATTCTGATCACAAGGGGTTGAATGACTTACCCTGGGTCACCTGCTTGGCAGGGGCAAAGGCAGGGTTTGAACCCAAGTGGTTTGACGTCCAAATCCATGCTTTAACATCTATGTTACAATTTCTTAAACTTTTTAATCCTTGAATATTTTTTCTGAGCACAGTGTTTCAAAAGTAATTAGGTAGTTAAATTGAAATAATTTGTATTTTTTTCTGTAAACATAGAACATACATATTTAAAAATTGGAAGTGCTGGCTAGATGTTCTCTGAGAACATCCATTTTTGGAATATTATTAATACTTATTGCTTCCGTGAGATACTAGTTACTAAGTGATTTATAGGGCTTCCCAGGTGGTGCAGTGGCAAAGAATCCACCTGCCAATGTAGGAGATGGAGGAGACTCGGGTTCGATCCCTGAGTCAGGAAGGGAAGATCCCTTGAAGTAGGAAATGGCGACCCACTCCAGTATTCTTGCCTGGAAAATTCCATGGACAGAGGAACCTGGTGGGCAGGCTATAGTCCATGGAGTTGCAAAGAGATGGACATGGCTGAGCAACTGAGCACACCCCCCCACCACACACACACAGACATATACAAGATGCTTTATAATTTTTCTCTTAGGAAAGCCTGTAGTATTAAAAAAGAGAACCCCATCTTTCAAGAAATCCAAGAGAAAAAGTAGATATATAGGAGGGGACAAACCTATTTGAATACATTAGAGAGTGACTGAGGCTGCCACGATTTTAGGGGCCGACCGTGCAGACAGAGGGGAATGCTTTGAGTTGAGCTTTGCATTGTCCACCTCTTTTCTCTTTGAGGAATTTGCCTATTAGTAAGTAGAGAGGAGCCAAGATTCACAGAAAACTGAGCGTTTTCCAACAAGCTCATGGTTCTGGGGACATAAATTTTGATACTTGGGGTTACCAAGGAAACCAGGGTTTGAGGGCCCAAGATTTCAGAGAAGCCCCTAGCAGTGAGTCTGCTTTACTGCAGTTCTCTCCCTTTTGAAGCATTTGCAGATTCCTAAGCGACTTCACTTTCACTTTTCACTTTCCTGCATTGGAGAAGGAAATGGCAACCCACTCCAGTGTTCTTGCCTGGAGAATCCCAGGGACGGGGGGAGCCTGGTGGGCTGCCGTCTCTGGGGTCGCACAGAGTCAGACATGACTGAAGCGACTTAGCAGCAGCAGCAAGCTGTACCAAGGGGCTCAGAATACAAGCAGAAAGTAAGCAGCTGAAAGGCTAAGAAACTCAGCAAAGCTTTCACCAATATCATGATGCTATACAGCAGAACTTGGAGCTCAGTGATCACCAAATAGGTGGAGTCTTGGAAAATAAACAGTGGTATATGTTCAGTCTCTCAAAGAACTTGTTCTAGGAAGTAAGGACAAATCAAAATAAACCAGACCCATAAAGCAGAAAATCAGTCTTGAATCATTACAGTCATAATAATCTGTCCTCACTATAGTGGCTATCAGAGAAAAGAAATGAAAAGATAAATTAGAATCCTCTGGGGAAATAGAACATTATCCATAGATAGTACAATGTTTCAAACAAAATGCCTTGCCAACGTTCAGAAAAATATTACCAGATATATCAGAAAGAAGACCTAATAACCAAAAACCAAGAAGAAAAAATGATAAGCAATAAGGAAAAAAATCACAGTTGATGGATTATCAGAGTCTATCAGAGATAAACTGTAAAACATTTATTATTAACATATTCAATAAAAAGCTCCAATGATGGAGAATTTTATTAGAGAAATGGAATATATAGAAAGGACTCACATGAATATTTGCTAACTAGAAATTATAATAATTAAAATGAAAAATATAATTGGTGTATCAGGCAAAGATTTTGATAGGTTTTTTGAAAATATCCTTTTTGAAGCATGGAGACAAAAAAGGATTCATATACAGGCATAACTAGTTTTACTGTGCCTTGCAGATATTGCGTTTTTCACAAATTGAAGGTTTGTGATAACCCCGCTTCAAGCAAGTCTGTTGGCACCATTTTTCCAACAATATTTGCTCACTTCGCATCTCTGTGTCACATTTTGGTAATTCTCACAATATTTCAAAGCTTTTCACTATTACATTTGCTGTTGTGGTCTGTGATCAGTGATCGAGGGGGCTTTATTGTAACTGTCTTAGGGCCCTGTGAACTGTGCCCACGTAAGATGAGGAACTTGGTACATGTGTGTGTTCTGGCTGCTCTACTGCCGGATCTTTCCCCTGACTTCCTCCCTCTCCTCTGGAACGACACTGAAATTAGGCTGATTAATAATCCTAGAAGGGCCTCTGAGTGTGAAGTAGAGCCGCGTGTCTCTCACTTTAAGTGGGAAGCTAGAAATGATTAAGCTTAGTGAGGAAGGCATGTCAAAAGCCGACACAGGCTGGAATCTTGGCCTCTTGTGCCCATTATCTCAGTTGTGAATGCAAAGGAGAGTGCTCAGAGGAAGGTTTAAAGGGCTACTTCAGTGAACCCACGAATGATAAGAAAATGAAGAAGCTGATGGCGGATGTGGAGAGGATTTTAGTGGTCTGAATAGAAGATCAAACCAGCCCAACATTCCCTTTGATATGCACCGAGAAGCCAAAAATTTGTGTGACTAGCTTTATTGTGATATTTGATTCATTGTGGTGGTCTGGAAACCAGAACCACAATATCTCTGAGGTATGCTTGTACACAAAGGGGCATGAAGCCACAGGGAACATGGGAGTGTCCCAATATACGTGTAACTTAAATCCTAGTAAGAGAGGGAAGAGAAAATCAGAAGTGCTATGCGAAGATATATAGCTGGAGGGTTCCTCAAAGTTGATGAGAGATTAAAGTCACAGAACCCCTGGCATGCTAGGCAGAAAGAAATACATATCTGAAAGAAAACAACTGCCAGTCTAGAACTTTGTCATTAAAATTATCCTTTGAAGGTGAATATAAATAAATGTTCTCATAGAAGCAAAAGCAGCTACTTCACTGTCAGCAGATCTTTCTGTTTTCGCCATTTTTGAAATTTTATAATTAATTTTTAATTACACATCTAGCAGATAGATGTACACCCTGGGCTCCTGTGGATCTGCTTTAAAATAAATAGTAAATGGAGTTCTTTAGGAGAAGGAAAATACTTGTAAATGAAGACTACAGAAAAATAAAGAGCAGTAGAAAGGGTAAATATGTTGGAAACTTTATTTTAACCATGAGTACATAAAAGACCAATAATAATAATAACCTGTGGAGGTCTACAGTATATGTCATATTAAAGTACTTGCCATGGATGACACAACAGCCAGAGGAGATTAAATTGTTTTAAAGCATTCTCAAAGTTTCCCACTGTCCAAGTGATAAGGATGTAATTTAATGTAGACCCCAGTAAGTTGAGAAAATATGTTGTCATCTATAGGTTATCCAGAGAGGGCAATGGCACCCTACTCCAGTACTCTTGCCTGGAAAATCCCATGGACGGAGGGGCCTGGTGGGCTGCAGTCCATGGGGTCGCTAGGAATCAGACATGACTGAGCGACTTCACTTTCACTTTTCACTTTCATGCATTGGAGAAGGAAATGGCAACCTACTCCAGTGTTCTTGCCTGGAGAATCCCAGGGACGGGGGAGCCTGGTAGGCTGCCGTCTATGGGGTCACACAGAGTTGGGCACGACTGAAGCGACTTAGCAGCAGCAGCAGCATAGGTTATCCACTAAAGAATGATGTAAAGTTGACAATTGTATATAGTAATAATTGTTATTGATTAATATAAAATAAGGCAAGAGGAAACTCCTTGGTGGTTCAGTGGTTAGGGAACTAAGATCCCACAAGCCAGGCAACATGGCCAAAATAAATAAAATATGGCAGGAAAGAAGAGGAAAAAAAGAGAAAGAATTAGAAAATCAATACAAGTATCCCCCACTTTTAGAAAGTTTGATTTATGCCACTCTTTTTTTTTTTTTTTTTTTTTACAAAAGACCTACCTGTTTTTTGCTTACTGAAAGAAATCCAAAGAGGATCTTCACTCTTACAAAAATAGTGTAAAATGAAAATAGCCAAAATACTATGTCCTGCAGCAAACCTTGATAGAGTCAGGGCACACCCAGAGCAGGGAGAGAGAAGCCTAGGAAGCATTTTCAGAATCTCAGTATCAAGCCCAGTAGCCTTGAACTGTCTGTGAGAATCTCTGCTTTATTTCAAATTATTTTGTGCACCAGTTAGCAAGATGGGCTCTAAGGTAATCGCTTCTTCACTCTGTGCCATTTCATGAGAAGGCTCTATTTTCAGGAAGCAGGGAAATCCTCTAAGAAGAAGATAAGGTTGGATCATAAGAGGCAGTAGTGCTGAAGTACCCACCTGCCAACACAGGAGGCAGTGCAACAGGAGACACAGATTCAACCCTGGGTCAGGAAGACCCCCTGGAGAGGGAATGGCAACTCACTCCAGTACTCTTGCCTGGGAAATCCCACGGTCAGAGAAACCTGGCGGGCTACAGTTCACAGGATCACAAAGAGTTGGACATGACTGAAGTGACTTAGCACACATAGGAATAATATTTAGCAAAACTAATACAATATTGTAAAGTTTAAAAATAAAATAAAATAAAAAAAAAAAAAACAGAAAACTAAAACTAAAATAAAATAAAATAAATTCCCAAAGAGAAGGACCAGTCTTAGTTTTCATGGGCGGTAAAACACGGATCTGTTTCTTACCTACTGCGAAGTATTTCAAATAGACATACTTGTGAATCACTTGAAGAGTTCATGGGAATGTCTGATTCCCCAGGCTGACTTTAATATTTAGGGGTGTGATTTGAGAAGCTACATTTTTAATAAGACTCAGACCCGCCTGTCTTTGAGGGACAATAACCTTTGTGTGGAATGGGAAGGGATAAGAATGAGGATAAATTGAAAGCACCCAGTTTGGTTCTTACAAAGCTTGGAGCTGGGCAGGGGAATGAGACAGGCACAGGATAAATGCAATGAAGAAGCTATACAGTGATTGTCTCAGTGAGGACCTTTGCCCTCATGCAAGTGGCCCACAGTCAGAGGTCTGCCCCCATCTTAATGATTCCAGTCTCAGTTACTTTGGACAGACTAGTTGTGGGTAGGATCCAAAGCAAGCAAGGGTCCATGCATGTACTTGGATATTTATTTACAGGTGTAGCTCAACCAAAGAAACTTTAACCGCGGCTGGCCACGTGGGGACCTGCGGCTGCATCTGGTCCAGGACACTGGCTCCCCAGGGCTGTCTGTGCACCGAGCCAAGGCCCTGCTGGACGCGGATCACAGATAGGGAAGGGGCTGTGGTTTCAAGCCAACAGCAGCTGGCCTGTTCACTGTGAGGGTCCCGGCCATTGACAAACAAAGGTGAAATGGGGGCTTTACTCCAAGGCAGGAGGGGACCCGCCAGTCCTGTGGTGTGGGGGCTCTTTCTGTGACAGCCCCTACATGCTGGCTGTGTCTCGGGAGTCACAAAGGGGGACCTGAAAGGGGTCACTGAGGCCCAGGCCATGCAGGGTGGGAAGTGCCAGCCTGTCCTGCCTAAGGCTGCCCAGGGGACATGCCCGTGGCTGTGATGATCTCCTGGCAAGCCTGATGGGGTTGGCGGGGCTCTGAGTTCCCGCTCAGCGCCGTGGCCTGGGGTCCCAGGTCTGACCCCAGGAGGCAATCGTGGCAGTAAGTGGCCATGCTAAATTCATATAACTCTCCCCCTCTCTCCCGCCCCCAAAGGATACGATGTGAATGACTTTCCCTTTATGTCATTTTTGGAATTTTACAATTTTTATTTATATCGCTAACTGATTCTTGCTATTTGTTTTTCACATTAGAATGGTTTCTCTTTTCCTGCTTGGACCCTGATTTACACAAAAAGTATGAGCATTCTTATTTTAATTTGATAACTATTGCCAAGTACCTGCCAAAGTGCCTATTCTTATTTGGTCAGACCAATAGGAGTAAGTGTATCTGTTTACAGCCTGGCAAGCTTTGCTTTGCCCATCTGACAAGTGCAAAAAAAAAAAAAAAGGATATTTGTCATTTTCCTTTGTCTAATTAAAGATCAAGTTCTCATCTTTTCATATGTTTATTGATCATTTGCATATCTCTTCTGTACACTATTCATTCATATCCCTGAGTCAATTTTTTTAGCAAACTATTTATATTTTTCTTATTATTTTATGGAAGCATATCAAATTAATCCTTTGTTGTGCATAAGCCAGATACCTCCTCCTTGTCTTTGTTGAGGCAATCCTTTGTTATACAGAAGCTATACATTTTGATGTATTGTGAGAGAAACCTAACCATAATAAAAGTAGCAAAAAGAAAATGAGTTGGCTCTTGTAATTGAACAACTCCTAGATAAAGCTTCAGGTGCAGATGGATCCAGGGGCTCAAACAAAGTCGTTATGACATGCTCCAGCTTTGTTCTTCTTCATGACAGTGTCATTCCAGATCTCAATAGGGGAACAAGGCTCCCAGCAGCAATTTTTACCAGACTGAAGGTAACTAAAAAAATCTTGTCTTAAAGGGGCTTAAGTATAAAGTTCTTTTTTTTTTTTTTTTCCACACAAGAAGCCTGAATGTAGTCAGCTGTGAGAGTGATTCAGTTACTCAAAATGTCAGGGCGAGGAGTGGCTTTTCTTCCCCTTTACTGTGAAAGAACAACTGTCTTATTTCCAAGTACTGTGGACTGGAACAGCAGCATCCAAGAAAAGTAGGAAAGGAAACCTCTCGTCAAGTACAGCTCGCCGTTTTCAGGTCAGGCAGATCTTTCCCAGGACTGCTCCCCTTCCCTACAATAGATGCTCCCTGAGATCACGGCTAGGACTGGTCACACGACCACAGCTCACTGCAAAGGAGGATGAAAACGCAAGCAATGCACTCTCTGCCTCTAGACTGGGGGCTGGGCTCTGCTGGCAGGAATCAGTGGTGGGGGAGCTAATGGGTGGGCTTCCAGCAGTGCCTGCCCCGGAGAACATCTCTCCCAGTCACTCCCCGTCCAAGCAGAGGATTCACTTTGCTTGGACCAACTCTCTTAGGTGCTCATCTTGAACCACTTCCAGGTGTTGGGGGATCTGTCATCTGATTGGTCAGGCCAGGTCACATGCTCCACCCTTAGAGGTGGAGCTCATCCCGAACTGCACCGATGGGGGCGGGGCGTTCTTATGTTTCTTTATCGGGGTTCAGTTACCAGAAGATTGGGGCAAGGCGTGTCAAAACTCCAAACAGGTTTACACTAAAGACACACGAACATATAATAATCATTATTGTTGGTAATGTCTATTTCTGTGTGAGGCTAAATGATGGACAAATACTCGCTTTCTTGCCGTTCTCTCATCCCTCTGGGAAGTGAATGGTGGCAGGTAGCTAGTTTCTTCTCTCCGGACTGTACATGCCTCCCCAGCAATTCCCAGCCATGCCTATCATGGCCCCTTGGAAACGATTACCTTTTAAGTGGAATTCGGAGAGCTCTAACCTTGACCAAGGTTGCATTGACCGAGTTTAGTGCCCAGAAAACAACACAGTTGTCTTAAAAGAGTTTGCTGCCCAGTTTCTGGAGGTGTTATTATGAAGATTCATGATGATTCTTTAACTTCTGTTCAAGTTTCCATTCCTGCCATCCTAAAGGAAAGCCATCTAATCTTGCCTTGACGCTCCCCATGTACCCATTCCCAGCTTATGCAGAATCAGCTGCACAAAGACTCAAAATTGCTATGTGCTAGAATAGACTCAGCTCAGAAGCAATTAGAATGTTCATGGCTTTGAAATGACCTGGCAGTCTGTCTGTTACCCGTTCTGTGGCCTGAAAGGGGATGAAAACACCTCTGCATACGTTAGTGATTAATTGATCTGCTGATGGAGCGCAGTTAACCTTTGTGACCAAATTGAGAGAACGGCTCAGACCTCAGCAATCAAAACAGCCATTAAAAATCCAGCCTGGTCCACAGTCCTGCTCCATCTTGGGTTCCTGGGGAGAAAAATTTAAAGGGAAGGGGTTTAGCCACAAACACAGGGATGTGCAGACAGGCTGGACAAAGGTTAGCGAGGTTGGGGACTGTTCCTTGTGCTGGCGGTTTGTGACTTTCCCTAACCCCCTCCTGGGTTAAATGCAGGGGAGCAAAATGCAAAGTGACCTTGGGGCTCTGACATCTGCAAGGTGACCGTCCTGCCATTTCCTGCAGCTTCTGATCTAAATGCAAGGGAGGGTGCACGTTTGCTGTCAGGGCAAGTAGCGGGTGCCGGTGGGGAAAGCTCAGGCTTGTTTCTCCTTCAGAAGTGGGGCTTGTCTCTGTGAGCTCCTTCAGGCCAAATCTGGGGACTCCCCATCCCGGGCTGACATCTGCGCCAGATTCAACAAAAAATGTCATGGGGAGAGTGAATGGCAGTTATCTCAAGCTTTTGTATTAAACTGGGAGGGAGAGAGTAGTGAGTGGTTTTGTGTATTTAATCTTAGACGTTTCAGAACTTTTCAATGACATTTTCTTTAGCAGTTCATTTTCACTCTTAAAGAAGAAAATGATCTTGTACGAGGCATCCTGTGTTTAAAAATTTAAATTTGAGGAACACCCACACACATCAGAGATGCAGAGAAGGAAGTCTTGTTGAAGCCTTGTTTGTTTTACAAAAAGCATCAGGGGACATATCAGTTCAGTGTCCCTATTACTGCTGTAACAAGTTATCCCAAACTTAGTGTCTTAACATACAAGTTTATTCTCTTATAATTGTGGAGATCAGAAGTCTAAAGTGGGTTGGCCCAATGGGATGACCTGTATTCTTGCCTTTTCTGGCTTCCAGAAGCCACCTGCCTTCTTTGGCTCATGGTCCATCCCCCATCTTCACACCTGGCAGTGTAGCATCTTCTAAATCTCTCACCCCTGGGGTCACATCCTCTGTTTTCTGACCCTCCTTCCTCCCACTTACAAGGACCCTTGAGATTTCATTGGACCCATCTGAATAATCCAGGTCAACTTTCTTATCTCAAGGCCCTTTACTTAATCACATCTGCAAAGACCCCTTTTCCATGGAAGGTAACATATTCACAAGTTCTGGGGCTTAGGATCTGAACAGCTTTTGGCCGGGGTTGGGTGGGGCGGGGTGTCATTTTTCAGTTGACCACAGGAGAACTTGCATCTGTCAGGACAGACAAGATGCTGCTGCAGTAACAAATAGCACCCGACCCTGTGCTACCCTCCTCTGCCATACTGCCCGCTCCCCTAACATGCTGGGTTTAATTAAACAGCCAGAAAGCTTCTCATCAATGTTGTCCCACTTTTACAACCTGAGGAGTGGTCACCAAGGGCCCTGGAGAGAGGGCAGTTGAACTTCAACCTGACACCACAGCCACGGCTTTCCCCAAACCTGCTCTGTCCTTCCCACTCCTGCCTGTGTTGCTCCATTGCTCTAGAAAAATAAGCAAATAACAGCATCAGCCTGAGCTCGTTGGAAGCCCTCTGCTCTATTTTCCAGCATCTGCTTCATAAACCGTTGGACATCCACATTTAGTTTTCCTTATTGCTCTTAACCTCGCCTTCCAATTATGCAAAATGTTCCAGCAGAGCAGCCCTTATTACAGAGTCCGACTTTGGCTGACATTTGGTGCTGTGGATCTTGGCCTTGACTGACAAAGGCAGCGACTTCTCAAATCAGCCTCATTTTCTCCAAACTGTAAACGACCCCACAGCCAGATGGGCCTCTGTGGGACCCAGGCACTCCGGTGGCTGCTGGGCAGGCAAAGAAATGCTTATTAAAAACAAGTAAAGGCTGATGAAAATGTACTTATTTGGTTTCTTCCAAAAAACATAAAGATTGGGAGGTACTTAAAAAGAAAAAAGGTGTCATAGAACTCTGTGGTTTTGGTGTTTTTTTAAATGGACTCTTTAACGTTCATGCAGCCTGTTTCACTTGGCATTTGGCGCCTGCGTGGCTGCTCTGTTTTGCCTGGTTTCCCAGTGAAAGAAGTTACCGGGTGTCTGCTATGTGTCAGGCACTGTTATGGGCTGGAGGTATGAAGCAGGGGCTCAGTGAGGCTCCTGACACTGTGGGGCTCACTTCTGGTCTGGGACGACTGAAAACAAGATAGTGTTTCTGGAATGAACCAGGAGGTGGCAGGTGCTAAGAAGGAAAGCGAGGCAGGGGATGGTGGGGTTGGAGTCCAAGAGGGGACCTCAGAGGACACTGACATGGAGCAGAGACCTGCAGGCCGTGAGGAAGAGACTCGGTGTAATATGTGGGGAGAGTATATTCCGAGTGGAGAGAATGGCGAGTGCAAAGGCCCTGAGGCAGAAGCACACCTGGAATGTTTGAAGCAGAGTGAAGGAAGGAGACAGGTGTACAGAAAAGACCAGAGAGGCGGGGAGACCAGATCACACGTGCGGGCCATTGTGAAGATTTGAGTTTTATCTGAGTGAGGTGGTACGAGTTTATCCAGAGACAGACATATTTCTGAACAATTAGTTTTGTGTTTCTGAGAGTAAAAGTAGATACTTTCTCTTGCTTTGTGGTCTCTCTTAAAAGAAGAATTGCAGCATATTATTTATGCCAGAGGGCTTTCCTGGTGGCTCATATGGTAAAGAATCTGCCTACAATGCAGGATACCTGGGCATGTTGTCCCAAGGGGACCCCAAATTGTCATCTTTTATTTAAAACAACATGAAAAATAATATGAGATCTCTTTTCACATCATCAGAATTTTTTCAGCTATTGGTTCCCCCCACCCAAAAAAAACCCCCCAAAAAAAAAAAACCCTTCAGTGCAAGAGAATCAGCTACAGTGATTTGTGGACAGGGACACAAGTAGGCCAGGAATAGGTTTGCCTAAGAGATTTCAACTGGACTTAGGTGGAAGACAGATGAGTGGGATCTGGCTGTTACGGAGCAGAAAGGATCGCTGTGTCAGAGCAATAAAAGGGCAAAAATTGAGCGGAAACACGTGCTCTGTAGCTATTAGCTGTTAGGTACATGCCTTTCTCTTGTTTAGGTTATCAGTATGAAATCCAATATTCTCCTGGAGAAAGGAAACACAGCCTCTCACTGTTGGATGACGAGCTGTGTTCCAGTTCATCAAGTCCCCTTGGTAACTTGACACACAGCGTGGACTGCTTAGGAAGGGCAGAGGCTGGACCTCTGCTTTCTGTCAAGAGGCGAGCTTTAGAAAAGATGCCAGCATCAGTGTGGCCTTTGGCACGTGTTTTGTATCTTCCCCAAACAAACCAAACCCCCACTACAACAAAACCAAGCAGAACTGCAGGGCCCCTCCCAAAGCCCTGAGATGGCCCCACCGATTCACATCAATCACTCTCCTGGCAGATCCACAGGGTCAGCACTATCGTCCTCCTGAGTGTGCCCAGGGAGGCCAAGTGATGCTAGTCGATCTAGGGTGCCGTCTATGGGGTCACACAGAGCTGGACACGACTGAAGCGACTTAGCAGCAGCAGCAGATGACTTTTTGGCTTCCCACGCGGTGCTAGTGGTAAAGACGTAAGAGACGCGGGTTCAGTCCCTGAATTGGAAAGATCCCCTGGAGGAGGGTACAGCTACCCACTCCAGTCTTCTTGCCTGGAGAATCTCACGGACAGAGGAGCCTGGCGAGCTACGGTCCGTGGCGTCACAAAGACTTGGACATGACTGAAGTGACTTAGCACACAGCACACACAGATGACTTTTTAATACAGATGGTTTTGATCATGACAAAGCATGATGGGATATCATTTCTCTCTTCCCTTATGGCAAAAATCCAAAAGTTTGGTAATGTTCCATGTTGATGAAGCTGTGTGTAAATGGGCACTCACAAATGTGGTGGGTGGGGATGAAATGGTACCACCCTGTTGAAGACATTTTGATGACATCTACCAAATTGACAAATGTACTTGCTCTTTGATCCAGTCAATCTGACCTCTAGGGGTTTAAGTTGTAAGTATTTGTGTACCTGAAATTAAAAGATTGCTTAAAAGACACTTAAAAGACGCTTGTTGCTTGGAAGAAAAGCTATGACAGTGTATTAAAAAGCAAACATATCACTTTGTCGACAAAGGTCCATCTACTCAAAGCTATGTTTTTTTTTTCCAGTAGTCATGTATGGATGTGAGAGTTGGACCATAACGAAGGCTGAGCACCGAAGAATTGACGCTTTCAAACTGTGGTGCTGGAAAAGACTCTAGAGAGTTCCTTGGGCAGCAAGGAGTCCTAATGGAAATCAACCCTGAATATTCATTGGAAAGACTGATGCTGAAGCTGAAGCTCCTATAATTTGGTCACTTGATGCAAAGAGCTGACTCATTTGAAAAGACCCTGATGATGGGAAAGATTGAGGGCAGGAGGAGAAGGGTATGGCAGAGGGATAAGATGGTTGGATGGCATCATTGACTCAGTAGACATGAGTCTGAGCAAACTCCAGGAAGCCTGGCATGCAGCAGTCCATGGGGTCACAAAGAGTCAGATACAACTGAGTGACTGCACAACAACTTATGATCAAGGTTACAAATCTAAGTATTGTTTTTGAGAACTGAACATAGGCACCAAGAGAAACTTGTCACTACAGGAAACTGTAAAAACAAAAAGCTAAACAAGCAAAAACTATGAACTGTCCATGTACTGAAACGGAAGGGTTAAATTAAAGACATAGGATCATGGTATAACATTATTGGATATACAGTCTTGCAAATGGTAAGAAGCAAGATGCATAGCAATATACAAAAAATGGTGCTTTTGTGTATAACAGGAAAGCATTGGGACTATCTGTGTTTATATTGCTCATGTTCGCATGAAGAAGCACTGAAAGCTACGTTGGAAGCCGGGACAGTAATTGTCTTTCAGCAGAATGGGGTACTCAGAGTGGAATGAGCCCATTAAATGAGTACCTTTTTATGTTATTTTGATGTTTACGCCATCTGAATATATTGCCTAGAAACAACATACGTGGATGGCTTATAAAAGGGTCCTTTCTATTTTGGCAGTCCAGGATGGTGTTAATACCCAAAATGTAGCCAGGGTCAGTGGAGGGCAGGATGGATGAAGCCCCAGTATGTCAATAAGGAAGCAAAAGATGATATAACCATTCTGATTCTCCTGGAGATGCCCACCATTGACCCCTCATCCTTCCCTGCAGCCTGGTCCATACAGCCCTGGGATCACGTGGCAATGACTTCACAATAGACACTGTACCAGATAATAAATCCCACCCAACTTTACTGAAGACTCTGCAGAGGAAAGTCACGTTAATGTTTCAGTTTCAGAAGGAAAGTCACTGAGCCCGGTGTGGGGGCAGGGGGGTAATCCGGACCCACCCCCACCCCCACCCCCATCCAGGGTAGATCTGATCCAGGGTGGAGGTGATGGGAGGGGTGGAGGGGGAGGCTGAGCCTTCTCTTTATTCCATCCTCGCCGTTTTCTTGACCTGAAGATGAAGGTTTTCCATCTCTAAGCCCCCCGGACTGAAATTCTCATCATTGAGGGACAGAAAGTAGCTCAAAACATCAAACCACAGGTGGCCTGCCGCTTTTCCTTGAAGTGCTGGAGTTTTTCAGGAAATGCCGGAGGAAGGGAAGAGGTCAAGTCAGTTGTGCTCAGCAATCCGTCATCGCCAGGTTTTACTGAACAAAAGCAAACATGGAAAACGTGCTCCAATTCAAAGGGGCAGCTGGGCTGACAGGTTTGGCCTGAGGTCCTTCCCGCAGCATCTGCCGCTGCCAATGTGGTTTCGGGTGCTCTGTCTCTAAGGCAGTGAGCCTGTGGACCTGCGCTTCATGTCTTATTCATCCTGGAACCCTCTGTGTCCAGTGTAGGTCTAGCACTCAGGATGCTCAGTCCCAAGTGTGAGCTTATGTCCTGATCTGAGTGAGGACGTCCCTATACACGCCTGTTTGCCTCCTTGGTTAATTAATAGCAGCCTTGTTCACTCTCCAAAGTGACCCAGCTTGAATAACAAATTCTTTTGTCAACCTGTCAGTGAGGCACAGAACAACTCTCTGGCTGACTTAAGACACTGTTGTGAGGGTATAGAGTGGCTTTAACAAGAACAGGATTTCTTGTCTCATGGATTGAGAGGTCAGTCAAGAGTTTACCCAGGACAGCCCTGGTTTATGCCTGCTAGTTAGTAATTGTAGTAATTATAAAGAACGCTCCCCTTTATTTACAGAAGTGTCTTGGTTTGGACAGTAAGTTACATGGTTATTTTAGGCAGGCGTCAGTTATATAGCTGGATCCAGCGCTCACACTAAGGCATTAGCACATCTTGGTTCAAGGACCTGCTGGTCCCCAGTGCCTGCATCCTAGCATCCATAGAGATTCTCAGACAAAAGGAATGGGGGCTAGATTTCCAGTAGCTTCCACCAAAGACCTGGAATTAACTCTGATTAGATCACTGGTTATACCCATGGCTGATCCAAACTGAATTAAGTGGGAGGAATGGAATCTCGGAGATGCTTGGATCAGATTTGAGTAGATGGGCAGGAAACTCACCTCCCACCCCGGGGAAAATTCTGGAATATGTAAAGTCTTTCCTAGGACCAAACAAGGCTCTAATGTGCCTTGACACCTGACGACTTTATAAATTTTATCCTTGCTATATAAGCAAAACTCAACTTTAATTAAAGTTCCTTCTGGCTCTTGATTTCCTGATTCTATGATGCCTCTTAACAAATGCATATGAAGGTTATCTGAGGGCTGACTTGTATCAGTCTTTGAAAATTAACAGTGAACATCTCCAAGATTTAGCACAGATGCCAACAGGCATCCCAGCAGGGGTAGCAAATTAAAATATATCTATTCAAAAATTTGATGATCAGGAAATTACTTCTTCAATGAGCTCTTTAGTTACTGCCTTCAACAAAGGATTTGTTAGGATGGTGAAATGAAAATTATACATTATAATTTGACATTTTCCACGCAGATGAAAAAAGTAGCGTGAATACCTGTCACTTCAGTTCAAAAAAGAGTTCACTTGGAAAGAGGAGAAATACACACGCTTTCACCTTAGGGAGTGGTTTGTTAAGGGTGGTTGAAAAATAGATAGAGTTTCTCGAAGTCTGCTTTGAATACAGGTTACAGAGATGCTCTCTCCCAAGTCTGATAACTTGGGGGTTTATTTTTCCTCATGTCAAACAACTCTAGAGGTATGCAGTCCTGGAATGTTATGATGGCTCCATGATAACATCAGGAACGAGGCTCCTTATGGCTTTCTGCTTCTCTATCTTTAGTGTGAGTCCTGTCCCCATGGCCTCAAGGTGGCTGCCAGAGTTCCAGCCAATAAGACCAAATTTTGGAAGACAAACAATAGCAATGTCTGCTGAGTTAGCTCCCTTTCAAGGATTTTCCTAGAGGTACCACCTTGTAACATGTTTAGTAAACATTGGCTAGATCTGCATACCCAGGACGAAAGGGAACCTGGTAAATATTTTTAGCTGGGAATACTGCTTCTTGAAATAAAAATAAGTCTTCAGTTAAAAAGAAAGAAGGACTATTGGACAGGCCAACAAGCTCTGACACAAACCTAATCAGTCATGTCTCTGCTCCATTTTCTCTAATAAGTGCTTTTGAATTTTTCCTTTCCTCTTCCTCTTTTTTTTTTGGGGGGGGGGGTAATGTGCTATCTTCCATAAAAGAAAATGAACAACTGAATATGTCCCTGTCTCACTTCTCTTGTTTTTCCTTCCCTCCTTCAAATGTATAAATGGGATCTGCATTATAGATACCTGTGATCTCATCCCTAAGAAACACAGGGAGACCATCATAAATACAGAACAAAGCACCAGAGCTATGCCATGGAAGACCTTGTATTAGAAATCAAAACCTTTATTTTTCCACCTAAAAATTTATTTTCCAAAATTTTTGAAATGTGACTACTTAGCATACTCATTTAATTCTATTAATATGAATAAGAATTTTTAGTCACCTGTACTAAACCAAATATCTAAATGAACAGTGCTAACTAACTAGACTGTCAGTCACAGATTCAAAGCTAGATGTCAAACTTTCTTTCTTTCAACCTGCCTCTTCAAACCTCAGCTCCTTAAAGAATTGAGTATGTATATTTTGTTTCAAAATTCAACTTTAACAGGATACGTTCCATTCAAATATTCTTGAAAGATAAATTTGGCATAGATGTATTTCTGAGCCCAGTAGCCCAATTCAAACCAAATATATCTTAAAATTTAAGAAACTATTAACTCATGGTATTTTTAAAAATGAAGATGCAGTTGACAAAGTGCTGGAGGCTGATAAGTAAGTATCACGACACTCAGCTACCCAGCCTACATCCGTCCACATCTTGAGATGTGTAGACATCTTGACTGGTTTGGAACCCAGAGCCAGGGAAACCACAGTTAATGGATCAGCTGTACCATGGTCAGCCCCTGGGCAGCAACAAGATGCATCAAAACTCCCAACCAGTAACCAGCTGGGAATCCAGAGGTGTTTGTATCCTGGAGATGGGTCTGAATCTTAAGATGGGGGCAGCAAACTGGCATATGGACTAAGGATTAGGATTAGAGTTTGGACACAGCAGTTTCTAGTGAAAAGGATATGGTGAAGCCCCTTAGGCAGATCCATGGTTCATCCCATGACTCTGCGAGTGGCAGAGGCATTACATCCTAGAACTATCGGGTGTTACATACAGATGGATGGATGATGGAATGATGCATGATGAAGAGCGGACAGAAGAGTGAATGGACGGATGGATGGAGAGACAGGTGAGTGTGCCTTCTCTGACTTGTTCTATGCTCGGCTCCTGGGAGGGACTCAATAAATACTACCGAAAGAATAAACATTCACTCTTATCCTTCCTACTCTAACAAAGCAGAACTAGGGCGGCCTGAGGTCTGGGACCAGGTGGCCTGTGTTGGAATCCTGGATCTGTCACAATTTGTCGTGTGACCCTAGTCCCTCAGGTCCCTGGTGCCTCTGAGTCTCATGGTTCCTGTCTCTGATGGAGAATGCATTGTCACAGTTGCCCTCATCCTCATTATCCTCCTCATCATAAAGATGTGAGAACCAGTGTGGTAAGGCATGGAGAAGGCAATGGCACCCCACTCCAGTACTCTTGCCTGGAAAATCCTATGGATGGAGGAGCCTGGTGGGCTGCAGTCCATGGGGTCACTAAGAGTCAGACACGACTGAACGACTTCACTTTCACTTTCACTTTCCTGCATTGGAGAAGGAAATGGCAACCCACTCCAGTGTTCTTGCCTGGAGAATCCCAGGGATGGGGGAGCCTGGTGGGCTGCCGTCTATGGGGTCACACAGAGTTGGGCACGACTGAAGCGACTTAGCAGCAGCAGCATGGTAAGGCATATAAGTGGCTTAGCAGAGTGTCAGGCACCTACATGTTCATTCAACAAAGGTTGCTACTGGTTTGCACCACATGAAATTGTCATCACACTTATGATCATATTGTGATTAATTCTAAGCTTTCTTAGGAGGAAGGAAAACTCCACTATTACAACCACTAGTATTAATAGTAATAGCAACACCTACTGAGGGATAAATATGTGATACAAACTCTTCTGAGCACTTCTGCTTATTAACCCAGTTAATCCTCAAAATAATGCAGTGAGGTGGGTGCTCTTATCACCTGGATTTTATAAATGAGGAAACCAGGGGATGGAAAGTTGAAGTCACTTAGCCAGGTCACATGGCTGGGATGTAGAGGAACTTCAGTTCCAACCCTGGGACTCTGGCCCCAGAGTCTATGCTCTTAAGCCACGTCACATGACATGAGGGCAATGGACCCATTTTACAGATGAAGAGGCTGAGGCTCAGAAAAATGAAATCACCTGCCCAGGATCTCACAGCCTGAAGGAGGAGAGTCTGGGGCTAGACTCTGGCGGGCTAGTCCTAGTGGGTGCTTCCCTAACTCTTGTGTTGTGGAAGGCCTGGCCCTGAATGATCTTGGCTGATAGTTGTCAACTGGACTAGCTTTGTTTACATTTAAGACATTCTGAGGGATGGCCCAGAGAATTAATAACAGTTCTCAAGTCCTTCCCGATTGTAGGCATGGCTTAGCTCGCTGACTCATGTCCATACATCAATTAATAGTGTCAACAAGGGAACAAGAGGACTGTGTGTTTTAGAGACTGTGGATGTCTGGAAGGAATAGAAGCTCATTTCATTTTGCAAGTCTTTGATTCAGGAAGTCCTTTAATTCAGGGTGGCCTTGGCCTCAGGCTGAATTCTCTGATGTTCATGCTCACAGCTCAAAGCCAGTGCCCGAGAGGGGCTTGAGAACCGAGAGGTGCTTGTATACTAGAATTTCCTCCTCTTCACTGCTGTCACCTGTCATTGATCTTTCACCAACTAAGGTTTCCCCTAGAGAGTCTCCCAGGTGCTTCTGAAAGAGAAATGAACATACGTGTCAGTATGGCCAGGAACTCGGAGACCAGCTGGGAGTCTGGGTCAGCACTCTCTGCTTCACAGGTAACATGAAAACCCAACTCAACAGAAAAGAGAGGTGATACTTTTGTCACTGCGGTTCAGAGCTGTGTGGATGCTGTAGGTTGGGTTAGCACTTCTCAGTCCCTTGCTTCGGTCATGGGGCCTCTTGGTATTTCCCTGGAGAGTGGGCGGAGCTACAGCCTCATTTGAGGTAATTTGACCTTGGCTATGTGACTTGACTCGGAGAAGGCAATGGCAACCCACACCAGTACTCTTGCCTGGAAAATCCCACGGACGGAGGAGCCTGGTAGGGGTCACACAGAGTTGGACATGACTGAAGCGACTTAGCAGCAGCAGCAGCAGCGTGTGACTTGACTAACAGAACATGAGTGGATATGATATGCTGCTGTGCTGTGCTTAGTCGCTCAGTTGTGTCTGACTCTTTGGAACCCCATGGACTGCAGCCCGCCAGGCTCCTCTGTCCATGGGCATTCTCCAGGCAAGAATACTGGAGTGAGTTGCCAGGATATGACAGGAGAAGACCATTTAAATAAGCTTGTGTGGAATGCACTTAGGGTAGGGGCACGAGAAGGGCAGGCTCTGAGCATCCTAGGAGCCCAGGATGAAGACGTAGAGTTGAGCCTGACCTGAAGGCTGAAGCAAAATGCATTCAGTTAACCTGCAGATTCACGAGTGAGAAAAATACAGATTAGCTTCTAATAACCCAGCAGGATTCTAAGACTATTCGTTATGGAGCTCTGTTGGGTTTCTGTCCCTCTCTGAACTGATCAACGAGTCTGGGCAGAATCAAATAGGTTTCTGAACTAAGCCCATAACAACCATTCCTGGACCTGAGGGTAGAATCAATGTTTTCCAGCGTGGGCTTGGGATAGATTCCCAGGAAAATAAATGGGGACATGATTTTATTGAAAGGCATGTGAGTGAATGCTGGGGAGCAAAAACAACATTTGCCTACTACCCTGAGTTCATGTTCATAGTTTAATGCTTCATACTTATAATTTTGGAAATTTCTCACATTTATTCAGAGCTTACTTGTGATAGGAACAAAAGCAATCTATACTCCTTTGATTTCTGAGGCTGTGGTTAATGATCAATTGTCCAGTCTCTTGTGTAGAATGTATTTTTCTCTTACCTTCTCCTTCCTGTTTCTTAAAAGACCTAAATAAAAAATATACCCCACAATGTGTGTGACTGTAATTATTTAGCTCAAATAATTCCCGAATGGCACCAAGCACCTTAGTCCCACAGGTTCATTCCTCCTGTTGTTTCGTTTGAAATATAGACCTTGAAAGGTGTACACTTGGCTATTTTCAACTGCGGATCTCCATTGACAGAACCATTAAAGTGTCTGTTCCTGGTGACAGAGAGTTTAAACGATCCTTTCCTTTTCATTACGTTCAAGTTTGGGGGCAGCGTTTCCTGTTGGCTGAAGCCAGCTGCTGTCTTGTCTGTAGCTGCTCTGTTTTTGTCTGGAGGGGCCTGAGAACCAGACTTACTTTGTGTCTATGTTTAGGGGGAATTGTAAGCTTTTAACGTCTGTAAGCAGTTGATTGGGGTTCAGGTTGAAGTTACTAGTCAGGATAGGCAAGGTGATGTTGCATTATCAACACTGACATCATCTTGGCTTCGGGCAACAAAACCAATTCTCTCCATATACAAGGGTTGGTAGAGGAGCTCTGTTTATCATAACCTCTCACGGATCTAGGCCAACAGAGGCTCCACCACCTTACTATGTTCCCACCATCCCCATGGCCCCCGTGAGACCAGACAGAATCATACAGCAGTTCTTTAATGATTCTACCTGCAAACAGTAAGTCACTTCCTCTCAGATTCCATCACCCATGTGAGATCATCTGTCTCCTTATGACTTTACAAGTTAAGAGAGTGTGAACCTCCTGTGGGGTTGGAAGAGGAGGGGAACCCAGGAGGCAAATGAGGGCTTGTGCTGTCTACCCTGGCAGAGCATTAGTCGTGGAAAGGACAGGACTGACTTAAAGACAACTTCACTAATGTGATGGTTTTCTCTTTGACACGTTGGATCTCAAAAGATTGGGTTTCTGAGTGGATGGATTAAACAGAAGTGCCATTCGAAGTTGCCTTTCTCTGCACTCAATCTCTCATAATCTTATTTTTGTCTGCATGAAGGCATTAGCGTGTGTTTTCTGGGCTTTGAGCCAGGATGAGTCATTTTCTTTGCCTATTTCCTTGTCTCCATGGAGCCCTGGTCTTTGCCAGAACCAAAGAGCAGCCCCAGTCAGGAACTACTTCAGGGATCCTGAACCACCCCCCACCCCCACCCCCAAGCCTGATGCCTGGTCACCTCCCCTGCTTACCTGGTGGAGCCCACCCTCAAACAAGAGCTCCCCACCCCCACAGGGTGAGGGGCCAGGGACAATGCCACTTGGAATCTGAGAAGTCACACTTGGGGTCATGCCCAGATCAGCTTTTCATCGCCTTAGAAAAGAGATGGGCTTGGGACATTTCAGTCTCCACTGGAGCCCTCAGGCATGCCTTTGTTACTACCGGATGGGATTGTTGTATCGTACTGGATGGACATACTCCCACCTTGGGCCGTGTGAAGATTAGAGACGGTGAAAAGCAAAACGAGAATGTCAGATTTCTTATAGTGGGGATTAAAAGGCACTCAACTCGAGCCAAGATTTTTCCCTTTAAAGCAGGAAAAAAAAAACCAACTCAATCCAACTTTCCCTATCCTCTTCAACAGTCCATAAAAGCAAGAGTTAGGGGGAGAAAAGACACAATTCAGCTAACAAGTGAGGAACGCTTTCCCTGAAATATCACATTTTTCTATGGGTTTGAGGCCAGCAAAGCAAAAGAATATCTGTTCACAACCATTGTGTGAACAAGGGCTATTTCCAGGAGAGAAATCTCTCCTAAAATTGGGAAATGGAAGAAAATGCAATCTGTTAATTATTCACAATTGAGTCTAACAACTCTTACAAATTTTGTCAGACGTGGTGTGTCGAGCAGCTTCTAAAATGGGTCCCATCCTGGCATTCTGTCCGCACGTGATTTCCTCCCTGAGAGTGGGCTGGACCTGATTACTTGTTTCCAACAAGTAGAATAGAGTAGAAGTAACGGATGTCGCTTCTGAAATTTGGGTCGAACAAGCTCAACCCCGTGGGCTTCAGCCTTTCTCACACGCTTGAGCCCTTTCAGCTGCTCACTCTGAGGAAGCCCACCGCCATTCTGTGAGCTCCCTCTGGGGAAGGCCCATGGGGTAAAGAAGCAAGGGAGGCCTTCAGCCAACAGCCAGCAAAGAGCAGAGGCCCTCAGATTAACAACAGCCCGTGAGGAACGAAACAACCACTTGAGTCAGCTTGGAAGCAGGTCTCCCAGCCCCAGCCCCAGCCCAGCAGACACCCTGACGGTAGCACGTTAGAAGTCCAGAGGCAGAGGATCCAGCTAAGCCACCCACAGACCTATAGTTGATCATATGTCTGACTTTAAGCGGCTAAAATCTGGGGCAACTGGTTCTATAGCAATAGACAGCTAATACATAGGTGCCAGCTTCAGTGGGCAGTGACCCTGACTAGAACAATATTTGAAAGGTCCTGATGAAAATGGCTGTTTTTAAAATAAAGTGATCCCAACTTAGACTGAAGCAGCTGCTCTCAAAGTTGTTAGGTGTGAAGAGTTTCTTCAAGTGAAACCCTACATAAAAATTGCATTCAGAAGCAGACTGAACACAGAGCTGCCCTGGCTGAACTCCAAGGACCCTCTGAGGATCCTGAAAGTCTCCAAAAGAGCCATTGGTCAGTCAACTGGGGCAGCCCCTCCCCAAGAATAGTCACAGGAGTCGACATTAACTCCTGCTACCCCTCCCAACATAGACTTGGGTAAGCCCCCAGGAGAGCCAGGAGAAGGGAAATCTCATGTGGTGTCTTGAATGTACAAGGCTTTCTCCTTCCTCCTGACACCCCCAACTCTGCCCTCTGTTCCATCTGTGGAGATAGACCCACATTGCCTTTCAGAAGCCCCTGCTACAACGTAGGCAGTTATGTTTCCACCAGCCACCCAACCAAGGAGAAGGGACTGGTAGAAAGTCAAAAAGGAGGAAATCTCTGATGATGGAATTCCAGGCTCACAGCAGGGTAGGGGGCAGGAGCGGAGGAGACGGCCATCACCACCTGCCCCTGTCAGCCTCAGGGAGGAGGATTTAGGATTCTACTAGTCCAGGCCTGGAGACAGAGAGGGAGCAGGTGCACCTGTGAGTGTCAGATCTCCCCCCTGGACTAAGACCTCAGGGCTTTCTTTTCCTGACAATGCTGATTGGTTCAGGGGTGGACATGTGATAAACTCAGGACCAATGAGATACAACAAGACTGTCGTCATAGCTACTGGAACTGAGGCAGTGACCCTTTCCCACTGGACTTAGTCTGTCCTGCCTTTGGCAGGAGAATCTCTAAAAATGGACCAAATAGGAAAAGGAGTACGTCAAGGCTGTATATTGTCACCCTGCTTATTTAACTTATATGCAGAGTACATCATGAGAAACGCTGGGCTGGAAGAAGCACAAGCTGGAATCAAGATTGCCGGGAGAAATATCAATAACCTCAGATATGCAGATGACACCACCCTTATGGCAGAAAGTGAAGAGGAACTCAAAAGCCTCTTGATGAAAGTGAAAGTGGAGAGTGAAAAAGTTGGCTTAAAGCTCAACATTCAGAAAACGAAGATCATGGCATCTGGTCCCGTCACTTCATGGGAAATAGATGGGGAAACAGTGGAAACAGTGTCAGACTTTATTTTTTGGGGCTCCAAAATCACTGCAGATGGTGACTGCAGCCATGAAATTAAAAGACGCTTACTCCTTGGAAGGAAAGTTATGACCAACCTAGATAGCATATTCAAAAGCAGAGACATTACTTTGCCAACAAAGGTTTGTCTAGTCAAGGCTATGGTTTTTCCAGTGGTCATGTATGGATGTGAGAGTTGGACTGTGAAGAAGGCTGAGTGCTGAAGAATTGATGCTTTTGAACTGTGTTGTTGGAGAAGACTCTTGAGAGTCCCTTGGACTGCAAGGACATCCAACCAGTCCATTCTGAAGGAGATCAGCCCTGGAATTTCTTTGGAAGGAATGATGTGAAGCTGAAACTCCAGTAGTTTGGCCACCTCATGTGAAGAGTTGACTCATTGGAAAAGACTCTGATGCTGGGAGGGATTGGGGGCAGGAGGAGAAGGGGACGACAGAGGATGAGATGGCTGGATGGCATCACTGACTCGATGGACATGAGTCTCAGTGAACTCCGGGAGTTGGTGATGGACAGGGAGGCCTGGCGTGCTGAAGTTCATGGGGTCGAAAGAGTCGGACACGACTGAGCGACTGAACTGAACTGAATTGAACTGAACTCAGGTTTTCTGTTGTATGAAACCAAGGGTCCTGACTGATACAATCTTTTCAGATTTATGATGTTTACACTTAAAACGGAGTGTCCACTATCTCAGCCAAGAAGAAGTACGGTAAGTTCCTTATATACAAACGAGTTCTGAGAGCACATTTGCAAGTCCAATTTGTTCATTAAGTCCAACAAAGTTAGACCAAGTACCCAACTAACACAGTCAGCTATATAGTACTGGACTATAATAGGTTTGCAATACTTTTCACACAAATGATACATAACAAACACAACAATAAACATTTTAAATCTTACAGTACAATATCTTGGAAAGTACAATAGTGCAGTTCAACAGCTGGACACACAGAGGCTGGCATTGAGCGAACAGGCAAGAAGAGCTACCGACTGGAGGAGTGAGAGTAAGACAGGTAAGTCCAGAGCCCTTTCACTGTTGATCAGACCTAGTCCAGTAACAGCACACTGAGTGGCCTATCAGAGACGTTTCAGGAGACCTAGGAATGAGATGGAATGAGATGGGAGATGGTAGAGCTGAAGGATCGTCAGCAATAGGAGATGGGAGACAAGCTACAATTCCACTCCTGCCTGATGTTGATGGCAGAGGTTCTGGTTCCTTGCTGGAACCAGATACACATTCATATCTTTGAAAGTTAGCAACTTGAAGGTTCATATGTAGAGGGATTATTGTAGCTACCATAGGATTGCAGACCACAACACTGGGTTGTAGAGGGTCTCTGATGTCACATCGGATAGCTGATCACTATTAGGTCTCAAGGGGCTTCTCAGGTGGTTCAGCAGTAAAAATCCTGCCTGCCAATGCAGGAGACGTAAGAGACATGGGTTTGATCCCTGATTCAGGAAGATGCCCTGGAGAAGGGAATGGCAGCCCACTCCAGTATTCTTGCCTGGAGAATTCATGGACAGAGGAGCCTGGCAGGCTACAGTCCATGGGGTCACACAAAATCAGACACAATTGAGCGACTAACACACACACACACACACACACACACACAGTCTCTAGATTCAGCTGGTTCTGCAAGAAGAGTCTTCCAGTTGTTATTTCTCTCCCTTCATCCTCCAGAAGGTGTCCTTCTGTCCTTTAAGATAGAGGGATCAAGTAGCCTTGTGTGGTTTCAATTAGGTCTACAGTTAAGAAACTGAGAGGAAAAATTAAAGCCAGAACTGATGAAATGTGATGATACATACCCTCAAGAATTTTCCAGGAGAAGCTGACCTCATTCAAGACTTTGATGTTGGATTAGGTGCCCTGGTACCACTCAGAGTTTAAGAATGCTGGATCTCTGATCTGCTAAGGCCTTAGACAAACGAGGAGAGAATTCCATGCGTGGAGAGAAAAGTATTGTTTCGATCTTGATGAGATTTTTTTTCATCGTTCTGCAATGGATGATTATCTAAATTGGAGTTTGGGTATCTATGTTGCTGTCTTAAAGGAGTGAAGGTTCCCACCAGCTTTTAGGGTTCACTAATCACCAGGTGAATGGACCTATGCAGGATGCATCTGGGTCTGTCATTGCTGAGTTGGATTACAGGTCATGCCCTTTGGTCTGGTTCACCAGTTTTCTTGAGTTTCCAGGGCTGATGAATCTTGTTCTCTGGTCTCCATTAGCTGCACATGACATTTCTCTTGCAAAGACCTTCCTGTTTACATTCTTATTTAAATCAAATTTTGATGGACACCGGGCTGGCTTATTGACCAGTGTCTCTGACCCTGGGTCAAAGCAGAAAATGGAATTGCCGAGAAATGTTACAGAGGTCATGGCCTCCAGGATTAGTTCCCTGAGCACAGACCCCATGGTCAAAGGGCTTTGGCTGGCAGCAGAATAAATCATGGTGGTAAACTCTTGGGTCCTTTCTGAAGTCAAATATATACCAAGGACAAAATACAAGCTTGGCAGTTTGCAGAACTGGTTCCAAAAGGCGGATTTAAAATGCAGATCATGAATTGAGAAAGTAACATTGAAATATACATACATTAACATATGTAAAATAGGTAGCAAATGTGAAGTTGCTGTATAACTCAGGGAGCTCAACCTGGTGTTCTATAACAACCTGGAGCAGGGGGATACGGTAGGGGGGAGGTAAGAGGGAGGTTCAGGAGGGAGGGGATATATGCATACTTATGGCTCATTCACATTGTTGTACAGAAGAAACCAACACAACATTGTAAACCAATGATCCTCCGCTTAAAACTAAATTTTCTAAAATGTATTTTAAAAATGCAAATCATGCAAAGGACTGAGGTTCTATAGGTGGAAAAAAAGCACAGTAACCAAAATAAAGGGCTTCCCAGATGGCTCAGTGGTAAAGAACCCACCAGCCAAGCAGGAGATGCAGGTTCGATCTGTGGGTCAGAAAGATCCCCTGGAGAAGGAAATGGCAACCCACTCCAGTATTCATGCTTGGGAAATCCCATTGTCAGAGGAGCCTGGCAGTCTACAGTCCATGAGGTTGAAAAGAATCGGACCCAAATTAGCGACTAAACAGCAAAACCAAAATAAGATGCATTACAGATTTAACAAGTTGTAAATAGTGGCCACCCACTCCAGTACTCTTGCGTGGAAAATCCCATGGACAGAGGAGCCTGGTGGGCTGCAGTCCATGGGGTCGCTAAGAGTAGGACACGACTGAGCGACTTCTTTCACTTTTCACTTTCATGCATTGGAGAAGGAAATGACAACCCACTCCAGTGTTCTTGCCTGGAGAATCCCAGGGATGGGGGAGCCTGACGGACTGCTGTCTATGGGGTCGCACAGAGTCGGACACGACTGAAGTGACTTAGCAGTAGCAGCAGCAGCAAATGAAGCTTTAACTAGTAAATAACTCTGTGTCAGTCAGAATGGCCCAGTATGCTGCAATAACAAATCTCAGTTGTTTGAGATAAGAAATAGTTAATTCTCATAAAGTCTGCGTTTCCACCTCTGTTACAGCAGGGATTTCTGTAGATTGTTTTCATTAAGGGCCCAGCCTTCGGCTCAACAGCTGTTTCTATTATACCACTATGGCCAGTGGATGATAAAGGGGCTTAAGGGAATGGTTCAAGAATAACACACTCCACTTCTACTCATACGTCACAGGCAAAGCCAGTCACACGGCTGCACCAAATTTCAAATATGGTGGGGAAGTGCAATGCTGTCTAGAAGGAAGGAGGGCCTTGTGTATTTAGCAAATAGCCCAGATGACCACCACACTTCATCACATACAGTGATGTATAGCTTTGCTGGGGCGTGGATTGGGCTGTCCTACAGCAGACCTGGTGGGCAGGACCACACACCTTAGCTGGTAACTCAGGCTGGCCCACCACTCAACGTTTGGAACCCAGGAAGGGCTAAACTTTTCTCCCATCCACGTTGTGGTCAAGTAAATAATAATTGATTAAAACTCAGATTCCTGGTGAATAATCATCTCTGAACAGAAGTCCAACCTCCATTCTGTTGCAACTTTGTTAAATGAACATTTGTTAAACAGAGTCCTGCGTATTGGATGAAACAGATTCAACAAAAGACTGCCAGGGAAAGTGAAATATGAAGGTTTAGCGCTCACAGGTCCTGGAGGCAGTACATGGCACATCTGGAGGGGCCCCTGGGGAAGTCAAGGCCGGGAGGGTGCCACAGGACCTGGGGCGAGTGCCTTTATTAGGATCCGCAGGGGAGCCCTGTGGGGTCCCTGAACTAAGGCCGGATTAGTCAATTTAAGCAAAAAGAGAAGGGTTTGGGTAAGCTCTGGAGCTGTGAGGTGATAGAGGTGTTTGAGCGGCACACAAGAGGAAGGCCCTGGGGTGTGGGGAAGAGTTGACGATAAAGGTCATTGCGGGAGTCATATTAGGAACTTAACGTTACTGGAGACACAGTGGGCTCTTAAGTAGGGCAGCGGTTGCCAACCTTTTTGGCACTAGGGACCGGTTTCCTGGGAGACCAGGATGGTGGAGAGGAGGGGGAGGGTGGCTTGGCAGGGGGGGCGGAAGGGGGTTGCGGGAGGGCTGGGTATGCTTCCGGCGTAATGCTAGCGAGGGGAGCAGCCGTAGAAGCTTTGCTCACAGGCCTCCACTCCCCTCCTGCTTTGCAACCCGGGTCCTAAGAGGCCTCCCACCGCCAGCGGTCCTGGGCGTGGGAGCCCCTGAGGCAGGCATGCAGGAGGGGCTGGTGTCCGTTCAGGCCCCTGTAGGCTGCCTGGCCTCACGAATGGACGCTGAGGCAGCAATATTATGGAGTAGTTGATTTTTAAATTTCCTTTTAACCTTTACAGTCTATAACTGTCTCCATCAGTTTCCCATATTTAGATGCCAATTGTTAGGACATTTTAGTTTTTATTTTTCCAAGATAAGACCTGGGCCCTGGCTATTGTTTGGAAGAGGGACAGTTTTATAGAGGTGCTGGTGACCTTGTAAAATACTGTATACACTTAGGAGGTCAATGAACAGAATAGTCTGATACTAAATGGAATAAATGATCCCAGAAACAGGAACTTGAGCCCAAAGGCTAGCAGCGGCTTCTGCGGTATTTGTGTATAATAAAGTAGTCTTTCAGGGGATTTTCAGTATTATGGAGTAGTTTAAGTCAACTCAGCACAGCCTTTGAAGTTGGAGAAGCCTGAAAGATGAATGGTCTTAGCCAGGAAATGGCTCTTTTGGAAAAAATGAAACAGTGAGATGCAAATACAACTGAGATTAATGAAATGGATGAGACCGCACTGCAGGCTGAATGGAAACGGAAAGCAACCCACGAAACTGTTTTTCAGTGAGAAGGCATCCTGCGACATAGCTGCATTTTAAGGGGACCTGATCGAGACCACAGGGCTGTTTGTAAATACGGAAGTTTCCAGTGGCTTCTGGAAGTCAGGATCTACCTGCATATTGAAAAACGAGGCTCTACGAGCAGGTGGCCTGGGTGCTTTGTGGTCGCTCAGGTAAAACAGGTCTCTGCCCCTGTGGGCTTCAAATGTATATGTGAATTTAAAAATTTACTGTGAATAGAAGTCCCTAAGGGTGATATATATATGTGTGTGTATGTATATATATATGTATAAGATTTTTTTGACGTGGACCATTTTTTTAAACTCTTTATTGAATTTGTTACAATATTGCTTCTGTTTTCCCTGGTGGCTTCCCTGGTGGCTCAGCTGGTAAAGAATCCGCCTGCAATGTGGGAGACCTGGGTTCGATCCCTGGGTTGGGAAGATCCCCTGGAGATGGGAACAGCTACCCAATCCAGTATTCTGGCCTGGAGAATTCCATGGACCGTATAGTCCATGGGGTCGCAAAGAGGTGGACATGACTGAGCGACTTTCACTGCTTCTGTTTTATATATTTTGTGTTTCTTTTAGCCAAGAGTCATGTGGGGTCTTAGCTCCCCGACCAAGGGTCGAACCTGCACCCCCTGCTTTAAAAGGCAAAGGCTTAACCGCTGGACCACCAGGAAAGTCCTTAAAAATATATTTTGGATTGAATTATCAGAAGAACTCAGTTCATGAAAATAGTATAAAAAGCAAAATGCGATGATTTTTAAACATTAGGAGAACATTTATATTGGAAATGCATCTCTTCAAAAGATGGATAGAGAGCGTGGTGGAGTGTTGGTGAGAGGGGCCCTGGCCCAGAGGCCACGTGCTAAGTTGCTCCTTGGTTTGATGCCCAGGAGGTGTGTATACCTGGAGGTAAAGCCTCACAGGAAGAGTTTGGATGGCTAAAACATGCCTTTCTTTTGCAAAATTCGAGAAGGAATATTATGAAGCAGGGGGATGGGAGAAGGCAACAGACTTGCTGAGGACGTAGCAAGAGTGTTCTTGGGCAGATCAGTTTAGACAGCAAAAATAGTTAGAAGCTTTTGAACTGCCCATGCCCACATATATATAAACCCCTTGGAAAGCAAGGTGGAGCCCCAGGTATGCCTTCGTCTGTCAGGCAATCTTTGCTCTTACTCCCACGATTATTTTTCTGGCTTCTCTCTCTCTCTCTGTTCGAACTGTAAGCGTCAGAAGTTCTGTGAGTGGTATTTGACCCTTTTAGGATCATTGTCTCACGTCTGTCCTCATGGCAGGGCTGGGAGGTGCCCAGGGAAGGAACTCTGTGTTGCATAGAAAGTCTAGTGCCCCTGAACTTGTTCCTTCTTTCCTGCTTCCCTTCTCTCCACGACCCCATCTCTCCTCCACTTCCCTCTTCCTTCCCCTCCATTTTTCTGTGTAGCTGCCATCTTGGTCTATCTTCTCTCCCCCACCCCCATCTTCTTGCTCCCTAAACATTTCCCTAGAATTAAGTCTCGAAAGCTATTTGCATAAAACCATTGCCAAGGGGGCGAGAGTGACATTTCTTTATGGACCTGGGTCAATAGCTTTGACAAATGAGGCTGAAAGCAGGGAAAACAAATTGTTAGTGTTCTATTGAAATTTCGCAGTGGGTATTAAATATTTGCATGAGGTAACCAAACACACTAGGGGTTAGGCAGATGAATCCCATTCCAAAACCACTAAAATGAAAAGCCAACTGCAAATTAGGTTTGAAATGGACCTGCCTGTCCTCAGAGATTTCACAGTGACGGATGGATTCGTCCCCAAATGGAACACAAACCTACTTTGCTTTCATAGAAGCAAAGAAGACTAATAAAGGCTGTGTCTCTATGCAGTTCTGAGTCAACCAAGGCTCCGTCAACCTCTGTTTAATAGCCTGATGCTTCTCAGCTGAGCTTCTTAATTAAGTTGCAATAAGAGTTGGCCCTTAAGAAACCCCCCAAACACCTGAGTTCTTGTCTTAATATCCTTTACTAGTGGTAGTGCCAGCAAAGAATTGAAAAAAGGTCATTCACCAGCCTCTGCAATCTCCTCTTCAGTTCCACTAAGAAAAGATGTGTTTAAAGTAAGAACAAAATAAAACTGTTTCATTTTAATCTTATTGATCTTAGACATACACTCCAAGTAGAACCAGAATGTTTTTCTGAGGCTCTTCATGACAAGTGCTCTCCACCCATCATGATAACCCCTAATTAAACATAGAGGGCTGAAATTACGCTGTAGCAGCAAATGCTCCCAAATTTCAGTGGTAACTGATTCAAAAATGTGTTTGTTGTCTATGAACTTAGATGCTTATTTTCCTTCTCACGTGAGGTTCACTGAAGGTCCAGGTGGTCCTCGAGGGGAGTGTCCCTGAGTAGACTCAACGATCGCGGAGGCTGAGGGGGGACTCTGTCTTGGTGTCCCACCAAGCGTGGTGTGGATCTCGCAGCACTGGCTCCCCCATCATGGAGCAAGGTGGAGAGCTCTGGAGCTCACTCACCTGCCATGAAATGCTTCAGTGAAGTGACCCACAATGCCTCTTCCATCCACACCAACCATTGAGAGCATGCCTCCTGGCCCCACTTAGCTTAAAGGGCACTGGGAAGCATGGTACCTCTGTTTCTGGAGATGAGACCGTGGAAAATCATTAGTCAAATCCACTTCATCTGCCTTCATTAATCAAGGACATGCATGTCCTCCAAGCGGCATGTAGCTTAATAAGATGTTTGTCCAGTTTTGTTTTGTTTTTTCTCCAGAAACTTGGAGTCAGCTGTGCCTAGTTTGAGCTGGTTAGAATTGAATAAGTTAAGATAGGCTAGGACCACCAACTGGGCATGCACCAGCTCCCCTTAAGGACCTTCAGATGTCAGAGGGCTAAAAATGCCACCCTCTGATTGGCTGAGTGCCTTCACCTGTGAATCCGTGTTCCATGAAGAGGCCGGAGGCTTAGTCACGCCTGCGCGGAAGGACAGGCTGCACCTGTTTCCGATCACCTTTCCCCACGCTCCCCAGGCTCAGCCCACCCTGCTGCTTTATCCCCTAACCCATAAATACCCCAGCCACCCCCCCTCTTGTGGGGGCCTGAGCTGAGATTGGTTTTTGTTACTTCTGCACTTGACTGTCCTGCAAATACCTTGTCTCTTCTGCAAATATCAGCATCTCAGGGTCTGGGTTTGCTTTGCATCAAAGAGAACCTGATGAGTCAGCTAGAAGAAGAGGACGATGCTTACAGGCAACGAAAGCTTCTCTCAAACCCTTTTCACACTGAAGTCTGCTATAGTAGAATTCCAGAGCCACTTGGTAGAAACAACTTTTTTTTTTTTTTCAAAAGAAAAGAATTTTTTGAACTTCCTTCTAAAAGGGGTGGCAGGATGGGAGTGACGCCCTGGGTCACTCTGGGACCACAGAGGAAGGTCTGGCTTCACTTGCTTATGTTGTCTCCACCATGGAGTGTGAGCTCCATGGACGAGGGCTGAGCCGGCTCTGTTCATGTTGTGTTCCAACTCGTGTCTGGCATGTAGTGGCTAGTGCATATACAGCAGACAGGGGAGGGAGGGGAAACCAGGAAGGCCTGACCCCCAATGTGACTGTATCTGAAGATGGAGCCTGGAAGGAGGTCGTAAGGGTGGGGCCCTAATCCGTTAGGGCTGGTGTCCTTATATAGAAGAGGAGACGCCAGAGCTATCTTCTCATGCACAGAGAAAAGACCATGCTCCTCCCTGAACATGGTTCCTTCCTGAGACGGGCAGGGTCCCCTGAGGGGATAGTTCAAGACCCCCCTCTGACTTTACCCTGTAGCTGATGAAAGCACTGAACAGAGAGGGGGACATGTGTTAAAAATGCAGACCTCCAAGTCAGTGCCGTCTTAGGTGAAGGAGGCAGAATCATCTGTCCCTTGGAAAAAAAGGAAAAACCTTTGTTCATACCTGTTTCAGGGTGTGGAACAGTGGCTGCTTTTTCTACTTGACTAGCTGGTGAGTTAGTGAGGGTGGGGGTCTCTTAGGGGAAGCATTTCTCTCCATTCTCGGAGATCTCGGTCAGAAGGAAACATTCGCCACTGCAGGGCCTGTTACATACCTCCTGTCCACACTCTGGGCCCTGGGCAGGCCTAGTATCAGCACAAATGTCATCTAAGAGGTAGCCCCACAGCCATCCCACTAGAGTGACACCATTGTCTCCACCTGTGACCATAAACCTCTCCCCAAGCCTCAACTTCCTCATCAGTAAAGAGAGACTAACTCCTCCTCCCCCAAGGTTGCCGTGAGGGTCATCGGGGCCTGGCAGGCCACAGGGGCCCAGCTCCAGGAGTTGGGTGGCTGTCTATGGGAGTGAAACCCCGTGTGGCCAAGTCTTCTTTTTTTTACAGACAACTTGGAAACCTGGTGGTTTCATTTGGAGTTTCCCAACTAATTAAATTTCAACAGCCTGTGGCCCGGATGCACCTGAGGCTGTCAATTTTCTGAACTGAGCGCAGGAGGGAAGAACTGTAAACTAGGAGTTCAAATGTTGTGAAAGTTGCTCAGTCGCGTCTGACTCTTTGCGAGTCCATGGAATTCTCCAGGCCAGAATACTGGAGTGGGTAGCCTTTCCCTTCTCCAGGGGATCTTTCCAACCCAGGGATTGAATCCAGGTCTCCCGCATTGCAGGCAGACTCTTTACGAGCTGAGTTATAAGGGAAGCCCAAGAATACTGGAGTGGGCAGCTTATCCCTTCTCCAGCGGATCTTCCTGGCCCAGGAATTGAACCAGGGTCTCCTGCATTGCAGGCGCATTCTTTACCAACTGAGCCATCAGGGAAGTCCTCAGGCGCTTGTAGTAGTAGTAGGAGTCGCTCAGTCGTGTCCGACTTTTTGCGACCCCATGGACTGTAGCCCACCAGGCTCCTCTGTCCATGGGATTCTCTAGGCAAAAATACTGGAGTGGGTTGCCATTTCCTCCTCCAGGGGACCTTCCCAACTGTACATAAAGGAGACTTCATTAATGTGCATTAGAGGATACCCCAGGTTAACCTGTCATAGAAAACTGTCTCTTGAGTCTTTAAATTCTGTACTAATTCTATACCTCTGGTTGGCCTATTGTTTGTTTAGGTTTTAAGGTGAATGACCTGGGGCTGTTATTTCCATCAGCCTAATTGAGAATCTAAAGGCACAGTTGAAATGTCTATTTTTCTTGCTATCCTCAGAAGTGAAGTGAAAGTCCCTCAGTCGTGTCTGACTCGTTGCGACCCCCGTGGACTACAGTCCATGGAATTCTCCAGGCCAGAATATTGGAGTGGGTAGCCTTTCCCTTCTCCAGGGGATCCTCCCAAGCCAGGGATCAAACCCAGGTCTCCCGCATTGCAGGAGGATTCTTTACCAGCTGAGCCACAAAGGAAGCAAATAAGGGGGAATGAAGCTAAACCTGGAACAGGAAAGGTTTAAATGTGCGAAGGGTGTCCAGTTAGCAAACTTATAAACGCTTTGGCAACAGTTTAAATCACAACCTTATTTTGTTGCTGTTGCATTCATATTTATTCCAATACCTGAGACATTTAAGGCACTCAGTGATATGGGCCTTGATTTCTAGTCTACTTAAGAAAGTCGCTCAGTCGTGTCCAACTCTTTGTGACCCCATGGACTGTAGCCTACCAGGCTCTTCCATCCATGGGGTTTTCCAGGCAAGAATACTGGAGTGGGTTGCCATTTCCTTCTCCAGGGGATCTTTCCGACCCAGGGATTGAACCCAGGTCTCCCACATTGTAGGCAGACGCTTTACCATCTGAGCCACCAGGGAAGTCTACTGAAAGAGGGCTTTAAATTTCACAGGACTTGTATTCTGCACCCCCAAACCAAACTTCCTCAGAAGAGACTGCTGCAAATTTACTCCATGATTCTCATTCTTTTCAGCTTACAATACAAATAACTCACTTTTTGCAACCTAGGTCTTATAATAAAGCACTGCTGAAAAATTAAATAGAAGAATGTTCAGTTGCCATATAGGCTACAAAAATGATTTGCTGGTGGTGATTTTTAAGCTTGATTCTAAATAGATTTATGAAGAATGGTACTTGGAAGACATTGTTCAAATTTTGCTACTTAAGGTATCTTGAGATTATAGGCTCACTCTCCCTAAAATTTCAAAAAGCATAGAGCTTAGGCTCTTAAGGGTATAGCAGTGATAAAAACTTTCAGTCATTTCTAAAAAGCAACACTTGATAGTTTTCTGTCCCCAATGGTTCTCTAATATACATGTAGAAGGAAGGCAACAGGAAACCAAGAATAAAAATAGCTGAGCTCTCCACAATTGGGCTTCCTGCTTGCTTTCCTTGCTCAAAAGAGGAGACACCATCTCCTCTTTATGAAGTAATAGAGGCTTCATAGACAGCTGGGCCACTCCAGTGACGGTCGGCATCTGATGCCCCATATCTCTCAGTTCTTCTTGTTGCCAGTGGTCGGCCTGGCGATGGTGGTGAAATGGGAGCAATTAATCTGTAGAGTAATCTGTAAAAACATCTTACTGCTCTGTATTTTCTTGAACACTGCTGACTGCTTTCTGGATGTTTTTACACTTTTCCTCCAAATCACAGAATCTCTCCTCCCAAAGACTGATTAACTGGTAAAGTTCCTGTTGAATATATTTTCTTTGCTTTCTTCACGTCTTCAGTTTTCACACAGCTTCTGTGATTCAGCCAAGGAAGAAACTATATTTTAGTTCACGTAGATTGTTAACACGGTGTACTAAGAAAGCCATCCATTTCCTTCTGATCTTCTATCTTATTAGCCACAATAGACAAAGTCTTGAAAATATTCTTCAGCTGACTACTGATTTCCAGGATAGATGCCACAGTGGGGGATAAAGCTGTTCCCAGTGACCTGAGGAGGTCAGTAATCAATTCCTGAAATACAGTTCTACTTTCTGCCATTAACGGTTCTTTCAATATCATATCAGACATCTGAGAAACAAGTGTAGACACATTTTCTGGAATCGAAGCGAGAGACCCAAGTGCTGCGGTAATGGTGTCTGATGCAGGCGTACTGGACGTCGGCAGGGCACCAAGCAAGGGCTCGTGAACGTCTAGCATGGCCTTTGTTTCATGCTGCCACCCTTAATTCTTCCATATTGTTAAACAGACTATTCAAGTCTTTGCCAAAAACATCCTGAACTTCTGCGTTATGCTGATCAACTGCCTTTCCTTCAACTGTGTTAAGCAACCCACTGGCAGCATCATGAAGTCTCTCCTCCGTACTTTCCAAAGCCGAGGTGATATATTCTTCAACAAGCTGTAATTTCATTTCCTGCAAATGTCTTTGAGTGGTTTCAAGTTCCTGTGTCTTACTTTGCAGGTCAGATTTGCACGGGTTAAGTTCATTTTTACTGTCCATAAACAATTCTGTAACCCTATTTAGCTCTTCCTCAACAGCAGCAATTTTTTCAACCAGTTCTACAATTTCTTCCTCCTGAACACTTAGTTTTCCACTCATAGCTCTAACATTTTCTTCAGAAATGTACACTCCATTTTTTTCACGAGTTGCAGCAAGATCCCGTTTCAGATGCTCTATCTCTTCTGTATATTCCTTAATCAGAGCTTTCTTGGTGAGTTTCTGGTTAACCTCAGGCTTTCTTTGCTCTATGAGCATATTCCAATGTACTCAGAGTCTCCTCCAGGTTGAGAGATGCAGAAGAAACTGTTGCCATGATAGATGTTCTTGTACATCCCCCAAGAGAGTCCTGGAGGATTCTAGTCTGTTTAGATTCTCGATAAGGAACATGAGGTGTTCTTTCTACAAGAGCAGTAATAATCCTTCCCAGAGTCAACAGGGACTGATTGATATTTCCAGCTTTCCGAGGTCTCTTGTCAACTGCTCCAGAATGGCCAATGTTCTCACTGCCTGCAAGATCAACCTTAATCAGCTTTCTTGGTGATTTTCTGGTTAACCTTAGGCTTGTTGAGTATGTTCTTTGCTCTAGCCCAATTCTGCCACCACCTTTCCCCATCATGTTGCCAAGACTCGGTTCTTATAACTTAGGGATACTAATGACACATTTGTCCAGTGGCCAATGGACTGCTGTGACATTCAAATGAAAGGTATTGGTAAAGTGAAATTCATTCATTCACGAGTAATTATTGATGGGTTGTTCTAGATCCTTAGGAAAATGATGGAGTAATAATTGAAGGTTGGAACTCTGAACACCCCCCCACCCCACCCCCTGCCCCGCACACACAATACACACACACACACACACACCCGTAGACCAAATCCTGGCTTCCTTACCCACAAACTGTGGGAGGATTAATAATACTTGAAGAGTTATTGCCAAATTTGTGCTCCAACTCTTTGTGTCCAACTCTTTGCGACCCCATAGACTGTAGCCTGCCAGGCTCCTCTGTCTGTGGGATTTTTCAGGCAAGAATACTGGAGTGGGTTGCCATTTCCTCATCCAGAGCATCTTCCCAACCCAGGGACCAAATCCACGACTCTTTCATCTCCTGCATTGGCAGGCAGATTTTTACCACTGCTCCGTATTTGCAAAGCATTTACCACACAGAAAAAGTTGCTATAAAAGCCTTTGAAAACAAAAGATTTCTTTGACATAAACTAGGTTGAATTACTCTTTAAGGAGACAACTGAATATCTTATATCAGAAGAGGTAAGATAGAGCAGTACACACCAGTATAACAAAATTCTTTACATATAAAATGAAGTTTTAATTATTAATCATTAGCCGTTAGGAACACAGATGTCCAGGATGCCTTACTTTACTTGGGTTACAAATAAAGATTAATTCTACTGCCATTAGAGCAGCCTAGGTTTCTTTTTATTAATTACCCAAGTGATACGTGAATATGTTCCTTTAATAAGTAATGAAAACATTTAGACGAGGCTAAAGTTCTCTGTGATATCTGATGTAATTCTCCCATAACACATGAGGAAAAAAATGATCTCAGTAGCTTGAAACGACAGCGTTATCTGCTCAGATTTGTGTCCATGGCTGGGCAGTGGGCATCTGATTCCACAAGACCCTGACTTACAGACCCGAAATGGCAGTTTCTTGCCATCTAGAAAGTGACACCGCAGCAAGAAAGCAAGACACATCATGGGTCAGAGTGACATCCTCTCCAGAGTGACACGCACTTCCTGTCCCATTCCACTGGCCCTTGTCAGGCACATGGACACTCCCGGGTCACAGGTGACAAGGGTCAATCCTATCATGCACTTGACTCCATCCCTGACCTTGGGAAAGCTGCTTAGTTTCCCTGCGTCTCAGTTTCCTCGCGTGTGAAATGAGAACAGATACAATACTAATTTCAGGGCATTGATAAGTAAAATAAGTGTGAAGTGCTTACAATGGTGTTCAAAGTCTAGCCACGATGCTGATGAAGACGACGCTTTGCGTCTGTAAGCGCTGTAGTCTAAGTGTCTTGTGCTAGCCTGTCATTTATAAGCAGCTGCATTTTCAACCCACAATAATCTTCCATTGTGTTCCATAACTTTGGTGTGTGCACACACAGATGAACGTAACGCATATAAAACATACCTATTTCTGTTTCCATGCAAACGTTGAGACCCAATTTTAATGCTTTCGGTCTGAGGCTACAGCACAATTTATAGAGCAACCAGTGGGTGGATGCTGGATATTTCCTCATGTGAGCAAGAGAAGACGGGCTGCTTTCAACAGGCAGTTCTGGCCCATGTGCCCACTGGCCTTTGGCAGTCTGATGTCAGAGGCGACGTGAATCAGGGCGCTCAGATGCTTGAACGGTGACACCGTTGGAAACCCGGAGTCTGTCTTGGCCCATTTAGAACAAGCACTGTTGGCTTCTCAAAAATTAGTTTTTTTTTTTTCCTTCTGGGAAACTGAGTATTAATTCATCCTCATAAAGCACATGTCTCTGGAATAGCCAACCAGCCACTAATATTCACTTCCCTTTAGCTAGTTTGTCTCTGTGTTATTAATACCATGCAGCTCCATGCTCTTCCACATCCCCATGACAGTCAATCATCTGGTCAATTTGATTTTTTTAAGCCTTAATTGAACCCCTAAAATGTGTTTACTCTGAATGCATTAAGGTTATACTTATCAAATCGGAACTATACTCCCTCCTTAAATTATCTTGAAAACAAAATCAATAGTTTATTTAACCAGAGTCAAAAGAAAAAGAAAAGGGAAAAAAATGCCCTGGGGAATTTGTGTAATAAGTTTTACTTAGAAAGAAACAATGTGGATAAACGGGGAAAGAATTTCAGTGTGAGGCAAAGAATATGGGGTAGCTTGGAGGAATAGACAGGCACCTAATTTAATATTGTTCCTTTCTGTGCAGTTTCTTACAAAATAGGTCACCAGCTTTTGTTGCTTTCTGAGCAAGCCATAGGAATAAACAACCGGCTGACATTTTTTAAATATGACAGCAGCTGGATTTAATACAGGCATTTATAGCATTTCTTTAACCAAATATTTGAGATCATTAAAAAACTGGGCTGACTATTAATGCCTCCAAATTGGACTCCGGGGGGAAAATTTGATCTAATTCAGATGCCTCTACCTAAGCTCCCAGTGTGTTTTACATTTGCAGGTTCTCAGTTTTTCTGCTCCGGGTCATAGCTCCTCTGTATTGAGAAATGAGGATCTCCATGGAGTGACAGATACAGCCCAATATTCTCTAAAACCGGGGTCCCCAACCTCTGGGATCTGACGCCTGATAATCTAAGGTGGAGCTGATGTAATAATAATGAAGTGTACAGTAAGTGTTACGTACTTGAATCGCCCCAAAACCATCCTCCCAACCGGGTCTGTGGAAAAATTGTCTTCCATGAAACTGATCCCTAGTGCCAAACACTAGGGATCAGCTGCACTAAGATCCGAGCCTTTCCATTAACTAATCTTCTACTGGCACTTTGAGGATATCCGACAGTAAGCAGGAGGCAACTTTTTCTTCCAGAAAAGCTGATGAACGTCTCCTGGGGGATGGATGGTTGGATTGAAGTCTAAACATAAGAGGAAACAAGAAGGGTTGGTTATTTCGTCCAGCTTCCAGATCTTTCCAAGTGGCTTCCCTTTTGGATCTACATGTGCTGGTCCTGCAAGTCTTAGAATTCTCATCGAGTCAGATGAGAATTGGGAATCCTGCAGCTCAACTCCTCATCTTCATTAGCTCTTCTGTGTCCTTTTTCATCAAATATTTCCTGAGCGTTCCCTGGCACCTGGCCTTAATCCAGGCTCTGTGCTGACGGTGGAGACCGTGGAACAGAATAGCTGTGGTCTTTGCCCAATCTGAGAGAATAGAAAATAAAGGACCTACAAACAGATAAACAAGATAGTTTCAGGTGCTGAGAAGCACCATGAAGCAAGCAGGACCAAATATTATGTCACGGTCTCTAATATCTAGAGTCCCGAAGCGTCCATGCTCTATTCTTTTCAAAAACTTGATTCACAAATTTGTTTCACCTGGTGACCTTCCCATAGCTTTCCAACACAGCTTCTTTTTTTTTTTTTTTAATTTGGCTTAAGTTAACTAGAGCCAGTCTCTCCTGTTTGTGACCAAAGAGCCCAATGGATACAGAAATAGCGAAAAATAATCAAGGATTCTTCCTAACAAGATTGTCCTCAGAATTTCAAATACAATTGGAGGAGAAGGGTAAGACCTGCCCTGTTCAGAGACACTTGGCAGGGTTTTGGCTGTCCTGCATGTCAATTGGAAAAAAAAAAAAACAAAAACACAACTTGAGAGTTCTGAGTCATTTCCTGGAGTCAAAGTGAGGACTAGACCGCAGAAGACAGTGTCTTGGATAGCTCTGATGAACTGCCCTGAAGGAGGTCAGTGATCTGAGTGAGGGGGGTGCTTGCATCAAGCTCGTATTTTGGCAGAAGCTTGCTGCCAGTCACAAGGAGCAGGTGTGTGTTTGTGATTTTAGTGCTTTGCTAGCTACGGGGAGATGCAAGAATCTGGGCTCATAAGATCTTCTCCTGAAACTATCTAACATGTGACGTGTTCTGCCAGTTTTGCCCAGAGTGCCTCACTCTGATGTGTTGAAGGCCAGTGACTGCAGTGGCTTGTGACTTAATCCTTGTAGGGGCAGATGGCGCTTGGCACTTGTATCTAAACACTGCCAGTGTCTGCGGGGGAATTCCCATCTTAGCTGCCATCCCATCCCCTGCTTCCATGACCTCTCCTGCAGGTAGAGCTCTCACCTGACCAGGGCTTGGCCAGTCGGCACGTGGAGGCTTCCCTGAAAGCTGGTGATGCAGAGAAGCAGGGTTAGAGACGACTCTGCGCTGATGATAGGGGCATCATGACTTGTCTCCAGAGACAGCTGGGACCAAAGTGCTGGAATCCAGTGCTCAAGTTAACACTGCAGAGCTCCACAGTGTAACTGAGACAGGATTCCTAGCTACAGAGACTCCCAGAAGCCTGATTTGCTGTCCCTCCCAGAGAGCTGGGGAGCTTCCTGTTGTCACTTATTAAATTCCTTTCCTGCTTGAGTTGAGTGGGCACAGGTGACCGAGCCCCTTGACAGAGGCATGGTCAGGACCTTCCTCTCCACGTGCCCATCCTTTCTGAGTCTGAGCAGCTGGTGATCCTCAGAGCCACCGAACTGTCTGACTGGGGAGTGGGGGAACCTTTCCTTGTCGCCTGCCTGAAGCAGCTGACAGACTAACAGAGCAGAAAACGTTTTTTGCTTCACAGTATGAAAATTGGATGGTAAATCAATGGTGGGCCATCTGTGAACACGTTCCCACAAATGCCAAGTGTTCTGAGTTGGTGGACAACAAGTCCCTGGAGAGTTCTTCTCAGCATCGATATTCATAACAATGAAGATGGATTCTCCTGAGGGGTGGGGTAGGGAATAGGGCTGGTCACAAAGTGGGGGAGAAGCCGCCCTGGCTCCTGAACCTCGTGAGGAGTGAGACACAGAGGGTTGGAGGTTGAGGGGAAGGAGAAGAGTCAGGATCAAGTGAAAAGAATACGTTGGCTGCGGGTCTGACCTTCCTGGCTGCTCCCCAGTATCCATGATCTCTTCTGGAGTCGTGGAATCCCCGAGCCTTATCTGATCACTCGGAACATGTTGGGAACTCATGCAGGGGCTCATGGCCAGTTCTAATCAGTGGGAACATGAGTGTAAGCACTGTGTTCAAATTCTGGGAAGTATCGTAAGGACCGCAAGCTGCTTTCCGGTTTCCTGCAGCTGGAAGGCAGACTCAGGTAGCCTATCCAGGGCAGGCGCCTTAAGGCAAGAGTGAGAAGCCTTATGCTGAGCCCGGCCGAGCAACAAGGTAGAGGGGGCCTGGGCTGTCAGTGTCTTGAGAGCCACAGTGCGAGCCCTGCAGTGCCCACGTTTAATGGACACAGATACTTATCTTTAAGGCACTATCAGTCTTGGAGATTCACAGAAGGCTGTAATCTCTCTAACACACAGTCTGTGTTGCTCAGCACCGGGCTAGGACCTGGGCAGAGGAGGAGGTCGTTGAGAAGAGATTGTAGTTCCAGTAAAATGTCTGGTAGAAAGAGAACACACAACTCCACAGGGGTGGAGACTGGGTGGTGAGAAACAGTGGGTAAGAGTTACGGGAATGAGTGCAGCAGACACTTGGGGCTTGGTCAGGGTAGGTGGGTGGGGGAACCAGGCCCCGAGGCTGGAGGATGATGGGAGAATGGCAGAGAACAAGGCTTACCTTCCGAGGCTCAGAAGGCGAGTTGTCCCTCTTTACTAAGTCAGCAGGAGGTTATTGAACCGCACTGGAGTGGGTTTCTAGAGGGTTCCTGAACCCGCAGTTAAGGTGCACAGGGCCCAGCACACAGCCAGGGCTCAATTATTTGCCTCATGAAATAAAGATGGGATATCTGTACAGTAATCCACCAACCAAGTGTGAAAGAGGTGGGTAATGCGGTTTGGTGGTTAAAGGAAGGATGCCAGAACCTGAAGACTGGGGTTTAAATGCTTAAAGTCTAGCTTTACCATTTAGCAGGTGATGAGTAATCTGGGCAAGGTAATTAACAAGCTCATTCTTCCGTAAGTGGGTGATGGTGATGATAAAGCCTCTTATAGGGATTGGCCTTCTGGGTGGCGCTCTGGTAAAGAATTGCCTGCCAATACCAGAGACAGAAGAGACTCCGTTTTGATTCCTAAGTAGGGAAGATCCTCTGGAGTAGGAAATGGCAACCCACGGCAATATTCTTGCTTGGGAAATCCCACGGTCAGAGGATGGCAGGCTACTGTCCTTGGGGTCACAGAGTCAGATATGACTGTGCACACACGTCTATAGGGATTGTTGAGTGGGGCATATACATACAGATGGAGGAATAAATATTTAGCTCAGTGCCTAGAAAATATATGTGCTGGATATAGAACTGGAGCATTATCATTTTGTAGTTGATTGCAAAAAGATGACCCCAGGGTCTTTAAGCCAATTTCCTCTTTCTAAAATGTCCTGGCAGCCTTTCCCCTGATGTATTCAAACCCCCACCCTGGTTTTGAGCCCTGGTAAGCCTCAGGTCCTCTCTAGGAAAACCTATTCTGACCCCAGAGATCTTCTGACATATATTATTTCTTATTGGGGTCTAGATGAGGTCTGTCCTGGTCATCTTCATGGTCCGCTGGAGAAGGGAATGGCAAACCACTTCAGTATTCTTGCCTCGAGAACCCCATGAACAGTATGAAAAGGCAAAATGATAGGATACTGAAAGAGAAACTCCCCAGGTCGGTAGGTGCCCAAGATGCTACTGGAGATCAGTGGAGAAATAACTCCAGAAAGAAAGAAGGGATGGAGCCAAAGCAAAAAGAATACCCAGCTGTGGATGTGACTGGTGATAGAAGCAAGGTCCGATGCTATAAAGAGCAATATTGCATAGGAACCTGAAATGTCAGGTCCATGAATCAAGGCAAATTGGAAGTGGTCAAACAAGAGATGGCAAGAGTGAATGTCAACATTCTAGGAATCAGCGAACTGAAATGGACTGGAATGGGTGAATTTAACTCAGATGACCATTATATCTACTACTACAGGCAGGAATCCCTCAGAAGAAATGGAGTAGCCATCATGGTCAACAAGAGAGTCTGAAATGCAGTACTTGGATGCAATCTCAAAAACGACAGAATGATCTCTGTTCGTTTCCAAGGCAAACCATTCAATATCACAGTAATCCAAGTCTATGCCTCAACCAGTAATGCTGAAGAAGCTGAAGTTGAATGGTTCTATGAAGACCTACAAGACCTTTTAGAACTAACACCCAAAAAAGATGCCCTTTTCATTATAGGGGACTGGCATGCAAAAGTAGGAAGTCAAGAAACACCTGGAGTAACAGGCAAATTTGGCCTTGGAATACAGAATGAAGCAGGGCAAAGACTAATAGAGTTTTGCCAAGAAAATGCACTGGTCATAACAAACACCCTCTTCCAACAACACAAGAGAAGACTCTACACATGGACATCACCAGATGGTCAACACTGAAATCAGATTGATTATATTCTTTGCAGCCAAAGATGGAGAAGCTCTATACAGTCAGCAAAAACAAGACCAGGAGCTGACTGTGGCTCAGATCATGAACTCCTTATTGCCAAATTCAGACTTAAATTGAAGAAAGTAGGGAAAACCACTAGACCATTCAGATATGACCTAAATCACATCCCTTATGACTATATAGTGGAAGTGAGAAATAGATTTAAGGGCCTAGATCTGATAGATAGTGTGCCTAATGAACTATGGAATGAAGTTTGTGACATTGTACAGGAGACAGGGATCAAGACCATCCCCATGGAAAAGAAATGCAAAAAAGCAAAATGGCTGTCTGGGGAGGCCTTACAAATAGCTGTGAAAAGAAGAGAAGTGAAAAGGAAAGATATAAGCATCTGAATGCAGAGTTCCAAAGAATAGCAAGAAGAGATAAGAAAGCCTTCTTCAGCGATCAATGCAAAGAAATAGAGGAAAACAACAGAATGGGAAAGACTAGAGATCTCTTCAAGAAAATCAGAGATACCAAAGGAACATTTCATGCAAAGACGGGCTCGATAAAGGACAGAAATGGACCTAACAGAAGCAGAAGATATTAAGAGATGGCAAGAATACACAGAAGAACTGTACAAAAAAGATCTTCACGACCCAGATGATCACGATGGTGTGATCACTGACCTAGAGCCAGACATCCTGGAATGTGAAGTCAAGTGGGCCTTAGAAAGCATCACTACGAACAAAGCTAGTGGAGGTGATGGAATTCCAGTGGAGCTATTCCAAATCCTGAAAGATGATGCTGTGAAAGTGCTGCCCTCAATATGCCAGCAAATTTGGAAAACTCAGCAGTGGCCACAGGGCTGGAAAAGGTCAGTTTTCATTCCAATCCCAAAGAAAGGCAATGCCAAAGAATGCTCAAACTACTGCAGAATTGCACTCATCTCACATGCTAGTAAAGTAATGCTTAAAATTCTCCAAGCCAGGCTTCAGCAATATGTGAACCGTGAACTTCCTGATGTTCAAGCTGGTTTTAGAAAAGGCAGAGGAACCAGAGATCAAATTGCCAACATCCTCTGGATCATGGAAAAAGCAAGAGAGTTCCAGAAAAACATCTATTTCTGCTTTATTGACTATGCCAAAGCCTTTGACTGGATCACAATAAACTGTGGAAAATTCTGAAAGAGATGCGAATACCAGACCACCTGATCTGCCTCTTGAGAAATTTGTATGCAGGTCAGGAAGCAACAGTTAGAACTGGACATGGAACAAAAGACTGGTTCCAAATAGGAAAAGGAGTATGTCAAGGCTGTATATTGTCACCCTGCTTATTTAACTTATATGCAGAGTACATCATGAGAAATGCTGGACTGGAAGAAGCACAAGCTGGAATCAAGATTGCCGGGAGAAATATCAATAACCTCAGATATGCAGATGACACCACCCTTATGGCAGAAAGTGAAGAGGAACTCGAAAGCCTCTTGATGAAAGTAAAAGTGGAGAGTGAAAAAGTTGACTTAAAGCTCAACATTCAGAAAATGAAGATCATGGCATCTGGTCCCATCATTTCATGGGAAATAGATGGGGAAACAGTGGAAACAGTGTCAGACTTTATTTTTCTTGGCTCCAAAATCACTGCAGATGGTGACTGCAGCCATGAAATTAAAAGATGCTTACTCCTTGGAAGGAAAGTTATGACCAACCTAGATAGCCTATTCAAAAGCAGAGACATTACTTTGCCAACAAAGGTCTGTCTAGTCAAGGCTGTGGTTTTTCCAGTGGTCATGTATGGATGTGATAGTTGGACTGTGAAGAAGGCTGAGTGCCAAAGAATTGATGCTTTTGAACTGTGGTGTTGGAGAAGACTCTTGAGAGTCCCTTGGACTGCAAGGAGATCCAACCAGTCCATTCTGAAGGAGATCAGCCCTGGGATTTCTTTGGAAGGAATGATGCTCAAGCTGAAGCTCCAGTACTTTGGCCACCTCATGCGAAGAGTTGATTCATTGGAAAAGACTCTGATGCTGGGAGGGATTGGGGACAGGAGGAGAAGGGGACGACAGAGGATGAGATGGCTGGATGGCATCACTGACTCGATGGACGTGAGTCTGAGTGAACTCCGGGAGTTGGTGATGGACAGGGAGGCCTGGCGTGCTGTGATTCATGGGGTGGCAAAGAGTCGGACACGACTGAGCGGCTGATCTGATCTGACTTTATTCCTTCCCCTGATCTCCAGTCACACGAAGCACCCACATCACCGTTGGATCCCTGCTGAATTCTCCAAATTCATCCCTTCTCTTTCCTTCTGCATATAAAAATCCATGTAACACTTCCCCCTACACACACACACACACACTTTTAACACCTAATTTAAAAACATACATGTAAATCATTGCACCAGTAATATTTAACATTCATAATCTAAAAGAAAACTTTTAGATCACTTTTCAAGTATGTCTGGTGGAAACTCAGGACCACAGAAATCTGATATCCATCAATGATTTGGAAAATGCATGAGAAACTCAGCTCTAATTGATGGAAATTTCACATTCCATTTTCTTTCAAACTTGTCCTTTTCTGGCAGAATTTGGGGATGTGCTCTATTTTTATGCTTGGAAATCTTTCATCAATGCCACAAAAACATGGGTGAGTTAACACAGAATTTCCAAGTGTCTGTGAACACACACTCCAAATGTTTAATCCATGATTCTAATTGTGAATCGTGCACGAAAGATCAAAACAATATAACTGTTGTGGGCAGGGCTGTTTGTCAGTTCTCATAGTCACAAATGAATAATGTTGATGTAAAGAGACAAGATTCAGCATCAAGATTCAGCTATTTCCTCCTTTAAAAAATAACTTTAGTTTGATTTGATATAAGCATGGTGAATCTTGGGCTTCACTAGTGACTCAGTTGGCAAAGAACCCGCCTGCCAATGCAGGGGACGCAAGAGACAGGGGCTCCATCCCTGGGTTGGGAAGTTCCCCTAGAGAAGGAAATGGCAACCTGATCTAGTATTCTTGCCTGAGAGATCCTATGGACAGAGGAGCCTGGTGGGCTACAGGCCATGGGGGTCGCAAAGCACTGGACACGACTGAGCGCGAGGCACAGGAAGGATAGTGAACCTTGATCGTGTAAATAGATGGGAGTTGAGCTTCTACTATGTCACTTGATGCTTTGTGTGCCTTCCACGGAAATGGGCTGCCTTGCTTTCTGGCTTTTGAATGAGTTTGCCGATGCATGGGGAGAATGGGTGGGAGACGAGGAAGTACAAGGGCGAGTCTTCATTCTACTGGATCCCACGGGGTGTGGCCCCAGCTGTGTGCACTCTCTCCAGGTCACAGCTCCTGTCTGCCTTCAAGTCCCAGAAACCTCCCCAAACCTCACCCCACCCAGGGCCCCGCTGGTACAGCCAGGGCCCCGCGATAGCCTCTGTCATTCCCCTCCATCCTGCTCACAAGTTTTAAATAGTGCCTATGTGAAGCTCTCCTCCAATTAGCCAATATGAGTGCCATCTGTTTCCTGCTGGAATCCCAACCGATCAATCTTCCTTTTATAAAGGGGGAGAAGGGCGTTTGTAAAAGAGAATGTGGAAAAGAAGAACCCACAGAGAGCACACGGCGGTCGAGGGGTCTGGATATTGATTCTCTTAAAACAGTCTGTGCCTGTGAACCCTTACAAAGTCACCGTGTGCCCCGGGGGTCTGAGTACTCCAATTTGATGATTGCTGATCTAATATCTGACCATCTGCCCCTCTTTCCTCAGCCCTGTAATTGCAAGAACCATGTTGGGAACCAAAAAGTCATTAAAGCTGGTGAGTGTGTTAGCATCCGGACTAAAGGATGCTGAGGGATGCCAGGCAGCCACAGTGTGTGTGTTTCCATCAGTCTCATAGCAGGGAAGCTACTTCCCTCCTTGAGATGTTGTTGGGGAGGGGCTGATCTCAGGAGGCAAGGACCCCAGGGTCACCGGCTTGAGTCGAGCACTTATCACCCTTGGCAGGGAGCCTGCCTGGTTTATCCACCAGCCTCTCTGCAGCACTGATTTAGAAATTCCAGACAACCCAGTGAGAATTCTTTATTGCAGCGGTGGGCAACTGATCTACAATAACATGTAAAAAGATAGGGGTCCCCAGGCAACAACAGCAGCTGCCGACTAAGTTGAAATTGGAGTTAAAATGTGCGCTGGATCCACCTGCTAGGAGGAGTTGGGGGGCAGTGGGGAAAGGGGTTGGGGTGGTGATTCCACGCTCCCCATCCCAGAAGCTGCCTAGAAACTCCAGGGTCATTGCTGAATAACCTATAGGTGTCTTCATCCCCAGGTGAAGTGGTTAAGAGCCCACCTGCCATCCCCTGGAGAAGGGCATGGCAACCCAGTCCAGTATTCATGCCTGGAAAATTCCATGGACAGAGGAACCTAGCAGGCTACAGTTCATGGGGTCACTAAGAGTGTTGGACACAGCTGAAGTGACTTAGCCCTTCATCCCCAGAAGGCAATGGCTGTGGATGTGCTCGCATAGCTGTGCCAGTGGGTCTTATCTCCCAGGCTCGTTCAGAGTAAACCAACCTTCCTTCCTTCCTGTCCTCGATTTTGGTGCCCACTTCATTACTTACACAAAGGGAGAGGCTCAGCTCTCCCTCCATCTGGTTGTTAACTGGTCTTTTTAAGGGAAATGCGGTAATGGGTGTACACATTCCCATGGCACTTGGCTGGGAAGGCAGGCAATAATTCCAGCCTGTTTCCCATCCCATTTCTCCTGCTCTGCCATTCTTTGGGGCCAGACTGGGGTGGAGTGAGTCAAAAGGAATCCTGAGCCTGTCCAGGCAGGAGCTGATGATCCTCCTGAATTAAATCAGGGGCTTTGGGGAGAGAGGGAGAGGATGCCTGCCATCTCCCTTGAAGGGAACAGGTGTTCTCATCTCTTGCTGGGTTATTTGGCTTAGTCACCTTGGGGTTGACCTTGTTTCTGTATTTGGAAAAAGAAACTGAGGCTCAGAGGAGGTGGTAACTCATCCAAAGTTACACAGCTGGCAACAGGGCAAGAGCAGAGTTTGTACACAGGAACCCTCTTAGGATCCATTCAATGATGGTTGCACTTTTCTAAGGGACGGTCATTGGAGAAACAGCAATGAATATTATAAAATTGGCAAAGTCCTGCCCTAATAGGCTATGTTAAGAAAGATGGAGGAGGACTTCCCTGGTAGCACAGTGGATGAGAATCCACCTGTCAATGCAGGGGACATGGGTTCGATCCCTGGTCCAGGAAGATCCCACGGGACAACTAAGCTGGTGCACCACAACCACTGAGCCCCTGCTGTAGAGCCCTTGAGCTGCAGTGATGAGCTAGTGCACTGCAACTACTTGAGCCCGTGCTCCGCAACAGGAGACCCCCACCACAGTGAGAAGCCCACGCATTACAACAAAGAGCAGCCCTTGCTGCCCACAACTAGAGGAAAGCCCACCCAAAGCCATGAAGAGCCAGTACTCAAACTCATGTCCATCGAGTCGGTGATGCCATCCAAGCATCTCACCCTCTGTCGTCCCCTTCTCCTCCCACCTTCAATCTTTCCCAGCATCAGGGTCTTTCCAAATGAGTCAACTCCTTGCATCAGGTGTCCAAAGTGTGGGAGTTTCAGCTTCAACATTCAAGTACATTAAAAAATGCTACCATTGTTAAGTCTAGGAAGCCTCTGTCACCGCGCAGTCTTGCAGTCTTATTGACTGTATTCCTTATTTGGTATATGATGTCCCCGTGGCTTATTTATGCTATGATTGGAAGTTTGTACCTCTTAATCTGCTTCATCTAGTTCACTCATCCCCCCACTCCCCTCCCTTTGGGCAACCACCAGTTTGTTCTCTGTGTCTATGAGGCTGTTTTTGTTTTGCTTGTTCATTTGTTTTGGTTTTTAGCTTTCACATGTAAGTGAAGTCATAAGATATTTGTCTTTCTGACTTAATTCATGTAGCATAATTCCCTCAAGGGAATTGTGGTGTAGCAATGGCACTGATATTGTAGCAACGGCAAGATTTTATACTCTTATGGTTGAGTAATACTCCATTGTATGTGTGTATATATATAAAATATTGTGTATATATGTGTAATGTGTGTGTATATATATACACACTCATAACCTGGAATCAAGATTGCTGGAAGAAATATCAACAACTTCAGATATGCAGATGATACTACTCTAATTGCAGAAAGGGAAGAGGAACTAATGAGCCTCTTGATGAGGCTGAAAGAGGAGAGTGAAAAAGGGGGCTTAAAACTCAACATTCTAAAAATGTGAAGATCATAGCATCCGATTCCAACACTTCTTGGCAAATAGACTGGGAAAATGTGGAAACAGTGAGATTTTATTTTCTTGGGCTTCAAAATCATTGTAGACAGTGTGTGAAGTTACGACATTAAAAGACTCTTGCTCCTCGGAAGGAAAGCTAGGACAAATCTAGGCAGCGTATTAAAAAGCAGAGATACCACTTTGCCGACAAAGGTCCAAATAGTCAAGCTATGGTTTTTCCAGAAGTCATGTATGGATGTGAGAGTTGGACCATTAAGAAAGCTGAGCGCCAAAGAATTGATGCTTTCAAATTGTGGTGTTGGAGAAAACTCTTGAGGGTCCCTTGGACTGCAAGGAGATCCAACCAGTCCATCCTAAAGATAATCAACCTTGAATATTCATTGGAAGGACTGATGCTGAAGCTGAAACTTCAATACTTTGGCCACCTGATGCAAGGAGTTGACTCATTGGAAAAGACCCTGATGCTTGGAAAGATTGTGAGGGCAAGAGGAGAAGGGGGCGGCAGAGGATGAGATAGATAGATGCACCACCAACTCAATAGACATGAGTCTGAGCAAACTCTGGGAAACAGTGAAGGATGGAAGCCTGGCATTCTGCAGTTCATGCGGTCGCAAAGGGTGGGATACAACTTTGTGACTGAACAACAGTATAATCTTAGAGCCTGCAGAGTAGTCTCAGGAGGAATCATATTTACTCCAATGATGGAGTCATTGCCAAGATGATCATGGCTTTCTCCAGGATCCTCAGAGGGGGTGAGAACCATGGGGAAATCTGTCCCTTTATGCCACAGTCACATGCTACCTGGGCACCTCCTGAGCTGGAGCACATTTGCATATCCTTTTCACTAACCTTGAACCTGAACCCAGACATTTATAAATGCCGAGCTCATCCTCCAGGGCCAGCTGGATGGGCATACTACCTGCACAGCTGCACGGAGCCCCACACGCAGAGGGGCCCTTTGGTTCAGTTCAGTCGCTCAGTCGTGTCCGACTCTTTGCAACCCCATGAATCGCAGCACACCAGGCCTCCCTGTCCATCACCAACTCCCGGAGTTCACCCAAACTCATGTCCATGGAGTCAGTGATGCCATCCAGCCATCTCATCCTCTGTTGTCCCCTTCTCCTCCTGCCCCCAATCTCTCCCAGCATCAGTGTCTTTTCCAATGAGTCAACTCTTCACATGAGGTGGCCAAAGTACTGGAGTTTCAGCTTTAGCATCATTCCTTCCAAAGAACACTGAGGACTGATCTCCTTTAGGATGGACTGGTTGGATCTCCTTGCAGTCCAAGGGACTCTCAAGAGTCTTCTGCAGCACCACAGTTCAAAAGCATCAATTCTTCGGCCCCTACTTAGTTTAATACTCTACTATTACCGTCTTGAAAGTCTTAGGATTTTTGGACACAGGACTCTGCATTTTTATCGGGCACTGGACCCCAAACATAGCTGAACCTGCCACCTTCCAAGGAACAAGGTTTGCCTCATCTCAGGTTTGAAGAAACACAAGCTCCCCAAGTGTCTGATCACTGGGTGTGCCAGTGGAGGGTCCCACTCAGTGGAATTCACGAGCACCATTGTCTTGGCTAAACCACACGAGTCTTACCAGTGCTCAGGTTATGCCCTGGGAACCAAGTCACGATTTCAGGATCTGAGCCTGACTAAAGATGGAACATCATTAGTCTAGCCTAAATACTCCTGACTCATTTCTTCCTCTCTCATCCATGTCTTCTGCTTCAGGATGGGTTTGATCAGGGTCTCACTGGGCCCTGGCTGCTCTGTTGATAAGTTCGGGGCTGGAGCAGTTTCTGTTCAGTGCCCCCAATTTTGTCTATACTTGAGTAAAATGATGCCTCCCTCCTGTGGGGATGGACCTCCAAGGTTGGCTTGCCCTACAGTCTCATTCTGCTGAGGCCTCACTCACAACCCCAGGGCCATCATCCTCAACCATCCAGGAGCTGCCATGAGAACCCAAACCCTTCCATACCATAGTCCCAGGAATGTCCTCCAGGTCACCCTTCCCCTCTGAAAGTTTTTTGAGAGAAGGATTTGAGCAACTGTAATAAAAATGAAAGACTGTTTCTCAGCACAAAATGAAAACATGGGGCCCCTTGTTCCATGATTATTAGGAATTTTAAAATAAACAGGGACCCTTCCAAATGCAGGTTGCATGCCCTTGACGCCAGTGCTGTTTCCAGGCTCTAGCAACTTAATCACAAGGCGAACCCAGGCTGTGTGTCTTTTGAAAGTAATTACAAGCCTCATTCTTCATTCGTCTCTATTACGTGACTCCCAGGCAGTCAGACCCTGCATAGCTAAACAAAGCCAGAGCCCAAGGCTGCCTGGTGTGGTCTCGGAGTGCATGGAAGGAGGAGGCAGAGACTCGTCCATGAACTTCAGGGCTGTGTGTGCTGCCCAGGATGCTGGCAAAGTACAAAATTACCCCCCAAGCCCTCAATTTTGCAGCAGCATTTTTCACGCATCCTATGCTGAAGACATCCTTTCTATGTTACTATTATTTCAAATTCCAGCGAAATGGTTCTACATTTGCTAGGTGTCCTTCTCTCTCTCTCTCTCTCTCTCTCTCTCTCTCTCTCTCTTTCGATGATGGATAAATCGAGTTTTTATCCATCGTCGTGTACGTCTGCATCGGTGTGGCAAGGGCTGTGGAGAACCGAGGGGGACTGGTCAGGAGGTATTTGCAAAGGCATGTGGATTTTTGCTTCACTTTTTTTTTATTCCAGCTGGCTTTAGTTGAAGGGTTATGAAGCGTCTTGGAAGAGAGAGAAAGTTTTCCAAAACCACCGCTTCTGTTGTTAGCTAGAAGAGAATCCAAAAATCTTTAATTTCATCAGAAAATTCTGCTTGTCTTTTTTTTTTTTTTTTTTAATCATTTAAAGCTATCCAGACTCTGGCAGATTCTCATGACCTCCAGTGCCACCATCCTGGTCCAAGTCACTATGGTCCGTGACCATGGCCTTCTCACTTCATCCTTGCTTTGTGCCACACAGAAGCCCATCGTCTTAAAAAAAAAAAAATAGGTATACACCCCTGCTTAAAGTGTTCCAGTGAGTTTCACTGGCACTTGAAACATAACCCAAACACGTTCCTACTGTCCACAAAGCTCTCTTTGATCTGGAACTCACTGTATCTCTGACCTCACCACCTGCCCCTCTTCTCCAAGTTCACCTGCCCAGCTATGATGGTCCCTTAAAGCTCCTTGAACAAATTAAGTTCGTTAGTGTTTCACAGCCTTTGCCTCTACTGCTCCCTGTCTGAAGTGCACTTTCTACATGCATTTGTTTAGTCGCCGTCTCCGGCTCTTTTGTGACCCCGTGGACTGCAGCCTGCCAGACTTCTCTGTCCATGGGCAAGAATATTGGAGTGGATTGCCATTTCTTTCTCCAGGAGATCTTCCCAACCCAGGGATTGAACCCACGCCTCCTGCATTGGCAGGCAGATTCTTTACCACTGAGCCACCTGGGAAACCCTTCCACATGTATCCACGTGTGGAAATAAGCAAAATAATTGCTCTCCAAGGACGCTCATGCTCTAACCCCTGGAACTTGGGAATATAATGAGATTTTCCCAGGTTATTCAGGTGGAACCAATGTAGTCACGTGAGCCTTTGAAAGGAGAAGAGGAGGAGAGAGACTCAGAGTTCCAGAAGGATTCAAGGAAACTGGGGCCTGGGGATGGGATGGTGGTTGGCAGTCAGATTAATTAGAATTTCAGCCCTAGGGCTGCTCTGCTCTGCTTTTATTAAATCAGCAATCCCGTTAATCAGCTCATTCAGCAAATTTTCTGGAAAGTGATTGTGAAACAAGACATGCTGTTACACAGGGAGACCCAAATTGAACTGCACTTATTGTCCAATAGAATCTGTTTTTCAAACCCTTCAGAAACCTATTACCCACCAAGCCCCCAAGCTGGACTTTGCCCATAGAGATTTATAGCCGAGCAGCCCAGGGTATTACTCATTACGGTGGTGGTGGTTTAGTCGCTAACTTGTGTCGGACTCTTGCAACCCCATGGACTGCAGCCCGCCAGGCTCCTCTATCCATGGGATTCTCCAGGCAAGAATACTGGAGTGGGTTGCCATTTCCTTCTCCAGGGGATCTTCCAGACCCTGGAATCGAACCCGGGTCTCCTGCACTGCAGGCAGATTCTTTACCAACTGAGCTACGAGGGAAGCCCGACGTGACTTGTTATAATACACGATATTTTGCCACAGTCGTTGTTTAGTCAATAAGTTGTGTCCGGCTATTTTGCGACTCATGGACTGTAGCCTGCCAGGCTTCTCTGCCTATCGAATTTTCCAGGCAAGAATACTGGAATGGGTTGCAATTTCCCTTTCCAGAGGATCTTCCCAACCCAGGGATCAAACCCACGTCTCCTGCATTGGCAGGCAGACTCTTTACCACTGAGCCACCAGCGAAGTCCAATAATAGACAATTACCAGGGCACTAATGCTTGTGTGTCTGTTTCATCACCCAGGGAAATCCACATGTTTAATCTTCTCATCTGCTTATCCAAAAGAGAATTATTGGTAGATAATAAAGCAAGCAAACTGCCACCTTTATGATCTCAGAGCAGTGTCTTAACTGGTGATGGTGAGAATTTAGAGTCATCACCATCACTCTCTGAGGTCATACATAAAATAGCACGTGGGTGACTAGTGAAGCCAGTTTATAATTCTCCCATCTCCCTTCATGAAGATGCGCTGTTAAGCACTGGGTATTAGTATAAACCAGACTATTCAGTTAGGTGTAATTAAGGGGGGAAATGGCTCTTTGCAAAGATGAGCCCTATTTTGCTGAAATAATTCCATCTCTATGTCAACGCACAGCTCAGGGAGGCAGCATGAAATACAATTATCTTTCTTCTGACTTAATGGGGGGTTGTGCTGTTATTTTTCATTATCATAATTTCTCAAGACATATAAACAGATTTTTTTTTCCCCTAATGCAATTACAGTCCTACATACAAGACAGTTTATGTCTAAATGAAAACTCGGGCAGAATTAACATGAGTTTGTTGTAGATGATACTGGCATTTCTATTTTAAAACACGTGCCCAGTCCCCACTCCATGAGCTGAGGAGTTTGAATCCTCACTCTGAGGGGGACTCCTGTAGTATCTTTTGTTCTTGAAAAGCAACTGTTACAGCCCCCTTGCTCCAGCTCTGTGCCTGCCCTCCCCTGAGTGACCCTGCCAGGCTGCAGCTATTTTTCCTACTTTTAACCTTTCTGTTGCATATGCCAATTTGTTTGACTTGGTGAAAGACTGACTTTTACAACCTTCATAAAATCCCTTCGCTGAAACCTAAACTTCGCTGAAAATGCTCAAGCTAAAATGGCCCAGGTATCTTTTCAGCTCTTGATAGAGATTTAAAAAAATAAATAACAAGAATGATTTTTTTAACTGTTGCATAGGAATCCAGGAAATAGAAGAGCATTAAGGGTCAGCCAGATAGATATAGATGGGCGTTCTGCACAAAGGGAATTGGCCAGAGGAGGAAAACAGGCTTGTGGGTGTCGAGGGGAAAGTCCCCTCGAGGTTAAACCAATGAGGAGGTGGGGAGTGGCGTGAGGAGCCTGAAAAGCCTGACTATCCAGCCAGGACCAGGAGGATCACAGCGAGAGATGACGTCAGGGTAAGGAGGAACACAGGACAAAGGCTGTCCCGGATGGTGGGGTTGGACACAGCAGAGGCCACAGAATCTGGACGTGGGAGGTTCTGAGAATTATCCTGAGACCCCACCCAGGTCCCCGCCCAGTCGTGGCTGAGCGACTTCCCAGGCTGGGGGGCACCTGAGCCCCTGGGGCCCCTCATGTTTCCCAGGAGGAACCTGCGCTCCCGAATGGGGCCAGGAATCCCCACCTGCCTGCAGGGAACCTGGGAAATTTAGGCTGAGGCCTTGGACCCAGAGAACTGTGAAGTGAGCTACGGGGAAGAAACATGAGCGGAGGACACTCTGCAGATCCTCCAATCCTGCGAGTGTCTGAGCTGGTGAGTTAAGTCCTAACCTGAAGCTGGATCCATAGCATCTGCCTGCAGTGGACACACATATGTGCTTATACTTGCACATATGCACGCTTGCTCTTGCACACTTACTGCCATTGTTTGTTCAGTGAAAGTGAAGTCGCTCAGTCATGTCCGACTCTTTGCGACCCATGGACTGTAGCCCACCAAGCTCCTCCGTCCATGGGATTCTCCAGGCAAGAATACTGGAGTGGGTTGCCATTTCCTTCTCCAGGGGATCTTCCTGACCCAGGGATCGAACCCAGTTCTCCCACATTGCAGGCAGACGCTTTAACCTCTGCACCACCAGGGAAGCCCTTAAATACAAGAATACAGTCTCTCAGAAAACCTCCTATAGAGACACAGAACTTCAGAGCCAAGTACTAACATCAAATATTTCAAGGGAGGAAAGGAAGCCAGGTTGAAAGAAGAAGGAAGAGGAGAGGGAGAGGAAGGTGAAAGGGGTGGCCTTACAGACGTCTCCTGCCTCCTACAGACACCCAGGCGTTATGGGGCTTTTCCCTGGGTCTCCAGAGAAGGGAGGACTGGAACTCGGCCCTACCAGAAATGAGACGATACCAGAACCGGAATTCGAGTTCTCTGCCAAGAGGAGGTGATCAGTCTCCAATCCTTAGCTCAGGTTGAGGGCCCCTCGACCAGATTCCTGCATCCAGGACTGGGGGACTAGAAAAACGGGGAAGGATAGGAAGGGTTAAGGAGAGGAAAAGGGAGAGAGGTCAATAAAGTCTCTGTTCCTTACCGGTCAGGGCACTCTGGCCAGTTGTCCGTGACACTCCTCTTCGCTGAGACTGACATCCTGACCACTCGGGGTACTCAGGGGCCAGCTTGCCTGCCAATGGACCAGACCCAGCGGCCGCAAGTGGGACCCTTTTGTCCCTGGTATCCTCCTGACGCGGACAACTGGCCAGAGTGCCCCGACCGATAAGGATCAAGAGACGTTGTTCAGTAGTTCATCCATTCGTTCTGCAAATGTTTATAGAGTGCTCTCTCTTGCCAGGTACCACATTATGTTCCAGGAAAATTCAGAGAAACAATTTAATTCCTGGGGGCCCAAAGCTCCTGGTATACTTGGAGGGCAACTGGGAAAAAAGATGTTATCTAAACGTAAGCAGATAGCCACAAATCCTAGTTTTGCCCAATGACCTCTGTCTGCAATTTCCTATCTACCAAGAGGCTGCAGACCACACCCCCTGCATACAGTAAGTGTGTGTTAAGTTGCTTCAGTCGTGTCCGACTCTTTGCAACCCTATGGACTGCAGCCCACCGGGCTCCTCTGTCCATGGGATTCTCCAGGCAAGAATACTGGAGTGGATTGCCAGGCCCTCCTCCAAGGGATCTTCCCAGCTCAGGGTCTGGACATCTTTTACATCTCGTGCATTGGCAAGCGTTCGTTACCACTAGCGCCACCTGGGAAGCACACAGTAGGACAAGCCCCTTTTGACAATCCGCTTTCTCCTCCTCCACAGTCCTGAGAGTTCTGAATATTCCCTGCCCTCTCTCCTCTCTGGGCAGCCTTTTCTGCAACTTGTCTTAATCACTTTTTGAGTTAAAAGTCAATATTTAATTAACCAAGTCATTACACTCAGCTTCCGCTTGAATCTTGGTATTTGCGCGTCTGTGCATGTCCGGGAGCCTGCCCACGCGCCTCTCGATCTATCCGCTGCCCCTTTCCCGCAGCGTCGCTCTGGCTTCCTTTGGGACACAGAAGGAAGGATGTTCTCAAGCGGGTTCTCTGGGGGCCAGCGAAGTAGGGAGGATGGGCTTCTCCTGGAGGACACCCCGAGCCTCTCCCCAGAGCAGGAAGAGTTGCTCTCTTCTTGTAGTTAATAGCGATGGGGATTTCTTGCTGCATCTCCACTCCCCTTTACAGAGCCTATGTGTGTGTACATGTTTAGTCACTCAGTCGTGTCCGACTCTTTGCAACCCTATGGACTGTAGCTCGCCAGATTCCTCTGTCCATGGGGATTCTCCAGGCAAGAAGACTGGAGTGTGTTGCCATACCCTCCTTCAGGGGATCTTCCCAACCCAGGTCTCCCACATTGCAGGTGGATTCTTTACCATCTGAGCCACCAGGGAAGCCCAAGAATACTGGAGTGGGTAGCCTGTCCCTTCTCCAGGGGATCTTACCAACCCAGGAAATCCAAATGGGGTCTCCTGCATTTCTGGAGGATTCTTTACGCTGAGCTAACAGGGAAGCCACAGAGTCACTGGAGGGTTTTAATTAAATTGAAACCATTCATTCTACATAGAAATGGGGTGGGGAGGAGACTGAAGACCACTCACCTGGTGAGAGAGGTTCTCCCAGCTTTGCTTGTCCCACATGTGGAGGATAGAGCTCATCGCAACTGTCTGTCCAGGTGCGTAATTTAGCATCTTCATTAGCAGCGCAAGGTGAGGTGGAAGGAGAAAGGCTCGGCTGGAGGCATGTTGGACCTTTGCATGTGAAGGAGTTTTTAATGTTCTTTGTGAGAAAGTTACCCCCTTTTCCTGGTTTCTGGGTACTTTTATCATGAACAGATGCTTTTTCTTCAACTAAAATGATTTTTGGGGGATGATATTGATTTTTTTTTTTTCTTGACCGTTGAACCAGTCTTGCATACCTGAGGGAAAAAAAATCCCACTTGCTCATATTATAAAATTCTCTTTATACATTGTTGTATTCAATTTGCTAATATATTTGAGAAGTCTGTGTTTAAATTCATGAAAGATATTGGCCTGTAGTTTTCTATTTTTGAATTGTTTCTGTCTGACTTAGGCATCAAGGTAATACGGGACTCATAAAATGAGCTGGTAAGTGTTTCTTCCATTTTCTGTAAGAGGTTGTGTAAAGTTGGTGTTAAATTTTTTTTTTTCAATGTTAGATAAAATTATCCAGTGAAACAATCTGGAGATTTCTTTTTCAGTAGCTTTTTAATTACAAAAGCAATTTCATAAATAGTTTTAGGACTATTCAAGTTACCTATTCCATCTTGATTGAGTCTGGTCGTTTGTGGTTTTTGAATCATTGGTCCATTTCTCTAAAGTATAAAATTCATGACCATTAAGTTGTTTATCGCTTCCCCTTATCCCATTGATGGCTAGATGATCTGCAGTGATACTGTTTTATTCCTGGTGTTAGTGAGCTGTTTCTTCTCTTTTTTGTCAGTCTTGCTAGAAGTTTATCAGTTTTATTGATATTTTCAAAGAAGCTGTTCTTTTTTCATTGCTTTTTTTCCCCCTATTGTCTTTATCTTCCATTTCATTGAATCCTGCTCTTCACTATTTTCTTCCTTCTGCTCACTTTGGGTTTACTTTGCTTATCTTTATCTAGTTTCTTGAACTAATAACTTAGATTACTAATTTGAGCTCTTTCCTTACTTAATGTAAGCATTTAGTACTCTAAATTCCTCTCAGTATGATTTTAGCCACCTCTCACAAATTTTGGTATGTCGTATTTTCATCTTCATTCAATTCTATGTGTTCTTAAAATTCTCTCTTGAGACCTCCACTTTGACTCATGGCTATATAGAAGTGCACTGTCTAATATTCATGTTTGAAGATTTTCCTGTTGTCTTTGTTATTGATTTCCACTTCTAGTTTGATTCCATTATGATGAGAAAATATACTATTAGTGATTTGAATTCTTTTAAATGTGTTAAGATTTGCTTTATGCATCAGGATATGGACTCCCTTGGTAAATGTTCCATGTGGCCTTGGGAAGATGTATATTCTGTTGTTGGATGAAATAGTCTATAAATGTCAATTAGGTCCAGCTGATTGATGGTGCTGTTCAGTTTAACTATATCTTCAGTGATTTTCTGTCTGCTAGATATGGAAATTACTGATAGAGGGTGTCAAATACTGATACGTTAGATGTTGAGGTCTCCAACTATGATTATGGATTTATCTGTCTCTCCTTTCGGTGTCATCAGTTTTGCTTCCTGTAATTTGAAGCTCTGTTGTTTGGCGCACACACACTTAGGATTACTACATCTTCTAGGAGGATTGATCTTATCATTATACAATGCCCCTTGTCATCTCTAGTGATTTTCTTTGCCTGATGTCTACTTAATCGATGACCAATATAACCACTCCTGCTTTTATTAAAGTAATGTTTACATCACACTTTATTCATTCTTGTAGCCTACCTATATTAGTTTCAAAGTGAGTTTCTTGCACACTGTGTGCAATTTGGTATTTTTTAATCCACTCTGGTCCTCTTTTGATTGATATATTTAGGCCATTGGCACTTTAATTATTGATGGGTTAGGACTAAAGTCTGCCCTTTAAATTTTTATTTTTAATTTGTTCCCTCTTTTTTCTTGGCTTCCTGAGGATTTTTTTAATGTTTTTTAAATTTTATTTTCTTTATAATATTTTACAGTATTTTGTTTTATATTTTTCTCAGTGATTGCTTAGGTATTACAGTATGCATGTACGTGAATTAACATGCTGCTATCAATGTTTTAACACTGCAAGTTAAGTAAGAAGCCTTCCCTTTATCTTTCCCACTTTAAAAATACAATTGTTGGGACTTCCCTGGTGATCCAGAGGTTAAGACTGCCACTTCCGCTTCACTGCAGGGGCCTTGGGGTTGATCCCTGGTCAGGGAACTAAGATCCCACATCCGCACTGTGTGGCTAAGAAATAAATACAAATAAACCTGTATCACATACTACTTCAATAAAAAGATTATATTTGGGGAAAAAAATACAAGTTTCTGAAGTGTTTTTTATGAGCAGTACATCACGTGATGTGATTATTTTTGTTTCAGCCATCACACATGATTTAAGAAACTCATGAAGTGAAGAATAATATCCTATTAACACCCATTTTTAACCCGAGCAGGCAAGTGACCGGGCTGGACTGAGTGCGCTGGGCGCCTTACACCTGTCCTCCTGGAGCGGGTGCCCCTTTCAACCTGCACCCTGGGAGCCTCGCTGGTCTCAGCTCGTCCAGGCCCTACTCAGTTATATGCTTGGATCTGAGCTTTAGAAAGAGCCTGCTGGCTGCCCTGGGGAGGAAGGCGGGTTGGGGAGGAAGAGGGAAACCCCTTAGGTGGCTGTGGCTGTCCCTGGAATTTAAAACTAGCAAGAATTTTTGTTATGGGACCTGTTGACAGGAGGCCTTCACACACATCCCCATTGGCTTCAGTGCTTGTAATAGCCGTGTCTCCCTGTTTTATACTCGAAGAAACTGAGGTCCCTCCCTGGCTTGTTAACTGGTGAACGACACAGCAAGGAACTAAGAGTCGTCCAGCCCAAAGCAGATGCTTTCCCTGGCTGTGCTCACCCAGACTCCTCCCCTGAATTACCTGCTACCTGAAAGCTGGGGCTGCATCCGATCACTTCTACATCCTCCATGGTACCTGTGAAAGGAGATGACCAGAAAAGTCTGCTCCTCCAGATCGGGTTTCCTCCTTTTTTTCTCTGGGGAATGATTTGTCTGTTGCATTGGTTGGATGGTTTGGAGACAGCCTAATGATCTGACTTGGGTCTTGGGCTACCACCAATATTGCCAGCAGGGCCCGGGAGGAGAAATTCTGTCTACAGAAGTGGTCTCCAAAGACTTTTCTGCCAGTCTATCGACCAAGAAAATTTCAAATATTTTTCTTTTGATTTTAGCAAAGTTAAGTCTTTGCTCCACTATAGCTTCAACTGTTCAAAGAAACTCTCATTGTTCATGCCAGAAGGTGTTAATATAAATCATTATCTGAGGGCTGGCATTGGGCTGCCTTTGTGTAAATATCCACCTGATTGTTTTTCTTTAGATCTGTAATTATGGTGGCAAGGGGAAACAATTCCAACAACAAAACACAACTTAATATCCTGAGACGCAAGAGATCGCAACCCCCTTCATCTCCTATTTGTCTGCTCTCCACAGTTGAAGATACTGGATAGGGGTTCAGTGATTTTTGCAGGTACTGTCTTTGCACATGCAAAGGACCTGGGGCAGAACTAAGAAGGCAGGTGTGGCTAGAGCGTAATGAATCTAGGAAGGGAGTTGAATATGAGATTGGAGACAATAGCTCTTGGAGGCTCCCGTGTGTGGTAAGAAGTTCCAGCCACTGATCAGGTGAGGCTGAGGCCTCTGTCCACTCTCAAAGGATAACTGAGTTTGGAATATTGTTGCTGGCAGAAAATATAAAGAGTTTCTAGGTAAGACTTGGCAATGAATTCTTAAATTGTGGTGATGATACAATTGCAAATCTGCGGCCTTTTAAGATTCAGTATTAAAACCATGACTCAGCCTTCCAGCTGCTGAGAGTAGGTGATTTGTATGAAACCAAGGTGCTCCTCGTATAACAAATATGTATTAATGATCATGCATATAGATGTTGCCCAGACAGTTTTCAAAAAGAATTTGCAGCTAGGAAGCAGTCAAATTCCAGGGCTTACACCAACAATTTGGCATTTAACAATGTGGTGGTATTTAGTATGGGCCACATGGGGTCATGGGTGGGGGCTGTTTCCGTAAACAGTGTGGTGGGAGCTTTGTTTCCAGACCGAACTTTGCGAAGCGCACAGGAGAGAAAGGGCAGCAGGGGCCATGGTACTTGGGGCTCCGTGCGCTGCGGTGAGGTCTGGGTTTTACTCTAAGGAAAGAGGCGTGGGTTGGGGGGGTTTAAACAGGAGGGACATGCCTGTCTTAGGTTCCAGTAAGACCCCTCTGTCCTCACGTGGAGGAAGCACAGTCAGGGGTGAGGACTGAAGCAGGGAAGGAGGAAGACAGGTCCTCAGAGAGGTGATGATGGCCTGCAGAGCCCAGATGATAAGGAGCCAGGCTGGCCGTGGGTTTGGGGGATCAAGGTGCAGAGAAAGAGAGACAGCATCTCCTAGAATTTTTACCTGAAGCACAAGGATGGTGATTGAACACAAGAATTTCTCTCTTGGGATCCATAAATGCTTGTTGGAGAATCTGTGGTCAAAATAGGCTAAATCGTAGGCCTGGGTTATCATTTTGCATTGGGGACTCTTAACGGAAACCAACAAAATGTGCCAGTCTAAGAACAAGAGCTATGGGCATGATATGAACACAGCAGAATAAGATAAATTGATGGCTGGAAAAATCTGTGTGTGTGTGTGTGTATGTCTGTGTATTTGTACATAAGTATGAAAGTGAAAGTGTTAGTCACTCGGTCATGTCTGACTCTTTGAGACAATGGCTGTAGCTCTCCAGGCAACTCTGTCCATGGAATTCTCCAGGCAAGAACATTGGAGTGGATAGCCATTCCCTTCTCCAGGGGATCTGCTCGACCCAGGGTTAAAACCCAGGTCTCCCGCATTGCAGGCAGATTCTTTGCTGTCTGAGCCACCAGAGAAGCCCAATATAGGTATATGAATGTACATAAGTATTTAGTGGAGTGGCAGAGCCAATATTTGAACCCAGAGCCCATGTTCCTAATCACTGTAGTGTTTCAACAGTCTCCTGGTTTCATTGATACTGAGCTGTTTCCATATGAAAGGTTACCTTTCACTATTACGAGTAATGTTGCTGAGAATGTCTGTACGTGTGCATCCCTGGACCCCAGGTAAGAGTTTCTGAAGACGAGTTCAAGGAGATGTGTCTTGGAGCCCCTCACATCTGTGGCGTCGGCAGCCCACCTCTTAGGCCAGTGCCTGGGAACCTTTCCTGTTCCGGTAGAGCTGGGACTTCCTCTCTAGCAGCTGAACTGGACTTTGAAGGTGGCCAAGTTCCTTCCAGGATGTGGGGAACATGGGATATAGACCTCCTGAATCTTTAAACAGGACCAGGTCAACGATGATCAGCCCCAAAATATTTTCTTGTTTTCTCACAGGCAGGTAAGGCTGGCATGTGGAGGTGGAGGTCTGGAAGAAATGTCATTACTACTTTCTGCTCATCCAAGCTGCAGTTCTGGTGGCTCTCTGAGCTGAAGACTTCTAGACCAAGGTCATCCCAGGCTTCCTTCCAGGCCCAGGGATGGTGAACTGCCATCCCCCAGCCTTCTAACTTGGGGTTGGTTGGGGCACAGCAGGAAAAAGGACTCCTCCTGCTTCCTAACTGGGAGGGAGGTATGGATGGGAGGGAGGAATGGATGAAGTCTTCTTATCCTGATAAGAGAGAAACTCAGGGTGGATCCAGACCTTCCATTCTTTGGCAGGGAAGCTGTGAGAATACTGGACTCTTCCAGGGACACCTGTGAAACAGGTATTACTGGCTTAATCCAATCCAGGCGGATCTTTGGGGGCCAGACTCTAGGACACAGAATGATTCATAGCTCTTGCCTTGAGGAACAACCAGTGTAGCTCTGGGTTCCCCACCATCAGCCAGGCACACACAATTACACTCAGTTCAGTTCAGTTGCTCAGTCGTGTCTGACTCTCTGTGACCCCATGGACTGCGGCACGCCAGGCCTCCCTGTCCATCACCAACTCCTGGAGCCTGCTCAAACTTATATACATCGAGTTGGATATACCATCCAACCATCTCATCTTCTGTCATCCCCTTCTCCTCCTGCCTTCAATCTTTCCCAGCACCAGGGTCCCTTCCAATGAGTCAGTTCTTCGCATCAGGCAGCAAAAGTATTGGAGCTTCACAACTGCACTGGTTTTGCAATAACCAGGTGCCACCTCTATTATTCAGACTTTTCTGGACTTGTATTTTTATGCTCAAGGAATTTTGTTTTATTTATTTTTATTTTATTTTATTTTTAGGAATTTTGTTTTAATTTTATATCCAGACTGTGAAGAGGAAGCCAATAGTCACCGAAATAAGGAGAAGTTTGTTGTAAAACCAAGTACAATGAAAACAGTTATTAATCTTCAGCAAGTTCCTGCCTCCCATGATAGCTAATAGGGCTTTATTTATGAGAGTGAGAAAAAGAGAGGCATCACTGGAGATGAAGGTGCTCCTCACTGACACCTTCTCCTTGACCTAATCAGCAGGATGGAGATGGGGCAAAAAACAAATTTCTCAAGTGTGAGTCACAGGCTTTTAATGTTGAGGCCACGCTTATATGGGCACCATACGGTGGTGGCTCTGGTGTCTGAGGTTAAGGAGACAGACCCCAAGCCCTAGTATATTCTGCATTGTTTCATCATGACTCACTTTCCCAAGTGTTCATACGAGGTAGAGATGTTTCCTTTTAGAGATCCTCTTAGATTGCCAACTTCAAGAGCCCCCCTGCAAAAATAGATTAAAAACCTGCACTCCCCATTTCCCTCACTGTTTGCTTTTGAGAATGTCCTTAAACGACAGCACTCTGGTACACAGGGAAAAAGCACGTACAACTCTGTGACTCAGGCCTGACCAATCCCTCCTCCCCACATTCACTCCCCTGGAGGCAGGGGAATGAGGGCTGAGATGAGGGCAGGCCCATCAGCAAAGAGGCTTCAGGCAAGGCCTGCTGGGCCATGCAAGAGGGTTTGGATTCCATCCTAAGGGCGTTTAAAAGCCACTGACATTTTCTCAGCAGTTGAATAATATCTGCTTTGTGTTTTCAAAGGCTCACTCTGGCTGCAGTTGGAAAGGGACCCAGGGATAAGATTGGAATGAGGTAGACCAGCTGCCCTAGTGGGAGAAGGTGGGGATGCTGCAGGGGGAGAGGGTCGGGGGATGGAGCAGGTTTTGTTTTGAAGGTTAGACCAGAAGGGCTTGCTGATGGATTACACGTGGGAGGGGCAGGAAGGAGAGTCAAGGATGACTCTGAGGTTTTTGGCTCTTGGGCAGATGGTGGTGCCATTTACAGAGATGGGCGACCAGGGGAGGAGGGATAAGGATGGGCAGTAAGTGGCTTTGTGGGCATGGTCCACCAGGCCAGTGACTGGTCAACTTCCCCTAGACTTGGAAACACTCTTTATAGGATATGTTTGATTGAACAGAAATCCCGCTGCTGAGGATACAGCCTCATTGAATCACAAGTGAGGGAATCAGAAAAGGGACAAGGTCTGGGCAGAGTCTCTCTCAAGAAATGAAAATGATCAGTGATCGCTGAGTACCATTGTGATATGAATGACCTATTCGCCCTCCCCCAGGGCACCTCTCCTCCACTGAGAATGACTGGAGCAGAATGTTCTGGAAGCTTCTGCAGCCAGAGCCAGCAGAAGGCAGAGGAAAAAAAAACTGCATGATTTTTCTGATTTTTTTCAGTCCAATGTTCATTAATGAAATTCCAGTACTGCCTCTTCAACATCTGCTTAACTGGTTCCAAAACCCAAAGTTAATTTTGAGTCTTGGTTTTTTGTAGCTAAAACTAACAGTTATTTTAAACTTTATTTAGCAATCTCCAAGGGTCAGGAATTGATCCTCCTCTGCCACCACCACGAGGAAACCTCATCTGAGAAGCGGGTCCCAGGAATCCAGTGGATTTTTCTGGATTGAGTTGCAGGCACAGCAGTTGTTGACCAACTGACAGCAGTGAGAACGCTCCAACAGGAGGAGGGGGTCGAATGTAACTGCTCGGGAAGCAATGGAGTCCCTGGGCCCAAGGTGGCCTCTGATTGCTGCTGTCTGTTTCCCAGGCCTTCCTCTCACCCCGCTGCTGGGGCCCTCAGTCTGATGGGGCCTAGCCTGATGTGGCCGTTCAGCAGGTGTTGCCACGAGCTGGCAGCTCACAATCTGAGCCAGTGACAGTGTGGTGATCCAGGGACACTCAAGGGCCAGCTGAGGGCCAGTCGAGGGCTGTCGCTTAAATTCCAGCCTGGCAGGTGGCCACCAGCGGCTGGAGGCTGCTACAGGACGCACGTGCTTCCCCACCTGTGGCCCGAGTTCATGACCCCCACCCAGAGCCTGTCCAGGGCAAGGTCTGGCCTTAGTCTGTACCTGAAACTGCCCCAGCCCCAGCCCCCAGCCCTAAGCCCTGCAGCCTTTCTGCCTCTTGTGAACACACACGGGATTAATTATCTCTTCAGCTGGAGCCAGAGATTGCAAACTCAGTGTCTCTAACAGGCTAGGGGGTAGAGGTAACGTGAAATAGAGAACTGGAAACAGAGGCCTGGGTGGGCTGGTGAGGACTTGTCTAGTCTCGAGCAGTCCTGCTACACCTCCGCCAACTGTCCCCCTGGGGAAAGGGGGACACAGAGATAGGCTTCCAGCTTTTCAGGCAGAGCTGGAAGTTGCTTTGCAAAATCATTCAGTTAAAAAAAAAAGTTGACAGCTAATCTATAAATGTGCATGTGCTTGATAAAGACATATGTTAGCTCCCTCTAGACTCTTTTGGAAGAATTGTAGCAACCCGAATATAATGATAAAGGTCACTGGCCTCAGAATTGAGGAGGCAGTAACGAGAGACGGGGACTATGGAGAACGGAAGAGCCCACACCCCAAGAAAGAGATGGACTGTTTCTCACCTGTGACCACACATTCCAGCAAGAGAAGGCAGAGAGCCAGACCTGTATGCAGCATCTCCTAACTTTTAAAATATGGGCAATTAATTCCACTTGAAAGCATCATAAAAGCCTAACAAAATGCCTCTGGAGTCTCTGGGCTGTCCCTCCTGTTTACTGTTCGCAGTTGCCTGTGGTCCTGGCACTGAGAGCCGGCCTCTTCTCGAACCCATCTCCCGGCATATCCCAGGCTCCGTCCAGAGCATGCTGGCCCTCAGCTCTGAGACAGGTCTACAGAGTCCCCGTCATCTTAGTTCTTCCCAGGTCTACTTGATTCCAGGCAGTTCTTTTTCCTCACCGACCCCTCTCTCCATATTCTTAGTTACAAGAATAACACAATTATACTTTAAGTATTTAAATAACATGAAACCCTTCACTTGCCTCCCACTCTTCACTCCTCAGCCCAGAGCCAGGACCACTTTGATGTGTGTTCTCTGAGAACAGTCCCCTCATTTACTTACAGACAAGAGAGGTGCATGTACTATAGATGCATTGAGAAGAGAAGCGAGGTAAACTGAGTCATTAGAGACGGGGGCTCTCCTGAGTTGGGGGGGGGTGGTCAGGGAGGGCGAGGAGGGGACATCTACAGAGATGGAGGTGAGAGAACTGAGTCATGCAGATAAAGGGGAGGAGCCGTCCAGGTAGTGGGACCAGCAAGTGCAAAGGCCCTGAGACAGCTTCGATGATTTTAAGCAGCAGCAAGGAGGCCTGTGTGGTTGGAGCAGAGTGAAGGAACAGGAGAGCGGTAGGAACTGGGGTTGCAGAGAGGATGTGGTTGGGGGTGGCCCGATCACATAGGGCCTTATGGGCCACTGTGAAGACCTTGGCTGTTATTCTGTTTGAGAGGTTAGGTCACTAGAGGATTTTGAGTGATGAAATATGATGACCTGACTCAATGTATCTAAAGAGCCCTGGCTGCCAAGTGGGATGCACAGAGTGAGGGAGTAGGATGGATGCCCAAAGCCCAGTTAGGAGACTTGGGCAGTGGTCCAGATGAGAGATGGCACGGCCCAGACACAGATTTAAGTCAGACCCTGGTTTACAGACTCCAGCTTTGTTCTCACAGTTCCAACCCCCTTTCCTCTACTTTTCCAAAGAACTCCTACCTTCACAAAATCTAGTTATCTACCTAGTGGCTCAGTGGTAAAGAATTTGCCTGCAATGCAGGAGACATGGGTTCGATCCCTGGGTTGGCAAGATCCCCTGGAGGAGAAAATGGCAACCCACTCCAATATTCTTGCCTGGAAAATCCCATGCACAGAGCTCTGAACCTGACAGGCTACAGCCCAGGGGGTCACAAAGAGTCGGACACAACTGAGTGACTGAGCCCACAAAATCAAAGCAAAACATGCAGGAAGAAATCATCTCCTTAGCTCTCCATTGTAAGCGTGGCTCCTGTGTCTTCTTAGAAGGAGAGGCGCTGCAGGCATTTGGTCTGAAAGGGGCACTGTGTGCAATGGCTCCCAGACAGCCTCCATGTCTGGATCTTCAAAGTACCAGACACCCTCTAAGTCCCAGTCAATACTATCTGCTCTGAACTTTGGAGAAAGGCGTGCATTTTTCACTCTCCAAGTGTACTGCAGAGAACACACCAGTAGAACCTGGCATGCCAGCAAGCATCATTTATTCTGCTATTTCTTTAAAGTTTGAAAGAAAAATGTATACAACTAGCACATCAAATCCATGCTTCCACGGACAATGTTGCTTGGTTGGAGGCTCAAATTTTAAAGAGTGAGCCCATTTAAAGCCCATACTAAATAACAGTCCAATTAGTGCCTTAAAATGGCCCCAAACAGCAATCACAAAGTGTATATGAACGGGTGACACTTGGGAAATGCTGAGTTTCTGGTGCACAGGGTGGTTCGGGCCCTGGCATTTAAGTTCCATCATTGTGGCTGGAGGGGCTTTCTCGTGACTCTAATGAGCTGAGGAAAGGTGTCAGAGTGACCTCACTCCCAGCCCAGTGTGGTGGGTAGGTTTGCTCATGGAAAGAAATTGGTTTCTGTTTTTTTCCCCACACGTCTTAAAGTCAATGCTGGGGAAAACAAGTTTTGGTTGGCTGGCCTGGTTTCATTAAAAATATTTAAAATTGGCTTCTTTCCCCCTCACAGTGATGTCTTCCAGGTGCTCTGCCTCTCATCTGAGCTGTCTGTCTGCAGCAGGGCGGGGCGGTGGAAAGAGATTAGATCATATTTTTTGTGTTAAAGATGTTGACATATAAGGCTTGGGAATTACAGCATTTTCAATAAATCAGGTTACTGTCCCAAGGGGAGGCTTACCACGTGCTATTTATGCACGAATGCCTCTATCATTTAAGAGGCTGGTTAAAAGTTGTAGTTTAAGAGCGGATTAACAAAGCTCTCCGCAGCCCGTGGATTTGGGCAGGAATGAGCACTCCGAACAAGCAGACACTCAGGGAGCTGGCGGTAAGAACACCCAGCAGCTAATTGCCTCCAAAATGAGTAGGATGGAAAAGCAACAGCTTCAAGACCCTGGTTTTGAGCAGATTAAAAATAAGAAACAGTTTCTCAGTCTGTTTGCCTTTTGCCAACGCAGCATTTGGGGCTGCTGACTGCAGGTGAATTACTCACCAGGTGGTGGCCTCCTGCTTTCCAGGAGAAGTCTGAAAGGTTGGGTGGGTGGCCAACTTTGTTCTTTTTCTCTCATTGAGGTGCAGGAGAAGGGATGCAGCCTCCATGGTGACCTAGCAAAGCGTTTAGCAAGCAGTGATTGGTTCTGGTGTCTAAGGACCCCACAGCTGGCTTATCGGGGTCAGCAAAGCTTTCCCTTTGATCATCAGTCTGAGGGACCCAGTCTAAGCCCTACGACTTGCCTTTTTTCCTTTTTGACTCACCTTGTCTGAACGATGCCCTCCAAGCCCCAAACACTTCTTACAACAAAAACCCAAACTCGAACTAGGACCCTTTCAGATCACGAGAAGTGGCATGGAGAAATGGGTCTCAGGCTGGTAGGGACAGAAAGGGAAAGGGGGAGGCGGTTTACCTTAGATCAGATGCACAAGGAAGGCTTCTTGGAAGAGGTGACATTTGAGAAACAACCCATATGAACTTAGGGAATCACATGATATCTGGGGAAGGCTGCTCCAGGCAAAGGGAACCACAAAGGACAAGGGCCCTGACACTTGATAAGTTTGGAAATGAGAAAATCCCCATGCGGCTGAGGTGAAGTGGGAGGGGTCTGGATCCTGCAGGACCTCATAGACCGGGTTGAGGAAACTGGACTTGAAGGCCATGAGGAGGCATTAAGGTGCTTTTGGTGAGGAGGTGACATGGCCTGTCGTCCTTATTAGAAATTCTCCCCATCCTGTTACCTAGGAGACGAGGGAGTGACAGGGCAGGTGGGGAGGTGGACGGGAGTGGAAGGAGTGACCGGATGGGGAGGATGAGGTGCCGGGGGAGACAGGAAAGAGGGGGGGTTCTGACCAGATGTAGTAAGGGGCACTTCCTCCTCACGCCAGTTAATCATTAGCTCTCTTTACTGAGCCCTAATCATAGGTGAGGTATTCTTCCAAGTCCCCATCACAAATCATCTTGTTTGATCCTTAAATAGCCCTCTGAGGCAGGTAGTGTTATTATCTCCAATTTCTATTAGAGGGAATCTTCCCAGGTGGTGCTCGTGGTAAAGAACCTCCCTGCCAATGCAAGAGATGCGGACCTGGGTGGGGAAGATCCCCTAGACGAGGGCACGGCAACTCCCTCCAGTGTTCTTGCCTGGAGAACCCCATGGACAGAAGAGCCTGGCAGGCTACAGTCTATAGGGTCGCACTGAGTTGCACACACTGAACAACTTAGCATGCACACAGATGAGGGGACAGACATGGAGTAATTTTCCCAGGATCTTTTAGTAAGTGTCACTCTCAGGATTTGAACCAAGGTCATCTTGCTGTCCTCTCCTCCAAGCAGCCACTGCTGCCTGAAATCCGAGGCTGAGGGTTCCTATAATTCAATATTCAGGACCCTGGGTGGCTAACCAGGAGCTGGTTGCTAAGCAACCTACTTTTCACGTAGATCATGGGGATAGAGGCAGAGCAAAGTCATTGGTGGTCCCAGTTATCACATGATTGGGATCTGACCAATCAGAGTATTTAATTCGGGGCAGTGGGGAAATAATAGTTAACTTGGGAGGTACAGACCATGGGCATCCAGGGAGAGGCCTGGGAGCAGGCAGGCCTCCTGAAGGAGGACTTGGGAAGGATGGGAGCGTGGGCAGGATTTGCTGGACAGAGGCAAGCCCAGCCCTCTCTCTAAGGACCAGTGTCACACACCGAGTCCTGTCTCCTTTTGACCCACCGTACTGGGGAGAAAGGTCTTTTCTCCCGGCAGAGAAGAGGCAAGACGGGCCCTGAGGGAGCACTGGTGTGGGAAACAGGAGACCTGTCCTCTCATCCCCAGCATGGCAGGATTTGAGCGCGTCCTAGTTTTAACCTTCTGAGCCTCAGTTTTTCACTGGCAAAATGAGAGCAGTCAACCCCTCTCTGGACCTCAGGCTTCCCTTCTGTAAAACGGGGTGTTGGAGAACTTGGCTGGTCCTTGAAGTCTCTTGGGGCATCCAGACCAGTCTGGCAGGGAGACCCTTCTAGAACCCCTGTCAGCAACTCTTGAGTCTGTGGAAGCCTCAGGAAGCTTCTTACCTCCCTGTTGGAAGATGGTAATTAGCTGTGTTAACAGTCTGATGATGGGGACTGCGTTTGGGTGCCTGCCACCCCAGAGGAGGAGGGGAGATTCCCAGCAGGAAAACTGCTAATGTGATAACGTGATGGTTTTATTATCGTATCTCACAAACAAGCTGTGCACTTAGAGGGGCGGATAGTGGAAGAGTAAATATCAGCAGTGGGTGGGGGAGGGAAGGAAAGCCCTCCTGCGGGGCTCCAGGGAATCTTCCAGAGACAGGGAGGATTAAACCGTAACAAGCCCCTGCCCCTCCCACGACTTGACTGCCTGGGACACAACGAGTTAAGGAGGCATTGGTTCTTGTACGTTATAAGGCTGCCAGTTTTCTCTCTCTCTCTGGATCTCCGGATGTGAAGTCTCCATCTGCTCTAACGGCTGCACCCCGCTTGGCAGTCTATGGGCATCTCGAAAGGAGCACGTCTCAGTCTGAGCCCTGACAGTCCCCACCCTGACCCTTCTCCTCCCACAGGTGTCTCCACTGCAGTGGATGGGCCAGGTGGAGAGGGGAGAGGGCCTGAGCCAAAATGCTAAGGCCAAGTTGAGCGATAAGACGGTGCCCAGTGGAAAACATGATCCACAATAAATTAAAACCACCTGTCTGTGGCAGAGAGCGGGATGAACAGGTAGAGCACAAAGGATTTTTAGGGCATTGAAACTGCTCTGTGTATATATCAATACATGTCACTGTGCATCGTCCTGACCCTTATATGTACCACACCAAGAGTGAACCCTAATGTAAACTGCGGACTTTGGGTGACAGCGATGTGTCAATGTAGGCTCATGGATTGTAACAAGTGTCCCACTCTGACGGGGGATGCTGATAATGGGAGAGGCTGTGCACACATAGGGGCAGAAGGTAGATGGGAATTCCCTACCTTCTGCTTAATTTTGCTGTGAACCTAAAATGCTCTAAAAGATAAAAACTTACTAACTTTTTAAAAGTTACTGATTTAGAAGGGTACACTCTAAATTCATAATTGTCTCCAAGGTGAGGGAATCGGACATTCTGGGAAATATAAGGGATCTTAATTTTATCTTTATTTGCATTTATTTATCGAATTTGTATTGCCTTTATTAAAAAAGAACTAGAGGCACGAGTAGGATAAAATGTAGTAATTGTCCATACTGGGTATGTTGGTCCACGTGCATTTGTTCTTGGTCTTTGTACTCTTATATCTATCAAGCCACTTCTCCTATAAAAATATGACAAAATAGCCGGTCACAGCAGGGGGCCCAGAGAACCCAGGAGATGGGTGGGAGGGGTGAGCCAGGGTGAGCGTCTGGCAGCAGGACAGAGCTGGGGGTGGAACCAGACAATGCTTGTGTCCAGAAGGTTGGGGAAGAGGTGTGAGCCGGCCTTGCAGTACACGCCGATGGTCGTGGAGTAACATGGAGCTGCTCGCTGAAAGCCTGTCATTTGGTTCATCTGCCCGAGGAGGCAGTCTCTGTGCAGGTGGCAGGCTCGGCTTGTAGTAACCATGGGGAGAGGGGACTCGTGGTTTCCTAACCCCATGACTTACTGACTGTGGTCCATCCAGGTGAGGGATGGTGACTTCAGCTGCCTGAAGACCTGGCCCCCAGCCCCAAGACAATTCTCAGTGCTCCCCGGGAAAAAAAAAGGGAGGGAAGTGGAGTTTCAGGCTCCCTGGGAGCCTTACGGGCCACAAATCTGCTGGGCCCAAGGCCCCCGCAGGAGGTGATACACCGAAGTTTCGCTTTATTTTCCTTCCAAACACCACCTCCCCCGCACCAGCTGCTGATGCCCCGAGTTGGAGCTGCTCCTCTCTCCCTCCATCCCTGTCTCTGCTTTGGTGGGTGGCTCTAGCATATCCATTCCTGGGCCTCTTCACTTCCATTCTTTTGTCTGCAAAAATGGGTTGCAGTTTGCAAAGCAGGTTGGGAAAATCCCTACGATGCTGTGTGATATGCCTCCCTGCCCCAAATGCTTCATAGTTTGGGGTAAGAAGTAAATGCTCCAATCTCCTCTGGGATAATGAATAGATCCTGCTCAATCATTCATAATAATAGCAACAACCACAGTAAAAAAAAAAAAAAAATGGTGATTTTTAAACATTGCCAGTACCTGGCAGGAATATTAATGTCTCATTCCTCCTGGGGTTATATTCTGGGGTCACTGTGATGTTTTGCTAGATTTAGTTTGGTTATTCTACAGTCTGAACCACATTGACTTGCTTACAGCTTTTGCTCTCTTTCACCTTGTCAATCTCGATTCCTCCTTCCTTCTTGGGTTTTCTTGGCTGTCTTGGGCACATACTTCTACCCTGGAATTGGAAGATGATTTTACCCTGAATGGGTCGTCCTAAGTTCAAATCCTGCCTCTACCACTCACAATCTGGATCACCCACTGGCCACCTTGAACCTCAGTTTCCCCATCTGTAAATGATGGGTGGGGAAAATACTACTGAACTGGACTTCTCGGGGTGGGGCTTGAGTGAGATCTCGAGTATTTGGAATAGTGCCTGGCGTGCGGTAATTGACAATCAATGGTAGCTGTTTTACCATCATTATTACAAAAATTAATGTGAGACAGGAGGACTCCAGTCCTGTTTGATTCAGACAGACGTCTTTGGAGCTAATGAACGTCATCCCTTAAGACTGTTGATTCTTGGGTAAGAAGGTGGTTGAGAAGGAGATGGAGGCAGGGAGGGGACACAGGAGACTCTGGGCCTTGCTTGGCGGTATTTCACTGGTGGCGTTTCACCAGCCTTGGAGGTTGTGCAGGTCTGGAAAAGTAAATGCCACAAGGAATGGTGTGTAGGGAGCAGATAAAAATTCTTAACGTCAGACGCCTCATATAATCCCTGTGCATACACTGTGATCCTGCAGGATCTAGGCTCCACCCCCAAGTACACAGAAGGCGACACAGCCCAGCCCACCCTGGTCCATGCACCCCCTGCTTGTGCACACACTTGCACACCCAGTACACATGTTGTCGTTCAGTTGCTCAGGCATGTCCGACTTTTTGCAACCCCATGGATTACAGCACACCAGGCTTCCCCATACATCACCAGCTCCCACAGTTTGCTCAAACTCATGTCCATCGAGTCGATGATGCCGTCTAACCATCTCATCCTCTGTCGTCCCCTTCTTCTCTTGCCTTCGATCTTTCCCAGCATCAGGGTCTTTTCAAATGAGTTCTTCACGTCAGGTGGCCAAAGTATTGCAGTTCCAGCTTCAGCATCAATCCTTCCAATGAATATTCAGGACTGATTTTCTTTAGGATTGACTGGTTTGATCTCCTTGCAGTCCAAGGGACTTTCCAGAGTCTTCTCCAACACCACAGTTCAAAAGCATCACTTCTTCAGCACTCAGCCTTCTTTATGGTCCAGCTCTCATATCCATACATGACTACTGGAAAAACCATAGCTTTGACTAGATGGACCTTTGTTGGCAAAGTAATGTCTCTGTTTTTTAAGATACTGTCTAGGTTTGTCATAGCTTTTCTTCCAAGGAACAAGGGTCTTTTAATTTCATGGTTGCAGTCACCATCTGCAGTGATTTTGGAACCCAAGAAAATAAAGACTGTCACTGTTTCCATTGTTTCCCCATCTATTTGCCATGAACTGATGGGACCAGATGCCATGATCTTTGTTTTTTGAATGTTGAGTTTTAAGCCAGCTTTTTCACTCTCCTCTTTCACTTTCATCAAGAGGCTCTTTAGTTCCTCTTCATTTTCTGCCATAAGGGTGGAGTCATCTGCATTTCTGAGGTTATTGATGTTTCTCCCAGCAATCTTGATTCCAGCCTGTACTTCATCCAGTCCAGCATTTCATGTGATGTACTCTGCATATAAATTAAATAAGCAGAGTGACAATATACAGCCTTGATGTACTCCTTTCCCAATTTGGAACCAATCTGTTGTTCCATGTCCTGTTCCAACTGTTGCTTCTTGACCTGCATACAGATTTCTCAGGAGGCAGGTCAGGTGGTCTGCTATTTCCATCTCTTTAAGAATTTTCCAGTTTGTGGTGATCCACACAACCAAAGGCTTTAGTGTAGTCAACGAAGCAGATGTTCTTCGGGAATTCTCTTGCTTTTTCTATGATCCAAATAGGCTAAAAGATGATGCTGTGAAAGTGCTGCACTCAGTATGCCAGAAAATTTGGAAAACTCAGCAGTGGCCACAGGACTGGAAAAGGTCTATTTTCATCCCAATCCCAAGGAAAGACAGTGCCAAAGAATGCTCAAACTACCGCACAATTGCACTCATCTGACACGCTAGCAAAGTAATGCTCAGCAGTCTCCAAGCCAGGCTTCAACAATATGTGAACCGAGAACTTCCACATGTTCAGGCTGGATTTAGAAAAGGCAAGGGATCAGGGCACACGTATTCTGCCAAAATGCCCCGAGCCCTGGGCTGGCAGTGGGTCTCAGCGGCACCGCCCCCCTCCCTGGGGAAGCCCTGGGCAGAGGTGTTTGTTCTCCTTCAGTCTCCTGGGTCTGGTTTTGAGCCTCCCTGGTGCTCTCACCCCCAGACCTCCTGGCATGGCCATCTTGCCAGCTTAAAGCCTGGCCCTGGGGATGCACCGGGCCTCTCACCCCACAGCCTGCCCTGCCTTGGGCACCCAAGCATAATTGGAGACAAGGTGTGGATTTGCTCTCAAGCTGGTGGAGGCATCTCGGGGCCCTGGAGGTGCTCTGAGGGAAGCTGACGGCCTCCCTTCCCTCTCCCCACCTCCCTCCTCCCCACACTCCTCACCCGAGGCTTCTCCTCCTCCTCCCACTGTGTCCCTGTGGGTCCTCTCAGCTGGGGAGGAGGAAGGCAGCCTGACAGCTGAGTCTGCATTAGAGGCTGCTGCTTTGTGTTCCCCGGCTGCTGCTGGTGGAGCACCAGCAGGGAGCCAGCAGCCCCTGGGGAGGAGGGCGGGCTCCCTGGGAACCTCTTCCTGAGCAGTCATGCGGTTCACCCCCTCCCTCTGCTCAGACATCAGCCTGTCCGTGAGGCCATCGCTGCCCGGCCACGGCTGCCCATCTGGCGCTGCACACCGTCCCCTGTTCTGCTTCCTTTTCTCCACAGCTCTGCGGTCATGATTACCTGTAACTAATAAATGCATGGATTTCGGTTTTGTCTCTTCCCCCAAACTAGGCTGGATGTCCCATGAGGGCAGGGATCTCCGTCCACGGTCTTCACTGAGCAGCCCTGGCACACAATGTGTGCTTTATAGAAATATGCTACCTGAAGGAATGACGTCTCCCTTCTGGCCACAGCACCCTGGGTGCCCTTTGGGGAACCTCTGTCCTGCATTCTTGGCTCATGAGCTATGAGTGAGGCAAGCCACCGCATTTGGGATCCATGACCCTGGCCTGGAAGTCCGCACATCCCAGACCACTGGCTACACCTGGGCAGGTGGTACCCACAAAAGGGGCTGAAATCCCTGCCCCCACCCCCCCAAGCCTGAGTCCTGGCGCAAGGCTGCTTCTCCCAAGAAAAAGGAGCACCATTTCTAAACTGACACCATGGTACCTCAGAGGGTAACCCTGGCCATGAACAAATCCCCATGACCCCAGAGTTTGGGTCAGATATGGGCATGTGACCAAGTTGGTCTAACTGGGTGAATCCTGAGAAATCTAAAGATGCCACCAGGAAGAGAAGATTTTCCCTCTGAGGTTACTGCATTGGCAAGATAGCATCTCCCCACAGTGAGGGAAGAGGAAAGGAACCGTACTGTAAGGCTGGGGGAAACTGGGTATAGTCCCTGGGCCCAGCCCTACCTGAGATCCACCCCATCCTCGGGACTTTTGAGTTTATGAACCCATACATTTTCTTTCCGCTTGCATCTCTTGGAGTTGCGTTTTCTGTCCTTGCAACTTTAGGACCCTGTCTGTCAGTGTAGTGGTACCCGCAGGGCAGTTGTGAACCTTGGATGAGAACTGCCTTTGAAAAGCACTTTGTCATTTTTAAACACTTTATGCATATAAAGGGCTGCTGGAGGTGCTGGCTCACCTCCCTTTCCCTAGGGCTGCTCCCAACCCAGACCCCTTCCTGAGAGAGCCTTTGCTCCTTCTCCAAAGGGGGTTTCAGTTACTCACAGCACCTCTCTATTAAATGAGTGATTTTTCTCCTTTCCCATTTTTCATCTTGAAAAATGACAAATTGAAGCACTTAATTTTCCTCCTCCAAGCCAATTAACGTGGACGTGCCCAGCACCGATGCTGGGCTGTGAAAGACAAGTCATTTATATCAATTAGCAAAATACACATGAGCTTTATGGCTGTGTGCACACTCCAGGGGAGGCTGTCCTTTGAGAAGGGAAGCTGGGGGTGCAGACCGCATCAGGAGCACGTGGGGGTGTGTAAGATTTGGGGGGCATTAGGATTGTGCTGTGACAGCATTTTGGACAGGGCACTGGTCCAGCCGCTTCTCCTTCCCACAAAGTCCCCACATGAATACATTCAGGGAACAAGAGCATTTCCAGATACAGCCACACCTCCCTGTAGCAGAGGTTTTATTCCCAGACCTCAGTGTGGACTCCACACAGGCAGGCTGGAATGCCAAGTCTATCTCCAAAGGATGCTGAACCCCCACGTGCCTCCCGAGGCCAAGCACTCCGAATAATTACAACAGCCTCCTCCCTGGAATAGGGAGCTGCTGAAGGTGTCAGAATGTAGTGGTACAATTTGATGTTTTAAAAAGTGTGTTTTGACTGCAGGGGGTGGGCGTGGATTGAGGGAGATCAGAAAGTGGGAGATTAGGGTGGGTTTCGCAGAGGAGGAGACATATAAGCAAAGACCTGGGGCAGCTGATGGAGGGAGCTTGGAGGACCCTGGGGAAGAACTTTCCAGGCAGAGGGAAGGGCACGGGAGGAAGTGTGGCTGGAACAGAGTCATCGAGGAGAGCGTGCTAGGAGCTGGGATCAGACAGGCAAAGGCAGGATGTGGGGCGCTGAGGGCTCCTGTGGGGACTTGGCTTTTGTTATGAGTGAGGTGGCAGCTGGGGAGGTCTCTGAGCAGGGGAGTCACAGCCTGACTTGTATTTTTGGTGCATTCCTGTGGGTGTGAGTACAGAATACCTGCGGGGCCTGAAACTGATGTCATTTCAAGGGAGCTCCGAAGAGCTCTGCCTTCACAGCCCTTTATGTCTCAGTGCGGAGAAGAATTCAGCGAGAGCATAGTGGTAGATACGAAAGGATTTATTAGAATAGGATACTTGTGATAGCAATGGACAGGGAGGCCTGGCGTGCCCCAGTCCATGGCGTCACAAAGAGTCTGACATGACTGAGCGACTGAACTGAACTGAGCCTTACAAGCAGGCAAGCCAGAAATGCCAAGACCTGGAAACTTAGTGGGCTAGTTTTACAATCCAAGGAAAAGTGGGGAGGGGGAGAAGTCCTCCTCGGTCTTTTTCCAATAGATGTTCACGTCTCCATCATCAGTTCCTCCCCCAGAGAGGGCAGGGAAGTTGACCTGTCCCTCCCTGTGTGGTCAGGCCAGGACTATCATAGCACTTTGGAAAAATATTTTCAGGTCTCAGTACAAGGAGGGTCTTTCATTGTGAAATGTCACCTTCCCATAAGTGATTGTTTTTTTTTTGTGGGCACAGAGCCTGCTTGGGGGTCAGTAACTTACTGAGCTCACTGGGCGGGATGTGAGTCTCATGACAGCACTGTTTTATCGTTTGGGGCATGTCTGTGCTTCTGTTGCGTGGTTTCGTTGCTAAGCAAGCCTGCTTGGTTTTGTGGTAAAGCAAACCTGCTTTCTTGAGTAATTATTAACTTACAGGAGTTTCTCATATTTTTCTTCTTATAATCGTCTGGCGTTAACTATTTAGTCCCTATTTTGTCCCTTCATTCTGTCCCCATCAGTGGGGGTGAGGAGGTGAGGACAGAATCAGGCAGAGTGCTTGGAGGCTGATCACAGTAGTCCAGGCAAAATGTTTTAGTAAGCAGGTTTGGGGTGGGTTGCAGATGAGGTGTCTTGACCTTGATTCTGAATAAATCTTGGGAATTAGAAAGTAGGGAAGGGGCTTTCCTGGTGGCTCAGTGGTAAAGAATCTGACATGGGTTCAGCCCCTGGGCTGGAAAGATCCCCTAGAAAAGGAAATGACCACCCACTCCATTATTCTTGCCTAGGAAATCCCACAGACAGAAGAGCCTGGAGGGCTATAGTCCATGGGGTTGCACAAGAGTTGGATACAACTTAGCCACTAAACAGCAACCAAAAGGGGCATAAGAGAGAAGTCTGGACTCTCTGGGTTTCAAAAAGCCCTTGTGGCATCTCTGCTCACAGGGACCTTGTGGCAGTGTGTGTTATTTCTGCGCTCACTCTTTCCCTCGAGATGGATGTCATCCATTCGTTCCAGACCTATGAGAGGCTTAAATCCAGATGGGCCTGTGTTCAATCCCTGCCTCCACTGCTTCCTAGGTGGCTGTCTCTAAGTTCCCCTGGCCTTAGTTTCCACATCTGTAAAATGGGGGAATACCTGTACCTATTGGGTTTTTGGGAACTCTGGAGTGAGACAGTGTGTCAACGCATTTATCCTGGTACAGAGCAAACCTTCAGCACACAGGAGCTTATTTTTCCTCCCTCCCTCCCAAACAGCCATCCTTTCTTCCTCTTCCTTGTCTTTATCTCACTTGATTAGACTCTAAATTCCAAGAGCACAGTGATTTTTATCTGTCGTGTTGTCGTTCGACGTTTTATGCAGTGCCTAGAACCTCACTTGGCACAGAGCTGGTGCTCCATGAACATCTGATGGAGGGATGGATTCCCTTCGGTCCTGAGCAGATGGAAAGGTAGGGCCGTGTTGGGTTGTGGGGGAGGAGGGAGGGCAGTGAATTCCAAATTCCAGAAAAGCAAGAGTAGGGAGAGCAGCAGGCGCGTCAACAGGGCCCTTGTTCGAAAGTCTCAGAAGCCCCACAACCGAGAGTTAATGAAATGTTTAATGTCTTCTTTAACTTCATGTGCAAGTTACAGGTCAAATTTATGGCCCAGAGAGAGTTGTAGTTTTAATCTACTCTATGTAATTTTTATCACATTAGGGCCAATTATGTAATCAATATACTCTTTATATAAATATGTCTAGGAGCATATTTTTATTGTTTCTGCCATTTATGAAGATCTGCCAGAGCCTCTACACCTGGGGATACAGGCGAGCCAGGAGGCTGGGTGGGGGGTACTCCCTGGGGCAGGACCTCAGAGCCAAGCTAACGGGAAAGGGGCATCCTGGGTCAGCCGCCCACGTGTGGGACTTCACGAAACCCTTCAGACAACCCCAGGGGGAGGGTCCGGCTGCTATTCCTTTTCCAATTTCAGATACTTTTAAAATTATCATTAAAATAAAAAAACAACTGGGACTGCCTTGGTGGTATGGTGGTTAAGAATCTGCCTGGCAATGCAGGGCACAGGAGTTCGATCCCTGTTTGGGGAACTAAGATCCCACATGCCCGCCATGGAGCCACGAATTCCACGTGCTACAACTCCTGAGCCCGGGTGCCACAGCTAGAGAGAGTCCAGTGTGCCGTGACGATGCTCTCATGTGTCACAGCTAAGACCCAACACAGCCAAATAAAGGAAATGAAATAAAACGACCGCTACTATTTCCATTTCACAGGGGTGGAAGCTGGCGAGAAGAGGGTCTGATGATTTTGCCAAGGTCACACACAGCCCTTAAGATCAAACCTGGACTTGACTCCAGATATACTCCAAAGCCCAGGCTTTGAGTCAGTTTTGTCGCCCTCTTGGGCCAGATAACTTATTCCAAAACAGCCGCCTACACTCTAGAAAGACAAGGATTTATTCAAGGGAATAGAAGGTTTAGGATCTGTCCTGGTCTGTATGCTAACCGTGCGTCGTATTCATGGTCCTAGAGAGTTATCTTTCTCATGTAAGCGTGTATATTTTTATCATACCAGGGGCCCTGATACAATAAATGTTTTACAAGACTTGAGGGATAATTTCATTCCTTTTCAGTATTTACAGAGGCTCAAAGCTGTAGTTTTCCTTTAAGGCAAATTGTGACATAGCGTGGCCCAGTCTCTGCCTTGATTGATGCTGTCCTCGGTTAGGAAACAACCCTCAAGAAGAACCTTGGGCCTCTGGGGGGTGTGAGTAGTGTTCTGATGACCCTGGAGGGAGGCAGTGTCCCAGGGCAGGGCCTGAGGAGGAGGGAGGACATTTATGCGGAAATAAACCTCATTGAGCGGGCCAGCAGGGATGCGTCGGGGGTCAGAGAAGACCCCCATTCCTGTGAGCCAGGAGCCACAGAACAAGCCTTGAAGAAGAGGCAGGACTGGCCTGGACTGCGAGGGGCCAGTGGGTCTCAGGAGGTGGAGGAGCTGGGGGTGGATCTTCCCAAGGGAACCACGTGACATCATCCACGTGACAGGTGCCATCGTGGAAAGGTTTCCCTCCCTCCCAAGATGCTGTGGTTGACATTCCCAAGCTCTAAGAAACTCGGGTTTCACTGTTATTTCTTTCTTAAATCTTCCCCAGACATCCTTGGATTACAGACTGAAAGGACAGAGCGTAAATCCATGGAGGGAAGACGATGCTCTTTGCCCAGAGGACAGAGGGTCTAAGTGAAGCCTTTGTTCTAACTGAGCAGGTGTCAGCAGGGGACCAAGTGTGGACACTGGCTCCTGGTCGGCTCTGGGTGAAGCTCCTCCCCGGGAAACGTGCCCTGTAATTGGACAAGATTCCTGCTGTCAGGCAAGGGGGCCAGAGGGTATGCATGTGTGTACAGATGTTGGTGCAGGTATGAAGGTGTGTGTGCTTGTGCAGGCTATATATTCATCAAGTCTTTGATTATTTTTTAGGTAGTATTTACCAAATACCTACTGTGTACCTCGGATTGCATTAGATCCTAGGACTCAGTGGTTAAAATGGCAGACGAGAGACAGACAAGACCAAGTAGAATTGACTAATAACCAATAAAGTTAATTTTATGATGCCATAAGGGCAATGAGGGAAATTAACCAGGCAGTGTTTTAAAAATTAATAGGATAGCAAGGGCACCCACTCACAGACAGGAGGGTTGTGGAAGCTGGTGGTGACACTGAAGGATGAAAATCTGACCAAATGTTTGCCTCCAGCTCAGACCTTTCTCATGGCTCCAGGTGTCAGATCCAGATGCTAACCCAACATCTCCCTGGGTTCTGTTCTGACCCCAGGTCAATGTGGCTGAAGGGAAGCTCCTGTTTCTCTTGCCCAAACCTGCCTTCTTCCTCCCCCTCGACCCCCACCTGGTCTTTCCCAGCTCGGTCTGTGGCCTCAATATTTACTAAACGATGGGAGCAGCTATTGTGGGAAGGGCCAGGGAAGAAGCGTCTCAGACAGAGGGAGGAGTAAGTGCAAAGGCCCTGGGGCTGGCGTGGTCTTCCTGGAAGGTCAGGCACAGCCAGGCCAAGGTGACCGCCCCCCTCCCCAACCCCAAGGAGGGAGCCAGGTGCATCACCACCTCAGCACCAGCCTCCCCGTCCTGCTGACCTCCTGCCAGGGCTCCCTAGAACAAGAGCCCCGAATGTGGGCTACCTCAGTCAGCCTTGCAGGTCCCAGGGCAGTGGAAGGCAGGGAGAGGGGATGTGGAGGACAAAAGGAACATGGGCAGCACAGGCCTGCAGCCAAGGCCAGGGCTTTGGCGCTTATTCTGAGTTAGGTGGGGAGCCAGGGGGTGCGGTGAGCAAAGAGGTGACAAGATCTGTTCACGGCTTTGAAGTGTCATCTCACTGCTATGGGGGCGGTGGACTGCAGAGGCCCCGTGGTGGAGGTGGAACCCAGTGGGGAGTGGCCTGCAGGGTCCAGGGAGAAGGGAATGGGGGCTCTGGCCAGGCGAGGTGGGCCTGTCGTGGAGCCAAAGCAGGAAAGCCACACTGTGGGCTTCCCACAGCACAAGGACCAGGGAAAGGCCCAGGTGCAGCTTGGACTGCAGTGACGGCTCAGTCGTGTAGAGAAATGGCCTGGATGCCTGAGCAGATGGTGGGGGTGGGGGTGGGAGGAGGGGTTGCTGGTGGGCAGCGAGAAGCCAGAAATACACCTGCTCACTTTACCTTTGTTGCTTGACAACACCCAGAACTGTGTAAGCCCTGAGAAAGAGCCCCAGGGTGAGTTGAGGTTGGGGCAGGGGCTGGGACAGGATGGATTTCCAACGTCCTCAACTAAGGCTGAGCACCGAAGAATTGATGCTTTTGAACTGTGGTGCTCGAGGGGATTCTTGGGAGTCTAAAGGAAAGCAACACTAAATGTTCATTTGAAGGACTGATCCTGAAGCTGAAACTCCAATACTTAGCCCACCAGATGCGAAGAGCTGACTCCCTGGGAAAGACCTTGATGCTGGGAAAGATTGAAGGCAGAAGGAGAAGGGGGCGACAGAGGATGAGATGGTTGGATGGCATCACCGACTCGATGGACAGGAGTTTGAGTAAACTCCAGGAGATGGTGAAGGACAGTGAAGCCTGGCGTGCTGCAGTCCATGGGGTCACAAAGAGTCTGACATGACTTAGCGACTCAACAACACCAATTGTATGAACCTGCGTTCAACCCAGAGTATGACTTCTGCTCATACCTGTGGGGCAGGAATGCCACCAGGGTGGGGACAGGGTTCCTTTCTTCCCTGCGTCCCCATCACCCAGCACAACCCGAGACCAGGGGTGAACCCACACTGCCTCCACGTGGCATATCCCAGTGAGGGGTCTGCGGGCCACCTCTCCCCCCACCCCCTCCACAGCCTGGGGCCCAGCAGCTTCCAGGCAGTTCCTCAGCCCCGGGCATGTGGCTGCCCAGACTCCTCAGTCCCTGACCTCTGGGGACTCAAGTGTCAGTGGTGCCTGATCAGAGGGGGAGGTGGGGCAGCGGCGGGGTGAGAAAGAGAAGACAAGTAGACACAAAGTCCTCGGAGGCCCTGGAAAAGCCCCTTTTCAGCAGCTGTTGGAGCTCATGGTGCACTCGACAGGCCTCACCAGCAGCTCCACAGTCCTCACCGCGAGCCCAACGCAGATCACGGCCGGGCACCCCAGGAGGGCAGACCCAGCCCGCAGGTGAGCGGGGGTGGAGGGTGTTCCGCACTCGGACACGGGGAAGTCAGGAGGGAGACTAGGCCTGAAGGAGCCGCACTGCCCCGTGGGTGCCCGCTGTGTAAGGCCCTGCTCTGCCCCGTGCCCTCTGGTCCTGCCCCCGTTTGCCTGCAGATCCTGGCACCCTCCAGGTGGGACCAGCGAGGCCCCTGTCAGAGCCACTTTCAGAGACCTGTGTCCACCCGCCTGCCAGGCGTCCATGAAGCCAGGTCCCCAGCGTTCCTCCTGTCACAGCCCTGGCCCTAAGTGCCCAGTTCTGGGAAGCGGTCCCCTGCCGGGAAGCTTCAGCTAACAGAGTATTGATCAGAGCGCTGGTCGATGAGAGCCTTGAACTGCCCGGCTTCCTGCAGGACCTCGTGACCCTCTGCTCCAGGAGCCCGTCCTCGAGAGGCCAGAGGAGCATCCAGGAGGCTGTGGCAGGAGGCAGGTGGGCACAGGAAGAAGAGGACCCAGGGGACTCAAGACCCGAGGTCCTGCTCTGCCACCATCTCGGCCCTGAAAGTCGGGATTCTTACTTTTTGAGCTTTATTATAAGTAATTAATAGGAGCAGCAATTTACTCTCTCAGTCACAGATGCCCAGGGTCCAGGAACAGTAACTCAAAGGTCCTGGGTCTCATGCTGCTGAAGCTGCAGCCCAAGCGGGGTCACCTCCCTCTGCCTGCACACCCCCACCTCCTGCCAGGCCAATATCCAGGTTCTGTCTGGAGCCACCTACAGGGGATCACTAGGGGCTCAACCAGTTACAGGACCCACCTCTTGCCTGTGATTGGTCAGTGACCACACCTGACCAATAGATGTAAAGTAGGACCCACCCCTTGTCTGTGATTGGTCAGGAATCACACCTGACCAATGGATGTAAAGGGCGTCCTTGGGTTCTGGGACACATTTGTCTTATAAGGAGAAAAGGGAAACCAAACAAAATACAACCAGATTCCATGAGCACATTTTTTCTTTTTTTGCTCCACCCACTTTGCTCCTGTTGTGCACACTGTCATCCAGCCCACGTCCCACCTCCCAGGCCTCGGCCCTGACCCAGCCCCATCACCCCCCTGACCCCTGTGGTGACCCCATCCTGGGTGCCCCATGCCCCCACCTCTCCACGTGGAGCCCAGGAGAGACTTGAACCCCGACTCAGGTCCCTCCCGTGCTGAGACATCCTGGCTCCTATTTGATCAGAGTGAAAACGAAGCCCCTCAGGATGCCCCAGGGGGCAACCTCGCCTCTCCCACTCACCTCTGCCCACCTGACCCGCCAACGGGCCCTGCAGCTCCTTGGTTCTCCAAGTGGTACCACCTGGGCCTTCATCCTCACTCTGCCCTCTACCTGGAGCCCCCATCCCCCTCCAACTCCCCCAGATCTCTGCTCCCAGGTCACTTTCCCCAGGCCCTCTCTGACCTCCGTTGCTGACACAGCACCCGCCTTACCCACCGTTCCTTGCAGCCGACATATATTTTTCCTAAGACTTATTGCAATCTGACATTTTATTTTATTTCTTTTAAAAATATTTATCTGTTTATTTGGCTGTGCCAGGTCTTAGTTGTAGCATATGGGATCTTTAGTTGCAGCCTGTGGGATCTAGTTCCCTGGTCAGGGACTGAACCTAAGCCTCCTGCATTGGGAGCTTGGAGTCTTAGACCCTGGACCACCAGAGAAGTCCCTTGACATTTTATTTTATATTTAATTGTTTATTTGTTCAATGTCTCCTGTCATTGTAATAACTCCAAGAGGGCAGGAATGTAAGGCTTTTTTTCTCATTGCTATATTTACACAGTGCCTAGAATCAGCAGCTGGCACTTAGTAGGAAGTCAGCAGACAGTTGTGAAATAAATGAAGGGAAGAAAATGAACGGGGAGGGAGCAGGCTGCTGGTGGGCAGCACTGGCATTGTTGAAAGACAAACCTAGGCACATAAAAATTTCAAGTTTATTTGAGCAAACATGGATTATTAAACCAAGCAGTTCCAAAGCCAAGCGTAGTTAGGAGTGTGCATTCTGCAAACAGGAGCTGGGAGGTGTTTTCATAGTGAAAGACCCAGAAGCAAAGCAGGGAAGTCATTTGATTGGCTATGGCTTAAATAGTTGTATCATTGGAAAGGCTTGTTGTCTCTTGTGATTATTCGCAACTTAATTGGTCTCAGGCTTAATTTTCTCCAATTTCAAGTGCACTGACTGGCTTAGGTTTTGGTTTGGTTATATGGGTGACATCAAAGTCACTTCAGGCTAAAGGCCTCCTGGATTAATTACTTTAACATCATTGTAACACTTGTATGGAGCCTATTATGTGTAGGGACTTCTCTGGGGGCTCTATAGCTTATTCACTCATTTATTTATTCATTCATCCATTCATTTATTCATTCACTATCCATTCACTCATTGATTAGTTCACTCAGTCTTTACTGAGCACCTACTCAGTTCAGTTTAGCTGCTCAGTCATGTCTGAATCTTTGCCACCCCATGGACTGCAGAATACCAGGTTTCCCTGTCCATCACCAACCCCTGAAGTCTACTCAAACTCATGTCCATTGAGTCGGTGATTCCATCCAACTGTCTCATCCTCTGTCGTCCCCTTCTCCTGCCTGCAATCTTTCCCAGCATCAGGGTATTTTCCAATGAGTAACTTCTTCGTATCAGGTGGCCAAAGCACTGGAGTTTCAGCTTCAGAATCAGTCCTTCCAATGAATATTCAGGATTGATTTCCTTTAGGATGGACTGGTTGGATCTCCTTGCAGTCCAAGGGACTCTCAGGAGTCTTGTCCAATATCACAGTTCAAAAGCATCAGTTCTTCGGTGCTCAGCTTTCTTTATAGTCCAACTCTCACATCCATACATGACTACTGAAAAAACCATAGCTTACTACATGCCAGCAATCATTATGGGTCCTAGAGACAAAGCAATGAGCAAAACAGGGAAAAAAAAAATCCCTTTTCACATTTTCATGGTGGAATCCAGACAATCAGCAAGAGAGAGAAGTACCACACACAGCGTGTCCGACAGTGCTGAGGACCATGGGGAGAATTGAGGTGAGGCGCAGGGAGAAGTATCAGGGGTCAGAATTGGGACTTTAAAATGCAGTGGTCAGGGACAGTCTTACACAGACATGACCTGAATCCAAGGCCTCAGGGAGGCTATTGGATCCTTTGAGAGAGAAACAATCATCTTTATTTTACGCACGAGTAGTGAGGCTCAGAGGGGCTCAGTTACTAGCCCACAGCCACACAGCACTGAGGGGCAGAGCAGACTGCCCCACAGACTGGCTAGAACTCGGCTCCTCCCCTGTCTCCCCCAGACCCTCGGGGTGCTCTGGGTCTGGGGGCGTCCAGGGCTGTGTCTCCCTGTGCCCAGCTCTGGGGTGTCTGTGGCAGCTGCCAAGGAAGGAGCGGAGGACCCCTCACGCTTCCTCCCCTCTACCATCCGCCCCCACCCGCCCCCCCCCCAATTATCTAACAAACAAGGAGGAAAGATGTTGAGAATACAGCTAGAATTCATTTCCATATTAATTCTGGAACCTCATTTTCAGCAGATAATTAAATTACTTTTTAATTACAAACAGAGTCTATGTGTGCATTCCCTCTGAGTGGGCGCGGGCCGGCGTGGAGGGGAGAGGAATGAACACAGCTCTGCAGGAAAGGCCGGGAGGGCGTCTCCCGTCCACGTCCCCACACATCAGAACCCATGCAGGCCGCCCTGCGGGGCCCAGGGATGAGGGCCCTTCCTCGGTCTCATCTGCAGGTCGTGCGCAGGTCCAGGTGTCCCCGCTGCCCCCCTACTAACGATCACCAGGCAGACCCCTCGGGTCTCCTGGGCGGCTCCGCCCCACGCAGGCAGCGTTCCCTGCAGCCGCATCCTCCCAGAGCCAGAGGCTCCAGAAGCTCCAGCTGAAACAGGGAAAAGCATTGCTCTGTGTCCGCACTGTCAGACCCACTCAGGCTCGGGGGGCATCCTGACCCAGAGGCGTCCAAAGCCAGCATGGAGCCCACCCCAGTGCCCAGAGTCCCTGAAAGGAGTGGCCACAGACCTCGCTTCCTGGGGACGTGGGCTACCGCGGGACGGCAGAGGCTGGCGGTCCCCTCCTGCCCCCTCCTAGGGAGCCCTGGGCCGCCCCAGCTGGAACGTCCAGGTGTCCAGGCCAGGTCAGTGCTGGAGGAGTCCCCTGGGAGGACAGCCTCCTGGTCACACACAGGTGATTCCCGGGGACCATCCCCAACGCTGGCCGCCCCGTGACTGAGGCAGATGACCTGGTGGGCAGACCACCTGGCTCCACGGCCGCCCCTGGGGGTGCTGGGTGCCCCCGCATCGGCATGGCCCGGGCCGGGGAGGGGGCTCCCGAGGGGCCCGAGCCCAGGCCATCCGGGAGGGGCGGGCACAGATGGTGCCGGAGCAGCCCTGCCCCGCAGAGCCGCCCTCGCCCTGAAGGCGCCTTCTGTCGGCTTCCCCCCAATCCTTCACCCTCCACCCCTGCGGTGGGACCCGGGTCTCTGCACAATGAGCTCCCTGAGCAGATGGCGGTCCCCAGTCCCCGGTCACATCCTGCCTGCCTTTCACATGAAAATGGGGGGAGATGGCCAGACAGATGTCCACCAAGCCAGCCCGACCAGGCAGTGGGGACCCGAGGCCATGTCCTCACCAGGTGCCTGGAGCGGCCCCTGGACAAACAGCCTCTGCTGGGCACTTCTCCCGCCCACAGCCTCACTCCCCCAACCCTGTCCATCCTCAACCCAGAAAAATGACACCTGTTTCCCCCTTCTCCACACCAGCCCCTCCTCTGAGGCCACAGGACGGGACTGCCCAGAGGGCTGGACACTCCAGGGCCTGGTGAGTGTGTGCAGGGCCCCCCATTTTAAAGAGACACCCGGTCCCTGAGACATAGTGAAGAGCAGAGTGGGCACGTTTGCTGGGCCAGAAACAGCCCCGAGGGAGGGACTCCCGCCCAAGCTCATGACAAGCCCCTCTGCATCTGCACTAGACCCCAGGGCAGTGCAGAGGGGGTCACCCCACCATTCATTTGTTCATTAATTCATTGGTTCATTCCATCATTTACCCATTCATTCAACAAGTGCGATGAAGGTGAGGTGAAGACTGTCCCCCCTAGAGGCAGTTGGGGGATTTACTCAAAGGTGCTGGGAGAGCTCCCGGCAGGGCCTGGCTCAGAGGTGCAGTCACTAGTGTGTCCTCTTGGGCCAGGGCGCTCCCTGGGTGCCGTGGGAGCCATGGGAGGTTCTGAGCAGCAGGGACGGGACCAGATTCAGTTTCCAAAGGGATCCCAAGGCTACATGGAGAGAGAGCAGAGCTTGGGCAGAGAGGGCGGGAGTAGGAGCCCGGGAGGCCCCTGAGGAGGGGAGAGCAGCCGCCAGAAGCCCCCAGCCCGCCTCGTCCGTCAGAGCCAGGATGACAGAGGAGACCAGCCTGCTCTGCCCTCCACTGCAGCCAGGGCCCTGCCCATCACCCTGAACCTGCTCCCGGTGCCTGCGCCAGCCCCCTGGGCCTGGAGAGGAGGCCTGCCCAGTGTTCCCAGAGGGCCCTGAGGCCACTCACCCCCAGAGCATCTGTCATGCAAGGGGGTCCCTTTCTGGGGGGACTCTCCCTTTCTGGGGAGGTTCTCCTCACGTCGAGTCCAGCAGCTCCTCAGTTGCAGCTAGCACAGGACCAGGTCTGGTCACAGCTGTCCTGGATGAGTGGAGTGGAAGCCCATCAGTTGTGACCAACTCTTTACAGGCCCCATGGACTGTAGCCTGCCAGGCTCCTCTGTCTGTGGAATTAAGAAGTGGTCCCAAAGCTTCGCATCGGCTGTACGAGAAGAAGAGTTAATTCTACTCCCCCAAATGCCCAGGCTCTGTGTAGAGAGGTGAAAAAGCAGAAGACAGGATCCCTGCACCTGAAGGAGCCTTAGTCTACTCATCTGCTAAGTGGGCTTAGGAAGAAGACAAGGGTCACTCAAGAACAAGGAGAGAATTCTGCTGGGCTTGTACACCTGGAGGTCGGCGGGAAAGGGGCTTCCTGCTCGCCTCGGGGAAGGTACCCCCACCCCCCGTCATTAGTCCCTGTCTCTTCACCCTGTGAGGAAGCCCTTATCCCCACCCCATCCATCTCCTCTATCTTATGTCTCCTGATCACTCTCTGAAATTACCTTTTTTATTTACTTGTTCTCTATTTTGCCACCAGAACGGGAGCCCCTGAGAGCAAGGAGCTTGCTTGTCATGTCTATTGACGGATTTTGAAAGTTCAGGACAGCACGTATGTGGCACATAGTAGGGCTTCAGGAATATTTGTTGAGTGACTAAATGAACTGGGAGGTGAATAAATGAATGAGTAAGTGGTCTTTAGATGACCTTGACCCTGCCTCCTGTCTGGACTCACTGCCCAGCACTTTTCATCTAAGTCACTCTGGCCACACCAGACTGCAGTTCCTCAAATGCCCAGGAATACTCCTGCCTCAGCGCCTTGATTCTTGCTCATCCATCTGCCTGGAAAGTTCTTCCCCAGATATTTCTCATGGCTCCTAACCTCACCACCTTCATATCTCTGTGCATAAATGTCACCAGTACTGACCACCTGCCTGAATTGGCCATTGGCCCCTCCTCTTGACATCTCCTCCCCTCCACTCAGTCTTTCTGCTTTGTTTTCTCCATAGCACTGACTGTCTTTGGATGTGTTAATTTCTCTACTTTGCTCCTTGCCTCTTATTCCCCACAGGCAGGAGCAAGTGCCTGGGGCATACCAGGTGCTCAATAAATATTTATTTACTTCATGAATGAGGACACTGGTGGTCAGACAAAGGAGCAGTCCCTGCAGGTGGGGTAAGCAAAGAGGGCTTCCTGGAGGAGGGGACTTGAGCTAGGGCCACTAAAAGAGGCAGAGTCTTCATGGGAGAAAAGTCCGGATAGAACCCAGTACTAAGAGCCAAAATGCAGTTTCTGGGGCCATGACTAGCGGGTACCACAAGCCCAGTTTCAGGTTGTTCTGTGCTTTCAAAGGTGCTCAGATCTCTTGCAGGCTGGCAACAGTTCTTTGGCAATTAATTCAATGTTTTATTCATCCTTGAATTCTTTAAAGCTGCGAATCAAACAGTCAGTGGGTGTTTTGCTAACCACGTTCTGGGCTCCAGTGTTGCAAATAACTGTGCTCTTTTGCATACCAAGCAGACTTCTCTCTGTCCCCGGAAAATGAATTTCTCCCTGTGTTCATCGCTCTAATTGCATCCATTGTGAGCCAGACCAAATATGTCTCCATCCCGATTTGCAATACGTAAAACCTTAATCTCCCCAAGTTTCCTAAGTCACCAAGAATGATTCACAACCTCCCGAAGCCTGGAAATGCACTGTTTGATCTGCCAATCCATATAAATTAGATTTATTGGAGGGAAATAAAGGAGCTTTGATACTATAAACTATCAGGAAATAATCACCGGTGTGCATGTGTACCCCATAAATTTGCTACTTAGGAGGAAAATGGGGCAGCTGACCAAGCACATGTTGCTGAATTTATGTCCTCAGTGCAATTACCAAAATAAGGAAGACGATAGACTTCTGTCTTTGCAGAATTATGTGCAATTGAGTTGGTGGGGGGTGGCAGCCAACCCCTACATTCCCTGAACTAGGGGCAATTGCCCTAAGTAAGGCAGCAGGGATTGGAAAGACAGCAGGGATGCTATATCAGACAGAAAGGACTGAGTGAATGGGGAGTCTTCATTCATTCATTCACTCAGTGAATACTTATTCAGTGTAGCCTCTGGGCTACATGGAGCTCCTAGGTAGTGCAGTGGTAAAGATTCTGCCTGCCAATGCAGGAGATGAGGGTTTGATCCCTGGGTTGGGAAGATCCCCTGAAGAAGGAAATGGCAACCCCCTCCAGCATTCTTGCCTGGAGAATTCCATGGACAGGAGGACCCTGGCAGGTTACAGTCCATAGGGTGGCAAAGAGTCGGACAAGATTGAGCAATTGAACAACAACAACAATAGTTAAGATGGAAGCTCCTTCTAGAGCAAACATGTCTCTTTGGGAACTGACATGAAGACAGAAGCACAATTCCTGCAGTATCAAATCCTGTTTTTACCTCCTCACCGGTTAGTTCTGCAATATCAAAGGGATTATCCAGGAGGGAAGATCTGAAGGAGAATTAGCTACAGGCCATGCTATTCTCCATCGAGGCGCCTATTGTTAAACCTGAGTCATGAATGGGGAGAAGGAAGTGGCTCCCCTCCCTTCACCGGGCATCCTGATGGAGCAGGTTAAACCTGAGTCATGAATGAGAAGGAAGTGGCCCCCCGCCTTCACCAGGCACCCCAATGGAGCAGGACGGTCTACCGCAGGTCATGCTCTTGGAGGCGGTTACCAAGTTCTGGTTTCCAAGGAATCTCTGGCATCAACGGTGCCATCCCCCGGGCACACACAGGGCTGCACTTCTGGTCCCCTGTGGCGGTGGCCACGTGACTCCTCCTGGCCAATGAGCGGTGAGCACAGTGATCAGGTCACCCACAGGCTGGAGAAATTAACAGCTAGGGCAAGACCCCTCCCCAAGCTCTTCTTCTTTCTGCCGGGTCTGTGGTAACATCAGAGAGGGCAGACCCCTTCAGCCAGGGTCACGAGGAGGAGACTGAGCCCAGCTCCCAGCCGCCCTCTGGGGACCTGCAGTCTGAGCAAGAAATCAGCCTTGATGGTTCAGGCCTCTTAGCTCAGGAGACTGCTTGTTAGGCAGCAAAACCCAGCCCACCTGACTGTGTATCAAGTGTTCAGACAGATCCAGAACCCAAGAGGAGAACCGTCCCCATTTGCTGAGCTCCTCCATGGCCCAGGCACTGTGCTCAGTCCTACGATATATATAATGTGTATGACAAATATCCATGTGGTAATTATTCTTCTGCACTTTACAAAGGAGGAAATAACAGTAACAGCCGCATCCCCTGAGCAGGGACAATGTGGCAGGGACTTGTTACATACGCACTTGAACAGAACTTCTTCAGGCCTCATATTAGTTCTGGGAGGGAAATGCTTTTATTTATTCCCATTTTACAGATAAGAAAACTGAGGCTCAGAGTGGTCATGCATATACCCAGGACCTCAGAGCCAGTAAGTGGCAGACGTGGAATCTGAACCAAGGCCCCTCTGACTCATTTCTGGTTCCTGCTGACGTCACCCTGGGTCTCTAGAGGGGACCTGAGGGCTGGGGCAGGCTGTGGGGTGCAGATACCCAGGGGGCCGTGTGTTCTACACTCTCTGCCACTGGAAGAGGGTGTCCACCGGAAGTGCTAGTGTGGGTGCAGCACAGGCTTGCACCCTCGGTTCCTGGAGGCTGGAAGGAGATGACACCCATGGGTAGAGGCTGTATGGTCACACAACCCTTCACCCACTTTGCATTCAGCCAAGCAGTCTTCCTCCTCTGATCTCCACGCCTCTTGGTCTGGAATGGACCCCTCCTTTGAATAAACCTCACTGATTCCACCTAATTAGCTCCTCAAATGAAATCACGGGTTATTTTGGGAGCATTCCCTGGAGTATTCAGGTGGAAAATGCAGATAAACTCATCTCTTTGTAAAATAAATGAACACATTCGTCCCCAGTCCCCAGGGCCCCAGCCTATCCCAGGCCCGGGCTTCACCTCCACAATAGGCCTGAATCTTAGACTCTTGGAGTTGCCTCAAATGAGGCTGTGTCTTGAGTCAAAGAAACTGTGGGCTATGCTGACAAATAGCCATCACGGCTTCCTGGGCAGTTCTGTGACCCGGTGCTGATCACAGGCTTTACCTGTGCTCATGAGCCAAGACCCACACCAGCCCCAGGAGGAGCACATGGCCGTGAGCTCATGCTACAGATAGGGAGACTGAGGCACAGAAACCAAGTCACTTGCCCAGGAATTTGAACCCAGGAAGACAGGCCACTAAGTTCAAGCACTGAATCACCTACGTCTTCACTTGTCCGTCTGTCCTGGTCCTCATGTCTCAGCGCACCTGGAATCAGTGTGGTTGTTTTTAATCAATGCAGCTTTCATTCTGTGAATAGTACATGAAGGCTGTTCATTTGTTCATGTCAACATCATTTCAGCCAGTCCATGGTTTTCAAAACCCTGTTTTGCCATTTCTTCACTTTTTATATAGCAGGAGCCCCCCAGGAGGGAATCACCCTGAGGCCCCCCTCTCTAACAGATCCCACTCTCAGGGGCAGTGTCTCTCGTTCTGCCAGCTGCAGGCAGGCCTGGGGGTGAGGATGCCATGTGCCCAAACCACACCCCTGGTGTCCCTGAGCCCCACGACCCTGAGGGAACCCTCCAGCAACAACCCCCCCCATCTCCACAGCATGAGGACGGCAATCACAGTGCCCCTCTCGGATCTGCTGGGAGGAGTCAAGGAGGTGACATGCACGTGGGAACTGAGCTCAGCACCTGTGAGGTGTTCAGTTAACTCGGAACATCACATCAACTGTTCAGTCTCAGACAGGCACAGGTATCCCACTCCTCTGCTAACTGGGAGGAGAGAGGTTAGATTTCCTTCGTGCCCACCAGGCAGGGTCAGACACTCTGGATGCTGCCACTGAGTCAGACCCATGGAACAGAGGAGGGGTTCATGGTGGAGGGAGGCAGAGTGGTCCCGCCCCTTTGCACAGCTGGGGCTCTGCACACAGGACCCTGGTTTGGCTTGGCCGCGGACAGGTCACAGACTTGGCAGCCCCTCCCACGGGCCCCCCAGGCGACAGCACCAGGACCCCAGCCAGTTCACTCCCAGAGGGTGCGGGAAAGCTGGAGGGGCAGCCCCGCCACCTGCATCCAAGCCCCCCACCCCCACCTCCAGAAGGGCTGGTCCCCTGCAGCCTGCAGCTCCATCGTCCTCTAGTGTCAGAGCAGAAACAAGTCCCACCCACCAGGGTTGTCCCGCGCTCTTTTCCTCAGAGCTGTTTGGGCCAAAAGCCAGGAAGGAGAGTGGCCAGCCTGTGCGGCCCCCGCAGGGCTGGCCGTCCTCCCCATGACGTGTTTGCGGGGTCCTGTCCCTAGGACAGCCCACCCCCCCATCATGTATCATCCCCACAGTCCCAGGGGACTCTGGGGAAGCACAGAATTGACTGGGGGCAGCTCCCTGTTGCCCAGGGACCCTCAGCAGGGCCAGAAGAGGGGGCAGAGGACGGGGAGGCTTTGACGGGAGAGAGGGGACACAGCTAAAGGATCTGGAAAGATCTGGAGGCTGAAGCCAGGGCAGCAGCAATAGACCCCAGGAGGGATGCCGGGGCCGCTCAGCACTGAGAACCTGGGCCTGGAAAGTGCTGGAAGAAACAGCAGGGAGGACGGGGCAGTGCCCTCCTGCGTGCTGGGCAGAGGCTGGCTGAAGCCTGCCCAGGAGGGGACGGGCTTGTGGGACTGGACCCCTCGCCAGAGCCCCACGGGACTTTTGGGTGGGAAGGGACAAGGGCCGAAGGCTGTGACAGGGACTCAGGAAGAGGAGCCTCCGACCTCCCCTCCCCATTACAGCCCCTGGACCACACCCCAGCTGCGACCCTGCACTCAAACCACTGCTACTGTCCTGATGAGAGGATTCCAGTTGCAATAACAGGAGATGAAACTGGGGAAGATCCCGACCCCCGGCAGGAGGACCGCAGCTGGCAGGGGTTCCACTGGGTCATCAGGCTCCCCCACCCAGGCTCCCCATTCAGCTCTGCCTGACTCTAAACGGTGACTCAAAGGGGCAGGGAGTTCCCAGGGGAGAGCATTTCTGGTGCAGGGAACAGCTCGTGCAAAGCCACTGAGACAGCCGCCGGGGGTCTTGGAGGAACACTGAGTCCAGAGTGGCTGGAACACAGTGCAGAGTGGGAGAGACGCAGGACAGGTGGTCAGGGAGGGGGTGATGGGGATTAAGTGGGGCTTGTAAGGGATGTGGGCCTTGTGCTTTCCCTCAGAGTGAGATGGGAAGTCCTGGAGGGTCTGAGTGAGGAGGGACATGGCCTGACTTAGATTTAATAGGGTTCCTCTGGCTGAAGTGGGGCCGAAGGTGAACAGGGAGCAGGGAGACTAGTGAGGAGACTGGAATATTCTACGCAAAAGATGATGGTTTAGATCAGGGTGGTAGCAGCAGATGTGAACAGAAGTAGCCAAAGTGTCCAATGTTGAAAGCAGGTGAGCACAGGCCTGGGGAGAAAAGAAACGTTCCTTATGAGCCCCTTCTTTTCAGGCAGAAAGATTGCCCCAGTATCCCGCAAGCATGACCTTTATGCCTCATTGTTCCGAAGTGGATCAACAATTACAGGCAAAGAAGCAGGATCCCATGATAGGCTTGGGACTCTCTCTGGGGTGAGGTCCAGAAAAACTTGAGTGTTTCCAGCAGAGGAAGGGCTGTTGGGAGGCGACCACTCATGTTAGCAACAAGCACACACCTGAGCGATGCTCCTGTATGTAAATTTCTGTGCCTGTGTTTGTCCATAAAATTGAGGTTAATGTCTCAAAGAACTGATGAAAAGTTTAAATGAGAGGATGCACGTAGAGAGCTTAGAACAGCGTCTGTCACGTCAATAGCTTAAGCACTCAATCGATGTCAGCTGCTATTTTTCTGTCTTCTAAGGACCCAGATCCATCTCTTTCCCAATCTCATGGTGTCACATAATCGCAATGACAGTATTTCAGAGTTTCTCCTCCCTGCCCCCTGTCACAGTGTCTGAAATCCCTCTATTCATCACACATCCACCAGAAGGGACCACAGATGCCCTACTTTGGAGTTCATTCCAGAGACAGCTACAGAGAATAGAGGGGGAAAATGTCTATGTCCTCATAACTCTACAAAACTCATAAAATTCTGCAATAAAGTGCTTGCCATGCCTACACAAACAATAGAGAAGACTTCCTGTTCCATCGTTGTGATTGTCACATTGGCCATGGCACCTGCAGTGGATACCTGGTGTCCCTCCCACACCTACTCCACCCTCACGATCAGGGCCTGAGCGCTGTCCCAGAGACCACCGTCCTCCATTTGCCTTAGAGGGTCCCCGCTTCTCCCCTGGTCCTTGACATAATATCTAGGATTAACCAGTTAGAGAACTGTGTCATTCCCTCAGCCATTGGGATTGGTTCATAGGTGGGCATATAAATCAAGGCTATCCAAGCCTTTCCCTATAGGGATTAGAAAAAAGATTCTCTCCTTGCTGAGTTTAAAACTGGAATGAATGATGAGTCTGAAGCTAGTGGCACCCAATTTGCCACCCCATGGTGCCTGACAACTGCAGCCAACACAGAAGCAAGCAGAACTGAACAAGGAAAGAGAACTAGTCCTAATACCATTGTTTAGGGTTCTAGGTGCAGCCGTACCTGAAGTACGTCAACATCCAACTTTTCCTTTTAGCTGAAGCCAGTTGGGGATGGCTGCTTGCCACGGGCAACCAAACAAGTCTTAACCTACATGCTGTAACCTGCATGCCCTGCCATTGTCTCTACCTCCCTTCTCGTTGAGCGAGTCAGCTGCACCAAAGGGACAGCCTACAGGGGTGATCAGAAGCCAGACAGTCTGGCTAGGTAAGCTTGGAAAAGACATTCACCCACTCTGTGCCTCAGTTTCCCCATCTAGACAAATAGTATTTACTCTGGGGTTTTGCGATGGAACGAATTAACATAGTTAAAGCACTTGGCACGATGCCAGGCAAATGGTAAGTGTTGTGAGCTTTTAAAGAATTATTAGATCTAAGCTGCAGAAAGGTTCCTCAGAGCAAGCCTCAGTCTTGTTACAAGTGGAAGGCGTCTTGGGAGCCAATGGTAAGCAGAGTGGTGCGTGCAGGCCCTGCAGGAGAAACCCTCTCTGGGGCGCCTCTGGCGCCAGGCAGAGCTTATGGGAGTAAACTTCTGGGGAGACTTAACACCAAGTGTGAAAGAGCTGGCCGGCTTCTTCCACCAGCAGTCAAAGCACAAGTGCTGGGGTCATGTGGGAAACTGATATACAAACCACAGAACAGAATCATATCATTGAAGGGGTCAGTGAGATACAATGTGTGAGACCCTTGGACCAGCACCCGGCATAGACTGGAGGTACTCTGGGTGTTGGTTGTTACAATTACTGCTCCCTTGTTAAAATATTATTGTCTGGGGTGAGCCTATTCGCCAACTGATTCTTAGTGAAGGAGTCAGTCCCCTCCCCCACAAATGGTCACCGAGCACGTGCTGTGTGCCAGCTCTGCTTGGAGATGCAGGGGAGACAGCAGTGAGTTAGACTGAAGGGTCCTTGTCTCCCAGATCTGACTTTCAGACCCCACAAAGAACCAAGCACATAAGAAATGTTAAGCAGTGGGGAGTGTTCCAAAGCTGATGTCATCTGATGCTGTGATCACGTGACCACAGGGCTGTGCTCAATAGGGTGCTTGGGGAAGGCCTCCCAGGAAGATGTTGCTAAGGGCTGAAAATACAAAAGTCCCTCAAAATGCATATGTTGAAACTAATTCCCCCTAATGTGCTGGTAATTAGGAGTTGAGACCTTTGGGTGGTTAAGACACAAGGGTGGAGCCCTCATGAATGGGGTTACTGTCCTTAAAAAAGAGACTCCAGAGAGCTCCCTTACCCCTTCTGCTGCCTAAAGACACAAGGAAAAAAGGGCCATCTATGAACCAGAAAGTATGCTTGATCTTGGACCCTTCAGCCTCCAGTTACCCAGACTATGATATGTAGTTACAGTACCCCAAATGGAGTAAAACAAGTACTATTTCAGCTGAACCCTGAAAGAGCTTCCCTAGTGGCTCAGATGGTAAAGAAATCTGCCTGCACTGTGGGAGACCCGGGTTCAATCCCTGGGTAGGGCAGATCCCCTGGAGAAGGGAACGGCTACCCACTCTAGTATTCTTACCTGGAGCATCCCACAGACAGAGGAGTCTGGTGGGCTACAGTCCATGGGGTTGCACAGAGTGGGACACGACTGAGCGACTAAGTACCTGAAGGAGCAGGCAGAGCCAGCCATGGGCAGAGGAACCAGCCAGGACAAAGGCCCCACGTGGGAATTGGCAGGGTCGTGACCCCAGGGTGCAGTCAGGGCCTGCGGTCGTGGTTGGGACCAGGGGTTTAGACAGAGGTGGCTTGGGAACACGGGTCTTGGGAACATGGGACGGCAGATCTGGGCAGGACTCCCAAGTCCCTTTGACCTTTGCCCCTTCCGCCAACACTGTCCTTGGGCTGAATTTCAGGCTGTTTTATGAGAACTCAGAGGACTTGGGCTGAGAGGCCTTCTGGGAGCCAGGAGGCAGAAGGGAGAGAGGCATGAGGCCCGGGGGTGGCAGCGAACCTGTGTCCACGAGGCCAGAATGGGGGGTGCCTAGGAGCCACAAATCCCTTCAGGTCGGTGGGAAGAGGTGCAGCTGGGGAGGATGCTGCTTCCTGTCTGGGACCAGATGGTGAGGGGCTGGAGGGGCCCGGGGTGGGCAGGGTGGGCAGCTATCTGGAGCCTGGGGCCACCTGCCTAAAGTCAATCTTCCACCTCCAGAGAGGCCCTGAGGGCTCTGGAAGAAGCCTATTTTTAGAGGAATTTGAGCGAATCTGACATGTGATACCCCAGGACCTTGGATTTGGAGATCCTTGCTTCAGACCCACTTTGCCTGGGATGTAGAGCAGGAGCTTGTCACCCTGAGTGAGCCAGGCAGACTGTGGGATGCTGGGTCCCTGCACCCCGCCAGAAAGACAAGCTCCTTGGTGTCTCTGGGCCTCACTTTTCCATCTGGAAAATGGGAGTAATAATACTACATAACTCCTAGGCGTTCACACAATTAGTTCATTCCAGAACATGCCAGTCCCTGTTTGAAGCATTGGTAATGAGAGTTAATATTCCCTGGGAGCTGCCTGCATGCCAAGTCCTGGGCTAAGAGCTTTCCATCTTTCGCTCTTGGAATCCTCCTCACAGCCCTGGGTAGTAAGCACTGAGCTTCCCAAGGAGACTCAGAGTAGTGCAGTGCCTGCCCAAGAGGCCGAGCAGGGGTTTGAACCTGGGTAGCCGGCCCCAGAGAACACAGCACCCATCCTCAGACTTGGCTATACTCTCACGACTAGTCCGAGTGCAGGGTGGGCAGCTGTAGTGCCTGCATGCATGTTAAGTCGCTTCAGTCATGTCCAACTCTTTGCGACCCTGTGGACTGCAGCCTGCCAGGCTCCTCTGTCCATGGGATTCTCCAAGCAAGAATACTGGCGTGGGTTGGGGTTGCCATGCCCTCCATTCAGGGGAACTTCCTGACCCAGGAATCGAACCTGCAGCTCCTGCAGCTCCTGCATTACAGGTGGATTCTTTACTGCTGAGCCACCAGGGAAGCCTGGGAAGCTGTTGCTAACCCCATTTAATATGCGGGGAAACTGAGGCCTGAAGGTCAGTGACTTGATCGATGCTGAGCAGTGACCAATCCCTGGGCTCTTTCATTCTTTGTAAATGGTGGGGGGAGAGGTGTCTATGTCACTTTTCCCAAAGCCACTCCAAGGGACAAGTTACTAGGGCAGGATTTTCCCTGGGCTCACCTGCCCCTGCTCCCCAGGGAAGCCCCACTGGTGACTAGGCTGTGTTCACCTGATTTTCCTGCCCGGCTCTGGTGCTGAATGTCCACGTAGTGCCTTCCAGCTCTGCTCACAAAATTGACTCTCAAAAAGAGTCTGGTAAACTCATTCACATAACCAACTACAGCATATCGTGGAACCACCCGTCTTTCCATCCATCCACCCTTTCATCCATCTACATGTACACACCTACCTCCTCCTGTCTGTCCATCCATTCATTCATCCATCTGCCCATCCATCTGTCCATTTGCCTGCCGGTCTCTGGTCCTGGGAACAGCAAGGCAGCCAGGGAGCGTCAGGGAGTCAGTGATGAGAGAGGAAGCTGGAGACGGGCCCGCAAGTAGATCACTGGCCCCAGCGAAAACTCTTCACCAAGTGAGGTTTGAGTCTACGTCTAAACTTCTAAGCATCAAACCAAGACTATTGCAGAATCTCTCAACAGACCCAGCCCCCGGTGCGATCCTGGGGCTCTAGCAGGAGCAGGCGGGGGTGCTGGCAGCTGCCTGAGGGTGGAGGTGGCGTGGGAGAGGAGCCAGTGTCCCGAGCAGACAGGCTCGCCCGCTCCCAGGCCCATCTGTCAGCCCCGTGCACCCCTGCCTCCCTCGCCATCCATGTGACCACTCTTTCTGCCATGGGAGGTCAGGGCAGGGCAGCACAGGGAGGGTGCTCCAACGCGAGCATCTTCTTCCTCCCAGCGTTAAATGTCCTGCTGGGGAGGAGCTGCCCTCGGTTTCTGGGACCCCAGACTCAGCAAGGGGAAGGGAGAGGGTCAGCGGTGCAGGCTCACCAGCAGGGGGCCTGGTGTCTCCTGCTGCTCCCCCACCCACTGTTTACTATTTATCGAGTCGGTTTGAAACCAGTTGGCGTCATTTCAGGGGTCTCTGAAGACCTCTGGTACCATAGTCTTTTGTGTCAGCACAGAAAATTCAGTGAGAGCAAAGTGGTAGATAAGAAGTGAATTTTTAGAATAGGGTGCTGTGAGCCTTACAAGTGGGCGGGCCAGAAATGCCGCACCCTGGGAACTTACTGGGCTACAGCTTTATAATGAAAGGGAAAGTGGGGAAGGGGAGAAGTCCTCCTTGGTCTTTCTCCAGTAGATGTTCACGTCTCCAGCATCAGTTCCTCCCCCAGAGAGGGCAGGGAAGTTGACTTGTCCCTCCCTGTGTGGTCAGGGCAGGACTATCATAGAGCTTTGGAAAAATATTTTCAGGTCTCAGTACAAGGAGGGTCTTTCATTTTGAAATGTCACCTTCCCATAAATGATTGTTTTTTGTATGTACAGAGCCTGTTTGGGGGGTCATTAACGTTGAGCTCACTGGGAGGGATGTGGGTCTCATGACCTCATTCTTTAACTGTTTGGGGCATGTCCTGTGCTTCTGTTACATGGTTTTGTTGCTAAGCAAGTCTACTTAGTTTTCTAGTTAAGCAAACCTGCTTTCTTGAGTAATCATTGACTTACAGGAGTTTCCCATATTTTTCTACATATAATCCTCTGGAGTTAACCATTTAACCACCTATTTTGTCCCTTAATCCTGTCCTATCAGATTAACCCTTCATCACTTAATGCCTTGTCACTTAGTGTCATCATCCCTAAAATGGATGTAATAATACCTAATAATAATATAATGGGGACATCACACATATGAAGTACTTAAATACGTACCTGGCACATACATAGGAGGGCTTCCCTGGTGGTTCAGATGGTTGAAAAAAAAAAAAAACTGCATGCAATGAAGGAGACTGGGTTTCGTTCCTTGGGTGGGGAAGATCCCCTGGAGGAGGGCATGCCAACCCACTCCAGTAATCTTGCCTGGAGAATCCCATGGACAGAAGAGCCTGGCGAGCTACAGTCCATGAGGTAGCAAAGAGCGGGACAGGACTGAGTAACTAGCACACACACGTACATAGGAGGCCCTTCATTGCCTATTGATCTGTCAGAAAGAATTCCTGGATGGCAGGGCTGCTGCTGCTAAGTCGCTTCAATCGAGTCCGACTCTGTGCGACCCCATAGATGGCAGCCCACCAGGCTCCGCCGTCCCTGGGATTCTCCAGGCAAGAGCACTGGAGTGGGTTGCCATTTCCTTCTCCAATGCAGGAAAGTGAAAAGTGAAAGTGACGTCACTCAGTCGTGTCCGACTCCTCGAGACCCCATGGACTGCAGCCCACCGGGCTCCTCCGTCCATGGGATTTTCCAGGCAAGAGTACTGGAGTGATGGCAGGGCAGGTACCTCCAAAAATTGCTCTTCCGCAACAAAAGCAATGAGAGCACTAATCTCAAAACTCCCCAAATCAACTTTTTCAGAACTATGGATAGTAACTAAATGCTTATAACTAAAGGAGTGTTTATTCGAGAAAAATGTCTGAATCTCAGAAAGAACAGGAAGCTTTGTGCAATTTTAACTTGCCCCAGCCCTCCCTCTCTCTTCCCAGCTCTGTGACAGCCTTGAAAACCCACAGCCTCACAGGGTCAGTAGCTGTGAGACCTAGCGGCCTGGCAGCCACTGGAGGGAGCCGCACAAACCACCCAAGAGCACAGGAAACGATATTCAACATCACCTGTTGCTAGGGAAACGCAGATCAAAACCACAAGGAGATAATACTTCACATCCACTAGGAGGCTCGAAGCAAAGAGACAGACATCAACAAGTGTTGGTGAGGATGCGGAGAAACTGGACGCCTCGTGCCTTGCTCCTGGGAATGTTAAATGATGCAGCCCCTTTGCAAAACAGTCCTGTGGACCCTCAAAAATTTCAACACAGTTACCATACGACTGAGCAATTCTGTTCCTAGGTGTATCCCCAAGAGAATTAAAATCACATATCCACACACAAACTTACACATGAATGTCCACAGCAGCATTACTCATTACAGCCGAAAGTGGAAGTAACTTAAATGTCCGTCAACTAAGGAATGGATCAACAATGATACATAACATACACATTGCCATGGAATATTGCGTGTGTGTGCTCAGTCACTTCAGTTGTGTCCTACTCTTTACGACCCTATGGACTGTAGCCCGTCAGGCTTCTCTGTCCATGGGATTTTTCAGGCAAGAATATTGGAGTGGGTTGCCATTTCCTACTCCAGGGGATCTTCCTGACCCAAGGATCAAACCCACATCTCCTGAGTCTCCTGCATTGCAGGCAGATTCTTTACCTGCTGAGCCACCTGGGAAGCCCATGGTGGACTATTATTCCACCATAAAAAGGAATGAAGTACGGATACATGTGACAACATGTAACTGAAAACATCCTGCTCAGTAAAAGAAGCCAATCACAAAAGACCACACCGCTGGTAGTTCAGTGGTTAAGAATCCACCTTCCAATGCGGGGAATGTGGGTTCAATCTCTAGCTCAGGAACTAAGCCCCACAGTCACTACTGAGCCCTGATGTAGTCCGGAGCCCACCTGCCGCAACTAAGACTCAACACAGCCAAAAACAAATGAATGAACGTTCTTTAAAAGGCCACAGGTTGTGGGATTCCATTCATATGAAATGTTTAGAATAGGCAAATCCTTAGAGCCAGAAAAGATTATAGATTGTTGATTGCCTAAGGATCGAGGGTGGGGTAGGGAATGACTGCTACGGGGTATGGGGTTTCTTTGGGGGTGATGAAAATGTTCTGGAATTAAATAATGGTGATGGTCACACAATACTGAAAATCTACTGAAAACACTGAACCGCGTGCCTTATGAGAGTGAGCTTTACGGTATGCAAATTAAATCTCAATAAAGCATTATTCAAAAACATTCTGCTAACGTCTGGTCCAAGCACCATTTTTCCCCTGGGCCATTGCAGGGCCTCCTCGGGGCCTTTCTGCTGCCACTCTGCCTCCTTCAGGCTATGCTCCCCTCAGTGGACACAGTGGTTTTCTTGAAGTCAGAACTGTGAGCTTGCCTCTCCCCTTTTCAAACCCCATGCTTCTCTCACTTCCTCACACTGACCCTTCCCTCCTGATTCTAGGTCTTAGCAGAATCAGCACCTGATTCTAGGTGCTGTTCCATGTTGGATGAGCTTTTCCATACTGTCTCCCTGGCTGAGTCTTGTCCACTCTTCAGGACACAGCCAATTGTCACCTCCTCCTAAAAGTCATCTAGAAACACCTGGATGGACTTGCCCACGGCTCACAGATCAAGCGCTCGTGTGATGTTCTTTGCACTTGTCCAGCACCCATTTCTCCCTGTGGTCAGAGGGGAGGTCTGGTGTACCCACAGCTGTAACCTCAGCATCTCCATCAGCATCTGGCACGTCACACCTGCTCCTTCAACACCTCTGAGTCAGCCGCGTCCCAGGCAGCAACCCAGGCTTCAACACAACACAGGATGAGCCCGGGAGCCTGCCCCTCCTGCAGGGGCTCCGCTCTGTGACCTTGGGCATGACGCCGCTCGCTCACCTGTGAGCACCCGCCGGAGGGTTTCTTGGCAGGGCTCGTGCGAAAGTGCAAGGTAATTGGCTTTGGGAACCCCTGCACGAAAATACATGGTTCAGCAAGAGTTTCTCTTCATACAAGCTTTAGGGAAAAACAATCCCATCTCTCCTGCAGAGAGAGCTTGAGACAATTAGCACCACTCTGCAGATGGAGAAAGTGAAGCCTCGTAAAGTGACCTGTCTTGCCCGAAAGCACACACAGCCCGAGAGAGGTAGAAACTTCGCTTGATTTTTTCATTTACACATTCACTCAATAAATACACATTTACTATTCAGGGTATTCTGGGCATGGGAGGAGACAGTAGAGAAAGGTCAAGAGCAGGCCTGACTCCATGAAGCTGATGCTCTACAAGGGAAGATAGGTAATGATTTCAGTTGATTGCATTTGCTGAGAAAGAAATATTATACTATAGGGACTGAACTGGGTGGGAGAAAAGGGAATGGCTATTTCATTTGTGCTGGTCCGTGAAGGAGGTGACATTAGCCTGAGACCTTGGGAAGAACACTGCAGGCCAAGGAACCAGCCAGTGAAAGATCCCAGAGGCTGTTCCCTGCTCTGAAATCTCATACAAGACTTCTGCTATGACACTGGCCTTCATCACATGACATCAGCTAGTGCCAGCAATTTGGGAAAAATCATCCTCCTTCTAGGGAGCCATGTGCCCAGCTAAACTTGGAGCTGTTTCCAAGGAAAAAGAAGAGACTCAATATGTAGTGTGCAAAAAGCAGCTACTGTTAGAGCCCAGATTGTGTCTCTTCCAATATCTTTGGCCACCTGATGCAGACAGCTGACCTCCTGGAAAAGACCCTGATGCTGGGAAAGATTGAAGGCAAAAGGAGAAGGGGGTGGCAGAGGATGAGATGGTTAGATGGCATCACTGACTCAATGAACATGAATTTGAGCAAACTCCAGGAGATAGTGAAGGACAGGGAAGCCTGGTGCACTGCAGTCCATGGGGTTGCAGAGTCGGACACAACTTAGAACAACAAGATCCTTAAGGGAAATTAGTGTGACTACTCAGTGATATCCGGAAATAGCCTTCCTTTGGCTAATTCACCATGAACTTCTATGCGGCAATTCATCAAGGATCATTTTTGGACCTAATAAAATGTTCAACTCCTGCAACTCCCCTGAGGCCCGTGGGTTCATGAGGTTTAGTCTCCTGTTTATGAGGAGATGATGGGCTTTCTAACTGTCCTCACACAACCTCTTTCACAGCCCCCCAGCGCAGAGCATCCCAGCCATAGCTTTAGCCGAGTTCTCTCGTCTTCCTCCTCCCCTTCCACAATATCCGTGCTTTTTCAGGAACATCCTGAGGGCCCCTTTCCTTGACTATCTCTGACACTGAGGAAATCAGGAAAGAACTTTTTCCCCTTTGGTGAGAGTGGGAGGGTGGAGGGCTAGGGAGAGAAGGGCTGGAGGTAGGAAGGGTGAGTGAGTAGGCCGCGACTAGGTCTAGAAACATTTTCTCCCAGGATCCCCGATGTTGGTGAGGGAGATGCCAGGTGGGATAAATGGGAACGAACTCTTCACAAGCCAGGTTCACACCCTGAACAGTAGCATGGTTTTGGCACATAATTCATGAAATAAAGTAAGGCCCAGATGAAGAGATATCATTACAACTGCTGCATCCCTCTGCAAGTGCAAGCAGAAACTTGATACTATCTTGGAGCAGGACTTATTCTCTTCTGGGAACTGGTGTTTCCCAGCCTGGGGACCTCATTGTCCCCTCGGCTGGAATGGCCGATGTCAGAAGCTAAAGTTTTGAAATTTCTCCTCTGTTTCCCACACAGGGAAGACATACTTTACCTTGGGCGCTTGTCACCCAATAGCTCAGTGTTGATCTTTTTTCATCATGGACATTTTCTTAGACTTCAGATTACTTGATAAAAGAGATCTGTTGCTTTAAAAATGTATATATTTGGAAACTATTGGTCTAGCTTTGGGATGGTGCTTTCAACTGTAAGTCTCCAGGATTCATCTTAATTATGCTCTTTTTCTTTTTTTTTTGCTATGATGTAGTTTTCAGACTAGGTTTTCTCCTGCTGCAAATCCAGTTCTGTTTCTTCTTGTAATTAATCCTCTTTTCCTTGGCTCACCACCCCTCCCCTCCCCTCTCTCCCTGTAGTTTGGCCAAGTCCAGGGCTGTGCATGCCGCCTGGGCCTGTCCAATCAGAAATATATATTGCAATATACACATTCCATATTGCATCTTAGTGATTGATCAAGATGTGGTCATGTGACCCAATTAGCATTAATAAAAGCCACTTAGCTCTCAGCTACAGTAACTGCAACAGTGCTCTCTCTACTCTGCTGTTTCCGAGACCTTACAGTGTGGACCTGGAGTAGCCGATGGTCACCATACTGCAGCTGGACGACCTCTGCCCAGACGCAGAGGTGAACGAAAGATGAAGAAAGAGCTGCACGGTGACATCCTCTGAATTCCTGGAACCAATCACGCCTAGAGCCAAAATCCCCACCTTGCTTCAAATCTGTGACCCAATAAAATACTTGGTTTCCTGACTCCAACTTGAGTTGGAGTTTCTGGCATTTGCAACCAAAGTTTCCTGACCTGACAGAAGTCTCTCTTTTCCATGGGCCTTCTCGTGAAACTACCTGATTTACTCTATGATCTCGTAAGTGTAAGTACAAAACATCAGACTAGGACAGGACCCATCTCTTAGGTCTTTGGAAGGCAGATTTTTTCTTTTCTTCCTAGAATCCAAGCAAATAGACCAGTGACTGCCTTATGCTAGTGTCTTGACACCAGGCACTTTCTCTTCTTTATTACTTTAAAATTGTTCAATGTAAAAGCCTCTGTGTTGGTCCATAAGACATATGATGTGTGAGTCCTCAGGGGTGCCCCAAGGTCTGAGGCCCATTCCCTGCTCAGCGCTGCCCTTTTGCAAAACACTGGTCATTTTGTCTCTGAAGATGTGATTCCATTGCTCACACATCTGGCTGTTTCCTCCAAAACCAATATTTTCCTTTTGGCTTAAGAGCCCATCTCAACATAAACATCTGAGCTCCTGAATGTTGCTCTAACAGCTTGACAACTCTGTAGGTGTAGAGCTGGCTGCCAGCCAATCCAAATTTTTCTGCTTCTTTCTTTTAATATAAACAGGGCCTTTGAAGAACTGTGGATTCATTGAATGAACAAATGAACTTGTTTACATAAAACATGCAGGGGGAAATTTCCACTGTGCTTCAGCATATAATCTGAGTCTGTTTTCTGATGGGCCAGCACATTATGGAGGTTGTTTTCTTAAACAAGGATGTCATCCTCCATATGTTGGCCTAATTATTCATCCCGGCCAGTTAAGGTCAAGATTTGGGGAGAGGGTGGGGATGCACAGAGAGGAGCAATATTAAGTTCTGCTGTGTTGTTTCACAAAGAGTGGACTTTTGAGTCTGGAAGACCCCTGCCCAGTTATAAGAAAGTAAGAAATAGGATGGGATTGAAATCACAGTGTATTATTGAAAGGAAGGTTTTCTGGGCTACCCTTCTGATCTCTACCCCAAGTATGCACCCCAAATCTAGAGACCTATATTAATTTATAGAAGGTAAAACCAGCAAGAGTCACTCAGGACAGGGCTTGGGTGGGCTGATTAATGACAGTCGTATGTTATTTGGGGGAAATAAAGGTTGCTTTATACAGACTCTAGCATGGAGCCTATGAATCATCTCTTGGTTAACGAAGACAACCCTCCCATCATTCTACTTGCTGATGACAAGTCACCCTAGGGGGAGGCTGAGGGTTTTCAGAAAATGATTTGTGTGATATGTGAACTCAGAGATAGAACACGCTGGTGGGGAAGGAACAGAGGGTGGCGTGAGTATGAAATGGCAGTAGCGGTTGGGGTGGCGCAGGGCTGCTGGGGGAAGGACGTGGTCATAGACATAATCCCTCAGAGAGGCACTGGGGCATCCATGGGAGCAGCATGGTCTCACACATGACCATAGCTGAGCTCAATGCTGGAAAGCCCCCTACTTTCTGAATGATTACTTTTGGTGGAGAGCTCATTTAATCAATATTGGGAACCAGTAAAGTCTACTTCTAAACCCAATAAATAAGTCCTCCTACAAGAGGTTACATTTTATCATAATTTCTTTTGAATGGCCCATAAATCTATACCTCTGGAATATTACATGTCTGGGACACCAAAATGAAATCTGACCATTCATTAAATAATGTTAGCATTTCAGCTAAGAGCCTAGTAGATTTCTCCAGCAAGCCAGATAAGAACAACCATGATAATAATTCTAATAGAGGCCAACATTTAATGAATCCTATTTTGCAATAAGGAGACTGAGGCACAGACAAATTTAGCGCCTGGCTCGAGCTAAGGCATCAAATAAATGACGGAGCCAGGATTTAAACACTGGTAGTCTTCCCAGGGGGAGAAAGCAATGGCAACCCACTCCAGTACTCTTGCTTGGCAAATCCCATGGACGGAGGAGACTGGTGGGCTAAAGTCCAAGAGGTCTCAAAGAGTCGGACACAACTTAGTGAGTAAACAGCAACAAACAGCAGATATTAAAAGCCCTGGTTGAGGGTGGGGGGAGAAAGGAGGGAACTAAGGGTCCAGGTCTTTGCTGAATGAAGGTGGGTATGAGGATGGAAGGCAGTGAGCAAGTGATGATGGGTGGTGTGGACACAGGGCAAAAGATTCAAGCAAGACATACTTTTGAAACTGGAAAAAAGCAAGTGGTACATTAAGGGCCATAGAAACAAAGAGGTCACTGACCCCACCTCTTTACCTGAATCATGAGAAAAACAAAGAAGAGAATCCTCTGACTTGAGAGACATGTCCTGTCCTTGGAGAAAGTCAGATTTCAGGTAAGTCTGGTCAGTGGTGGGGCTGGGGGAGAATTGTCTGAAGATACTGGGGAGGGAGGGAGATTGTTGATCAAATCATTGATTCAAAGATTTTAGGAGGCAGAGAAGAGGATGAGTGAGGGAAAGGATCACAGGAGGTAAAAATTAGGTGAGAAAAAAAAAATTGTTGATAGGGAGAAAAGAACCAACATATGGATAAAAGGAATCCTTGAAGGAAAAACTCTAGTAAGGGAAAAAAACAAATATCAAAAACCATAATTCAAGAAAGTTTTCCTAAAACTAAAATAAAAAGGATTTGAAACTATTCATTGAAAGAGCATACTGCATCCTGAGAATTGTGACCTGAAGTGACCGAGGCCAAGTTTAAGTAAAGTCACTGGACTGTGAAGAAAATGGAAAAAAAAAAATGATCTTTTTGGATACATGATTGAAATGTCCAGGGAAGCATGAAATTCAGGCCTGGTTGTATCCGTTGGCTTAAATTATTTCATCAGGACTGACCTTTCTGACTGGTTTTCTCTCATCTTTATTTCCATCATGTGGATCCAAGTGCCAGCAAATTTTCTCCATATGGCGTTTCAAAGAATTCCTCAGCTCACAATATTATAAGATCAAGTCCAGCATACAAAGGACGTCTCTTTATTTAACAATCACAGTAACAGTTCAGGAATTGCATTTCAGGGGACTAACAACTTGGAATTAATCCAGGCAGCGAATAAATCTGATACTCTGATTGGTCAGGCAAGGGTCACCTGCTCACACCTGCGTCAGCCAGCAGATCCCAGTGGATTGAGAGTGGGAGAGGAGTGTATTCCCTAGAAAAATACAAATGTCGTCCTTAAAAGGAGAAGAAACGTTTAAAGCACAGGTAAAACAACTTCTGTCCACCAAAGTTCTTAACCTTGTCCTTTCCTGCCTGTGCTTTTTGGTCTATAACCTGGGAGGGGGCTACACGGTGGTAGGAGATGAAAGCTACCACCCATGCGGCAGGAAACAGGATTCCACGCATCACCCGGGTCTCCATAATAAAGCATTTGTCTGCTGTTTGTCCCAAGTTCCTGGGAGGGAACTTCCTGGTGGGTGAACACATCTCTGTGCCAAGAGGTGATGTGCTCTGATTCCACGAGACGAGGACACAGAGACTCTGTGTTTGAGACCCTCACAGACCTCGCCCCACGTGTCTCTCCATTTGGCCGATCCTGGTTTGTAGTTTTTAGACTAAGACTGTAACCAGAAATAGGACGAGAACCACGAGTCACTATAGTGAATTATTGAGCCTGACTGGGTCATGGGAACCCCTGGATTAGTAGCCAGTTGGCTAGAGTGTGGGCTCCCTGGGAACCCCCAAACTCATAGCTGGTGTGTGAAGTGAAGGCAGCTTGTTGGGGGCAGTGCCCGGCACCGGTGGAGTCTCATGAACTCTGGGTGGTTAGCATTACAATCGCGTTGCAATATTGTACCATCCCTTCCTGAGGGCCCTTCAGGTTAGCACTTGGAAATCCCCAGTCTCAGAAGATCACACAATTCAACCCTTAATCCTGCTCTCGTGGAAAGGCTCAGTTGCAGAAGGACTGTGCAGCAGACACGGCCAGGGTCAAGGAAGGCCAGGCCTGTCCACTCCCTTCTTGGCACTTGAATCATGCAAGAGCTCACCTTGGCCATCACCTTGGTCAGCTGCTTCACCTCCCACCTGGCAAATGGGCAGGGAATGGACAGGTGGGAGCCGCACCCCCATTCGCCTGTCTGTTTCCTTGGCTGGAACCCAGGGGTAGACAGTGGCTGGAGAGGGAAGAAGGAGCCCGTGTGAGCTGCAGTCTCGCTCGGCCTCTCCCTGGTAAGCATCTGGGGTACCTGGAAATGGATGACAGATTCCTTCTGAAACCACCCACTGGCTCTACATCTCGGGGTTTAGGCTGACTTTGACATTTGCTTCTTACTTCGTCCCCTCTCCTCTCTCCCTTCTTGTTTTTGTTTTTGTTTTTCCTCCTGGGTGCTGCCCCTGGTATAAAGAGGAGGCAGTAAATGTCCATCTAGTTTATTGGGGCAATAAAAGGCATTGGGTTTCATGACTCTGGAATAAGCATTGTGCATCTAACCTCCCCTCCCTTGCACCGTCTTTCTGGAATCTAAGGATGCTGAGTAGGACATGTGAGGACACAGATTTCCTAAACAGCTTGGAATTGACCTTGCTTGGGGATAAGAGAGGACCGTACTTCACTTACTCACTGGTACCCTGACCAGTATACAGCTCATTGTAACTAATCCATGACATGCCTATGAACCCAAATACTGGATATTCTGTTCTGGAAATTCCTCTGACTGGGACTTCTCCCAATAACCCAGACCCTTTTCCATTGAGCAGCTCAAAGGCAGGTGTGTGTACTTATTGGGGGTAGTGGGGGAGGGTGTTCATGTTGGCTTTCATGAGATGGAAACCTGCTTGGCTCTATCTTTGGTAAATCTGCTTCAAAATACTTGCTCTTAAATGGGTTAACTGTTCTCTCCTGACCACACTGAAGCTGGCAGCCAGGGATGGACAGTTAATCTTAAGACTCATTTTCTGAGGGAAGAAAGTAATCTGTCGTTTTAGCCAGAAGTGTTGGGGGTGCCAGGCTGGGACCTGGTGAGAAGTGAGCCAGCCTGGGGTTGGTTTAAGAGCCACAGAGAGGGCACAGCATTGGCCCTTCATGGAAGACAGGGTGAGAAATACCCTGGCCTCTCCCTTCCTCCAGCCTCTAGTCCCCAGACAGTGCTTTTGGTTGGCCAAACCCTGCCCAAAGCCTGAGGACAAGGGAGTCTGTGGGAATCAGGGGACAGGCTCCTTATGATACTGACCAGAGCGGGGAAGGGCAGGCAGTGACCCGCACAGAGAAAGCAGGAGACCTTGAAACAATGGGCCTTCCTAGAAGCTGGGCCCCCAGGGCAGGCCTCTCAGTTTGCATTTCTGAATCCTGATCCAATTCCCCCAGGAGCCCTTCAGGGTCACTCTTTAGAAGAGGATTTTTTTTTCCCCCTGGCTCTTGGCAGTGTTGTTACAGCAAATATGCAGCCTGTTACCCTAGCGTGCGCACGTCTCTGTCACTCTCTGTGTCTCTCCAGCTCTCAGTGCATCTTTGGGCTACACAATAAATATTTCCGAAGCACCTTCCGTTGGCTGGGGGCTGGGGTGGGGGTGGGCAGCGCCAGTCTCAAGGGAATACAAATATGAAAATAGCAGTGTCTCCACCATCCAGCAAGGAAAATGGATAGTTCCGATGCAGCTTGAGGGTATCACAGGGACGAGATGCTTGAAGAGTCTCCAGAGAGGGACGTGCTTCTCTCCCCCCCATACAGTCAGGGAACAGTGCCCAGAGACAAAGACGCGGATGTGAGCTATGGGATGCATGTCCACCAGATCGTCCCCTTTCCGCCTCTTTCTGTAAGAGCATCGGGACTTTATGGTTAGAGGCGTGGACTTGGGAGATAGCCTTTCTTTAATGCCTGGCCCCCCAACTAGCTGTGTGACCCATGGAAAATGACTCCAGGGAAATGCCGACCTCTTCCCAGCCTCGTCTCCATCTACACAATGGGAATAACAATAATACTCAGTGCAGAAGCCTCGGGTTTGATCCCTGGGTTGGGAAGATCCCCTGGAGAAGGGAATGGCAACCCACTCCAGTATTCTTGCCTGGAGAATCCTGGCAGGCTACAGTCCATAGAGTCGCGAAGAGTTGGACACAATTGACCATCTAACACATATAACACACAACCCTACCTTATAAGGCTGGTGTGATAACCAGATCAGAGGCTCAGGGTAACTAACTGCTGTATCATATAACACCCTGAGTCTAGGGCTGCCTAGGAGTTTGAGGGGTTCCCTGGATACAGGACTTTCAGTGTTAAAAACCAGCATGATTCCAGGCAAGCTGGAACAGATGGTTGTCTTATTAAATCTCATTCATTAACATAATAGAAGTTTATTCCCAGTTCATATGGGGTTAGGTAGCTGCCCTCCCCGTGATGATTCAGGGACCCACGTCCTAACATTCAGCTCCACCAAGACACACTGGATGTTGTTGCAGGGCTCTCTGGTCCAGTCACATGTGGTTGGTCAAATCGAAGTCACACGGTCACACCTAACCACAAGGAGCCTGGGAAGTACAGTTCTTGTTTGGGAGAAGAATCTGCTTTAAGGGGGACATGCTGGTCTCTGCCATGAGAGTGAATGAGGTGAGGGAAGCAAAGCTGTCAGGGCAACGGTGACCGACAAGTGTGATGCATTATTAGCAGTGGTGGTATTCCTTCTCGTCCACCTCATTCTGTTATTCGCCTACTGAGAGAGGCCTTCCCTGACCACCCCAGCAAAGCGACCCCTCCACTTCTCCAGCACTCTCTGCTTGATAGCATGAATTTCTTGTTTCCTTATTGTTTTCCTGTTCACTGCCCATCACCCCACCCAAGCAGACGTCCCAGTAGAGCCAGGGCCCTAGATACCTGCTATGCCCAGCACCCAGCTCAGCAAATGCCTCCTGAAGGAAAACAGGATGAAGAGCGGGCTGAGCCCTTCATGCAGAAGGCCCTCTTTCATCACTCACTCTGTCATTTCCCCGAGTCCTCAGTCTCCTAGGGGCCCCCTTGGCCCCCTCCCTCCCTCCTGGTCCCACCTCCAGCCCCTATTTCCCGGGAGCATGCATTCCCCGCAGCATCCATTCTGCCCCCTGGTCCAGCCCTGGCTGCTGTTTCTCCAGAAACGATCTCCCAAGCAATTTATTCCCACCCACACCCCACACCTCTTTTTTGAAGAGCAAGGTTTGTTTTGGTGCAAATGTAATTAACACACATTCAGTAAACACCTTATGTCACAAATTGTATCAAACTCCTCATTATTAGACTCTGCAGATGGCTTCTGGGTACAAAATATTTATATGTCTTGTTTCAGTGGCATATGGCCTGAGAGGGGAGAACGACAGGGATGGGGCTGGTGACACTTCTCCCAGCATGACCTCCTCTCTGCTGCCTCTGGGGTTGTCAGCACACACACAGACACTCACACTCCCTGTTTAGAAGCCTGGGATGAGGCCCATGGGTGGCCCTCCCCAGAGATCCCGCCGCAGGCCCTCTGTGCAGTTACAGCTAGGATGTGAGAGGTTGTGCGATGTGTCTGGACGAACTGGGTTGTGCAGAGGGTGGGGTACCTTTGCTGGGCTCTGGGTGTCCGGGAAATTATCCTGGTGCAGTTCATAGATTCTGAGAAGAGGAGGGGCCCCAGGTTCCCCACCAGGCCCTCCTTTTATTTGACAGATGAGGAAATAGCTGGTAGGCTGAACAGACAATCTGAGTTCAAATCCCAAGAACTTTTTAGTTTGCCTTATTTTTTTCCATCTGAGAAATGGGGATAACAACAGAACCCACCTCACAGAATTGGTGTAATAATAAAAATGTTTGATATGCTTAAAATTCTGGGCAAACCTCCGGGCATGTAGAAAGTGCACAGTGTTACATTTTTGTTGTTAAAGTCAGTATCATATCCCCTAAGAAAAGGACTTGGAAACATGTGCGGCTGTTCTGTGCTTTAGACCATGAACCTCCTGCTCGCTTCTTTACATATGATTCTAGACTTTAAAATACAAAGATATTTCCTTCACCAGCCCTTGAATGCAAACAGTCGTGTGTGCAGTTTCCCAGTAGCTCGGCGGTAAAGATCTGCCTGCAATGAAGAAGCAGGAGAAGCGGGTTCGATCCCTGGTTTGGAAGGCCCCCTGGAGGAGGGCATGGCAACCCATGCTAGTATTCTGGCCTGGAGAATCCCACGGACACAGGAGCCTGGCGGGCTGCAGCCCATGGGGTCGGAAAGAGTCAGACATGACTGGAGCGACTGAGCAAACAGGACCGAGCCTGCTGTAATTGATGGGTGATTGAGAAGTGTTCAGCTTCTCAGGTGGCGCAATGGTAAAAGAACCTGGCTGCCAATGCAGGAGACACAGGAGACGTGGGTTCCATCCCTGGGTCAGGAACATCCCCTGGAGGAGGAAATGGCAACCCATTCCAGTACTCTTGCCTGGAAAATTCCGTGGACAGAAGAGTCTGGTGGGCTATAGTCCATGGGGTCACAAAAAGTCAGACTTGACTGAGCAGGCACACATGCATGCATTAGGCACGTTCAGGGTGTTTTTACCCCTGGCTTCTGCCCTTTTGTTCAGTTGCTCAGTCATGTCCAATTCTTTGTGACCCCATGAACTGCAGCATGCCAGGCTTCCCTGTCCTTCACCATCTTTCGGAGCTTGCACAAACTCAGGTCCATTGAGTTGATGATGCCATCCAACCATCTCATCCTCTGTCTTCCCCTTCTTCTCCTGCCTTCAATCTTTCCCAGCATCAGTGTCTTTACCAATAAGTTGGCTCTTTGCATCAGATGGACAAAGTATTGGAGCTTCAGCTTTAGTATCAGTCCTTCCAATGAATATTCAGGGTTGATTTCCTTTAGGATTGACTGGTTTGACCTCCTTGCTGTTCAAGGGACTCTTGAGAGTCCTCTTTGCCCTATACTTGGTCTATACATGGGCCCTTCCCCAACACCCCCTCGCTGAGACTCTGCTCCTACTGAGAGAGCCTGTAGGCTGTTCCAGCTCCCAGGCCCAGTGCTGAAGTCTTAGGAACTGGGAAAGAGGAGCAGAAGTGGCAGGGGAAGGGAAATAGGGGAAGATTTGGGTGTTCGATGGAGAAATGCAGTCACTGGCACCAGCCTTTCTCAAGGCAGTTTGGCACTGTTGAATAGCCATAAAGATGCAAGACCTGAGTGTCGGCCATTGTGTTCTTGGTAGATCCGCAACTGAAGTGCATTTTGTGTGCACAGCAGGAGGCTGTGTCCAACCACATCCACCCCTGCAGCACTGGGAATAGCCCCACTGTCAGAACGACCCAGGTGTCCATCCTCAGTCGAGCGAACAATTTCAACATGATGCTCTCGCGCAATGGCATATGTGCCATCAAGAGTGAAAGGAGAGATACGACTACATGCATCCCAACACTGAGCGAAAGGAGCCAGGGACCAAACGTCTGTCGTGAATAATCCCCCTCATATTACATCCACGAGCAGGGAACACTAAACTGTAGCGTTTGTCTAGCCAAGCAGGGAACAGCAGCGTGAAAACGGAGAAAAAGAAGCAAGCTATTACCCGAAGTCAGAACAACGATGACTTTTAGGAACTGAGGAGGCTGTGATTGAGCCAGGAGACACAGAAAGCTTCTGTGTCAGCTGTGTCTTGATGTAGCGGGAGGAGGGGCACCTGAGTACTCACTTGATAAAAATCTGTTCATAATAATAAGTGTTGGAGCTTCCCGGGTGGCTCAATGGTAAAGAATCCGCCTACATTGCAGCAAACGCAGATGATGTGGGTTTGGAAAGATCCCCTGGGGGAGGGAACGGCAACTCATCCCAGTGTTCTTGCCTGGAGACTCCCATGGACAGGGGAGCCTGGCGGGTTGCAGTCCATGGGGTTACAGCAAGTCAGACATGACTGAAGCAGTTGAGCATGCACACACACACACACATAATAAGTGTTACGTAATTTTCTAGATTTCTAAAAAGTAGTGGTTCCACCAACTCAGGGTGGACACTTACTCTTTCTCCTCGATCTTAATGAGGTTATACGATGTTGTTTCCATGTAACCTCACGCTCCAGCGACAGATAAAATCAAGTGGCTTTGTGCCACTTTGTTGACAACTGTAGGTCTGCCCCACCTTGTATTCTCAAGCGTCGTGGCTGGCAAAGAGAAGGGCATTCCGGTCTGTGCCAAGCAAGCCTGGCAGAATGGCTGGCGTGGGTTGGGGCACAAAAGGAGCCTGGTCTTGTTTTCTCAGGGGTCCCCATCCCCCAGAGCCAGCTCTCCAGCCTCAGTTCTGAAACATGATGTTTTCTGCTTTGTAAACAAACCAAAAAAAAAAAAAAAAAAAAACCAAGGCAATGAAAACTTGTTTGGAACCCTAGGGGATGCTGCATTCCTGCTGTTCCCAGCCAAACCTGCTCTCAAGACGTTCTCTATCCACCCTCAGGATGAGAAAACAAAATCGTTTTCTTCTTGGCGTCCCATGAGGATCCAGGAGGAAGGCGCTGTTTGTTTGCACTCGCAGCACTTTGGGGCTTCGTTTCGTTTGTTTGCTTACTTATTTACACTTCTCTCTGGTCTGAAGTTGAGAGCAGGTTTGGGTCCTGATGGCTTGTGTGTGACCTGGTGGCTGTCCTGGTGGAGCAGGACTTGGCCCCGTGGCCCCGCGGAGGGAACCACAGTGTGGCCGGGGCTGTGTTGCAGGGAGAATTTCTGTCTCTGGTTGGCAGCCCTGTTTTTTTTGGTTCACTTTCACCTGCTTCTCCTGAGGCTCTTGCTGGGATAGAATTAGAAGCCTGAAGCAAATCAATAAAGACAACAGCTGACTTTGCTCGATGCCCACTATGTGCTGAGCACCACTCCCTGTGTGCGTGCTCGCTCAGTTGTGTCTGACTCTGTGATCCAGTGGACTGTAGCCCACCGGGGCTCCCCTGTGCATGGAATTTTCCAGGCAAGAATACTGGAGCAGGTTCCCATTTCCTACTCCAGGGTATCTTCCTGACCCAGGAATCAAACCCACATCTCTTGCATCTCCTTCATTGGCAGACGGATTCTTTACTACCGAGCCACCTGGGAATCCCTTCCACCTTAACTCATTTAAACCCCATGCTTCCCTCTGTGAGAGGTATGTTGACTATTGTGCCCACTTTATAAAGGAGGCCACTGAGGCCTAGAGAGGTTAAGCCACTTGCCCAAGGTCACGTTGCTACTCCCTGGCAGAGCTGGGGTTTGAACCCTGAGGGTCTATAATCCCAGCTTCCTTTCAGTCCTCTGGAGAGAGCATCTTCCCATCCCCGTGGCAGGGCAGAGTGAGCAGGGGAAGGCCCGGTCCTGGAAGAGATGCTCTGGGAGTGTATCTACAGAGGCCTTGGCTGCCCAGGAGACTGTCCCCTTCACAGGGGACCTGTCCCTGCAGACAGCCAGATCACATCAGATCAGATCAGCCACTCAGTCGTGTCCGACTCTTTGCGACCCCATGAATCGCAGCACGCCAGGCCTCCCTGTCCATCACCAACTCCCAGAGTTCACTCAGACTCACGTCCATCGAGTCAGTGATGCCATCCAGCCATCTCATCCTCTGTTGTCCCCTTCTCCTCCTGCCCCCAATCCCTCCCAGCATCAGAGTCTTTTCCAATGAGTCAACTCTTTGCATGAGGTGGCCAAAGTACTGGAGTTTCAGCTTTAGCATCATTCCCTCCAAAGAAATCCCAGGGCTGATCTCCTTCAGAATGGACTGGTTGGATCTCCTTGCAGTCCAAAGGACTCTCAAGAGTCTTCTCCAACAACACAGTTCAAAAGCATCAATTCTTCAGCACTCAGCCTTCTTCACAGTCCAACTCTCACATCCGTATATGACCACAGGAAAAACCATAGCCTTGACTAGATGGACCTTTGTTGGCAAAGCAATGTCTCTGCTTTTGAATATGCTATCTAGGTTGGGCATAACTTTCCTTCCAAGGAGTAAGCGTCTTTTAATTTCATGGCTGCAGTCACCATCTGCAGTGATTTTGGAGCCCAAAAAAATAAAGTCTGACACTGTTTCCAATGTTTCCCCATCTATTTCCCATGAAGTGGTGGGACCGGATGCCATGATCTTCATTTTCTGAATGTGGAGCTTTAAGCCAACTTTTTCACTCTCCACTTTCACTTTCATCAAGAGGCTTTTGAGTTCCTCTTCACTTTCTGCCATAAGGGTGGTGTCATCTGCATATCTGAGGTTATTGATATTTCTCCTGGCAATCTTGATTCCAGTTTGTGTTTCTTCCAGTCCAGCATTTCTCATGATGTACTCTGCATATAAGTTAAATAAACAGGGTGACAGTATACAGCCTTGAAGAACTCCTTTTCCTATTTGGAACCAGTCTGTTGTTCCATGTCCAGTTCTAACTGTTGCTTCCTGACCTGCATACAAATTTCTCAAGAGGCAGATCAGGTGGTCTGGTATTCCCATCTCCTTCAGAATTTTTCACAGTTTATTGTGATCCAGGCCCCACCCCCCAGGACACGCAGGACTCACGTTTCATGGCCGGAGAGTCAGGCTAAGTGCCATCACCGGCTGCTGGTTACAGACCAGGCACAGAACTGGGCTCTCGAGGCAGCCGTGGACAGGACCAGGTACATGGTGTGCCATGGAAGAGCCACTCTTTCAGGGACAGAAACTCCAAAAGGGGACTTACTGCCCCAAGATGTGTCACTCCTTCATTTAAAACCATCAAAACAAATAAGAGCAGCTATACCATTTTGGATTGCAAAGCAGAAATAGAGACAAACACACCGAGAGCAAACCTATGGGCATCAAGGGGGGAAAGGCAGGTGGGATGAAGTAAGAGATTGGGATTGACACATATACGCTATTGATCAAGGGGGAAAAGGCAGGTGGGATGAAGTAAGAGATTGGGATTGACACATATACGCTGTTGATCAAGGGGGAAAAGGCAGGTGGGATGAAGTAAGAGATTGGGATTGACACATATACGCTGTTGATCAAGGGGGAAAAGGCAGGTGGGGTGAAGTAAGAGATTGGGATTGACACATATACGCTATTGATCAAGGGGGGAAAGGCAGGTGGGATGAAGTAAGAGATTGGGATTGACACATATACGCTGTTGATCAAGGGGGAAAAGGCAGGTGGGGTGAAGTAAGAGATTGGGATTGACACATATACGCTATTGATCAAGGGGGGAAAGGCAGGTGGGATGAAGTAAGAGATTGGGATTGACACATATACGCTGTTGATCAAGGGGGGAAAGGCAGGTGGGATGAAGTAAGAGATTGGGATTGACACATATACGCTGTTGATCACTCTCTGCGACCCCATAGCCCACCAGGCTCCTCTGTCCTCGGGGATTCTCCAGTCAAGAATACTAGAGTGGGTTGCCATGCCCTCCTCCAGGGGATCTTCCCAACCCAGGGATCAACCCAGGTGTCCCACATTGCAGGAAGATTCTTTACAGTCTGAGCCACTAGGGAAGCCCATACACTACTGATACGGAATATGAAATAGATAACTAATGCGAACTATCCATATAGGTCAAGGAACTCCACTGCGGTGACCTAAATCACCTAAAGGAAATCCAAAAAAACAGAGGAGGTATGTGTATACATACAAATGGTTCACTTTGCTGTGCAACAGAAACTAACACATTGTAAAGCAACTATAGTCCAATAAATTTTTTTTTAAATAATAATATAATAAAAAAAAACATCAAAGCAAATCCAACCCTGTGCTTATCTGCTCTGGTGGGAAACTGACTCTCCATCATTCTGGGGGCCTCTTGCCCACCGTGGTTTAGATCAGATTCCAGGGCTGACCTGACCCAAGGAAACCTCGAAAGGGCTGCTGGTGTTGAGGCAGGAATGGCTGATCTGTGTTTCTGAGCCCATCACCTAAGTCTCAGTTCTGCCGCTTAGCAGCTGTGTGACTTTGGGAAAGTTATTCCTTCACTCTGTACCTCAGTTTCTTTTTTAAAAAATTTTATTGTGTGCCTCAGTTTCTTCATCTATAAAAGGAAATAACAATAGTCCCTAAGAAGCTCCAATACTTAGGCCACCTGATATGAACAGCTGACTCATTGGAAAAGGCTCTGATGCTGGGAAAGATAGAGGGCAGGAGAAGAAGAGGGCAACAGAGAATGAGATGGTTGGATGACACCACTGCTTCAGTGGACATGAAGTTGGTGAGAGACAGGGAAGCCTGGCATGCTGCAGTCCATGAGGTCACAAAGAGTCGGACACGACTTGGCAGCTGAACAATAACAGCAACCAAATGCATAGAGCCGTCATGATGATTAAATCTCTTAATACATAGGAAGCACTGCAGACGTTGGGTGGCAGATAATAAGTACTTGGTCCACGTTAGCTGGGATGGTAGTGATAACAACAGTTGTCATGAGGACCTCTCCTGCTCTTGTGGCCTCTGCCAAGGTCATGCTCCGAAGCTCTGCTGGGTGGCAGAGACACCCATCCGCTGAGCATCAGTTTCTGCACCGTTTTCAGAAGTGTCTTTGGACAGTTCCAGGACCTCGAGTCAGTCCCCCAGGTGGCCTCGTCCACACAAAGGGACAGGGCTGTCATTCCCGGTACTCTCCTAGCACTTCCGAGCAGGGCTTTGCTTCCTAACCAATCACCGCTGTTATAAAGCCACTGAATCTGGTTTAGTGCCTGCAGACCCCTGGCAGAATCGGTCACTGCCACAGCTAATGGCAGCCTCTGCAGACCATTAGCTGTGCTTTCCTTCTGCTGATTCAGGGCCTTGCCTGCCACAGGTTGATGGGACTCCACGGGCTCCTGTCCCAGGGCTCAGCACTGGGCTGGGTGTGGGAGATCTGGGGCGGCTCTGGTGGACTTTTGAGGATGAAGGCAGGACTCAGGAAAGGGGGTGCACAGGGGGCACCCCTGGAGGGGCTGGCTCGGACCTGGGCAGGGCGAGTCTTTTTTTCCTTCATTTCCCAGAGGAACAAAAAAGCCTGTGCTAAAAGGACCTCACTGTTGGGCTTTAAGAGAGATGGAAGTGTCCAGAAAGCAGTCCAGGCACAGGCTGGGGACAAGGGAGTGGTTAGAGACCTACCTGCCTTGGGGCAGGCATGGAACCCATCACGAGGCGCTTCATACCAGGCCAGAGACTAGTTTTCACTTCTCCCCTTAACTGAGGAATCAACACGGTGCATCCAGTTTCTACCAAGGCCAGGTGGCAGCCCTAGGCAGGGGGTGCCCAGCCCTGGAGGGGCCACACACATGGCCTGAAAGAGGCTGCTGTGCGTTTTTACAATCACTACCCAGGGATGCCAGCGGGGTGCTACCACGCTTTGTCTTTGCAAGGGAAGTCAGAAGGCTGGATTTTTATGAGAACATGAAGCTGGAGCCAACTGGCACCCGTATGGGCGGGGGGTGGGGGGTGCTTCTGCCCGGGCAGCTGGGCAGTGGAAGATTTTGTCAGCAAGGAGTGGAAGTGGGGTGGGAGTTTGCAACCCACTCAGGCTTGGCCTGGGTCGAATCCCTCAGCGGAAGCCTGCGGGGACTCACCCGTGCTGCTGGGGGCAGCCGGCCCCTGTCTTCCTGGAGGCATCTGCTTTCCAGCAGCCTCTCCACATGGGGCCGGAGGCACCTGGAACCACTTAGGAGCCCCCATTCCCACATCTCTGAGAGCTCAGGAGTCAGAGAGACAATTCGACCTTGGCTGCGACCTGGGTGGACCAGGAGAGACGGGCCGAGTCCACCAAAACACGGGGCCTCAGCTCTGCCCTTCGCCCCTCTGACAACTCTGCTCTAGCTACGGCCCAGGCACCCCCCAGGGCCCTCCCCCCTGGGGTGCATACATTAGCATACATTATTTAATCAAAAACAAATCCACTCAGCCTGCTGGGGGCGGCGGGGGGTGGGGGGGTGGGGAGGGGCAGGGCATAGAGCAGAGACTTCCGCTGGAGGAACTTTAATGATTTAGAAATGTCAGAGTTTTGGAGCCCTGGGCTTACAAGTAGATGGAAAGACAGACTGCCACGGCATGGGCTGGGGGTGGGTGTGGAATGACCCTCTGCAGGGACTGAGAGGTCCCCAGAGTGACATGAGTCTGAGCAAGCTCCGGGAGATAGTAAAGGACAGGGAACCTGGCGTGCTCCAGTTCATGGAGTCGCAGAGTCGGACGTGATTGAACAACAGAGTGAAACTTACCATCTAAGCCCAGGTTCCCCCCGCCCTCCTATTTTCTCTCCAAATGGGACTGGAGATTCTCTTCTGGGAGAGTGAAGGGACAGGAACACGGGGACACTTGAGAACTGGCCAGACCGCTCCAGAGGCGGTGACGGGGCTTGTAGATAAGCCTCTGGGACTTGGCTCCCAGTGGATGAGTGGATGTGTCAAGGAGGAAGAGTCCTAGGGCCAAAGGCAGGTGGGGTCTGCCCAGTGTGGACAGCACAGGAGATGGCCCCAGGGGCTCTCTAGACCCGGGGATGGTGGCTCAAGTCAGGCCCCAGCAGGACCAAGAACATTACCAGGAGGACTGGAAAGAGAAAAGGACAAAACCAGAGATGGCCCAGCAGCAGGCTGGAGGGAGGCAGGCTTGAGGCTGTCCAAGCAGGCCTGGTCAGAGTGTGGACACAGGTGGAGGGAGCAGCCAGCACCATGGGGAATCAAGAGTGCTCAGGGCTCTGGTTCAGTGCTCGATGGAAACCAGTGCTTTCATTTTCTCCTAAATCCTCCAAGCTGGGTGGCTTATCACGCCCGAGATGCAGAGGAGGTCCCTAAGAAAGCAGTTTATCCAACAACTCAGAGCCCCTAGTGATGGAGCCAAGGTGCCTCATACGAATCAGCGCAACCTGGAGAGGCCTTTTCAAAGGCAAATGGCCCATGGTCTGCACAGGCCCTTCCCAGAGAAGGGGTTGAGAGGGAACATGACACATGTCCCTGGGTGGCCGCACGCGTGTCCTCAGCTTAGACGGGACCCAGAAGGCAGGATACAAGCTCCCAGGGTGGGTTTCAGGGGAATCTCTCTGCCTTTACTGAAGACAGCATCGTTCCAACATACGAGCTACGACTCACTGCACATAAACATCCACCCACGTGCGTGGCTTCATCCATCAGCAAATGCACCCACTTATCACCCACCCAATGCATTCTAACACAAGAACATCCCCAATTATACTGAATAAACATGCCACATGCTTGCTCATCTGTTTTCATTCACTGAACATCTCCTGAGCTCTGGCTGCTGCTTTGCAAGGCAGCCTGTCGGGGGCCATTGGGGGCCACGGAGGGGCATCCAGCTGTGTGCAGGGTAGGGCAGGGCAGGTTGCCAGGGAGAGCAGAGTTATGCCCAGTCTTGATGGATGAGAAGGAATTTGCCTGGAAAGTGGCGGGGGGAGACCAGGGATTCATTCATTCATTTTGGCTTTGTTATACCTTTGTTTAGGTACAAATTATCTGAGTCCTCTGTAGAATAGAAGCTCCGGGAATCGTGTTCCGCTCATTGCTTTGTCTTAAGCAGGATCTGACATACATAGACCTGTTAATAATTACTATTGAAAGAATGAACTCATCCTCCCTGAAGGATTCTCACTGGGGTGACTTGGCTCCTACTGCGTGTGATGCGTTGTTTCAAAATGTTCACAAAGAATAAGGATCCTTCTGCCCCTTTACGGAGAAGAGGACGGAATCAGTGGGTTTTTTCAGCTGAAGAGAGTGGCTTGAAGCGAAGTTAGGCAGAGCCAAGGTTCAAAAACATGCTGGGGGTTTCAGAGTTACAGAGCAGGGGGTGCATGGGAGATGGGGGAAGAAAAGAAGGAGAGTTGGAGAAATGGAGGGAGGGAGAGAAGCAGAGGGAAGGATTCAAAAAGCCCCAAGACTTGGGTCTCTGAGAGCTAAGTGGCCTCGGCCTACTTTGGAAACATCAGTTGGAAATGAACCAGCCTAGAGGACAGAAGGGAACGTACGGGCTCACTAACCACGCGGTTTTGAACAAACCTCTGGTGTCAGAGTTGCAGGAACTCAGGGGCTGGACCAGAGGAATGTTTCCCCGTGTGAGTGAATTTCAGGTGGTACCCAGATGCACACTTTTCATTTAAATAACAATCAAAAATGAAAGAACATCATAATGATGACTCAAGGATGAGGTTATCTCCTTCAAGCCCACGTAAAGCTGGTCTGGGGAGATGTTGGTGGGTGGGGGAGGTGCTGGTGGGTGTGAATGCTGATGTTCAGGAAACACAGACCTAGGTGAGAGCGAAGGAAGCCTCTGGATGTGGGATTTCAGGGTATGGCAGGACCTGGGTGACTTCAGGAGGGGCCCCCATGGAGCTCCCTCTGCCCCTCCCCACCCTGCTCTCCTTAAGAGGAAGGAAATCTAATAAGATCTTACTGGGGCGAGAGGCTGCTGCCTACGTTATCACTAAGTCAGGAAGCATCCCGAATGGATGAGAACAATTCTGATTAGTGAGCCCTTTGTGCTGTGTGTGCTAAGTCGCTTCAGTCCTGTCCCACTCTGTGCCCGCCAGGCTCCTCTGTCCATGGGATTCTCCAGGCAAGAATCCTGGAGTGGGGTGCCATTTCCTTCTCCAGGGGATCTTCCCAACCCAGGGATCGAACCTGCATCTCTACGTCTCCTGCATTGGGAGGCAGGTTCTTTACCGCTAGCACCTCCTGGGAAGCCAGTGAACACTTTAGACTCCAAACAAAGCAGACTCGGAGGCTCTGCGCTGGCTACTCCGCCTCCTGGATGCCTTCCCCATGCCCCTCATCCAGCTGCTCCTTCCCATCCGGGTCCACCTTCCTGGAACAGCTTTCCCAGCCGCTCCGTGACACACGCCCACCCACCCTCATCACTCTCTCACCCATGGCTTCTTCTTGTCCTCTTGGCTGGAATCATTTACTTGTCAATGTGTCAAGGGTCCATTTCCCCAACTATGTGTCATCTCCACGAGTGGGGGCTGTATCTGGGGTGTTCACTGCTGGCACCCCGTAGGGGCCCTGATATTTGCTAAATGACTGAACAAACGGCCAGGCAGTATCCTGATTGTCTGCCGCTACCTCTTGAACGTGCATTTTATTACATGTTCAAGATACACCAGCGTTGTTCTTTTTTTTCTCTTTCTTCCAGGGCAGACCTCGAGGGCCTTTGTGCTATAACTGGAGCTGGCATCAGCATGTTTTAATAATAGAAAGTGGAGGGACAGGCGGTGTAGCTGAACATCATTTAAACAGAACCTGCGCCTCTGGCCTCAGAGAGCTCATCAAAGGCCCCTGCACATCTGTCACGGCTTTGGGGTGTCTTGGTCAGCCAGCCCCCCAGAGCCAGGGAGGGAAGCCGCAGTCCCTGAGGAGGCCTGGCCGATTTGTGCTCAGTGTTTGCACTCAGGGAAAGGCTTTGCAAAGACAAAAGCTTTGAGGCGCAGGCCCAGCTGCCCAGTGAGGTTGCCAGGTTGGCAGATGTCCATGGAGACCACAGAAGCACAGCTGTTCCTTCTCACTTCGCAGGCATCGTTCTGAGTCTGCAATGTTGGGGCCTGGAGCCTGAGTGAGCACCTCCCATGCCCCAGGCAGAGGCCCAGGCTGGGTCCCCTGCCCCACGAGGAGGACGAGAAGGAGGGCCGCCTCTGTCCACCCCGGAAGAAGGGCATCTTGGAAGACAGGGCTAGGTGCAGAGTGTTCCTGAGGGGTCCTGGTGCCGGCCAGTGCAGTTCCTGGGGCCCCTGGGAGTCTGGGGGTGGAGGACCACCACAAACAGCTCTGTGCCAGTTCAGGCCTGTCCCGGGAGGAAGAGGCAGCAGCTTCTGGTGGGATCAGTCTTGGGATCCGGGGTTTTCCAGCCCTGAAGCCAAGGCCTCCCTGTGGCCCTCGCATGCTTTCAGCATCTACTTCTCTTTCTCTTTTCCTATTTTGAAGTACAGCTGATTTGCAATATTAGTTTCATGTAGACAGCGGAGTGATTCAGTGTGTTTGCAGATTATATTCCGCTGTCAGTTATTACAAGTGATGGCTCTGATCCCCTGGGTATGTCCTTGCTGCTTATCTATTTTATACTTAATAGACTGTATCTTAATCCCGTACACCTAATTTGCCCCCTCTTGCTTCTCTCTCCCCACGGATAACCCTAAGTTTGTTTTCCTATACCTGCAAGTCTGTTCCTGTCCTGTCATCTGGATTATTTTTGAGATTCCGCACATGACGGTGGGCTGTAGCTCTCAACCCAGCAGCAAAATCTTGGACCCAAACCCTTTACGTCTTCATCAGTGAGAACTGGAGCAATACCCCGTGATATGGTCACACAGTGAACTATTGTTCACCGTCGAAAGAATGTGGCAGCTCTATATACACAAAGAAACTCCAAACGGAAGTGAAAAATGCAAGCCCCAGGTCTGCGCGAATGAATGTGGGCTGCATTCACTCCTCGCGTAGGTATTGGTCGTGAACCAGGGGCTGGGAGCTGATCAGGACACTGAAGACTCTGCAGGGAAAGAGACAGGTCCCAGTCCTTGTGGAGCTGTGACGGGTTTGTTTCTTTCCTCCCCCTCCTCCCTCCCTTTCTGTTTCTCTCTCCTTCTCTCTCTCTCTTTTGTGAAAGTGTTAGTTGTGTCTGACTCTTTCGAGACCCCATGGACTGTAGCCCACCAGGTTCCTCTGTTTACAGAATTCTCCAGCCAAGCACACTGGAGTGGGATGCCATTTCCTTCTCCAGGAGATCCTCCCGATCCAGGGATCGAACCTGGGTCTCCTGCCTTGCAGGCAGATTCTTTACCATCTGAGCCACTGGGGAAGCACTCTTTCGTAGATGCTGTATCTAAGGTGACAATCTTCAGAAGTTCACCTGAGCCCCTGCTCCCCAGCACGTCTGTGCTCATCCCTGGGGATGGGAGCCAGGAAGCCTGGGACACAGGAGCAGGAGGGAGACACTGCTCTCGGCACGCCCATGAGTGTCGTTGTTTTACCCTAGTGAATCTCACCAACAAACATGTGTTTCAGCAGAGGACTCCAGAACATCAGTGCTAGATCCTTCACAAGACCCCAGGACAGCGCCTGCCTTCTGGCCACCATGGTCTCACCCGCTCCCAGAATAGCCAAGAGCAGCCTCCGCCCTTGTTCCCTGGGTTACACTGGTGGCTGTCGTCCTCACTCTGTGTGTGTCCGGAGCTGACTGTGAACACGCTGAATCCTCGAGAGGACTCTGTGCAGGAAGTCCTGGGGCCGTTCCCGTAACACAGAACAGCAAGGTCGTGTAGCACGGTTCATGAATTTTCCAGTTGTGTGCGGTGTTTGGGTGATGTACACCTCCACATTTAGTGGCAGAAGAACAACAAGAACATTGATCCTGCTCCTGCATCTGTGCTTTGGGCAGGCCTTGGTGGGGTCACCTTGTCCCTACTCCCGTTGGCATCGCTACGTGGCTCAGGCATCATCTGAAAGCTCTCACACTCCAGGATGCTAAGGCCAGGAGCAAGGACTCCCCTGTGAACTCCCTCACCCCCTTTTCTACCCTCCTCTCATCATGCTGTCTCCTGGAAAACCTCAGGGTAGCAGAACTCTGACAGAGAGCCTCAGGGCTCCCAAAGCACAAATCCAAAGAGAGAGAGAGACAGATGTTCCAAGCAGAGTCTGTACCCCTTTCTGGACCAAGCCTTAGAAAATCTGAAATGCCACCTCCACAAGCTTATATCATGGAGGATGAAGGGAAAATAAACTTTGTTTCCAGTGGAAGGAACGCTACTTCCAGTAAAGGATTGGTAGACATGCTTTGAAGTCACCACACAAAGTAAGACAGTGGTTGCTGGATTTGAACCCAGACAGTCAAGCTCCAGAACATATGCTCTTGGCCACCTGCTCCACCTCTTCATTGTCTTCTCTTTGGGGAAGAAAGCATTGCCTTGCTTCTCTTAGGTCCAGGCACTGAGCAGTTGGTCCATACACGTTTGTTGATTATATTGCGAAGATTCTAAAACTCCGCAGGCCGGAGAACCCAAGTCACCCTCACTCTCACCTACAGAGCTCAGTGAAAGAGCCGGTGGGCCAGGGAGGGGGAAACTTCCAGGCAGCAGGAAACTTCCAGGGGCTCCTTGTTAGAATCTCTAATGAGATGACTGAGATGCATCTGCGGCTTTGATGAGGGAAGAGCTGGCTTTCTCTGGGTCGTGTTTCCATAGTAACCAGCAGAGACCCAGGCTTCAGCAGGGTGTGCATTACCGGCTGAGAGCTACTGGTCACCAGGCACCCTCTTTCTGCAGGCGGCTTCCTGGGAACAAAACTCCCAGCTCATAGGACTGGGGGGATGGTTGTCACCCTGGCACCGGTGGCAGGGTCTGTTACTCTGGCAGAAGCAAGGTGGTGAGGTAGGTATATCAGGACAGAAATTCTTGCTGGGATGGCAGGGCATTAGGAAAAAGCAGAGCATGCCCTTGGAGATCATTCAGGCCCAAATTAGCAAATAAGTGGCACTCACTCATTGAATCACTCGACAGACTTGCACAGAGCTTCAGGTCTGGGCCAGAGGTCTTCTGGGAGCTGAGCCGTGAACAAAGGGTCAGTTCACAGGTAACTGACAATTAACAGAATACATCAGAAGGGAGTCACTGCACCAGTCGGCGGCAAGCACTTTGGGGAACAGAAATCGGAGTTGGGGCATGAAAGAGGGGACAAGCCTGGTGGCCTGGGTCGGCCTCGTTGAGAAGGAGGCAAATGAATGCAGGCCGAGGGGAGGGGTGGGGAAGAGATGGGTGGGAGTGGAAGTGGGGGGAGGGAAGAGGCCTTCAGTTCACTTGCCACCTTATTCTTGGCTCAGGAGAAGACTGGATGGCTGTTGGTTCTGGTATATCCTCCTCTGCGGAAGGGTCGTGACCCCCACCCTGTGCAACTCGGCCTTGGCCATAGGGGACTTGCTTTGGGCACCAGAGTGAGTGGGCATGGCATGTGCTACTTTGAAGAGGACATGCTTGCCTGTCTCTAGAAATGCTCCTCTTGGGGCAGGGGCTCCTAATGGAGGATGATGTTGCCTAAGGATGATAGTATGGATTTGGAACCCACCCCATCTGCAGCAGGATGAGATGCTGGGATCAATTAGCTGTGTCTGCCATGAAGCAATAAGAGTCCTCATACTCACTACTGCTGACCGATCCCATCCCACACTGAAAGGTGCTTGGTCCAAAATCACACAACTGACAATCAGTGCTCAGCATGGGGCTCGGCACTTGAAATATTTGCTGGGTGAATGAATGGCCAGTGAGTTTAGAAATCAGACCTCCAGTTATCTTTGGAGTGGACCGGGTCACATCCTCAGGACTGTCATGCTCCCAAAATATTGTAACTGCTAGCACTGAGAATGCCACAAATCCTAGTTTTCTCTTATCAACAATTGCTCATGGAAAAATATATTCTCACTCCCTCCTCTAAGAGGCTTGAATATAAGGTTTAACGTGTCCTTTTCTCCAGGGTAAATTTTCTCCGTCTGCAAGTCCAACATAGTGGCATTTCAGGAGGCAATGATAATGCCAGGAAGGTTCTGGAGGAAGAAGCGGACATGCTCTTGGTGCTGCTGGAATCACTATGGGTAGTGGAAGGCTGTTTACAGTGCCTGGCCCAGAATATACATTAGTCATTCAAGGAAGACAGAGTTTATCTGCACACAGAAAGGACAGATTAATTCAGGAAGGACTCATGCGTTGCATGTTTGGAACAAAGACTAAGAGGAAAAAAAGTTAACAGCTTGAGGAGCCCAGCTTGAAGTGTCTGACCCAGCAGAGGGAGGGGAATTATCTGTGTGTTACCTTTGATGGAAGCTCTGGGCTCGGCCGGTGCTCTGCCAGAAATGGTATCTTACAAGGAGTCCTTTTGTCAGGATTCTTTTGGCTGCAAGTGACAGAACTAAATAAAATAGAAATGAAAGAGATCAGTAAATGAAAGCTTGAGGTGTGTATGGCCTCAGGTATGGCTGGATCCAGGGCTTAGTGGTGTGGTTTCTGGAAGCACAGATCTGTTTCCCCCAGTCACTCAGTCCTGCTTTCCTCCAGGTTGGTGTGATTCTTGGCTCACAGCAGTGGAAGAGAATGAGCAGCAACCTCAGGACTTTATCCTGCCCTCACAGCAACTGTTATAGCAAGAGAGGTCTCTTCCCCAGTTTAGCCAGCAAAGATCCCAGGGTAGGCTCTGATTGGACCAACTCAGATCATGTGACTGCACCCTGCCGGTAACTAAAGTCAGACAATGGGTGAGCCAGGCCTGCGCCGCACGCCTATCCCTGGATCCAGCGGTGGAGACGTGCGTGATAAGTTGTTTCTGTCGTGTCCAACTCTGTGCAACCCGATGGACTGAATCCTCTGTCCTTGGGATTCTCCAGGCAAGAATACTGGACCGGGCTGTCATTCTGTTCTCCAGCGGTGGAGACAGCCCCACCTAAAGCACATGGACTGAGGGGTGACCCCAAAAAAGAGAACCCAGGTGCTGTCACCAGAAGATGAAGGAATAGACCCTGACAGTCAGAAAAACCCAGCGTCCATGACAGACCGAGAACCTGACTGCAAAAGTTCCTACTCCCAGCACCAGTGCCCCTGGAGACAACCCTTTCCTGGCCAATGTAAATGTGATTTAAATTCCCTTCTCTCACCAAATACATCAAGACAGTGCGTGGCTCGTTAAGAAGGATGAGCAGCACACGTTGCTGGATTTTAATGCTTTAAAAACGACTTCTGCGTCTGTTTAAGGATTACTATTTCCTCGAAGAATTCAGCTCCACGAGATAAGTGTTAATACCTTATTTCTTGGGGGACTCTGAAGTCCAGAGTTGGAATTGATTGTGAACAGAATACAATAATTTACTTTTTATCAGCATCCTCCACAGAAACCTGTTTCCTTGGAGGAAAATGCATTTAGCCTCACCTCTCTAATCCCTCTGTAAAAGTCCTAAATCACCACCAGTCACTCAGCGCCACTCAGCCAGAAATGACCAGCACTCCGTCATAATAAAAGCAGAATTACAGTCGCTGTCACATCCTGCTGATGGCTCCTTTAGGGCCGCATAGGAGTGAGGCATCTGAGTGTCATGGAGAGAAACAAGACCCATGGGCTCTGCCAGGAGAGGGTGGGGGGTGTCCCATGGGTCAGGGCTGGTGTTGGTCTCTGCGTTTCTGTTTCCCAAAGTCAGATTTAATGGCCCTTTCCTGTATCTTGGGGGGTGGCAGGCAGACTGCTGATTTATAGGCTCCTGATGGGTTTAATTTGGTTTTTTTGAAAATAAATAAGCCACCAAGTCTAATAATTCAGGACTTCCACATCAAGATCACAGTCTTACAGTCCTCTTGAAAATTAGGGAGGGACTTCCTTGGGGGATCCAGTGGTTAGGAGTCTGCCTTCCGATGCAGGGGATGCAGGTGTGATCCCTGGTCGGAGAACTAAGAACCCACGTGCTGCAGGGCAACTAATCCTCACGCTGTAGCTAGAGAAAGCCTGTGTGCTACAACAAAGACCTAGCACGGCCAGAAGAAAAAGAAAATTCGGGAATGCTGAGCGCTCTGCCCTTGGCTGGAGCCCAGGAATGACCCCTCTCCAGGTCACCACACCCTGGTGAACTCTTCATCAAGCCACCTGCATGGCCGGCACCCCCTGGGTCAGAGAGCCTGGCTCCCAGTGCAGCAGGCAGATCAGAGCTCAGACTCCAGACAGACAGGCTGCCAACCTCCACTGCAGGGTTTGACATGCACTGGCTGGGTGACTGGTTTTAATGTGTGCCTCAGTTTCCTCATCTGAAAAATAACACCAGCTACCGAGCAGAGTAAAAGCATTCACAGACATGCAGGTCACTTAGAGTCACACTTGCACACAGGGAGCATGGAGCAGATGAGCTGTTGTGGCATTGCTTCTGCATTCGTGCAGCCTTCATGCCACGCTCACCCTCTCGGCTGCTACAGCGGCCTCCAAGAAGACATGTCCAAGTCTGAATCCCTGGTTCCTGCAAATGTGACCCTAGGTCGAAAGAAAGGTCTTTGCAGATAAAGTTAAGTGAAAGATCTCAAGACGATGTCATCTGGATTAACCAGTTGGGATCTCAGTTCAGTTCAGTCGCTCAGTCATGTCCGACTCTTTGCAACCCCATGAACAGCAGCACGCCAGGCCTCCCTGTCCGTCACCAACTCCCGGAGTCCACCCAAACCCATGTCCATTGTGTCTGTGATGCCATCCAACCATCTCATCCTCTGTCGCCCCTTCTCCTCCTGCCCCCAATCCCTCCCAGCATCAGGGTCTTTTCAAATGGGTCAGCTCTCTGCATCAGGTGGCCAAAATATTGGAGTTTCAGCATCAGTCCCTCCAATGAACACCCAGGACTGATCTCCTTTAGGATGGACTGGTTGGATCTCCTTGCAGTCCAATGGACTCTCAAGAGTCTTCTCCAACACCACAGTTCAAAAGCATCAATTCTTCTGCGCTCAGCTTTCTTTATAGTCCAACTCTCACATCCATACATGACTACTGGAAAAACCATAGCCTTGGGGTCTAGACACAATAAGTCTCCTCATAAGAAGAAGGAAAGAAACGTGGAGGAGATGTATGAAGACAGAGGCAGAGATTGGGGTGATGCAGACACAAGCCAAGGGAAGCTGGGAGAGGCCAGGAAGGGCTTCTCCACTGGAGCCTTTGGAGGGAGCCTGGCCCTGCCAGCACCTGGGTTTCAGACTTGTGGCCTCCGGAACTTTAAGAGAAAACTTTTCTGTTGTTTTACACCACAAACAAATGTGGTCATTTGCGGCTGCAGATACAGGAAACTGATACAGGGATGGATGGCAGATCCTGCAGCTGGTAAAATTTCTCTCCATCCCTAACTTAGCCCACTGCCTGGTGCATTAACACTAGACATCCTGAGTTGACTCTGGAAGACTTCACAGTTGAAAAAACTGTAATTGTACCCCACAGGACATCCATCAGGGAGAAAGGGGTCTTTTGCAAGGTAATGAAAAGGGATGAAAAGTCTTCCTGGTTCAGCCTAGTTCCTCCCCCAGCACTGTGCCTGTGTGCAGGCAGGACCAGTTGCCTAGTATGCAGGGCCCGGTGCGAAATGGAAACGTGGAGCCCCTGGAGAACGTGGAAGAATGGAGAGGCTAAGCAGCCTCCTGAAGTTCGTACAGCTGGCTTGTGATGGAACTGGAGTATGGCTCCATTCTGTGGGTTGCTTACCTGCTGCCCCTCAAGCAAGCAATGACCACAGAGCTGATACATTGCACTTCACATATATTAACACCTTTAACCCTCCCATGGGCCCGAGTGGTCAAATTATTATCCTCATGTTACAGATGAGGACTTGGACTCATCTTGGACTGCAAGGAGATCCAACCAGTCCATCCTAAAGGAAATCAGTCCTGAATGTTCATTGGAAGGACTGATGTTGTAGCTGAAACTCCAATACTTTGGCCCCCTGATGCGAAGAGCGGACTCATTTGAAGAGACCCTGATGCCAGGAAAGATTGAAGGCGAGAGGAGAAGGGGACGACAGAGGAAGAGATGGTTGGATGGCATCACCGACTCAATGGACATGTGTTTGAGTAAACTCCGGGAGTTGGTGATGGATAGGGAGGCCTGGCGTGCTACAGTTCATGGGGTCGCAGTCAGACACAACTGAGCGACTGAACTGAACAGATGAGTAAACTGAGGCACAAAACCCTTAAGCATCTTGCCCAACATCACACGTCCTGTAAGTGGCAGAGCTGGCATTTAAACCAGGGAGAAAATATGGGTATCCCACACATAAGACCCCAGTTCTCTACAACTCCCACCAAGGCAGTACCTTCTTGGATAAAATAACCTAAACCCATCGAAGAACAAATCCTCATGCAAACAATTATACTACCTCAAAGAATTATGTTATAGAGAGACAAAGTTGCTCTGGGGCAAGATCAGTCCAGGAAGGCTCCCCAGAGGCGGGGGTTCTCAGCTCTTCTTGAGATTTGAGGGGGTGGGATTAGAGGAGAGTTGGGCCAATGACATTCAGGAAAAAGAAAAGATTGTGAAAAATCCAGCGAGTGGTAATAGGCAAATTTTGCACTAATGTCATGATCAAGGGATGGACCCGTCTCCTGGCAAAAGGCCATCAGCACCTGAACAACAGCCTCTGGGCTCCATGGGCAAGAGGCAAACCAGATATCACATGTGTACACGGTGGAGGACATATAATGATCATGTCAGGGCCAGGCATCTGCCCGAGAGTTACAAATGTTTATGAATATTAATAGCCATTTGTTCCCAAAGGACCACAAATCAGTTAATTAGGGCCCTGTCAACCTGTTTATATTATCTATAAATGAAAACCCATCAGCAGCCAAACATGAAATTAAGCAGACCATGTGTGGGCCGCCACCGTTTCTGGATGAATTACCCAGCCAGCTCCCGCCTGAGCCCCCGTCCTGGCACCGAGGTGGGTATATCTCTTTCCTGCCCTCATTTTAATCAAGCCAGTGGCTACAGGAGGCACATGATAGATGGTGCCTTGCGTCGCTTTGTTGCGTTGGGGTGGGGGCAGGGGGCGGTGGCGGGGGGAAGGGGTGATTTAAGACTGGTGGTAAATTAGCTGCAATCCAGAGTCTTGCAGGAGAGGGAGAATGACCTATAAATCAATGTTCCATGGACAGGTAATCAGGCTTCCAATCCAGGCACTGATCACCAAAGCCCTGGGTCCATCAGTCTTTTTCCTGGGGTGATGGGCCTCCAATCCAGGCACTGATCACCAAAGCCCTGAGTCCATCCGTCTTTTTCTTGGGGTGATGGGACTAGGGTGGGGGCTCCGAGTCACAGCCACCAGCTGGTTCACGTTCCATCTGGACGGCTTGGCATTGGGGTCTCCAGCATGTTCTGTGGAACAAGCCTCGAGATGCCAGAGGCAGAGAGGGACGAGGCAGAGATTCGTTCAACGACCAGCACGTGCTGGGCACTGTGCTTGGAGCTAGAAATAAACACAGCAGTGAACGGAACTGACAGGAGCGGAGGGGGTCCTGGCTGGAGACTGTGCTGGTCTAATGCAGGCAAGGAGCCCACGCTGCTGCTGCATTACACAGGTTCTTCTTCCTAAAAATCTCCTCAGCCCCAGGAAACTTGATGTGGGGCGAATTCTTGAACTATTTTTCCCTTTGGGCAAAAAACACTGTGTTTTCCTGACCACATTTATGCTAAAAACAGCACTGAATTCCATGAAGTGTCTCCAAACAGGCACAATTATTTGAAGTTAGGACTAGCTGTCAAAATACAACCTAACAAGTTAGGCCTAGTTACTGAATACTTGCATTTTAAATAATCAAGGTGTATTAGCATGAGATTTACTATTATGTGTGTTGTAAAACTAAAGATAATCTTCCTGTGTTTTGCTATCAAGCTTACTCAGTTGCATTAAGTTGGCCAAAATGTTCGTTCGGGTGTGTTGGGAGAATCCAAACAAACTTTTTGGCCTACCCAAAATTTATGTTGGCTGTAACTCCGCTGTGATCCTAACAATAGAACTATCTGTTCTATGGGTTTTAGACACTGGGGAACACTGATGGATTTTAAAGAGCACCGGATGGGATTGAGATGACCCGGATGCCAGATCTCTTTCATTTGCTGACTGTGTGACTTTGGAGAAGTCATCTAATGTTTCTGAGACAAAGAGCCTTTTTTTTTTTTCCCTTGTGTCTTGACTGGGGTCGATTTTGCCCGTGGGGGCCATTGGGCAATGTCTGGAGACATTCTTACAGCTGTCACTACTTGGAGAGGAGGGTGCCACGGGCATCTAGGGGGTAGAGGCCAGGGATGCTGCTAAACGTCTTCCAGTGCAGAGGACACATCCCTACAACACAGTTATCCAGCCCCAAATGGCAACAGCACTGAGGATGAGATATACAAACGGTGTCCACATCTCTTCCTGGCAGACGTCCGGAGAGAGTAGAGGCCCCATCCTGCATGCGTGTCCCTCCTTCCCTGCAGAGGTGGCCTAAACTGTGTGATGGTCATGCTCCTGCGTGTCCTTACCTATGTGGACACTCTCTCCCTAACACAGGAATGACAACAGTAGATTGGTCTCATTAAAAGGGCTGTTACAAGGCATTTGCAATGGAAAGCCCAAGAAAATGTCTTAAATACTCCATAACATAATTTAGAATTTGGAATCATTGCTCTGACCTTGCTTGCTTTTCCTATTGCCCCTTTGAGCATTCACAGTGGGAACCATTCTGCCTCCTTTGACAGACGGACATGAAGCCCGGAGTGGTTGACTCTTCCTTGGCTGCACAGCAAGTTAGAACCCAAGTTGGGGTCAAGCTCCAGTCCTCTGAGTCAACTTTTGGTTTCAAGGGGAGCTTGAAGACATTTTCAAAGAATTTGAACCACGGGAGTTAATAGGAGCTGATTCTGGGCCTCTCAGCCCCGTTAGCAGTGCTCTCGGGCATGTGTCAAAAGCATTTCAGGCCGATTTATTTGTCTCTCCCTAAGTTGCCATTTCATTTCATGAAACAGCATCGAAGCGGCTGCCTCTCCAGATGGGTTGAAAATTGAAGTCTGATCCAAAGGCACTTGCCCTTTCAGGCCAGCCCCCTCCTGAGAGCGAGAGCCAGCAGGGACAGCAATCTGGCTGCCTCTCATGCTCATTTTTGTTCCTTGTGAAAAAACCGTTAAAAAGAAATCAATTTTTGCGAAAATGACCCAGGTGATTAGGTGAAATCACTTCTCTTGCTTTATGCTCCAGCTGAGAAGCTGCAACCAGATTGGAGGAGCGGGGAGGAGGGTGTTGGTGGGGCAGGGACCTGGATCCTAGTTCCTGCCCACCCCCTCCCTGCCCCCAGCAGCTAAGGTCAAGTTTGGGACACAGGCCCATTTCACAGATGACCCCTATCTTACTTTTCTGTTTATTTAATCAAAGGTACATGCATACAGATTAAATGACCAAATAATTCTGTAAGCTGTGTTACAGAAAAGGCATTTTCTCACTCTCTCTGCCCAATTTTCTTGTACTTCTGGGAGACTGCTTTCAACTCTTTTAGCTAAATATGTTGGTATTTAAATCTAAATGGCATGCTTGTAAAAAGTCTCCTGGTCTTGGATGGCTAAGCAGGTGACCAAGGAGATAAAATTAGATGTTACTAATCCAACCAGTCCATTCTAAAGGAGATCAGTCCTGGGTGTTCTTTGGAAGGACTGATGCTAAAGCTGAAACTCCAATACTTTGATGAGTTGACTCATTGGAAAAGACTCTGATGCTGGGAGGGATTGGGGGCAGGAGAAGGGGATGACAGAGGATGAGATGGCTGGATGGCATCACTGACTTGATGGACGTGAGTCTGGGTGAACTCCGGGAGTTGGTGATGGACAGGGAGGCCTGGCGTGCTGCAGTTCATGGGGTCGAAAAGAATTGGACACGACTGAGCAACTGAACTGAACTGAAATGAAGGACACAGATTCAGTTGCATGCACATCAGCAGTCACATTATGCTCATGAGGCATATACAGCTCATGATGTTGAATGGAAAGAGAGAAGGCACCTGTGTTCTTGCTGGCAATGTGGAACCTACTCACCAGAAGACCCAGGTCTTCTATAACTCCTAGTGGGTGATCTTTACAGTAGAGCTGACAAGGGTCAAGGGTCCAACCCAGGGGTCAAAAGCAGGTCTCCTGCATTGCAGGCAGATTCTTTACCAGCTGAGCCACAAGGGAACCCCAAGAATACTGAAGTGGGTAGCCTATCCCTTCTCCAGGGGATCTTCCCAACCCAGGAATTGAACCGGGATTTCCTGCATTCCAAGTGGATTCCTTACCAACTGAGCTATAAGGGAAACCCCAAGTTTCCATAGGGTTAGCAAAATTGTCTGGTAACAATTATAGCAGTAATAGAATGGCAGACAGACAGTCTCAGTTGTCTTCCCAACAGCCATTCACCCTCCCCCCCGCCTTCCTACTGATTCCTGATTTTGTGTCGAGATAGGAGTTAGTGACCTCAAGATCTCAGGGAAGCTAGCCCATATTCCATCCCAGAAGTGGTCTGTAACCACTGTGGTACATCCTTTTCCCCTATGTCAGTGATTGGTTCAGGAGTTTGCCTGTGAATCTGTTCTGGTTAATACAATGTAAGGAGAAGTGTGTTGGGGGCAGCCCACACTGAAAACAAAGAGACAAAGCCTCATGACAAAACCTTTTGCTTTTGACTCTTTCTCTCTTCCAGGGATGGGAGCAGCCATCTTGTGACGATGAGGATGAAAAGCCAAAACTCTGAGAAAGGCAGAGCAGACATGCGGAAAGATGTAGCATCCATGGTGACAGCACCCTGCTGCCACACCTGCCCTGAGCTCTCAGGGTTCCAGACTCCTCATTCAATATGAGATAAGAAGACGTCTTTAAAGACTATGATAGTCAGTCAGGGGCTCTGCAGGCTAAGTCCAGAGGGTTGCAAAGAGTCAGACACGACTGAGCTGCTGAGCATGGGCTCAGGCAGGAGGAGTCTGTATTGCAGCCAAGTACATTCCCATTGCTGTAAGTATCTTCCCTTTAGAGTGGGCTCTGATTGGGTGTCTCATTTCCTGGGAGGAAATCAACAAACACTGTAGCCAGCCACAATGACAGGCCAGGAATTTTCTAGGGTCTCAGAATATACTGATGAAATGAACCCTGTCTCCGATTTCACAAAAACTGAAAACATGAGAGTAAACATGCAAAACGGTCATATTTTTAATAGCTGATTACTCGTATGTGTTGGGCTTCCCTGACAGCACATAGGTAAAGGATCTGCCTGAAATGCAGGAGATACAGGTTGATCCCTGGATCTGGGAGATTCCCTGGAGAAGGAAATGGCAACCCACGCCAGTACTGTTGCCTGGGAAATCCCACAGACAGAGAAGCCTGGCAAGCTACAGCCCAAGGGGTCACAGAGTCAGACATGACCTTTAGCAACTAAACCACCACCACCACCACTCCCCCCATATATGTTAGGAGCTGCCCTGAGCTCTGGACGTATGACACATTCGACCCTGGGGGACCAAAGCTGGTTGAAACAGCACCAGCCTTGTTGGACAGTAATGGTTCCACTTCCTGCTCATAACCAACCCCAGTGTGAGTCTAGAGGCTGAACTTCCAGGGTGTGATGACTCTGAGGGTTAACGGTGGGCTGGAGCCTGAATCCCTGACTCTCTCACCTTTACTGAAATGGAGTGTGCAAGCCTCAGCTGCCATGAGGGGAAATTCCAGAGCATTCCAGAAACTCCAGCTTAGGAAGACTGGAATCCATCAAGCCACAGTGGACTCTGGAGTTCCAGCTCCTCTGCCCTTTGGGGCGGGAATATGTCTGTTGGCCTCCACAATGTGCACATGGCAGGAAAGGTTATAAATAAACTGTCCTCCCCGCCTCCCTGCTGCCCTCCACCCTCAGTGCTCAGCTTGTGGTTTCCTCTCCCTTTGAAAGTCTTCCCCAGCCTGATACGAATCCTAATTAAAATCATGCACAGCGTGACTTTTAATTAGCCTGAGCAACCCTGTGAAAGGCATCAATATTGGAGCAGGGTAATTGTGCCCAGGGCCTCTCCCCCATGGATGGGCAGAATGCCCCAGCCAGGGGAGGCCCTCGTGCCCACGCCGGGAAAGGCCACCGAGGGGTCAAGCTGGGCTCAGCCAAGCACAGTTTCACTTGGGGCGGCCTCTTTGCAGGCAAGAGGCGATGACTTTGATCAGGAAGTTTGCAGATGGATTTTATGTAAACTAGATGGAATTTCAAACGGGTCCCAAGGGTTTGGGGGTAGAGGTGGGGACTCTGAATCTAGATTTAGAGGAAGGACTAAATGGAAAACGAGGTTCCTTTTTCCTAACAAATAAAATAATTGGGGCGCAGTGATTTCTTAGAGCAGAAATGATTTCACTCTTCCTGATTCCCTCAAAGCCATAGATTTTTTCTTCCGTGCCTTTGCTCATGAATCAACTAGAAATGTGACTTGAGGGAAGGGGTGCAACAGCGTTTTTTTTGTTCAGGAGAATTCATTAGGAATTCTGGAATGCTGACATAACTCACTTTTAGGGCGGCTGCCTGCAGACTTCCCAGAACCCGAGGTGGAGGAACCCATTTAAATCTGCAGGCGGCCTTCTCGCCAAGAAATCAGTTCAAAATGGATGCCTGGTTATAAGCTGGACATCGGATGCCTTCCTAGGGCCTAGATTCTAATAGCTCCCCCGGTCCATGGAAATGTTGGCTTACAGATGGTTTACATTTCAGGGGGCAGGCCTGAGAAACCCTATAGCTAGTGAGGAGCAGAAGGTAAGTTCCACAGGTCAGAAGTCAGAGGGAAAATAGCATTTAAATTGCCAAAAAGCAGATTTTCATAAGACACATAACTGCACATTACTATTTCTCAAATCTAGGCGTGAAGTGTACTAAAATCAATGTAAAAGAGTTGCCTGTTGACAATCTTTTTCTCTTAAATTATTTAAGTGTCTGGCTCCCTTGTTTTATGACCTTGACATTTTTAAGGAGACAAGATAGATTATTCAAGTCAACAAATGGATAATGAGCTCCCATAAAAGGGACATCTTGTTTAACTTGAATTTCAGAAATGAGAGAGAGAGGTTTGTGTTGTGGGTGGGGATGGGAGGGTGGCTCTTCACTCCATAGTTGCCAGGACAATGAAGATCTGACATGTTAGAATGACAATCTCTGCTCATTTCAAATTCCCCAAGGTCATGAAATGCCCCTGGGCAATGCTGCTTCCAGCAACTGTCCACATCTGGTGGTCACTTCCCACCAGGAACCATGAGAGCCTTCCAGAGTAAAGGCCACCCCACCACCATCATTTCTTCCCTCCTTGATTGGTGTCACGCTCACTCACATGGTGTGTGTGTGTGTGTGTGCACGTGCTTAGTCACTCAGTTGTGCCCAGCTCTTTGCGACCCCATGGACTGTAGCCTGCCAGGCTCCTCTGTCCATGGCGATTCTCCAGGCTAGAATACTGGAGTGGTTTGCCATGCCCTCCTCCAGGGGATCTTCTCAACTCAGGGATCGAACCCAGGTCTCCCACATTGCAGGCAGATTCTTTACCATCTGAGCCACCAGATGGTAACTGCTTCTTTAATACTTTTGCATAATCTCCATCCCATGCATACAGATGCCTTTGGCTACCACATTCCCCAGGACATGCAAGCATGGAAGAAGGAGAGGCGCCAGCATCACTTTGCTTCTTCTCTTTCCCTCACACTCAGTCCAACATGGCAGTGAGTCCTATTGGTCCTTCCTTGGAAAATATCCAGCATCCATCCACAGCTCCCTGTCTTCATTCCAGCCCTCTCTCTCCTCGTGTGCTGTAATAGCTCCCTAAGTGGGCTTCTTGTTTCCTTGTCTATAGAAACTGACCAGTTCAAGGTCACACTTTTTAACCTTTTCAGTTAAAAATTAAACACAGGTACCTGAAACTCAACAAAAAATATATATATAGCGTAGTGAAATACATCAACGGACATCCTTATAATGAGGACCAGGTCAAGAGATAGCACTTTGCAGGAAGACCCTCCCTTGCCCCGTGGCTGCATCCCAATCACAGCCCAGCCCTCACTCCAAAAGTAAGCGACCTTCTGACTCTTACAGTGAATACCTCCCTACAATCTTTATGGCATCATCACTCCAGTGTGCCTCCTTAGATCTTCTACTGGACGTTACCCATTTGGTAAATCTTGTTATGTCTTTTTAGTCTACGGGTTTCCTGACCACATTTCTTTTCCTTAGAATTTCTCTGTTGCAGCGCCTGGGGCTGTGACCTATTGAGTTTCTCACAGACTTTGGTAATTCTATATTTATGGTGCAGTCTACACCTCCTTCTCTCAGTCCTCCATCTTTCATGGAAAATGGCAGCTGGATCCAGAGGCTGGGGCAGAATTATGAATCTGAAGTATGATCAGAATTATGATACTGAACAGGTTCTGAATTAGAAAGGAGCTGTTGGGGGAACTGAAAGGGATGAAGTTAGAAGGCTGGATCATGATATGAAAGTTTACCAAGCAGAGACCACCAGGAACTCTCTGCAGCCACAGTTACATTTAGTTACATTTAGCTACAGCACAGTTACATTCACACAACAAAGGAGATCATGCCTGTGGTGACTCAGGACACTTTTGGTAAGAGAACTAAAAAAGCCTCTTGATGAAAGTGAAAGTGGAGAGTGAAAAAGTTGGCTTAAAGCTCAACATTCAGAAAACGAAGATCATGGCATCCGGTCCCATCACTTCATGAGAAATAGATGGGGAAACAGTGGAAACAGTGTCAGACTCTATTTTGGGGGGCTCCAAAATCACTGCAGATGGTGACTGCAGCCATGAAATTAAAAGACACTTACTCCTTGGAAGGAAAGTTATGACCAACCTATTCAAAAGCAGAGACATTACTTTGCCAACAAAGGTCCGTCTAGTCAAGGCTATGGTTTTTCCTGTGGTCATGTATGGATGTGAGAGTTGGACTGTGAAGAAGGCTGAGTGCCAAAGAATTGATGCTTTTGAACTGTGGTGTTGGAGAAGACTCTTGAGAGTCCCTTGGACTGCAAGGAGATCCAACCAGTCCATCCTGAAGGAGATCAGCCCTGGGATTTCTTTGGAAGGAATGATGCTAAAGCTGAAATTCCAGTAGTTTGGCCACCTCATGCGAAGAGTTGACTCATTGGAAAAGACTCTGATGCTGGGAGGGGTTGGGGACAGGAGGAGAAGGGGACGACAGAGGATGAGATGGCTGGATGGCATCACTGACTCGATGGACGTGAGTCTGAGTGAACTCCGGGAGTTGGTGATGGACAGGGAGGCCTGGTGTGCTGCAATTCATGGGGTCGCAAAGAGTCGGACACGACTGAGTGACTGAACTGAACTGAACTAACACAGAAGAGACTTTCCTGGTGGTCCAGGGGTTAAGAATTCGCCTTGTAATGCAGGGGACTCGGGTTCAATCCCTGGTTAGGGAAACTGAGAGCCCACATGCCCTGGAGCAACCGAGCCTCCATGTGCCAAAACTCCTAAGCCCACCGGCCACTAGAGAGACTATGAAATGAAAGACCCCGCATGATGCAATGAAGACCCAATGCAAACAAATCAATAAATATGCGGGGAAGAGCTTCCTATAGGATCTGAGCTACTACTGACTGATTCTAAGGGACTGAAGATGCAGGGTCAAGAAGAGGGGGCAGTTTGGTGATCCAGTATGTTTTTCTTGAGATACAATTGACATATGACATTATGATGTGATGGAGTATCTTAAATATTTTTATCTTGCAGAGATGAACACAGGGCTAGGGTTGTCATTGGTAATGAGACAGCCATCACTCTTGTTAGCAGAAAGGGGGCACATTTGATCCTCTCTGTAGCTGTAGTATGGTCTTGTCTCTGTCTAGTTTCAAAGAGGGTCATGATGGGATCTCTTCTGAACGTGTTTATATTCCACAAGCTTTGTTCCCATTCATTGGGAACATCACGACCTACCCACCCACTGCTAGGTGAGTTGTTTGACTCAGTTCCCCTACTGGTCTGGCTGCAAACAGGACTGATTTTATCAGGGGTCATATTGTGGAAGGACTTAACTGTCCATGTGAGGAGGTTTGCTTTTCATTTGATACACAAGAGGGAGCAACCACAGGTAGCTAGGATCCAGAGTTGAGCGAGTCAGCATTTGTACTTGAGGAACTGGGTGTCAGTCTCTTGGGAGAGAAAAGATGGGAGGTGGTATGTCTAGTTAAGAGGCAATTATCAGCATCGAAGCGAGAGGTGGTGCCGTTTGAATAAAGGTGTTGGCAATGGGAATGAAACAAAGAGGATGGAGCCACTGCGGGGAGGACGTAGCAAGGCTGCATCCTGGATGGGACGTGGGAAGAAGACAGTGTGGCAGGCAGTGATGTTTGCGGATCCAGCAGCCGTCCCCGTCCTTCTTGCCAAAAACCTTCCTGGTTTTTCCTGAGCAAATGGCAACAAATCACAATTGGTCAAAAACCACCAACCTCAATTCTCCCAGGCACCATACCAGATGTTTGCCCTGCCTGCCCCCTCCACCTGCAGTGAAGGCTGCCCCGTGACCTCACTCTGGACAAGGGGGCCGAAGAGGCTATGTGATGGGGCTGCCGGGAAAGGTTTTTATTCCTCATAAAAAGGACTGGTGTGGAATTCCCTGGCAGTTAAGTGATTAGGACTTGGCGCTCAGCACTTTCACTGCCAGGGCCCAGATTCAGTCCCCAGTTGGGGAACCAAGATCCTGCAAGCCATGTAGCACAGCCCCACCTCCAAAAGAGGGACACGTGTAAGGACAGTGCTCCCTTGAATTGTCCCTTTTCCCTTGTTTTTGGCAAAAGGAGAATATGTGATGCCTTCAGCTGCCCTCTCCCATATTTTGCTAAAAACACTTGTTCTTTCATGAACTGCTGTTTTTTGGAGTTGCTGTGACTTGTGGCCTAAAACATCCTAACCAATGTCCAGGAGGAGCCAAAGAAGACTGGAATGTCTTTGAACCTGAGTGACTGACTGATGAGGGGTCTGAATAGAAGCATGGATATCTGGAGAAGTGTGTTGGGGTGGGTGAGGAAGATGATTTTGTTGAATCTTCTGGACATAAAGTTGAGAGCAAATACCAAGGTCTGGGTCTTGGGACAGAGGCTAGAATTTGAGAAGGAGGCTTTGGGAGCCACTGATTGGCTGGAGGTTGAAAAATGATGCCACAGGTGAGGAATTCAACAAGCGATGTTGAAATCTGCCTCATGTCTGTTTGGGGGGAGGGGAATGGATACTGCATAAATATATACTTGAACTCTTTCCCACACAGTCGGATATGACTTTAAGATCTCGTGAGCTCACCGCTTGGCTCAGTTTCCTCATTTCTGAAGCCTGGCTGGAAAATGAACTTGGATCCCCTGTCAGTATAATCACCAACCAATTCCCACTGGAGAATTTCCTTACACTCTCCTGGTACAGTTGTTTCCTTTTTGAAGAAAAAAAAATTGCTTTTCATTTTTCAAAGTTCAAATGCTGCTGTGGCCACAGTTTTGGGGAATCTGTACATCAGCAGAACAGTCGACAAGGAATGATGGGTCCTACTGAGCCAGGAAGAGGAAGGATGAGAGTCAAGGGCAACAGACCCCTGGGCCAGGGCCTCAGGAGAGGGGATCAGGAGCAGGGCTGAGGTGGGGAGTCAGGGAGGGAATTCAGGAGAGTTTGGGGACCCCTGGACCAGTGCATGGGTGGTTCAGTGGTAGAATTCTCGCCTGCCATGCGGGAGGCCCAGGTTCAATTCCTGGGTTGGGAAGTTCCCCTGGAGAAGGGAAACGCTGCCCACTCCAGTATTCTGGCCTGGAGAATTCCATGGACCCTTGCAAAGAGTCGGACACGACTAAGTGACTTTCACAGTCACAGCCACAGGATGGCTAATCCCTTTGCCTCTTGAAACACCTACATCTCACCATTTAAAACAGAAGAAATTTCCCTATTTTTCTAGAGATAGGGATAAAGCTGGCTCCAGAGCCAGTTCTCCGAACTCTTGGTCCATTTTTTTCTGCCCTGCTTTTCATTCTGAATGAGATGACACATCCAGACATCCATGGAGGGCTTTGAGCAGAGGCATCATCCCCAGACCACTCCGAGGAGGACAGGAGGGGTGGACAGAGCGGGCAGCAAGTGATTAATGGCCAGACACTTGGACAGTCTGTGCGAGGTAGAGGAGTTTGAACGAAGTATCAGAGGGTCATCCACTTGGAGAATCCAAGAGAATCAAGCAGAACTTTCGGAGTTTATAATTGTGCCAGAAATGCCGAGAGCTACAAAATCAGCTGATATTTAGGGAGCTAAGCAAGTCAATTATGACATTTCCATAAGGAGAGAAACAAGTAAAGAGAACCTAAAAGTCTGCTGAAAAGGAAGGAAGTTTAAGAGGAACTTGCTTTACCAATTTTGGTGTTGATACAGGAATAAAGGGAAAAAGCAAAACAGATGCAAATTAATGTGTCCTATGTATCAAGAATAAGCAAGTTAAACCCCAAAGAGAAACAAATCCAATTTTCAACAACAATGATATACAAGACTTAGGTATTGTTATTATAACAAGTCTGTGGGAGCCATGTGAATAAAACTCTGAAAAGAAAGAATCAAAGAATAAGCTATATAGTGTGTTACTGGTGGTGCTAAGTTGCTTCAGTCGTGTCTGACTCTTTGTGACCCTATGGACTGCAAGCTTCTCTGTCCATGGATTCTCCAGGCAAGAATACTGGAGTCTGTTGCCATCCCCTCCTCCAGGGAAGAGTGGGTTGCCATATTCCCAACCCAGGGATTAAACCCACATCTCTTACATCTCCTGCATTGGGCAGGTAGGTTCTTTACCACTAGAACCACCTGGGAAGCCCCCAGTATATTCCTACATAAGAGTCAATATTGACTAGATATCTATTTCCCTTCTTGCAAGCTCTAAGATGTGAAGTTCCATGCAGTTACCATGAGAAAAATGGTCCATAGTGAATTTGGAAAAGAAAGTCATAAAAAAATTTTTTTTAAAGAAAAAGAAATTATGGAGTTAGTTTATATCAGATATTCTCACACAGAATCATAATAACTGAAGTGTGCACTGATTGAGAACAGAACTCAATAGAAAGCTCAGGAAAAGATATAAGATTTCACAATGTGATAATACTTGCATTTCCATTATTTGGCAGAAGATAGATTGTTCAATAAATGACATTCAGACCACTTGGAAATGACCTAACAATCTAGATAAAAAAAATTAAATCCGATCCATATCTCATTACATCCATGGAAATAAATTCTAGATGCACTGGTAATTAAAATAGAGAAAGACAGAGTCCTGGTAGGAAATAAATGCATGTTTAGATAGCAGCAGGGAGTGTGTAAACACGACAACAAATGCAGGCAGCACAAAGGAAAAGTTTGCTGAATCTGAAAAGCAAATGAGAAACTCACTTCCATATCCCTTACATTCATTCCTCAATTTCGGAAGCTTATGCCAAGATGTCATTTCTTCCCTGAATTCATTCAGTCACTCACTGAGTGCTCACTACATGACATGCTGTTGGTGGTCCCAGGGATATAGTAGTTTAAAAAGAAAAAGGCAAACATCCTGACCCTCTGGGATGCTAATTCTGTTGGGGCAGAGAGAGTATAAACAGGATAAATAAGTAACAGATATAAGTCAGAATGTGTCTGGATTTTTGAAGATCGATATAGGAAGGGAAGGAGATATGTTTTTTGCGGGGGAGTCATTTGCAATTTTAAATAGAGTGGTCATGAAGGCATCTCTGCGTTGACATTTGAGCAAAGAATTAGAGGAAAGGCGGTAATTAATGTGGATACGAGCAGAGGCCATGGGCAAGATGTGTGCCTGACCATATTTGGGCATCCCAGGGAAGCGAGGGAAAAGAGCAGCAAAAGATGAGGACAAGAAAAGTCAGCCCTGGGCTGACAGCTGAGCTTGCAGGCTCTTACCTCCCAGGGTCACGGAATAAAACGGTCTTAACACCAAGACTCAAATGCAAGTTACCCAGTTCCAGGGCTTCCTTACGTGTTCCTTGAACCCAGCTGGTCCAGCTCCGCTCGCTCACCTCCTGAGACTTCAGTCCCCATGGGAGGAAGGGTCTGTGGAGTGGCGACATGACTCATCCCCCAAACCAGATCCCGGCCGATGACGACTGGAGGCACCATTAACAGCTGTTCCAGGACATGGCGCTGGTCCCGGGCAGACTGGGACTTGCGGTCACCCTCGCCGGTGCCATGTTTGCACAGCACTTTCCCTGAAATTGAGGAAACGTGCATTGTCTGCACGGAGAACGGGGGCAGGCTGATGATCCACAAGGGTGGGAACCCAGGCTCCGCCATCCCCAGCCCCGTGACCCCGGGAAAGTGAGGTGCTTTCTCTGGGCTTCTGTTCCTCGTTTGTCAAATGGCGGGGGCAGTAATCATCCCCACCTTTCATGGTTTCTCTAAAGATGCAACGAGGTGACACCTGTGGAGTTCCTCAGACTGCGGCTAGCACGTGGTGTGCACTCTGCAAGGACTGACTTTCATCGTCACGGGTCTCAGAGGCCTGCAACTAACATCTCAGCGAGGCTAGTCTAAGGGAGAATCTGCTTCTGGCCACTCCCACACTCCTTGCCTCACGGCCTCTTCCTTCCATCTTCAAAGGCAGCCATGTCAGGGTGAGTCCTCATGCTGCCAGCTCTCTGCTTCTCCCCCTTCTGCCTCCCTTGTCCACTTACAAGGACCCTGGCGATAACACTGTTCCGCCCCCCCCCCCCAGATAACCCAGGATCATTTTCCTAGTTTAAGGTCAGCAAATTAAGCAACTTAATTCCATCTGCAACCTAACTCCCCCTTGCCATGTAACAAGCATATTTAGTTTCCAAGAACTAGGACACAGACATCTTAGGGGATGGTGATTGTGCTCCTGCTCACCACCAGGGTAACTGAAATCTAATCTCCTCCCACCCTACCCCCGGGCGGGGCGGGCACTGAGGGCCCTGAAGAGGAGTAAGCCCCCCAAGTGACCAGAGTAGTGACCAGACCCCACCTACAAACCCTCGCCTCCAGACCAGGGCTGTCTCAGGTAGAGAAAGTTCTACATAATCTATTTTATAGCTGGGGTATTCAGAAAGAGATTTACTACATTACGGCCATGGGAATCACTTGGTTCATTTCCTAAGCTGCTCAGCCTGGGGTCTTGCTTCTCATAAGACGTTAAAGTAAACCCAGAGACAGGCGGGGACGTTCTCTGCTGCTGGAAGTCACGCCAAGTTCAAGAATAATCATCGTCGAAGCATCCTCCTCCAGTCGCAGATTCATTACCAAACAGGTTTCAAAATAAATGTCCGTTTTCCACCCCTGAAATGGAAAATCAATACTGCAGTCGAGCTCAGGGCAGATGACGGATCCAGAAGCTGATTTAGTCATATTCCTGCATCGCAAAGGTCACTCGGGAGTCTTCATCTTGAGCACAGCCCCTCCCACAGCCGGGCTGGGGAGGGATGAGAAGGTCGGTAATTTATACACGTAATTATCCTCCTGGAGTGAGCAGATGGGAGTCTTTCTCCAGGGGATGTGGTGTACAATGTCCCATTTCTCACTGGGGCAGCAGGGACAGTTCCAATTAACCGACTTCCCGTGAACTGGCCCCCAGCAGAACTCAGGGGAGGGAGAGGAAGGAGAAAAATGTTCCGAGTTTGCGTTCGCATCTGTCCAAGCACAGGGCCCACTGGAAAGCTTAATGTTCTCCCCACGGTTAGAAGCGATGTGCTCTGGTTTCTAGCGTCAGAGGCTGGCAATCATGCTCCAGCGCAGGTTCCAGCACACGATGGTCCTCTATCCTCATCCAGGAGGCCGGTGTTGAGCCTCTTCCCCTTGTGTGAGGACACAGGAGCCCCAAGGACCTTAAGGAACGTGCAGCATAACCGGGAAAAGCGAAGTGAAGGGAAAACCGCTGTGAGCAGACAGGGACCACCAACCCAGGCTAACTGGAGTTTGTAAGAACTGGTGGGTGGGAGAGAGTGTGTGCTTAATGAGACTCCACGTTCCTGCTAAGCCCCATGCTAGCTATGACCTTGGGCAAACCATTACTACCTTCTGAGCCTCTGTTTCCCCAACCATCGAAGATCTGCCTTCAACACCACCTGAAAGTGTCTGGAGAAATGACCCAGATGACACACATAAGGTATTTCATTAGATTTCCCCTCTTTCTCACGTTTCTCAGAAGGAAAGCGGAGCCCATTCACTTGAAGCCAGTAGGAAAGGACTTACACGAGAGTGCAATATGAGCTGAGCTGTAAAGAAGGATGTGGCAGACACAGTTAGTTGCCCCCTAAGTCAGACTTTATTTTTTTGGACTCCAAAATCACTGCAGATGGTGATTGCAGCCATGAAATTAAAAGACGCTTACACCTTGGAAGGAAAGTTATGAGCAACCTAGATAGCATATTCAAAAGCAGAGACATTACTTTGCCAACAAAGGTCCGTCTAGTCAAGGCTACGGTTTTTCCAGTGGTCACGTATGGATGTGAGAGTTGGACTGTGAAGAAGGCTGAGCACCAAAGAATTGATGCTTTTGAACTGTGGTGTTGGAGAAGACTCTCAAGAGTCCCTTGAACTGCAAGGAGATCCAACCAGTCCATTCTGAAGGAGATCAGCCCTGGGATTTCTTTGGAAGGAATGACACTCAAGCTGAAACTCCAGTAGTTTGGCCACCTCATGCGAAGAGTTGACTCATTGGAAAAGACTCTGATGCTGGGAGGGATTGGGGGAAGGAGGAGAAGGGGATGACAGAGGATGAGATGGCTGGATGGTATCACTGACTCGATGGATGTGAGTCTGAGTGAACTCCAGGAGTTGGTGATGGACACAGGGGCCTGGCGTGCTGCGATTCATGGGGTCGCCAAGAGTCGGACACGACTGAGTGACTGAACTGAACTTAACTGAAGTATCTACTTCTTGCTCTTCAGCATCAGGACCATGGCTTTGATCAAGGTGCCTTTGTGCCCAGCTAAGATGCCCTGTTTCCCAGACTCTCTTTCAGCTAATGTGGCCACAGGACCTCCCTGCAGCAAATGGAACATATGTGGATGTCTGGACAGCATTTCTGAGAATGCACTGGTACTTTTGCGACACAGGAATCACCCCTCCTTCCTTCTTTCTTCTTCCCGCCTGGAGATGAAGCTGCCACTTTAGAACCAGAAGGTGGTAGACGAGCCTGTGGATGAAGACCAGTCTGCTGAGGATGCTAAGTGGGGAGCCAGAGAGAGCCTGGTCCCTGGAACATCAATGATGGATACAGCCCTGGTTCCCCACTGCCTGTCTCTGAGCTTCTTCCCATGATGAGAGAAAAACAAACCCATCTTCATTCCAGTCACTCTTAGTTGGCTTGCCTGTTACTTGCAACTGACCTGATTCCTAAATGATGCAAATGGTTTATCAGGATGACACTGAGGAACGGGACAGGCATTCCTGCAGGAGGGATGGCAGAGGCAAGTCAAGGGAAGTAGAGAAGGTCTGTGCAAGGATGAGGGCTGCTGTTTGCCACCATCTACTCAACTCCAGAGGACCAGGCAGGGAAGTCACACCCCCTTGCAGGGATTGGTCCAGGAAGGAGCATGTGACCCACTACCGGCCAATCAGACCTGATGAGAAGTCTTCTGGAAGATTCTAGAGAATGTTTTCAGACTCCTAAGAAAATACCCAAGAACAAAAGATCACTCCCCTCACTTTCAGACATTTTTCACATGCAGAACTACCTGGAAGTGTGGGCAGCCACCTTGCTGTCAAGAGGCGAGCTGGTCTGTGGAAAAGGCTGACATTCCAAAGATCACACAAGAGAAAATGGGAAAGACTCAGGTTCCTTAATGACATCCCTGAGTCACTGGATTAACCAAACTGCAGCAACAACCCAAACTCCTATGTGAATCATAATAGCCACTGACGTTATCATTGTTGAAAACACTTGGAATAGGGTTAACTGTTGGGCTCCCCAGGAGGCACTAGGGGTAAAGAACCTGCCTGCCAATGCAGGAGACATGAGAGACGTGGGTTCAGTCCCTAGGGTGGGAAGATCCCCTGGAGGAGGGCATAGCAACCCACTCCAGTATTCTTGCCTGGAGAATCCCGTGGACAGAGGAGCCTGGCGGGCTACAGTCCAAAGGGTCACAAAGAGTCGGACACGACTGTAAGTGACTTAGCACACAGCACAGGGTTAACTGCTACTTACGGTCCAAATCATCCAAAGTAACGCCTTGCACTTTGAGAGGAAAAGATCAGTTTTCATCAGTTAGTTAAGCTGAGAGTGTGTGGTTGCTTTGAGTTGTTGTATACACGGCTTTCTAGTCTTCCTGAGCGGGTCCTAAACACTCGCTGCAAGGCAAGACCGTCTTTAAAGAAGCCTCAGTCCTATTGTCCGAGAAGGCGATGGCACCCCACTCCAGGACTCTTGCCTGGAAAATCCCATGGATGGAGGAGCCTGGTAGGCTGCAGTCCATGGGGTCGCTGAGAGTCGGACACGTCTGAGCGACTTCACTTTCACTTTTCACTTTCATGCACTGGAGAAGGAAATGGCAACCCACTCCAGTGTTCTTGCCTGGAGAATCCCAGGGACGGGGGAGCCTGGTGGGCTGCCAGATGTCTATGGGGCCGCACAGAGTCGGACACAACTGAAGCGACTTAGCAGCAGCAGTCCTATTGTCAGGCAGCACGGCTCAATGGTGAGAACATGGACTGTGGGCCAGACTGGCTAAGTTCGAATCCTGCTTCAGCCACCTTCCAGCTTTACAAACTTGAATGAGTTGTTTGAACTCTGCTTACTTTGCTGATTAAAAAAAAAAAAAAATAGAGATAATTATAGCACCTCCCTCACAGGGTGGTTGTAAGGATTAAGTGAGAGAATACAAGTGAAGAACAGTTCTGGTGCAAGGGGAGGGCTGCATGAGCGTTAGCTGTTGTCATGGTGATACACAGGCAAACAGCATTGTTCATCCAGAATGTTTTTCTGCTTTTACAGCAAAAGTATTCCCACTTTATAGATAAGAATATGGAGACACAGAAAGTTAAGTTCTTTACCTAAGGTTCACACAACTGATAAAAGCCGAAGCTGTGATCTGAGCCCAGGCAGTGGGGCTCCAGGGCCTGATCTCTTAATCAGCTCTCTATGCCAGATCCTTTTCATGGTGGTCAGATGGAATGAACCAGACAGCTAACCAGGGTGGTCATTAAGCCAGCTGGGATCCAACCTGCTTCACTGGTGCGTGAATGCAGTCAAGTACCAGCACCCAGGGTGTGCTCCTTCACTGCCAGGCTCCACGTGACTTCCAGCTCCAGCCATTTCAAAGCACCACTATCATTTTTCCTTTGCATTTTGGAGCCTCTGAATGGGTCAGCAGGCTCACAGATCTGGAGGGAACCCAGCCAAATCCCCACCATCTGGCATCGCCCGAGAGACAGCATATGCTGCGGCCCTCTGTGGGACACTTTCCCGACAATGCCTCCAAATGAGACCCTAAAAGCCCCCCTGATGAGGGCGGGTGGTCTCCAAGGGCCCTGCCAAGGAGTGCCAGTCCCCACAGCTCACAGGCTTTCCGTGCCCTGGGTCTTCTTGGGCTTCCTGGGCCAGCAGCCCCTCAAGGGCACCAAGCTTGGTTGAAGGCTCTTTTTATTTTTTTTTTCCCAGGCTGGAACAGTGCCCTTTGGGCAAAGAGAATGAATAAAACGGCTGATATGAGACCAGACTGCAAGCATGGGGCACTAATGTAGCACTGACCAGGTCCAGGCACCATACGAGGTGCCAAGAACACAAAGATAGGTGAAGCCTGGCTCAGGTGCCTTTCAGGGTTGGAGTGCCAGACAGACAAACAAGCCATAAGCACCGACATGACGGAGCACTGCCTGTGGGCCAGGCACTGTGTTTAGTAGTGACGCGTGTGCTTTCCATCCCTGCTCCATGAAGTAGGTCCCTTTACAAGCACCATTTCTCCCAGGAAACTGAGACACACAGAGAGGTTAAATCATGTGTGCAATGCTAAGGTATGAACCCAAGCCTTCTGGTGCCAGGGTCCAGCTTCTTAACCACCCCCTCTGCTGTCTATGAACTGAACAAGGAAGCAAAGACTCCTCCCCACTGGAGAGGGGGCCACCCAAAGGAAAGAGGAATCAAGAGAGGTGGGCAGACAGGGACATGGCCAGATGACCATGACAATGATCGTAGCTAATAGCGACTGTGTGCTCACTAAGCGACTCAACCTGAGTTTACTCAGTTATTCCACACAACACGCTTAAGATTTATTACCTGATTTTACACTCTTGTTACAGATAGGACAACTGAGGCACAGAAAGTTTGAATGACTTGCCTAATCTCACCAGTCTGGGAAGAGGCAGAACCAAGACTCAAAGCCAAGACTTCAGGGCCTGTGACCACACCACCAGGCCAGAGGACAGAAGAAGGTCCAGGGCGAGGAAGCTGCCTGGGCTAAGGCGGGGTCTTGGGTGGTGCCTGGGCCTGGGTAGAATAAGCCACAGTGCACTGAGTGGTCGGTGGGTGGGCAGCAGGTGAAGGGGCATAGTGGGAAGAGGGATAAAAGAAGGCCTTGAATTCCACCTACAAGGAGCCAGGATCTCAGACCTAACGTGGAAATCTGAGTTCTGGCTCTGGGGTAAATATGGGACTACGTTGCTGAGACTCAGTTTTCTCTTCTGCAAAGTGGGCGTGTCCCAGTTTATAGTAGGATAAAATTTCCCTGCAAAGAATAGCATGAAGGAGAGGGAAGCAAGGACTTCCACACTTGGTACTTAGACCAGAAAATGTGAGATGGGGGTGCCGTGTGTGAGGCTGGAGGGGTGACCAAGGCTGGGTGGGCAGGGAAACCAGTGAAAACTATTTAGGCAAGGGAGTGACATGGTTTGTATCCATCATGTTTCTTGACTGCAAACAGCAAACTCTCCACTGTGACTGGTTTAAGCAAAACTCAAATTCATTAAAGGAGGTCAGGTAGCTGGAGAATCTTCCAAAGAGCCAGAAAGCCAAGATCAGGAGACACACAGCCAGGAACTGCACTCCACCACAGGACACTGGATACCAGAAAGTGCACCCCACTCCCCCAGAAGGACCAGAGGCCTCCATGGCCTTGCTTAACAAACTTCAATTCTGTTTGTCCTGCATATTCCCTTCAAAACCATAGTCTCAACTGAGAGGATCTGTTTGGAAAAACCAATGTCACCTTCCTAGCAGCAGGGGAGGCTGGAGAACACCATGACTGCCATCTGGGGACCTGGGAACTGCACTCTGGGAAACTCCCCAACACAGGGCGAGCATTCAGAGGGTGTTAGGCAGCCGCAAACCTTCCCCCCAACCTCTTCCTTGGTCCAATGTCCATTGTAGTTGGATTTCTCCAGCAGGAGCGTAGAGTTAGGATTTTATGACAAGACTGGAGACAGGGAGACCAGGAGGTGATGATCCTGAAGGGATTTAGTCAAATCTATTTCACCCACCCTCACTAATCAAAGTGTGTTTGTCACTTAGTCATATCCAACTCTTTGCGACCCCATGGACTATAACCTGCCAGGCTCCTCTGTCCATGGGATTCTCCAGGCAAGAAAACTAGAGTGGGCTGCCATTTCCTTCTCCAATGCATGAAAGTGAAAAGTGTAAGTGAAGTCACTCAGTTGTGTCCGACTCTCTGCAACCTCATGGACTGCAGCCCACCAGGCCCCTCCATCCATGGGATTCTCCAGGCAAGAATACTGGAGTGGGGTGCCATTTCCTTCTCCAAGGGATCTTCCCTAAACAGGGATTGAACCCGGGTTTCCCGCATTGCAAGCAGACTCTTTATCTTCTGAGCCATCATGGAAGCCCACTAATCAAGGTCATCTGCAAAAGACTTGTGGGTCCTCCAAACAGCCTAGATAAGATGTTTTCCAGGAACTTGGAGTCAGCTGTGTCTAGTTTGAGCTGAGCTGTGAAGACAAAGGGACGACTGACACTGGGTGAGTGTCAGTGTCCACTTGGGGACCTATTGAACACGAAGAGGCCGATAGCTTGGTTACACCTGCTCAGAAAGACAATGACCTCACCTTTTCTCAATCGCGTTTCCCCAAGCAATCACACTCCTGACACCTCGGACCATCCTGCTGCTTTTGTTTGTTACTCCATAAATACCCCAACCCCTTGCCTCCAGGAAGGTGAATTTGAGACTTGTTTTCCCATCTCACTTGGGTGTCTTGCAAAGAAACCCTCTCTTTGCTGCAAACCTCAGCATTTCAGTATTTTGGCTTGCTACGCCTTGGGCAAAATGAACCAGGTTCAGTAATAGAGACAATGGCAAGAAATGACAGGGGCCTGAACGTGGGCAGTGGCAGCCAGATGCAAAATGGGGGCTGGACCTGAAAAAGATTTAGGAGGTAGAATCAACAGGACTTGAAAAGGAGAATGGTTTTACAACAGGTTTTGTACAACACAAGCAGAACCAGAGATGGCCGAAGTTTGAGAGCATTATAACCCTACCCAGGCAAAAGTAGTACTGTCTGAAAGGAAACAATGATGAGAGTGGCCGATTTCTGAGAGGGAAGTGGGGCTGAAAGGGATGTGGAGTTGGGGGGAACTTGAAGGGTTGTACTCCTGGCACATCAGTTTTCTTTGAACCCTTTACAACAAGAATGTTCTCCTGAGCCAGATTTCCTCTATTTTCTGCTCAAATATTGCTTTTCAAGGAAATAACTGCCACAGAGGCTTGGTCTGGATGGGCACCAAGATCTTCAAGGGGGCTGAGAGATGTGGTCTGTTCACCATTTAATTCCAGGTCTTGACTTACAGGCTGACCCACCTTGGGTACTCAGTGACTGCTTCATGAACTGACCATGTCTGCTAGTCTGGAACTTCAAGAAGATTGCTTCCATAAGAGAAATAAAAAAGGGAAAAGTCATTTTGGGTGGCTGTCCCCCACCCCCCGAACCCTCGTTGAAGCAAAGGTGTTCTCAGAGAATAAGCAGCACCCCCTATATTCCCTTGAGGATGTTTTATAAAGGGAAGGCAGGCTAGGGATTAGGAATGGGACCAAGCTCTAGGCAGCAGATCCTGTCTTCATGACTGCACTTCCAACCAACAGCAAGATTTAATGTTTGGCAGTAAAATGGATGGAGAAGGGGAGGCAAAGAGAAAAGAGTTCAAGGTCTGGCTCCACTGTTAGCCAGCAGCAGAGACCCCAGGCAAGTTTATCTAGCATACCATGGACTTCCCCAGTGGCTCAGCAGGTAAGGAATCATCCTGCAATTCAGGAGACACAGGGGATGAGGGCTTGATCCCTGGGTGGGGAAGATCCCCTGGAGGAGGAAAATAGCAACCCTCTCTAGTTCTCTTGCCTGAAAAACCTCACAGACCGAGGAGCCTGGTGGGCTATGGGCTCCAGTCCAAAGGGTTGCAGAGTCAGACACAACTGAGCAACTAAGCATGGTCTCAGCCAGAGGCTTTAAGACAGGTCTGCTCTCACCATCCTTGTCTCTGGGGTGACACACACGTACACATGCACACTTAGAGGGGAGCCTCACACACTAAACACCCCACGTCAGCCCTGAGGATCGGGAGTTTTTCCTTACCAAGTCAGCCAGGCTCGCCCATCCTCTGGGATCTGGCCCCAGCTGTTCCTTCACCTTGAAAGACTTTCTTTCTGACCTTTCAGTAGTGGTGGCCTCCCTAACCCAAACCCAAGATGAGGGACGGTCCCTTCCTTCCCTGTGCCGGCCTCGGACTAAGCTCCACTGAGGCAGAGACTGCTTTGCTGCACCTCTGAGCACAGCCACACCTATTCCACCAGGCTGGCCCGCTCCTGGCACCCAGGGGCAGGCAGGACCTTTGCTCCAGGGGCCCCTGCTCCAAGGCCAACTTGACGGTCACGGGCTGGCTGATCCCACAGCACCGACTGCCTCAGGCAGTGATCCCAGTTGATGGGCTTGTCAACTGTCTTTATGTGGCCACCATGGTCTCCACTGCCTGCATGCCTTGCTCCACAGAGGATAACATTGCTAGAGTGGCCAGGTACTTCTTCAGACGCTGCTGATTTCTGGAGTTGCAACTTCCTTCTCTGGGTGCAGTGGCAGTGAGGCAGGCAGGAGTTCTAGCAGCCCCCCCTTAAGCCACTGGTCAGGGCCACAGTGGGCCCCTCCCCCCAAAAAGTGACCATTAGTGGTTCTGCTCAGCCACTGGTCAGGGCCACAGTGGGCCCCTCCCCACCTTCTCTTCTGTATAAAAGGAGCCCAAATTCAGACTGAGGGAAGATGATTTTTGAGACGCTAGTCTGCCATCTTCTTGGTCTGCTACCTTCCTGATTAAAGTTGTTATTCCTTGTTCCAACAAACTCATCTCCTGATTTATTGGCCTGTTGTGTGGCAAGCAGAATGAGCTTGGGCTCAGTAACATTTCCATGCAGCTCCTTCCCAACATATAGGTTTCAGCTCTAATGTCACCTTCTCTGGACACTCAACCTAAAAGCCCCGCCCTCCAGACTGCCTGTTTAATTTCTTTGGAGGACTTTGGAGTGCCCAAGGTAGCAGAGGGATCAGCCTGTAGAGGTTGACATGTAAGATGTAGTCTGGAACTTCTGGTGGTCATTTCTTTTTTTTTTTTTCTGGTGGTCATTTCTGCCATCATGAGGGAAAAGCCAGCCTACTGAGGAACCAAAGAGATGGAAGAAAAGCAGAGATAAAATGCGAAAGACAGACTCTTGGCTTCAGCTGTGCCTGAAGCCCACTTTGGGCTGTCCAGGTGGTGCTAGTGGTAAAGAACCCGCCTGTCAATGCAGGAGACTTAAGAGACGTGGGTTCAATCCCTGGGATGGGAAGATCCCCTGGAGAAGGGCATGGCAAGCCCACTCCAGTATTCTTACCTGGAGAATTTCATGGACAGAGGAGTCTGACGGGCTGCAGCCCATAGGGTCACAAAGAGTCGGACATGACTGAAGTGACTGAGCTCACACGCATGCACAAAGCCCACTTCACCCCTTGGCGCTTTCCTCCCGTGAGCCAGTGGATTCCTCCTTGGCTTGTACCAGCTAGGTTCCTGTCACCTGAAATGGAAAGATTTCTGCTTACGGCTCTGCTTCTAGATTCATAGACAAGCCCACAGAGGACAAGGGCTTGAGGAAAGGCAAGTTCCCGTCGCTGTGGTCATCCCCTCCTGGTCCTGGGCTCCACCTCGCTGGGTCAGCCATTTTAACAGCCCATCACCCCAGCGGTGGCCCAGCCTCGGGCCCTGGTCAGCTTTCTCTGGCTTTGTTTCTCTCTCCCTTTCCTTCCCTTTGTCTATCTGAGGCTGAGCCATTTCCACAGCTGCCAAAGACTAGTACTGTGATGTGCAGTAGGGCATTGCCTTTCTTAAAGTCTTCACTCTCTCTTTCTTTCTAAAGCTAACACACTTAAACTTTTAATTGTTTAATTGTGGTAAAAGCATATAACAAAATTTTCTATTTTAAACACTGCATACAGTTCAGCAGCATTAAGTACATTCACGTTGTGTAATCATCATGATCACCAACCGTCTACAGAAATACTTCCATCTTACAAAATGGAAACTCTGTTCCCTGTAGCAACAGCTGCATTCTCCCTCCTCAGAGTCCCTGGCCACCACCTTTCTACTTTCTGTCTCTATGAGTTTGATCACTCTATGTACCTCATGTAAGAGGAATCATATAGCATTTGACTTTTTGTGTCTGGCTTATTTCACTTAGCATACTATCTTCAAGGTTCATCATGCTGGAGTATGTGTCAGAATTTCTCGTCTTTTTAAGGCTCGATAACATTCTATTGAGTATACAAACCGCATTTTGTTTATTCGGTCAACTTTGGTGCTTCCATCTTTTGGTGATTGTGAATCCTGCTCTGATCAGGAGCCACAATCAGGACTTGTGCACCCTGCTATGAGCATGAGTGTACAAGTATTTGTTCATGTCTCTGCTTTCAAATAATTTGGGACATACACCCACACGGGTAATTGTGTAATTGTTGTATCATATGGTAATTCTATCTTTAATTTGAGAACATGCCATATTGTTTTCCACAGCAGCTGGGCCATTTTATTTTCTCACCAGCAATGCACAAGTATTCAAATTTCTCTACATCCTTGCCAACACTTTTTTCCTTTCTTAAAAAACTTTATTTTATAGCCTCCATCCTAATGGGTGTGAAGTGGTGTTTCACTGTGGTTTTGGTTTGCACCTTCCTAATAGTGATGTGGAACATCTTTTCCTGCGCTTACTGACCATTGACACATCCCCAGGCTTCAGAGCCTTCTTTGTCCATTTCATTCAATCTCTAGTCATCCATTCAGTGCGTATTTCTTACGCATCTGCTACATGCCAGGTATTGCCCTATGCACTGTAGGTGAACAGTGACCAAGACAAAGCCAACAAGCTAAAAAAACGTAAAACATAAGCTCTTTGCTCCATGGAACTGCCAGTCTTAATCTATTTATAACAGAATTCATGTTTCTGAGGGCTTGCTGTGAGAATGGAATAAAAGAATATCTCACCTCTGGGACAACATTAAATACATGAACATTATCGGGGTCCCAGAAAGAGAAGGCATAAAAGGACCTGAGAACATATTTGAAGAGATAATAGCTGAAAACTTCCCTAACACGGGAAAGGAAATAGTCAACCAAGTCCAGGAAGCACAGAGTCCCAGACAGGATGAACCCAAGGAAGAACACACTGAGACACACAGTGATCAAACTGACAAAAATTTAAGACAGAGATAAAATATTAAATGCGACAAGGGAAGAAGCGACAAGGAACATACAGAACTCCCATCAGGCTATGAGCTGATTTCTCAACAGAAACTCTACAAGCCAGAAGGGAATGGAATGACATATTTAAGTGATGAAAGGGAAGAAACTACAACCAAGGATACTCTACCCACCAAGACTCTCCTTCAGATTTGTTGGAGAAATCAAAACTTTTCCAGACAAGCAAAAGTTAAGAGACTTAGCACCGCCAAACCAGCTTTACAACAAATACTAAAGGAAATTCTCTAGGCAGAAAACAAGAGAAGGAAAAGCCCTACCTACAGAAAGTAAAGCCCAAAACAATTAAGGAAATAGTAATAGGATCATGAAAGAAAAGTCAGTCAAGTCGCTCACGTGTGTCTGACTCTTAGCGACCCCATAGACTGCAGCCCACCAGGCTCCTCAGTCCATGGGATTTTCCAGGCAAGAGTACTGGAGTGGGTTGCCATTGCCTTCTCCGGATCATACATATGGATAATTACCTTGAAAAGTGAGAGTGAAAGTCATGACCCCAAGGACTCACGAAATTCTCCAGGCCAGAATACTGGAGTGGGTAGCCTTTCCCTTCTCCAGGGGATCTTCCCAATGCAGGGATTGAACCCGGGTCTCCTGAATTGCAGGCAGATTCTTTACCAGCTGAGCCACCAGGGAAGCCCAAGAATATTGAAGTGGGTAGCTTTTCCATTCTCCAGGGGTCTTCCCAACACAGGGATCAAACCCAGGTCTCCCACATTGCATTTTGCACCAAGCAAAACACATACACTGACTGAGCAGATGAAAGCGTGTGCACATATGCACTCCCACTCACCAGTCATGCTACTTGACCCCCCAGATTGCATGTGAGTATTTTTTATTGTTAAGTTAATCATGTTCCCATGATGGCTTGCGTTTATAATTATCTTATTTTTTGTCTGGCTATTGATTGTGAAAACCGATAAACATCTTGTACTATTGTGATTATGTAACTATTACTTAATACCATTGTATCATGATTGGTTTACAGAAAAATTATAGAATTCTGTATCACCGAAACTACCATTTAGTAGAAAAGCCTAATAATCACTTTTTAAAATCCAGATGCATATCAGAATTATCTTGGAATTATTTGACAAATACAAATGCTCAGGTATTGCTTTTTTGGGGAGGGAGCAGAGTTCCAGATATGTTTCTAATAAGCAGCCATGTTTAAAAACAACTGGACTGTAGGAGGATCTTTTACTTTCTTCTAGTTTGTTTCACTTTTTCTACGTCATATTCTGTGCTCCCATTTCATTTAGTTTGTTTTTCAATTTCTCCTTCTCTTTTTTTTTATGTTTTCTCAAGCCTTTATCAAGCATAGTAGAAACGCTTTTGTTACATATATATAAAATAGTATGTATAATATATATATTTTAGAAAACTTATGGATTTTTGCCTAACTAAAAAATTTGACATTTTGATTCCACTTGTTCAACGTAGTGCAAATAGAATGCTAGATTTCTAATTTAAAAAAATAGATATGCAACAAGCAGCAGTGGTTTACTGTATAGAACAGGGGATTATACTCAATATCTTATAATAACCTACAATGGAAACTAATTTCAAAAATAATATATGTGTGTATGTATAATTGAATCACAAACAAAAAAGAATTCTACTTTTTGAAATTTAATAATGTCTATCTTTTTGCCAATTTCCCTAAATGTCCTATGGACATCTAATAATGTATGAGATACAAAATTTTAAATATATTTGTGTAGGATATGATTAATATAAATTAAATATGAATCTATTATATTTAAATTATTAATATCATTCAAGAGGCTCCTATTCTATTCTATGCACTTGATAAAATATTCTTGGAGAAATGTTAATATTTCTCACTGATTATATATTTTTTCTTTTCCCTTATATTCTTCTGACTTTTGCTTTATGTATCTTTGTTTCTATGTTGTTAAGATGTCTAATGGTTGATGATGTCTATCTTCTTTGTCAACTGTACCTTTTATCATTAAAAATATTCATCTTTGTTTCATTTAAAAAATAAAAATAAAATCCTATAATTAACAAAAATCAACTATAGCCTAAATTTTTAAAAAATTCTTCAATTAAAAAAAAGATCAAACCAAATTATATTGTAAGGAACTATGCAGTTTAAGATAATATGCTATATGTTTTGGTTTTACTAAATAAACTGGAAATTCATGTTTTAAAAAATAATATAAAAAATAAGGTCAAATCATGAAAAAATAAAAATAATGTCTGAGACGTGTAAGGCATCAGCCAGCCTTTCCCTCACCCTCTCCCCTCGCTCCTTGTACTTCCACCTCTCCCCTTCCTGTGCTTCCTGCATCTCCTCTGCCATCTTCTCCCCATCACAGTACCCTGCCTTTTCCCTTCTTTGTGTGCATTTCAAAAGCTGGTGAATTTCAGGAGCTTTGAATCCCAGGGACGGGGAGCCTGGTGGGCTGCCGTCTATGGGGTCGCACAGAGTCGGACACAACTGAAGCGACTTAGCAGCAGCACGTACATTTCAGTAGATGGTGAGTCTCAGAGCTGAGCCATCATGCCTGCCTGTGGGATTTCTATCCCTCCTTCAGTTTTGCTTCAAAATATGAGACAACATTTTGAAAACACTCAGCAAATATTACTCATTAACCCGGCCATGGAGCAGTTGTTCCCAGCCTACGTGGAGCCTCTGTGAAGGAAGCTACCATTTCACTATAAAGTTCTTTTTTTTTTTCTGATACGTTTCGTGAGACTCTCCTATGACCCCAGAAGACATGGTGAGGCTGGGAGAGACAACACAAATATTTATGAGGAGGATGGATGTGAAAGCCAACAGTACTGTTTCCAACACCAAGGCTGGGGAAGAGGTGGCTTGTCAGCAGGAGGTGTCAGACTCACGAGCTGGGGGTGATCTGAGCTTGGAGTAACGGGTAGAAGTTAAGACTGTAGATGAGTAGACAGGAAATAAAAAGTGGAGAACTGGGTTTATCAATTAGCCTCCCCTTCTGGTAACAAATGACTGTTTAATCCCTATCATGTCCGGTGTTTTTAAAGAGCTTTATTTAGATTGACTTGCTTAATCCTCACAACCACTCTGGAAGGTGCAATTAAACAGATTTTCTAGAGCATGAAACTAACGTAGGAGAAGTGAAGCCAAAGTCATAATACCACTGAGCAACAGACACAGGATTCAAAACTAGGCTGTCTCTGTCCCGTGGGCTGAACCACTGTTCCCTTCCCCCTGCCCTCAAGGGCAGACACTGTTCCTTGTACTCTTAATCTAGGCCTGACTTTTGCAGGAGGTAGTCAATAAGTATACATTGAATGTTAATGAGTATCTGAGAGGACATCCCAGTTTATAAAATATTTCACCTTTACTAGCTCCGACATCTTCCTAGGAACCCTGAGAAGGAAATATCACTGTTCCATAGATTTATAGATTAGGAAAATAAGTCATGAGCACAAGCAGCTAAGTAGCAGAGTTGTGATCAAGCCTATATTTTCTAAACTCTAGTCCTGGGTTATCTCCACTAGGCTAGATCATTAGGAGGCATCAAACCCAGAGCTGGAAGAGCCCTGGGGCAAGAACAAGATAAGGTGGCAGCTGGAGAGGAACTTTGATGTTGGGACAGAAGTTTATGAGATTCTAGCATTCAATGAAGAAATTAATTGTAGAGAGGGAACTTAGGAAAATGACAATGACGTGGTTCCTCTAACCACCTGGGAAAATATCAATCCGGACAGAGAGAATTACATGTGCAAAGGTCCTGAGTGAGCTTGGTGTTCAAGGAACAGAAAGCATTCCAGTCCAACTAGAGTATTGCAAGTGTGTTAAGGAAGGGCCAGGAACACAGACTTGAAGCCAGGGAAGGAGATGGGGTTTTATTTTAGATGCAAAAACAACCCCCTGGAAAATATTAACAGGTGAGGGACTCAGTCGGATATATTATTTTAAATGATCTTTCTGGCCATTCTGTGGAGGATGGAATGGATGGTGCAAAAAGAAGAGATAAGCTTGAGGGGTGCTGGATGGTCCACGTTGAAGATGGTGATGGCTTGGATCACAGTGGACTTGTTGATGGAGGTGGAGAGAAGTGGACAGTGTGGGGTCTGTGATAGAGGTGCTGCCATGGGTTTGCTGACGCCTTTAAAAGGTGGAAGGAGGAGGGAATGCAAGCAATCAGGCACAGATCCTCAGTCGTGGACAGCTAGCTAAGGCATAGCCTCTGCAAGTTTCTCCCAATGGAGCAGGCAAGTCTCTCGGCCGTGGCTAAACAAGTCATCTAGTGTCCTTACGAAGAGGTGAACAGGATCCTGATAAACGCCCACCTTCTTCTCCAGGCTTCTCCTCAGGGCTTATTTCCACGAGTCCAGCGAGGGGTCAGGCCTCAGAGGTTGCCAGCTTTCCCAGTTCTCTGGAGGGGTACATTCCACGCTGTCTGCCCCTTCTGGATGGAAAAATGTGAGACAGGAGGGAAAACATGCGATGCTGCCAGCCCATCAGCCTGCTGCTCAGGCCTGTGTCCTGGTGCCAAGCAGTCCATACAGACGGGCTCTGTTAGCTCGGGCACAGAGGCCCAGGTATTGGAACCACCACCAGCGTGTGATGGATGGTGATCAGAACCGAGACTTTGTCAGCTGCAAGAGACTTGGAGGTGTTCTGATGGCCGCTGGGGCAGGCACGTGTGCCAGTAGTACACCCTTCTACTGGAACAGAGCATCCGGAAGAGTCTAGACATCCCTCTGCAAGTCCCTCTGCCAAAGTGGGGGAAGGGGCTGTGACTGTGGGTTCAAGGTGTCCCCATCACTCTCCCCTGACAGCAACTTAACAGCTGTACCCTCTCTGCCCTCTCCAAGTTCCTAGGGGCCCAGCCTTTGACTCTTTACCTGGGTTTCCCATTCCAGGTATGGGAATTTCCTGCATTCCTCTCCATCAGAGCTTCTGCATTTAATTTTATTTCACCAATGAAGACACTGTTCTTAGAGCTTCAGTTCAATTCAGTTAGGTCACTCAGTCGTGTCCGACTCTTTGCGACCCCATGAATCACAGCACGCCAGGCCTCCCTGTCCATCACCAACTCCCAGAGTTCACTCAGACTCACGTCCATCGAGTCAGCGATGCCATCCAGCCATCTCATCCTCTGTCGTCCCCTTCTCCTCCTGCCCCCAATCCCTCCCAGCATCAGAGTCTTTTCCAATGAGTCAACTCTTTCCATGAGGTGGCCGAAGTATTGGAGTTTCAGCTTCAGCATCATTCCTTCCAAAGAAATCCCAGGGCTGATCTCCTTCAGAATGGACTGGTTGGATCTCCTTGCAGTCCAAGGGACTCTCGAGAGTCTTCTCCAACACCACAGTTCAAAGGCATCAATTCTTCGGTGCTCAGCTTTCTTCACAGTCCAACTCTCACATCCATACATGACCACAGGAAAAACCATAGCCTTGACTAGACAAACCTTTGTTGGCAAAGTAATGTCTCTGCTTTTGAATATGCTATCTAGGTTGGTCATAACTTTCCTTCCAAGGAGTAAGCATCTTTTAATTTCATGGCTGCAGTCACCATCTGCAGTGATTTTGGAGCCCCCAAAAATAAAGTCTGACACTGTTTTCATCGTTTCCCCATCTATTTCCCAAGAAGTGATGGGACTGGATGCCTTGATCTTTGTTTTCTGAATGTTGAGCTTTAAGCCAACTTTTTCAACTCTCCTCTTTCACTTTCATCAAGAGGCTTTTTAGTTCCTCTTCCCTTTCTGCCATAAGGGTGGTGTCATCCGCATATCTGAGGTTATTGATATTTCTCCCGGCAATCTGGATTCCAGCTTGTGTTTCTTCCAGTCTAGCGTTTCTCATGATGTACTCTGCATAGAAGTTAAATAAGCAGGGTGACAATATACAGCCTTGACATACTCCTTTTCCTATTTGGAACCAGTCTGTTGTTCCATGTTCAGTTCTAACTGTTTCTTCCTGACCTGCATACAAATTTCTCAAGAGGCAGATCAAGTGGTCTGGAATTCCCATCTCTTTCAGAATTTTCCACAGTTTACTGTGATCCACACAGTCAAAGGCTTTGGCATAGTCAATAAAGCAGAAGTAGATGTTTTTCTGGAACTCTCTTGCTTTCTCCATGATCCAGAGGATGTTGGCAATTTGATCTCTGCTTCCTCTGCCTTTTCTAAAACCAGCTTGAAGATCAGGAAGTTCACGGTTCACATATTGCTGAAACCTAGCTTGGAGAATTTTGAGCATTACTTTACTAGCATGTGAGATGAGTGCAATTGTGCGGTAGTTTGAGCATTCTTTGGCATTGCCTTTCTTTGGGATTGGAATGAAAACTGACCTTTTCCAGTCCCGTGGCCACTGCTGAGTTTTCCAAATTTGCTGGCATATTGAGTGCAGCACGTTTACAGCATCATCTTTCAGGATCTGAAATAGCTCCACTGGAATTCCATCACCTCCACTAGCTTTGTTCGTAGTGATGCTTTCTAAGGCCCACTTGACTTCACATTCCAGGATGTCTGGCTCTAGGTCAGTGATCACACCATTGTGATTATCTGGATCGTGAAGTTCTTTTTTGTACAGTTCTTCTGTGTATTCTTGCCATTTCTTCTTAATATCTTCTGCTTCTGTTAGGTCCATACCATTTCTGTCCTTTATTGTGCCCATTTTTGCATGAAATGTTCCCTTGGTATCTCTAATTTTCTTGAAGAGATCTCTAGTCATTCCCATTCTGTTGTTTTCCTCTATTTCTTTGCCTTGATAGCTGAGGAAGGCTTTCTTATCTCTCCTTGCTATTCTTTGGAACTCTGCATTCAGATGCTTATGTCTTTCCTTTGCTCCTTTGCTTTTCGCTTCTCTTCTTTTCACAGCTATTTGTAAGGCCTCCTCAGACAGCCATTTTGCTTTTTTGTGTTTCTTTTCCACGGGGATCGTCTTGATCCCTGTCTCCTGTACACTTAACTAATTTGATAAATGAATGGGCACAAAAGGGGTTCAAAGATGCACTGGCTACACAGTAATTTGGTTTTGGGCCCCAACAGCATGCTCAACTAGGGTGGGAGATTAGAAAGCCCAGGAGAGGTGATGAGGCATTCTGAGTACCCACCTGAGACTCGCTCCTTGGCTTAACCAGAAGGGTGGAAAGAGGCAAAGACAGTACCTTTGTCTCTGTGCAGTGCACAAGCATGTAAGTTCTTTCCTTGGATGCTCCGTGAGAGTGGATGTGAATGTGAAAGCATTATGTCAGCTGCGGAGGGCGGGGAGGACGGAGGCATGAGCCTCATCAGACTTTTGCAAGAAATCGCACAGGACGATATGTCATATAAAAATGAGTGTTTTTCATGATCCTTACCGCTTGCTGTTTGATGGAGCTGGTGCAGCTTCACAAACTGCAGAAGCCTCATGCTCTGCTTTTTCCATGGAACAATTCCACCTCACCCTTGATTCTGGGGGTAGCAGAGTTTTGGCAGCTCTCCAAATTCAAGTGCAAGTTTGAATCCAGGCAATCCAGACCTCAAGGGCTTCCCAAGTGATGCTAGTGGTAAAGAACCCATCTGCCAATGCAGGAGACATAAGAGATTTGGGTTCGATCCCTGGATCAGGACAATCCCCTAGAGGAGAGCATGGGAACCCACTCCAGTATTCTTGCCTGGAGAATCCCGTGGGCAGAGGAGCCTGCAGGGCTACAGTCCATGGGGTCACAAAGAGTCGGACACAACTGAAGTGACTTAGCATGCAATCCAGACCCATCATGATAATCACAACTTTCGTTTATTGAACGGCTGCCATGGGTCATCTTCTAACCCAGGTATTTTAACTTGTATGTCCTTATTTAGTCCTCATTACAGCCCTGTTGAAACTGGGTTTTGTCATCTCATTTTTCCAGAAGGGAAGTCGAGGTTTGAGCATTTACCTGAGGCCACACTGTGGACAGAGGCTTGGGGGAGTGTGAGCGCCTCACAGCTCACCTGACCACAGCATCTGAGGTCTGTGTAGGATCCACATTCTCCCCACTCTGTAGTGAGAATGTGTTCTAAATAAGCCCAGCTCAATTAGTGTGCTGCTGCTGCTGCTAAGTCGCTTCAGTCGTGTCCAACTCTGTGCAACCCTGTAGACGGCAGCCCACCAGGCTCCTCCGTCCCTGGGATTCTCCAGGCAAGAACACTGGAGTGGGTTGCCATTTCCTTCTCCAATGCATGAAAGTGAAAAGTGAAAGTGAAGTCGCTCAGTCGTGTCCGACCCTCAGCGACCCCATGGATTGCAGCCCACCAGGCTCCTGTCCCTGGGATTCTCCAGGCAAGAACACTGGGGTGGGTTGCCATTTCCTTGTCCGATGCATGAAAGTGGAAAGTGAAAGTGAATTAGTGTGCCAAGTCACCTAAATTTTGCAACATTTCCCTTTACATTCCTTTTTGACTCCTACTTTGCTGGGTTTCTCTAAGGCTCACAGAGAATGTTACTGGATTAGAGGCTGGAATTGCTCCATGGCCCAGTATATCATTTAACCACTCAGCAAGTGCTATCTTCTCTCCTTTTCTTCCAATTCTCTTCTCTCTGACTAGCCAAATCATACTCTGAAGACTTCTTTATTACAAGCAACAAAATGTCCATTTCAAGATGCTTTCTACACATAAAAAATTTTTTTAAGAAATAGAACAATGGTTTATGCATAAAGGGAAAGCATTGGCTTTTGTAACTGAAAACAGAGTCCTGGCTTCAGGTATAGGTTGATCAAGGTGTTCAAAGGATACTTTTAGGATCTGGTTTCACTATTTTTTGACTCTGTCCTCAAATAGATTTTCCGTTGTATATTTGTATATTTGCTGTTGTATATTTCACCTCTTAGACTCAAAGCTTCTGGGAAAGAGGGAGTATCTTTGTGCCAACATTAATTTATTCATTCAGCCAACGTTCAGGGAGTATCACTTTGTTAAAGATTTTTTTCTGGGTGCTGAGGATTCCTGAGACAAAACAGACAAAAATTCCTGCTCTCCTGGAGCTTACAGTCTGGCTGGGTAACAGACAATACAGGGATTAAGAAATAAACATAAAAGATGTCAGGTGTGGCAAACAGGACAAAGATAGACAGCCAGAGGCAAGGAAATAAAGAGGGACTATTTTCTAAAAGTTGGGAAAACCCTCTTAAGGAGGTCAAATATTAGGAAAGACCTACATGAGGCAAGCTCTGTGAACAGTGGAGAGAGGAGCCAGAGGGACAGAAAGTGTAGAGGCAGAGGGGAAGGACCAAGCACAGTGTGGTGTCGGTGGGAAACCAGGAGATGAGGGTGGCTGGGGATACAGGGTAATGGGAGAGAGGCTGGAGAGATGGGAGAGATGGACCTCCCATCAGGTCGTGGGAGGGACTTGAGTTTTATTCTGTGTGTGACTGAGGGGCCGCATGCTCATTCCTGGATCTTTACTGAGATGGACGACGTGCAATCTTGATGGGCTGAGGTCTGAACTGAGCAGGGGGCAGCAGTGGTTCTCCAGAGAAACACCCGGTGCTGCCAGCAGGAAGGGAAACAGACTCCAAATGGCTGAACTAGTGAGGTCCCTCCAGCGGCCCCTGAGCCTGCTCTCAAGGGTCACCTCCAGGAACCCGCGCGACGCTCACCCCTCCCTGCACACAGTCTCTACAGACACACAGGTGGGGCCGGCGCCGGTGACACAAGGCTGGCCCTGCCCTCTCCTCACACGTCTGCATCTGGCCTTCTGTGATCGGTTAGGGGCTTGCAAACAAGTGCCCTGGACCAAATCCAGCTGCAAAGGCTGTTTTTGTCCAGCCCCTGAGCTAAAGAGGTTTTTACACTACACACACACACACACACACACACACACACAAGAATATGTGACAAAGACCACACTTGACCTGCAAACCCTAAACTATTTCTGATCTGGTCCTTTTGCAGAATAAATTTGCTGATCCTAAGGCATTGAGGGAGGGCCTTCTGTTCCATCTCTGTGTCTCTAATGGGACAGGTTCCAATGGCAACATCTGATTGCATCAGGCTAGAATCAGTCCTCTCTGATCACTAAACACATGGGGCACTTGGAGAATCCAGTTTTGCCAGCCAGGTTTTCCTACCATAGTCACCGTGAGCCATGGGTTCTTACAGGCAGACAGGATGTCAAATGTTTGTTTCCGCACAGCACCCACCTGCTCCTCTGCACCATGGCAGCCTTGTCTCCTTTTGGTGATGCCTCCCCCAACTCTTAGCACCTGAGTTTCCTGGGGCATCAGCCCAGGTTCCAGAAAGGAGTTCTAAACCCACTAAGCCAATGAGTTGAAATTCTGTGATTTCTGGCAAAGAAAACACAAGTTGATGGAGTGGGGTTCTCTGGTAGGGATAGTGGCCTACCGCCATCTCTACTGGCCTGAGAAGTGGGAGGTTCTCAGCGCTGACCCCTGGAGAAGGGACCCCAACAGAGGAGGGCAGAGCTGAGAAACGAGAAGAGGGAGCCTGGTGGCGGCAGCAGCCCCCAGTAAGGGGCTCTTTGTCATCCAGGCTTCTCCTCTGCCCAGCTGCACGACTGGGTAGAATGACCGTAGAATTCATTGACCAAATCAGACCACTTCTGAGAGTAAATGGGGGTGCTCATGATATTTATTTGGGGGCCATCCCAGGCAAAGCTGGATGGAGAGTCACCCTGGAATAGAATTGGGCCAATTGTTTAAGTCTCTTTATCTCAGACTCTTCATCTGAGGAATACTCATCTCCAAAGGGATGTTATGACGATTTAATCAACGGATACATGTAAAGTACTTTGAAGACTGCCAGGCACACCTTAAACTACTGACACGTGTTAGCTATTGTTGCCGCTGATGTTGTTGTTTTTGTTACTGTTTGTCCCGGAACATCCTTAAATTTCCTCCATACTTAGAGAATTTCCCACCTTATGGGCTCATGTTTCCCCAAAGGAGAAGTCACAAACATGCTTTCCTGGACCCTATAGGGTGCAAGAAGGTGGCCTGGTTCAGTGAGTTAGATGTACCATACTATCCAGAAGCTGGTCACCTGGAGAAGATGCCACACTGATCCTTGTTGGCAAGAGGCCCGCAGAACACACAATTTCCTGTTAGCATCAATGTGGGGGTTCCAGGGCTGGTGCCTGGGCTTAGCTGCAATGGCCCCAAGAGTGGGGACATTGGTTTGTGTCCTGGAGCAGCTCTGCAATTTGAATTTTGAATTTCACTCCTGATTTCAGATCCATCAAATCCCTTTTTTTTTTTTTCCTCTTCCCAGATATCCTATAAGCCACATAAACTTTTTACATTTATATTAGATTGATTTCTCCTGGCCCAGTTCTATTTGTAACTAATGAATAACCAATTAAAACAACAACAACAACAACACAACCCTAGATCCAACCAGCCTGCAATCCTCCTCCACACTTTTCAGTTAAACGAGCCATTTCCCCTTGTCTTCTGCTGCTGCTGCTGCTAAGTCACGTCAGTCGTGTCCGACTCTGTGTGACCCCATAGACGGCAGCCCACCGGGCTCCCGTCCCTGGGATTCTCCAGGCAAGAACACTGGAGTGGGTTGCCATTTCCTTCTCCAATGCATGAAAGTGAAAAGTGAAAGTGAAGTTGCTCAGTCATGTCCGACTCTTCACGACCCCACAGACTGTAGCCCACCAGGCTCCTCCGTCCATGGGATTTCCCAGGCAAGAGTACTGGAGTGGGGTGCCATTGCCTTCTCTGCCCTTGTCTTCTAGTTTAGTTTAATTTTGGATCTCTACCATTTGCAGCCAATGCCTGCTACTAACGCACATAGCTGCTATCAAAATTTGGGGGAAACATAGAAAATTAAAAACCATAGCACTTGTATAAACCCTTAAAATGTTCCCCACCCCTCTATCTCATATGCCCATTTTCTCTCAGCCATTTAAACAGAGTCCCTGGCTAACTTACCTTTGAAGCCAAAGAGAGACAACAAGGGTCTCCTATTTTTCTACTGCTATTTCCCAATTTCTGTCTTAGGAAATGCAAACTAAACTGGATTGCTGCCAGCAGGTCTTCAGAATAAGTGGAATTCCTGCGTGTGCTTTGAAAGGCAATTGTCTCCGGAGAAACCTATCTGCTTTCCCACCTTGAACTTGTGGTTCCCTGATATCAGAGAGCTTTGTGAACGCATAAAAAGGAAAAGAAAACACAGCATATTCAGATTGCCATACACCCTCCCACCCTTCTACCCATCCACCCCCAACTCCCTATAAAAAGTTCAGCCCTGAGAAGGGCTGGTTTTCTGAATACAGCTTTGTGAAAAGCCTCTAAGACTTTATATCCTCTTATCAACACCCCCAGATAATTTATTTAGGTATGAATGAAGTTTTCAGCCCATAAGAAGGAAAAAAAAAGTTAAACATCTCTGGAAATAAAATTCCCATTCACACACAGAGTTTACATTTCCAACATTATTTCCATGTGCCTGTCAGAACTGGGAGGAGGAGGAAAAAGCCTGAGCCGTCAGACCGCAATCTTAGCTGTCCTACATTTCTGTGGGCGGGCAGAGCTTGACGCCACCTTTAAGGGAAGGCGTTCCAGCACCATCCTCCTGTGGGGATCTGGGATTTGATTCTGGAAAGTCAGGCCAATCTAGATGAGCACGGGGCCTATGGGAGAATCTTCCTCTTTTCTAAGGGAAATTCAAGTCATGACTTCAGAGATATCAGTTTGCCTGTGAGACTTTAAATGTCATTTTTAAAACATTATACAGTGAAATTGACCTTTTGTAGTGTACATGTCTATGAATTTTAATGTATGCATATGTGTTGTGTAATCCTCATGAAAATCAGGATAGAGAGCAGTGCTATCATCTCCCCCCACCAAAAAAAATCCAGCCTTCTGCTAGTCCCTTCTAGTCACAATTTCTCCCTCACTTATAACTCCTGGCAGCCCTGTACTGTTCTCTATCTTGGGTTTTTTTCCCCCTTTCCAGGAAGTCATATAAATGGAAATACACAGTAATTTTTGAGACTTTTTTTCCCATCCAACATAATGCCTTCCAGATTCAAAGAAGTTGCTCTGTATATCAATAGTTCATTCCTTTTATTCCTGAGTAGCGTTCCGTCACGTGGATGTACAGGCTATTTAACCATTAGCTTGCTGAAGGGCATTTGGGCGGTTTCCATATTTTTGCAATTTTGAAGAGAACTGCTGTAAACATTGGGGTAGAGGCTTTTGTGTGAACATACGCTTTCTTTTCTCTAGGGTAAACACTCAGGAATGGCATTGCTGGGTCTTCTGGTAAGGGTGTGTTTAGTTTTATAAGAATCTAAAAACTTTCCAGAATGACGGTACCATTTTGCTTTTCTAAATGGAGCACATGAGTTCCAGTTGCTCCACAAGCTTTTATATATATACATACAAACACTATATATATAATATATATAAAGCTTATATATTAATATACTGTATTGTCAAGTTTTCCCAACGGCCACTCTAACAGATGTGTTGTGGTATTTCACTGTGGCTTTCATTAGTACTTCCCTAATGGTAATGACATAGAAAAGTTTAGTAAGTGTAGCAAATGTTAGAGAAAGCAGCTCAAACTAGTTTCACAGTTAGTAAACAGTTTTGTTGTTGGCTGGGTTGGGTTGGGTTTGATGCCCATGAGAGAGAGGGCCAGAGGCAGCGTGCCTCATGACAGGTCAAACCCAGGATCTTAAACGCTTTGGTTTCTCTCATTCACCTCCGCTTTCTGTAATGTTGCCTTTATCCCCGGACTCTATCTTCCGGCTGTTCTGGGTTCTCAACAGGAGGCAGTAGAATTGCTCCTGGGAGTCTAGAACACAGATCTTCACACAAACTAGTGGGATAAAGGGGATCTCATAGTATCTAATACACAAGTCTTAAGTTTTTTTATCCTTTTGCTAGCCCAAATTGAGTTATGAGTCTATTCCTAATCCAGTCATCAAAACCAAAATGGCAGAGTGTGCCATTGGGCGTAAGCTTGCACAAGCAACCCCTATGGATCTGATTCTGGTATCAGTCCAAACATGTGTCTCGGAATATAGGAGAGAGAGTTTTTCCAAAGGAAAATCAGAGTATAAACAACGGGAAAAAGGATAGGTGAACAGATGCTCTGGAGCTAAATCATTTAAACCTTAAAAGTACTAACTCATCCTTACTTAATTATTCAAAATGATATGTTGTTCACATAAGCAATATACTCAGAGGTTCAGACATCAGGAGTAGCTTAAGATTCTTCTCCATTTAATCTTTTATTTTTCATGTTGGTACCTTTCTCCTCCTCCTCAGTATAGCTTCCCAAAATGGCCCAGCATTTCTGAGATTCAAATCACCAATTCTCCCATATATGACCAGAGAGTGACGTATCCAAGGAAAATCTGAACTCTGTCCTGATTGAGCCACCTTGAGCCTACTACATGCTGATTGGCTTAGGTATGGTTTTGGTGAACCAATCATGTGGGAAAGAGGCGGGGATTATACTGCTTAGCTTGGAACGTTCAGTCCCACTCTCACTGGGCATGGCGTCATCTTCCCTGAGACACATGGATGACTTGGGAGGGGGGTGAGCATGACCAACTCTGAGGTTATTGCATGGCAGGGGTATGGGTGGCCAGAGACTGGGTGGGCATGGAAAGTACCTACAAAAACCACCATGGAACCCACATCTTTCCAGAGAATAGAATGAGTCTTTTCCATTTGTAATTTCCACAATATTCAGTTAGTGGCACTTGGCACTCAATCTATTTTTGATGACTGGATTAACAAGTTAAAACAACCTATAGGGAATAAAATTCTAATCACATTTAAAACTAGGATTCACAGTCCTAGGGCTAATTCCAGTTATAGGCACTATAACTGAGAGACATATTTGCTATAGCTGTGTCTGTGAGCTGTCAAAATATTTTGAAGTTAAGTAATAATTTGGTATCTATTAAGATTCTGTCTTCAAAAGTCTTCTTTTCAGTGAACGCAGAGCATGGAAGACAAAGCAAACCAATGTGAAAACATTCACTTTATATCATTTTATTTCAGCTTCTAGGCTAAGGGCTGTGATACACTGACACATGCCACAAAAGTCAAAACTCGGTTCTTTGGAAGGAAACAGATTATCGTTTAAGACACAGAACCTGATGGATAATTCTGGAAGTTAATGCTGGAGTCACAAGAACGGTGAAAACCCTTCACAACTCGTGATCAAGGTAAGATTTCAACAGAGTCCTAGGGATGAGTAAGATGATCCTAAAAGTCAAGGATGGTGTTGGAATTGGGGTGAGGGGTCCACAGCCAAGGCTTAGAGTCAAGTAAAAGGAAGGGATGTTGCATTAGGGGACCCCAAGATCATTGTCAGGCTTGCTGACTGGGGGCGGGGGCGGTGGGAAACGCTCATACGACTCCGAGTATAACCATACTCAGGGCTGTGATTTATTATGGGAAATCAATGCAAAGTAAATCAACAAAGAGAAAAGGCACATGCAATGAAGTCCAAAGGAAACCAGGAGCAAGCTTCCAGGAGTCTTTCTCAGTGGAGTCACGCAAGTCTCCCTTAATTCCCCCAGCAACAAGATGTGACAACATGTGTGCATGTTGCCCACCAGGCAAGCTCATTAGAGGCTCAGTGCCCAGGATTTTTATTGGGAGCCTGCCCTGGGGCAGCCTCTGCCTAGCATGCACCCACACCCCAGACTCCCAGAAGGAGAGCAGGTGTTCAGCATAAACCATACTGTTTTGTATAAACAGTTTAGGCACAGGGAGCCCCTCTTATCAATCAGTGTTGAAAACCCTCCCCACATCCAAGTTCCCATACACCAGCCAAGGGCCAACCCTGTAAGCAGGGATTTCAAAAGAGAGCAGTCAGGCCTGCTATGGCAACTCTCTTCTGCACAGATGTTCAAGAGTTCAATCTTTAAGGTGGTCTTTCCACATCTCTAATCATGGAGACTTGGATAATAATAATTAACACTTACTGCTCCTGCTGTCTGCCAATGATTGGGTGAGTTATTACCTCTCTCTGAGCCTTCGTTTCTTTACCTGAAAACAAACAAGATTGAGCACAAAGCGGCTGAGCCAAGTAACCCAGGCAAGAGGTGAGAACACCTGTTCCCCACAGGGGAGACAGTGAGCATCACCTCTTCCTCCCGCAAAGCCCCTGCTTTAACGCAGGGGGATCATCTAAGCCTGTCCAGGCAGGAGCAGGATTCCATTCCACTCACCGCACCCCAGCCTGGCCTCAGAAGGTCATGCAGCCGAGCAAAGCTGGAGAAAAGGGCTGGGAAACTGGCAGGATTTATAGTGTGCCTTCCCTGGTGGCTCAGATGGTAAGGTGACTGCCTGCAATGTGGGAGACCTGGGTTCAATCCCTGGGTCGGGAAGATCACCTGGAGAAGGAAATAGCAACCCACTCCAGTACTCTTGCCTGGAAAATCCCATGGACGGAGGAGCCTGGTAGACTACAGTTCATGGAGTCGCAGAGAGTCGGACACGACTGAGTGACTTCACTTTCTTTCCTTCTTCTTTTCAAAGCACTTTACGGATGCGCACCTGCGTAACCTCATTTCTCTCCCGAAGATCGAGGGACAACCCAGACACACGGAGATACATGAGTCTCTCTAGCGCAGTGCTTAATATTGAGAGTGATAAAAACACATTTGCAGAATAAACAAGTGCATTCATAAATAAATGCCAGAATGAATGAAGCCTGGTTTTGAGCAGAGACATGAACACCGCTTCCCTTGGGTTCAGCAGAGTGGAATCTTCAAACGCAGTCATTTCTCAGGACTTGCCAGCCCAACTCAGCAGTTGACAAGAAGCGCTTACGTCCACATTCACAGGTCTGTGGGGCCACCATGGCTCTGTTGATCTTGGCCAGGCTTTATGGGGCTTTCTCCACGAGCTGAGATGAAGCAGCCATCTGGGCATGTTCTTCTCATAGCAGATCCCCAAGAGCAAGAGCAAAACAAGCCGCGGGAGCACACTGAATGTCTTTGGCCTGTCACTTTCACTGACGTTCAGCTGGTCAAAGCAAAGCAGTGGGCCAAACCCATATCAAAGGGGGTGTGAAGGAAGCACTTCCCACTTACACGGTGATGGGAAGAGAGTGAATATTTGCTAAACAACAATTCAAATTATCAACTGAGCCATAGCACCTAGATAGATATATAGATGGTAGAATCTGAAATATCCTTATGAAGGAAAAAAAAATCATAGTAGCAGTTAATGCAAACACACCTACAGCCATCTGTTTAATAGCAGCAGCCTCAAGTCTCAGTGGCAGCAGGCAACAGCCCCCAGGGGCTTCTAGACCATTCCAGGATGGAAGGTGCAAGGTCATTGCTCCACCCCCAGCAGGTGGATTCAGCACACATTTTAACTCCAATTTCAACTCAAACGGCAGCTGCTGTTGTTGCCTGGGGACCCCTATCTTTTTACATGTTATTGTAGATCAGTTGCCCGCTGCTGCAATAAAGAACTCTTGATGAGTTGTCTGGAATTTTTAAATCAGTGCTGCAGAGAGGCTGGCAGAAAAACCAGGCAAGCTCCCTGTCGTGGGTGATTGATGCCAGACTCCAGCAGGCAATTATGAGGTCCCAGCTTTGTGAAACCAGACCCGGCCCCATACCACAGCTCAGAGGAGGACATTTACTTCTCTTGCAGGTGAGGTCAGTGGTGGGTGTGGCTGAGCAGCAGGAGAGCATGGAAGTTGTTGGACGCACATCAAAGCCTGGTAGGATTCACCTGTATCCATTGACGTTCAAGAGAAAGCACCCCAGCTTTCTTTAATGCCTCTTTGGCACCCAACTGCGTCCTTACCCTTATGCAGCGGAAGGGACAGACAGGGATGGTCAGGTACCAAATGGGCCATCATCAAATTGAAGTGCCCAGGCCCCTGGGGGTCATGAAGATTTTTCCAAGGGTTCATAGGCACAGACGGTCCTAAGAGGACCAGTTTACAGAGCCTCCACTTAACTCGTGTCCTATTTGGCACTTCCTCCTTCACACATGTCCTTCTTCCACTATATAAAAAATAAGTTTATCAGTAGGGGTGCCAAGAGGAAACAGCGCAGTCAAATTGGGTTATTTGAGGAGTGTTTGATAGAGGAAATATTAATAAAGACGTAGGTGGAGTAAAGAAAGCTACACAGGATTGTGCCTCCCCTTTGGGCTGGTGGAGTCCTGAGTAGGGTCAGGGGAGAGAGGTTTCTAGAACATGGAGACAGGCTGTGTAAAGTACGAAGGAGCTGTGGCCTTCTAGAGAAAATGCAGAGGTGCCCTGAGTCACTGCGCAGATGAGCCCTGGGCATAAACGCCTTCTCTCTTCTCCTCCTCGCTTCCACCAACGCCGGGTTCCCCTTTGGACAAACGCAACCGGAAGCCATAGGGGAAGGGAGCCCATTGATTGGTCCATGCAGTTAGTCTCCAAGGCGGAAGGAGGGTAGAGAGGGGTGGGAGATGAGGGACCCCACTGAAAAGGCATCACCCATTCTGAATCTTACGGAGATGCAGGCCCCTGCTCCTGCTGCAAGAAAAAAAAAAAAGAGAGAGAGAAAGAAATGTCTTTCAGGGCACTAAGCAAAGGCACGTTTTGGAATGCTCACCTTCAGCGCAGAACATGGATGTCTGATAGCCAGGTAGCACGTCTATTGTATAACTGAGAACCACCTGCTTTTACCAAAGGATTGTTTTCAGACCTTCATTGTCACAGAAATTGGAGAACCTAGGACCAATGTCAGTTCACAGATTACCAAAACTCACCGTAATGTTTGGCATATAACTTGAAGAGAGACCAAACGATTGCGCTACAGACAACAGAAGCCCTTCCAAGTCCATCTGTTTGTTTCCCTGAACAGCTCTCAGCGCTGATACCAAGAATAACAAATGGTGTGAAAGGCACTGATGCTGAAGCCTGTCTTTTTAAATTAATAATATTCATTCATGAATATATTCAATGAAAAAATATTAAGAGAAGTGTATCCCAGAGTATTTTACTTTTTTAAAGATTGATCAGTCTTTATCACAAACTGTGACGTTTAAGTTGTTTTGATCCGTATATTCTACTGTCTGGGTAGCTCAGCTGGTATAGCATCAGACTTTTAATCTGAAGGCCCAGGGTTCAAGTCCCTGTCCAGGCACTATAATTAAATAGATAAACAAATGCTTACTCCTTGGACGGAAAGTTATGACCAACCTAGACAGCATATTCAAAAGCAGAGACATTACTTTGCCAACAAAGGTCCATCTAGTCAAGGCTATGGTTTTTCCTGTGGTCATGTATGGGTGTGAAAGTTGGACTGTGAAGAAAGCTAAGCACCGAAGAATTGATGCTTTTGAACTGTGGTGTTGGAGAAGACTCATGAGAGTCCCTTGGACTGCAAGGAGATCCAACCAGTCCATTCTGAAGGAGATCAGTCCTGGGTGTTCTTTGGAAGGACTGATGCTAAAGCTGAAACTCCAATACTTCGGCCACCTCATGGAAAGAGTTGACTCATTGGAAAAGACTCTGATGCTGGGAGGGATTGGGGGCAAGAGGAGAAGGGGACGACAGAGGATGAGATGGCTGGATGGCATCACTGAGTCGATAGACATGAGTCTGAGTGAACTCCGGGAGTTGGTGATGGACAGGGAGGCCTGGCATGCTGCGGTTCATGGAGTTGCAAAGAGTTGGACACGACTGAGCGACTGAACTGAACTGATTCTACTAATCACCATAGTAAGAATTGAATTTATTTTAAAATTTAAAGACTTGTAGTCAATGAAAAGCATTTTAATTTCAATTTTTAAGCATATTTTTGTTGCAGTGATAGGTGATAAATTGATTAATAAAAGGCTTCCAAGAATAAAAATATATATTAAGACTAAATTTCTGCCAGGGCTGTACCAGTTGATGGAGAAAAAAAGAACAGTGCAGAATTCCTAAGAAAGGAAAGCTTGTATGTGTATTTTTTTTTAACCCATGATGGTAGATATTGAACCAGAATGGAATTGAGCTTCAGTGGACTACTTTTGAAAGTTACATTATAATTTTCTTTTAAAATGCAAATATTTACATGTCAAAAATTATATCCATTTATATAAATTTCATTTACTTATATATAAAATAAATATTTACTCTATTTTGAGATTTACTTATATATTAACACTCTATATAATTTATTTGCCTGTGTGCGTGCTTAGTAGTAGTGACTAAGTAGTGACTAGTAGTCAGTCTTGTCTGACTCTTCACGACCCTATGGACTGTAGCCTGCCAGGCTCCTCTGTCCATGGGATTCTCCAGGCAAGAATGCTGGAGTGGGATACCAGGCCCTCATCCAGGGGATCTTCCCAACTCAGGGATCGAACCCTGAGCCTCTTATATTTCCTGCCCTGGCAGGCAGATTCTTTACCACTAGTGCCACCTGGGAAGTGCATATAATTTATTTAATTATATTCAAATATGTATTTAAGCCTATGATACAAAATCTAGATGATAACTTAAAATAAAAGAGTATGTGAGAAGTTCCATAGAAGCTCAGAATTCTTCACACCTTTTCTGATTGTCACACTAAGAATGCTACTAATTGAAACTACATTTTTAAAATATTCATAAAGGTATTAACAGTGCTCTTATAGTGAAAAACAAGAGGGAAAGTGAATATATAACAATAGAAGAATGATTACTACACATCTATTTAATAAAATGTGATAACTAGACATAAAATTGTGAGAGTATGGATGGGATTATCAAAGTGGGAGGAATCGCTGCAAGATGAGCCTGCAGAATCAAGCAGGGCTCAGGTATTTTGAGGGGTCTTGTTTGCCCATCAAATGCTGGAAAAACAAGGTAGAATCCATCCAGGATGGCACATCACAGCTGCCTGATGACAAGGTAATAACTTGCTGTCAGAACAAGGGATTGCTGTGGATCAAGGTGATCACAACTGATGTCCTAGAGGAACAGACATTAACCCAGGATTTGAAGGAAACTTGAACTGCATCTGAGAATATGGAGGAGAAATTTCCAGGCAAGTTTAGAAAGAGACAGTCGCTTATGGACCCTGAAGTCTCTTCATCTGCCATCAGATCTCACTGTGACACTTCCGTCACCCAACCATAAAGCAGCACAGTCAGCATCAGTCTGTATTGTGAACACTACATTAGTGGTCTGAGTGTAGAGCATGATTCTAGGATTCTATCCATTTCAGCCCTATCTGCACTGCTTCTCAAACTTCCTTGGTGAAGTTAGAAAGAGACAGTCGCTAGGACCCTGAGTCTCACTGCCATCGTCACCGGGACACTCCGCACTCCAGCCATAAAGCAGCAACAGTTAGCAGTCTATGCATCTGTATTTGTTGAACACTACATTTAGGCCTTGGTCTGAGATGTAGAGGCATGGATTCTAGGATTCTAATCCCCATTCTCAGCCGCTATTCTGCACTGCTTCTCTTAAACTCCTCTTGGTGCTATTCATGCTGTCATCCCTTCTTCATTTCATTCAGCAAGTAACTGTTCCAGCCGACTGTGAACTGATTCTTTTAGGTATAATTTTCAAGATATCTCAACTATTGGTGAGTTCTCACCTGCTATGATTTCCTTGTAGAACGCCACTCTGGTGGGGTTTGATTCTCCCTTTCTCCCTCAGAAGGATGCTGCCTTCCCATCCCAAGCCTTGGAAGACAACCACCCTCTCTTTGCTCTCCTCTCCCTCACTCTCCAGTCTCTACCCATACCCAGCTCCCACACCCAGCTTATCCTGGCCAGTCCTTCGAGAGTCTACCTTTCTCGGAACCCAGAAATCTCTTCCAGCCTGTCAACCATCCACTCCCCCATCTGTGGAGTTTTGCACTGTGCTTCCAGAGTGTACACGGGCTCTACCTGTTACCTTCTGAATTTCCCCAAGATTTCTAGCTCAATGGCACCCATTGTGATGAGATTTGGTATTTCATTCAGCTAGAGTTTCCCTCCAAACGAAGTTTCTTAAACTAGATAAAGATGTATGTCTGCCTTATATAAATGTGGACAGTTGAGGGCGAGTACAGTGGCTCCCAAGACATCAAGGGCTCAGGCCCCCTCTGTCTTGTCGCTCTGCCATGCTCAACGTAAGGCTTCTCACTCGTAACTCTAGGTGCCTGATTTACATTGGACACCTGAGTCTGAATTTCAGCCACAGGAAGTAGGAACGAAGCAGTGCAGGGAGGAAGCGCTCTCTTTCCTTAAGCTGTTTCTCAGAATTTGAACACAGTACTTAGGTTTACATTGCACTAACTAGAATTTAGTGATGTGGTCACACATACTGGCAAGCCCAAATGGGAAGTGTAGTTTTTCTCCTATGTGGTTTTGTGCCAAGCAAAATACCTGGGCTACTAATACAAAAGAAGGAAAGCACAGATATTGGGGAAGAACCCCCAAAGTCTGCCAAAGCACCTCTCATTTCCTTGCCCCTTGGACTGGATCCATTTCTCCAGCCCAGTCCCACACCTCCTGGTCCCATTTTTCCATGGATCTTAAGGACCAGGGCACAGAGCCTCCTTGTCGGTGACCAGTCCTCTTTCCCAGCCCCCCAGGAAAATCCTGTCTTTACTAATATGATACAGCTTCCCAGGGACTTGTCCTCTGACTTATCTATCACTCATGAATCCATGTTTACAGACAGGCTTTCCATTAGTCTACAATCCACCCCTCACACTTTGAAGCAAAAACTAAATGTTCTCTGCCCACAGTCAACAATACTTAAAATTTCCTTAGGAGGGGAGATCTCACAGCCCTGCCCTGTGCAGTGGAAACAGGTATGGTGAGGCTGACACTGCCTGACGGAAGCCCTCGGGTGGCTGAAACACCAAGAACACTGCCCTCCACGGTCATCTCAACTGGCAATCGGCTTTGCGTGAGAAAGAAAAATAAACCTTGATGTGTTAACTGCAATGTGGGGGTTACTTGTTACCTTTCCTGACTGATAGGAGGCTGGGGCAAGGAATGAGGTGAGGATGCTGGCTTAATCCTGAATTTGCAAAACCTCATACTTGCCGCTTGGAGTGTGTGTCCCAGATAGATCATATTAAACAGTTGCCTAAAAATGATTTTACTTGACCTTGGAAATATTTTTCTTAGCATTATATTGATGGCATTGAGAACACTGATAGATGCTATGAGGGCACTGAAGGATCCTTCTCTATACTATTCCTTGAAACCACTATTCATTTAAAAATAATAATGTAATAATTAAACACATTTCATTTTAAATGAAAGAAAATTAAAGATTAATTAATAAACTCAAGGACTCGGGTGTTTACCAGTTTCTTAAGGACCAACTCTTATTGCAGCTTAATTAAGAAGCTCAGCTGCGATGCTATTAAACAGGTTGACGGAGCCCCAGTTGATTCAGGGCTGCATAGAGACACAGCCTTTATTAGTCTTCTCCGCTTCTATGAAAGCAAAGTAGGTTTGTGTTCCACTTGGGGACTAATCCATTTGTCACTACGAAATCTCTGAGGACAGGGATGTCCATTTCAAACCTAATTTGCAGCTGCCTTTTCATCTTCGTGGTTTGGGAATGGAATTTATTTGCTTCAACCCTAGTATATTTTGGTTCCCCCATGCAACTATTGAGTGCCCGCAGTGAAATTTCAGTACAGCATTAACAATTTGTTTTCTCCGATACCAGTTCCATCTGTCAAAGGCTTGCACCCAGACCCATAAAGGAATGTCACTGTTCCCCCCTTGGTAATGGTTTTACGCAAATAACATCCAGGCTTAGTTCTGTGATGATGATTTCAAGGAGAAAGAAACTGGAGGAGAGAAGGAAACAGAAGAACGAGAAACAAGGAGAAGGGAGTGAGGGAGGAGGAGGAGGAGGGAGGGAGAGGCAAGGAAGAGGAAGTGGGGCAGAGATGGGGGTCCTTCAAACAGCAGAGAGGACTGAAGGGGAGGACGGGGAGGAAGCAGTGTGGAGGGATGGGGGTGGGGACCACTCGCTGCTCTGAGTATCTCTGGGCCTTGTTGTGAGAAGACAGATGAGACGTGGTGTGACAGATGCTGTGGAAAGGGTCCAGCGCTCCTTGCACACTGTTAGTTACTCCTGCTCAAGCATTATATTGATGGCATTGAGAACACTGATAGAACAGGTATGGTGAGGAGGAGGGAAAGCCACTCAGGGAGCAGAGGAAGGATTTTCAAAGGGACTCCGACTTACTCCTGGGGGCACGAATGCACTTCCAAAGAGCATGTGGCCACTGATCCTCAAACTCCATTCAGCAACGTTCCCGACTGACCTAGTTGGAAACACTCCCACCGCCCACCGCTCCCATCCCCTTCACAACTGGCCTTGCTCATTTTAGAGAAGCAGTGTGATCTTCACCTACCGAGTCTCCCCATAGTGCCTTGCTTCAGGGCTGGCAGGGCCCCCCAGGTTCAACAAGGGGGCAACTGTAACACTGGGGGCTGGGGCGAGTGTCCTTTCATTTAAGACGTCCTGGTCCCCTTCATCTGCCTCATAAGACGTGTATTTCCAATAAAATGTTGCTTTGATGTTTAATAATTGTTTATCCAAATGAATTATATCAATCACTTTGGTGTTGCAAATTGCAACGATAAATCCGATTCTAAACATAGTTAATTCATAAGTAAAGTCATTTATAGGATAAAAATATATTGAAATACGATAAAAATTATCAGGGAGGAGGGGAAGAGATCGTTCAAGGAGAAAAGGGAATGATCCATAGTTTTAATGGTTAAGAAAAATGTAATGTATCCTTTTGAAAGGAATGTGGATATTAAACAACTATGCTATTTAGCTTGAATTAGATACATTTTGAAAGATGATATAACTGTTTTATTGCAAAATATCAGCATGTATGCTACTCTGTCCTTTACACAACTTTATTTTGTTCTTTGCGTTTGACTGGTTTTTCTAGGAAGAACTGTTTGCTAAGAACCCAAGTCTTTTGAGCCTCTTCTCTGTTCTTTTCTTCCATGACTAGAACTGGTTTTCTCTGTGGGGCTAATTTTTTACTCCAAAAGTCTGCATTTGTATCAGTTCATGAGAATGGTGCAAAGAGGATGAGCGAGAAGCACAGGCCTTCCTGGCATCCAGAGCCCAAACAGCGAGTGAATGGGCCTCGCTCAGCATCCCAGGGCCTGGCCCGTCCACTGGCTCCGCTAGAGGAAATTGGGGTTCATGGTTCCGTGCCTCACACAGCTGCCCATTGCTGCCTGTCATGGGGTGTGGCGGATGCAAGTCCTGTTCACTGAGTATTTCCTGTCTCTTCCCAGGTTCTTCCCCTTGGAAGCTGTGTGACTGACGCTGCCTGTGACATGCGGGAGGACGTGGTAGTGTCCCTCTTGGGCAAACATTTTAAGCCATGCCTCCTTCCGCCTGCTACTAGAAGGAAGTGCCACGATGGAATCTGTGAGCCTGGGTCCCAGTATAAAGAGGTCCCAGCTGACCTGAGGTGACAATGCAGCCTTCATGAGAAAGAGCTGTTTCTTATTTTCAGCCACTGAGATTTTGGTCTTGTTTGTTACTGCAGTGAGGAAGGCATGGCAACCCACTCCAGTACTCTTGCCTGGAGAATCCAGTGGACAGAGCAGCCTGGTGGGCTACAGTCCATAGGGTCGCACAGAGTCGGACACGACTGAAGAGACTTAGCTTTAGCATTGTTGCTGCAGCATGACTTCACCCATCCTGTTGCTACTGCTAAGTTGCTTCAGTCGTGTCCGACTCTGTGTGACCCCGTAGACGGCAGCCTCCTCCGTCCTTGGGATTCTCCAGGCAAGAATGCTAGAGTGGGTTGCCATTTCCTTCTCCAATACATGAAAGTGAAAAGTGAAAATGAAGTCACTCAGTCATGTCTGACTCTTTGCGACCCCATGGACTGCAGCCTACCAGGCTCCTCCGTCCATGGGAGTTTCCAGGCAAGAGTACTGGAGTGGGTTGCCATTGCCTTCTCCAATCCTGTAGCAAGAGTCATTTGCAAATAGCTGAAACTTCAAATGTTGAATCTGTGAAATGCAAAGCAATTTATATTCAGATCATTGTTGTAACCATTTCTTTTCCATCTAGAAAGCTTGCAGCCTTTCATCAAGAGGAATTTTTGCATCTGCCTTCTTGGAATAAATTCCACACACACAAATATTTGCATTCTCTCCTCTGATTTGCCTTCAGAAAGGACCCAGGAATTCACCACGGTGATAGCCAATTTTACATATCAAACCAACTGGGTCATGGGGTGCCCTTATATTTGATTAAATATTATTTCTGGGTGTGTTCTTGAGGGAGTGTCCAGATGAGATTTGCATTTAAATGGGTGAGGCGAGTAAGGCAGACTGCTTCCCTAACATGGATGGGCATCTTCTAATCCACTGAGGGCCTGAATAGAGCAAAGAAGCGGAGGAAGGAAGGCTCTGCTCTTTATGCCTGGTTGCCTGAGTGGAGATGTACATCTTCTGCCCCTGGATGAGGGCTTAACCACTGACTCCCCTGGTTCTTGGGCTTTTAGACTCAGACTGGAACTATGTCTCTAGCTTTCCTGGGTCTCCAGATGCAGATGGCAAATCAGGGCACTTCTCAGACTCCATAATCATGTGAGCCAATTCCTTACAATAAATTTTATAAACACACACACACATACACACACATCTCCTATTGGTTGTTTCTCTGGAGAGGCCCAACTAATGTAACTACCTTGTCAGTTTTGCCACTTCCCGTAGATTCTTTAGCATCGGTTCTGTGATTCTTTCTTTACTCCTGCCTCCTACCACCTTTGTGACATTTTTCCAAAAATCCCATTTCCTACTCTGACCCAGGGTCAGAGGCTCTCGTCTATAAGGAAGCCTGGTGTCCATCAACATTTGCTATCAAATAAGAAAGTAAATATGAAGGTCTTTCTAGCAGAAACACCATGTGCAGCTCAATGGAGACCAGGGAAAGTGATTTATTATCCCAGAAAACTCAGGGAAACTGATTAGTGAGTCAAAAGGCACAACCCTCGCTGTTCCACTGAAGCCCGAGCAGACGCTGACACCACGCTGCGTGTGCCAGGCCACTTGACGAATGGCTGCTCCGACACTGGCGCGAGCCTTTGCTCCTTTAAGTGAACCGAGCAGCGCATGTACTCATTTTTTTAAACCTCCATTTAGACAATGATTTTCTTGATCAATGGTGGAAAAGCAACTGAAATTCTCACTTTGTAACTAGAAAGAGCTTTTTCCCTCCAGGTACGTAAACATTTCCCCACTTATCTGAGGTCTTGGCAGATCCAGGGGTCCGGCATTCCTCAAAGTTGAAGGAAACCAGAGCACCCAACCCAGCATCAAGGTCTTGAATGACGTCGGTCTCACCTCATCATTAAGCCACACATCATCACATTCCGATGACTCTGGCTTTAATTTTTTTTTTCCGTCTCTTCACTGTTGGGCTCATTAAAGCTATCTTAAGTCACTTGTACGTCACCTTATAGAAACAGAGGACACCTTCCAAAGGAATGACAGGAGAGAATTGATAATGTGAGGATTCTTCTTGCAAAACCAGCTGAATCTAAGACTGAGTAGTTAGTAACCAGCTCTCTAGAATGACATCGGAGATCCTGTAGAACCCATTGCCGTGTGTTTGCAATCCTATGGATCACTACTTCTGGGCTGGGACACTGGGTATCATATAACCGGGAGATTGTACCAGTCAGGACCCTTGACTGCATGCAACAGAAAACTGGAGTTAAATAACTTTAAATTAAAGGAATTTGCAACATCAGATAACTAAAAAATACAAGGAGTAGTTTGTTAGTTTAAGGCACAGTTAGGTCTAGACACTCAAATGATGTCATCAGGTCCTGACTAATGTCTCCCTGTCTCTTACTTCCTCCTTTCCCTCTCAAGTCCATTCTTAGAAAATCTCTGTCGTGACCGCAGGACAGACAAAGTCCAGTGGAGAAAGAGTCCCTGCCTCAGTCCCAGAAACCATGACAACATTCTCATTGCATCTCATTGGTCCTGCTGAGGTCCAGAGCAGCCTAGCCTCAAATACACTTCAATGGCATATTGACTCTTTGGATATTAAGTTACTTGAGAAATAGCTGGTGAAAAAAAATAACCTAAAAAACACTGGACCCCCCACCCCGCTCCAACCTTTCCCTCAAAATCAGAAAATAAATCTCACATGTGAAGGCATTCTCCCTGTACCAGGAGGAAAGACAGCATCCTTATCAACAGAATCCAGGAATTCATGGCTAAGAAAGTTGCATAAACTAACTCTGTTGCTTCTTCATTAGTCTGTTACCCCAAGCACCAGCCCCTTCCTTAAATCTTCACAAATAATTGTTTCTTTGCATAAAAATGATTTACAAACAGCCTGCTTTGGTCACTTCAGGGACACCATTCATCTGAGACCTCCACGTGTAGGAATTAAATTGGTTTTTTCTTCTCTAGCTAATCTATCTTGTGTCGATTTAATTATTAGACCAGCCACAAGAACTCATGGGGGGTGGGTGGCGGAGATAGTCCTCTCTCTCCAACAGTCCTGAGTTGTCACCTGCCCATCCCTAAACCACTCCGAGCTGTCAGAAAAGGAAAGCCCTGATGTCTTAGTCCACCTGACATGAAGGGCCTGTCAAGCCATTTGAGTGATGCTTTTCTGGAGGAGTTGGGGTTTGCATAGTGGAAGTTTGGATAGTGGCGTTTGGATAATGGATTCTGGATTGCCAAAAAAATACTGTACATTACAAAAATCATACTCTTTAAAGAGACTGATAAACCAAAGTGGGATATACAGAAACAAAGTTTCCCTATCCTGTCTGAAGGCAATAGGTACCTGTGACCTTGGAAAGAGAAATCTCCTAGAGTTGGGACACAGAGAAAGAAATCTGGTCCATAAAAAGGAATAAAAAGTCCTAAGGTGGAGTAGTCACCAAGATGGCAAGGTACTAGGGAATAGAGGCAACCAGCAGGACAGATGGAGATGTGTAGACAGGGATCACCAATATAAATAACAACATAGCAATAATGGAGACCACCCTGGATACAGGCCTTGCTGCGTGCCGCTACCCTAGTCACTCTGCATGCATGAACACATTCATGTCTCACGACAGTTTTATGATGGTCATATTGTCTTTACTTCCATTTTACAGGTAAGACAATGGGAACGCTGAGGGTGGAAGCAAATTGCCCAGAGTCACAGTAGTGGTGGGGACGCTGAGATTTGAACCCAGGCAGTCTGTTCCAAAGTTCACTCACCAGGAAAAGGAAATCTTTTCTGCTGGGTGAGGAAAACACCCCAAACCAGAGAACCAAGATGGTGCTGCTGGAAGGGGATGCTGAAACTTTACGAGATCCACTTCCTCTTTATCACAGATGAGGAAACGGAGGCCTGGATATTCTGGCCTCTCTGCCACAAGCGGAGTTGGGGAGAATGCCTCCCTTCAGTAGTGAGCAACAGAGAGTGCAAACCCAGCTTGTTTCAGCAAGAAAGGAATTCGTTGGCTCCTAAAACAAAACATTTAAGTATTGTGCTGGTTTCAGGCATGGCTAGATTCTGAACTCAGTTCAAAGAGATTCACTTTTCTCTGGTGCCTTGGAGCAATCTCCAGTTGTATTTACTTCATTCCCAGGTTCCAGGTGGCAAGCTGGCTGCGGCAACCCAGCCTCATCTTCCAAGTTCAACCCAGCAAAAAAGAGCAGCAGAGCTTCCAGGCAAGTCCTGAGACTCACTCTGCTTGGGTCACCTTAGGTCCTGTGCTCACCCCTGGTGAGTCACTGTTGCTGGGCGCACCACATGTACACTGGCTTCGCTGTAGAAACGCTACCTGCTGACTGGCTTAGGTTTAGAAATGCTACCTGCTGATTGGCTTAGGTTTAGAAATGCTACCTGCTGATTGGCTTAGGTTTAGAAATGCTACCTGCTGATTGCCTCAGCTCTGGATCTTGGGTTTGCCCTCTGACTCCCAGATCCTATGGATTCAAGGTGGAGAGCAAAGATTTTCCAAATGAAAATGGGGGAGGGGTTAAAAGTGTTCTGTTACCAGAATAAAGTGATAGAGGTGCAGGGGTTAAAAACAACTATTCACAATACCCAGGCTACTATGCGAGAAAAGTTCGGTTTTTCTCTTCTATAACTTGGAAGCAATCAAAACACGTGTAACCCACAGTGACCTCTTCCAGAGTGTCATCTGTGTCTTTCAGATTCATCTGTTTGTCTTTGGAAAATGCATTTGAAATCACTGACCTATGGTTTATGGGGTCTCTTGATTCACTGGATGGAGGAGCTCTCCAGCCACTGCTAATGAGTTCACGTGTTGCCAAGGTCAAGCCACACGTTTATTTGCCTTAAAAGAAGGGACTATTCCTTCTGCCCCATTCTTGAGGGCAGGCCAGTGTGCAGAACAATCCTTCAATAGGAACCACATTTTCCACAAGACCTCTGTAGAAGAAGGAATTGAGACAATGACCTAGATGTGTATTTCTTTCCCGTATAAAATGTACATATAAGAGACCTATCTCACTATGTCCATTTTGATGAACTGTGGTCCCTTTCGAGAATTTAAGATTTTATTGGGGCCCCTTCAAGGATGAAGAATATGTCTTCCATGTCAATACACTGCCTGGCTCCACATTGTTGTTCAGTCTCTAAGTAGTGTCCAACTCTTTGTGATCCCATGGACTGCAACATACCAGGCTTCCTTGCCCTTCACTATCTCCTAAAGTTTGCTCAAATTCATGTCTGTTAAGTCGGTGATGTTATCTAACCATCTCATCCTCTGCTGCTCGCTTCTCCTTTTGCCTTCAATCTTTCCCAGCATCAGCATCTTTTCCAGTGAGTCAGCAAGTTCCTTTGCCACGACAAGGCTGTAATCCATGAAGGGGATATCTGTATATGTTATTATTCAGTCACTAAGTTGTGTCTGACTCTTTGTGACCCCATGGACTGCACACATGACTTGATGGTTGAAAATGTGTATTCCAATGCAGGGGTTGGCTGCTACAAGAAACAGCCACACCCCCAACCCTTTTCCAAGTCAGATGGTCCAACATGCAGGGGGTGTGAACACATTGGAAGAGAGAACAGGAAGGGCATCTCTTGTCTTGGGTACCCCGAAAACCTGCCTACCTGCCATCCTTGGCATGTTTTCTGGGCAGCTGTATCAGTCAGGGATCTTCATCTGCATCCCATAGACACAGACTCTAGCTAAATTAAGTGAGAAAAAGAATAAGTTTCTGAAAGAATGTAAGTTAGCTAAAAAAATGAAGAACCAGCCTTAGGAAAGGCAAAACCTGATTTTTCTATGAGATTCCACAAAGAGGAAATAAAGCAGTTTTTTAAGGACACCACAGTGGGTTCCAGGCATTCCTGGGCTGCATTTTATTTCTCCCTAGATTCAAATATGAGTGGGAGAGAGACAGTGTGTGTGTGAGGGGGAGACTAATCTAGCTTGAATCTCATGCCCACCCTAGACAGTGTGGAGACAGAAAGCCCATCTTGATCACATAGTCACACTAAGAATTCACCTGATGGGGAAGAGTTATCCTTCAGAAGAAAATCCAGGTGTTTATCAAAAGAGGTGGCCCATTCGCAGGCATGCAAAGCATCTGGGAGGGAAACAATTGCCTCCCTGTCCCCAAGTCCCCACCTTTACAATTTCCAGCTGTAATCTAGAGACCTGAGAGAGTCTTAGACAAATGCCCAGTGACCCACACCTCGTAATGTTCACTGCAGCTTTGTCTATGATAGTGAAAACATGGTGGCCTCTAGAATATCTGTGGGCTGAGACGATCTGATGGCTACAGAGGTTAAAATAAACTAGTTAAACTAGTTTTTCTAATTAAAAAAAAAAAACTAGAAAAGTAGACAATAATAATCCAAGATGATGTTATATAAAACTAAGCAACTTACAGGATGATGCACACAGTAAAATGTCATTAATATAAATATTCAAAATATGCCAAATAATATATATATTTTGGGGGAGTACAAACAAGTTCACTAAAGGTATAATATTAGTCAATGGGCTAAGAAAACAGTTCCCTGGCAGTCCAGTGGTTAAGACTTCACCCTCCATTGCAGAGGGTGTGGGTTCGATCACTGGTCAGGGAGCTAGGATCCCACATGCCTGGCAACCGAAACCAAAACATAAAACAGAAGCAATATTGTAGCAAATTCAATAAAGACTTTAAAATGGTCCACATAAAAATATCTGTAAAAAGCAGCCATAAGAATGGTTACTTCTTGGGGGGTGGGAAGGAAATACATGGGAGAGGAGTGTGGGGAAGGTCGAAAACCATGTCTGAAGTCAAATCTCATGATAGAGTGCTGAAGACCCAGAAACTTGTGGCCTAGCCCTTTTCTGTACGTATAAAACACTTCCTTAGGGAAAAACCAAGCTGCGAGTGTACATCCCTCCCTCAGGGTCTTGCTGGCTCTGCCCTGAAATGGTCTCTGTCCCCAAGGGTCTGCACGTCTTCTTAGACAACCTCAGAGACTTGAGCACTCTCGCTGGTCCACTTAGTGGCAGCTTGCCCCTGCTCCGCCTCTCACAACCCCTTAGAATTTTACGGTGTTGTCGGGGAGTGAGGATGCCCCCGTCCCCACAGCGCTTGTCTCATTGTCAGTTCTCTGTTGATCATCAATCAGGATTCAGGAAGGAGCTGCAGGTGTGCCCATGGGGCCCTGGACATTGTCCAGCTGCACACAACCAGGAGATCGATGGTCAGGTCAGCTCTGTGCTGGGATCCACGTGGGCCCCCAGCTCTGGGCAGGAGTAGGCAGGTGGGGAGAGGGGAGGTCTGACATTCACAGGCACCCCTGTGAGAGCCTCCATCTCCAAGCCTGGACTGGCAGAATCCTAAATCCTCCTCACTGAGGCTGACCGGGGCCCATCTCCACCTCTCCTTCCCCCAGTCTGCTCATCCTGGAAGTTCATCAGATTTCCTCCATTGTGGCTTTCTACCCAGCTTCCCTGGTGGCTCAGCTGGTAAAGAATCCACCTGCAATGCAGGGGACCTGGGTTTGATCCCTGGGTTAGGAAGATCCCCTGGAGAAGGGAAAGGCTACCCATTCCAGTATTCTGGCCTGGAGAATTCCATGGACTGTATAGTCTCTGGGGTCGCCAGTCCCCTTCGCCGTGGCAGAATGGCCAGTGGGGCTCTGTCTGCCTATAATGTAGTGGGGTTTTCTTGGAAGGCAGTGTGGGTCTATCTCTGGGGGTGGAACAGAGGGCATAACAGGGGGAGCTGGGAGGGGAGAACGCCTCACACTAGACGCTGCACATGCTTCCATCCTCCTGGTTTAACTGAGGGCTTACACAAGTCTGTGCTGGGGAGGGGAGAGGGTGGGTGTGAGGCAGAAGGAGAGTTGCTTTATCTCAGTGTCACCTCCTATCACTGGGTATTCTTGCTTGTGTTGGGGTGGACCTAAGAGATTCTGAAGAATTAAAGTATAGAATGTCTGTTCATAACCAGAAGCTCCCTCTCTACTTAACAGAACACAGATAATCACCCCCAGGCAGAAGTGGAAGATCAATTACAAGGGAATTAGAGGTTTACACAGACCCTGAGTCAATAAGAAAAACCCTAGTGAAAATCAAAGTGCCAGTCGTGTGTGCGGAATAATTCCTTGGAGCTCTGCTCCCTGGTTCTAGATGAATCTCAAGTAGGGAAATGTATCTACTAAAATGTGTTTGAACGTCAGTAGTCAAAGACCTCATTAACAAAGACCTAAGGAATCAGATTCATTGTCCCCCTAACAGAAGCAATGATTAGATCAGCTCAACCACATCCGTCTTTCTGCTCTGCCTTTCTCACCATATCGGCTTGCCTTGTAAGCCTGTCTCCTCACTCTCACACGGTGGGGCTGGAGTTCCAGCGCCACTGGAACCAGCGCCCTGCTGTCCTCAACCAACTGCTTTCAAAGCCAGGAAACAGAATTTCTTCTTGTGCATTCATTTTATGAAAGATGAATGTTTTTCCTAGAAGATTCGCCAGACGCCAGAATAAATTTGCTCTTCTGTTGCATAGGTCAGACTTGGATTCCACAGCCACTTCTGGTTTCAGGAGAGGCTGGGCAAGATGTTTCTGGCATTTTCATGCTCTACAGTGGGAGGAGTGCCATGCTCCTCCTGAGAGGGAAATGAGGTTGGTGACCCTTAGCTCCTGTCCCTGCAAGAATGTCTCTTCCTGGAGGCTATATGGACATTTAGGCAGGACGATTCTTTCTCCTGAGGGCTGTCATATCATTGCAGGTCATACAGTAGCATCCCTGGCCCCACCAAAGGCTGGAAAGGACATCAAGCATCAGTTAGTGAAACTCCCCAAATCTCCCCTAAGTGTTTTCAAATGCTCTCTAATGAGCGGCACCACCCCCAGTCTGCACCAAGGATTCTGAAAATGAGTGAACTATCTACAAGATTCAGACATAATGATTCGTCTGGGTTGAGAGCAGGGCCCACCCCCATCCTAGCTCAGTTTCTGGTTTGTTTCACAAGTTGAATTTTTATCAAGTGTTTTCTTTGGTGAAAATGTTTATACCTAGAAATAGTTGAGAATGACTATTTGATTCTACACTGAAGTTATGGGCATTCAGAAGTGCCTTTTTCAGTGTAAGAAGATCCGGTCAACATGGTTATTTTACTCAGCAAATATTCTGACCAAATTTTTATAGCTGATAGGATAAATTGTGGCTGGTTAATAGCCTGTGTTTTCTTCTATTTCTCACTTTTAGGGGGCTTCTGTCTCCAGGATCAATGCCTCATTCACACCAGAGATGAGTCTTAGAAACTCTTGGGTGTGCTGACCTCAAAGTCATAGAAAATTGAAACATTTCAGGCAAAGAAATCCTGCCAAATTGTTTCTTTTTGATTTCAGGTTTTTTCCCTTCTAAATCACAAAATTACAGCATGTTGCAGAGAAGGGGAGAATTCAGGGTGCACTTTTTTCCCTGCTTTAGAATGGAAAAAAATAAAACTTGGCTAGAGTTGAGTGCCTCTTAATCCCCAATAGAAATCTGACATTCTCATTTTGCTTTTTCACCCCGTCTAATCTTCACACAGCCCAAGGTGGGGGTGCGTCCTTCTAGTAAGCTACAACAATCCCACCCAGTAATAACAAAGGCATGCCTGAGGGCTCCAGTGGAGATTGAAATGTCCCAAGCCCATCTCTTTTCTGAGGCAATGAAAAGTTGATCTGGGCATGGCCCCAAGCGTGACTTCTCAGATTCCAAGAGGCATTGTCCCTGGCCCCTTGCCCTGTCCACGGTGAGGGGGGCAGAGCATTAGTTAAGAGTGGGCTCTACCAAGTAAGCAAGAGGGGTTACCAGGCACCAGGCTTAGGGGGGTGCTCAAGATCCCTGGAGCATTTCCTGACTGGGGCTGCATTTTGGTTCTGGCAAAGACCAGGGCTCCATGGAGACGGAGAAACAGACAAAATGACTCATCTTGGCTCAGAGCCCAGAAAATGTATGTTAATGCTTTCATGCAGACAAAAATAAGATTATGGAGAGATTGAGTGCAAAAAATGCCCAACCTCAAATGATACTTATCTTCACTCCATTAACAGAGAGAACCAATAATTTGAGGAGATTCAAAGAGTCGAAAAGAAAACCATCACATGAGTGAAGTTATTTATTAAGTCAATTTTTTCCTCCCCACTCTCCTGCTCCTCTGGATAGACATTGCCAAAGTCCACCAATATCCCTCACCTTCCACTTCTTCCAGATCCACAGGAGGATCAGACTTCCCTACCTGCTTTAGTCTCACGGACATGTGACCACTCCTGGCCTATGAAATCTGAGAGAAACTGACAGGTGCCAAGTCTAAGCAGATGCATGTAGGAGCTGGAAGGTGATGAGCCATGCTCCCTTCCTACACCGTGGTGGTCAGGGTGGGTCTGTATTGAGATGGTACAGCCTCCCTCAGACTGGATCACTCAATGACTACAATGAACAGAGCCCCCCAAACAACCCATGTTTGGACATAAAATGTGAGAAAACTTCTGTTATGTTAAGCCACGGAGATTTCTATCTTGTACATTACTGAAATCCTGATTAACATTCCCAGTATCTTCCACCAGAATGTCCTATAGACGGACACATTAAAAGCCCATGACTTTCTCTAAATGTACATGCAAAAGATTACTGGTGTTCAAATTCCTCTGGGCAAACAAAACAAAACAAAAATCAGAAGTGTTGTAGATGAGATAGAGACTGTCTTCAGCAAGTCAGAACTACTGCCCCAATACTGAATCTGATGAAAGGGAAAGAAGCATTTAAAAGTGCTGACATTAGGGATGGACACTTTAATGGTTTTATCAAAGGAGATCTAAATTTAGACATAGCAAGAATCTAGTAACAGTAGGAATGAACCACTGGGACTTGGGAACTGTGCCATTTGGGGTTATTTGAGTTACATAATTGTTATCTATATTATGAGTAAGACGGGCTAGGACCTGGGACCTTTAGCTGCAGTGTGTGCAGCTGGACAAACATCTCTTCAAGCAGCAAAATATAAAGAAACTATAAAGAACAAAAACTAAATGCGTGAATCCACAGTTGGAGCAAATTATGGACAATAAGATATCAAAAGGCCAAAAAACCCAACCACCACTTCTGAAGAGCCAAGAGCAAAAAACACGATGTCAGGAGCAAAAGCAGGGACTATGCACGCCCCTGCACTCAACACCACCAGAGGGGTGGGCAAACCACCTAAGCCACCCCTCCTGCCTGACCCTTGGACACAGCCCCAACCCTCCACCCTGGAGGAGTGACCAAGAGAGCCTGTTACTTAATTTCCCTCCCCTCCCCTCCACTCCCCCACGCCCCCCTGCCCCTGACTGCAGCAGGGGCTCCAATTAACCCTTGCCTGAAGTTCTTGTCTGGCATCCAATCAATTTCTATTGATTGGGGAAGGCCAGGAACCCCGGTCAGTAGCATGAGTATATTACATCTTAAATCTATTAAAAAAGAGGAGGAAAAAACAGAGGAAATACATTCTTCTCGAGAGGCAGGTCAACATGTCTTCAACACAAGAACAAAAATCAAGAAAACCAACTGTTTTTGCTCCAGCAGAGAGTGAGATATGGAAGAGGGTTGGTGAACTGCAAGTGTAAAACACCAAAAATGGCTTTATTTCTTTAAAAAGGCAAAACCAAAAAAACTTGGCTAAATGTAATAGACAACTGTTGATTCTGGCCCCACCATGCACTCTTACACTATTTTTAGTAACAAAATATCCTGCATATATTTTCCAGGAGACCACTGCCTACCCTGCAGTTGCAAGCCAAGAAAAATGAAAACATATGTCCACACAAAGATGTGCATATGAATGTTCACAGCGTTGTTATTGATGGTAGCCAAGAAGTAGAAACAATCCAAATATCCACCCAACTGGTGGATGCAACAAAGAAACAAAAAACTGGTGTAGCCATACTATATTCCTTTTTGTTGCCAAATAGTATTCCAAACTATTGGTATAAACCATCCTCTAATGAAACTTACGCTAAGCAAAAGAAGCCAGACTTAAAAAGTCACATACTGAATGATGCCATTTACATGGTGTTCTTGGAACAGAAACTAGAGGGATTGGGGGTTAGATCCGTGGTGGCCAACAGTTGAGGACAGAAGAGAGGGTGGCTGCAAGGGGCTACACAGATTATGAAATGGATTATGAAACCATTTTGTATCCTGATTATGATGATGGACACAAAAAATCTATTCATGTCTTACAGTCCATAGACCTGCCCACCCATGAAAGGATTATTTTACTGTTCAGTTCAGTTCAGTCACTCAGTCGTGTCCGACTCTTTGCAACCCCATGAATCGCAGCACGCCAGGCCTCCCTGTCCATCACCAACTCCCGGAGTTTACTCAAACTCACGTCCATCGAGTCAGTGATGCCATCCAGCCATCTCATCCTCTGTCGTCCCCTTCTCCTCCTGCCCCCAATCCCTCCCAGCATCAGAGTCTTTTCCAATGAGTCAACTCTTCGCATGAGGTGGCCAAAGTATTGGAATTTCAGCTTTAGCATCAGTCCTTCCAATGAACTCCCAGGACTGATCTCCTTTAGGATGGACTGGTTGGATCTCCTTGCAGTCCAAGGGACTCTCAAGAGTCTTCTCCAACACCACAGTTCAAAAGCATCAATTCTTCGGCGCTCACCTTTCTTCACAGTCCAAGTCTCACATCCATACATGACCACAGGAAAAACCATAGCCTTGACTAGATGGACCTTTGTTGGCAAAGTAATGTCTCTGCTTTTGAATATGCTATCTAGGTTGTCATAACTTTCCTTCCAAGGAGTAAGCGTCTTTTAATTTCATGGCTGTAATCTCCATCTGTGGTGATTTTGGAGCCTCCAAAAATAAAGTCTGACACTGTTTCCACTGTTTCCCCATCTATTTCCCATGAAGTGAGGGGACCGGATGACATGATCTTCGTTTTCTGAATGTTGAGCTTTAAGCCAACTTTTTCACTCTCCTCTTTCACTTTCATCAAGAGGCTTTTTAGTTCCTCTTCACTTTCTGTCATAAGGGTGGTGTCATCTGCATATCTGAGGTTATTGAGATTTCTCCCGGCAATCTTGATTCCAGCTTGTGCTTCTTCCAGCCCAGCATTTCTCACGATGTACTCTGCATATAAGTTAAATAAGCAGGGTGACAATATACAGCCTTGACGTACTCCTTTTCCTATTTGGAACCAGTCTGTTGTTCCATGTCCAGATCGAACTATTGCTTCCTGACCTGCATATAGGTTTCTCAAGAGGCAGGTCAGGTGGTCTGGTATTCCCATCTCTTTCAGAATTTTCCACAGTTTACTGTGATCCACACAGTCAAAGGCTTTGGCATAGTCAATAAAGCAGAAGTAGACGTTTTTCTGGAACTCTCTTGCTTTCTCCATGATCCAGCAGATGTTGGCAATTTGGTCTCTGGTTCCTCTGCCTTTTCTAAAACCAGCTTGAACATCTGGAAGTTCACGGTTCATGTATTGCTGAAGCCTGGCTTGGAGAATTTTGAGCATTACTTTACTAGCATGTGAGATGAGTGCAATTGTGCAGTAGTTTGAGCATTCTTTGGCATTGCCTTTCTTTGGGATTGGAATGAAAACTGACCTTTTCCAGTCCTGTGGCCACTGCTGAGTTTTCCAAATTTGCTGGCATATTGAGTGCAGCACGTTTACAGCATCATCTTTCAGAATTTGAAAGAGCTCAACTGGAATTCCATCACCTCCACTAGCTTTGTTCGTAGTGATGCTTTCTAAGGCCCACTTGACTTCACATTCCAGGATGTCTGGCTCTAGCTGAGTGATCACACCTTCGTGATTATCTGGGTCGTGAAGCTCTTTTTAGTACAGTTCTTCTGTGTATTCTTGCCACCTCTTCTTAATATCTTCTGCTTCTTTTAGGTCCATACCATTTCTGTCCTTTATCGAGCCCATCTTTGCATGAAATGTTCCTTTGGTATCTCTGATTTTCTTGAAGAGATCTCTAGTCTTTCCCATTCTGTTGTTTTCCTCTATTTCTTTACATTGATTGCCAAGGAAGGCTTTCTTATATCTCCTTGCTATTCTTTGGAACTCTGCATTCAAATGGGAATATCTTTCCTTTTCTCCTTTGTAAGATGGTTTTAAAAATAAAATTATTTTTCCAAAACTCACTTGGTTTAAATTGAGTTTGGGGACTCTGAAAATGGGTCTTTTGGATCAGAAGCTCTTTGGAAGATAGTTAAATGGTATCATTTTGTTAAAGTTGGAGCATTAAAAAAATATGCATATTCGATTCTTGAGTGAACTGATTGTTTTTTTGGAGGGCGTCAGGGGATAAAATGTAATGTAGACTTGAGTGAACTGATTGTTTTTTTGGAGGGCGTCAGGAGATAAAATGTAATGTACATAGTGTCCGTTCTGATGGCATTCCAGCCACTTAGCACCGTTAATTTGGGTGTTTAGTTCAATTTGGGTGGCTCAAAATATTCATTTATATATCTATATGTGTATGTACAGGAGCCACATCTCAGAAGATACGGAAATGCAATTTTTAAATTGAAGTGCTTGATTTCTAAGTCTGGTCTTTCATCATAGTGCTCTAAAATGTCAAATCCTGCAGCATTTATGATTGTTCTGTTGTCTCTTAGATAAGAGACCCAGGGGGTCTCTGTAACCCAGATCCTATATAGTAGAAACGGTTAAGGGATGGGAGGAAGGAATACATAGGGCAGAAATTGGTTCTGCTGCCCCTTTTTTCTTACAGAATTCAAAAGATAAATCTTTTAAAAGTTGAAGATGATAAAGGGGCACCAGCAAGGAGGAAAGGGACAAGTCAAAAGAAGAGCTCTGCCAGTTCCTCAAGAAAACTCTATGTAAAGAGACATCTTTCTTCCTTATTAACTGAACCCAGATGTTATTTAAAGAAGTTGTATTCCCAGATTTAAAAAATTCCCAAGCTCTCTCGCATCTGGTGTTCATGTGACCCAGATTTAGCCAATGGTTACTCAGCACAAGTTTCCGGGAAACTCATTAAAGAAGCTGACTCAGCAGGTGGGTGCCCTTTTCCATTGCCTGTCCTGTTGGCTGGAGCTCTGGCAGCCATCTTGAGGGCAGGAGGACGGGGCCAACATGCAGGAGTGGAGAGTCAGAAAATGACTGGGTCCCTGGTGTTACTGTGAAGCCAATATGCTAGCCAATATATTAACTGCTTCTAGATGTTTTTTTAAAGGGAAAATAAGCTTAACAGTAAACAGGAGGGGTTGAAGGTCTCTGTAACTTGTAGCCAAAGCGAATGTCAAGAAACATTATCCCTATTCTTCTACTCCCCATAACTACCCATAACAAGCCACTCCATGATGTGACAGTGTATACATTTCTCTTTCCAGGTAGGTCCTTCCTTGACCTAAAAAGACAGATATTTCTGCTGCTTTTCAATTTTCATGGAAACCATGAAGTTATAATGTATCATTTTCATTTCATTATCCTAACAAAACCTCCTTTGAAGTCAATAGCAAGAAAACTCATCTCAGGAGTAATTTCCTGATCATCAAATTTTTGAATATATATTTTTTAATTTGCAACTCCTGCTGGCATGCCAGTTGGTGAGTATGCTAATCCCTAGAGATTTCACTGTTATTTTTCTAAGATGAATACAAGTCAGACTCCAGATAACCTTCAGCTGTATGCCTTTGTTAAGAAGCATCAGAGATTCAAGAAATCAAAGAGCTGGATGGAACTTCAAGAATAATTAGAGTTGAGATATTGCTTATGTAATAGGACAAAAGTTTACACTCATTGTCAGCAAAGGAATACATGGGTACTGCAAAGCTTTTCTCAGTCTTGTGAAAAATTACTGATATTCTAGAACGTGCTCAGGGAAGATTCCTGTCCTTCTACCCAGCTGTCTGTGATCCAAACATCTCTGAGATTCCCATACCTCATTTATTCACAGTTTGGATCAGGTATGGGTCTGAACTGCAAACAAAAGAATCTCCTGTAGTGTAAGTCAGGCCAAGCTTCCTTCTACATTCTTATAGCCTGCGGCGGGGCCCGAGAATCAAACTGACATAAGACAGATTAACAAAAGACAAGCAGGCACATTTTACTTTATATTTTCATGTACACATGGGAGTCTTCAAAAGGAAAATAAAAAACCTGAAGAAGCTGTTAGGCTCCAGAGCTCATATCCTTATTGAACAAAGAGTGACTTTGGGGTTATGACAAGACATAGTGGCTTGGGCTGGGGCTTCACACTGTGGGACCGTGACTAGGAAACACACGGAATGTTCCTGCAATCCCACTTCTGGACACACACCCAGATAAAACTCTAATTCAAAAATATGCTTGCACACCTGTGTTCATAGCAGCACTGTTCGCAACAGCCATGACATGGAAGCAACGTAAATGTCCATCGAGAGACGAATGGATAATGAAGATAGGGTACGTATGTGTGTGCAACGGGATACTACACAGCCGTAGAAAACAATGAGATAATGCCATTTGCAGCTACATGGATGGACATAGAGATGATCATACTGAGTAAGTCAGACAGAGACAAATACCTTATGATGTCACTTACATGTGGAATGTAAAACAGGACGCAAATGAACTTATCTGCAAACAGAACAGACTCACAGACACAGAAAACAAACCTATGGTGGCCAAGGAGGGGGTGGGCGGAGGCGGGATGGGGTGGGGGTTTGGGGTTAGCAGATGCAAACTATTATGTAGGGAGTGGATAAACAAGGTCCTGTTGCACAGCACAGGGAACTACACTCAACATCCTATAATAAACCATAACAGAAAAGAACATGAAAAAGAAATATATAAAACCGAATGACTTTGCTGTGCCCCAGAAACTAACACAACACTAAATCAGCTATACTTCCATTAAAAAAACAAAGCAAGGAGGAAACAAATAAAATACATGGAAAAAAGTATTGGAAGATACTGTAGGTTTCAGTAGGTTTGCTTGCACATTTCCATTTTGGTGTCAACTCGTAGTCGCTGGTGATAAGACCACTCTTCCCTTCCTGGTAGAGGGAAGGCACCTTTCTCAAGAGAAGTTTTATGTTTAGGTAGAAATGGGACATCAGCCAGCCTTTCCTGCATCTGCGGTTTCTTAAGTGTCTTCACCTCAAAGGAATCAAATGATAAAGTCGCATATTTTGAGGGTGGTTTGTTCTGAATCCCCTTTACATGTTTTGGTCAACTAGAGATCTATTTAGTGGCTCCCAGAACTGCTAGGCCAGAGAATCAGATTGGAGGTTATAACCAGGGACAAGGCAGGCTCATCTCAGGTGCTGGGCACAGACCCTGCAGCTCCCACTGCTGACCCCGAGCACAGAGACAAGGCTGCCGCCTTCTGGCTCCCCAGCAGCTTCTGAAAGCCCCATGGCTCTGCAGTCCCCTGCTCATAATGAACTCGCAGGCTGTCAGTTTCGCATGTCTCTCTCTTCTGCCTTGAATCTTCTTTGTCTTCATCTGATCAGCGGAATCCGTGCCATGTGTCTGCTCTCTGGCTATAAGGGAGACTGGGAAGGTGGGTTTCTGGCTTCTTCTTTGAGGATGGGCAGGCATGTCCCATAATGTAGAGGGCTTTCAGAAGGTTCTGGAAGACCACAAATCATGACCAATGTCCACTCGCCCGGTATTCTCTCAGACTAGGTATCTTAGCCCCCATCTTGACCACAGTTACATCACTTTTAGAAATTGGCAAAGGAGGAATGAAAAATGCAGTGTTAAATTCCTGACTCCCTGATGGAGAAATCGGGAGGGGGAAGCCAATGCTTGGGAGAGAATAGGCACAATATAAATTCCAGATGTTTTTCTAGGAAAAGGTGTTTTTGGCATGAACTTGCTATTTTAATGTAATGAAAACCAGTCCACTTTAGAAGAGAAAGATTCTAGTTTCCTAGGGGCATATGTGTGTGTATGTGTGTGTATGCTATGCTATGCTAAGTCACTTCAGTCGTGTCCAACTCTGTGCGACCCCATAGACGGCAGCCCACCAGGCTCCCCCGTCCCTGGGATTCTCCAGGCAAGAACGCTGGAGTGGGTTGCCATTTCCTTCTCCAATGTATGAAAGTGAAAAGTGAAAGTGAAGTCACTCAGTCATGTACGACTCTTAGCGACCCCATGAATTGCAGCCTACCAGGCTCCTCCATCCATGGGATTTTCCAAGCAAGAGTACTGGAGTGGGGTGCCATTGCCTTCTCTGGTATGTGTGTGTATCAGAGCATAAATCTCAAAATGATAGAAAAGATAATTCTCATGAACTAGATGGTGAGCCTTCGTCAAATCTACATAACTAATAAATAAGGGACTAATAGGATAGCCAGTTCAGTTCAGTTCAGTTGCTCAGTTGTGTCCAAGTCTTTGCGACCCCATGAATCGCAGCACACCAGGCCTCCCTGTCCATCCCCAACTCCCGGAGTTCACCCAAACTCACGTGCATCAAGTTGGTGATGCCATCTAGCCATCTCATCCTCTGTCGTCCCCTTCTCCTCCTGCCCCCAATCCCTCTCAGCATCAGAGTCTTTTCCAATGAGTTGACTCTTCACATCAGGTGGCCAAAGTATTGGAGTTTCAGCCTCAGAATCAGTCCTTCCAAGGAACACCCAGGACTGGTCTCCTTTCGGTTGGACTATTTGGATCTCCTTGCAGTCCAAGGGACTCTCAAGAGTCTTCTCCAACACCGCAGTTCAAAAGCATCAATTCTTCAGCGCTCAACTTTCTTCACAGTCCAATTTTCACATCCATACATGACCACTGGAAGAACCACAGCCTTGACTAGATGGACCTTTGTTAGCAAAGTAATGTCTCTGCTTTTCAATATGCTATCTAGGTTGGTCATAACTTTCCTTCCAAGGAGTAAGCGTCTTTTAATGTCATGGCTGTAATCACCATCTGCAGTGATTTTGGAGCCCAGAAAAATAAAGTCTGACACTGTTTCCCCATCTATTTCCCATGAAGTGATGGGACCGGATGCCATGATCTTCATTTTCTGAATGTTGAGCTTTAAGCCAACTTGTTCACTCTCCTCTTTCACTTTCATCAAGAGGCTTTTTAGTTCCTCTTCCCTTTCTGCCATAAGGGTGGTGTCATCTGCATATCTGAGGTTATTGATATTTCTCCCGGCAATCTTGATTCCACTTGTGTTTCTTCCAGCCCAGCATTTCTCATGATGTACTCTGCATATAAGTTAAATAAGCAGGGTGACAATATACAGCCTTGATGTACTCCTTTTCCTATTAGGAACCAGTCTGTTGTTCCATGTCTAGTTCTAACTGTTGCTTCCTGACCTGCATATAGGTTTCTCAAGAGGCAGGTCAGGTGGTCTGGTATTCCCATCTCTTGAAGAATTTTCCACAGTTTATTGTGATCCACACAGTCAAAGGCTTTGGCATAGTCAATAAAGCAGAAATAGATGTTTTTCTGGAACTCTCTTGCTTTTTCCATGATCCAGCAGATGTTGGCAATTTGATCTCTGGTTCCTCTGCCTTTTCTAAAACCAGCTTGAACACCTGGAAGTTCACAGTTCACCTATTTTGATACAAAATAGGATATGAGAACAAAGATTCTATGTCACCAATGGAAAAGAAGAAATGCCACAGTACATTTGCTAAGTCAGACACAAATACTACTAGTATTTCTCTGGCAGTAAACCTATAACTTGGGTGTTATCTTTTTTTGTTGTTTTTTTATTGGGAAAAATACATTTTAATCCACAACTCTGAATACTAGCATTTAGTTATTTACAATGGTATTTACAATCAATTTTGCAACAACTTTTGTGAAGAGAGATTAACTGTAACATACAGCTATGTATCTTCAATATACAAATCATAACTTTCTTCCAACTAATAAACCATAACTGTGTATAAAAATGGTAACAGTTAAAACTGCTACAATTCAAAATCACTGTAATTAAATTAGATTCTGGTAAATTTTCCTGGGGTTGGGAAATAATGGTCAGCTCAGAAGAGGAGAGGAGGCAAGTACATGTAAGCCCTACCTTCTCCACTTTGAAGCTGTTGCTCCCTGACGCAGCTGACCTGCCCTTGAAGTAAAATCTGTCCCTAAATCCTGACTAGAATTCCTGTGCCTGACCTTCTAAATCTCAAACACTGTTTTAGGCCTGTTATGATGAATCCACAGCAGATGGCTTTAACTCTGGGGTGGACTTGTTTTTAGATACCAGTGCTCAGTTGCTCAGTCGCGTCTGACTCTTTGCAACATGTCCGACTCTTTGTAACGTGTCCAACTCTTTGTGACCACATGGAATGCAGCACGCCAGACCTCCCTGTTGCTGCCGCTAAGTCGCTTCAGTCGTGTCCGACTCTGTGTGACCCCATAGACGGCAGCCCACCAGGCTCCCCCGTCCTGGGATTTTCCAGGCAAGAGTACTGGAGTGGGGTGCCATTGCCTTCTCTGTGGTGTTATCTTTAGGACTTTCAGAAAAGTATTGTATTTTACAATTTTTCTGCATCTTAATCTCTAACTTTCCAGGGTTGTCTGGGCCCTTCCCGATATTAACAGGAAGTCAGGCAAAGTCTCATCTCCTTGGAAAGTCAGCCGTCCCTTCCATGGGGTTGATACACTGTCCTCCACCCTGACCCTGCAAGGTCTCACAATCATCTTTATACTTTGCTTCCAAGTTTTGGATATTTTTTCTTAACTCATATGAAGTTTTCTCCTTTATCTCAAAGATGATGGTTTGACCATGGGTTTTGCCCCTTGAGCACATGTACCCAATCATTCATCCATTCCATGAACATTCGTTGGGCTTCCATTCTATTCCACTCAGCTGGCTATCGAGGAAACAGATAAATTAGACACCAATTTAACTCAAAGAAGCAAGAACATGAAATCAGCTCTAACAAAGTATTTTAATTGGGTTGAGAGAAATAACCCCCAGGTGTCGTGGGGTGGGTGGGGAAGGGAGCAATTCTGCCTCTAGGTTTGGGGGTTGGGGGACAGTTGGTGGCAGAGGTGGAAGTAAGTTGGGCAAGTTCCACACTTTGTGAAGACCTACTAAGCACCAGGCCCATCCCAGGCTGCAGAAATCTCAAGATGGGTAACCTGTGGAAACTGGCTGGGGTAGGCTTCTGGTATGTGGGGCTCTTCTGCGCCTGGAACCTCAGTTTCCCCTTGAGGATTCCATGCCCACTTTGTTGCCATCCTGGTGAATGGACAATCAAGGTGCTCTGGTAAGAGGGTGGCCTTGAGGTTCAAGCTCAGACTTCTGGGAAATTCTCGCTTGAAATGAGTAACGTAAGAAACAAATATAGTGAGTCATCACCCCAAAACATAAGCCCTAAAGAGGTTGCCCAGTAGTTCCTGGTCCCTAAACCCCGTAGCTGACCATAGTCTTATCCTTCCAGAGCCTGGTCGCCAGCCCTTCCTTTTGTCCCCAGAGTCACCCTACATCCTTCCGCAGATTCCTGTTCCAAAGCAACCCAAGGATCCTAGCTGATGGTTATAGCCCCCAGTGGAATGTGCCAAGGATGATACGTAGGAGGGTTCGCAGCAGATCCAAGCCTGGCATCCCCAGCCTCAGCCTCTTTCCCGGTGCATTCACTGTCCTTACCCTGGGGATGGCACCATGGCATGGATCTTCTGAGAGATGGACCAATCCCAGCTAGAAGAATTCACCTTCTTAGACACAAAGCCACATTTTTCAGCCTCTTCCGAATGCCAGGAACTATGCTTGGAAGTGAATGATGTAATCCCCACCCTAGAAGAGCTTCTAGGAAATGATTCAGCTAAACTCCCAGGGGGACTAGAGTCCATCAACATTAGCTCAGTTGAGGAAATCCTCCCTTAGTGTGCATTTCACATAGGAAAGAAGGAGCTATCTAAAAAGTAACTCTATCCCGTGGAGGCTTGTGGGAGACCCGGCTTCCTCTAGGTGCTCTCGTGCCCAGGACCCTGACTTCACTGGCAGAAGGCAGGCATCAGAACTCCTATAAACACAACTTGACTGAGTCCAGCATTAGAATTCCTGTAAACACGGCTTGACTAGGTCCCGCACTTGAGATATTAGAAGCATTAATGTCATCAGTGTACGAAAGTCATAGGCCATGGGTCAGTGACCTCAGATATGTTTTCCCAGCACCAAAGGATGATTATCTTGGGGGAGATCACTGTGCTTAACCTTTATTGTGAGCATTCATGGAGCATTTGCCGCCGTGAAGTGTTATCATATTTCACACGAGAGACTACAGCAAGAAAATCTACTATTTGTTTCTCAATATTTATTCATTCAACAGATACTTAAGGAGCTTCTATTATGAACAGGTACTGTTCTTAATGCTTGAAATACAGCCTTGGACAAAATGGACCAAAATCTTCATCTCAAAAGGACTCATATGTCAGGGGCAACAATTTTAGAAAACTCTAGCTTCCCAGGCCCAACTGATATGATGTGCAGATGTTACCATACCAAACTTAGGTCCACTTGCCCATGTGCAGTAAAGCCCATCAACTGGCACTGGGATGTGGGGAAGGAAAGTGCAGCATTTATTGAAGGGCATGAAGCTAGGAGGCCAGGGCAAATAGCACTCAAAACACCCGGACTCCCAAAAAGTATTTTTAAAGGCAAGGTGAAGTAGGGGCATCCCAGGGTAGGTGATAAGCTCACGCACAATTCTCTGACTGGTGATGGTGAGGTAACAAGGCGGTGTCACGGGGTAACCTTATCAGTCCTTAGACCTCAGTGGGTCTGGGGGCTTCGTGCTCATGGTCATCAAGTAGTTAATTTCTTCCATTTTAGTGAGGATTTTAGCATCTATAAGACAACTCAGGAAGTGTACAGCAGATGCTATTATCTAGGTACTTCAGATAGGAGCTAAAACAGAGGATATGGAAGGGGGTCTGTCCCGGAAAGGTCTTATAGGGTCCTGCTCCGTAACACAGGAGAGGCACCCCAGATTCAGGAGGTGGTACCTCTGATCCAAGTTAAACCTTAACAGCACTGGCATGGTTGCCCTGGCAACACGAATTCATTCCAGTAGGCAGGTGCACCAAGCTGATCCAATCAGAGTTCATCTCAGGCTTTTGTAAAAGCTATGGGAAGACTGGTGACCTTAGCCTAGTGTTTGAGAACCTCAGTAAAATGGGGCCATTTTACACCCATCTTGTCCCCAAGAGTTAAGCCACGACCTACACATACTGATGATGACTGCATTTGATATCTGAATTTAGCCTGGTCCTGCATGCGCGCCTGCTAAGATTGTTCAGTCGTGTCCGACTCTTTGTGACCCTATGAACTGTAGCCTGCCATGCTCCTCTTTCTATGGGATTCTCCAGGCAAGAATACTGGAGTGGGATACCAGGCCCTCCTCCAAGGGATCTTTCTGCCTCAGGGATCGAACCCATGTCTCCTGTGGCTCCTGAATTGCAGGCAGATTCTTTACCTCTGAGCCCCCAGAGAAGCAAGTGGTCCTGACTTGGACCTAAGATGACCATGTAACTTACTGTCCAGCCCAGGACGCGTGTGAGAGTGAAATCCCTCTTTACTATTACACCAGAACAACAGGCATAAATTAGGACCATGCTGGTCAAACTGGACTTAGGGCCCCCCACCCCCCTACAAATGATTGGTTTATCACACAGGCAAGAAGTTACCTCTCCATAAAGGCACTCCATATCTTACAAGGAATTTCCCCTGCTTAAGTTAGTTAGACAGCCTTTCTGAGGCTTAGAGAAAAGTAAGGTTGGAAGAGGCTGCTATAATAAATGAAGGAGGCAAACAGAGCTCATGGAGACCACTCAGACCAGGACATATGCTCACTCCTCTCAGGACCGAGCATCCTGCATGCTGGCCCCACGTGGACACGGAGGATTCCAGGATGATCAAGGCAAGATGGCACAGGTCCAGACTCTCTGCCTTAGAGACAGAGCACCCAAAACCACAATGGCAGCGGCAGATGCTGCGGGAGGGACCTCAGGCAAAACCTGTCAGCCCAGCTGCCCGCTTTGAATTGTGATCACGTTTTCCGTGTTTGCTTTTGTTCAGTAAAACCTGGCGATGACGGATTGCTGAGCACAACTGACTTGACCTCTTCCCTTCCTCCGGCATTTCCTGAAAAATTCCAGCACTTCAAGGAAAAGCGGCAGGCCACCTGTGGTTTGATATTTGAGCTACTCTCTGTCCCTCGATGATGAGAATTTCAGTCCAGGAGGCTTAGAGATGGAAAGCCCCCATCTTAGGGTCAAGAAGAGACAGCAGGGATGGAACAAAGAGAAGGCTCAGCCTCCCCCTCCACCCCTCCCACTGAAAACTCCCAAGGGTGAGGGATGCAGAGAGGGGATGGTGGGGGAGATGGGGGTTGGAGCAGAATTTCAGGGAGAGGCTTCAGGCAATACCCACTCTTGATAAGACCTGCTCACGATGTGGAGTGGATCACCAGGGTGCATTCTCAACAACTTTCATCTTCAAACAGGAGCATCATTTAGCAAAAAGGAGAAAAATACCATTTCTCTGCCCGGGAACATCTCCTCGTCCTGGGGGAGGAGAGGCCCTGGGCACTGAAGTCCAGCAGCCTGGTGCTGGTGACATTTCTTTGTCTTCTGTATTTGGAGAAATACAGACCATTACACTGAATGGCCACACGTGCTGTGGTCAGCACCCCGACTGGCATCTCCTCTGTAACACACCACAAGGGAGAGCAGAGATACAATTTCTCTTGTTTTCCTGAGCTGTACAAGCCATGTGTCAAGTTAACGAGCGGATTTGATGAAGTGTAAGACAGCTTGTCATCCAACAGTTAAGTGGCCTTGTTTCCTTTCCCTGGGATAATATTGGATTTCATACCGATAACATCAACAAGAGAAAGGCGCATAGCTAACAGCTAATTTCTGAAGAACATATGTTTCTGCTCAATTTTTGCACCTTTATTACTCCATGTGACACTGTAATACTTTCTGCTACATAACAGCCTGATTCCCCTCATCTGTCTTCCATCTAATTCAAGTCAAAACCAGTCAAAGCAGGCCAATTCCTGCCGATTTGTAACTCCTCCACAAATTATTGTCACTGATTCCCCTGTGTTACAATTTTTTTTTTCAGGAACCAATAACTGAAAAAAAAAAAAAAAAAGTACTGATACAGTTGAAGAAGATCTCATTTTCCTTTCTATGTTGTTTTCTTAAAAGCAAAAAATGTGGCATCTCACAAAATGATACAAAGGGACTTATTTACAAACAGAAACAGACTCACAGACATAGAAAACAAATTTATGGTTACCAAGTGAGAAGAGGGATGGGGAGGGATAAAGGAGGGGTTTGGGATCAGCAGATACACACCGCTATGTATAAAATAGGTAAACGACAAGGGCCTAACACGGTACAGGGAACTAGATTCAGTATCATGTAATAAATCATCATGGAAAAGAATATACACGTGAATCACGTTGGTGTACACCAGACACCAACACACTGCAAACCACCTATACGTCAACAAAAAATAAAAATAAAAAGCAAAATATGCAAATGGCAACATGGGACCCCGACAAGACAAGTTTCATCTGCATAGATAATTATTTTTATGAAGAAACCTCAACTCAGAACAATGTGTCTATGATTAATTCCACAAAATCAAAATTACTTCTTTGGAAACCTGTACATTACTTGATAAGCCGTCCCAGCTCAAAATTCAAGTTGCTCAGACCAACAAAGTCAGAGCCATCCTGGAGACCTGAGTCAAGGCTTTGTCTTTCTCATTCAATCCATTTTACAAAAGCATCCTGTTTTACAGCCATTTCAACCAGGCTTCAATCATTTCTCCTACCCGACCCTCACCCCCGGATCGTGCCTTGGTCAAAGCCACTATTAAAACTCTGTCCTCTCTGCTCTCCTGGGGTCTACTCTTGGCCTCTGCCCTAGCCCTTCCCCCAGGCTACTCTTAACACAACAGCAGAGTGATCCTTCACTACAAGTCAAACCACTCACACCATCACAGGCAGGCTTCTAGGACAGTCCCAAGATTCCTGCTCCCTGGTGTATAATCCTTTCTTCTAGAGCATGGGCAGAAACTGGAAATACCATAGGATTTCACCTGCTTGATTTGGTGACTCATCAGTCCATTTTAAACAGATCAAAAATGAGGGTATGTGGATGGGCCTAACCTAATCAGGTGAATCCTCGAAGGGAACTAGGATCTTCCTAAAGGAGTCATGGAGGTAGCCTCATGGCCCAGGACCTGAGAGAGCCCTCTAGGAGCTAAGAACAGGGTCTAGCTGACAGCTAGCAAGACAACAAGGACCTCAGTCCTTCAGCCACAAGGAACTTAATTCTGTCAACAATCTAAAGGGGGTTGGAAATGGATCTTTTCCTAAGGCAGCCTCTGGATGGGCCTCAGGCAGCCAATATCTTGATTTCAGCCTATGAATCCTTGAGCAGACTGCCCAGCTTAAATGGGCATGACTCCTGGCCCTCAGAAATTATGAGATAATGAATTTGTGTTGTTTTAAGCTGATAAGCTTGTGGTCATTTGTTACACAGTCATAGAAAATGAAAACCTTCTCCTCCTTTCAAAAGTCTCTAAAGTACTTCCACCTCATACAAATAAAGCCTAGAGCATCACAATAGCTCCTTGTGGTCTGGTCTCCCCATCTCGCTAGCCTTTTCTGTCTGCCTGCTCACCTCCCTTCACTCTGCTGTGGCCACACTGTTCACACTCTGCTGATCAGGCATTCGAGGTAGGCTCCTGCCTCAGGGCCTTTGCACTTGCTGTGCCCTCTGCCTAGAATACACTCTCCCCAGATATTAGCCTGTGTCCCTCCTTCATGGATTTCAGGTCACTGCTTCATGTCAGTGTCCTCTGAGGAGCCCCCTTGCACCTCAACCCCACCATTCCCTGCCCCGCTTTTCTTCTTAGCACGTGTTACCTCCTGGTTCATTCCAGATACATTTTATCTGGTTATCGATCATCCCTGACCAGAGGTGGGCCCCATAGTGTCAGGAGCCTCATTGAGCCCCTGCTTCATACTTCACGCCCAGAACATTACCTGACATATCACTGACACTCAGTAACTTCTTGAATGAATGAATGAATGAGGGATCCAGGATTTCATTGGAAAAAACAGAGCGATCATGGAAGCCCCAAATGCCAAGTGAAATAGGCTGCATGAACTTTTAAAATGCCCATAAAAAAGAAAAAGTCAAAACCACAGAGTTCTATGAAAGCTTTTTTTTTCTTTTTAAGTACCTCCCAATCTTTATGTTTTTTGGAAGAAACCAAGTTAAGTACACTTTCCTCAGCCTTGAATTTTATTTTATTTTTTTTTTAAATAAGCGTTTCTTTGCCTGACCAGCAGTCACTGAAGCTCCTAGGTCCCCCAGAGGCCCGTCTAACTGTGGGGTCGTATACAGTTTGGAGAAAATGAGGCTGGTGTGAGAAGTCACTGCCTTTGTCAGTTAAGGCCAAGATCCACAGTGCCAAATGTCAGCCAAAGACGGGCTCTGTAATAACGGCTGCTCTGCTGGAACATTTTGCATAATTGGAAGGCGAGGTTAAGAGCAATAAGGAAAACTAAATGTGGACGTCCAACGGTTTATGAAACAGATGCTGGAAAATAGAGCAGAGGGCTTCCAACCAGCTCGGCCTGATGCCGTTATTTACTTATTAATTTCAGAGCGAAAGAACAGCATGGGTGGGAGCGGAAAGACTCAGGTTTAGGAAAAGTCATGGCTGAGTCGGTCAAGCTCCGTCCAGCTGCCCTCTCTCCAGCCGTGTAACCTCTGACCTCTCCCCTGTAAAAGCAGAACAGCATTGATGAGAGCCTTGCGCGCCGCCACCACCAGCCTGTGTGCTTCTATGGGAATTAGTCTTATCATAAGTCTTACCATCAGTGGCTGAGGTCTGAGATGTGAGCTGTGGCCATTCCCTGAGGCTTGAGTACAGGGCTGGAAAGGTTGTTGCCCCAGCAGCTCAGAGAGGCTAGGAAGACCTGGTTACCCCGGACAGGCCCACCCAGAGGCAGGCCGGCTGGAAACACTATGGGCCCAGCTCAGCCAAAGCACAGCCTCCACTGCTGAAGGATGGCCACATCGAGGGGCCATTGTCCCAGCCTGAGTCAGGGACCAGGTCACACGACACAGACTATGTGTGACGGTGGAGAAGGAATTCTCCACAGGTCCTGAGATGTGCACTTTTCCCAAGATCCCAAATGCTGGAGAGGAAGGGGGTGGGGCCAGGGGAGGAAGCACTTATTTCTTTTGAAAGAGGAAGACACCATTTCTATCAGTTGTTTCTCCGGAGTTATGAAATTATAGAAACTCTTAACAGTAAGCTTTTCTTAAAAGGATCTTATAAGGATACCAGAGCTTAACAGAGTTTGACACTTTTGGTATTTCTTTTATTATTAATTATTATTATGAACTATAAAGTTTAAATCATACTTCAAAAATTTTACAAAGATAAATAGCAAATGACAAAGAAGAGAAAAATATTTACAGAATAAATGGTTTTTAATAAAGAATAGACTTATCACATATCCAACTCTTATAAATCAAAAGGCCAGTAAACATTAAAATGCTAAAATTAAACCGAGAAATGCAACTTAAAATAGTAGTAAGGAAATTTTGGTAATTCAGTTGGCAAATATTGGAAGAAAGGTAACACCAGTGTTTTCTGTGGTGAAGGGAACTCTCAGCCGCTGCTAATAGGCATGTTAATTTGTACAATATTTCTGAAGGCAGTTTGGCAATAAATATCAATTTGGGGTTTTTTGGAGGAAACTCTTTTTTATTCATTTATTTTTAACTTTAATTTTATGTTGGAGTATAGCTGATGAACAACGTGTGATAGTTTCAGGTGGACAGCACAGCAACTCAGCCACACATGTACGAGTATTCAGTCTCTCCCACACCCCCCTCCCATCCAGGCTGCCACGTAGCGTTGAGCAGAGTCCCCCGCACTGTACTGAGGGTCCTTCTTGGTTACGCATTTTAAATAGAGCAGTGTTCTTCCAGCATTTCTTAATCAGCCTGTGTTTGTTTAACTCTTTGACATATTGCTGACTTTATTTTTATCTGTTCATATTGCAAAATTTTAAACATTTTTTTTAAAATAATGACATAGGGACTATTCCTCTGAGTATTGTCTGCTGTTACACTGTGGTTTTTCGTTCACTGAGGTATAGTTGACACACAATGTTAGGTCCCAGGTATATAACAGTGACTCACAATTTTCAAAGTTTGTATCCTATTTAGAGTTAGTATAAAATATTGACTGTATTCTTTGTGTTGTGCAATATATTCTTGCAGCTTATTTATTTTCTATAGCAGTTTGGACCTCTGAGACCCCTGTGCTATCTTGCCCCTCCCCACTTCCCTCACCCCGCTGGTGACCCCTATAGTGTTTGTTCTCTTTATCTGCTGCGTTTTTTTTTTGTTGTTATAGTCACTAATTCGTTTTATTTTTTAGGCTCCACATCTAAGTGCTATCATACAGTGTTTGTCTTTCTGGGTCTGACTTATTTCATTTAGCATAACCCTCTCCTGCTGCTGCTGCTGCTGCTAAGTCGCTTCAGTCATGTCAGACTCTGTGCGACCCCATAGACGGCAGCCCACCAGGCTCCCCCATCCCTGGGATTCTCCAGGCAAGAACACTGGAGTGGGTTGCCATTTCCTTCTCCAATGCATGAAAGTGAAAAGTGAAAGTGAACTCACTCAGTCGTGTCCGACTCTTAGCGACCCCATGGACTACAGCCTACCAGGCTCCTCCGTCCATGGGATTTTCCAGGTAAGAGTACTGGAGTGGGGTGCCATTGCCTTCTCCGATAACACTCTCCAAGTCTGTCCAAATCCCAGGGGCTTAAATGGTGAAGGGTGACTCTCTTAACACTGCATGTCCCTCTCAGGCAGGCTGGGGGTCTGCTCTATACAACCCCTGCTCAGGGACACGGGTGAAGGCGGCTCCTTCTCATGCTCCGGTGATAGCTGGATTTGCTTGTTTCTGCAGCAGCATCTTGCATCTGACAGATGCAAATTCCTCTGTGCTCAATTGGATAGGCCCCCAGAGCTGTTCGCCCCCTAATCCCTTGCACTTAGGAATGTGCTACCTTACCTGGCAAAAAGCTCTTTGTAGATGTCATTATGTCAAGGTTTCTGAGACAGGAAGATAATCTGGATTATTCAGATATTATTTATGGGCTCAAAATAATCTCAAGGATTCTTGTAAATGGGAGGAAGGAGGGTCAGGGTCATAACAGGTGATGTGACCACAGAGGTCGATAGAGGTTAGAAGAGGCTACACGTTCAGGTGTGAAGATGGGGGGTGGGCTGTGAACCAAGGAAGGCAGGTGGTTTCTGGAAGCCACAAAAGACAAAGAAATAGATTCTCTCATCAAGCGAACCCATTTTAGATTTTAGACTTCTGATCTCCACCATAGTAAGAGAATGAATTTGTGTTTAAGACACTAAGTTTGGGGTAATTTGTTACAACAATTGGTAACTGATGCATCTCCTGATGCTTTTTGTAAAACAAACAAGGCTTCAACAAGCCTCTTTCTCCACACCTCTGATGTGTGTGGGTGTTCTTCAAATTTAGATTTTTAAACACAGGATGCCTCCTACAAGATCATTTTCTTTTTAAAGTAATGAAAATGAACTGCTAAAGAAAATGTCATTGAAAAGTTCTGAAATGTCTTAAGATTAAATACACGATACCACTCACTAATCATCCCTCCCAGTTTAATGCAGAAGCTCCAGTTAACTGCCATCCACTCTCCCCATGGAGAGAGTGGGCCACAGGATGTGTTACAGACGTTTTTGTTGAATCCAGCCCAGTTGTCAGCCCAGGATGGGCTGACAGAAGCTCACAGAGACAAGCCCTCCTTACTGAGAAGAGATGAATCCGAGCTTCCCCCACCCACCCACACCCCCACCCCGTACTCGCCCAGACCGCAGACATGCCTCCTCCCTTGCATTTAGATCCGCAGCCACAGGAAATGGCAAGACAGTCACCTTGCAAGTGTCAGAGCCCCAGTGTCACTTTGCATTTTGGTCCCCTGCAATTAACCCAGGAGGGGGTTAGGGAAAGTCACAAACCACCAGCACAAGGAACAGTGCCCAGCCTTTGTCCGGCATGTCTGCACATTCCCTGCATTCGTGACTAAATCCTTTCCCTTTTTATTTTCTCCCCAGGAACCCAAGACAGAGCAGGCCTATGGACCAGGCAGGATTCTTATGGCTGTTTTGATTGGTCAGGTCTGAGCTGGTCTCTCATATTAGTCACAAAGGTTACCTACTTCCAGAAACAATCAATGGATCACTAATATATGCAGGCCTTAGTCCATGTGTCACTCTTCTCAGGCTACAGGATGTGTTATAGACAGACTGCCAAGTCATTTAAAAGCCGTGAACATTCAAATCACTTACATAGCCAAGCTCATGCTGGAACATACTAATTTCAAGCCTTTGTGTCCCTCTGCTTCTTCATAAGCTGCTAATAGGTATGTAGACAGTGTTAACCAAGATTGGATGTCTTCCATTTAGGACCACAGAAATAGAATGTCTAATAGAAGATGGGGAGATATCCTCACCTTCACAAGGACACCTACCTCTAGGGAGGCTCTGTGGGGACATGGGCTGGAAGTGAGATCTTTAAAGACACCTGTGGCTTTAGTGGGCACTCAGCTTAGCCAACAACTCTGGTCTAGACCAGAGCTCCCTGAATTCTCGCCTAAAAGACAATCGTTTCCAAAGGGGCAACTGGCGCAGGTGGGAGGATTGAGAACAAGGGAAACACAGATGGAAAAGGAAAGAGCTCGTTATCAAGTCCTACTCACCATTCACCTGGAGCGGATGAGAGGATGGCAAGTTTAGCAAAAGTCCAGCATTCACCAGAAATTCACTCTCAGAACTGACACCATACATGTTTATTACACATTATTCAATGCATACCATACATTTATGTAGCTTCTCTGTAAATTTCCCACTTTGAGTTTCCAGCACACCCACTCCCGTCTTCTAGCAACCGCACCCTGATATATATAAACAATCATGCTCCTCTCTCCATCCATGGGATTCAGAATGTGTACCCTGTCTGAGTGGAGCATGTGATCTGGCCTGGCCAATCAGATGGCAGATCCTCCATACCCGGAAGTGGTTCAGGATGAGCACAGGACAAGAGTTGGTCCAAGTAGACTGACTCCTGTCCCTGGAAGGGGAGTGAGCAGGAGAGATGTTCTCTAGAGCAAGCACTGCTGGAAGTCCACCCAGTAGCTCCCCCACTCCTTATTCCAGCCAGCAAAGCCCAGCCCCCAATCCAGAGGCAGAGAATGTGTTACTTGCTTTCCCATCCTCCTTTGCAGCAAGTTGCGGGCCCAGGACCCCCAGGTTGTGCAGTGATAAAGAAACTGCCTGCCAGCGCAGGAGGTGCAAGGGATGCCGTTCAATCCCTGGATCAGGAAGATCCCTTCTAGTAGGAAATGACCACCCACTACAGTGGTTCTTGTCTAGAAAATTCCATGGACAGAGGAGCCTGGTGGGCTATGGTCCATGGGGTCACAAAGAGTGAGACACGACTGAGTACACACGTATGTACACAGACCAAGTCCTAGCCAGTGATCCAAGGGAGCATCTATTGTGGGGTACGGGTGGGGAGGTAGAGAGGGTCCTGGAAAAGATTTGACCCTTCTGGAAAAACAGAGATGTCCTTGACAACACATTGCCTTACTTGCTTTCATTGGCTGCTGCTCTCAAATAAACATACTTAGAGACACAGCAGCTGTTGGGAGACTGTATCAGAAAGACTGAGAGAATCACAAAAAAAATATACCCAGAACCTTCGATCCCGAGTTAGTCACTTGGAACTAACTTCAGTCTTCTTGTTCGGTATGTGGGTGGAGTTGGCTGGGGGAGGGAACTAGTATTCAAGCCACTTTCTAGACAGGGGTTTTATTCTTCTAGCCAAATTAAGTGTTCTAAAATATGGATGACTCCAGAGCTACCACCCCAAACAGCCCAAGAATGACACTCTCACAAACAGAGCTGAAATAAATGAAATCTCAATAACATTGCTTAAGCCCCTGAATGCATTGGTACCTGGAGCTCTACCTGAGTTGTTCAGTTACATGAATCAAAACACTTTACTTTTGCTTAAATCCATTAGAGTTAAGTTTGTCTTGCCATTTACTACATTGTTTTAAAATTATTGCATAACAAAGATACCATTATAACTCTAAAGATATATGCTCTCTAAAGATAAATGTTCTCTACAGTATTATGTATAACAGCAAAAGTAAATGAATGAATCAATACACAAAGAAATGGAAAATATCCACATAACTACAATGCAATCAGGTCAAATGTGGCCTATCCATTCTATATACGATTACACCATCATTTAAAAGAATAAGATAGGTCAGTATGTACTTGCAGAGAATTATATCCAGACATCTATGTTGTGAAAAATGTAAGTAAACAGTAACCTTTATATGTATGCATGTCTTACATACACGCATACATATATTTGCACGCACATATTTATAGAGGTACATGCATAGGAATGAGTCTAGAAGAATTCATATGGAAATAATCATAGTGTTTCATATGAGAAGGCGGGCTGGAATTGTGGGAGAGGAGAATATTTATACCCTGTAAACTTCCAAACTGTTTCAATTTCAATAAGAATGTGTTTTTGTATAACTTGTGAAATTAAAACTAAAACCTGAAAAAAAAAGTCTAAAATATCCACATTGCTGGAAGTCGGCTTTACTTAACACAAAACATTCCCTAACAAAGAAAGAAAACGGAAAGGCAGGAAGCATGGGGCCTTTGGACGTGCAGCCTGGAAGCTGAAAAATTCTGCTTGGCTTTCTGTCTTCTGTCTGCAGTCTCCATGCCTGGAGCTTGAAACCCACTGAGGAGACTGGTCCAGACAGCCTGTCGGGAGGCCCCCGGTCCTCAGCCTCCCTGTCTCTGCTCCCTGCAGCTGAGACCCTGCGCCTTAAAGCAGGCGAACCTGCCTGTCTGGGAGCGTCGTCGAGGCCCTCTCAGCCACACGCCGCTCCATCCAGCCCAGACTGACTTCTCCGAGGCTGAAGGAGTCGGGTCCACCCTCATTTCACCAGCCGGGTAACCAAGGGGAGTCATTTTGTGTTTCCCTCCCGCTAGGGAGACAAGAAGTTGTTGTAACCTGCTTCCTAGATATAAAGATGCCACTCAAAACGGTATGATAATTCAGTACCAAACTCCAAACAAGCCAGGGACATGCCACCTGCTCCCTGTTGGAGAGTACCAGTGTTGGCAGTGACTAGGACAGCAGGGACCACCTGGTGGCTGAGGAGAAGACTTCGGCCCTGAGCCTCAGCTGTTCTGTGTCTGAGAGGCAACTCCTCTCGTTCTCGTCGATAGAGTGTCTCTCTTTGTCTCTCTTCGTCACTAACCTGGCACCGGACTCCAGGACATGGTAGAAAACGTGAGAGGAAGAATATTCTACAGGGCCTTGCAGCCCCCTGGCTCGTGGTCAGCTTGGGCTGCTGCAACAAAGCGCCAAGGGCCAATGGCTTACAAACAACAGACGCTTCTTTCTCACAGTTCTGTCAGTTGGAAGTCCGAGGTCAGGGAAGCAGCTTGGGCGAGTTCTGCCGCGAGCCCTCTTCTGGGTGTCAGGCTGCCAACCTCTCCCTATATCCTCACCTGGAGGGGGCCCAGGGGGACCCAAGCTCACCCAGGACTCCAGGAGGACACTGCTCCCATTCGTGAGGGCCCTGCTTTCATCACCTCCCTAAGCCTAATCACCTCCCAGAGATGCCATTTGTTAGGCGTAGGGGCTCAACTTATGGATTTGGGGGGACACAAGCCTTCAGTCCATAACTGCTTGCAATATCATAGCCTTTTACCCTGAGGAGATGGAAGCCATTAGCCACACTGAGCTAGGAGTGGAGCAATATGACAGCCGTGGGGCCCAGTGAGGCACAGTCTGTAGGTAGCCAGGGAAGAATTAGGTGACCAGGAAGGAGAAGGCATCTACAAGAACCCAGTGGAGGCAGGGATGGTCAGGACCACTGTGGTGCTGTCAAGCAGACAGATTCTGGATCTGTCTGAAGGGGGAGGCTGTGGGATTTTCTGCCAGACTGGGGCTGGGGAGGGACCAAGAGAGAGCACTGAGAGATGAGTGGCTCAGAGGCTCCCGGACGGAGCTTCTGGAAGGAGGACAGTTCAAGATGAAGATGTCCTGAGGAGAAGGCCAGCCGGCCACTGAGACGTGTGAGCCCACAGCTCTTCCTTCTTTCCCCACAGCCCTCTCTGCCCTGTACTTTGAGCATCCCTTCGCGCGTCTCTTTCCCAGCTTTGGGCTCTCGAGACAGGGCTCGGACCCTCCGTCACCGTGTAGTGTCACAGCCAGGGCCTGGAGAATCGAGCAGTCACTCCGTGTTTGTGGAAGAAATTGAGGGCACAGAGAGGCTGAGCAGACATATGGTGGATGCAATCAACCATAAAGTTCTCAGCTTAAAAAAAAAAGGAAGAAAAGAAAATCAACCTTGAGTCGGATACATTAAAAAAAAACAACCCTGCTGTTACTATGGCTGTTTTGGACCAGTGCTTAGCAATTTGGCATTATCCATTAAAACTAAGAGGCACTGGACTTCCCTCGAGGTCCAGTGGCTAAGACTCCCCACTCCCAATGCAGGGGGCAAGGTTCAATCCCTGGTCAGGGAACTAGATCCCAATGAAGATCGAAGATCCCGAGCACCACAACTAAAACCTGGCACAGCCAAATAAATAAATAGTAAAAAACAAAACAAACTAAGCAGCGAATCCCTCCGACCCAGCAAAGGCAGTCTGAGGAATCTAACTTGGGGAACACACACAGGAAGATGCTCATAGCAGACTTGTCTGTAAGACAGAAAACTTGAGGACAACCCACATGCCTATTATCAAACAAGGCGGCAGTAACATTACAAAGGAATACTGCGCAGCGAACAAAAGTTTAAAACTGAGTCTTTCTAACTTGAATCTCGAAAACATACCATTGAGTAGGAAAGAAATTGGGAAAATGGTAAAGCATTTCTTTATATGTGAAACTCAGGGTTCAATCCGTTACACCTGCCTTCACTAAACAAGGTCGTTTTAAATCTTGCTTGTCCTCCAAGCTGCCTGTAACCTAAATACGGTGTTTGCTCAAGATGTTTTCCAGGAACTTGGAGCCAGCTGTGCCTAGCCCACGCTGAGCTGGTTGAGGCTGGACGGGACCGCCGGCCTTCCAGCTGGGCAAGCGCCAGTGTCTGTGCCCCGCACAGAGGCCTCTGGCCGCGTTCCGCCTGCGCAGAAGAGTGGTGGCCACACCTTTTCCTCCTTTTCAATCACTGCTCCCCACGCTCCCCGAGCTCAGCCCGCCCTGCTGCTTTATTCCTTATCCCATAAATACCCCAGCTCTTTGCCGCTGGGTGTCTTTGCTTGGCTGCCTTGCGAGAGCCTCCCCTCACTTTATTTATTTTATGTTATTTTGCTACAGAGCTTGGTGACTCAGTATTTTGGCTTGCTGCACACCAAGTGAAATAAATGAACTTGGTTTGGTAAAATATGTAAAATCTACTCAAAAAATACCTGTTTTTTTAAATTATATATTTTAAATCAAAGCTGTAGAGGATTCAAGGCTGATAAAGAAAAACTGTAGATCCCTGCCCAGCCCCTCGCCTGATTTCGACTCTCCAGGAACAACAGTTTTCAGCAATTTTAGTGTTTGTGTGAGTGTTCACCCCTATCTTTTAAATATAGTGTTTACCCTGTCACTTGTTCTTTGTTCATTCCCTTCCTACTAGGAAACAAAATTACAAAGGGGAACAGCAGGGATTGGGATTGACATATAGACACTGCTCCATATAAAAGAGATAACTAATGAGAAGCTACGGTGTAGCAGCGGGAACTCAGTGCTCTGTGGTGACCTAAGCGGGATATATATTTACGAACAACGGACTGACTCTGCTGTACAGCAGAAATTAACAACTCTGTAAAGCAACTATACTCCAATAAAAAAATTTTAAATGGCAAAAAAAGCCTAAAGCAGAAAGAAAAATGTTCAGGATTTCATTCTTAGACCAGCCCTGCTCACACTTCACCCTCCCCCATCAACCTGGTAGAATCATATCATAAACCTCATAGTACATTAAAAAAAAATCCCAGATGAGCTATGTGATGTGAGAAATTTAATTGCCTCTCTTTAAAATTTTAGTTTTTTTCCCCACCTCTATAATGAGTAATTACCTTGATCTTCTCCCGCTTCCTTAGCTTTCTATGTGCCAATCACTAATCTATCCCTAAATTCTCTGTCCTGCCTAAATCGACCTCTCAGAATGGTCACACCATCACGCAAGGGGCAATTCATGGTTTTCTTGGCCGCATCGCTCTGGGAATGGTTGCCGTCAAGACCTGCTTCAGAGCCATGACCCTGATTTTCTCTGTGCTCCAGATCCATGCCGGGGCCTCTGCCCCCTCCCTCGGGAAGGATCTCGCACATCCCGATCGAGGTGTCCCGTGGCGGCATCTTTCTTGGCCCACCCCTTGCTGGTGGAGCACATCCTCCTCCCACAGCTTCCTGAGAAAGGGCCCAGAGAAGAGGTCTGTGACCCTGCAGGTCCAAAAGGTCTTTATTCTGCCCTATGCCGTGTACACTGCCTGTCATTCACCCTCCCTGTTGGGAGTAAATCTCCCAAGCTTCAAGGTACTGCTTCATTCCAGGGAGGTGCTCTGAGTCCCTGGTCCTGAGCTTGAGATCAGCTTCCTCCCTCTGGAGGCTTCTAGAGTTTTACTCTTTCTCCTGGACTTTTGTGAATTCACAATGACATTCCCAGTGCTACCAGTTTTTTGTTTTGTTTTTTTAAATTGTTCTAATTGCCTATCTCTCAAATTGTGAAAGTGAAAGTTGCTCAGTCTCATCCGACTCTTTGCAACCCAATAGACTACATAGCCTGCCAAGCTCCTCTGTCCATGGAATTCTCCAGGCCAGAATACTGGAGTGGGTAGCTGTTCCTTTCTCCCGGGGATCTTCCCAACCCAGGGATCAAGCCCAGGTCTCCCACATTGCAGGCAGATTCTTTACCATCTGAGCCACTAGGGAAGCCCTCTAAACACTGTGGGGGTCTAGAAAGTACAATAGAAATTAATTTCAAAGTCCTGAAAAAGGCAAAAGAGATTTTGAAAGACAGTTGGGTATAGTTTCTTACAAAACCAAACACACTCCCAACATATGATCCAGCAGTTGTACTCCTTGCATTTATCCTAAAAGAGTTGAAAACTTAAGTGCCCATGAATGGTTACAGATTTGTTCATAACTGCCAAACCTTGGAAGCAAGCAAAGATACCCTTTAATAGTGAATGGATAAAAACTGTGGTACAGTCAGACAATGGAATGTTATCAAACCATGAAAAGCCACGGAGGAACGTTAAAAAATATATTGCTAAGTGAAAAAAGCCAATCTGAAAAGGCTACATACTGTATGATCCCAACTATATGACATCCTGGAGAAGATAAAAGCTGTGGAGAATGTAGATCTGAAGATCAATGGCTACCAGGGTTTGGGGAGAGGGAGGGATGAATAGGCAGAGCTCAGTGGATTTTTAGGGCAGTGAAACTATAATATTCTGTACAATCCTGCAAGTGGATAATGCTATTTTATGACTGTGAAAACCCATAGAATATACAACACAAAGAATGAACCTAATGTCAGCTACGGACCTCAGCGAACAATAACGTGCCAATATTGGCCCATCAGCTGTAACACATTCCACACTAATGTCATGGTTAATAGCAAGGACAAGCAGAGGTAGCAGGTGATAAAGGGGGTATCTGGGAGCTCTCCGTAATTTTTGCTCAATTTTTTTTATAAAGCTAAAACTGCTAAAAAAAAAAAAAAGTCTAACAACGTAAAAATGGAAGAAGATAAAAGGGGAAAGTTACTACCTGTATCCTTTCTTCTTCTTCTTTTATCTTTTTTGGTATAATAAGCAATGTTAGAGTGGCCAGACTCCCTGCCACCACCACCTCCCAGGGTCAGTCCTGGGGCTCTGGGCCTCGGTGCTGATCAGGAACTCTGGAGCTGCCCCTCCAACCCCATGGGGCTTGTCAGGAGACCCTCACAGCCATGGGCATGTCCCCCAGGCAGCCCGAGGCAGGACAGGTCTTCGATCACCCCCAGCTTGGCCTTGGTGACCCCTTTCAGGTCCCCCTTTGTGACTCCAGAGACACAGCCAGCACACAGAGGGGCTGTCACAGAAAGAGGCCCTCACACCACAGGACTGGCAGGACCCTTCCTGTTCCAGGAAAAAATCCCCATTTCACCTTCGCTTGACCAGGAGTCAGTGAACAGGCCAGCTGCTGTTGGCCTTGAAACCACAGCGCCTCCCCCATCTGTGATCCGCATACAGCAGGGCCTTGGCCTGGCGCGCAGACAGCCCAGGGGAGCTGGTGTCCTGGACTAGATACAGCCAGCCTGGTGTAACTCTCTTTACTAGAGCTAGGCCTGAAAGTAAATATCGGAGTATGTGAGTGGACCCTTGCTTGCTTTGGATCCTACCTGCAACCGGTCTGTGCAGAGTTGCTGAGATTGGAGTGATTCAAATGAGGGCAGACCTCTGACTCTGGGCTGTTTGCATGAGGGCAAAGGTCCTCGGAGACAGTCACTTTGCAGATGCTTCAGCACGTGTATTGGGTGAGCTCCAAGAACTAAACTACGGGCTGTCAGTTTGTCCTCATTCGTGCATCATCCTCCCGTTCTACACAACAGGTTATTTCCCTCAAAGACAAGTCTGCGAGTGTGCTAAGACTCCACTCGTGTCTGACTCTTTGTGACCCTGTGGACAGTAGCACATCGGGCTCCTCTGTCCATTGGATTCTCCAGGCAAGAATACTGGCCTAGGTTGCCGGTGCCCTCCTCCAGGGCATCTTCCTGACCCAGGGATCAAACCCTCATCTCTTACGTCCTCACTGGCACGCAGGTTCTTTACCACTAGCACCACCTGGAAAGCCCCAAAGTCTAGGGCTTAATAAAAATGCAGCTTCTCAAATCTCAACCCTAAATACTGATGTCGGGCACAGGGCATCAGACATTTCCACAAGCTCCTCGAGTGGTTTAAAAGCACATCTAACTTAATTTGACACAGTTCACAAAGCTGAGAATTATCTGTGTTTCTCTGCAGATGAGAATAAGACTGGTCCTTCTCTTTGGGAATGTAATTCATTTATATTTAATGCATATATTAGGGAACAGAACATATATCCTTATCTCACAATAGTTTGACATTAGAACCTTATCACTTGCCAAAGAATGAAGACCTTTAGAATACAGTAATTCCACTTAACATCCCTCTGGATATTTATGTCATCACTGTCATGTAATTTTGGGGGCTTCCCAGGTGGCTCAGTGGTGAAGAATCCACCTACCAATCCAGGAGGTGTGGGTTGGATCCCTGGGTCAGGAAGATCCCCTGGAGGAGGAAATGACAACCCACTCTAATACTCTTGCCTGGAAAATCCCATGAACAGAGGAACCTGGTAGGGTACAATACATGGGGTCCCAAAGAGTCAGACACAACTTATCACATCATGTAATTTAATTCTGCATATATCATAAACCCAGCAGGACATTGTTATTATTTCTCTTTTGTGTACTCAATAAATCTGCCCACAGAGGACCATTTCTATTGCTCTTCATTCTTTCATGCATTTCTGCTCTTTCATTTAGAATCATTTTCACTCTGTCTAAACTCCCTTCAGGGTTTATTTTAGAGCAGATTTGCTGGTAAAAGAATTCTCTCAGTTTTTGCTTCTCTGAAAATGCCTCTATATCAGCTTCACTTTCAAAGTGTATTTTTGATGGTTATAAAATTGTGAATTGGTAGTTGATTTCTTTCTGCTCTTTATTGCATTACCTTCTGACCCCGTGGTTCTCAATAGAGAAGGCTATTTACTGTTTCTCCTTTGAGGGAGATGTATGGTTTTCCTCTGGCTGTGTTTAAGATTCCCCCTTTGTTTTTAGCAAGTGGCAGTTTCATTAGAATGTAATTAAGTGTATTATTTCCTTGTTTTTATTACGCTGGGAGTTCTTGAATCTGCAGCTTGATGTATTTTACCATCTTTGGGGGGAAAAACTTCAGTAGCTCTTCATATTCTGCAATATATTCCCTTTCCTCTCTTTTAAAAACTTTGATTATACATATTTTAGACCTTTTCACCATATTCCATATTTTCTCATTTTTTCCCATGTTATGATTTTTTCCCCCATGCTTCAGGATGAAGATTTTCAACAAATCTATTTTCTTCCTTGTCTCAATTGCTGTCATACCAATCTCTGTTTTTAATTTTACCTCTTTTATTTTTCAATTTTAGACTGTTCATCTGATTCTCTTTATAAATTGTATTTCTCTGATAAACTACTTCAACTGTCCATCTTTCTAATTAACATTAATAATAATTATTTCAAAGTTTGTCTCCAATCATGTCAAACCTAGTTATCTTCAGGTCTTTCCCTGTTGTCTGTTTTTTCACTGCTTGGTTTTTGGTCATTGGCCCTGCTCCTGTTATGTCTGCCACCTTTGTATGAAAGTCAGATATCTAATTTGAAAATTTACTGTCTCTTGATGGTATCCTTTCCTAAAGAGTACATTCTTCCACCAGCCATTGTGGGAGGGCCAGATTTCTGTAATCAAATCTGGGATTAAGGTCATTTCCAGTCTTAATTAGGTCTGGCTTATTTTGGTTTGAACTTACTCCCAAAGTCATTTGAGAGTCTCAGCTGAAAGACTTGTACATTTTCCAGGACCCCTATTTTTTGAGCCTTGACCTCTAATATTTGTGGTTAATGACAACATGACACTGGGGAACACTCTGCTTATTTAGCTTCTCTGCAGCCCACCTTCTGCTTGGTTTCTGAGCATCTCATTCTGTGCAGCTTAGGAATCAGCAAATATCTTAAGAGGAAAAAATGCTTTATGTAAAAATACACACTTGTAAAATTCTGAAAATTACTTTAACACTGTGCTTCCAAAAATGGCTTGGACTTCCCAAATGGTGCTAGTGATAAAGAACCTGCCTGACAATTCAGGAGACATAAGAGACTCGGGTTCTATACCTGGGTCAGGAAAATCCCTTGGAGGAGGGCATAGCAACACACTCCAGTATTCTTGCCTGGAGAAACCCATGGACAGAGGAGGCTTCCAAAAATGGCTTGGACTTCCCAAATGGTGCTAGTGATAAAGAACCTGCCTGACAATTCAGGAGACATAAGAGACTCGGGTTCTATACCTGGGTCAGGAAAATCCCTTGGAGGAGGGCATAGCAACACACTCCAGTATTCTTGCCTGGAGAAACCCATGGACAGAGGAGCATGGTGGGCTACAGTCCAGAGTCGCAAAGAATTGGACATGACTGAAATGATTTAGCACTTTCCAAAAATTATAATTATTGCAATAGCAGTTTGACACCAATGTATAGTGTTTAGAGCTAAGCTCTACAGCCAGAACATCTGGATTCAAATCCTGCCTTTGTCCTGAACAGCTGACCTGGGGTAAGTCATTTAACCCCTTGTGGTCAGAGTTGCCCTGTCTATAAAGTGGAACTGATAAGAGTATCAATCCCATGGGATGGAAGGGAGAATTAGACATATTAATAAACATGAAACACTTGGAACCCGAGATCATATGTCTAGGAAAGTGTTCATTAATCAAATAAAACAGTGTGCTGGACAGACTGACTCTCTAAACTGATTTCAGCCTACAGCCCCATTTTGAAGCATCTGCCCTGGTCTAATCTTTCTCTACAGACGGGGGCATGTTTGAGCACAGAAAGGGGAGGGGCCCTGCAAACATAGAGCTGGTCTCCTAAGACTGGGTGCAGAGCTGGAATTTCCTCTTGAGCATGTTATCGATTAAATCTGTGCCCTGGAAGCCAAGCAGCTAATTTCCGTAGAAGGCAGAGGTGTCAAAGCCCTCTCAAACTGTGGATAAATCTCTAATTGCCACGTCTGCCCAACTTGGTTGTGATCATTAGCAGAGCCCCTCGTGCTCTGGCTGAGAGAGGAGAGGGAGGCCAGACGTATCCCCGCTCATCTAAATCTTTAATAATGCTCCAATCTTCAGATCATCGGGTAATCAAACCCAAATTAGCCTGATACTCAGAGCCAAGAATAACAAGGGGAGTGAAAGAGAAAAATGTTTCTTTAATGAAATTTTCATCAATGCAGATTCCTCATTGCATATTAAGGTCTTGGCTGGAAGCCAGCATCAGAGCCGACTGCTGTGACATTGACCTTTGTCCCTCAGGGGAGACACAGGGCAGAGACTGGCTGCGCCAGCTCCCCAGTGACACAGGTGGCCATCCTTGCAGCTCAAATGGAGGAGGCTCTGGAGCCGGGGCCGGCCAGCCCAGGCCCCTCAGTCCTTTCCAGAAGGTTTCTCTGCACCTCAGCCCCACCTGGACCCCACCCGCCCCCCAAGATCCCTGCACCTGACTCAGCAGCACCTCTGTTCGCTCAGCTACTCAGGACAGATTCTCGGAGGTGACCTCGGTTCGTTTGTTTTCCTCTCACCTGCCCTGTCCCTCCAGCAGCACATCCGCCAGCCCGACCTTCACAGGTAAACCCCGAGGCCGGGCCGTGGTGACCCTGCCCCAGCGTGGCCTCCTCATGGTCCGGCTGCCCTGCCCTCGGCCCAAGGGTCCGTGTAAACCACACTCAGAGCACGGCCCTCCTCCGCTCAGACCCACCCAGTGCTTCAAAATGGGGCCTGTAGGCTGAAATCAGTTTAAAGAGTCAATCTGTCCAGCACACTGTTTTATTTGATTAATGAACACTTTCCTAGACATATGATCTCGGGTTCCAAGTGCTTCACACACAGTGAAGCCAACATCCCTTTAGGGGTCTGCAAGGCGAACAGAGACCCGGCCCCTCTCCTCCCTGACCTCGGGCCCACCACCTCCTGGCCACCTCCCCGCAGCCACCCTGGCCCCGCCGCCCCTCATACCCGCAGGTGCTGCCCCGGCCGTGCCGCCAGGCTGGAGCCCCCTCCCCAGGATCCACAAGCCCGGGTCGTGTCTCCAGGACCCCTGTCCCGTGTGATCATCTCGGCAGATCTCCCCTGCAGCCTCTCTGGCTCCTGTCCCTCCCACCCCCGCGGCTCATCCTGCTGTGCTCTCCTCTCCGTGGCGGTCACCCCCAGGCCACACATCCCGGCCATTCTCAGGCTCAGTGTCTCTCGGCTGACGAGGGAGCTCCGGGAACAGGGACCAGGCTTGCTGTCCTTCCCGCTGCCCAGGGGAGAGCTGAGCACAGGGAGGCGTCCCGCACGACTGGCTGGGCGAACACACACACGAAGGGCAGGGTCTGTCATGCTTTCTAGATCAAGTTCACAGTGTTAACGGAGCAGCCGCCAAGCACGGGGCTGGGTCCGGCCCTGGGATGCCCTAGAGAACAAGCGAGAAAGGGCCCTTCCCTGACCTCCAGCATCTGGACGGACACTGAACAAGCCAGCACATGGGGACCAGGCAGGGCAGCAGAGCCCCTGGGCACGTGCACCCTTGAGGGGCCGTCTGAGCTGAGCTCCAGAGAAGGAGAAAAACCCTTCACAGGACAGACGCTTCCAGGAGCCTCCAAAAGGAGCCAGCCACCCACACCTTGACTCCAGCCTTCTGGCTCCTGAACTTGGAGGTACTGGTTACCCTTGTTAGAAGGCACCTAGTTTGTGGTAATTCATTAAGACCCCCTGAGAAACGCGTGCAGAAGCCACTAGAAGCTCTCAGCAGGGGGCACCTGGTCTGTTGAGCATTTCTAAAGGCTGCCTTCTGGCTGTGACAGGCAGTCAGTAATGTTTCTGTCCCTGAGCTCAATTCCTGAGGGATCTGCCTCTCCCAGTTCCTGCCTCAGGTCCTGCCAAGAGGTGATGTCAAATTTGGGGGTTCAACCTGCTCTTCACACCCAGACCTCCCCACCCTCAGGGGAGCCTTTTCAGGTCCCTGCCGGTTCCACTGCTGTCTCTGTCTCCTCTGACCGGAGCTCTGAGTCCCTTAGCCTCTGGCATATTCCTGGCTTCTGTCCCTGTTTTCCTCAGTTGATGTGTCAAAGGGTAGGAGGAGTCCCCACAGCCACCCATCACCCCGAAACACACCACACTGAGTTCCTCCTAACACATTAGGAGCCTCAGCCTCAGATGGGAGCAAACCCCTCTTTCCTCCCAAGTCTCTGCTCACCAATCTGCAAAACAAACGGGTTTGACTCAGTAATCTCCAAGGTCTGACTCGAACATTCATTCCCTGACTCAGATATTTAGCTTAGAATTCCTAAGATTCCATTCTTGGATTCTTCTCACTTTTCCAATTATGCACCAAATGCACGTCAAGCACTTACTGTGCGGTTGGCACTGTTTTTGGAGCAGGAATCTAACAGCAAACACTGTCCCTTCTCTCCTGCGGGTGACATTCCTGTGGGTGCAAATGACCATAGAAAGTATAAGATGAATAAATCAATTTCAGATGGTGACGAGGTCTGTGTGGGGTGGGGGATGGGCAGGGACGTATCACAGGGATGCGGAGCCTTCTTTCCTGAGCAGGTGACACCTGAGCAGAGAATGGAAGGTCATGGGCAGGAGCAGGGGGGCAGAGCAGCATGTGCAAAGGCCCTGAGGCAGGAGGGCTCCAGGTACTGGAGGAAGAGCCAGAGGCCAGTGGGGCTGGAATGGAGGGCGTGAAGGGGGTGGTGGTGGGAGGTTCGGGGGACCCTGCAGGAATCAGGCTGGGCCTGGTGGGATGCAGTGAGGGATGGGGTTCCCTTTCTCCAGGGTGCAAATAAGAAGTCACTGCAATGTGTCCTCAAGGGTGACAGGGTCTTCTTTGTGTTTACCGAGCTCACTCTCCCTCTGGGTGCCAGCAGAGGGTAGATTTCTGGGTGAGGAGAGGAAGGGGCAGGAGGACTCGGGGAGGCGGGGGGCAGCTGCAGTGACTGTGGGAGGAGGGAGCTGCTGACTCCGCTGACAGCAGGGCAGGGAGAGGGGCGGACAGACTGGAGTGTGTTTGAATTTAGTGCATTCGCTGTAGCTGGAAGAATAGGGCAACCCCAGGACTCATGGGTGGGTCACTGATCAGGGTGACTGGCTTTTGGAGGCAGCACTTACTGAGAAGGGGGCACTGGGTCATTCGAGCTTTGCCGAGAATTTGCCAGATCTGAGAGCCTCAGCGGCTCTGCCTCCCAAGAATCTGGGAAGCCCCTCAGGGCCATCTGGGGGCCGCAGGGTGATGAGCGCACAGGGACGTGCGTGCTGGTCACCAGCAGTGACCTCAGCCTGAGGATGGGCCCGGCCCAGGTGTGCGGGCCACCGGAAGCCTGGCACCCAGGGCCACCTGGACAGAGCCCAGCCCAGACCAGACTCACAGAGGGAACTGCGAGGGGCCCCGAGATCCTTCTGGGAGCTTCACCTCCACCCCCTCCACGACCCCCAAACACCACAGGAGGAATCCTGGGGTCAGTTCTAACAGAATGCTTCATGGCTGCCACTGGACTTGAATGAGGTGTTTTTCCAGCCAGCCTCCTCCAGGGGCCTGGGCTACAAAACAGGGGGATGTTTAATGCAGGACGCTGTCACGATTTCAGATGCTCAGCTGCGTCAAGCGCACATTTCCCGTTAGTCCAGCTGTTTCACTGCTCAGAAGACGTAGGGTCTTCATTTCATACAATGAGGCTTGTTCTCAGGGTAGACTGAAAGAAAGGAAGAGAAAACGAGGGAGGGAGGAAGGAGAAAAGAAGGAAGAAGAGAGGGAGGGAGGAGAGAACATGAGAAGGGAGGAAGAAGACCTTTAGCACGGGAATCAGAGCTCCTCGGGTCTGTTCAGATGCTCCGCTGACCCACCCGCCATCCAGCCAGTTTTGCTTGTTAGGTTTTCGAGACGTTAGTGTTGGTGTCGGGTGTTAGGCATACAAACATCCTCCTATGAACCCAGCCTTCGCCAGCCTTTCCCTTTTTGACGCATTGGTAACGTTCTCAAATCAGCAGCAGAAACTCCCTTCCGGCCGTAATAATCGCCAGCATGACAACCCGTCAGGCTGTGGCCCTGATCCATGGCGTTTGCGATGCTGTGTCCCCGTCACTGGGGCAACCCCTCCAGGACCCATGATGGAGATCCTGCCCTCAGCCCCGCTCCCGGGGAAGGAAAGTCCAGCCGTGGAGGACTTTCCCGGGTGGACAGTGGCCTGGGAGGCAGGATGCAAGCCCAGCACCTCGTTGTCTGCCAGCTCCATTCTCTCTAAAGAGGCGGCCTGATGGATTCAGCTGTCTCATGATCTGGACAAATAGACAATTCATTCCAGGTTGGCCTTGGCCTTCAGATGATTTGACCTGGAAGTATTCATATAGAGGGTCTGCAAGGAGGGTGGGACTGACTTTCCTTGCTGAGTCCAGTTTCTGGACGGAGCTAGAGCAGGAACCTGGCCCAGTGCTCTCCACCTGGCCCTACAGGTGAGACCCGTGCTGCCCACCACCCACAAGCAGTCGTTCACCCTGCAGCCTCGGGGTCTGAACTGTGGGGGATAGACCCACTCGCTCATGGTGGTGCCTCTTCCCCCACAGACACAGGCAGTTGGTCCTCAAGGTGCATTTCAGCAGCATCCAGGAGCCAAAGTCAGCCTGTGTCTAAGAACCTCAGGCCTCCGTGCTGTGGAGTCATTGCACATGTTCCCTGGCAAAAAAAAAAAAAAAAAAACAGGATTATGACCAAAAAAGTGCATTATGGACAATGCTATAGGGTTTCCTTGACTATTACACAGACACACTTATTCAAAGCTCTGAGCCATCATTGTTCACTTTGAGCAGAGCCCCAGCTTCAGTGAAGAAGTGATTTTGCATTCTTTGCCAAGATCCTGCCTTATCTTTCTCTCAAGACAATCCTAGTCCTTGTGACTTCAGCTTATGAAAACCACAGGTTGGAAAGACATGAATGTTTGAAGTTCTTTTTTTTCCTCTAAGATATGCATGTTGTGATAGGTATTGCAAAGATTTATTTGTGTGCCTCTGGATAAAAACAGATTTCAGACTCTAATAGCAGATATATCGGTGGATGGCAAGTACTTACTTAGGGGCCGTTGGAGAAGTGGATATGAATTATTCTTTCTTTTATACAAAACTTTTGTATTGTGACAGCAAACTCTGAGGCAAATAAGAAAGGGCATGAGCATAGCTCAAAGAAGGAAAAATGACTGTTTTTTAAAGAAATACATAAACAGAAAGTAAGAGAACACATAACAAATTGTGTTTATGGCTCCTGAATCTTGCCAAAAGTAAAGTAATTTTTAAGAAAATGCTTAAAACGTAACCAGTGACTTTGAGGGTATCATGTTCAAATGTCTTTAGTGAGGACTTCCGTGGCAGTCCAGGGGTTAAGACCGCAGGCTCCCACTGCAGGGGGCACAGGTTCAATACCTGGTCCAGGAACTAAGAGCCCACTTGCCCCACAGTGAACCAAAACAAAGTTTTCAGTGGCTTCCACAATGAGACCACCCAGAAATTAAAGCAAGTATTTAAGAAGGAATGGAGAAAGAACTGCCAACCCACTCCAGTATTCTTGCCTGGAGAATCCCATTAACAGAGGAGCCTGGCGGGCTACAGTCCAGGATCGCAGAGTCGGACACAAATGAATCGACTTAACACACGTTCACAGTGGCCAAGGCACTGTTCACAGCTTCAGCCTCAAAAAGAAAAGAAAGAAAATTGGCTTGTTGGATGTGATTAGGTTTAGCTAGAAATGAATTCTAAATTGGCCCACTTCAGTTGGAATTTGTGATGATCTCTGGGAGCAAAGGAAATTCACCTGAGGATATATTCCCATATAATCTCACACCCTGGACTGCTTTCTTTAGTAGGACTATTTGGGCCATCCAGTTTCATTTCTCTCTCCTCTTGGCAGCTCTCTGCTTTCCCTGGATAGCATGATGCACCGGAGAGCTTTATAATAACTTTTAAATTCTCTATTTTATGAAGAGAAAGAACAATGATGGACACATGGGTACTAAGAGAGATGAAGAGCACACTCATTTTTGGATTGGCTTCATACACCTTGCAACAGCATGCAGGATTTAAGTTGACTCAAAATGCGTGACATATGAGTGGCCCCATTAAAAAAAAAAATCGTCTGGGAATTTTTATTTGTTTTCTCTGTAAGTGATTCACTTTGGTACCCGAAAACTGGATTCGCCTCTTGGTAGGCATGAAGCCAAAAGATACAATCAAGCCAAAGAGCGGGAGAAGGAAGGGTTTATTACTTCCAGCAAGTAAGAACACTGAGGATCTTTCTCAAAGCAGGGTCTCCCCAGCAGCAAAATTGGGGAAGCTTTAAGCTAAGGGTCCATGCATATTCATGAAGGGGCAAGGGTGTATGCATATTCATGGTGGGGCTTAAGCAGAGAGAAATTCCGCATAGACTCGGGCAGAGGTGGACAGAGTCCAGGCTCTCATTGACTAAAGTAACCAGGGTCAGCAAAGGTCACCATCATCACTCCTTAGGCCCCAGTTAATCCAGTGGTTGAGCACTCAGAGTGGGATTTAGGTCCTGTAAAACAGCTCAAGAATGTGTTTCAGGCTAATCTTTACCTTCAAAACAGAGCTGAGAGTCTCTATAACTGATAGTCTCCAATATGGTCAGGTTTTCTCCCTGGGCTGGTAAGAGTAGTTTGTTTTTACATTCTTTTGTCCCTTTAAAATCATTAACTACCGAGACTTATTTTTCTTCAAGGGCAAACACTGTGGCCAGACTTAGATCATAAAACAGCTTAGGTCTAAGATGGCTTTACTTAAGTCAAGAAAGCCAAGCCTCATTCCCTTTCCCTGGGAATCCCCTACCCTACCCTACCCACCTCAGAGCTTTTGCTCGTTCACTTTGAACATATAAACCTCAGAATATGTCAAACATAGTGCCAACTCATTTTAAAGTGTTTGCCATTAACTAGGGCCACTGCCAGGCCTCGTGTTCCTGTACTTTCCTTTAAGCAGCCGGCAGCATTTTTATAATAAAGAGAAGTTATAGATCTTCACCAATTAAGAAACTACTTCTAAGAAACCCACTGGTTGATCTGTTACCAGTATTTTTTTTTTTGAAAACTGCTTTACAGAAGCATTTCCTACATCCTCCAACTCAGAGTAATAGTAGTTCATTCAGATTGTGGCTGAAATGATGATGATGGTGGGGATGGTGGAAATGAATAAGATGGTGATTTTGATGATTGTGGTGGTGCCAGTTCCCCACACATTGTGGGAAACACTGGTTGAAGATGGAAGGCAGTTTTTAGCTGTAGATGGTTTAATACAAAATATTCCTTTCACATTTTAATTCCCCGGTGCACCTGGTTACAATTTTAGCCTCATTAAGGTATTTATAGGTAATCATATAAGAACCTAATTTGAGAACCTTAATGAGCCAGAAACACATGAACCCAGATGGGTCCTACCGACCCAACACGAAAGTCAGGTTACTGAGTCAAGGTGGCTTGAATGGTGTTCCGTAAGTGGTTGTCATGGAGGACATGTCATGTCTCAGAGAAGCATCACCTCAGCCCAAAAGGGATTATTAGGAATTTCTGAGTTGGGTCAACTGTGGAGCTTTCGGAGAAAGAAGTCTGCCTAAAGACACACCATGTAGGTGAATCCCCTTCTTTAAAAAATGAGCCCTTCTTTATCTGCTATCAGTGGAAATTAAATTCTACCGTGTTCATCACACCATGACTAGACATCAACCTTCCCAGGAGCATCTCAAGACAGGCTCACCAGGTGGAAGCTTGCTCTTGCCTTCTGTGGCAGGGACCCCAGAGTCTCTTGGACTGTAAGGCTTTTATTAAAAGCTTATCAACCAAGTTCAAAGCCATCTCAATGAGCCAGACCAGTATCCATGGACCTGTGTCTACCTGGATGACCAGGAGGAAGACATAGAGGAAGAGTCAGCTAACCCGGGAACCACTGCCCCTTATTTCCCTTTTCTTTTTCTTCCAAAATTATATAAATAACTCATGCAACATTTTCACCCATCATCTAAGACAAGAATGAGATGGGTGGAGAAATGAATATATTAATCAGGCTCCACTCACAGACCTGCTGCCTTCTTTCCTTAGTGACTGTAATTTGGGTGCTGTGATTTTCAAAGTCAGTAAAATACTAAATAGAGGCATGTCAGCTGGTATCAAATGGAGCCCCAAAATAACATTGCTGGGAATGGAACGCTTGATAAAATATTCCTAAAGAGTGTCAAGCTACATAATGAGGCTTTTTTTTTAACAACAAACTTGGCAGAATTTCCTCCAGTTTTTAGCTTTCCAAGTATGATTTTTATTCCAAAAATGCTTTTATGGTTGCAAAGTGAGCTTACCGCTTACCTTCCCCCTCTGCTGAATTGTCTCTTTTTACATTTTGCAGCTGATTTTAAATATGAGATTGATGACTTTTTTAGTGCTGAGTTACTAGAACAGTAGTGGTCAAATTTTCAATTAATGTGGGCAAAACTCCCATGTGGGAGTCTGGATCTCGTAAACAGGCAAAATTCAGCATCTTCCTTAAGAGACTAGAAACAACAAACACTGTTGAGCAAAAGAATGTCTGTCCTCCCCAGGAATAGTCATTCTCTTGTAGGTTTATCCTGGCAATGGGCAAAGGGAGTCGGGGTGGGGAGGGGGCGGTCAATTCTCAGGTGGATCAAATGTGCTGTGAATCAGAGTCAGTATCTGGTTCTTAAGGTCTTAGCACCATCCATTATCCTTGAACCTGAGAACAAGTCTTCAGTAGATTCTTTCTGAGAGGAGATTAATGACCCTAAGAATCAGGAGAGGACAGATCTGGGTGTAGGCTGGGATGGCTGAACAAGAAGGAAAGTGTTACTTTTGTGAAAAAAATAGCTGTTATGGGCTGGATTTTGTCCCCCCAACTCCCTCAAAAGATCTTATGATGAAATCCTAACCTCTAGTACCTCAAAAGGCATGCGTGCTTAGTCCTCAGTCGTGTCTAACTCTTTGTGACCCCATGGACTGTAGCCCACCAGGTTCCTCTGTCCGTGGGGTTCTCCGGGCAAGAATACTGGAGTGGGTTGCCATGCCCTCCTCCAGGGGATCTTCCCCACCCAGGGATCGAACCCAGGTCTCCTGCATTGCAGGTAGATTTTTTTTACCATTTGAGCCACCAGAGAAGACTCAATACCTCAGAATAGGACTGTATTTAAAGACAGTGTCTTTATAATTCATGTTAAGCGAGGTCATTTGGGTGGGTCCTAACCCAATATGGGCTTCCCTGATAGCTCAGCTGGTAAAGAATCCACCTACAATGCGTAAGACCCCGGTTCAACTCCTGGGTCGGGAAGATCCACTGAAGAAGGGAACGGCTACCCAGACCCGTATTCTGACCTAGAGAATCCCATGGACTATACAGTCCATGGGTCACAAAGAGTCAGACATGACTGAGTTGGACACACTTTGCACTTTCAACCCAGTGTGACTGTGTCCTTGTAAGAGGTTAAGACACACACAAAGGGAAGACCAGGTAAATAAAGACACAGGCAGTCTACAAGCCAAAAAAGAAGCCTTCAAAGACACAGCCCTGCTGACACCTTGTTCTTGAACTTCTAGCCTCCAGGAATGTGAGACTATAAATTTCTGCCGTTTAAGCCCCGCAGTCTGTGGCGCTTAGTTATGGCCTCCCAAGCAAATGGACACGATAGATACCTTGCTTTTAACTGGGGTTCTAGTCTCTGAAAGCTGACGTTCCTTATCGGTATGCAGCCCATGGGGAAATATGACCTGGTTTTATGTCAAAGTCAAGAATGAGAGCCATTTGAATTTGAGTGTAAATGTTCCATTTGCACCTGGTAGGTTAGTGTTCTGTAAAATGCGTTGTCCCCAAAGAGTTCCAAATGATTCATAATCTTCAAGAATGAAAACAAGGAAGTGACTGTCTTTTACTAGTATTTGAAATAACCCTACCCCAACTCCCACTCAAAGTGCGGAAGCCTAAGCGGGTTGTGATCACATTCCAATGTCGTCATCGAATCCTGTCAAAATTGAAAGTGATTGAAGAGTTGGGGGCATCTGGGCAAATGCCTCAGCCAGTGGATATTTCCTCAAGTCAGGGCTCCAGTCAGAAGGAAAACCACCGGCCACCTCTCTCTCCATCTTCTCCCTCTTGATTGGATTATGAAGAGATGACTGTGGGGTGGAGAGGAGCGGGGAGGGGCCCAGAAGTCAGCCTGTTCAAAAACACATTAGTCACTCAAGTTCTGGAGTTGATGGGTATTGATTTCTCCTCTGGCTGATGTGCTGGGACTCAGAACCCTGACTCCAGAGGGCTTAACCCGAGCCGCCCCGAGCGCCCTGGCGAGGGCGCTGACTGCTCCATCAATGCAACCTGCCCTCCAGCAGTTTTTTGTTCTAGAAGTAAATAGCGGAGGCTCAGTGGTAAAATCTGCCTGCCAATGCAAGAGACGTGGGCTCCATTCCTGGTTGGGAAGATCCCCTGGAGAAGGGAATGGCAAACCCACTCCAGTGTTCTTGCCTGGGAAATCCCATGGACAGAGGAGCCTGGTGGGCTACAGTCCCATGGGGTAGCAAAAGAGCCGACTTAGCGTCTAAACAACAACACAAGTAAATAGAGGCATGGACAAGGAATAAACTACCTTTGAGAGTTTTGGGGTCTCTGTCCCTGAAGTCACTCTGTCTCTAAATTCAAACTTCCCTCTACAAAGAGAATTTCTAAGCTCTGTAACTAAGGGCTTTTCCAGCTCCAATGCAGCTCACCCTCACAGCTGCCGGTGAACTTGAGGATGGTGTGAGAACACGGTTGATGCCGGGTGCAGAATGAGATGATGACAAAGGCTGGCCTAAGATGACCAACGACGCTGACACAGGGGTGAGACGGCAGAGGACGGACTTTCCCGGCTTGATGTTCAGTCCACTTTCAAGGCAGTTCTCTGTGCTTCTGTCGCCCGTGTGAAGTGATTTGCAGCCACAACTGCATCTATTAATCCTCTCACTCCCTGCCTGGAGGGTGATGTGATGTATTTGCACTCCCAGCAGGAGAGGTGACCCCTTGCAAAGAAATCTCAGCTCCAGGGACTAAGCACTGGTCTGAGCTCTGAAAGTCACCGCAGGCTCTGCCAAGAACAGCCTCTGGTGGCGCCCCAGTGGGGAACGTGCCTGCAACTCTCCTGGCCCTAAACCCTCCTCTTCCTTCAGGCTGGGGGCAGATTCTTCCAGCATTTCCCCCTTGCCAGTCTCAGAGCCAGGAACTGATTCTACCCCTGGAGCCTCAGTGCGGCCATGGATGAGATCTGTGCCATAAGGGAGACGGGTGAGTGAGCCCCTGCCCGCACAGAGCTGCTGACCTTCGACTCCTTCATAGAGAGGCTCCCAGTCTGACCATTCCTGCCGCAAGGGCATGTTTCAGAATGCTTTCTCGAAAGTCTTTTGATCCCCCTATTAATACCACTCATGTCAACGTAATACTTCAAAAGGACTGTAGCTGCAAAGGTACTCTTTGGAGAACCTGCCCAGCATGAAAGAATCTCTAGCTTCTCTTCACCCTGCTCTCAGCTGCTGTCCCCTCTGGACCTCGCAGCCCTGTTGGGGGCCCCAACTGAATACCCAAGGAGCGCACCCTGATGAACCCCAAAGGGTATCTTAGAAGCAGGATCATGTGGAAATCGGGAGGACTACTGTCTAACTCTCTGAGGGCTGAAGACAGTTTTCCTCCTTGTCCCACAACACCCGGGGAGCTAACAGAGCTGCCAATTGTCAGAAAATACGCAGCCCCTCTGGGCCAGGAACTCAGCACTCGCCGAGCTCAGCACATTCATCACAGCGAGCCTGTCTCTCGGGTGTCACAGCCAAGTTGGCCACTCAGCTTGCCGCTCCTCAGTTATCGCCCAGAAACAAATTTCCTTAAATTGACTCTGCAGAATCTCATTCCACAACTTGCCATCATTTCTAATGAATGTAAATTTCCATACGAATTTTTTAAATTGGCCACCAGCATCAGAGTTTTACAGCTTCCGTGGTATAAATTTTACAAGTTTTCCAACCTGCATATATCAAAAATGAAAAGACCTGAGCTTAAAAGCAGAAGAACTGAATCATCCTGTTCTCCAGCGCTCAGAAAAGCATTTAATTGGAGTAATCAACATATGGTCGTAAAAGTGCTTTTATCATCACTTTAGAATATTCACTTGGAAGGATGCTCAGTTGAAGACCTATTGATGGATCAAACATTTAACCACTTGACAAGTATTTTTTTGAACAACTACCCTGTGCAAAACACTGCTAGGTGTGATGAAGTGTGCAAAGAAGTATAATGAGATTCCATTAAATGAGGCAAATAATGACGAGTTCCTGCCATGCGCTGAGAATCCTGCTAGACTCTGAGACACACACAGATCTGATCAATGTAGGGACGATGGAGCAAAGCAGTGCATCCACTAAGCGACCCTAATGTAATAAAGGCTTCGTGTAGAGTAGGAGATGAGGTCACGCTGGATGCAGGTAAAGGTGGGAAGTGCCTTCATTTCCTGCAAGTTGGCTCAAGGGACTGCGGTCCGGGTGTGAATATTGTGGGTGAGCACGGGCCCTGGTTCAGAGCCCTCAGGACAAAGCCAGCTCTGCCCATGTGAACAGGACACAGAAACGCTCTGTCCCTCGGGTGCCCAGTCTCCGAGAACTGGGTACTCAGACCTCGCACTGAGGCAGTGCGAGTCCAGAGATGCTGAGAGCTGTGCCTGGAGCACAGAGGGAAGGTGTGGCTGTCACTCCTACATGGTCACAGCAGATGTCCACCAAGCAGGACCCCCTCCTGGTGAGAGGGTCCCTCGGGAGGCCCGGTGTCTGCGGCTGAGGCCCCCCTCTGTGACCAGGAGGTGGAAATCGAGGGCAGGGCTGGGAAGTGTGTCCTGGGCAACAAGCCTGGGCTGCCCAGAGGGCTGCCTGGCCCCTCCTACATCCGAACCCCTGACCGGGGACCACCAGCCCCTGGTCAGCACCGCTCCCGTGTCTGGGTCTTCATTTCCTGCCTCAGAGCCCCTGATGTCCCCGGCTCATCGCTACTTGTCCCTCAGGTCTCAGTCAGATGCCGCCTCCTCAGGGACCCCTTCCCGGGTTCCTCAAGGTTGGGGACTCTGTCCTGGGGCCTTCTCACCATCACCCTGGGTCATGAGAAACCCAGGGGACAGAAAGGGGGGACCCCTTCCCCACTGTGTCCCCCGTGCCCGGAACAAGGCAGGGCTCAGGAAGCCGGAGCTGAGGGAATAAGGATGGAGCAGGGACACAACAGGGCAGGGGCAGTGGTGACCGCGGGCCCACAGGACGCACCTGGGCTCCACCCTCGCCGCTATCCTCAGCCGCAGGTGGGTGGGGGCTTGAATTCTGCTGATTTTCCAAGTTTCTGCAACTAAGAAGGTCTAATCAGGCCCTTGTACCCTCTGTCCCTAGCCCACTTTCCTGCCTCCCAGAGAACCAGGCCTCCCGCCCAGAGAATCACTTCCCACTTGAGAAGCTCTGAAAGAAGATCCCAGGACAAGCAAGTGTGCGGCACCCACCTGACCGTTTTCCTGGGACCGTTTTCCATCCCTCTTCCAGGTGACCCCTGGCCCCTCCTGCAGTTCAACCCTTACCGCCTTGGTCTGCTGGGGGGAGACTAGAAACGGGTCCAGCACTACTTGGGTTTCTCAGGCTCTAGCGAGACTCTGGACCCACTGGTGGTGGTTTCTCAGACTCTCAGTCGTGTCCCACTCTTTGCAACCCAAGGGACTGCAGCACTCCAGGCTTCTCAGTCGTGTCCGACTCTTTGCTACTCCATGGATTGCAGAACACCAGGCCTCCCTGTCCATCACCAACTCCTGGAGCTTGCTCAAACTCATGTCCATTGAGTCAGTGATGCCATCCAACCATCTCATCCTCTGTCGTCCCCTTCTCCTCCTGCTTTCAATCTTTCCCAGCATCAGGGTCTTTTCCAATGAGTTGATTCTTTGCATCAGGTGGCCAAAGTATTGGAGTTTCAGCTTCAGCATCAGTCCCTGCAATACATATTCAGGATTGATTTCTTTTAGGACTGACTGGTTTGATCTCCTTGAAATCCAAGGGACTCTCAAGAGTCTTCTCCAACACCACAGTTCAAAAGCATCGATTCTTTTGTGCTCAGGCTTATTTATGGTCCAACTCTCACATCCATATATGACTACTGGAAAAACCATAGCTTTGACTATGTTTGACTGAGTTTTTAAAACTCAGATGCTAGACCCAGCTCAGAGGTTCTGATTGAGTGGGTCTGGGGTGGCAGGTGAAAACTGACAATTCTAACAGGGTCCCAGGAGGCTGATGCTGTTGTCTTTGGAATGACACCCTGAGAACCACGCTCTCCACTAAGCCTGTCCACCCCAGATGGTGACCACTGGGTCAAGACTCACCTTCTCTCTGCCTCACTTGGGACCCCTCCTATTTGCAGGGCCCTGCAGGGTGGGGTAACTTGGTGCCCAGGCTCCGCTGCCCTCACCCCTCTTCACTCCTCCAGCTGCACAGGCTCCTTGCTGCTCCTCCCTGAGGATCAGGGTCTCTCCTGCCTCAGGCCGTTTGCACCTGATCTTCCTTCTGTTTGGTGTCCTCTTCCCAGGGCTCACTCACCTCCTCCAAGAGGCTGTCCCTGCCCACTTATTTGAGCTTGTCCATCAGCTCTGTTTCCTGTCTAGCAGCTATCACCTCCCTACATGCCTTACAACAGTTGGTTCAATGACTTTTGCTTGTCCTTCAGAGTAGACAGCAATCTCCATGAGAGTGAGGACTTTGCTCATTTCCCTGCCCCATCCCAGCACCCAGAGCAGGGCCAGCAGGGATGGGTGCTCAGTACATACCCATTAATTCAGTGACTCAGAGGAGGAGTCCTTCCCTGTAATCTCATAGGCCACCTTTCTCTTGTTGGTTTTGAATGGGGTTTCCGGGATCACCACTTTCCTTGTTGATTCTTAGATCGTAGAGCCTCGGAGAACTGCTGGGCGAAAAACACACATTTTCATAAGGAAACTAGGAGGTGGCTTCCCTTGCATGGGGACGAGTAAGAAAGGCCTCTCCCCCTCCTGAGAAGGGGCGTCAACCCATGGGGTTCAGGCCCCATGCAGGGCCCCGTGGTGTCTGCTCTCATTCATTTATTTGTCCCTTTTCCGGTTCTCAACAAGGCGGCAGCTCTCTCCTGGCTCTCACTCCATCCATTTAGTTGGAGAAAAATTAAAAAGAAATGAAATGCACTTAAGAGAATGCCTTGAGGAGTTTCCAGTCCACCCGGGTATAGTGAATGGTCTCCTTTTGGGGTCTTGGTGATTATCAATTATTTATTGAACCCTGATTATGTTCCTGGCGCCACCAAGACAGAAAAGAGACAAGGTCCCTTCCCTGGGAGCTTCCCAGAGGAGGAAAGGACAGTTCTGGCAGCTAAAAAAGTGTTCCATCTGAAAAGATAGTGACATATCACAGCTCAAGGCTGCTCTATGCCTTTGTTATATATTTATTTTTAATGATGTTCATTTATTTTCTTATCCAAAAGTAACAGAAAGTTTATAAAATATTCCTACAAAATACAGAAAAAATAAAACTCAACTCCATATTTTACCACACATTTTAAAAGTCTACTTAGTTTATAAAATTATGATTTAATGGAAAGATGCAACATTCAGAACCTCCTTGATTATTACTTCACAGTATATTGTACATTTCTCAGTACCACAAAGTCATCTCCAGGAACGTAAATGCTAACAGCTATGAGATTTCCATCCCACAGATGTGGGGGAGTCACCACTCCTCTACTGCTGGGCTATAAGGCTGTCTTCTCTTCTCCTCTTTCTCCTCTGTCTTGGTTAGTGTAACAAATACTGCCATGAACATCTTTAATTAGAGATCTTTAATCACTCTTGTGGTGATTTAAGTTCCAAATGGGGAAGAAGGAAAACCCAAGCCCACATTGGACATAAATTGCATGTATGTGACAGTAAAGCTCTTTGAACAGAGCCAAGAAGGTCCTGGTGCCTGCCGCCCGGAACGTGAGCCAACAGAAGACAACAGTCAGGGATGTGCATCCAATATGAAGATGCTCAGGGGTGGTGGGACGTGTGGTGTGGGGTGGGGGGAAGACGGGCTGTTTCCCCAGTGCTGAGGGCAGGTGGTGCGGCTGCTCCGACGGCTGCACTGTGCTCGCTCACTGGGGTTTGTATCTGTTAGCTATTGTCCCAATTGAGCTGCGTAACAAACCAACCCACAACTCAGTTTCAAGAAGCAATAAGCATTTCTTTCTCCATCTCATATCTACATGTCTGGTGGGGTTCACATCTAGGCCAAACATGATTTGGCTCGGCTTCAAGCTAAGGCTCGAGTCCAGGTCTGCTCTTGAGTCTCTCATCTTTCCAGGACTGATGACCACCAGGGGCAGATTCTTCTCATAGAGAAGGCAGGAGCACAAGAGGTCAGGACCAGCTGTGTAGGCACCTTCAGGCCTCTGCCCACATCCCACCAGCCAAAGAGAATCATATAACTGAATCCAACCTCAGGGAGACAAGAGACTCCACACCCAGAGGAGAAAACTACCAAGTCACGTGACAAAGGGCAAGGATGCAGGGAAGGAGGCTGAAGAATCAGGACGGTGATCCCCAACAGTGGGGCCTCCCACAGGCGTCAAAATCCCCAGCCTGGGCGTACTTCCCAGGAAACAGACTCCTGACCCAGGGTGTGGGAGCAGGTGATTTCTCTTCTCCCTGATGAAGTCTCCCCATCTGTAAAACAGGAGTAGTGATGTCACTTCAAGTCATATCACATACGTTTGCTTAAAGTTTAAACAGTGAATCCCAGAAACATGCTTAAAACAGAGCCGGGCACAGCGGGGCAGATGTTAGTATCAGCTATTAGCATTTCTGTTGATGCTCAAAGTGGTAGAAATTCCTTGAACATCTCATTAGAGAATTGCCCCCTTGACAATTTACATTTCCTCTTCTTTAATGTGAGGAAACGCTCATTGTCACAGGCTGGATGCTCCCTCTGAGGAGTGTGTAGAAGGGGGCGGGGCCCTGTGGACCACGCAGTCCTGGGTTGCAGTCCCATCCCTGCCCTGAGCAGTGAGGATCTTCAGCAGGTCATCAGCCCCTCGGAGCCTCACTTACTCATCTGTAGAATGGGTATAATCTCGGGCTCCTGTGTCTGGGTGAAGCACGCTGAGGTTGAAAGGCTGAGAGTGGGCCTGGCCTCTGACGAGTGATGCTGGGGGCAGAGAGGGCACTGAGGGAGGGGTTGGAGCTGGGACCTCATGCCCCGGCACTGCCACCCATCACCTGGGGTGGGGGGGGCGCAGAGGAGGCCCTCTGCCCGCTGAGCCTCTCCTGCCCCACATGCAAGGAGGTGCGCCAGTCGGGTGCCCCTGAATCTCTCCCATGGCCTCTTATCCCGTCATCTGGGCACTGCTTGCCGTGGTGTTCGGTGCAGGACAGATGCTGGAACGGGGCCAGGCTCACCGCCCCCGGTCGCCCCCTGAGCCCGGGGTAGCCGCATTTAGCTCCAGTCGGGGTCGCATTTCTGCAACAAAGGCTGAGATTCACAGACAAGATTTCCAGTGGTTTTCTTCACTGAGGCCTTCCTCTCTCTGCTGGGGGCCGGTGTTCCGACCTCTGCCTGCAGGGGCCTCTCGGAGAACAAAACAGGGGGATCAGTGCTCAGCTGTGAGCGCTCTGTGAGGCAGAGGTGAGACCTCTGTCCTCTGTCCTGCGGCCTGGGGCTGCCCTCCCTGAGGGACGTCCCCCCAGGGACCCCGCACCCCACCCGGGAGGAGAGAGGAGCCAGCCAGGCTGTAGCGGCTGGGCTTGACGGCCCCGCTGCCCTGGGTCTCAGGCTCCCCAGGGAGGACTGCCTCCATAATACACCTCTGCTCCCAGATCCTCTAGCCACACACTCACGCACTCGGCCACACTCAAACTGATCACGCAAGCAACACTTGGAAGAAGGAGCTAGGAATCTCGTTTAACTTTAAAATACGTGTGCTGGGGTCTGTGGACGACAACACCTCACGTGCTTCCCCCGTTCCTGGCCCAGAACCTGGAGAGAGACAAGAGGACTGCCTGGGGGCACGAGGACCCAGGAGGCCGCTTTGCACAAGACAGCTTGACCTGGGGCCGCAGATGGACTTCCTCGAGCGACCTCCAGGAACGGGATTCCCTCTGCAAAACCGGACAGAGAAGGATTTGAAAGGCGAACGACCAAGACTGTGGGCCTGGCTTTGAGCTCTGTTTCACAGCCGAGAAGGAACGTTCTTGTCTCCCAGCCTCAAGTTTAGAGGTTTTGAGTTGAGAAGCACACAAACTCGGGCCTCGGCCTGCCCCACCGCCAACCCCCCTGCCAGCACCTATGTGTGAACCCTCTCCCAGGGCACAACTCACTCCTGTGTAAGTGTGAATATGGAGACCTGAAAGCACACCCGTGTTGCTCCTGCAGAACCGGCATCTAACTCAGGGCCTGGGGCCCCCACCATCCCTGCTCCAGGCTCTGGAATTGCAGGATGAGTGTTTAAGCCATAATTATTGCAGGAACAAGTGATTTTAATTAAATGAACCACATGGCTGACACCTCATCCATTAATACCTCCCTCTAGGGCACACAACATTGAGACGCTCCAAATTCAGAAAGGATTATCAAGTTGCTCTCTGAAAATGAACTTACAGAGCTGCTGCCGCTAAGTCGCTTCAGTCATATCCGACTCTGAGACCCCATAAACGGAAGCCCACCAGGCTCCCCTGTCTCTGGGATTCTCCAGGCAAGAACACTGGAGTGGGTTGCCATTTCCTTTTCCAATGCATGAAAGTGGAAAGTGAAAATTGAAAGGGAAGTCGTGCCCAACTCTTAGCGACCCCGTGGACTTCAGCCTATCAGGCTCCTCCGTACATGGGATTTTCCAGGCAAGAGTACTGGAGTGGCGTGCCATTGCCTTCTCTGAACTTACAGAGACAGAGTGACAAATGAGTGGCAATGTTGACGATCCCCAGATTTCATCCCCTCTCAGAGTTCCTCCTGTGCCCAGGGCAGTCAGGTCTCGGGGGTGTTCCTGACCTGGGGAAGAGACTGGGAGAACAGGATCCTGACACATGGAGAGGACCAAAGCTGGACTCCAGCCCAGGGACCCAGCCCCAGGCTGACAGAGGAAATGCAGAATTGCTGTTTGGGTCTGGCTGAGAGGCTGTTCTCAGGAGGAGAAAACAAACACCCCTGTGCCCCTGCTACCATGTGTCCTGATATTTTTCCACCACTCCCGCTCATCTGCTCCAGATCAGCCCTCCTGCCGGCCTGTGATACTGAAATCCCAGTCATTAGAGCGGATGACTGGCCCCTCCGGCTGGAGTTCCCACGCAGACTTGTAGCCCGGTTTGAAGAGAGGTGGCTGCCCGGCTGCTCTCCCCCCATCAGCTTGTCGGGGGAACTGGCCTGCTCTGAACCTGGTGATGGTCAGCACAGCTCTAAGGCACTCCCACCTCCTTAGGAGGGAATTTCTAGGTCGACTTGAGACCCATAGCTGTGACTTTGATTTCAACTCAGTGAGAGACACATGTTGGCCCATTAACCATCTCAGTAGCATCTCTGGTCACCGTTTCCCACGGACCTCATCTCTGGTATTCATGCTGAAACAGTACAGCAATGTGTCCCCAAGTGATGGTAAATGGTCCATTTTAATAATAGCTTCCTGAGCCCCAGATTATGTTTATTACAATTTGCTAGTGAGTCTATTAAGAAGAGGTAGTCAGTTCTGGGGCATCAATGATTCTGGTTTTTAATAACTTTATAATAACTCAGAGGAGGCAGAGATCAGTCCTCAGGAGCGTGAGTCAGAGGACAGCTGGCCTGGAACAGGCTCTGACTGGATGGTTTGCACGCGTCCCGGGGGCGTCCCCCACCAACGCGATAAATGACAGGCATCTGCTCATGACACCTGCTACGGCTTCTGGAGGATGCGATGGACCAGTTCAGGCTCCACTTGATGCATCGTCAGTAGGCGGTGATGCTCCCCGGAATCGTGGGCACAGGTGGGGTCCAGACAGTTGGAGCAAAGATTCCAGCCTGGGGTGAATTTGCCCCCAGGGCATGTTTGGTGATTTCTGGAAACACGTTTGGTTGTCACAACTAAGGGAGGGAGGGAGGCTACTGGTCTCTCATGGGTAGAGGTCAGGAGAGCTGCTAAACCTCCCATAAAGCTCAGGACAGTCCCCACAACAAAGACCAGTCCCGCCCAGAATGTCAAGCTTGCCGAGGGTGAGACACTTTGATTTACAGCCACAGTGAACATTTCATTACATCGTCTGGATGTCGCCAGAAATGATACATGGCTGGAGGCCTGGCTTTTCATCTGGGTATCGCCGGCTTCGCGCAGAACCAAAACCATGCATAAATCAATTTTCCTATTTGCTCTCTGGCTTCTTCCTATTGTAATTTTGTCCTTCCCACTTTTATTTTTCTGTTACTAGAGAAAAAGTGGAAAAAAAATCAAATAGGCTGGAGAGTCACTAAAAATTTTCTTTTCCTCAGTTAAAAAGAAAGAAATTGGAAGTGACTCATGGAAAGCAAAGAACCAATGAAAAAGAAGACATGGGGTTCATCAGTTAATCATTCCAGAAGAGGAGCAGAGAAAAATATCCAGATGAGAGCTATTCAGATACAGGGGAGAGGAGCTGGGGGCCAGGTGGGGGTGCGGGCAGGGGAGGGAGCTGGGAAGACCAGGTCTCGCAGGGCTAGTGCAGAGCTCCCCAAAGGGTAGGTCAAGCCACGTTAGTGAGGCCTGATATCAATTCTGTGAGTCTCAGTCAGCATTTAAAAACGTGAAATAACAGAACTGAGTGGAAACTATCAAAAGGTATCAATGAAAATTTGTAAACATTTTAGCTTCATGTATTCTGTGTGTGTGTGCAAGCCAGGCCTTGTTGTAAAATATATTTCTTATGATGAGTTGCGGTCAAAACAGCCTGGAAAACACTGGCCTGGATGAAATGATGAAGGAATTGCAGAGAATGATGTATCTGTAATCAATTTTGCAAGTAAAAAAAACAAGGAAATGATTAACGCTAAGAAAACAAAAGATGCCTAAGAAAGAAAATGCAACCACCTTGCAAAAATGGACTCTGCATCGAATATCATGTAACCTGGTCACATGACATCCATGATGATTATGACATAATTATCATCCTGATTTGCCCTCAGAGGACAGTGGGAGGTGTGGTGCTGATGGAGGAGGGGAGCTGACCCCTCATCGAGGGTACAGACATTTGAAAGAAACCAGCCCAGCTTGAAAGCTCCATGACTATCTCAAATCTAGAAGAAACTTGCAGACACAGCTGAAGGAATAGAACAGAGGTCTCTGGAAAGAAATGGGCAGGGAACAGATTCAGCGGTGTTTTATTTGGTGGTCATGCATCAATTTATTTAAAAGAGGGACACACACAGGGGAACGGGACCAGAGAGGACACAGTGGGGTCTCTGAAGAGAGTCTGGGGACCCACATGGCTTTTGGCTCCATCATTTACAGCTGTGTCTCCTCAAACATGTCCCCTCCCAGCTTTCTGACCCTGGTGACCCGTCTCTAAAACGCAGGTGGGGCCAAATCATACTGACCTCTCATTCAGCCCTGTGTCTGCAGCTTGCTGTGAAGAGTCCAGGATGCCAAGCACGCCTCACCTGGTCTCTGGGTCAAGTAACATGGACACCATGAGCAGGAGGCTCAGGGCAGGCATCAGGAAACGTGTTGGGTTTCCGCCAGCGCTGCAGGAACCTCAGGCAGCCTCCACTCCCCAGGCTGAGGGAGGTCCCGGGGTTGCTCACCCCCACCCCCAGAGCAGTGTCAGGAGGAGGCTCTCCTCAAAGGCTCGTTCTCACCACCTGCGGGGTGCACGCCCTGGCGGAGAGGAGATGATCTCAGGGGCCCACAGAAGGGGCAGAGGCTGCTGGCTGTCCCCCGTGTCCATCACCTCCTTCCTGGAATGCTAGAAATTCAGCTGAGCACACAGCCACCGGGGCTGTAGCTGAACCTCCCATCCCACCTGGCAGTGCATCTTCCCAGGGCACCCGCAGACGATGGGTGCTCCCTGCCCTTCTCCCCTCCCCTCCTGCCTGATGGGACCTGTGCCCCCTTAGGTCAGGTGGACGACAAGAGCATCCAAAGGTGAGGAAGCAGTGGGACAGGAGAAGGTCAAGGCCAACCCCGTGCAGCCGTGCGCCCAGCTCTGGGCCTCAATGCCAAGGCTGTTACCCTGTGAGAAGCAGACTTCTGCCTCGCTGAAGCCGCTGGGAGGCTCAGCACCAGGTGGTGAGCTGATACACCAGTAGGTGAGGGAGTAGGCTTTTACTCTAATAGTTACTTATTCACTTTAGTGGGATTTAGGGGGAAATTTCAGTTTGCCCTTTAAACCGGTGATTCCATTAAGATGGGGGATGCAGTTAAAGTAAGTGGCACCCAAATGAATGGATTTATTTAAGAAAGCCCGGAATCCATCTGACTGAAAGGTAAATATTAAATAAGATAATACCAAGGGCATTACGAAGGCAATGACCATGCATGTGGCCCCCGAGGGACCCAAGCTTGGGAAACGCTGTGCCCGTCAGCTCCTGACTTCTGCTCGGTGGCTCCATGGATGGCCTCTCCCTAGAATCCATGTCCGCCTGGGAAAGGTGACGTGAGGGACCTGGGAGCCTCAGGGTCACCAGTTGGGTCAGGGCACAGACGCCGTCTCAGGACAGCACAAGCGAACCTACAGCCCAGGAAACACTGATGGCCTCACGGGCACCATCTCAGCTCCTGACACCTTTGGGAGTGCAGGGGGTGTGGCACGAATCCCCCCGATGCCAGGCTGGCCCGACTCCTGGACCAGCATCGCTGACTACCAACCGAGCTAGGGAGGTGCTGTTCCAGCGCCTGCTTTGCTGTGCTGGGGCCCAGCCTCCCAGAGCCCTTCTCCAAACTGCTCTCAGGCCTTTGCTGTAGACCCTGCAGGGAAGCCTTGTCCTACACCTCCCACCCCCACCCCGCTGGTCCTCCATTCACTCCATCCACACAAAAGCTTCATTGTCCCCTAGCGCCTGACTCAGAGGCACACTGGCCTTTGGTTTCACAAATGCCCACCTCTGACCTGGGGTCAGAGGTCATCCTAAGCATCCACGGCGTCTGGGGTGGCGGGTGTGCTCCAACAACCCCAAATTCTGTGTGATCCAGCAGCCCCAGGAAGCCCAGGCCCCACAGAACCCAAGAGGGTGCAGAAGTGGGCCAGAGGCTCCGCAGGTGGGGGACGGTGGGGCATCTCAGAACAGCGGGGAGGGTGAGCCGGTCCTTTTTACTCCGCCTCTGTCCCTCCCCAAGCCTCAGGGGATGCGGGGCCTTTACTGACTGTGTCTGACACTCTCCGGGGTGGCAAAGGGAGGCTCCCCAGGGACAGATCTCCACCCTCGCTCCGGCTGGAGATCTGAAACCCCTTCAGGTACGTCCTCGAATCCACAGGCGCCGAGGTGTGTGTCACATTGGGCTCCACGTGACCTGGGCGGTCCCACACTCGTGTCCATCATCTGTGAAGCGGGGGCAGCTGGAAGCCGGGAACACTGCCCCGGGGCCGGACTGGATTTCCCTAAAGAGGCTGGTGTTCCGGCAGCAGTATGGGGTGAGCTGATGGTGAGGAAGGGAAGCAAGTTCTCAGGGGCCCTAGGGAAGCCCCCCTGGTGCCCAGAGTGGGGCAGGGGCACAATCCACCCAGCCTTCCTGCCCCTGGTGAAATCCCCTGTCACGGTCCCCATCGCGTGAGTCCAGCAGGTGGAGAGAGGACCTCCAGGAGCCCTGGCCTTGCTCCTGAAGCCCCGGACACGTCCCCCTCCTCCAGTCCGCCTGCCCCTCGTCTCAGGGACAGACTGCGGGCCGGTTTCCACAGTTCCCTGGTGTCACAGGAGCCCGAGCTCCAGCGAAACATGTTCGCCGGGAGCCACCAAGCTCAGGGTGAAGGGAGATGCCCCGAGACCCCGCCTGTGAGGACGGCACAGCGTGACATTAGTGGATGAAATTAGCAGCCTCAGCGACGTGAACGCATTTCTCCCAGGGACTGTGACGTTGTTTGGTAAAAGGGATCATTAGATGTGTGCAAACATCCCACGTGCTGTGGAAGGGCCTCGGGCTCTGACAGATGATAAATGAGAAAATTAGAGGCTTTGGGAAAATGCAAATATCATCCTTTGTAAATCTGTCCTCGGCAGGAAAAAAAGCTGTTTCCCCAAAGCGCTGCGGCCGCTTCTATTCTTTTCCCACCAGGGCAGTGCCGGGGCTGTTTCACATACTTGGACATGTCTGCATTTGTCTTCTGTGTTCCTATCAGGGTCTTGGCAAAATGTGGGAGGAAAAGGCTGCAGTTTCTACTGATTTTCCTCTAATTCAGTGTTTCTCAAACTCTATTTCATGATCACCCCCTAAGGAGTCATTTCAGACATTTCTTTTCTCAATTAGCCCTCATGAAAATTTAATCCCACAGAAATACCAGACGATGGTTTATGTTCTGTAGGTACTCCTGTGTTTTTAAATAAAGAGAGTAATATCTTTCCAAGCCCCAAACTAAGTTCCCCCCCTGGGAACAGTATGGCCCCACCAAGAGTGCGTGGTCTCATTCATTAAGTCATTCACTCTTCCACTCATTCACCCAAATAAACTATATATAAACACACATACACACACATATATATGTACATGCTTATATTTTAAAATCCACATTTCTATGACCTGTACACATCTAGGTAAAAATAGTTTCCAAAAGCTTTTAGAGTCCACCTGTCAGCCCAGAGGTCTGCCCGGAACCTAGCTGCTCTCACTGCTCCCTAATCCCCCCGACACCTCTTACCTTCTCTGCCTCTGCTCCCTGAAAGGCAGCTTGTTCCAGGCCACATCTCTGCTCCTGCCTTCCCCTCTGCTGAATCTGTCCTCCCCCAGGTATCCTCATGACCCCTCCCTCTGCTCAGATGCCACCTCCTCCCAGAGGCCTTCCGTGATCATCCACCCTCCATTTCTTTATCCTTTCTCTTTATCTGTTTGTTCATTTTCTGCCTCATCCACATACTCTCCATGGATGTTGTACTTGGCACAGGGCAGAATAAGTGCCTTCAGTAAATGTGTGTTGAAGGAATGAATATTTACATATTTTATCTGGGTGTCCATATGGACAACTGCGTAGAAAAAGTCCCTGCAAGTGTTTTCAAAACACTGACAATGGTGGCTAACATGTGAGTGGTTACACGCCAGGAGGTCAGTAGGGATTTGGGCTTTAGTATCTTTATTTTCTAACAGAGGGCATATACGTGTGTACTGGTTATGTAATGAAAATTAATTTTAATTATAAATCAATTTCATGCAATATCAATTTTATAAGAGAGAAACAGAATTTTCAGCATCCTTGATTGAGAGATCTGACATCAAGCGTTCTATCATCCTGAACCAATTTCACAGTAAACAAACAAATTTTGGTGCATTAATAAAATTAACAGTAATAACCAGGACGTCTGCTCCTCCTACTAAGTTATATGGGGCTTTTCTGACTCCAAAGGACTTTTCTCCTGTAACCTCTTAGGATTATTTGACAACTTCAGTAGAAGATTGTCATTATCATTATCCCTGTTCTACTGAAGAAGGAACTCCAGTGACTTTGCCGTGGGCACCTGTCAAGCAATTACAAGCAACTTTTCACCATCCCCGTCCTCTTTTTTTTTTTTTTTTTTTGAAATGGACCATTCTTGAAGTCTTTATTGAATTTATTACAATTTTTCTTTTGTTTTGGGTTTTTTGGCCTCAAGGCATGTGGGATTGCAGCTTCTAACCAGGGATCGAACCGGCACTCCTTGCATTGGAAGACAAAGTCTGAAACGCTGGACCACCAGGGAAGTCCCTGTCACCTTCTTCACATGAGCCTGACTCACCCAACCCAATAGCGCTCTGGGCCCCAGATCTAGGAGTGGGCGGTGATTGGTCCAACCAGCAAGCTCATCACATTCCCCTACCTTGATTGGCTCAAAAGTAGGCACCTGCCCAGGTGGGCAGTGGGCTGAGTCCATATTTGCCTGGACTCCTGGGCTCTTCTGAGGTTCTCTCTGGAATAAGAGGGATGTGGACACAGCTCTCAGAACCACAGCAGCCTTCCCTTGCTACCCCGGGGGATGGCAGTCTGAGATCAGCATTGACCCTTGAGAGAAGGAAGAACCAAGGGAACTTCAGGGAAACTGAATCATCCTGACCCAATCATTCTGGAATCTTTTTATCTCTGAGATTTTTTAAGGCTTGAGCCCATAAATCCCTTTATTGTTCAAGCCTGTTTACATTGAATCCTCTGTTCCTTACAGTCCCAAGCCATCTGTCTATTTGCTCAGAGTCACACAATAGTAAGCGGTAGATGATTAAACCAGGGCCTTCCCTTGCCAAGTCTAGGCGTGAAATGCACACCTCCTCAAAACCAGCCTGGTTCTTGAAGTTAAAATGTTGGAGTTAAGGTCTCTAAAGGCACCTCGAACAGCCTGGTGGGCAAAGGCAAGCCGGAAGACTTGACCTGCCCAGATTACAAGGGAGAGGGCAACTGGGCTAGACCCTCTGCCACTGCGGCTTGTGTTTCTAGGTGAGCACAGTACAAAAGACCGCCTGAGACCTGACAGCCTGGACTCCATCTATCAGGGTGAAGTTTGTGTCTGCGCTCCCAAAATGAAGTGGCAAATGTCTGCAATCCTGGCCCATTTAGCAAGAAACACTCCTCTGCTCCGCCTACCTGACAGTCCCGATTATAAATTGCAGGGGGACTCTAGTATTTGTCTACCCGGTATTTTTTCTTTTCTCTGATAAATCAGATGAGTTAATCTCTTTTATTTGTTACAGTGAGTTACTTGGATGGAGATCTGCAGGGTCTTCCTAAGTGAGTGTTCTAACACACACATACGCAAATATTAAAAGGGGACATAAAAAGAGAATAGGTTATTGACATACATTTTATTCTCTCCTCAGCCCCGTTCAGACTCTGAGGTTTTCTTTCTGTTGCTATTATCTGTTTATTCTGGTAATCACATCTCTCCTAATTTCTTCTAAGACAAGGACACAAGGACTGAACTCTCTTAACGACTGTGGGAGGCCGACTCCAAATCCTGCTGGGTGTGGTCAGTGTGCAGCACTTGGGGGCAAAGAAGCCAGGAACCAAGGAAAGGCTGCTGCTTTGCTGAGGTCTGTGTCTTATCCCGGTGAGAATTCTCTCTCTCATTCAGGGTCTCAGCTGGCTGAAAATGTGCATCATGGTAACAGCAGCCCCTTCAAGTCTGCGTGGCTCCAAAGTATAGACTCTATGTTGAATTTTTATGGTAAGAAATGACTGCAATTTAGGGCATTGTAAATGCCTTTTGGTTTCTGCTGAGCTATTGACAGTAGAACTTAGGTGATGGATGTTCAGCATTTACCCTCTTTCCAAAGCCACTTGAACATTCCCCAACCTCTGAATCCAATCAGAACAACTTAGATCAGTTCAGTCGCTCAGTCCTGTCTGACTCTTTGCAACCCCATGGACTGCAGCAGGCCAGGCCTCCCTGTCCCTCACCAACTCCTGAAGTTTACTCAAACTCACGTCCATTGAGTCAGTGATGCCATCCAACCATCTCATCCTCTGTCATCCCCTTCCCCTCCTGCCTTCAATCTTTCCCAGCATCAGGGTCTTTTCAAATGAGTCAGTTCTTCACATCAGGTAGCCAAAATATTGGAGCTACAGCATCAGTCCTTCCAATAAATATTCAAAACTGATTTCCTTTAGGATTTACTGGTTTGATTTCCTTACAGTCCAAGGGACTCTCAAGAGTCTTCTCCAACACCACAGTTCAAAAGCATCAATTCTTTGCCACTCAGCTTTCTTTATAGCCCAATTCTCACATCCATACATGACTACTGGAAAAACCATAGCTTTGACTAGATGGACCTTTGTTGGCTAAGTAATGTCTCTGCTTTTTAATATGCTGTCTAGGTTGGTCATAGCCTTTCTTCCAAGGAGCAAGAGTCTTTTAATTTCATGGCTACAGTCACCATCTACAGTGATTTTTGGAGCCCAAAAAATAAAGTCTGCCAATGTTTCCATTGCTTTCCCATCTATTTGCAATGAAGTGATGGGACCAGATGCCATGATCTTAGTTTTCTGAATGTTAAGTTTTAAGCCAACTTTTTCACCCTCCTCTTTCACTTTCATCAAGAGGCTCTTTAGTTCCTCTTCACTTTCTGCCATAACAGTGGTGTCATCTGCATATCTGAGGTTATTGATATTTCTCCCAGCAATATTGTGCTTTATCTATCCCAGCGTTTCTCATGATGCAGTCAGCATATAAGTTAAATAAGCAGCGTGACAATATACAGCTTAAATTTTCATAGTCAAGTCCTTGGGGGAGGGAAAGTCATAACCAATTTTTAATTAATAAGATAATGATAGAAAACAGACTTCAAGGAGGAATTAAAAATCACACACATAGTTACAGCCACAGGACAGCAGCATTAGGACTGGGAGCTTTGGAATCAGGGAGCTGGGTATTCAAAGCCTGGCTCCATCACACACCTGCCTTGTGACCCTGCGGAGGACACCACATAAGGATGTCACTTACCTGACCGTTTCACTCACCTGAGAGGTCACTTCCCTTCTTTGAGCCAGTTTCTCTCAGTTCAAGGATTGTTATGAAGGTTCGCAGTCAAAATGTATTGAGGTCTTGCTTCTCCAAGTGTGGCCTGCAGGCCAGCAGCATCTTTATCACCTGGAAGCTAAAAATGCAGACTTTCAGGTCCCATCCGAGCCCTACCTAATCAGACTCCAAATGCCACAGAGACTCCAGGTGGCATGTCCTAGAACTCAAACAAGTAAATGAGTAAGATACCAAGTGTGCACAGGGGTGAACTTGGGGTGAGGAGGGGAGCAGGGGGCTGGGGGTGGAGGGTCAGGGGTCAGGGGATGGGAAGGAGAAATGAAGGGGGGACCAGGAGGTTCGGGGGTGGGGTGCGGTGGGGAGGGGCAGGGGGCAGGGAGAGTGGGGGTGTCGTCACTGGCTACTGAGGGCAACTGAAGTCAGGATGAGGCTTTGGGCCCTGGGTTTCCTCTGAAGATTGACCCAAACAGGGACAAAGCTGGAATGAGAACAGCCTGCTGGTCTCCAAGGAGGTGACGACAGAGCAGCACTGAGAACAGAGGGAGGGAGCCGAGGTCCTGTCCGGGGCCCCCTCCCTTCTGCCCATCTGGAGGGGGGCTGCTCTACGAAATATCCTGGGATGTTGCCGCATCCGTGGAGTCTGAAGATGCCCCAGAGGCCAAAACATCTCCCTTAACCTCTTCCCTGACTCAGCAGAGGGAGGACCTGGGCCCACCCCATTCTGGGACTTTCCCTCCAGATGCAGCTGCAGGTGGATTCTCGTTTCGAGACAGCATCCCTCAGAGCTCCCAGAAAGGCCATTGATTAAACGCCACCAGGGGCAGCTTAGCCACAGCAGGGCCGGCAGGATTTATGGCCCCAAGTCTTTCACAAACACCGCACAGCCTGGCTCCCTGCCCTGGGGCAAGCCACTCTGGAGCTCAAGAGTAATTAAGAGGAGTGTTTCCTTTTCAAAACCAGCTCCCCTTTCTCTCGGCGCTGAGGTGGTTCTGCGATGAAAACGATGCGAGGTCACGAGACAAAGCAATGGGTGAATCCAGCTTCAGAGAAGGGACACCTGGCGTGAAGCAGGAAGAAAAGCCCGCCTTTGTCTGCCTCCAAATGCAGGGGTGGAAGGAAAAGGAACCAGCTCCCAGGCCCCGGCTCCCCTGCAACTCCTTCTGAGTGATGAAAGCCATGGTCAGTGTCCCCAGGACTTAATGAGTCCTGAGCACGCACCTTCCGGGTGGGCAGGGGACAAGGAAGGTCCTGAGATGGAGAGCGGAAAAACAAGACAGCATTTCTCCAGGGCCCCTTGGAATTTAACAACAAAGGAAAGAACAGGGACTTCCCTCGTGGTACAGTGGATAAGAATCCACCTGCCAATACAGGAGACACGGGATCAACCCCTGGTCTGGCAAGATCCCACATGCCTTGGAGCAACTACAGCCGTGTGCCACAGCTACTGAATCTGTGCTGTAAGGCCTGCGGACCACAGCGGCCGAAGCCCGCACGCCTAGGACCCACGCTCTGCAACGAGAAGCCACTGCAATGCCCGTCACCGCAACTAGAGAGTGGCCCCTGCTCGCTGCAACTAGAGAAGGACAAGCGCAGCAACAAAGACCCAGCACAGCCAAAAATAATTAAAAAATAAACAGCCGAGGGGCCAGGTGCCCCACCAGGGTCAGGAAGTGGACCATCATGCTCTCAACAAGGCAGGCAGGGTCCTGTCCTTTATAACACGGACCGCTGCCCCAGCGAACGGATCAGAACCAGAGACCATCTAGGAGATGACACGTTCCAGTTAAATCCTCACGTCTGATTCCCCTTCTCCCTATAGAATGAGGTACCGATACACCCCAGCTTGCCGGGGGCAGACATCCTCTTTCCTGTCTTTTTTTTTTTTTGCCTTAGTAATATGACTTCTTGAGAAAGATCATTTACATTTACTGTGAATTTTATTCATTTATTTGGACCTGTTTTATTCATTGATTCACTATTTTCTGACTAAATATTTATTGATAACCTTCCCTGAGCACTAGGGATGGAGAGAGAGAATGGCAGAGCTGGCCCTTGCCCTCAGGAGGCTGCTTTCTAGTAAAGGAGACACACTCACAAGTAAGTAAAATAACAAGATTGATATAGGATGAAACTGCTGTGGGGAATAAGCTGAGAGTTGAAGAAGGGAATCAAGGCCAAACTACACAGGGTGGTTGGGAACAGCCGCTCTGGAGAGGTGACGTCTGAGCTGAGAGGAATACAGAAGGTTCTGGCAGGCAGAAGCCATCAGGAGATCATTCCAGGCCAGGAACACAGCAGGAAGCAGGACTGGGCTGGACAGTGCGAGGAGCAGAGAAGAGGCCAAGGACTGGACTGAATGCCGAGGGGCAACTGGAGGAGTTTACTTTGCCGACAACATCTAGTCAAAGTTGCAGTTTTTCCAGTAGTCATGTATGGATGTGAGAGTTGGACCATAAAGGAGGATGAATGCCAAAGAATTGATGCTTTTGAACCTTGGTGTTGGAGAAGACTCTTGAGAGTCCCTGGGACAACAAGGAGATCCAACCAGTCCTTCATAAAGGAAATCAGTCTTGAATATTCACTCTAAGGACTGATACTGAAGCTGAAACTCCAATACTTTGGCCACCTGATGTGAAGAGCCAACTCATTAGAAAAGACCCTGATGCTGGGAAAGATTGAAGGCAGGAGGAGAAGGGGACAACAGAGGATGAGATGGTTGGATGGCATCACCGACTAGATGGGCATAAATTTGGGCAAGTTCTGGGAGTTGGTGAAGGACAGGGAAGCCTGGCATGCTGTGGTCCACGGAGTCGCAGAGAGTCGTACGCGGCTGAGCGACCGAACAACACGGGGTGACACGTTACAGCTGATTTCATTACTGAACTGCCGTTGACTGGCTGCTGGGTGGAAACCGTAGTGAGGCGATAGAGGTCTCCAGACTGACCCTCAGGTCTCTAAGATGCATGATCTTGAGCAAATTTATCTTCTCTGAGCCTCAGTATCTTCATCTATGGAATAAAGGAACCAAAATCCAGGATTTTATAAGATGCAGCCCATGGTATAACCCAGCCCAGAGCATCTGTGTCCTTCTGTAACTATTTAACAAGTGGACCCTAACCTTCCCAGACTCACGCCCACAACGCAGGAGATAACTAAGGCCGGATAACATGCCCTTGGGTGGGCCAAGTCCACAGGCTTGTGTTACACGGCCCCTTTCACCAGTCCTTCATCTCATCACAGCTGTTCGCAATACCTCCCAGGCATGCCTGAGCACAGCGCCATGGCCCTGGGACTTGAGTTCTAATCCATGACTCACCCAGGAAAGCCAGGCGGCTAATGCATGTGACTCACCTGGAAACAGAGCTGATACCAAATGAGGCAGCGATGCTGGGAGCAAACACCTACTTTGTTAGTTCAACAGTAATCCAGGAAATGTTCTTAAAGCACTCACATTCACTTTCTAAGGAATTGCTGGAAGCTGGTTCCAATGGTCCCACACCAAGCTTGCCCAGTGACAGCCATTTATCCTTCCAAGTGGAGGTGACACATGAGGCAGTAGATAAATCCAGAAAGGGGCGGACCCGGGGAGCCTCTGACCCCAGAACCAGCAATGCAGAGGCATGAAAAGTGAACTGAAGGGAGAGGTCATGTGAACCAAGAGACTTCATAGACTTAACCACATGCCTGGCAGCCCTTGTTTGAATCCTGATTCTGGGAAGGCAATAAGAAAACAGCATCTTGAGACTTGAACTTTAGAGGTGATAAGGATGGTCCAGGTATGTTAGAAAACACCCACATGAGGTCTGGGATTTGCTTTAAATACCTTGGCAGAAAGAGGGAAGCGAGCTGGAGAGGGTGAGACAGGGCCTGGTAATTGTTGAATCTGGAGATGGGTAGATGGCGGTTCATCATGCTCTGGTTGAAATACTCATAATTGTCTAATTGTACTCAGTTTACTATGTGATCGCTATTTACTTGGGAAAGAATTGCACAATATTGCAAAATCAGGAATCTCCTGGTTGCAGACCAGGAATCTCCATTGTCATTTTGGCTCATCCCCACGATAATCCAGGGGGAACAGGGCATTTCCTACAGACCTGAGCCTTGACTGTACACGTTCCCACTGCTTTTGCAGACAGAACTTTGAAATCATGGGCTAAGCCTCATGCGCTAGGATAGGATTTTATTTACCATCTGAAGCTAGCAGCTTGCTCATTACAGAAGTCCACCGGCTGCCGGCGATTTTATGCAGACCTGAGCACCACAGGCAGGGCCTGTCACCCCAGCTCTCAAGTGAAGATCCGGGGGTATTTTCAAGCAGAAATAATGGACCACTGAAGCTTTTTAGAGAGAGATGATTTATCTCCGGGATGGCATCCAGGCCAGAGCTACAGGAGGACAACCCCAGGCTCCGCAGTCAGCGGCCTGTCTGCAGAGAGGGGCCAGTGAGTCTCTGTCCGCTGGGGCGACCCGGAGTTGGGGTAACCTGTACCAGGCACAGAAGCACACCCTCACGGAGAGTGCAGATGTGGGACATTTCTGTTGAATTTGAACCACATGCTGGCAAAACTGGGCGACTCAGTCCAGGTGGAATGTTCACAGGATCATGTGGTTTGGGTGCCTTCATTACTCTAGAGCAGGAATCCGTGTTTGCGAAGATGCGAACCATGTACCTTTGATTGAAAACAGCTGCACACAAATGCACGCCTTTTTCGCCAGTTAATTGGACTGTGACAGGCACTGCCAGGTGTCCACCCAGGGCCCTTCTTTCTCGCTAACAGGACCCTGATGGTCGCATGCTCCCCCAGCCTTGTTCAGCCCCCCAGTTCCTTCTAGCCCCGAGGCGGAGGCAGGCGGCTGCAGGGAGAGAGCTTGGCTATTTCTTTTTCCACCTCTTCCTCCTCTCGCCGCCGCCTCCTGCCCTCCTGGCTGGGGGCAGACAGCAGGTCGAAGCAGGGCAGCATCTGTAGCAAGAAAGGCACAAGCCAAGGATGGAGACCGATGTGGAAGCAGCCGGCCCTTGGTGTATCGTGCAGCTCTGCTGCAGCCCTGGACCACCTAACCCCCGCCCAGTTACTCAGAAAGAGGCATAGCCACACAGGGCCAAGCCAGGACTGGTGTCTGTGGATTCAAGCTGAGTGCAGTCCTGGCTGTAAAGTGGCCACAGCCAGCCCTCAAGAACATACCTTGAAGTCTGCTCCCTATGAACTGTGTTCACAGCAGTTGGAGGTGGGGTGGGGGTGGGTCCCCAAACTCCCTTGTCTCAGGATGGAGACAGCGTACAGCCGTCACCTGACACCCAGCAGCCACCTTCCCAGCCATGAATCCTCAGGACGGCTGAAGTTTTCAGAAATAAACCCAGAATTAGGGAAACTTCTTCTGCACCCACCATCTGAATCCTTCACAACTCTCTGGAAATGTGATCACGTTCCATTCATGGAGAGAACGTCTCCCTTGCATTCCCCAGCATCTACTTCCATTTCCTGAATGAACAGAATCTGATGATCATTTAAGAATTCGCCTTCCCGCCTGCCTCCCTGTGTTCGGGGTGGGCTGACGCAGGAACCCAGGCCCACGAGCCAGGTCTGGCCAGCAATGGGCCAGGTAAAGGCACCTCAGCTGTCTGGGCAGTGACGTGGGGCTCTTGTGAGTCACCAGGGCACCCGATTTTGTCGCTGGATGTGACCCTGAGCCAGTGTGAGTCTGGAGCTGTGTTGGAGCACAGGGCACCTGCAGCCCCCTGGCCCAAGTGGAGCCTGGGGGTTAGGCAGAGCCACAGTTGCAGGGCTGACACTCAGCCGAGTCCAGGGGGTGGCGTCTGACACGCAGACCCAGCTCTGCCTGAAGACCAAGCACCGCGCACCTGTCTATCAATATCCTCAGCCTGAGCCACCCATCAGGCCCCCGGCCCTTGTCACTGAGAACATCGTGCAGGAAAAGATTCTGTTGGGGGCAGAGACTTCCCTGGCCCTTTGGGAAGCCTCCAAACTGCCCAGAAACCAGAAGACATTGACACCTGCTGAGTTTTGCAGGTGAGACTTGCTATCTGCCTTGGCTGAATTATGTGAACTGTCAGGGAACTATAACTGGAGTTGCTCTGCCCATTTCCTGCCAGGAGAACACACTTGGGTTCATTTTCAAACCTAAATAATATTATGCCCTGTGTGTGTGCGAATGGAAGTTTCCTGCTTGCAGAGGGAATTGTAGGCACCTTGATTTCTGAGGCTTTTAAGAGGAAGCAAGCAAGTCTGCCCCAGAGCTCCTTGCCGGGAGGTCAGACTCTTAGAGCAGCTGCTCCAGAGGCCCCTTCCCGCCTCCCAGTATCCAGAACCCACCCGCATCCCATCCTTGGCCTCTCAGCTCCATCAGTACCCACACCGAACGCTCTGTTCTGGGTACTAAAAAGGCAGTGATGACGGGGCAACTGTGTTGGCAGAGCTCTGAGGAGCAGGGGTCTCAGGTGACTTTTTGCTAAACTGAAGCCATGGCCTCCTCGCAGGGACGAAACAAGCTGAGAGCCAGAGACAATCGACGAGGCGGCAGCAGGAGAGACACAAATGCCCCCGGGACTCACCTCAAGGACCAACCAGCACCAACTGCGAGGGTTGGGTCCCGGTGAGTCTGGGGGGGTTGCTCCTAATAGCCCCCATTTCTGTTCACAGAATGACTTCCAGTGACAGTGCCAGGCCACTTCTACAGTTGCTGCTGCTCTGCTTTCTGGGGGCCCCTTGTCCAGTTGATGCCTTGGAGTGAAGGCCACATTCTAATTCTAGAACTCAGGGCTTCACGGGCACCAGTGCTGCCAGGCTGGGAGAGCAAGACGCTCCCTAGAGCTTCAAGCTCCTGCCCTTTGGGTGGCCTCAACATGTTCCCCCAGTCCACTTCACCCCCTTCAAAGCACCCGGAATCTCCAGATCCCCCGTCCACTCACACCCTCCCCTCCCCACTCTTTCCGGGTACTCTAGAAAAAGCCACCCCTTTTCTCTCTTCTTCCTCCCTGAAATGAGTTGGGTGGGACTTGAGAAAAAATATTAATTTAGAACAACTGTAATATGGGGGTGAAGGAATTAGGGTGGGGAGCATAAGACTGGTGTGTGTGTGTGTGTGTGTGTGCACCCACACACAGGGAAAGGGAGGAGTCTGATCTCAATGTGCTATATTTTTTTCTTCCTTATCTTGTGTGAGACGATAACAGAAATGTCTTCAGCAATTACAATGTGGTCACGCATGGAGATTTCATTTGTGGCTTAGAAATAAAACAGAGAGAGAGTTTGTTTGTATCTTCCGGTGCCTAAATTCTCTGCTGGAGCCCAAAGAACAAAGGCAGCTAGCGGTGGGGCGTCGTCAACAAAGCTCAAAACATGATTTTACACTAAAGTCCAATGGGGGGGGGGACACCCTAACAAGGACACAGGCCTGGGTGACCCCTCCCTTGGAGTCTGGGATGCAAGCATCTATGGTGAGGAATTAGAATATTGTTCCAGCTGCAGCTTCCTTCTCTCTCACGGAATCTTCTGAGAGCAAGCAGCTCAGGATTGGCATGGCAGTTCTGCAGTGTGGAGGTCCAGGCTGTTCACCATCCCATCCCCCTGGGAAGGACTTAGTCACATGACCACAGCCAGCTGCAAGGGAGGCTGGGAAATGTAGGCTTGATTCTGAACGGCTCTGTCGCCAGCCCCCAAAGCCAGACTCTGTTCCTCTTAAAGAAGGGGGAATGGATATTGGGGAACAGTCAACAGTCTTTGGAACAGAAGCTTCTGACGGGTTGAACTACAGGAAGCCTGGTCTTGCCAGCATGAGGGGAAAATGAAGTAAATGTCACCCTGCGGAAGGGTTAGCCTTTCCCAATGGAGTCCAGCTGGGCTCCCCTCCCATGCAGAACATCAGTCTGGAACACTCCACGTGTCCCGTTTCATAGGCAGTGACATCTTTCTCCAACATACTCTTATTCACTGCAAAGTCAAAGGATTTCCCTCGGAGGAATGGCGTGGTTTTACAAAGATGACTTTCACAGATTTTACGGCAGGCCAGAGACACGGAGCATCTGTGGATGAACACGAGGGTGAAGTGTGTTCCTCCGCCTGGTTTGCACGAGGGTGCAGTCTGCTCCACCCAGAGCCCTGTTTGGGGAGGAAGAAGAACGTGTAGAGGAGACAGAATAGAAAGAGGGGAGTGCGGCTCTGGGGCCAGGTGCCTGGCTTCAGACCCCAGCCCCTCCACCTGCTGCCTCCTGACATCCGGCGGATCATCCAGCCTTCCTGTGTCTTACTTGCCTTCTCTGCCGACTGCTCCAGGTGGTGGCTGCCCTGGGCTCTCCCCAAGCCCATGTTCTATCAGGTGTGAGCAGCCATCGTGACCCCATGGCTTCACTCTTATAGCTCCCTGAGTCGTAAAGCACTTTGCATGTCTCTCTGTCTCTGAGCCTCCCCACGAGTCATGAGAGATGAGTATTCTGGCACCAGCCCCATCTCACAGAGGAGGGAACCCTGACCCAGACAGCAGGCATCCCTGTCTCACAGTCAGATGGCCAGTAAACAGCCAGGCTGGGATGTGAGCCCAGGACCTTGGATGTCAGGCTCCCCTACTGAGTTGTCCCCAGTCACGTGTTAGGCAGTCACGTGCCAGGGGCAGCTGGAGAAGCTGGGCCTGTGGGGCTTAGAACAGGCAAGTCCCTGCCTTCTTGGAGCTCAAGTGGCGATGGAGAGAGAGATGACACCCAGGAAACGTGTCCTCAAGGTTCTTTCAGATGGTGGTAGGTGGTACCCAGAAGAGAAGACAGGGTACCGTGCTAGGAAATGCCTGGATGGAATGGGCAGCAGTGGGCAGCGCAGTCAGGAGGGGCTCTAGAGGAGGTGATGCTGCCAAAACCCGGAAGGTGAAATGGGACAGCCGTGAAAAGAGCTGGGGGAGAGCATTCCAGCAGGATGAGCGGCTGGGACAAGGGCCCTGGGTGGGGATGAACCTGGTGTGTGTGTGCCGCTGAAGGAAGGTCAGTGAGTCCAGGAGGAGGGGTGGACGGGCCCCCCACTCGGCCCCAGGGCCTGCGCTTTGGGAAGCATCTCTGTGGCTCCAAGCATCTTTTCAGGGCAGGGAGCCCTCCCACGTGGGGCAGGAAGGGCTCACTGTGTGACGGGGAGGGAGTGAGGAACGATGCGAACAATGCATCTCTGATGACCCTGGGGGGAGCCCAGGGCTGCCTACGCGGCCTGCCTCAGCCCAGGCTGGTTTTCCTCGCCAGGCCTCCGCCGACTGGTTGGGGCATCTCAGAACGTGGAGCCGGAAGTGTGGCTGTCCCTGCGAACACCTGACTCAGGCGTCACTCAACCTGTGACGGGCTTCCCTGGGCTGGGGGCGACGACACTGACGAGGGGGATCCCTCCCCTTCAATCCCCTCTCGGTTCAGCCCTTGCGAAACGAGGCTGTCGGAGCCTCCTGTTCTGTTTGGCTTTTATACTTTGAACAAGACACAAAGGCAGAACATATACATAATGCATAATTATGACACTTGGATTTGTTTAACTTTATCCCTGCAATTTCTCAAGTGTTCTCGCAATTAAAGAGCACCATTGTGTAATAAGACATACTTTGGGGAAAACAATATAACTGCTACTTACAAGAAGGAAAGGCATGTTTAACTCAGCTATTCATGTGCCTTAGTGTCATGTTGGTCTCTGGGTACTAACCGTGTCTTTCTTTTCTGCATTCTGACGCCTTAACATCTTGGAACCTTGTTGTGCCAGGGGGGCCTGTCTCTCTCAGAAGTAGCCAATTCAAGAGACAGTAAAAAAAAAAAAGCTCACCTATGTGTGTGGTTTTCTCATGTAAACCAATCAAGCCAACCACCCGCTTCATCAGGCTTTCTCACTCCAGGCACTACCTACCTGCCCTAATCACCCCAAGGCCACCTACCAGACAGCTAGGAAGAGCCCGTCTGCCCCAGGGCCCACTGAAACTGTTAACACTTAGCCAGTCCTAAGCCTGCCTCCCCTGCCTCGCCTGTTTCTTCCGCAGAAGCCACAATAAAGACTCGCCCACGTCTGCCCCTCCCTCTGCCTCCTGATCGCCCCTGGTGCTTCCCCACGTGGTCCTGCAGGCAGGCCATGCCTCCTCTTTCTGTGGATCTGAGTCTTCCTTTGTGACAGTCATTTCTGTATCCACCTGATTAAAATAAATCCCAGCCACCTGGCAGTCAGTCTCTGTACTTCCATTGGATGGGCACACCCGTAACAGCACCACCAGGCTCACTGGTCCCCTTGTGTGTTTAGACAACATGTCACTTTGCATCACAAAGACGCCCAGTGATGTCAGAGGCACCCGGATCACAGTGCAGGCACGGGGCCTGGTATCCAAGAGCCCTTGGCTGCTGCTAAGACACCACTCCCGCTGTGAGAACTGGTGGCCGTATTGGAGCCTCCAGCTGAAGGGAACTAAATTACATCTAGAATGACCCACATTGTGCTGCAGCCAATGACCCAGTTAACCTCTGGTTCATTTGCTGCTTCTCCGTGTCCTGGGAACGGGTGGTGTTTACTCGGGTCGGGACAAACCTTCATTACCCGGTGTTACCCGGCCAGCACGCTGGCTGTCCTGGGCCCAGCGCTTTAATAGAACCGGCAATGGGCCAGGGCCCCGCGGAAGCTGCAGAATAAGAATGAGTCCTTTTCTTTACTCTCTCTCCTCCACCCTGATTTGCAAAACTAAGCTTTTTTGCCTTTTTTAAAAGTGTGTTTATTTGTTTCTTGATTGTTGTTCCGTCTCCTATGAAAGAAAGAATTTGTTAACCAGGCGGTGCTGTAAATCTGGCACAAGCTCAGGTCTGCACCTCTCGCCAAGAGCCAGATAGCCCTGCTCTGGTCAGTAGGTACCATGTCAGGAGTGTTTACATGATCCAGGGATGTGGGGTGAAAATTACACTGGTCTCCAGAGGATTCATTTAAGAGTGGGTGTCGATCCTTGCAAAGGATGGGTAGATGAGAGAGAACCCCTTCATTATAAAATTTGACTCAAGCTAACGAATAGCTCAAAACCATCTCTAATTGAGGCTGCAGTTTCCCTGGGGAAAGAGAAGACATTGTTGATTCTGTTCAGACGTGTGGTTCCCAACTGGATCAGAGCCACGGCCTGATTTTTAAAACAAATGTTTTATAATTTCTCCTTTTTCTCAACTTGGAATGAGATTCAGAGATAATATAACCTACCTACATGCATATATTTTCATCAGTGTAAGATCTCTACTATAATATAAAGGGAAAAGGAAAGAAATTCACAGTAAAATAAAACATTTTGGCATGCAAATGCTCTGGCATAACTCAGCTAGAAGATGTAATAAAGTCATCAGATGCTTGGGCCTGGATGTAGAATCCCAGTGAATGAAGCTACAAGCACAGAGCCGTGACAGCTGGTCTGTTTGTGGCAATTCAGGTGCCAAGAGAGGCTTGGCCATGAGCATCTTGAGTTTCAAACCAGTGACCAACCCTCTGTGAGCCCTAAATGAAACAAATATTAAATGCCAGAGTCTTCCCTTACTTAACACCATGGCTTCATTCCTGAAAAACTCAGTATACTTCAAAACAATTAAAAAAAAAAAACTTTTCTATGTATATCAAATGGGATTTGATTCAGATCAGGCCCTTTGAGGAGACTCTTAACCTACATGTTCATGTGGGGCATCTAATATCAGTGCCAATGCATGAAGAACAAGTAGAGGCGGACACAGCGGGTGGGCCCGGAGTTAGTCCCTGAGGCGGGTGTCTGTCTCTCGTTTTCAGACCAGGAAATGAATCCAGAGAGGAAAAAAAAACTCATCCAAGTTCTCACAGCCAGAGAAGGGCAAGATGGGGCCTTAAATGGAATGCTATTAGAATAGACGGCTAATTCTACCTCCAGTGTAAGTTCCTGTCTTTTCAGTCACACCCCTTGCCCCACACTGCAGCAGCCCAGCAAACCCTGCAACCCCCAGCAGGAGACGGACAGACTCCATCTCTGACTCTTACCTGAATCTGAAGAGGGGGACAGACTGCCTTTGATGCTGATCGGGGCTCTTGGCCTTCCCCAATCAATCTGAAAATATCACAATCTGAAAATCTCATCTATTCATGTGTTACCTCTTGCCATCTCCTCAACCAGAATGGAAGCCCCAGGAGGTCAGGAACCTCATCTGTCCCGTCCAGCGCTTTATCCCCAGCAGCCAGCACAGGGCCTGTATTGTTGGATCCTCACAGATGTGTTTTGAATGACTAAGGGGAAGTGAGTGTGATCAGTGGTGGGCAGCCTGCCTTATTTACCTGGTTTCCAGGTGCCCACTCCAAAGCACATGCACTCCCTTATTAACCACCTGCCTTTCTGGCCCTTAGGCCCCTCTGTACCATGTATGAGTCAGGGCAGTTCATTGAAAACGACAGAACTCACCACAGTACATTTAAGCTGAAAAGGAATTTGCTAAAACTTAGTGAGTGACTAGATTTCCTAGAAGGGACAGATAATCAGACTGAGAAGCTCCATAGAACTTGGTCTAAAATCCTCCCTCAGAGTTCTTCACAGAAAGATACCTCTGGTACCCTGGGCACAGACTCCATGGCTACCATTACTCAAAGCCCTAACATAAGCTCCTCTCACTCTGGGCCATCCCCAGAATTGCCTTCAGAAGGTTCCCATTTCTTAAGGTGACATGACTCCAATTCAAAATGTACATAAATCAATGCAGAAGACGAATGCATCTGCATTGCCCTCACCCTAGCTGCAAGGGAGTCTGGATAGCCATGTAATTGGAGTCACAGTAAGAGGCAGCAATTTATAAGGGGTAAAGTTTGTCAAACACAGGAAAGTTGCTCACAGGTTCTATGTGTCAGAACAAAGTACAAATACCCACTAAATTCCAGGCAGGTGGCCATGGCCGAGCCATTTTTGCCTTTAAGTGGCTGGTTCTTACCAAGCCAGAAGGTTGCAATAAATCACCCTCTGGTTATCTATCTCCTCCGCGGTGACAGACTGTGCTGTAACCACTTCCCCCAAAGCCCTTTGTCTCTTTAGCCTCTTTTCTTTGCGGTAACAAGGAGAAAGTCAAATTGTTGTCAGCATAGCTCTGATCACTCCTTAGGCTTGTTCAGCTGGAAGCCAACCTCAGGGTCAATGTGGTTGTGCTTGAAAGAGTTTTATATGCTGAGCATCAGGCCTACCCCGGTTCGTACATATAAAAGGGGAAAAACGGGCAGAGAAAGAGCTGCCCTAGTGTCTACATGAAACTTTCTACCCCTTCCTTTCTTCCTTCTGTAACAAATCATTTCTGAGTGTCTGTCATGTGCCCAGCACCTTGCTAGAAGTTAGACATATGCTGCTGAGGAAAAAAACAGCATGGTCCCTATTTGGGGCATATCATTTGAGGTAGAGGTGGGGAGGGCAGATATTAACCAAGCAGCCATGCAAACAAGCATAACCTGTTTGCTTACGTTTAAGCTAAGACAAGCATACCCTTTTAAAGTCAGGAAAATCATGCTACTCGCCTGCTTGGAGGAGCCTTCTGACATCTACCTAGGTAAGGAGAGGCTAGGGGAGCGTGGAATCTTGATTTTCGTAATTCCAACACATCATCTGCTTTATTCTGCCAGTGCTGGGCTTTTCGCTTCCCAGATGGCTCAATGGTAAAGAATCCACCTCACAGAGCAGAAGACTTAAGAGACATAGGTTTGATCCCTAAGTCAGGAAGATCCCCTAGAGGAGGAAATGGCAGCCCACTCCAGTATCCTTGCCTGGGAAATCTCATGGACAGAAGAGCCTGGCAAGCTGCAGTCTGTGGGTCTCCAAGAGTCAGACGTGACTCAGCTAGGAAGCATGTGCACTGGGCTTTTCAGCTTCAATGTGTGCAGTAAGCTGCAAGTAGATCCAGGCCCCTTCTCTTACCAGCTCGGTGACAAATAGCAGAACACTTCACCATTCTGGGCCTCAGTGTCCTCATCTGCGAAATGGGGCTGAAACCATCCTCCCCACCAGGGGCTATTAAACAAGATGACACCTATGGGTGCCGAGAGCCGGGCCTGGCACACAGTAGGTGCTCAACACCTGCTGGCTGATGTAATGATTGCCCCAAGCCTAAGCAGACCCTTCCTGACTCCCCTGCTGCCCTCCTTGAAGGAGAGTCATGCTGGTGTCATTGTTTCACAGCATCCTGGCTCCAAGGGCCCTGTGAACCATCACAGCTGGAGACTTGCCAGCCTTGGTCTCACTGCTTTGGGCTGACGTGACCCAGCATCACGGGATTTTATTCTTTCCTTTGCCTGTTCCTTTCCTGTGATGATCAACAGTAAGATAACAGCTGCACCTGGATCTTGTATTTTCTCGATTTTAATAGCACAGGATATTGGGTGGCTTAGGGATGCGGTATCAGAGGGCGAGCTGTCACCGTGTAGACAGACCAGGTGGAAGACAGAAGGTCAACGGCAGGAAGGAGAAGGACCCTCCAAGATAGGAACAGGATAACTTGATAGGCTCCAAGGGCCCAAATTAAATTAAATTCTGCGAGTGCTTTCTCCTTGTCAGCAGTTCCCACTAAGAGGAGGCACGGGCACCTCCCAGCAGTGATCTGGAAACAAAGGATTCGGCCCCTTGTTTTCCCTTTGGGGACAGAGCATCTCCCCATGGGGGCTGCAAGCCTAACTTGGCCCCACCGCCTCCCAGCCTGACTCTGCGGCTGTTCCTTGACATGCACCCAGGGGACGTCCCCTCCCCAGACTCTGTCCTCGCTGCCCCCGCGGCCCCATCTCCATGTGCCAGCCTTTGCCTACACTCCAGGCCTCAGCCATCACAATGGGTCAGAGGGACACAGTGTCTTCAGGGCCTCACCCTACTGCCTCTACCCTCTGCTGGTCCACCAACCTGTTGTCTTTCCTCGAAGCCCTGTCACCAGCTGGAAAGGTCTTTACTCATCTGTTCACCATATTTGGGGTGAATATGCTGTAAGTTCATGAAAGCAGGAACCTCACCTTTCCTGTTCACCTCTCTCCCAGATAACTGAACTATGCCAGGGACATAATGCAAGTACTCAGCAGATCTTTGTTGGGTGACTGAGTGAACGAATGAATGACCTGATCACTGTCTAAAGAGATTTGGTCTTTCCTTACCAAGTGAATCAGGCAAAAATCCACAGCCTGTGTGCTCAGTGATCATCTCGTGACACCCTGAACATAAATCAGATCTTTGGCTCTTGCCTCCTTTCCATGTCTGCCTACCTTCCTGGCTAGACTTAGAGCTCCATAAGGACTGGGGTTTACTTTGTGCTTCTCTGCATCTTCCCCAATGCCTTGCACCTGGCCAGCTCTTAAAAGATGCCTCAGGATTGGACTGAACTGGGTTGGAAAGGAACATGGGAAGTTGAGGCATTTAAAAAGCCTGGTCACTTTCCCAGATGTCATACTGTCTCATCAGTAGCGGCTCTTTGGTCTCCATAGACAAGGCATGGACTCTTTCCTCCCCCCAAATGCTGTTCCGTCTCAGCCCTGCTTCTGGTGAATTCCTCCTCATCCACCGGCATTTGTCAGTTCTTCCATGATGCCTTCTCTGATTTCTTCCTCCTTGTTCTTCAGCCCAAAAGTTCATCCCTCCACCTCTGTCATAGCACACATCCCGGTTTACTGCAATTTTCATTGTCATGTCCGCCTCCACCACTTCAGGACTCAGTATATTGTGAGTCCATGAGTCCTTTAAAATTAACTCTGATTATCTATTCATGGTTTTTTTTTTTTTTTTTTTGGGTGGGGGGAAGCTTCCCAGGTGGTGTAGTGGTAAAGAATCTGCCCACCAATACAGAAGACGCATGAGACACAGGTTCGATTCCTAGGTCAGGAAGAGCCCCTGGAGTAGGAAATGGCAACCCTTTCCAGTATTCCTGCCTGGAAAATTCCACAGACAGAGGAGCCTGGCAGTCCATGGGGTTGCAAAGAGTCAGACATGACTGAGCACGCGCGCACACACACACACATTCATTTTTAGTGCCTAACTCAGTCTCTGTCAAATGGTAAACCCCTCCCCAACAAAAATTGCTTTTTTTAAAAAACAAATAATCAAAGTAACCATAAGATGTGGTAGGAGGACATCTAAGAACTAGACAGAGAGATACGTGTAACATGTTTAATCCCCACGTCCCTTCTGGAAGATGGCAGCTCCATGAAGCAGGGCTTCTGCTGTCTTCCCTCATCTGGTCCCCTGGCTCAGTGTAAAACCTCATACCCAGAGGCTGAACAAGCATGTGTGGGCTGCACGAAGGCAATGAGGCTGCTGGGGAAAGAGGGACCGACTCTGACGACCATCCCAAAAGGCTCAAAGAGGATATGAATCTAAGGCTGGCGATTTAAAGAAAAAAGTGGACTCGTGTTAAAATAAACACTAGTTGAGGACCAGGTGCCAAGGTCTATCCTACGCGCTGGAGCTACAGCAGTGAACAAAACAAAATTCCTGCTCTTTGGACCTGACCTATGGGGGGAAGAATGACAAGAACCAATAAAAGAAAAGAAATAGAAATGCAATATAATGGCAAGAAGTGAAAAATGTTCTGGGGGAAATAAAGTGGAATAAGAAGATGGAGAGGGATGGAGACATTGTTTTTCAATGGGTGGCAGGTCTCACAAGGGAGAGGATGTTAGAGAAGAGACCCGAATGAATGAGGAGGCAGGGCGTGTGGTTGAGGGGTGAGAAGGAGCAGGGAGGGGAAGCAGATGAAGCCCGAGAGGTGTGTCAGGGGCAGAGACAGGCGCACATACACAATATATGGGAATTAATGCCTCGGTCACACACTCTTCTGCATTCAGATTACACTTTGGGTTATGTTTTGGAATTTTTTAGTGTTTGAGTCTTTGACAGCAATTATTACTATTCTAGTATCATAAAGCCCTCCAGAAAAGTGCTTTAGAGAGACACTATTCTCTGTATTGGAAGTAGGTCCCACATTAATGAGGGCCTAAAGATTTTTAAGGAGATCTCACCCTGACCTCCTGATCTGTTGGCACGACCCTAATTCATCAGGGTGGTGCTAGTGGTAAAGAACCCGCCTGCCAATGCAGGAGGCATAAGAGACCTAGGTTCGATCCCCCGCTCGGGAAGATCCCCTGGAAAAGGGCATGGCAACCCACTCCAGTATTCTTGCCTGGAGAATCCCACAGACAGAAGAGGCCGAGGGGCTATAGTCCATAGGGTCAACAAAGAGTCTGACACAACTAAAGCGAATTAGCGTGCATGCATGCAATTTGTCAGGATGCTGATTTTAAAGAGCAGAGCACAGAAGTGTCCCATGCTGGGGACACAGTCCAGAAGTGTCTATCCTGGATGAACCTTCCCCTGTCCACTCTTCGCCTTGGGTGATGATTTTCTGCCTCTTCCTCTTAAAAGGGTCAGGGCCATAAAAATGAGCACTGAGAACATCAAAGGGAGGGTTCCTTCCAGTCCAAGTAACCTGACCAGATTACCTGGAAAATAGGAGACTCTCCCTGTCCCCCGCGGTCCAGGTGGAAGGAGTCAGGGTTACAAAGGGACCCGCAGAAGCACACCAGTAAGACCGTGGTCTTTTCTGCTTATGAGCTTACTCTGTCAGGCCCTGGTAGGTTTGGTTTTGTTTGAGGTTTAACAGGATTTCAGACTTTGGGGGTGGTCTCTTTGGATTTTCTCCTTCTTTTTCCTTTTGATGCTTAAAAATACTCCATGACACCAAAGAAACAACCGTGGCTGAGAAGATTGGAATTACACAGGATGTAATTCTCTTACACATAAACGGTGGCTCATCTCGGGAGTTGTGATTTTCTTCACATAAGAAGCAAAAAGCTGAGGGTTTTGGCTAAATAAAAATGGCTCTGAATATAGTGTGATCTCAAGGACACCACCTTGAGGTTGGGGTTTCAGATCCTAAATGCCCAAAGTGGGACATTTGTAAAGTGGGGGCTACATAGTGTTCAGACAACTAACACACCACAAGGCTGCAGGGGAGAGGTGAGAGAAAACGGGTTAAGACTCTCTAGGTTTCTGTGTGTATGTGTGTGTGTGTGTGTGTGTATGCAGTAACTCACAGTGCATATAGTATGAGGAGTTTGAAAGTTAAGAAGTTAATCTTTGGTTGCACGATGATTGGGATTGTTAAAGAATAATTTTTTTAAAAAAATAGGTAAAATCATAAATGTCCTACAACATGAAGTGAATATGTCAGAGTTTTCATTTAACTCAGGTAAAAGGGAATCAGAAATGTTTTAAAACCAGTTCAAAGGAAAAGCCAAAATGTAGACACATTTCTAGGCTATTGTTACAAACGCTGAAATGAAGTTGATGAATGGATGCAAAGCTGGCTTCTTCCATAATAGGGGAAGGGAGTCTGTAAACCCCCACTGGACATAATGTGTGTTTCTATGGAATTGTTTGCCTTACTATCAGTTTGCTATAGGTTAACTTGTATCTTTGCTGCTGCTGCTGCTGCTGCTAAGTCACTTCAGTCGTGTCCGACTCTGTGCGACCCCATAGACGGCAGCCCACCAGGCTCCACCATCCCTGGGATTCTCCAGGCAAGAACACTGGAGTGGGTTGCCATTTCCTTCTCCAATGCATGAAAGTGAAAAGTGGAAGTGAAGTCACGCAGTTGTGTACGACTCTTCGCGACCCCATGGACTGCAGCCTACCAGGCTCCTCCATCCATGGGATTTTCCAGGCAAGAGTACTGGAGTGGGGTGCCATTGCCTTCTCCGAACTTGTGTCTTTACAGGATCATAAAATAGCCTAGTCAAAGCCAATGGAAGGCAAAAACAACATGGGCTGATGAGGTAGTCAAGAGAATCTCTAAATTTCAAAATCTTTTCCAATTTCTTCTTACAGAGGACACTGACATTTAATGAACAGGAGTCCAGGGATGCTTCAAGTCCTGACACAGGCAACGCAGTCCCGCAGTGTCCCCCATGACTTTTAAATGTCCCTCTGGATATTTCTGCAAGTAAAATTCTGCAATTCAAACCCAGCTCCATAGGGCACAAAGTGTTGTTGCCTCTGTTAACATACACTGAACAGTTTCGACTCCAGTGTCCACCCCACATCTGTTGTTTCATTTCCCTTCTTGTACAATTTGGCTTCTGATCATCTCATTGATTTTAAACCCAGACTTACTCTTCAACAGCAGAAACAAACATCCCACTGATTCTTTAAATCTCGTAGGGCAGCTGTTCCTAAGCACATATTTATTCTCCTTGAATTTTGTGTCATTCTATTATTTTGTTATTTTTACTCTAAGCAATATTTACAAGTTAGTTTTCTTTTATTTCTCCTTGATGTTACAGCTAGGACAATATTCTGATTGTTTTTAAGTATGTGTGTGTTATTCATCAATTTCATTTCAGGAGGATAAGGCAGCGTGGATGTGGGCTCAGTCACTAAGACGTGTCCGTCTCTTTGAGACCCCATAGACAGCAGTCCACCAGGCTCCTCTGTCCATGGGCTTATCCTGGCAAGAATACTGGAGTGGGTTGCCATTACCTTCTCCTGGAGATCTTCCGACTCAGGGATCAAACCTGCATCTCCTGTGACTCCTGCTTGACGGGCAGATTCTTTACCACTGAAGCACCTGGGAAGCCCCATGTAAGGCAACATTAGACAATATTGGTCATAAAAGGGGGTGCTGAGTCAGTTGGTTGGGTTGAGAACCACTGTTTTCCAGGGAATATTGCCATGGGGTTTCCCTTTCTCAGATAACAATTCTCTACAGGGAAGCAAAGCCTTCCCCACTGTATAGAGTCTAGAGAACCAGCCCGTCAGGGAGGGATAGGCACTGACCCCTGGACAATCTGCCATCTCTTCTCAGAAGCCATGTTTGGAAACCAAGTCTCAAGCAGTGTAACCACAACATAAAAAGCACTTGAAACAGGCTTACCCTGGCAATGAGAGTCGGTTCCTATTTTCTTGGACTCCAAAATCACTACAGATAGTGACTGCAGCCATGAAATTAGAAGACGCTTGCTCCTTGGAAGAAAACCTATGACCAAACTAGACAGCATATTAAAAAGCAGAGACATTACTTTGCCAACAAAGGTCCATGTAGTCAAAGCTATGGTTTTTCCAGTATCATGTGTGGATTTGAGAGCTGGACCATAAAGAAGGCTGAGTGCCGAAGAATTGGTGCTTTTGAACTGTGGCCTTGGAGAAGACTCTTAAGAGTCCCTGGAACAGCAAGGAGATCAAACCAGTCAATCCTAAAGGAAATCAGTCCTGAATATACACTAGAAGGACTGATGTTGAAGCTGAAACTCCAATACTTCGGCCACCTGATGCAAAGAACTGACTCATTTGAAAAGACCCTGATGCTGGGAAAGATTGAGGGCGGGAGGAGAAGGGGATGACAGAGGATGAGATGGTTGGATGGCATCACTGACTCAATGGACGTGAGTTTGAGTAGACTCCAGGAGTTGGTGATGGACAGGGAAGCCTGGCGTGCTGCAGTCATGGGGTCACAGAGGCTGATGGTAGCACCCTTCAAGGGGCACACATAACCTGTGGGTGTCGGGGGTGGCTTCATTCCCAAGGTAATTTTCCTGTGAGATGCCCACAACTTGTCCCTCCCAGGAATGAGCATCTCTGTCAAGCCTCTCCTAGGACAGAGTCACCAAGTCCTGGTCACTTAGATGAGTAATGTCCTTGGTTTTGGACTGAGTTGTTCACTTCTGTGTATTTGATCTCATCTCCTCCAAACTGGACTCAAACTTTCCAAGCTGAACTTGAATGAGTGGAGTTTTCGGTTTCTCAACCAAATTTTGACTGGGGGTTCATGGGCAGAGAGAGGAAAGACACCCTTTAAATGTTAGTAAATTAAATTGTACATGATTTTTCAAATTACCAAAAGTATAACTGTGCTTGGTGCCACCTCCTGACTTTCAATCTGCATCCAGGATCAACCACTTTTGATGGTTTCTGAACTTCGATACTTCTGATAGCAAGACATCTCATTAACAATGCGGCCCTTATCCGCATTGTCCCATGCATCAGCAGTAGGTCCCTTTTTATGCCTGAGTCATATTTCATTGCAGGAATATTCTGTCCTTTGCTTATTCACTGACCTGTTAATGGACACTTGGGGTGTTCCCCTTGGGGGCTGTTATGAATGCAGCTGCCATGATCATTCTTGTTCACATCTTTTTGTGCTTTCATTTCTCTCGTATCAGACATGGGAGTGGAATTACTGGGTCAGGGAACAGATGTATGTGTAATTTTTTTAAACTTCCAAAGAGCTCGTCAAAGGGGTTGCTCCGTTTTACACTCCTGCCATCGATGCCTGAGAGCGCCTTCTGCTTCACATCCTCATTTCGTCAGCCTTAGACATTGGTTGCCAGCCTCCTGCTCAACACCTGAAGGACTGAGCACTCAGTACCCCCACCCCACCAGCAGCAGCAGAGTTTTCCTCTTCTTCCATAGAAGTAGGAAAGATGGAGTTTGAGAGGAAACTGCATGGATTTGAAGCTCAGCTCTACCCCTTACTAGCTATGAGCACTTGGATAAGTTATTGCATTTCTTTGTGTCTCTGTTTCTGCTATGAAATGGGATAATAAGAATACCTATCCCATAGCATTATTGAGAGCACCGATTTCAAGAACGTCTTATACTCAGTAAACAATACATGTGAGCTATTGTTATCCTGTTGGGGCTTATCATTTTCATTTTTAGCAATACTTGAACATCTTTATTTCTTTGTCCAGCTGGGAAAAGTGTCTCATGACTCCTCACTTGGTAAGACAGTGCTTGTAGAAAATACATAAACGCCTTCTATTTGCTGAGCAGTGTTTGGGAAGCATCATATACAAACTGAGTTGATGATGCTGGCATCATCAACTCAATGGACATGAGTCTGAGCTAACTCTGAGAGATGGTGAAGGACAGGGAAGCCTGATGTGTTGTAGTCCATGGGGTTGCAAAGAGTCAGACACGACTGAGCAACAGCAATATAAAATTTATCACAATCTTCACATCAAATTTCTGAATCAGATATTATTAACTATGCTCAGGTTAGAGATGGGTAAACCGAGGAGCAGAGAAATAAGATAATCCACCCAAGGTCCACAGCCCAGAGGTGACAGAGTCAGGATTAGGACACGAGCATGTGGGTACCAGGTCCATGCGCCACTGACCCCCTCACCCTGCTCTTCCCACAGGCTCTCATTGCCCTCATGCACTCCCCAGAGCTTTGGCATCCATCCTTGTCTCAGAACACGAGGCACATGCTGTAAACATTTAAGGGAAACTGAGATTATTTTGGAATTTAAGACACCATCCAGAGGGAGGAAGGGGTATTTGAAGGTGTTCTCCCTGGTTTGTTTAAACAGTTGTTCTTCGACCCTGGTTTTTGACACAGAGTTCCTAAATTTCTTGGAATTTCCTGATTCCAAGTTGATACGCGTGTCTTTTGTTCTAACAAGGTGACACTTGGTGGCTCCTACAAAGCTCCTGAAGGGGACCTGGTTACCAGAAAGATCAAGTATGATTAGAAGTTTGGAAATTCAGCATCATCCACCTCCTTGGGGAAAAGAAGAAAGACTGGAGATGGAGTCTCCAGTGATAACATTTGATCACAGCTGCATAATGAGGCCTCCATAAAAACCCCTCAATGGTGGGGTCCAGAGAGCTTCGGGGTCAGTGAACACATCCATACACAGGGAGGGTAGTGTACCCCAACCCCACAACTCCACGGGGACAAACTCCTGCACTCAGGACTTCTGCATTTCTAAACCTCCCTTCATTTATCTCTTCATCTGACTGTTCATCTGTGTCCTTTAGTATGCCCTTTATGTGTGTGCAAGCTCCCTCAGTCGTGTCTGACTCTTTGCAACCCCACGGATTGCAGCCAGACTGTAGCCAGGCTCCTCTGTCCACGGGATTCTCCAGGCAAGAATACTGGAGTGGGTTGCCCATATCCTCCTCCAGGGGATCTTCCCAACCCAGGGATCGAACTGCGTCTCTTGCATCTCCTGCATCTCCTGCAATGGCAGGCAGTTTCTTTAACCACTAGCATCACCAGGGAAGCCCAGTGTATCCTTTATAATAAACCAGCAAACCAAAGTAAGAATCCCCCTGAATTCTGTAAGCCACGCTAGCCAATTATCAAACCTGAGGGAAGGGTTGTAGGTAGGAGCCCCAAATTACAGCCTTTTGGCCAGAAGTACAGGTGACAGTCTGGGACTTGTCGACTGACACCTCAAGTGGGGGCAGTCATGGGCCTGAGTCCTTAACCTGTGGGTTCTGACCTTTATGCCAGACAGATGGTATCAGAACTGAACTGAATTGTACAACAATCTGCTGGTGTCGAAACACTGGTCAGTGTGGGGAAACGAAAGCACACATCTGGTTACAGAAGCATGTGTGTGAGTGGTGAGTGGGGTGGGGGGAACAGAACTTTCCTTCAGTTCTTCCTAGACAGTAGTGGACATTGTGGACACCCACAGCAAGTACAATCCAGACTCACAAGACCTCAGGAACCCTGGGTTCCCCTGCCAACCCATGGGATGCAGAGAAGCCAGCCCCACTCCACCCCAGTTAGAGTGCTGGTCTAAGGGTGACCCCACCCATTTCCCTTGACCATACCTTGGTCAGGAGCAGACCTGTCATACGATTGGGGGCAGGAAAAGCAAGATGCTGGTACTTTCTAGGAAAGGTCCTGCTTGATCTTCTGAGAAACTTCCAAAGCTTTTTTTGACCTGATTTCTGGACACCAAAGGCCTCCCCTACCCAGGAGGATTTCCAGCCTCAGGCTGAAGTCAACCCCAAGGACAGTGAAGAGAAGGAAAGAATCTGATCTTTTAAGACATCATCAGGATGTCCCTGGTGGTCCAGTGGTGAAGAATTTGCCTCCCAATGCAGGGGACATGGGTTCGATCCCTAGTCTGGGAAGATCCCACATGCCATGGAACAACTCAGCCCACGTACAACTACTGAGCCCCTGCTCCCCAGAGCTTATACTCTGCAACAGGAGAAGCCACTGCGACTAGAGAGTGTCACTGCATAGCAATGAAGACCCAGCACAACCAAAAATAAATTAAAATTTTTTTATTATAAAAAGATATCTTCAGGGGCTGATTAACCTTTCGACTGATGGGAAACACCATATTCTGTGATTGTTTAAGCCAGTTTGAGTGTGAGTTTCTGTTATTAATCTCAAAGGCATCCTAATCTACAGTGATTTACAGGGTGTGAAGAGCTCTGGGCTGTTATTTTATCTCAAATTTTCCACGTGTGTGCTAAGTCGCTTTAGTAGTCCAACTCTGCGACCCCATGGACTGTAGCCCACCAGGCTCCTCTGTCCATGGGATTTTCCAGGCAAGAACGCTGGAGTGGGTTGCCATTTCCTTCTCCAGGGGAGCTTCCTGACCCAGGGGTCAAACCTGTGCCTCTTACATCTCCTGCATTGGCATTGGCGGGCAGGGTCTTTACCAAAGAGTGTGCAAAGTTCAAACCAGGTTTGGGAGACGCCAAACACTTACCATCCCCAAGAAGGCTGTGAAAGAGAGAATTTTTCATTTGAAAGGGGACTGATTTCCTAATAACTGATGTTGGGCTTTATTTAGAAAACATAACATGCCCCAAAGTGAATAAAACAGTCCATGAAAGCAGCTCTTTGCAGGAAGCCACCCTCAGCAAGAAGCATTTGTCACTTTAACAAAATTGTATTGTCACCAACTTTTAGGAGGAGAGGGCGGCGGAGGATGAGATGGTTAGATAGCATCACCAACACATGAGTTTGAGCAAACTTGAGGAGATAGTGAAGGGCAGGGGAGCCTGGTGTGCTGCAGTTCACAGGTTTGAAAAGAGTTAGACATGACTTGGAGATTGAACAAAAACAACAACAGCAAACTAACTTTTAAGCCAGGCTCTCCTGTGCTCTACTTATCTCCAGCCCAAGCACACCTTCTGGATCTTTGAATCTCACAATACTTTGCCTAACTTGTCGGTTCTCTCCACAGATCAAAGCAGTAGAAATGAAGACTAGGTCATTAGCACGTGAGCAGACCTCTTCCCTGGCCTCCCCTTCAGTAATCTCCTGAACAAACTGTGTGAACAAGAGAGCATCCAGAGGAAGACCACGAGGAGCTGACAGGACTGCACGCAGTGGGGGGATCAAAGCGACTCTGCCCCCACCTCAAGGACGGAGATTACTTTCTGTTTCTCTTTAAAAGCTTTCATGGCCGAGCAGAACCTTCAGAGGTGGTTTTGGAGGGGTGGGGTGGGGAGGGGGACTCTGATAGAGTCATCCGTTGTCTCAGACCTGAAACCCAGACTCAGAAGTCCTTGTTGCCCTGGGAGATATTTTAAGGTTTAACACTTTTTAACCACACTCCTATTTACTATACATTTTCGCAACATTTCTACTGAATGAAATCTGTCCGGATGATTTTTTTTTTCTTTAAAAAAAACAACTTCTTATTTTGTATTGGGTTGTTGTTGTTCAGTTGCTAAGTTGTGTCTGACTCTGGCAACCCCATGGACTGCAGCACGCCAGGCTTCCTTGTCCTTCACCATCTCCCAGAGTTTATTCAGACTCATGTCCATTGAGTCAGTGATGCCATCCAACCTGCTCATCCTCTGTCGTCCCCTTATCCTCCTGCCTTCAATCTTTCCCAGCATCAGGGTCTTTTCAAATGAGTCAGCTCTTTGCATCAGGTGGCCAAAGTATTGGAGCTTCAGCTTCAGCATCAATCCTTCCAATGAATATTCAGGGTTGATTTTGTTCAGGATTGACTGGTTTGATCTCCTTGCTGTCCCAGGGACTCTCCAGCACCATGGTTCTAAAGCATCAATTCTTCAGGGCTCAGCCTTCTTTATGGCCCAACTCTCACATTCATACATGACTACTGGAAAAACCATAGCTTTGACTATACAGAAAGTTTCAGGGGAACAGTGAAGGGTCTCAGCCATACATATCCATGTATACATTCTCCCCCAAACTCCCCTCCCATCCAGGCTGCCACATAACATTGAGCAGAATTCCAACAGTAGATCCTTGTTGGTTATCCATTTTAAATATAGCGGTGTGTACATATCCATCCCAAACTCCCTAACTGCCCCTTCCCCGCATTCCATCTCCACCCTACCTCGGCCCCTAGCATTCTCTAAGTCCATGAGTCTCTTTCTGATTTGTAAGTTCATTTGTATCATTTCTTTTTAGATTCCTCCTTTAAGGGATGTCATATGATATTTCTCCTTCTCTATCTGACTTACTTCACTCAGGATGACAGTGTCTAGGTCTGGATAGGTTTTTTTCTTGATAGAATGCATAGGAGTGCCGTGAGAATGCCGGTCCAGTAGGTGCTCCCTGCCACCCTCCACCCGCCTGCACTCGGCACTAGACTTGCTCTGTAGGAAGGAGAGAAGCTGCGTTCAATATAAATGCAAAGCGCTCCAGACACTCAGGATTATCTGTGCTTTGCATGAATCATGACAGCAGCTTGCAAGTGGGCAGGACTTGGCGGAGCGGCCCTGTCACAAATCCACCAACACGCTCCTCGGAAGTGCCTGTGAAATCTGCCTTCAGTCGCTAATTTCACACTCCAGGATCAGAGCCGCGAGCAGCTCCGGGCACAGAATTCCCGTTTTTCACAACAGTTTTCTTACCCTCAGACCCCCTTGGACGGCATCTCCTCCACCTTTTAAAAAACTTAAATGCTCGATTTTTTTTTTCAGGTCAAATTTCGGGGGGGTTGTTGTTTCGTTTTTGGGTTGTTTTTTTTTTTTGCTTCATTCTCTGTCTCTTTAGTGCCTTGACTTTGCTAACAGCAGAGATTTTATTTTGGCTTCAGATCTTTTGTGAAGCTCTCTCTGGCTGGGTTGCATTTTTGAGAAATCAAAATGAATCGCTCGCATATTCTGCATTTATTATTCCCTCTCCTGCAGCTTTCTAAATAATGTACGAACTGTAGATGCTTCTGTGATGAACGTCAATGCATTTGAAATGCACTGTTAAGATATGCCTTTCACCTCCGTTCAGATCAGAAAATGAGTTTTCTTCCTGGGTTTCTGCAAACCTGAGAAGCACTCCTCACTTCTGAAATGTGTCAGAAGATACGGGGAGGGTCCTTTAGGCCCAAGGAAGTGAGGATCCTGAGTTGACTGCAAGAATTTTGGTGGTTAGATTTATAAACCCTAAAAGATTTGCAATTGGGATTAAGGTTGGATTATTTTGATTGTTCTTGTTGTCAACGAACTCTATTGGGCATTTTCATCAACTCAGACATAATATCTATTCAGCTCATAAAATATTGTGAAAATCTGGTTCGTTTTCTGGGAAAGAAACCACAGGTTTGTTTCTGATATAAATTGGATTCTGAAGGTTTTTTTGCCTGTTCGTTTATGAAGCCACGGTTCTCATTCTAATACTTAAAAAGAAGATTAGTGGAGCAACCAGGAAATTTAAGGCAGACATCTCAAATTTTAATTCCTAGTAAAACAACAGATCCAGTCTTTATTTTAAAATTTGGTGTTTTGTTCCTTAAGGATTTGGGGGACATCGATTTTTATTTTTTAATATTGCATTAAAATCATATTTATCTTGACTACCCTAGCTTTTTGTGCTTCACCTGCCTCACCTCCATCCCAGCCCTGAATTCATTCCAAGATCAAGGAAGCAGTGAGTGTAGGAGTTCCCAGCAAAGGACAGAAGTTTTGGGGTCTCAATCTTGCCCTCAGCAAAGATGGTGGCAAATTGGGGTCTCCCCTAGAAAAAAAAGGAGATTTGAGTCTAAGGCGGGCCCAGGCTCGGGTCTCCTGCTCCTTCCTAAACAGCAGGGATCAGTGCCTCACCTGCCCACCTCTTGCATTTCCTGCCTTTTCTTTTCTTCTCTCTCTCTCTCTCCGTTCTCTTGACCTGAGACGGGACCACCATCACATTGCCAGCTTCATTCCAATTTAAACCAATGAAATGCCAGAACATTCCTTGGGTTAGGGTCTCTCAGTTGAAACATCGGCCATGGGGAGAAAGGGAAGGATTTCCAGGCAAGACAGGCCTCCAAAATACCAAATATTTAGATATTTGGAAGAATCTACTTGCATCAGTGACTTTTTCCCCCATTTATTTTTGCAGACAATTGAAGGGCCTGTACACGTTTGGGACTGGTTATTACAGTGGTAAAACAGTCCTTGAATCGCCCACAGACATCACCTTTCTGTAACAGCTGCAGGGGGGCTTGACACCATGGCACCCTGGGGGTCTTGCATGCCTCAAAGTCAAGGCTGGGAGGGCAGTTCATCTCAGACTTAGCAGAGTGCCTTATGACCCTCCTGGAACACGAGAGGCTGGGAGGCTGTGGGAGGTGCCCCCAGGCCACTGCACCCCACTGCCTCCTTCTCTCCCTGGGAGGCTGTCTTAGGCATTTTCTCATCACCAGCAGGCTGAGGTCTGAGGCTCTCTCTCACCCCCTGAAAGTAGAGCTGCGGACTAGAACACTGCTCAGCTCAGTCTAGAACCGGCTTCTTGGCAACAGGTATCCCATCATTCATTGCCACCACCCAGCCCCTTTTATTAAATGTCCCCCTGCATCCTAGGGGTCAAGCTTTCCTTTGAGCTGAAAGCCCCTTGGAGACAAGCAGAAACACAGAAGGAATTAGCATAAAAGGACATTTACTGACCCACATAACTTACAGGCAATCGAAGGCAGTGATTCTTAACACAGGTAATCTGCCCCCTGCTCCAGGGATACTTGGCAATGTATGGAGACATTTTTGGCTGTCACTGGAGGGAGAGGAAGCAGGGTGCTGTTGGCACCTGCTGTTAAACATCCTATAATGTACAGGAAAACCCTTCACAACAAGAAGTATCTAACCCCAAACTGTCTACAGTTCTGAGGTTGAGAAAACCCGCTCTAAGCGGAATGACTTCAGGCATGGCTGGATCCAGGAGCTCAAGTCAAGTCTTTAAGACTCCATTTCTCTCCAAGGTTTGGCTGTTTCCCTCTGTATTGACCTCATGCACAAGCAGGATCTCTCTGTTCTGTAGCCTGGTTTAGATTCTCACAGAAACCAGTCCTGAGAAAAGAGAGGTGGTCTTTCCAGTAAATCAAACCAAGTCTGGCGTTGAAATTCACTTGCCATCAGGAGTCACTTTGACCTAAGGGAGCGGGGGGAGGGGGGAGAGGGAGAAGGCAGCGCTTGCCGAGGCTAGCTGGAGGCCAGCAGGTCAACTCTGGCACATAAATTGAAGAGAGGAGGGAGTGTTCACCCAAAATGAAATCAGCGCAGTGCTTCCAGAAGAACGAAGGTGATGGACACGCGCCGCCACGTTTATGAATGAAAGGTGCAGAAGGAGAATCCAGGTAGAGGGAACGTTTATGAATGAAAGGTGCAGAAGGAGAATCCAGGTAGAGGGTTAAACACACACTATGGAGAAAGAAACGATGAAATGTGAGACAAGGAAAGAGTAGAAGCATGAGTTAAATTGTGCTTTCCAGAAAATACGCCCGGATGAGGACTGGCAGGCATTTTCTTTCTTTTTTTTTTTTAATTCGATTAGGAAAAGAATTATCAACACGGGTGACATGTGCATACCTTGCACACATTTCAACGAGCTCACATAAACTTGTGCAGGAGAAAATATTTTTGCAAAGTGTAATGCATGATACAAACAAAAGGGAATGTGGAAATTATTGCCCCAGATGCTGGAACTGTAAAACATGTATTTCCCTCAGGGTCCTGTTTCCATAGAGAAATCAAGTTCTACTTAACTTGTTTTTTAAAGATGAAAGTATGGTGCCTACATTCCTTAACAATGAGAAAGAATGCATATGTTAAGGTAATGATGGTTAGTCAGCAGCCCCGTTTGACCCCAAAACACTCTGGTTCTTCAATCAAGAAGACGTATGTTAATAAATCTGCAATAGCCGATGATCAACAGAGAAGTCACAACCACACAGACAACTTGCCGAAGCTGATGGAGATTTAAGGGAGAAGGTGAGCCCTCTTGGAAAGCCGGGATTGTCTCTGGTGCACCGGGCTGGACTCAAAGAGGATAGAGACTTAAAAAAACCCACCTCTGTCATTGCAGTAATAACTCTGTTCTTCTTGCTGTTGGTGAAGTCTCTCCGTGTCCCCATCACCCACCACTCTCCCTGTTCCTTCTGCCTCATGCACACTGGCCTCATTTCTGGCCGCTCAATTCTCCGGGCCTGTTCCCTCCTCTGGGCCTTCTCACTTGCTGTCCGCTCTGCCTGGCACACTGGAGACCGCGACTGTAGCCTTTCTCCCAGAGTCCTGGTGGAATTAAATGAGTTTCATACTTAAAAGGGTTGGAACAGTGGTGGCATAGAGCACCCAGGATATATTCGTGATTATTATTACTATCCATTCACCCAATGCGATTCCCAGGTGACCCAGTGGTAAAGAATCCCCCTGCCACAGGACGCAGGAGATGCTGGTTCAATCCTTGAGTCAGGAAGATCCCCTGGAGGAGAAAATGGCAACCCGTCCAGTACTCTTGCCTGGAAAACCCCATGGACAGAAGGGCCTGGTGGGCTGCGTCCATGGTGCTGCAAAGAGTTGGACGTGACTGAGCGACTGAGCGCATATTCACCAAATAGTGACTAAACCTGTTAATGCTGCAATCGTGAATGAGGCAGCACGGTCTCTGTCTTCAGGGACTGGACATCCTATTGGGGTGACAGATATGACAATTACAGGTAGTCATCATGCTATGGAAACCGTGGGTAGTCATCACTTCAGTCCATCACACCCAGAACCTGCCTTCACTATTCAAGGCCATTTTAATTGTTGCTACAAAAGACTGGCATGTCCTCCAAGCTGCATGTAGCCGAAACAATAAGGTGTTTGCCAGGAACTTGGAGTCAGCCGCATCTAGTTCTAGCTGAGCTGGGGAAGCCTGGTCAGGATCCCTGACCCTCCAACTGGGCACGTGTGAGTGTCTGCTTGGTGACCTTTCGACATCAGAGAGCTGAAAACTCCTTCCTCAGATGGTGCTAAGTGCCTGTTACTGAACACGTGTCCCGTGAAGAGATCCGTAGCTTAGTTATGCCTGTGCAGAACTATAATGAGAACTATAAATTTTTCTTAATTCCAATCACCTTTTCCCAGGCTCCCACACGTAGGACCTCCCAGCTCTATTATCCCATAAATACCCTGAGCCCCAGCCTTTGGGGAGGTGGGTCTGACACTTGTTCTCCGATCTCCTTCCTTGGCGGCCTTATGAATAAACCCTTTCTTTGCTGCAAATCCCAGCACTTGCCAGGCATTGTGCAAATGAACCTCGTTTGGTAACACTATGAAGAGAATAAGATGGGTGTGGTGGGCCGCACAGTAAAGAGGGGACGGAGACCTCTGCAGACGAGGGAGTCAAGGAAGGCTTCATGGAGGAGGTGTATTTTTAGCTGAGACCTGAAAAATGAGTAGGAGCTTGAAGTGCCAAGAACCAGGGAAGTAGCGTTTCAGATGGGGACAGTACAGCAAAAGCCCTGAGTGGGGAGGGGGCTTGAGTGTCCAAGAAAGAACGAGGCCTGTGTGACCAGAGTAGAGAAAGCTTCCAGAGGCAGGGAGAGACCACAGTGAATTGCAACATACATGTCAGAAGAGCAATTCGAGCAGTAGAAAACCAGGGTGTGATTTGCTCTCTTCCAAGGCTTCCCTGGTGGCTCAGTGGTAAAGAGTCCGCCTGCCAGTGCAGGAGAAGCAGGTCTAATCCCTGGGTTGAGAAGATCCCCTGGAGGAGGAAATGGCAACCCACTCCAGTATTCTTGCCTGGGAAATCCCAAGGACAGAAGAGTCTGGTGGGCTACAGTCCGTGGGGTCACAATAGAGTCAGACACGACTTGGCGACTAAGCCACCACCCTCTGGCTACTGAGTGCCCCCAGAGTAGAAATGGGGATACCAACGAGGCAGCCAAGAGGCAAGGGTGACTGGTGATGGGGAGAGGCCGGGAAATAAAGCAAAGTGAAGCCATGCGAGGTGCCTTCCAGAGGCAGTGCCATGGAGATGGCTGAGTTGCTGGACTGGATGTGGAGAAAGAGGAGAAGGAGGGCGACCAAAGGGGCTGGCCAGAGCCACTGGGCGCATGATGTTCGATTGAGTGAGGACCCTTGGTAGCAAGCAGAAGGATGTTTTTCATCCCCGAGTTCCCAGGGAGATGCTCTCAGAAAGCCCTGATCCCCAAGACATGTGTGCGGGGAGGCAGGACATACTCCTTGTGGCCGGGGAGCAATTGGGAAGGCCTCCGGGGTTTGAGCGCAACAGGTTTACCCAAAGGAGCGTGGCTCCCTCTCCCCACAGTAATTGGAGCCCCCGGCGAGTTCCATCCACCAGAACTGGGAGCTTGGAGCTGTTGGGTCTTTCGGCTCCTGCAGCCTCATCTGGCTGTTCCAGGACTAGACTCTTCTCTACAAGGTCCCCCACCCCGGGGACCAGCCTCCCTGTCTGTAAGGTTTATTGACTGAATATTTGGAAAGAAGAAAAACTTACCGGGGATGAACACTCATCACGCTTTCCATTTCTAATCTGGTCTTGGTCAGAGTGTCTCAGCAGGGGACATTTTTGGCACTTTGTACAGCACGATTCATTGTAAGGGACTGTCCCGGGCACTGAAGGATCTTGATCTCTACCCCACACGTTGTAACAACTGAAAACTCCCAATTCATTTCCGATCACTGGGTTTGCATGCAAATCTAGCTCTTAAAATGTCTTAGAACGTCTGAGAAGGACAAGGGGGAACCACCCCACCCCCATGGCGCCATCTGACAAGCATGGCAAACGGGTTAGGTCCGAGCTAGGCTGCCTGCAAGTATTCCGTTACTGATGGCGACACGTGCAAAGAAGTGGATGTTACTTCGTGAGCGTGCAACCCTGCAAAAATAGGCAGTTACGACCAAATGTGAGAATTGGAAAAAAGGGACCCACCATCAAGCCCCACATAGTTCCGGGCCCTGGGGAGGCAGCCATGACCCCAGACCTGCCCTTGCAGACCCTGCCCTCAAGACAGGAGACAGACAATGAGCAAGAAGTCAAAGCAGCACTGGAGACAATTCCAGAGCACAAGATGTGTACTGGGAAGAAGTTTAACCAGCCGAAGTGATGGAGCGGCGGGCGGGGGGTGGACCTGAACAGGGACTCAGGGAAGGAGGAGGGGACACCGGACCTGAGTCCTGGAGGAGGAGGAGGAGTGGATTATGGAAGCGGTCAGGGATGGGGCCCCAGCAGAGGCAGTCACAGCCCACCTGCCATCCCAGCGGGCCCAGTAGGACCCATGGAGACCCAGCCTCGACCTGCCCCCACACAAAGTCCCTGCCCTTGCAGCCTGGCGGTCATCAGCAGCCCCTGGAAGGAGTGATTAAGAGCAAAGACCCTGGTGCCGGGCTGCCTGGGTCCAAATCCCAGCTCTGCCACTTCCTAGCTGGGTGAGATCTCTCTACGCCCATCTCCTTATCTCCAGGAGATTATCATGCACCCACCTCACGGGGCTGCTGTAAGGATGAAGTGGGTTAACGCCCACAGCACAGCACCTGACCCCAAGCCCATGTATCCACCATTGCTGCTGGTAGGAAAGTCCAGCCTGTTCCACGGGATCCCCAAAACCAATGTTAACAGACCGGGATGTCCAACATGATGGGCCAAGGGTGGACATGAAAGACAAACCCAGTCGGCACCAGAACATCTGTTTCCCTAGAACCTGTGCCTACATTTTTATAGCGAAGAATTGAGCGGCAGCCCGGCAACACTTCACGGAAAATTAATTACCCCTGTGCTTGCCCCGCCCCTATTCTCCCCATTTAACCTGTACTCTGCCACCTCCACCCAGCCCTACAGGGTCCCAAAACTGCAGATTACACACAGAGAGGGGGTGGGGGGTCCCCGGGGCTTCAGACACTGAGACGGGGCAAGGGGAAGCGGGCCGGGCACAGTGCCCCACTGCATGTCCCGCACACCCGAGCCCCCTTTGTGCCCGTGCGCGGCCTCAGACGGCCGCCCCTCGCCCCTCGCCCCTCGCCCCTCGCCCCTCGCCCCTCCCCCTCGGCCCTCCCCCTCGCCCCTCAGGATGGGGAGAGCCGGGACACCGCCTGTGTAAACGGTGCTTGAATCACTCCATCAGGCTCCCGGAGACACAGGAGAAGACGCCAAGGCCTCCTCCCGCCCAGGACCATCTTCCATCAGGGGTCGAGAAGCAGAAGAGGAGGTGCCGGCCAATCCCAGCAGCAGCCACAATTTCCAGAGCATCTCCCCCGCCCCCCCCCCCCCCCCCCCCGCAGACGAGCACTTTGCACTCAGATGCGCCGGGGCGCCTGGAAGTAGCAGATAATAGACACCCCTGAACTTGCATAGTCCTGCCCAGATTTAGGTCTGAAGGAGTAATTTGCAAGAAATAATTTGCTGTATTGAGCAGCCGCCAGGAATCTTGGCTGATGGGCGTTCTCTCTTGGCCGCTGTTCTGGACTCCAGAGTCAGGGCTGGGGCTGGGGGGCGCCCCCTTGGCCTCGGAACGGGGGTGGGGGGCCTCGTGGGCTGCAGGGAGCAAGAGAGTGCACGGGCGGACTTAATGGACGTGTATGCAGCCCTGTAGGAGGCCACAGCTTAGCGTGTCCCCTCCTGATTAAAGCACAGGGGTCAGTTGTCCCCATCAGAGCTGACAAAAGAGGATCGCTTTGGTCCCAGGGAGCTTAGGGAGCTCCTCAGACGCCAAAACCTGGCCCCCGGCATTCTTAAAGTGACCCTTTCAGGAGGGGGAGACGGTTCCGTGGGGCCCACAACCAGCCTCTGGGGAGAGGGCAGAAGGACAATGTCCTGAACCTGACCCTGCCCTGGCCTGAGGGGAAGGGTGGTGGTCTGCCTGGAGGCGGAGCTACAGAGGCAAATACTCACAGGCCTGGGGGTCCTAGGACTCCCCCAGAGGCTGGGGGAGGGCAGGGCCCACAGGATGACGTCTCCCCAGCACGGAGGCTGCGTGGAAACAAGCCCAGCCTCACCTGGCCTTCCAGCCGCCAGGGCAACCCCTGGAAAGTGGAGGTCGTGTCCACCCCAGGGCTGTGGGCTGCCTCAGGACAGGGCCTGGCCCGGCGTCCCTGTAACCCTGGGCCCCACCCCTCCCCTGCAGAGAGCCCCCCTCGGCCCCCAGGGGGATGGAGCAGATGTCCCTCCGAGCAGCATAGCTTGCTGGGCAGTGCCCCCTGAACACCACTCAGTCTTGGGGGAAAAGCCCTCATGTTACACCACCCAGCCCAGCACCAACATGCCCTGATGCTCACGACTTTGCAGAATGATTTTCTGTGAGTCAGAGTTTACACCGTGGACCAAAACCAGCCAGGAAGGTGTCTAGTTCATCCCTCCTGTGTTTTTGGGAAAAAGTGAATCTATTGTCAACATGCGAAAACCTTGAGATTTCCTTGGGAATCTGATTCTCTTAAGGTCTCAGGAGAGGGGCCACCTGGGCCCAGACCCTCCCCTGGCAGCACGTGGCGGCCCCAAGTCCAGGCCTCCAGACAGGCTCGAGCTCTGCAGCTTGCCCCAGTCCCCACCCCTCCCTCTCGCCCCCACATGGAGACCCGGGACCTGCCCCCCAGACCCCTGAGCTGCTCTGTCCACAGGCCCCTTGCTGGTTGTGTGTCCTGCAGTCTCCTCCCTCCCTGGGTATCCCCCTCCACGGGAAGCTGTAACAGCACCCACCCTGCAGGGCGGGGGGATTCACTGAGTCAATATCTGCGACCTGTTTGGAACATGTCTGGCAAGTGGGATCCCTTCGGAAGTGCTGGCTGCTGGCTGATTGGGTCAAGCCCTCGTCACTCCTGTGTCACCTGCGGGACATCAGGTTGAGACCCGCTGTAGACAGAGGAACCACACGTGGCCATTTCTCTCCAGCTTTCTCCATCGCCACCACTTTCTCCCCAGCCCCACCTCCCACCCTGTCCCACACCCAGAGGGCGAGGACACAGACCTCGAGTCCCGCCACACGGGCCCCGGGTTCTCCACCACCTGATCCCCACCTGCACCGCCGACCTCTTTAGACTTGGTGGGATTTTCTCCCACATCTCATACCTGGATGTGAATCCCCTCTCCAGCGATTTCAGGACCACAGGGGAGATCTGATCAGATTTGCAACGGTGTTCTTTCTTCTGACAGCCCACATTCTATCAGCGAGACACTCCAGAAGTCACCAGATGTAATATTAATACACCACGGTAAGTACTTTGAAAGCAATCAACCACCGTAATCCAATTACTACTGGCCGTATTTTTTCACGGTATTTTGCCCTCAAACCCTCATCCTAACTGTGCACCAGACTCACCTCCCCTCACACACACACCCCTACACACACACACACACACACACACACACACACACACACCAATTGTGTGCCCCGCTGCCTCACTTAACAGTGGGAGCTCTGACTAGTGAACAGCTGATCTGCATGAATTAACATGAGAGCTCCTGTAAGCCTGGAGCTTTTAAACTTGCAAACAGGTAGCTGGGTTGCCATGGAGAGCCGTGGCCCGATGCCAGGGCTCACCCTCAGGACCTGTGGTCTCCTCTGATCAGCGGGGTCACATGGGCTCTGCGAGGAGGTGGAGGCAGGGCCTCGCATCTTAATGACCTGACTTGCTGTGTCTGAGTGGCCAGTGTGTGGGGGTGAGAGAAGGCATGTATGTACGAGTGTGCGCACATGTGTGTAAGTCTGCACGCACGTGTGCCCAGGCCCCACACAAATGGAATGAAAACTGAATGGCCCCAAGGATCTGCTGGCCGCCTGTCCTGTTCTAACAGAGACCGAGAGCCCAGAGGGGTCCCTGCATGGACAGCTCGTGCTTCTGAGTCAGGGCAGCTGCTGACCCAGTGCTGAGGAAGCTGCCCTGCCCCTGTCAAGACCCTCTCGTTCCATCTCTCTCACGCACCCATCCCCCCCGTCTCCCCCCTCCCCTCCGTCCACCCTCCTCCCCTCCCGCTACCCTCCTCATTTTGTCCTGCAGGCCCCCTCCCCCCGTTCCATTATGGATGATGGAATGAGAATCGCGTCCTTGCCACCTGCCTTATAAAACCCTTGACACTGGTTTGTACCCACTTTTTTTGTCTTGTAAATCCACCTCAATCCAGGGAAGATATTCACATTCATACATATACATACACCATACCCTCAGATGCAGACAGACCAGAAGCAAGGCCTCCACCCTATGGGCCAGTTTTGGTTTCGCCAGCAGCCAACCCTGAGACAAGGCTTCGAGTCCAAGAGTTTTATCTGGAGGGTGACCCCAAACAATACCGGTAAGGGGGGCAGGGAGACTGGGAAGGATGGAGGCGATGCATATTCTGCCCATTTCTCTAGGAATAGCCGAGGGCCTGTCTGTGCCAGTGGAGCCCGGCCCCAGAGCTCGGTCAGAAGGCGGGCTGAGGTTCTCAGGGCAGGGCGCATGCCCACCACCAGCAAGTCACCTGCTTGGACGAACAGAGCCCAGCCCAGCAGCACAAACAGGCAGGGCAGCTGGCAGGGCGGGGCGTGGTCCCATCAGGCCAGGGCCCCCCAGGGGCGTGAGCTCCTAGCACCTCTAGTTTCAGGGGCTCCCCCAGAGCCCAGCCTGGCTGCTGGGACCCTCAAGGGTGACACAAGGACCACAGCAGGAAGCTGGGCAGGGGGCACCCAGTGGGTGCAGCAGGGCACTCAGGGACTTTCGGAAGAGGAGCCCACCCTGCTGAAAGGCTCTCTGGGGCTCACCCCTGCGCCGCAGACCACCCCCATAGCAGACATCCTCACGACAGGTGAGGGGACCTCCCAGCCCTCAGAGCGCCCCTACTGTGCACTGGGCTCACGCTGGGGTGCACGAGGGAACCGGGATCCGACTCCAGGGCGGCCGACAGAAGAGAAACAAGAGCCGAAAACACGGCAGTGGCATCTGACCTGACGGGTGCTGGGAAGAGCAGAAAGCGGGACACGGGCTGCAGAGTAGTGACCACAGGCTGGGGCTGCTTAACCCAGGAGGGAAGGGCAGGACTCACAGCTGCACCTGCCCCGGTGCCATCTCCATGGCCCATTCTTCACCACCTGCATCTCCCAGGCTTTACAGTCTCCTCCCAGATTCAAAAGAGCCCAGACCCCCTGGGCCCCCGGGATGACTTACCTGTCATGTGACCCTGAGGCTGTGAGCATTGGTCAAGCACATTTTAATAACCACAGTGAGAAACACATTCCCACGGTGCCCCCACACACTCACCCCTGTCCATGTGACAACAGAGAAGTTTCCCCAGCAGCCTCCCCTCACTGCAGACCACGCCCTCTGCTGTCTCAGCATCTTGTCTACTTCACTCCAGGGTGGACTTCAAGTGCAGGGCTCCACCCTCTGAACTGATTTCAAGACCCACTAATGCATCACAACCTGCAGTTCGATCAATTCAGCACCAGACACATCTGCTTGTGGGTGTGTTGGGCCAGAAGCCATTTGTCCTACAATGTGTTGGCGGGGGCGGGGGGTGTTCACCCTCTTTCTCCTTCTGCAGTCGGGGCCGGGGCAGGAGGGCTGTGCCCACTGGACCCTGAGAGGTCACTGCTCCAGGGTTTGCCCAGCAGCTGGCAAGGTGGGGCCTGGAGTTGGGGGCACAGACCAGAAGGCAGAACCCCGGCCTGCCCTGAGCCCACCAGGAGCAGCCCCCCAGACACTGATGGGGGACAGGCCCCCAAGGGAGGCCTGAGCTGGGCCCAGCCACCTCTTCCCAAGAATCCAGGACCCATGCTGACCTACACTCAGGACCAGGCTCGCAGGAGCAGGCAGACAACCCCTCGCCCAGAGGAGCAGGCAGCTACCCGCTGTGACGTCCTCAGCAAGAGCTGCTCTGAGCCCGCCACACAGGTACCATCAGCTGACTTTGCCATGGCAGGTGCCCCGGGCCCCCCGTGCATGCCCTCGCTCCCTGCCCACAACGGCCCTCGGAGGTAGAGGCAGTGGCTTCTCTCCTGGCACACGTGGGCGGCAGGTGTGACGATCGCAGACTGCTCCTGACATTCCTGAGCCCCTGCCAGCTCACCAGCTTGGTGCCAGGGGTGCGCTGCATCCTCACTAGTCTGAGTCTCCCCATCCTGGGCCGGTTCTCTGCAGGACGACGTGTCTGCTGGGGGCAGGCCTGTCCCCCTTCCATCCCCCATGACGGTCCCTCCTCTCGTCCCTCTGAACAGACGCCATCTCTCTCTCCACCATTTCCATTCAGCTGACAGCGACAGCCTCCCTAACTGTGCTTGTGACACGGCCTTTTGGTTTCTGATAGGCTGATTTACAGCCATATTTCACCTGATTCCAGCTACAAGGGCAGGTTTTCCTTCTTGAGCGGTCTTATGCTTGGAGGCCTTGGGACTGGGCTTCAGGCTCGGAGGATTGGGTGTGGGGAAGGAAAGGATACAGCCCCCAACCCAGGGAGGGGGGTGGCGGAGCTGGTTCCACCCTGGCCACCTGGGGCCAGCCAGCAGTCTAGGCCACCACAGGCCTCCCACCTGATCTGGGTGTTCTTGGCCCCGTGACCTGGGTCCCAGACCTCTGAGTCCTGCTCCATCCTCTTGCCTCCCAGAGAAATCTCTAAATTGTTCCCAGGAAGACATTCTCAAGTCTTTTTGAGGCCTAGGAGGTGGCAGGGCAAACTAGAGGAAAACATGAGTTCTGGAGTCACCTCGCTGGTTCAAATCCACCTCTGTCACTTCCTGCTGTGTGACCTTGGGTGAGTTGCTTACTCTTTCTGTGCCTCTGTTTGCTCATCTGAAGTGCATTCTAATATTGGGGCAGAGGATAAAAGTCTCTGCTCCCCTGCGAACAGATATTTAGACTGTTATACTTCTCTCCTCTTACAGAAATCTTTAGGGATCCACTGTGCATATTTTTCTTATTATTTCATTGGATAAATTCCTATAAATGGACCTTGGGGCCTAAAGTTATGCATTTTTTGTTGCAGTTGCTACATGATGCTAAACTGCCCTCCAGAAAGATTGTACCAATGAACTCACCCAAGAGGTGGTGTGGTTCTATTTAACGAAAACTTTCTCCACCCCACATTTCCTATTATTAGGTTTACACATCTCTTCAAAATCCTTGTTTCCTTGATCATAATCTTAGAACTTAATACATGTTCTTCTTTCAGATTATTATTAATATAAAATTTATCAGACTGTGCAAGACCTCAGCCACAGCCTTAGGGAAAGAGGTGTTCCCTTCAGAGCTGCCGATAATAAAACCACTAAACCACAGAGATTTAGAAACCAAAGTGATCAGGGAGGAGTAGAAAGAATTATCCTTGTCATGTTAAAAGCATGGCTGGAATTTTCACTCTGCTCCTGGCATGCAGTGTTTAAAACAGCAGCTCATACATAAGACTGGCACCCAGTAATCCTTTCTGAATGGAAGAAGTTGTGGAAAGTGTGTTCCAGGAAAACAGTAACAGCATATGCAAAGGCCCTGAGGCCTTTTGGGCCCCTTTGAGGAGAAGAAAGAAGCTGGTGTGGACAAGTTCTCTGGTTTCCTATAAGTATCCCAGATTCAGCACTGCAAGTCCTGGATCCAAGGAAACACTTCAAACACTTCAGTCCTAAGCAAAGCAGGACAGCTGGTCACCCCAGACCAGAGCAACATGAGCCAACTGGGATATGGTCTCCCATGTCCACTGTCCCCTCCCAGTAACAGCCTTTTCTGGGCACACAGCCAGGCAGAATGGAGACTGCACTTCCCAGCCTCCCTTGCAGTCAGGGGTGGTCATGTGACTGGCTTGTGGCCAATGGGGAAGAGAGCTGTGTGCCTAGGTCCTGAGCCCTACCCTTAAAGGAAAGCAAAGGCTTGTGCCCATCCATCCCCTCTCCCCCTCCCTGCTGGCTGGCCACGGGGACAGGATCCACCCTGTGCGAAAAGCCACACCCCGAGGATGACACAGCAGCAAAGTGGAAGGAGCCTGAGACCCTGAACACTACAGAGAAGAATCACCCTAAGGGCTTGGATTTCATGCAAAAAAAGAAAGAAACTGATGGAAGCCACTGTGATTTGGAGTCCCTGTCATGCTCACTGTGGCTGTAACCTACTTGGTAGAAAGCTGAGGTTGGAGAGGGAGGCAGGAGCCAGGAGGCCCAGTGAGGGAAGAAACAGACAAGGAAGAATTCCAAGGCACACCTGCTCCAGGTGAGGGTCCTGGTGGGTGTCCTTCGCCCTGTGGAGTAACAGGACTTTCCCCTCTTTCCCTTAGGACTTTGCAAGACACACAGCCCAGTCTCTGGTGCTTATCTCCTGAGATATCCTTTAAGATCATTTAGATCATCTTCCATTTTACGCACAGGGAAACTGAGGGTCCTAGAGGAAATAGCCTGCCCCTGTCCTGAGGAAAGAGCCAGTTCTCTTGAATATTCTCCTTAGTCAAGTGGCCATAATTTGCTCTGCATCTGCTAAAAATCAGACCAGCTAGTCATTTATTCATTCACACATCTATTCGTGAAATACTTCTGGTAAAACGAGATGGTCACGTGAGCCTCAATTGTAGAAAGAGGAAGGTCCTTCCTAATCAATACCTTCAAACTCCAGGGGTTGGTGAACTACAGGGAAGGTTGGTGTGCTGCAGTCCGTGGGGTCAAAAAGAGTCCAACACGACTGAGTGACTGAACAACGACAATGCCCAATGAGATATTTCTAACCAAACGCCACAGTGGAGAAGGTCACAAGGAGGAGCATCCCTTAGGGCCGTGCCTGCCACCCCTCCCTACCTGCCCATTCCCCACCCACCCCTCAGTGCTCCCTCCACCCCCTTGCTGAGTTGTCACGGTTCCTGGCTTCACAGCCTCCGCCCTTTCCAGCCTCCGACTTGCCTTTCCCCTCTCCGTGGCCAGAGGAGCTGGGCACCAGCTCAATGAACCCCGAGACCAGCCCTTACCCTGCCCTCCCGGGGCTTCCGGGCCAGCTGGCGAAAGCCTCCAGAACCACCTCTCCATTCACAGAGCTCCCCTGTGGGAGCAGGCGGAGGAGCGGGGTGATCTGACCCTCCCTCGCCTGGGAGTCACCTCTGCAAAGCGCCTGTGGCTCACCTGGCCTGACGGTTCCAGCCTCGAGACACCCCGCGGCCGCCTTGGCTGCTTGGTGCTCAGACCAGGCACCTGTGAGGAGACACGCCTCCCGTTTTCACTTAATTGAAAACTCCACATCATCAAAGAGGCGGAGATGCCCAGCGGCCCTTTGTTCCCTCGCCAGTGACCATTAACCTTTAAAAAGATGCTTCATGAGCCGTTGGTGTAATGAGGCCCTTACACGGGCCAGACTGGGGAGCGGATGGACGTGAGAAATGCAGCGAACGCGAGGCCGGGCAGAGGGGGCCCCGGGCCAGCAGCCCCCGGGCCTGGAGCGGGCGGCCAGCAGCCTGGCCGGAGCCCGGCCTGGGACCCGGGACTGCGGAGGCCCGTCGTGTCCAAGACGCGCGTGCTGCTGAGGCTTCGGAGGAGAAACGCAGAGCCAGGCGCTGCCACCCTCTGCTCTAAACCCTCGGCGGCTCCACCGACAGAGAAGCCACGTCCTTCCCTTGACGCGGGCCCTTCCTGACCCGGCCCCTCCTCACAGCTCTGGTTCCCCTGACCCGGACCCCGTCCTCCCTCCTCTCTGGTGACGCTGAAACCCAGCTCCACGCCCACCCCGGGGTCTTCGCATGAAAGCTCCTCCCCAGAGACTCTCAGGGCTGCTCCCTCTCTGTCGCTTTCTCAGAGGGCCTCCCTCACCCCACTTTAAAATAATACCCCTCCCACACCCCCACAACAGAAAACTAATATCATGGCATCCTGTTCCATCACTTCATGGCTAACAGATGGGGAAACAATGGAAACAATGACAGACTTTATTTGGGGGGGCTCCAAAATCACTGCAGATGGTGACATCAGCCATGAAATTAAAAGACGTTTGCTCCTTGGAAGAAAAGCTGTGACCAACCTAGATAGCATATTAAAAAAACAGAGACATACTTTGCTGGCAAAGGTCCGTCTAGTCAAAGCTATGGTTTTTCCAGTAGTCATGTATGGATGTGAGAGTTGGACCATAAAGAAAGCTGAGCGCAAAGAATTGATGCTTTTGAACTGTGGTGCTGGAGAAGACTCTTGAGAGTCACTTGGACTGCAAGAAGATCCAACCAGTCAATCCTAAAGGGAATCAGTCCTGAATTTTCATTGGAAGGACTGATATTGAAGCTGAAACTCCAATACTTTGGCCACCTGATGTGAAGAACCGACTCATTGGAAAAGACCCTGATGCTGGGAAAGATTGAAGGCAGGAGGAGAAGGGGACAACAGAGGATGAGATGGTTGGATGGCATCACTGACACGATGGACATGAGTTTGAGTAAGCTCCAGGAGTTGGTGATGGACAGGGAGGCCTGGCATGCTGCGGTTCGTGGGGTCGCAAGGAGTTGGACACGACTGAGTGACTGAACTGAACTGAACTGAACCATATCCCATGCCTTCAGTCACCTCCCTACTGTATTTCTCACCAAAGCACCAAGCAGCCCCCGTCACACTGTTTCTTTTACCGATTGACGTCAGCCTTCATCTCTGTGTTACGATGGATGCTCCTCCAGGAGGGACTTTTCTGTTTTGTTCATGGCTTTGTTCCCAGTGCTAAGAGCTGGTCAGACGTGCAGCAGACACTCCATTGACACCTGGGGAATGAATGAGTGAGTGAGCGAGCAAGTGGATGCATGAGTGAATAGAAGCATACCTGAATGACAAAACCCAGAGACTTGGAGGAATCTCTTGACTAAAGGGGTGAAGTTCTAGAATCAATGTCCCTCCATTTGCTGAAGGGAGAGACTGAGAAATTACTAAGTGGGATGGTCTTGTGCCCCGGGCCTGAGTTGGCAGCAGACTGGCCATCACAGTGATTTCTCTTCACAGACACATAGACATGGGCAGGAAAAGCGGGGACCTCTGAGTGGCTGCTGCTCCCCCAGAACCATGTTTTGCTGGGTTAGAAGTTTTGGGGGCGTCTTACTCACTTTTCCACTCTGCCTGAGTCCTCCCCCTTCTCCCAGGTCCTGCCCTTCCCAACAGCCTTTAGGTCCCTCAGTATTTTCTGGCAAGCTAACAAAAGCTTTCTTCAGGTTGATCCTGGTGCATTGGAACCAAAATTTTTCATACACACGTCACCAGGATCAATATCCAGAATATATGAAGAAACACCTCAAAAATGAAAAAGACAAAAATTCCAACAACCCAATAGAAAATAGACAAAGACTTGAGCTAGCTCTTGGCTGAAGAGGAAATGGGAATGAATGGCCAAGAGAAGTATGGAAAGATTCTCAGGACTTCCCTGGTGGCCCAGTGGTTAAGACTCCAAGTTTCCAATGCACGGGGCCTGGGTTTGATCCCATGTTGGGGAACTATGATCCCACATGCTGTGTGGCACAGCAAAGAAATGCATTTGATGACAAATTTTTTAAATAATTTTTAAAAAGTATGAAAAGATTCTCTACCTTCATGGTACTCAGGAAATGTAAATTAAACCATAATGAGATACCATGTAAAACCCACCAGGTTGGCAAAAATCTCACAATCCAATAAATTCAAGTGTTGGGGAAATTATAGACCCAATAAATTCAAGTGTTGGGAATATTATAGAGAAAGGAGAACTGTCACCATGGCTGGTCCGAAACAAGAGTCCGAAATGCAGTACTTGGATGCAATCTCAAAAATGACAGAATAATCTCTGTTCCTTTCCAAGGCAAACCATTCAATATCACAGTAATCCAAGTCTATGCCTCAACCAGTAGTGCTGAAGAAGCTGAAGTTGAACGGTTCTATGAAGACCTACAAGACCTTTTAGAACTAACACCCAAAAAAGATGTCCTTTTCATTACAGGGGACTGGAATGCAAAAGTAGGAAGTCAAGAAACACCTGGAGTAACAGGCAAATTTGGCCTTGGAATATGGAATGAAGCAGGGCAAAGACTAATAGAGATTTGCCAAGAAAATGCACTGGTCATAACAAACACCCTCTTCCAACAACACAAGAGAAGACTCTATACATGGACTTCACCAGATGGTCAACACCAAAATCAGACTGATTATATTCTTTGCAGCCAAAGATGGAGAACCTCTATACAGTCAGCAAAAACAAGACTAGGAGCTGACTGTGGCTCAGACCATGAACTCCTTATTGCCAAATTCAGACTTAAATTGAAGAAAGTAGGGAAAACCACTAGATCATTCAGGTATGACCTAAGTCAAATCCCTTATGATTATACAGTGGAAGTGAGAAATAGATTTAAGGGCCTAGATCTGATAGAGTGCCTGATGAACTATGGACAGAGGTTTGTGACATTGTACAGGAGACAGGGATCAAGACCATCCCCATGGAAAAGAAATGCAAAAAAGCAAAATGGCTGTCTGGGGAGGCCTTACAAATAGCTGTGAAAAGAAGAGAAGCGAAAAGCAAAGGAGAAAAGGAAAGATATAAACATCTGAATGCAGAGTTCCAAAGAATAGCTAGAAGAGATAAGAAAGCCTTCTTCAGCAATCAATGCAAAAAATTAGAGGAAAACAACAGAATGGGAAAGACTAGAGATCTCTTCAAGAAAATCAGAGATACCAAAGGAATGTTTCATGCAAAGATGGGCTCGATAAAGGACAGAAATGGTATGGACCTAACAGAAGCAGAAGATGTTAAGAAGAGATGGCAAGAATACACAGAAGAACTGTACAAAAAGATCTTCACGACCCAGATAATCACAATGGTGTGATCACTGACCTAGAGCCAGACATCCTGGAATGTGAAGTCAAGTGGGCCTTAGAAAGCATCACTATGAACAAAGCTAGTGGAGGTGATGGAATTCCAGTTGAGCTATTCCAAATCCTGAAGGATGATGCTGTGAAAGTGCTGCACTCAATATGCTAGCAAATTTGGAAAACTCAGCAGTGGCCACAGGACTGGAGAAGGTCAGTTTTCATTCCAATCCCAAAGAAAGGCAATGCCAAAGAATGCTCAAACTACTGCACAATTGCACTCATCTCACATGCTAGTAAAGTAATGCTCAAAATTCTCCAAGCCAGGCTTCAGCAATATGTGAACCGTGAACTTCCTGATGTTCAAGCTGGTTTTCGAAAAGGCAGAGAAACCAGAGACCAAATTGCCAACATCCACTGGATCATGGAAAAAGCAAGAGAGTTCCAGAAGTACATCTATTTCTGCTTTATTGACTATGCCAAAGCCTTTGACTGTGTGGATCACAATAAACTGTGGAAAATTCTGAAAGAGATGGGAATACCAGACCACCTGACCTGCCTCTTGAGAAATCTGTATGCAGATCAGGAAGCAACAGTTCGAACTGGATATGGAACAACAGACTGGTTCCAAATAGGAAAAGGAGTACGTCAAGGCTGTATATTGTCACCCTGTTTATTTAACTTATATGCTGAGTACATCATGAGAAATGCTGGACTGGAAGAAACACAAGCTGGAATCAAGATTGCCGGGAGAAATCTCAATAACCTCAGATATGCAGATGACACCACCCTTATGGCAGAAAGTGAAGAGGAACTAAAAAGCCTCTTGATGAAAGTGAAAGTGGAGAGTGAAAAAGTTGGCTTAAAGCTCAACATTCAGAAAATGAAGATCACGGCATCCGGTCCCATCACTTCATGGGAAATAGATGGGGAAACAGTGGAAACAGTGTCAGACTTTATTTTGGGGGCTCCAAAATCACTGCAGATGGTGACTGCAGCCATGAAATTAAAAGACGCTTACTCCTTGGAAGGAAAGTTATGACCAACCTAGACAGCATATTCAAAAGCAGAGACATTACTTTGCCAACAAAGGTTCGTCTAGTCAAGGCTATGGTTTTTCCTGTGGTCATGTATGGATGTGAGAGTTGGACTGTGAAGAAGGCTGAGCACCGAAGAATTGATGCTTTTGAACTGTGGTGTTGGAGAAGACTCTTGAGAGTCCCTTGGACTGTAAGGAGATCCAACCAGTCCATTCTGAAGGAGATCAGCCCTGGGATTTCTTTGGAAGGAATGATGCTAAAGCTGAAACTCCAGTACTTTGGCCACCTCATGCGAAGAGTTGACTCATTGGAAAAGACTCTGATGGTGGGAGGGATTGGGGGCAAGAGGAGAAGGGGACGACAGAGGATGAGATGGCTGGATGGCATCACTGACTCGATGGACGTGAGTCTGAGTGAACTCCGGGAGTTGGTGATGGACAGGGAGGCCTGGCGTGCTGCGATTCATGGGGTTGCAAAGAGTCGGACACGACTGAGCAACTGATCTGATCTGATGCACACCTAATGATCTGGCAATTCCAGTCCTGAGTATATAACCAAGGGTGTGGTTTCCATCAGTGAATCTTGAAAATGCCAGAATTTTTAAGTGAAATAAAATAGATCACAACACAGTCACACATTATAAGAATAAAAATATTGTGAAATTTATTTGTCACAGAGGCATTTGAAAGTCTGGGTACATGTGTGTTATAGGTTATGATGCAAATTATGTTTCTTATCAGTGGTGAAATCCAAAAAATTGAAAGCTTCTGACTAGAAGAAACTTGCACTTGTGGATGGAATAAATATACAAAAATGGTCATAATAGCAACATCTTTGATGGCCCCAAATGCTCATCAATAGGAGGATAGATACCCATATCCTCCTCATATAATGAAAAACTAGACTGCAATAAAAATGAACAAACCACAGACTGCCAGGGTCCAGCCCCGGCTGATCCAGGGAGTTCGAAGCGGGGACAGCGTCGGCGAGGATCAGGATACAATAGCTTCAATTAGATATTAATTAGAGATGTAAAGAGTAATAGAATGAGGATAGCTCAGTAGGAAAATTCAGTGGAGAAAAGAGGCTGAGTAGCTTGGTTTACGCGGGAGACCAATAAAACTTCAAGACAAGAAGCTTGCACCACTTATGTAGGCCGCAGGCATCCTTCCCTTCTCCCGAAGGAGAGGAGACATTGAGGCCTCCCCAGTCGGATCTTAGAAGCCCAGGCAAAATTAGTAAGCTTGGTGGGTTCCACGCTCCAGATGGAGACTCAGCCAGAGTGAGAGAGAGAGGGACATGGGGAGAGCAGTATTTTGAGAAACTGATCCCAATTCTTTATTTTCCATGGTCTACTTTTATACACTGAGATGTTATGCAAAAGTCATGCGGGGTCAGCAGTCCTGACTTTTATCAAAGTCAGGTGCTTCATACAAATGTATACAGAGGTCTTAGGGGTGTTACATCATCTTCTGGCCAGGGGGCCTGCTGACAATTTATGACCCTCTCCTTGTGACAGTGGTCAGTCAACCAGGACACTTATTTCTCCAGGGGTGATTATTCTCAAAACAGACACCACCCAAATAAAGTTACATTCCTCTAGGGTGAGGGTGTAGAGGGTTTTAGTTAAGGAAAGAATTTACTTAGCCTAAGGTCTAACATGATTAATATCAAAGGTTAATACTTATTTCTTCTATATATTCATTAATGTGTGTAAGGGCAGGGGATGTGGAGACTTAGCAACAAACATTGGCTCAACAAATGAAAAACCCTTCACCAATACAATTTCTAATCAGCCCACTACACTTATACTAATGGTTTTCTAACTTTTCTAAGGAACCTGTTTTTAGAAGGTTTAGAGCATCTCGTGCCTCTCACAGTTGGGAGGCTATGAGCAATCACATGTGGCCGGACGAGCCTGTCAGGCAGACCAGAGAACCTTCAGAGGAGTTTGTAGGTTAAAACACTCTTGTCACGCCCAGGAGTTTTTATTAACTGGAGCTCTAAGTTAACTCCTTCTCCGAAAGAGGTGGTGGGGGACAGCCCCCCGTAAAGTCAGAGGTGTAGGTGAGAGCACAAAGTAGTAAAGTAGGCAGGCTCTGGTTATGGGGGTAGATGCTTGAGGATTTCCAGGGGGACTCCTGAGGCTCGATCCCACCTTTGCGTATGTTGAGCCTCCTTCCTCATGACCTTTGCCACGGGCAGAGTGCCTCACTCTGGCCCCCAACAACAGACAACTCCGTCGACATGGATGGGGCACAGGAAGAGGATTGTGAGCCAAAATAGACATCCAGTAAACGTACATAGCAAGTCTAAGCACAGAAGCATCTCCAAAGTAGAATTCCTAACATCAAAGTTATAAAACTAAATGCTATTGTTTTAGTCAATTGAAGCTGCTGTAAGAAATACCATAGAATAAGTGGCTTAAACAACAAACCCTTATTTCTCACAATTCTGGAAGCTGAAGAGTCCATGATCAAGGCACTGGTAGATTAAGTATCTAGTGAAATCCCAATTCCTGGTTCTTATTGCTGTCCTTACCTGGCAGGAAGACAGGTAAGTGCCTTCATGAGGGCACTAATCCCACTCATGAGGGCTCCACCCTCACAACCTCATCCCCCAAAGGCCCCACCTCCTAATGCAGTCACACTGGGAGTTAAGAGTTAGGATTTCAACTTATGAATTTCAGGGACGCATTTAGTCTAAACAGCTGTGCTACATATACATTTATGGTGAAACCATGAAGAAAAGCACAGGAATTACAAAGACAAAATCAGGAAAGTGGTCCCCTTTATAGGCAAAGGGAAGTGGCTGGGGTTCAAGAGTGGGCCCCCAGGAGCATCAAATCTATTTCATCAAATTCTTTGTCTTCAATGAGATGGAGATCACATATGTCCTTTGAATCAGTGTTTCTACACCTTACCCATATGGTGGCCTTCCCCAGTGGCTCAGAGGTAAAGAATCCTCTGCCAGTGCAAGAGATTTGGGTTCTACCACTAGGTTGGGAAGATCCCCTAGAGAAGAAAATGGTAACCCACTTCAGTATTCTTGCCTGGAAAATCCCATGGACAGAGTAGCCTGGCAGGCTCTAATCCATGGGGTCACAAAAGAGTCAGACACAACTTAGTGACTAAACGGCAACCCATGTTGTATAAAAGTTCTTTTTTTCAGTATTCAGTACAACAATTACACATACATGAAATAATATTTGGTTCACGTGACATAGTGAACCTCAGGAAAGCCACAATGTTCTTCCTGCTCAAGGACGGGCCTCCTCCAAGGTGCAGTCATTTCTCGGGACCCCCAACCAGTCACAGCAGAGGCAGGATCTGCCCTGACTTCACACCAGGCTGGGCACGATAGCTCGACCCCTGAGAAACCATTCCATACCTCAATGGGGCAAGCAACCCAATAAATTCTACATTTCCCCTCTAACGGCCATCCTTAGATCCATCTCTGTCATCCATTTCTTCTCTGTGAAATAACTTTCAATAGTTTTGCCTGGGTCTATTTTTCCACTTATATTTTATTTTAGTATCAGAATGAAGAGATAATCATAATTACAGATAATTTTGTCTCTGTCAGTCATGCTGATCGTGGTTTAGTTCCTATTATTACTATCATCTAGTTTTTTTTAAACTTTCCGATTCCTAGGGATATGAATCAGGGTCTTTGGTTTTGGAAATCATGAGACAGAAGTCAAGTATGAACGATTTCAGAAAGGAAGAAACGCATCGGCCACCACAGCTGAGAAGTTCATAGGTTTATCTTGTGAGAACTGAAACCTCAAGTGGCTTCCTTGTGATTGCCTCTCCCCCTCTCTCTCAGCTCTGCCTTCCTCGACGTTGACTTCACTCTCAGGGAGCTCCGCACGTGAGGTGGAAAGATGGCACCAGCAGCTTTACAACTTGGTCTCCCAGCTCAGCGACTCCAGCAGAAAGGACGGCCCTCTGTCTTTTAACAGAAAAGTCCCAGCTCTCTCTCCCGTTGGCCATGGATGACAGAGCATCTCCAAGGAACATGGACCTTGAAGCCCTCCAGAAGCATCAAGAGCTTCAGGAGGGATCCCCAAGGGAGACCACCGTGGAGACCTCAGGGGCTGGGGGACAGACCAGGCGGGGGCACCGCTCAGGGCTCAGCATGTTGATTCAGGGCCTGGCTTCCATTCCCCTCCCTTGAGTCTCCCACCAGCAGACCAGCCCCCCGCTCTCCCACTCACATCCTGTGTCGCCTGTTTGACCTGAGGGTGGCCAGGCGTCCTCACCGCCCCCCACGAGGAGCAGGAGGATGCGGGAAGGAGAGGGGGCCAGTGATCTGCATGTAAACACAGGTGTGAGCAAGGTCAGGAGCTTGAAGACGTCTGCGGCTAAAACTGCTCCGGGAATAAGGGTCCTCTGAACATTTAATTGGACATTTACCAGATGTGTTTCCACGGGGCCCCAACTTCAGGGGCACTGAACCCCATCACTCACTGTGGGTGTCACCTCACACATCAGTCACACGAAATGATCAGACACCCTCTGCTCCCCTCCCCTTCCGCCCCCTGGCCCCTAACCAGAGGTCCCCTTGGGCCCAGCCGTGTGACTTCTGTTGGGGCTCAAGGCAGAGTTTGATGGGGTTTGGGAGGTTTCATCAGAATACAAATTAAAAATGACCTGGGAACCAGGCCACGCTGATGCCGTGGTGACCAAGTCCCTTGGGAATTAAATTGTTTAACAGGTGAAATGGAAACATCCTCCTTGTTTTCCTCTTGAATGAGCCATGAAATAGGGTGAAGCGGTCGGCAGGGCCTGGCGCCCAGGGGTGTCAAGAGATGGGGCACCACGCGCAGTGGATGAACCGGCGTCCAGGGCACCCCTGCCTCGAGAGGATGGAAGGGGCGAGTCTCGGGTTCTGAGGGGTGCCCACTGACCACGTGCTAACCAGCAGACCCTCGCTGGGTGACTGAGCCCCACAGCTGAACTCCTCGGCCTCCCATCAGGGAGCGGGTTTGGAGTCAGGTCAGAGAAGCTCCCGTCTACACCCTGGGTCACTGACGTGGTTCTTCTCCCAGTGCAGGGCTGCTGGGCACAGATGACTCTCGGTTGGGTGGGGACTTGATTTCTTCATTGACTCGAAGGTGGGTACCTATCCAACCCTGAGAAGGTGGAACCCAGGACTAGCCAGTCCCTGCAGTGAATTCCCTGCAAATTAAAAGAACAACTCAAGCACATTCTCAAACGGGACTTGCACAAACGCTTTTCAACACATACTGCGCTGTGCCTTAAGGACACTCACCAGTGGGGACTCTCAGTGTCAGCGTCCCCCAGAAGCCATTTGGCAGCCATATCAAGAGCTTTTAAAAAAGCACTGACTCCCCTGCATTCATTGTACATGGAAGACTTTACCCTCAGGAGAGATTCATAAATGTGAACCAAAGTTCACATATAGTAAGATGTGTACTGCAACATAAATTTTAACAGCAAAAATTGGAACCAATACAAGCATCCAGCAATATAAGAAAGGAGAAGCTTGCACAAATTGTCTAAACAAGGGAATGTTGAAGGATAATATGATAATATGTTTATAAGGAGCTATTAATAGCACAGAAAATGCTCATGATATCATGCACAGTGGGAAAAAAGCAGAATATGAAACCACCTGTGTTAAGCTCTTGTCGTATACACCCATATGCAAAGAAAAAACTTGAGTAAGAGTTAAACCAAGATGCCCAGAGTGGCAACACACGAGCGGTATAATCGTAATTGGTTTTCATTTTCTTCTTTAGAGTAATTTTCCAAATTTTCTAAAATGAGCAAATCTTTTAATATCAGAAGGAAAAAATGTCATTTAATGTTGCCAACATTTTCTTCTTTGGAAGGACTGATGCTAAAGCTGAAACTCCAGTACTTTGGCCACCTCATGCGAAGGGTTGACTCATTGGAAAAGACTCTGATGCTGGGAGGGACTGGGGGCAGGAGGAGAAGGGGACGACAGAGGATGAGATGGCTGGATGGCATCACTGACTCGATGGACGTGAGTCTGGGTGAACTCCGGGAGTTGGTGATGGACAGGGAGGCCTGGCGTGCTGCGATTCATGGGGTCGCAAAGAGTCGGACGCGACTGAGCGACTGAACTGAAGTGAATATTACCAATAGCCACAAGGTAAAAAAGCATAATATTACCAGCAGTTTCTGCAAAATATAAGACCTTTCATAGCATATACAGGTCTTTTAATAATTGATATTTCACTTTCAATTAAAATTCTGATATCAAAGCTTATAAAATGATTTGAGGGGAAAAATGTTCAAAGCATTCATTAACATTCTCTATTTCTGTTTGAGAAAGAAACCCAGCAGTCAAATTCCTTTGGAAGGTATAAAAATTGGTGGTTTGGTTTCAAATTGGTATTTCTATCGTATTCATGCCAATTGGTAAACTTTTCTGCTGTCTGTCAGCTTTAAAATGCATAATTATCATGAATTTGAGAAAAAAATCTATCATTTTGAATAACCTTTACAAGATAGGGTTGAGTACTTTTTATATGATTTTAATCCCTCAGTTGTAAAACAGTCTGATTTGTCTCTGCAAATACAAATAACCCTCTTACTTAAATTTGCTAAGAGTCCCAGAATACACAGCATCCCCAAATGTTACTCTCATCTCTAAAATCCTTTAACACTTTCCCGTTGACTCGCCACGTCCCCACTCCCGACCGGCTTACTGTGCCCTGGGTGACCCAGCCGCCCCCTTCTCCTGCAGACCACTCACCTTGTCACAGCTCCTCAAACAGAACAGATTCATCCCAAGTTAGGAACTTTGCACTTGCTGTGCTCTTCAAAGATCCCCATCATTCAGAAGGCAAGAAAAATGAAATAAGAGGCATGCAAATTGCAAAGAAGAAATAAAACTGTTCTTGCTTGTAAACAACATGATCATCTATTTAGATAATCGGAGAGAATCACCCCACAGCTCCGAGTATGCTGACTGGTCAGCCCCGCCATGGGACAAAGACAGGAGTGTGAGCGGAAGTGTCATGACCACTCTCAGCCCTGAGGGTGGGATCGGCCCAAAAGAGAGTGTCTGAGATGCTCTAGAAGTCTGATGGTGACCTCACGGCACCTCCACCATCATTTCATGCAGAACCCAGATTGACCCCTGACAGCTTGGACATGGAGTTCGCAGGTCCCAAGAAGGGGGCATGGTGGGGGGGCGCGGGGGGAGGAACACACCTGGATCTACAGTGGTCGGTGTGGAGCTGCCATCTCCAGCCCCAAGGCCAACCCATGCAGGCATCCCAAGATCCAGCGGCTAAAGCAGCATCACCAGCCCAACAGGGAAGTGGAGCGGAGGAAATCAAGATATTTTTGAAACTTCTCATGTTATTGAGGGTTAGCGAGACACACTGCTTAGGCAAGGTCTTGCTCAAAACCACCTAATTTGATAGGCTTCTGAAAGAGGAACTCTTCTGGAGCTTGTCGCACAAAAGCAAAATTAATGGTTTATGATGAATGTCGCAAATCAGTCCTTATCTCTAGGAGAAAGAGGCTTTTGCTGTAAGAGCCAGAGATCAGCTTTCTCTTTGGAACACTTTCCAAAGAGACCATTTACTACAAAACAATTGTGTAGATTCTGCTGATAGGGGGGAGGTTAATCCATTCAACCAATTGGCAAGGGAGGTCTGCGTGTTGATGACTCACATATCATCCCCAAGATCTCAGTTTCAAAGATGGGGTCCTGGTAAGAGCTGGCACCAGAGGGTTATCTTTTCTCTGGGCAGCAGCGGGGCTGCTGGCAAGGGTGTTCTCACCTGAATGGCCAGATGGACCACAAGGGTAATTAGGGTTCTTGGTTGCAAACGGTAGAGACCCACGTGCTGATGAGAGGACGGTGGGCTCTCCCTGAAGGATCTTGAGCCCCACAGCCTAGAAGAGACGGGGAGGACCAGGCAGGGACCACAGGACTCCATGGGGCCAAGAAAGAGCATCTCACAGCGACGCTGCCTGGGAGAAGGGATCTCCCTTTAATTCCTCTTCTTTCCTTCAGTTGCTCAAAACAAAGTCCCAGGAAAGAGTGGTGAGGGGTCAGGCTAAGTGCTCACCTTTCAGGAAAGACAGGTGGAGAGGGTGGGCCTCGCCCCTCAGCTTTCAGGAGGGACATTGTCACCGATGTCACCGGGGCTTAGCCAGCACCCCTCCTACATGAGGGAGGGGCGATTCCCTAAAGGACGTCGGGCAGCTTCAGAGAGGGGAGTGGATCACAGGCAGCCGGAAATGATCCCTGTCCCCAGGCATCACTTGGGGCCAGACCACAGTGAGCCTGGGGTGCAGAACTAATGACTCCCGGCTCCCTGTAAGGGGATCGGAGCGGGAGGCATGGGATACATGGTGGATCTTTATGGAAAATAGCTCTCAGGACACTTGACTCCAACTGAAATGCTACAAGGCTGTACTCTCAGGGTTAATTCTTTTTACAATAGGTATTTATCGCTTTCATAACAAAAATTATTTTTCATTTAGAAAATTAAAAAGCTAAAGCTTCTGCGAGCTGCAAACCAGAAGCTGAGGCTCATAGGTACAAATGCTTGCAATCGAGTCATCAGCACACTTGTGGTCCCCACCGTGGCTCCAGCGCTGTGGTCAGTACCCGAGTGGGGGTGGGGGTGGGGTGGGGGTGTCAGAACAGCGAGTCTCCTAGAGACACCTGCCTCCAGGTACCCTGCTGGGCAGACCCTCCCTTAAATTGCCTTAATGAGATTAGCTCAGGAACAAATTATTTGCTGCTTTTGCCTTGTGGAGACATGGCCAACACACATACACACACACACACACACACACACACACACACACGTCCCTCCTGACCTTCTCTGGGCACAGTGTCCTTGTCGGATTTCCATTTGCTCTGCAGGGGCCTCTCTCCCTACGGCCCCTCGGGCTGTGCGCCAAGCAGCACGTGCTCAGGGCCTCTCCCCCCACTCCCTGAAGAGCAGCACTGAGGCCATGTGACAGGGCGCATGTTCCCTGCACACCTCCAGGGGACCCATTCACACCATGGTGGGTGTGAGCGGTGCCCCGGAGTGTGCGGTGCCAGCTTCTACCTCTGCCCTCTCGTCAAGTCCTCGGGAAGACCCTCACCCATCCAAGAATGTCAGATCTGGAAGGTCCCTCAGAGACATCTCATCCGGGGCTCTCATCTCCATTCATCCAGAAGAATTCTGCTCAAAGTGGCCAGGCCTGGCTTTGGGTTTGTTGAGACATCACCCAGCAGAGAAAATCTCACCATCCTGGTCCACCATCCTCGATGAAAGAACGAGGAACTTGAGGCTTGGAGAGAAGGCACGTCTGCCAGGGACGCTCCTTAGGCAGAGCTGAGAGGCATTTTATAATTTGCAAAGGCCTCTGCACCCCCATGTTGTCACATTTGACCTTCGTGAGAGCTGGTCAGTGTCCGATGCTGCTGCATCTCACACGTCGAAGACAACATTGACCAGATGATGCGTCATTGTTCCACGCGTCACTCAGAAATAAAACGTTGACAAGTAGATTACAATGCACCAGTGAGACTCCATCAGTTATGTGCCACCACCAGACCCAACAGATAGGAGCAAGGTGCACCTTAGAGTCAGTGCAATTCAGTTCTTTCCACTGTATAGACTTTATTTTATGGAATCTGAAACTGACTCCAAGGTCTGGTCTGTTCACACACACACAGCTGGCCAGAGGAAAAGCCTGGGATGCAACCTTAGCCCCTGGTGCCCGTCTCCAGTCTGGTCCAGGTCAAGGAGACGTGCTGCCCCAATCTCCCTTCAAGGATGGATCTGCCGCCCAGTGTGGGATGCAGGGTCAGCAGAAAGTCCCCCACTTCTTTAACACGATCCCCCAAGCTCACTGAAGAACAGACAGATAAATTGTATACTGTTAGTTGCTCAGTCGTGCCTGACTCTGCAACCCCATTGACTGTAGCCCGCCAGGCTCCTCTGTCCATGGAATTCTCCAGGCCTGAACACTGGAGTGGGTAGCCATTCCCTTCTCCAGGGGATCTTCCCGACCCAGGGATCAAACCTGGGTGTCCTGCACTGCAGGCAGATTCTTTATCATCTGAGCGACCAGGGAAGCCCTAAATAACAATTTAAGGCTCTATGTCCTCATTCCTACTGTAAAGCAGTGCCCTGGGGTCGATGGAATAACTGGGATATGCTGAAGTGAGTTATTTGAATAATTACACAGTCTGTCTGGCAAGACATGAAACCACAGGCATTGGCAGGGCTGACACCTGAACAGGAGCCCTCGGCTCAAGGAATTTCAATGGCTTCCTCATTTCCACTAAATGCTGGCATGTCCTCTGAGGTTCTTTCACAAGAAGAAAGGATGGATAAACTGTGCAGAATCTGCAAACTGTATGTGGATGACTATGATTCTTCTAACAGAAGTCTTTTTAACCTGAATTATCTGGAATATCTACCCTGCTTTCCCTTTCTTAGTCTATGCTGCTCTCATGAAGCCTTGGACATGAATTCACTTTTGCATTTACACCTTCTGTTGTTTTCTTCTGCCTATTGGAAGGAAAGCCAAGGGGACATTTAATAACCTGTTTCCACTCTCTGGCTCCATGATATTAATTTGACTACACAGGATCTTTAATGCTTCACCATCACAAAGACTCAATTTCATACATGAATGAGTCAATGTCAAACGGGAGGAGGGGGAGGGGGTGTGCCATGTTTTCCTATCTCCTCTTAAATGGTTTCTTATTCATATTGATACAGATCAGGGACCGTGGATTATGCTGACAAGCTCATAAATTATCTGCTACTCACCAACAATACCAAGGTCCTGTTTTCTTGATGGAGTAGTTGATTGCAGAGGATGTCCATGAACTTGAAACTGTTTCAGTTGTTGTTTACCCGACAGGGACCTTGAACTTGAGACCTTCCTACCCCGCACAGAGGTACAGATGACACACATGGCGGGAAGATTGTCAAGGGACATAAATTAGAGCAATTAGAGTGAGATGGAGAAAGGGAAGAATGCATTACTAATTGGGCATCATTACAGAGCATCTGAGAAGCTGAGCGAGATACAGTGTCAGCATCGAAGCCCCAGAAGTGATGGGCAGAAGGGACCACGTTTAGAGCCAGAGGTCATTAACACGGGCAATTGACAGGCTTAATGACTCTGAGGGGGAGGCAAAACCACTCCGACAAGTGACAATATGTTAAAGTGGGCATTTTACTATTTTTCAGAAGCTGTAATTTTCAGATGATGACTTCGGGGATCCTTTAAGGAGGATAAATGATTACCTGACAAAGCACTTGTAGCGTTTCCTCTCACAATAGAAGAGAGACGAGCAGACAGCCCGGCTCTGTCAAGCCGAAAGGAGCATTTTTCAGAGAAAACACTGCAAAGTTTATAACAATGAGAGCGAGAGGAAACACAAATACATCTCGCCTTCTTGACAAATAAGATTTAATTAGGAGACTCTTCATGCTCAAAAACAAAGCCATGCCTGCGCCGTGATGGGGAGGCAACAGGCGGAGGGGGAGGGCCTCACTGGCGAGCAGCCCTGTGTCGGCCCCTTAATTATCCATAAACGTCCCCGTGATGGAATTCTACTGCTTCCCCTCTTTTTAGTTAATTCTCTTATTTTACTGCAAATACTACTTGTGTTAATTAATGAAATAGGTAATTCAGCCCACAATAAGCACAGATGAAACAGACAGGCAGGGGTTTATCCCCTCGAGGAATTGTAATAACTTCACACTTCTGTTGCTGTTCAGTTGCTAAGTCATGTCTGACTCTTCGCGACCCCATGGACTACAGGGATGTGAACCGTGGGCACCAAAGGTATTTGCACAGAGATCACCTGTGTCTCCCAGGTCCCCATGTAAACCTGCAGCCCTGGCAGGATCTGACCTTCCCAGCCAGCCGGTGCTCACCAGCCGACACTCCCAAAGCCAGGGGCTTCCATCCTGACCCTTCACTGGTCCCTCCGTGGCCCCTGTGACTGCAGATGGTCCTGAGGCTTCTCCTCAAACCCAGCATGAGGCTGGGTCCAGACAAGTCCCATTGCAGACTGAGTCTCAGACCTCTGCTGGCCACGCCAGGGGTTCCTGCTGCATATTTCCTGACCTTCTCTCCAACTTTCTCCTGAGATGTGACCAACGCCCTAAAACTGAGCTCTGCCATCCCACCCAGATTCTGAGCTATGAACCAGGCTGTGATGGGGAATCAGGTGGAAAAGAAAAGCCCTAGACAAGAACTTCCTGTTATAACTGGAAACATCCGAAGGGCAAATCTGACCCCAGTCATGATACCCCTGCTTCAAACCTTCCAGAGCCCTTAGGTTGGAGCCCTGACTCCCCATGTCCCTGTCCCTTGCCAGTCTCATCTCCCACCTCTGTGTGCTCTTTGTCCTGGCAGGACATACCGGGCTCCCAGCACTCAGGGCCTTTGCACATGCTATCCACCCCCAGCTCCTGGAATGTTCCCCTCCCCAACCCGAGTTCCTCACCTAGTCACCTGCAGCTCCCCTGTCCTGAAACATCACCTCCTTGGGGGATTCTTCCATGTCTCGCATCATCCCCCCATCCTGGCCCAGGGCCTAGATCAGGCCCCCAGGCTCCTCTCATGACATCATGGTGCCTTTCCTTCCCAACAAGGACCACATACGTGACATGAGGTCTTTATTATCCCAGGATGATCCAAACAGATTTTTTTAAAAGGTCGTATTTGAGGCAAATCCAATTCAACTGGGTACCGAAGCTTTACAGCAAAATGTTTGTGATTTAAGAAATGTGTACCTGGGATTTACTTTTGGCCAAGTGCTGTTCTCAGTACCCTACACACATTCTTCAAGATTTATTTTTTATTTTTTAATTTGGGGGTAATTGCTTTACAAGGTTGTATTGGTTTCTGCCGTACAGCAACTCAAATCAGTCATAATTATGTATATATATATGTGTATGAATATATATATGTATGTCCCCTCCCTCTTGAGCCTCCTTCCCTGCCCCTCCCATCGCATCGCTCTAGGCCCTATTAATCACCTGATCCTCTCTACCGTGGACACTTGTACTATTATCCCCATTTTACAGGTAAGGACACGGAGGCACAGGGAGGCTGCCCAGCTTGTAATTGGCACTATCAGAGTTCCTGCTCTCAACCACCTTTCTGATCTAAACACTTTGTCTAGAAAAAAAAAAAAAAAAAAATGAAACTGCATTTGATAAAAAGTAACTTTTTCACCTCGTATTTAACAACTTTTAGGTGATACTGGTCAAGGTGCCCTAATTCTTAGTATAATCAAAGGATGAATCAAGCAGTATTTTTTTGCATAATTTTTCTGATAAGATCGTAGCACAGTCGACATTCTTCCCTCCAGGCTTGACTTTTGCAGCCTGATCAAAGGAGCCTCATTTTCAAAAAGCCTCAAGGGCTTCTGGAGCCTCCCTGGGGCCTCTCCCAACCCTCACACAGCCCTCATTCTCTCTTGGAGATCCCGCCTCATCCTGGCCCCTACCGGTGCCTCTTCTTCAGTGTTAATTGGTCTGAATCACCCGGATCCTCATTGTCTGTGACTTTGTGGGTGATTTATTCAAGGAACACCCTTGTTGTGCAGCAAGATGTGCACACTCAGCCACAGCCCCATGCTGCCCCCACCCCTACCTCTGCCGTGAGACCCCTAATGGAGACCCACCTGATCCCTCACACCCAGTGATGCACAGAAGACAGACAGCTCTGAGAGCCACCTGTGAAATGTTCAGGAATTTTACTAACTGGTAGCTTGGAATCAGCCATGATGAGAGAATAGACAACATGGAAATCATCAAATAAGCTTTTTTACTTTTTTCCCCCGAAGGACCAGTTACTGACATACCATTGCAGTCACATCTCATGTACATCCCTGACTTTTGGGTGGAAATCCCTGTTATCAAATTTGTTCTCCCCCTCGTAGGGGCTCCCATGCGCAGACCCTAGCTTTTTTTTTTCAGCCACTTCACTACAAGGGGATCGTGAACCCTGAAACCACTGTGCTAAGACCATTTCTGCTCCTCTCCTCAGCCTCCCTCCATCCACTAACAGCACCTTTGGTCTTGTTATAGAGCAAAAGTTCTTTTTTGTACATTTTTTGGCCGCATCATGTGACACGTAGGATCTTAGTTCTCGGACCAGGGATCCAACATGTGCCCCCTACAATGGAAGTGGGGATTCCCAATCTCTGGACCACCGGCGTCGTCCCCAGAATTTCATTCCTTACTCGGATGCGCCTTGCAGGCTCACTACGTGCCAGGAGCTGTCCTGGGTGCTGAAATGATGTGCCTTGGGAGCAATCAGACACTGGGCCGTCCCAAGATCTCAGGCCTCTGACTCTAGCTGAACCTGCCAGACAATGGAAGGTGTTACCGTTTGTAATAGATAAGCCTACCCTTTGTGGGCCAAACACACACAAGAAGAAGGCAAGAGTTCAGCTCCCTGGACAATTTATCGCACCTTGAAGCCCCACTGCTTCTGGTCCCCTGTGGCCAGTGGTCAGTTAGTCCCCCAGCCCAGGACTGCAGCGGGGGTGGGGAGGGGAGGATAGGAGCCCCTCAGGATGACATGACCTCAGAAAGGAGCATCAAAAATACAGTCAGATCCACCACCTTGTGAGGCTTTGACCGCCAGCAAACCGGCTCCGCCTGCCCTGTCTGCTTTCACACGCGTGTCTGTCTGTCTCCCCAGACTGTTGCCATCTGGATCCCAAGAGACGCCAGATCCCAGGAGGGGTGCACAGGGCAGTGAAATCTACCATGTCTGTTTAACCTTTTGATCAAGAGCGTCCTTGTTCTGCTTTCCCCAGTTTTTCATGTCACATCTGACAGATCTAAGGACCTGAATGAATGTTTTCCTGAAAGAATGACAGAAACTTTGGTTTGGGAAGGTACTACTGGCTCTTGACCTTGGAGTGAGAATCACCTTCAATGATCAAGATGTCTTCCATTTCAATTCTCTCGTCAAGGACATATTTTTCTCTCTGAGCTGTTGACATGATCCCTCTCTCACGTTCTTTGTCCGTGTGAGAAGCACATAGAGAATTGCCTGAGCATGGGAGTCATTCCCGGAGCTGCCGTAATTAGTTAACTTGCTTCTGTCTCTCCCAGAGCGGAAGCAGAGAGTGTCTGCATAGGATGCTGGTAATGCCAGCAAGTGTGCCCTTTCCTCCCACTCTGCAGGTGGCCTGGAGCAGGGGCGGGGTGGGGGGAGGAGGGAAACACCCCCCCGCATGCACCCCAAATTAAATATCCTAATTCTCACATACCAGCCAAAATTGTAATACAGCAGAAGGGGGAAACCTGTGTGCATCCTAACAGTCTTAGGAGCTTTTCAAATGGAGGGAGAAGCCCTTTGGTTTTCCTGGACTCACTCTCTAGGCCTGAGGTCTAGCCTAGATGAGAGGCCCAAGTATCTTTACTAATGCTTTAGCCTAAAGGACACAGTCCTTCCTGCTACAAAGCTTTCTTTTAAAAAACAATAATCCATGGTCAGGATTTTAGAAATCTCTATCTTCATAGAGATTTTGGCCGTCTTTTCCTTTTTTCCCTTTTTTTTTAAATTATTTATATAGTTTTATAGAAAGAACACATCTGAGTATCATTCTATTGGTGGTGGCAATTAAACAATACTCATAAAATATAACTGTTCTTGAGTAACTAATAATTATCAAAGATTATAATTGCTCAATATTGAGAAGCATAGAACAAAATACAATTCAATTCAGTCACTCAGTCGTGTCCGACTCTTTGCTACCCCATGAACTGCAGCACACCAGGCCTCCCTGTCCATCACCAACTGCTGGAGTCTACCCAAACCCATGTCCATTGAGTCGGTGATGCCATCCAACCATCTCATCCTCTGTCCTCCCCTTCTCCTCCTGCTCTGAATCTTTCCCAACATCAGGGTCTTTTCCAATGAGTCAGTTCTTCGCATCAGGTGGCCAAAGTATGGGAGTTTCAGCTTCAACATCAGTCCTTCCAACGAACACCCAGGACTGATCTCCTTTAGGATGGACTGGTTATCTCTCCTTGCAGTCCTGGAGGACAATTGCTCTACAATATTGTTTTGGGCCTCTGCCACACATCAACACAAATCAGTCACAGGTGTACATATGTCCCCTCTCTCCCGAAGCCCCCTCCCATTCCCACCCTCTCCCACTCCTCTAGGCTGTCACAGAACACTGGGTGGAGCTCCCCGTGTCACACAGCAAATCCTCGCTTGCTCTCGTTTTACGTATGGTAATGGGTCTGTTTCCATGCTGTTCTCTCAATTCATCCCACTCTTTCCCTCCCCGCTGTGTTCACGAACCTGTTCTCTGTCTGCATCTCCATTGCTGCCCTGCAAATTGGCTCATCAGTACCATCTTTCTAGAGTCCATATGCATGTATTAATATGCAATATTTGTCTTTCTCTTTCTGACTTACTTCACTTTGTATAATAGGCTCTAGGTTTATCTACCTCATTAGGACTGGTTTGAATGCATTCATTTTTATAGCTGAGTAATATTCCATTGTATATATATACTGGCCCTCTCATGACTAATTGGTTTAATTTTATTTCCTTACTGGACATCATTATCTGAGATAAGCAGTTTTTATTTTATGGCCAAAGGACAGGTTTTTTACTTCTCTAAGCCTCAATATTTTGTCTTTTAAAGGTTGTTGTTAGAAACAGACGAATAATGTGGAAGACAGAGTCTAATGCAGTGCCTGCCCCAGATCATTACATTCTTGTCTTCCATCTTTCCTGCCTTTCTTCCATCCCTCCATCATTCCATCCTTCCTTTTTGCATTGCTTCATTCTCTTCCTCTTTTTCTTATCCTTCTTCTGAATGACAGGGGAATGATTTCTCTCCAAACATGTCTAGATGTATCCTTTGGTTGCTAAAAGCAAATGCTGTGTGATTCCTCATGTCACACAGAGGCAGCTGTGAGCGGAGCTATTTTTACCGGGCAGGCGGAGGGCCAAAGGCTTGTCCCCAACCACAGTTCCTGTTCTCTGTCTGATTTATTTTATTTTATTTTTACTTCCCCCAACTTATTATTTTGAAAGATGTCAAAGCTTCAGAAAAGTTTAAAGAATAACACAGTGAACACCCACACTCATCCCCCTCCCTTATCTGAGTCACCAGCTGGTGACACTGAGCTATGCTTGCTTCAGTCTCTGTGTGTATTATTTATGTGTCTGGATTCCCCCCCCCCCTTTTTTTTGGCCTAAATCATTTGAGAGTGTGATACAAACATGATATTTAATGCCTAAACACTTCAGTGTATATGTCATTTAAGAAAATAATCTCCTGCACGGTGTCCATTCATTTTAACTCTCATGATAGTTAATGTTGGGGACTTTCCTGGTGATCATCCAGTGGTTGGGACCTCACCTTCCAGTGCCTGGGGTGTGGGTTCAATCCCTGGTTAGGGAGCTGAGATCCCACATGCCTTGCAGCCAAAAAACCCAAACATGAAGCAGAAGCAATGTTGTAACAAACTCAACAGACTTTAAAAATGATCCACATTTAAAAAAAGGCTTTTTAAAAAATAGTTAACATTGATGCAGAAATATGTTTAATAGAGAGTTCAAATTCAGAGCATCCCCCTTTTACTGCTGTAATTCTATAAACGATTGTGCACTGCCTTTGGTTGTCTGGACTCATCTCCTAGGACAATGAACTCTTCTTTCTTGTCATTCATGATTTTGACTTTTTTTTTTTTTAAGATTTTGTCTTGTACCAGAAAGCTAGGAATTACTCAAAGGGTGATGGGGATAAATCAAGGAAACAGAAACTGGAATAAAGGAGCTCCTGAAACAGCACATAAAACATTGACCAGCTTAAACCAGTTTTGCCTCCTTAAGTAGGTTGATTGATTAACCCAGCTGAGAGTTATTTTACAGAGACAGCATTAAGCATGTGCAATACAGGAACCCATGTCTCCAGGATAACCCTGGAACCAAGAATCTTCAGTCTACGAAACTCAAAGAACAGAAATGCTGCCACCTGAGCCCTTTATGGAGTAAGAAGTCCTTCAGTAAGAAAAATCTGGCTTCCAGTAGCACGCATGCTCAGTTGCTAAGTCAACTCTCTGCAACCCCATGGACTATAGCCCTGTAGGCTCCTCTGACCATGGGATTTCCCAGGCAAGAATACTGGAGTGGGTTGCCATTCCCTTCTCCTAGGGGATCTTCCCGACCCAGGGATGAAACCCACATCTCCTGCGCTCGCAGGTGGATTCTTTATCACTAAGCTGCCAGCAGGGAAGCCCCTCCAGCAGCGTGGATAGCTATAGCCATTCAGCTTCCAAGTTCGAAATTCCCCTAACCCCTCACATTTCACCCTGAATCCTGGATCGCAGAAACATTTGAGAGCCTTGCTTTCTGTTTCCTTGCTGGTCGATTTCACACAAAACCTTTTTCTTTTCCCAAGAGCTGGTGCCATAGTATTGGCTTTTACATATGTTGGGCAGCAAGCCCTCGCTTGACAACAGTTTTGGCAATGTTTGGCAGGTCTTGTGACCACCTACCCAAGCATGTAGCCCTCAGCAGAGTGTGAGCCCTTGTTGCCTCCCCTGAGTGGCCAAATAGACTGAATTTGTCTGGAGGGTTGGCTGCTGGGTTCCTGCTGCCCCCACCTCTATGGTGCTCTAAGTTCCTCGGGGCTACTGTTACTTTTGAGAGAAGAAACAGCTCCTGGATCAGACATCTTTTGGGTGAGTAACCATGTTAAAATGCGCCTGTATCTAAGTTATTCAATAATCTCAACAGTAATGTGGGCTAGAGACCCACCTTTAGATTTTGGTCGAGTTACAGGCCAAAACTTTGGGTTGGACTCCCAACACTAGGATCATGGATTAGTAGGTCCACCCCAAGAAAGACCAAGAAAGAAACTAAAAGGTTTAGCTGCTGAGATATTCAAACCCTGGGTTAGCATCCCAGGCCTTTGGGTTTCTTGTCTAGGTTATCTATGTCTGATCACTTTATTTGGTAGGAGTTGGCTAATTATACTGGAGAAGGAAATGTCAACCCACTCCAGTAGCTTTGCCGAGAAAATCCCATGGATGGAGGAGCCCGGTAGGCTATAGTCCATGGGGTCACAAAGAGTCAGACATGACTGAGCAAATAGCTAACTATTGGATGTTGGCAGCCGAAACCTTATTGAATACACTTTGGGTCATTTTGCTCTGGTCATCCTGAGAAGAAAACGTTCCAAACTGGGGAATGTCAACTGCACATCTGCTACTTTAATATGAAGAGGGAAAAAGGAAGAAAAACATGATTGTACCAGTCAATCTAAGGAATAAAGTAAGCACATTAAGAATAAAGGGGGTGGGAAGAAGGCACAATCTGTTTGCAGGACATATATTCAGTTCAGTTCAGCCGCTCAGTCGTGTCCAACTCTCTGCAACCCCATGGACTGCAGCAAGCCAGGCCTCCCTGTCCATCACCAACTCCCAGAATTTACTCAAACTCATGTCCATTGAGTCGGTGATGCCATCCAACCATCTCATCCTCTGTCACCCCCTTCTCCTCCCGCCTTCAATCTTTCCCAGCATCAGGGTCTTTTCCAATGAGTCAGTTCTTCGCATCAGGTGGCCAAATTATTGGACCTTCAGCATCAGTCCTTCCAATGAATATTCAGGACTGATTTCCTTTAGGTTGGACTGGTTGGATCTTCTTACTGTTCAAGGGACTCTCAAGAGCCTTCTCCCACACCACAGTTCAAAAGCATCAATTCTTCGGCCCTCAGCTTTCTTTATAGTCCAACTCTCACATCCATACATGACTACTGGAAAAACCATAGCTTTGACTAAATGGACTTTGGGGTTGGCAAAGTAATGTCTCTGCTTTTGAATATGCTATCTAGGTTGGTCATAACTTTCCTTCCAAGGAGCAAGCATCTTCTAATTTCATGGCTACAGTCACCATCTGCAGTGATTTTGGAGCCCAAAAAAATAAAGTCTGACACTGTTTCCATTGTTTCTCCATCTATTTGCCATGAAGTGATGGGACTGGATGCCATGATCTTCATTTTCTGAATGTTAAGCTTAAGCCAGCTTTTCACTTTCCTCTTTCACTTTCATCAAGAGGCTCCTTAGTTCTTTGTTTTCTGCCATAAGGGTGGTGTCATTTGCATATCTGAGGTTATTGATATTTCTCCCGGCAATCTTGATTCCAGCTTGAGATTCATCTAGCCCAGCATTTCTCATGATGTACTCTGCATATAAGTTAAATAAGCAGGGTGACAATATACAGCCTTGATGTACTCCTTTCCCAATTTGGAACCAGTCTGTTATTCCATGTCCAGTTCTAACTGTTGCTTCTTGACCTGCATACAGATTTCTCAAGAAGCAGGTCAGGTGGTCTGGTATTCCCATCTCTTGAAGAATTTTCCACAGTTTGTTGTGATCCACATCAGTCAAAGGCTTTGGCATAGTCAATAAAGCGGAAGTAGATGTTTTTCTGGAACTCTGTTGCTTTTTCAATGATCTAACAGATGTTGGAAATTTGATATCTGATTCCTCTACCTTTTCTAAATCCAGCTTTTGAACATCTGGAAGTTCATAGTTCATGTACTGATGAAGCCTGGCTTTGAGAATTTTGAGCATTACTTTACTAGCGAGTGAAATGAGTGCAATTGTGCGGTAGTTTGAGCACCCTTTGGTATTGTCTTTCTTTGGCATTGGAATGAAAACTGACCTTTTCCAGTCCTGCAGCCACTGCTGACTTTTCCAAATTTGCTGGCATATTGAGTGCAGCACTTTCACAGCATCATCTTTTAGGATTTGAAATAGCTCAACTGGAATTCCATCACCTCCACTAGCTTTGTTCATAGTGATGCTTCCTAAGGTCCACTTGACTTCGCATTCCAGGATATCTGGCTCTAAATGAGTGATCACACCATCATGATTATATTAATCATGTATATTAAGTTAACCTTAAAAATGCATTCTAATATAAAGTAGGCGCAGATAAATACTGATGATTCCACTTATACGACGTACCTAGAATAGTCAAATCATTGAGTCAGAGGTATGTTGGTAGATGCCAGGAGAGGGAGGGTGGGGAGGGGAATGGGGCTCAGTATTTAATGAGGACAGAGTTTCAGTTTAGGAGAGTGAAAAATTCGGGAGATGGAAGATGATGAGGGTTGCAGAACAATATGGTACTTAGTGTCCCTCACTGTATAGTTAAATCCGGTTAAAATAGTATGTGTTATACTGTGTGACTTCTACCATGATAAAAAAAATTAATAAATAAATAGGAAATATGAGGACTAGAATCAGTGAAATGGGAGATGGGAAAAATCCTCTATTTCCAAATGGGTGGTCAGCACAGATTGAAAAGCACAGCTGTGTGTCTTTAGAGTGATTTAACAAAAAGCAGAGATTAAAGAGAAACAAGACCGGTGGGGCAATGCTATTAGATGAATAGGTACTTAAGGAAGGATGAGAGTAAGGCAGTAACAAGACACCTATGTAAAGGAGTTTTATATAATAACTTTCAGTTTAAATAAGAAATATAGTAGTCAATATTTGGGCAACTTTAAAACAAAGTAAGAAGTCTTCCAAAACACAAACAGAACTCGGTAAGAATTTTAGTGGATTTTTGAAAGTAGCCATTAAATGATCAATACCAGTAGAAAGTGGCCTGAGAAGGGTGAAGTATGTTGCAGATGGAGATGACGTTTCTGATGAAGTTAACGTGTAAGAATCATTTGGATATAGAACTCTATCAGCAAATTTGTGCTTCAGTCTGTTTGTGCCTGTCTGGCTCTTGCCTTATGCTTTTATTCTGTAAGTCGTAACATATTATGTTCTTGGTGTTTTCTATGACCTTCCAGCTGTATATGGTGCAGTGGACCTATGAAAAAGAAAATGGTTCTTTTGAACACTGCCCAGTCCCAATATCAGTGGAAGCTGGGGTGAATATGGCCTGAAAATGGGGCTTGGAGTTATAACACTATTTTCCAATTAAATTTCTTTTGCCAAAGAGGAGAAAAGGGACAGAATCATCTTTACCTCCATTTCTAGCAGGAGAAGAGCCTTTACACAATAGGACACGTTTTGATTTTTCCCTTACTGAGAATTTTAACCCTCTTCTATATGAGCCAAACTGGCAGGGAGTTAGCATTCAACTGCTTTCAAGTGTGCATCTATATATTAAAGTCATAAAAAAAAAAAGAAGAAGAACAAAATTGGGTCATTTGTAGAAATGTGGATGGAGTAAGAGTCTGATATACAGAGTGAAATAAGTCAGAAAGAGAAAAACAAATGTATATAAAGGCATGTATGCGTAACCGAGAAAAATGGTACAGATGAACCTAGCTGCAGGCAGGAAAGGTCCACAGACATAGGGACGTGGTGGGGGAGGGGAGGGGGCTGAGCTGGGAGACTGGGATCGACATATACGCACCACCGTGTGTGAGACAGCCGGTGAGAAAGCTGTACGGCCCAGGGAGCTCAGCTCGGTGCTCTGTGACGATCCAGAGGGGCAGGAGGGAGGTTCAGGAGGGAGGGCTGTGTGTATATGTACAGGTATATAAATGTGTGTGAGTAACGGATTCACTCGGAGAAGGCAATGGAACCCCACTCTAGTACTTTTGCCTGGAGAATCCCATGGACGGAGAAGCCCGCTGGGCTGCAGTTCATGGGGTCACTAGAGTCGGACACGACTGAGCGACTTCACTTTCACTTTTCACTTTCATGCATTGGAGGAGGAAATGGCAACCCACTCCAGTGCTCTTGTCTGGAGAATCCCAGGGACGGGGAAGCCTGGTGGGCTGCCGTCTATGGGGTCGCACAGAGTCGGACACGACTGAGGCGACTTAGCTGCAGCAGCAGCAGCAAGGGATTCACTTCATTGCACAGCAGATACTAACACTACATCGTAAAACAATTATAAGTGTGCTCAGTCGCTTCAGTCGTGTTCGACTCTTTGCAACCCCATGGACTGTAGCCCACCAGGCTTTTCTGTCCGTGGGGATTCTCCAGGCAAGAATACTGGAATGGGTTGCCATGCCCTCCTCCAGGGAATCTTCCCAACCCAGGGATCGAACCCATGTCTCTTACATCTCCTGCATTGGCAGGTGGGTTCTTTACTACTAGCGCCACCTGGGAAGCCCATAAAGCAATTATACTCCAATTTAAAAAAACAAAAAGAGTAAAGTTTGCCAAGAAGGACAAACACTGGTGGTGAAGGCCATGGGGTCGAAGGAGGTTCTACCTGAAAACTGCCCAGACACATCTAGATCAGCTCGTCTGTGGTCTCTGCTGGGGAGGCACGTGTTACGGTCCTCGACCAGGAAGGGTAGAGCCCAACTTGCTCCAAAAGGAAGTGAGGGCTTGGGTATTTCAACCTGTATACTCTTGAATTCCTCTCTCAAGCTCAACTGAGTCTGAGAGTCCTCACTTCATTTTTTGAAGGTGATACAGCCATTTCTCCCACCCTCCTCCTCTCAGGGTAAGTTTTCCAAGGTGGTGAGTGAGACAGTCCTGACTCTCATAGTCTTCTCTGCAATAGACAAGCCTGCCCTCAGCACGTGGGGTAGACTACGGGGCACTTCTGACCACACTGGCTGCAGTCTTGGAACTGCGGGGACAGATGTGTTGGCAGCTGGATAGTGTGTGTGACTTTCAGGCCTCGGGTTTCAACAGGCATCTCTAATGGAAAGCATCTCAGTGAATCTTTGAACCCACGCTGGTCTTCTCGGAGACTGTCCCTTCTCCTGGGGGCTTCTCCAGGGAATTCTTGTGAGTGAATAGTCGCCACTACATCTGCTTGCTTCTTTCCAGACATATAACTAGGAGATGGAATTGGTTCCCAAATCCTCAGGTTCTTGCTCCCGCATGCCTGTTGTAGCTCTTTGATGGCCTTCTGCATCTGGGGGAGCGAGGGAAGGCCATTTTCTAGAGACTTGCGATCCATCAACTCTTCTCAGCCCTTGGGTTTGAAACCTGGGATACAGACTGAACCTTTCACCTTGGGGTTGCTTGCTCATGTTTTCTCCAAAGCTTCATTCCCGGAGGTGGCCATCTAACCGCTTAGAATCTCTTAGGAGAGCACTTGAGGGGGAAGCCTTGGGTGCTTCCTCTAAGGGAGCAAAGTGTGCTCTGAGCCACAGATTGCCAAGCCCTGGGTCTTCCCTTCATCTCTCATGAACTGAAGGTTTGCCAGGGGACACCAGCGTGGCTGCATCCTGCTGACAGTGAGTTTCTGGCAAGTCTGCTGGTTACTGTCAGGCCCAAGCCATGCAGGCTGGGCAGGGGCAGCAGGCATGGCGAAAGGCAGCTTTGAGGCTCCTCCCTGGTTTTGCCGGCCAGGAAGTAAACCATCACGAGCGTTACAATTTAGGATACCCAGTCAGCCAACTGCAAAGGTCAGACCCCGCTGAGGGTGTATTTCCCTTTGAGGATGAACGTCCAGGAGGAGCCCTCCTGGCCATCCCACCGTCAGCCCTGCCTTGCACTGAGGTTACCCCTTTTCTTTAGATCAAGAGAAGCCAGGTGCAAGGAGTAGGCTTATAACATTGACCTCAACTTGCATAAGTTATCCTGTATGTTTTTCAGCAGCAAAATGAAACTGAGTCTTTATCAGAATAAGAATCTGTAGAAGAGGGGAGGAGGCGGAGGGCTGGACTGGGAGTTTGGGAGTTTGGTAGATGCAAGCTATTACTTTAGAATGGATAAACAACAAGTCCTCCTGTAGAGCACAGGGAACTATATCCAGTCTCTCAGAATAAACCATAATGGAAAAGAATGTATATGTGTGTGTAACTGAGTCACTTTGCAGTACAGCAGAAATGAGCACAACATTGTAAATCAACTATATTTCAGTTTAAAAAATTTTATCACTTAAAAAATATTTGCAAAAGACACGTAAAATGGTGGTTCCAGGGGAAGACCCTCAGAAAAGGCCTGTCTTGCCTGAGTCAGAGCCTAATGACCTCAACTCATTATATCTGGCTCCTCCAGTACCTCCCGAGGTTCCCTCCATATGGAGGGACAGTCCCTGCCAGTGCGGCTGAGGCTTCCGACAGCCCTCCCAGAGCCACGGGGCCAGCCCTAGCCCTGAGCCCTTCCCTACCAGACCATCAGGAGGGATCTGTCTCCCCTCCTTAAACTGACCAGGGTGCTCAAGTCCACCCAGGAGGTCTATCTGCTGAGACAAAAGCCTGCAGGTCCCGATGGTCAAGGTCGACCCAGGGGATTTGTATATGTGCACTCCTTCTTCTACCTTGGAATCTATACATCTGGAAAAAGCATGTTTAGAGCACAGCTTCCTCAATATGCCTGGAGGCCCTCCTCTCTTGTTGGGGTGAAATCTCACAAAATTAAATGGCTTTCTCACCAGAGAAAAGTAGACATTAAAGCACTCCCAGATCAACCCTACACTAATCAACCCTAAGCTGCACTATTACAGCTAGGGACAAGCCTCAACCACAAGTCCCGAAAATTCTAGGAAAGGTAAGTGCGACATCCAGAAAGAACCAAGACAGCTAATTGACCCAATAGTGATAAAACTCCATCCAAGCACCAAAGCTCCAAATTTAAAGCAATTGCCTTTAAAGAGGCATCTGAAGAGAGGTATACAGCCTCTGATAACCACATTTCTTAAATCCCAATTAATCCAACTTCGTCAATCCCCATGTAACATTCCAGTTCTGCCAGTACAAAATCCCAGAATGGAGATAACCATTGTATGCAGGATTTGAGTATCGTTAACCAATTGTAGAAGATATAAACCCAGTGGTAGCAAATCTTTATTTTTCACCTAGAAGTTTATTTGGAAACATTTTCTGATTTATAGTTCTGGACTTAGAAGATACCTTATACTGTAAAACTTTAAGTCCTGAGTCTCAAGAACTATTTGCCTTTGAATGGAATGATTCAGAGACTAATATAAAACCATCTCTTTGGATGGTACTCCCACAAGGATTTAAGAATGCCTCCACCATCTTTAGGGAAATCATTCAGTTCAGTTCAGTTCAGTCACTCAGTCATGTCCGACTTTTTGCGACCCCATGGACTGCGGCACGCCAGGCTTCCCTGTCCATCACCAACTCCCAGAGCTTACTCAAACTCATGTCCATAGAGTCGGGGATGCCATCCAACCATCGAGTCCTCTGTCATCCCCTTCTCCTCCTGCCTTCAATCTTTCCCAGCATCAGGGTCTTTTCAAATGAGTCAGTTCTTCACATCAGGTGGCCAAAGTATTGGAGTCTCAGTTTCAGCATCAGTCCTTCCAATGAATCAGGACTTAGTTGGATCTCCTTGCAGTCCAAGGGACTCTCAAGAGTCTTCTCCAGCACCACAGTTCAAAAGCATCAATTCTTCGGCCCTCAGCTTTCTTTATAGTCCAACTCTCACACCCATACATGACTATGGAAAAACCATAGCTTTGACTAGATGGACCTTTGTTGGCAAAGTAATGTTTCTGCTTTTTAATACGCTGTCTAGCTTGGTCAAAGCTTTTCTTCCAAGGAGCAACTGTCTTTTAATTTCATGGCTGCAGTCACCATCTGCAGTGATTTTGGAGCCCAAAAAGATAGTCTCTCACTGTTTCCACTATTTCTCCATCTATTTTCCATGAAGTGATGGGACTGGGTACCATGATCTTAGTTTTCTGAATGTTGAGTTTTAAGGCAACTTTTTCACTCTCCTCTTTCACTTTCATCAAGAGGCTTTTTAGTTCTTCTTCACTTTCTGCCATAAGGGTGGTGTCATCTGCATATCTGAGGTTATTGATATTTCTCCCGGCAGACTTGATTCTAGCTTGTGCTTCATCCAGCCCAGCATTTCTCATATAAGTTAAATAAGCAGGGTGACAACATACAGACTTGATGTACTCCTTTCCCGATTTGCAACCAGTCTGTTGTTCCATGTCCAGTTCTAACTATTGCTTCTTGACCTGCATACAGATTTCTCAGGAAGCAGGTCAGGTGGTCTGGTATTCCCATCTCTTTCAGAATTTTCCACAGTTTATTGTGATCCACACAGTCAAAGGCTTTGGCATAGTTAATAAAGCAGAAATAGATGTTTTTCTGGAACTCTCTTGCTTTTTTGATGATCCATTGGATACTGGCAATTTAATCTCTGATTCCTCTGCCTTTCCTAAATCCAGTTTGAACATCTGGAAGTTCATAGTTCATGTACTGTTGAAGCCTGGCTTGGAGAATTTTGAGCATTACTTTGCTAGGGTGTGAGATGGGTGCAATTGTGCAGTAATTTGAACATTCTTTGGCATTGCCCTTCTTTGGCATTGGAATGAAAACTGACCTTTTCCAGTCTGTGGCCACTGCTGAGTTTTCCAAATTTGCTGGCATATTGAGTACAGCACTTTCAAAGCATCGTCTTTTAGGATTTGAAATAGCTCAACTGGAATTCCATCACCTCCACTAGCTTTGTTCATAATGATGCTTCCTAAGGCCCACTTGACTTCATATTCCAGGATGTCTGGCTCTAGCTGAGTGATCACACCATCATGGTTATCTGGGTCATGAAGATCTTTTTTGTATAGTTCTTCTGTGTATTCTTGCCACTTCTTAATATCTTCTGCTTCTGATAGGTCCATACCATTTCTGTCCTTTATTGTGCCCATCTTTGCATGAAGTATTCCCTTGGTGTCTCTAATTTTCTTGAAGAAATCTCTAGCCTTCCCTCTACGGTTTTCATCATTAATCAAGGACTAAAAGGAACTCCAGTTAAATGGGGGCATCTTACTATGATAAACTAGTTGCTAGTAAAACTAAGGAAGTTCAAACCAAGATAGAATCCTCACTAAAGTTTCTGGCAGTCTAGGGGTATAAAGTCTCCAAGGGAAAAAGCACAGATTTTTCAACCAAATGTAAAATATCTAGGATTTGAGTTATTAAAAGGACAAACTTACTGCTAGATCAAAAGGAAGCATTAGCTAGGGTGACTGTACCAGAAGGCACTTTTGAGGATTCATAGGAATGACCAGGTCTTATTGTATTTGGATTTCTAACTTTGGACTCAAGGCTCTTAAAGTACCAGATACTCAAACCTGACACCCCAATGACAGATGAAAGGATATGATGAGTCTCCCTGCCTGCAGTAGACTGAGCAGAGCCTCCCTCTGCAGAAATTCTGGCCTTAATCTCTCGGGAAATGGTCACACTCACCCATCCTGTAGGACGTCCTACAGGCTCCTGTCTGACCTCACCTGGGCTGCCAACACACACTCCCTGCTCTGAGCTCTGCCTCGTGCCGGGCCCTGTGCAGAGATGAACCTAGGGATGCAGAGATGAACCCTGGCCTTCAAGGATGGAGACGATGCTCAGGAATCTGGGTCCTCAGGGTCTCCGGCATTTGGGTGACCATCAGATGACTTCTAGATGATTGCAATTTCTCCACCAAGAGGAAAAAAGAAAAGTACATAGATGTGCTGTTTTCTTCTCCAGATCAAACTAGGTGGGCTGGTTTCAGAATAATCTGTCACTAGAAAGGCACACTCAGGAGCAATTTGTGGGCTCTTGGTCATTCCATCAAGCGAGACAGCCAGGGTAATTGGACTATTACCATCAGGGCTGCCATCAGCATCTGTGGCTGTGACAACATCAAAGGGCATCCGCCAAGCACCTGCTGGAACAGGAGCTTTTATCCATGGGGCAGAGTCGCTCTGCGGCGGTGCTGCTGTTGAGAAAGCAGACCCAGCCACAAATGACAGTAGCTTCAGAACCAGCCGAGAAGGCGACGGGAGGAAGGTCTGCAAGATGGCGAAGTCAGATCATTCGGTCTAGAGTTGGGGACTTCTAAGGATTCTAAATTTGGCCCTCGGCAGCCAAAGAGGTAGCTCTCTAAGCCCTCACTCATTCCTTCTGCATATGTTGGGAGGATCAGCTATGTGCCAGGCACAACTGAGGTCCCTAAAGATGCTTCAGAAAAGAGAATAAAGACCCCAGCTTCAGGAACGCATGAGATCCCAGAAAGAGATGGTGAGTGACAGCCCGTGGCTGTGCGTGTCCGCTTGTTCCTCACCGTCTCCTTTTGCTGTTCCCTTTAGCTAGGATGCCCGTCCAACACTTCTGAATGTCCAAATCCAATTCTCATTTCAAGGACCATTTAACCTGCTCTTCCCACCCCTGGGCTTTCCTGGTGGCTCAGATGGTAAAGCATCTGCCTACAACATGGGAGGCCCGGGTTCAATCCCTGCATTGGGAAGATCTCCTGGAGAAGGAAATGGTAACCCACTCCAGTATTTTTACCTGGAAAGTCCCATGGACGGAGGAGCCCACTAGGCTACAGTCCATGGGGTTGCAAAGAGTCGGACATGACTGAGCAACTTCACTTTCACTTTCCCACCCTGAGGAGCACCCCCCGCCCCCGCATTGCCATTTCTCAATGAGCTTCCCACCCAAAAATGAAATCTCCCATTTCCCAAATACCGAGTATTCCCCCGGTATTTTTCTCTTCTGTTGTAGATTATAGTTGTTTTGTGTAAAAGAATCCTCATTGTCCAAGTCTTTATGAACTGAGTCTCCCCAGAGTTATCACAAAGTTGTATAGAGCTACAGAGCCCTCACAGTCTATAAAATGCCGAGTGAACTGACTACTTACAAAATCTCAGCTCCACCCCTGCTGACCCACACCAGCACATCTCCCCTGTGTCACCCACAGCTATGTCCTCCCAGACCAGTGTCCCTGAGGGTGACACAGAAACATCTGCCTACATAACGTAAGTAAATGAGAACCAATTGCAAAGTGCAAAAGCAAATTTCACAAAGGCTACAGCCTTTGTGAATTTCATGAGTGTTGCCGAGAACAGCTTGTAAAGCCATGGATGCATGACGACCGGGCAGTTAGACCAGTTAACAATGGAGCCGCTGATGAGTACATGCAAAGGGAATTATTTGTGCTATGAAAGAATTAAGAGTCCTTTGGGGAAATCAATGAGCCCCAAAGTATTTTCCAAAACTGAATATCCTTTGTTCAAACAGACGTGAAATGTGATGTTCAGGAAGATTATTGCACCCCCCTCCAACCAAATCAGTACTTCATTCACTGTTCTAAGTGTCAGCGGCTGATTGCAATCATAGCATCGATTTTGTTAAATGTACAAAACAATACTTTAAAACTTTTCACTTGACTTTTAACCTTCAAATTTCAATCATACCCTTCTTCCCCTTCTTTATCTTGATCTTTGCCATTCCTGTCTTCAGTAAATTCACTTGAAGGGACTATTTTTCCTGGTTGACAAGGACCTCCTGTGTTTGTCTCACGTGGGTATTGCTAAGTCGCTTCAATCATGTCAGACTCTTTGTGACCCTATGGACCGTAGTCCTCCAGGCTCCTCTGTCCATGGGGATTCTCTAGGCAAAAGTACTGAAGTGGGTTGCCATGCCCACCTCCAGGGGATCTTCCTGACCCAGGGATCAAGCCCGAGTCTCTTATGTCTCCTGCACTGCCAGGTGGGTTCTTTACGACTAGCACCACCTCGGAAGTCCATGCTTGTCTCATATTCAACCAAAAAAAAAAAAAAAAACACAGAGGTACAATGGACATTGTTCTTCAACCTAGAACATAGTAGATGCCAACGAATGTGAAATGGATGAACAAACCCACCAGAGGCACTCAGGTTCAGTCTGCTTACTCAAGCTGGTTAAAGAGAAAAAAGTTCACACCCAAGATTTACCATCCTGTGGAGAAAACAGAATGCCGGGCTCTGGCAGAGCTGCTTCTCTGGCTGAGCCTCCAAAAAGCTACCAGGAAACATGAGGACAGTTTGAGTGCCTTGGAGGAAGAGCTGTTTAATAAACGACGCCAGCACATCAGGTTTCCCCCACACGGAGTGTGTGTTAGTCTGTCAGTTGTGTCTGACTCTGTGATCTCATGGACTGTAGCCCACTAGGCTACGGATTCTCTAGGCAGGAATCCAGAGCAGGTTGCCATGCCCTCCTCCAGGAGATCTTCCCAACCCAGGGATCAAACCCAGGTCTCCCGCATTGGCATTGCAGGTGGATTCTTTACCATCTAAGGCACGAGGGAATCCCTCCTATGTAAGAGAATTAAAGTTAAATGGATCCCATCTCATGCTTATAGAAAGTTAAATTCTAGTGAATTAAAGACTTCCTTGTAAAAAGTAAAATAAAAATCTTACAAGTAATCCAGGATACTACAGGTTACAATATAGCATCTATAAAGGAGAACTTACAAATGAAGAATAGGAATCCAGAAGATATAGAAGAAAAAGACATATTTGAATAATAAATGTTGTACTTCATAAGGTTACATAAAATATACATATAAATTATGAATCTAAAATTATGTGTAAAGCAGATAATAAAGGGTTACTTTCTGTACCATATGGAGCACTCTTAATCAGAAAAAGGGGCAAAGGTTGTAAAGAAACTGTTGGCTCTTAGAAGAGCAAATCCCAATGTTAAAAGAAGGCAGGAGAGAAGGAAAAAAAAAATGAAGACCATCTAGAGGGGTAGGAGAGAGGGTGAGGGGTAGCCTTAAGAGGGAGGGGATAGGATGTGAGGGCGATCTGGTTTCGATCTGTCACCCCTTGATCGCCGGGGCTGATTCAGCCAATCTGGCTGGCTGGGTGGGTGTCCCCTTCCTTCCTCACTGCTCCACGTGCATCCCTCCCGAAGCTGAGAGCTCGGTCGAAGAGGACAACCACCCCCAATAGAGGAGGCCCGGTCTTCGTCAAGGGTATAGGAGTAGCTGCGGTCCCCTGCTGCTCTCCAGAGGGAGGGGATGTAATGATACACAGAGCTGATCCACTCCAGCATTCTTGCCTGGAGAATCCCATGGACAGAGGAGCCTAGCAGGTTGCGGTCCGTGGAGTCGCAGAGAGTCGGACACAACTGAGTGGCTAAGACTACCACGTAGCTGATACACACTGTTGTACAGCAGAAACTGACATGACATTGTAAAGCAATTATACTCCAATTAAAAAAATAAACAGTAAAGAAAGAAAGAAAAATAAGGAAAATAACAGATGTTTGAACTCAGCGGTAGTCAGGATATTTCATAACCAATTCCGTGTTACGACTGTACCTAAAAGACTACCAGAAATTTTCAAGGGCTATAAATCTTATTGCTAGCTGGGCTATAGGGCTAAGTCCACTTTCCTATACTCTTGTAGAAATGTGGAATATTAGTTTTTTCTGAAGGTTATCTGGCCACATTTAGTAAAAAAAAAAAAAAAAAAGCTTTTGAAGTACAAACACTTCGTAAACTGAGCTCTTGAGCTGCTGAAAATCCATCCTGTTTGTACCCATATGTACAGAAACATTTACTGTGGCGTTATTCAAATAGCACAGAACCAGAAGCAAACAAATCGGCATTTCTGGAGAAGTAGCTGTGCCACAACAGTAAGTCTTTGCTGGTTATCTGTTTATACATAGCAGTGTGTGGGTTCACCCCAAGCTCCTGATCTCCCCCCGTCCCGCCACATTTCTCCTTTGTGTTCACCCCAAGCTCCTGATCTCCCCTCCGTCCTGCCACATTTCTCCTTTGCTAACTATAAGCTGTTTGCAATGTCTGTCTTTTTATATTTCATAAGTAAGTTAATTTGTGTCATTTTTAAAAATTAGATTCCAGCTATTAGTGATAACATATGATATTTGTCTTTCTCTGACCAACCAGTCCATTCTAAAGGAGATCAGCCCTGGGATTTCTTTGGAAGGAATGATGCTAAAGCTGAAACTCTAGTACTTTGGCCACCTCATGCGAAGAGTTGACTCACTAGAAAAGACTCTGATGCTGGGAGGGATTGGGGGCAGGAGGAGAAGGGGACGACAGAGGATGAGATGGCTGGATGGCATCACTGACTCGATGGATGTGAGTCTGAGTGAACTCCGGGAGTTGGTGATGGACAGGGAGGCCTGACGTGCTGCAATTCATGGGGTCGCAAAGAGTCGGACACAACTGAGCGACTGAACTGAACTGAACTGACTTCACTTAATATGATAAAGCAGGCTGGTCCGTGATGCTTCAGATGGCATTATGCCATTCTTTTTGCTGGCAGAGTAGTATTCCATGGTGTAGATGTGCCACATCTTCTTCATCCACACATCTATCTGTGGACGTTTAAGCTGTCTCCATGTCTTGGCCATTGTAAACAGTGCTGCAGTGGACACTGGGGTTCATGCATCTTTTCGAGTTTTCTCTGGATAAATGTCCAGTAGCAGGATTGCAGGATCTTATGGTAACTCTATTTTTTAAAGGAACCTCCATACTGTTCTCCATAGTGGCTGCACCAACTGACATTCCCATCAACCGTGTAAGAGGGGTCCCTCCTCTACACACCCTCTCCAGCATTTATTGTTTGAAGACTTTTGATGATGGCCATTCTGACTGATGTAAGGCAATACCTCCTTGTAGTTCTGATTTGCATTTCTCTGAGAATTAGTAATGTTGAGTATCTTTTCATGCAAAAGGGACTCTTTAGATGTACTTAAGGTTACCGGTCAGCTGACCTTAAAGTAGGGAGGTTGTCCTGGCTTATTCAGGTGGGTCCAACACAATCACACGAGCCCTGAAAAGCCAAAGATGAAGGCGTGAAGAGTCAAACGATAGGAGGACCTGACCCACCATTGCCAGCTCGAGGATGGGAAAGACCACACAGAAAGTGCAAGAAGAAACGGAATTCTGCCCACAGCCCATGGACCTGGCAGAGGAGCCCGAGCCCCAGATGAGAACCACAGCCTGCTGATGCCTAGATTATGGCTGGCAAGACCCTTCACAGAGACCCGAGCCACACCATGCCTTCAGAACTGTGAGATAAGACAGGTATCACAATTACAAAGGGTATTGGGTTAAGCCATTATATTAGTGGTAATTTATTAAATTACTATCTCTTTACTAAAAGCAAAAAAAAAAAAAAAAAATCCTCAAAAGTTAAATTAAGAGAGCCATATGTTCCAAGAAAACACATGAGTGCATTTGTGTTTGTGTGTGTGTGTGTGTGTGGAATTGAAGGATTTACCCATGTATTTTCTATGCAAACACAATGTACTTGTGTGAAAAACTGCAGCCCACCAGCCATCTTCACATACACCTCCCACCAGGCCCAGAGGCTTGGGAATGTGTGACTCTGGACCCTAAACCTTCCTGGTCTCGGCTCTCCTTATGAGACCAGGAATCTCAAGGCCCTTCCTTCAGGGGAACCTGCTCACAGTTTCCAGATGACATCATCCTGGCGGGAGCCAAGTCTCTATTTGGAGGTGTTTTGTTTTCTTCCATTTCTTTGTTGCTTTCTTCCTTCTTGGACCCAGAAACCAATCCAAGCCAGGCTTGCTTCCCCAACTCATTAACACAAACAGCCTGCTTCCCAAACTCGAGAGGCACATGCTACCTTAACTACAGTGGGGGAGACTCGGTTGCTATTGAAACACTTGACTGATAGACAAAACCCTTCATTTGGGAGGAAAATTAGTTGTACACAAACAAGAACACATTTCATCTTGAATTAAAATCTGCGACACTCCCTTGGCAGAGAACTCTGGCTATTTCTTTTCTTTTCTGTGTTCTGTCTCCTCCCTCCCATGAGGCATTTTCTTGGCAATGAGGCCAGGCCTCTCGAGGGTCTCTCCTGTAACCTCCCTTCATTGGCTGTTCCCTGGCCTCTGTTGAAGCTTTGGTTGCCCCAGCCCACCTGCCGTGGGGACCCCCCTGCCCAGCTCTGCCCCTTGCTGTGTCCGGCCCCTCCCCACAGCCCTGAAGAGTAAAACTGTCAAGTCAGGGACAGCTACCCTGCCCAGCGCCCGGCTCCTGGAGGCAGACCAATGATTAAACATGATGGATAACAGTAAGCGGAAGGGGAAGTGCTTGCTTTAGCCCAAACTCCCAGATTGATTGCTGAGTGCCACAAATAATGAAATCGTCCATCTTCCACCCACTAAAGAGGAATCTGCTGCGGCACGTTGGAAAAGGGCAGTGAGGAAAGGCCTGTCTCCTTCTTGGAGTGATTCGTGCTCCGCGATGTTTCTGCTCCACATCCCAGCTAATGCCTGGACCCCTGGGGACTGTGCAGGTGCCCTGCCCCCTGGAGGTCTTCCCCGAGGAGGAGAGGGATTGCCATCACCCTCACCCACTACCCACAAGGTGACCCCACAATCTGCAAACTCAGAGAAGGAAGGGAGGGTCTCGGTCCCTCTGACCACAGGAAGATGTGAACCATGACAAGACCCTCCCAACCAGGAGTGCTCCCACCTGCCCAGGCTCTGAGCACAGCATTAGTGGACGCACAGGTCAAGGTGAAAATCTCAGCCCTCAAACTACGATACCAGGACCCAAGCCACGCTCTCCGCCTCCCTAGCTATGCTCTGGTCCAGACCACCATCAGCTCCATCATTTCTCTAGCCTCTGAGTTTCCCGGCTTGTGCCTTCTCATTCCTCTTCTCCCACTGCAGCCAGAGGGCTCCTGCCAGAACATCAGTCAGATCATGCGCTTTCTTTATCAAAACCCTCCCACAGCCCCCAACTCCCCGGAAGGAAAAGCCCTTCCCATCTCAACATCCCCCACCTCTCTGACCTCATCCTCGCATCTCCCCCTCACTCACCTGTTCCAGCCACTCCAGACTCAGGCTATTTGCTTTTCTTCAAACAAGCGAAGAACTCTTGTTCAAGAGAACAAATATTTTCTATCATCCTCCTGAGAGAATATTACCCTAGTTATGGTGCAGGATTGTCCCAAATGTGGTGCATGCACCTCCAAAGGTTATTTGGATGCTTCTCAGACAAACATTACTTATTTTAATAGTATAAGAGCATTCGATGTGCATTAGACCAAACTAAAACTAGCCATAATCCTCATGAATAGAAAGTTTAAGTAAATAGATGTAAAGGTGAGTTGAATAATAGAAGAGATAGTATACTGCAAACGATTAAAATCACGAAGGTAGCTTAGGGATGCCTGAAGCTTGAGAAACATTTTTGCAGGAGAAAAGTCATAAATCTTGGAACTCATGGGTTTGCATACCCATCCCCCCTTGCCACTTGCTGGCCACACTGAATGACTTCCTGGGACCTCCAGCTTCTCGTCCGTAACACTGTGCCATACTAAGTCATTTCAGTCGTGTCTGACTCTTTGTGATGCTATGGACTGTAGCCCAGGCTCCTCTGTCCATGGGATTCTCCAAGCATGAATACTGGAATGGGTTGCCATGCCCTCCTCCGGGGGATCTTCCTAACCCAGAGAGATCAAACTCACATCTCTTAACATCTCCTACATTGACAGGTGGGTTCTTTACCACTAGCAGCCCCTGGGAAGCCCTGTCTGTAACATTAAGAGGTTCCTTCTCCTTCTGGTCCCCAGACTGAGGATGGTTGGGTCATGGATTCCAGAGGGAGTTGCCTGGACCAGGCTGCCCCACAGTTGCTGCTGCTGAAACCTCCTGGGGCAGCCCTGGAGGTGTCCTTCCCACACCTGTTTCCCAGCCCTCCCTGTGCCTGAGGACATCCCATCTGTCCCCTGAGTCTTTCTTTGTGTTGAGGTGGGCATCCGTCGCTGGCAGCCAAATGGGCTTCACAGGTTTAAATGTCTCCAGGCTCTCACATCTGCCTGGATCATCGTCCCTGCCAGCTGCACCTTTGCAGGTCTTCTCTCTCCTTGTGGGGTCCCCTCCCTCATTCTTCCACCTTCCCTGCCCAACCCACAAGTCAGCTCCTCTCTGAACACCTCCCTGGTCTCCCTTCTCTGGACCACGTAACACCTGCTCAGGATGGACACACCTGAGCACCTCTGCCCGGTGAGGCTCTGCTTTCCCACGGGACTGACCCACCACAACAGTGGCCTGGGTTCCACCACTATGCCCGGCTGGGAGCTGGTGGGACCCAAGATGCCTTCCTCCATAGATGGGACCGGCTAGATGACCGGCGTGGGTTCATGCCTCCCAACCTGCTCTATCTGCCTGAGATACCATCCTATCTCCCTGCTGACACTGACCGTCTTCAAGTTTGTAGCAAAGAGCCTGGCTGGTTCCCAGCACATAAATAGCTAGAGGACAACTTCAGTGATTCATGTTGGATGTTAAAGCACACATTTTATGGGTTGGAGGATGAACGTCAGATGGGTGTGGGTCACACTCGAAGCTTTGTTTCTCATCCTTAGAACATTCTAAAGAATGCCTGGAAGCCTAAAATGTCTGCCAATATGCTCTTAATTGCAAATTGATCATTGTTAGTAAATTCTCATGTTTTTGAGCACATTGGAACTGTGCAGGATGACCTTGGATTTGTTCTTGACTCCTCTCTCACATCACTGTCAATTGATCAGCAAATCTTGCTTGCTCTACTTTCAAAATATATCCTGAATCCACCCCCTTCTCCCACCTCCGCTGACCATAGACAGCTCCTCATCGGCTCTTCCTGAGTGATTTCAGCACCTTCTCATTCATTGGTCCCCTTGTCTCCATTTCGCCCCCTGCAGGCCATTTGGCACATGGCAGCCATGGGAACTTCCTGTGTCAGTTCAGTTCAGTCTCTCAGTGTCCGACTCTTAGCGATCCCATGGACTGCAGCGCACCAGGCCTCCCTGTCCATCACCAACTCCCAGAGTTTACTCAAACTCATGTCCATTGAGTAGGTGATGCCATCCAACCATCTCATCCTCTGTCCTCCCCTTCTCCTCCCGCCCTCAATCTTTCCCAGCATCAGGGTCTTTTCCAATGAGTCAGTTCTTCGCATCAGGTGACCAAATTATTGGAGTTTCAGCTTCAACATCAGTCTTTTCAATGAATATTCAGGACTGATTTCCTTTAGGATGGACTGGTTGGATCTCCTTACAGTCCAAGGGGCTCTCAAGAGTCTTCTCCAGCACCGCAGTTCAAAAGCATCAGTTCTTCGGCGCTCAGCTTTCTTTATGGTCCAGCTCTCACGTCCATACGTGACCGCCGGAAAAACCATAGCCTTGGCTAGATGGACCTTTGTGCACTTCCCCGTGTGCATGCCAGCTAAGTCACTTCTTTGCGACCCTACAGACTGTGGCCTGCCAAGGTCCTCTGTCCACGGGGATTCTCCAGGCCAGAATACTGGAGTGGGTGGCCACACCCTCCTCCAGGGGATCTTCCCCGCCCAGGGATCGAACCCAGGCCTCTTACATCTCCTGCCCTGGCAGGCGGGGTCTTTACCACTAGCGCTACCTGGGAAGTCCAGCAGCCATAGGGATGCTATGAAAACCTTCTTTGGAGCAAGTCCCCCCTCTGCTCCAAACCCCCAAAGCCTCCAACTCCTGTCACCCCCAAGCTCTCCCCCGAGGCCCACAGGCCCTGCACCTGATCTAGCCTTTTCCTAACTTTCTGAATCTATCAGCGGCCTCACTGCTCACGCTCAGCCTGCCCAGACTCACGCCAGTTTCTTTGTGATGCTCCTCCAGCTCAGGCTCAAACCCACTCGAGTCCTGTGCGGGCTGGGACACTCCCCCAGACGCCCCCACGACCAGCGTCTCAGCTGTGAGCTCACACAGTGGCCTTTCCTAACTGCCCTCCCGGGGCGCTCCCTCTGTCATTCTGTATCCGGGGCCGGTTCCATTCTCCCCTCCATCCTCCTTTCCACCTGCTCTGGCCCCAGGAAACTGGGGACCTAGGGACCACCTAGAGACCCAGGAAAACAAATCAGACCTTTAGATGAGGCAGAGGCTGTAGAGGTCTGAGATGGAATATGACGTCCAGGTGGAGTTGTTTTATAGAGAATTCTTTTTTTCTCTTTGATGTGAATCGACATAAACTCTTTCCTTCATGGGAGGGAGGTTCAAAGGGGAGGAGATATACCTATACCTATGGCTGATTCATGTTGAGGTTTGGCAGAAAACAGCAAAATCCTATAAAGCAATGATCCTTCAAAAAAAAAAAAAACATTAAAATAAATAAACTCTTTCCTTCACTTGAATTTTCTGGACTGTGAAGGGGGGTCTGTGTAATTCACACTTCTTTCACACATAATCAGGGATCTCTATGAAGAAATGAAAGGTCCCTCATGTGTCAGTGAATGAAGCAATTGCTTATCCATTATTCAACCTGCACCAGCCAAGGGGGTGCCCGATGTCCCTTGGGGACTGCCTGTCCCATCTTGACAAATATAAACCAACAAGCAATGACTTGAGAAGAACGTAAAGATCATCATCATTTCAGTTTTATAAAAAAGCATGGTGGGTTTAGTCAGGCTTTTAGTAGGAGAAAAACATGGGAATGTCAGTGAGCGAGGAAACATGAGAAGAATGAGGAACCAAGGCCAGGGACCCGGGGAACTGGGGAGCCTCAGGCAGAGGCGAGGATGGGCCAGGTTGGTGATGGGCCCTCAGACTCTGGGCCGAAGACAAGGAAACACAAAGCTGCGGGCAGATTTAGGATGGACTGTGCTGGGAGACACACGAAGCATTTTTCAAGGGTATAGAGAACGCGAGATCATTAAACTAAGTTACCAGGGCTTCCAAGAGACAGTGGGAGTAATTTAATGAGAGAGGCCCCGACATTGCAAAAATCTAAATAAATTCTTCGCTCGGCTATTCATAGGGGAGGACGAGAAAGCTGTTACCTTCAGAAACCGTAATCCATTTTCTTACTGAGGCAGGAGAGAGAGAGAGAGAGAGAGAGAGGGAGGGAGGGGAAAGAAGGACCTGGGAAGATGGTCCCAGGGTTCATCGTCCTCGATGTCATGGTGGGACTCTCTCTGACACGGTTAAACTTGAATGCCAGCTCAGACCAGTCCCTTGAGCCCTCGTGGGCCCGTCCACAGGTCCCAGCCTGATCAGCCCTTCCAGGAAGCAGCTCCCTGGGCACGGTGGCTGTCTCGGGACCTGAGAGTCCTTCGCCCCCGCTGCTGGCCAGCTGTCCCTGTCATCATAAGAGCCAGAGTCCTGCTTCAGTCGCCCAATTCTCTGGGCAGCTTTTTGTCCAGTGGTTAAAACAAATATCTCAATCTTTTCCAAATGTCCAGCTTCACATTCTGTGATTTGGAGTATTGGTTGCCCAGTAGGGTGGAATCAAGGTGAAATTACAACCTGAAAATACCAGTAGGTCCCGTTTCCAGAAGTCCGGTATGCAAAAATCTGTACGTAGGGTACTCCTGTGAAACGGCTGCAAGAGACTGAGGCTCTCTGGGAGCCTGTCTCCTTACGCTGAAGATGACAATGCACCCCTCCCCCACAGGAGTGCATCCTGATGGCCTTGGTTTCCTGATGATGCTGTCTCTGATCTGGGGGCTGGCCAGAGGAGTGCCCACCTCACCTCATGCTGATGCACCAAGACTGCATCTGTGATCTGGGCACTTTTCTCACGTTGGTTACACTCCAATAAATATTTACACCCAGTGAGATTCTGATTGGAAGACAAAGACATTTTTTTAAAGTGAGACACCAACCCCCAAGGGAATTTGAGCCAGTCACCCAGAAACTCCTCTTGGCCTTCTCCCAGGGGAATTTGCTCCAGCCCCTACTGCTCCAAGATTCCACTCTTGGCTCTCCTCCCACCTTCCTGCCTTGTCACGTCCCGTCAAGGGCAGCTAGACTGTCAGGGTGCTCCAGGGACCTGGCTGGTCTGGTCCTTCTCATCCCAGAGTTCTCTGCAGCCCTCCCTATGCCCTCTGGGAAACTCCTTTCTCATCATGGAGAATCCAGACAGGCCTGTCCTGACCACTCCACCTGCCTCCCCATGACAGTGTGCAAGTTCTTCACAGACCCCACCAGACAGCTGATGTCTTCAGTTATGATGGGGCTTTAGGGAGATGAGTCTACCCTCTCAAAACTTCATTTCTGTTTTATGTAACCAAGAGGCAGGGCAGGGCTAGCACCCAAACTCTCTGCAATGGTTCAGAAAAGGAAAGAAGATGTTTGAGCCCAGGAGGAGGAGGAGGGAGGAGCCGCACAGACTCTCTGACTTTCCCAGCTTCCAGTTCCCCCGCTCCCCTCCCTGCAAGTAGAGCCATCCTCCCCAACCCAGCTCCCCACACATCACTCTCCTGCCTAAAACCCTCCCAGCTCCTGAAATGGAAAAATACACTTCCTAACTGGAGTTCACATCACCAGATCCTCTAAAAACCTCATCTTCTAGACACCAACCATATGCCTGTGTGACTTGGGTTCTTATTTTCATTAATTCCCTCTCCCAGTTTGTCTTCATTTATTTTATTCTTCCTCCCCACCCTATTTTTTAAGAACTGTTCTTTCCTCTGGAAGAATGCAAGCTCTTAAGAACATGAATTTTCTTCCAAGTCCCGCTCAACCATGCCCTCAGGCCTGGGTGTGAACTTGTCTCCCTTTCATCCTTTCCTACACATATTTTAGTTTTGATTTTTGCTTTGATCTGAGAGTCGGACATGACTGAAGCGACTTAGCAGCAGCAGGGAATTATTTGGGAGAGAATTCCTTCCAATAAAATGCACCCATTTTAAGTGTCCCTCTCAATGTGTTCTGACAAATGTGTCCACTGGGGTAAAAACAAAAAAACCACAATCAAGACAGAAATATTTCCAGCTTTTATGATTTGTTTTAATGTTATTTATGATCAGAATATAGCTTGTAAATGTCTTTATATTTTTAAATTGTGTTAAGGCTTCCTTTGTACCCAAAGAAGCAAGAGCAAAAAAAAAAAAAGGATTTGGAAAAAATATTTAAACATCAAATATTCTGTCCCTGGTGATATTGCCTCAGATCATCTTTGCTCTGCTCCTAAAGCAGCCTGGTCATCCCAACATTAAACTGTAATCATGCTGTTGTGTTTTAAGGCCTTTCTCTGTCTGCCTGACCCCCTTCACTAAACGGTGAGCTCTCTGAAGGTCAAGGCCCGTCATCACTGAGCCCCTAGGGCTACAAAGGGACTCAGCATGGTAAAGATGCTCGATCAATATTCATACCTAGAATTGAATTAAGTACATCTTGCCTGTGTCCTGGAAGGCCCACATGGGTGGCAGGTGGTTTAGAGACCCCCCACCCTCTACCCCAGGTCTTCTCTCTCCAGGGGCTTTAATTCATGTTAAAATATCTCCCCTGTTCTTTAGAGAGCCTGAATAATTAAAGGAACTCCTTCTAACACACACCTATTGACTTCTCTGTCATGACCTGGTAGCTCAAGATAAGTAAATCATTGAAACCCTCACGCCCTGCCTATTTCAGGGAAGGCATTGATAGAAGGGGAGTCAATGGATTCGATCGTGGCGGCAGCAGGCAGGCAGGCAGAGGTCCCCGGCCCAGGCATCGGTGTGGTCCTCCGGGCTGGTGAGATCTTAGAAATCCAATCCAGGGCACTTCACAGGGTCTGCCGCTACCCCTCATCTGTCCTTCTCCTGAGCTGACCAAGGGGAGACGGACACATGGGTTCAGGAAACGAGACTCAAAGTCTCCACCTGTCCTTTCACTCAGCTTCTTGGGGATGCCGGGGGGACCTGCTGGGGAGGGGTGTCTGGGAGCTGGGCTCGGGGGGTGGGGGGTGGGATAAGTGAGAACCTGGGGTTGACTCATGGATCTGATGGGGCACCATCTGGCTGGATGTCTCCATCACCTGCCTCTCCTGGACTTCAGCAGCACCAGCCAGGGCCCTCCGCACCTTTGCTCACCACAGCCTCCCTTGAAACTCAACTGCGTGGCCTCCAGGCCCCTCCCCTCCCCCTCTGCAGCCTCCTCTGCCCTCTGTCTGCTTCCCCTTCAGGCTCCTCCCTTCACAGGCCTGGGCAGTGCCATTCTCCCTGCCTTCTCTCACCCCTTCCAACCCCTCCTTCTGACTCATGGTCTCCCAAGGGGCAAACACGAGGTGGTTGACAGAGTCAGTGCAGGCGGCATCCAGGAGCACCAAATCCCATAGAGACCCTTCCTTACTTTTTCCAGTGACCTCGAAGACGACATTGAGATCTGGTGCTAATACGCCTGTAGCACTTCTCGGAGCCTCTCTTATCACCCTCTGAGACAAAGAAAGGACAGACCCCAGGCTTGGTGCGGCGCGCAGCCCCTCTGTTTAGGTGTATTGTGTCTATTTCTATGGTGACCACCCTCCTGCAGCAAGACACGCTGCTTTCCATTTACACTGCTGATGGAGGCTTCCTTTGAAATAAACGTTTCTTAGTAAAAGCAAAGATAGATCTAATTAAAGAAAAATATTAAAGGATCATCCTGGTGGTGTGTGGATGTGGGGAAAATGAAGACAGTGGCCTCTGAAAGAATAAAACTGGGCAAACGGAACTTCCCTGGGGGTCCAGTGGCTAAGACTCTATGCTCCCAAAATGCAGGGGGCCCGGGTACCATCCCCGGTCGGGGAACTAGAACCCACGTGCCTCAGCTAAGAGGGCACATGCCGCAATAAAGATTCCACGTGCCACAGTGAAGACCCAGCACGGCTCCAAATAAATAAACGTCCTTTTTTAAAGCTGGGTAAATGGTTTGGGAGGTGAGCAAATGGGTGAAGGTGGCCTAGAGGTACAAACTTCTAGTGAACAGATATTAGTAAGTCCTGGAGATGTAACATACAGCGTGGGGACTATAGTTAACAGTCCTATATTGTACATTTGAATGTTACTAAGAGTAGATCCTAAAACTTCTCATCACAAGAATAAAAACTTTTGTAACTATGCACGGGTAATGCTTGTTAACTAAATTTACCGTGGTGATCATTTCCCAACACATAGAGACATCTCATTATGTTAAGTACCTAATACAATGTTATGTATCAGTGACCTCTCAATAAAAAAATAGAAAGCAGTGAGCAATGGTTGGGAGCCTGGCCTGGGTGAGACAGCACTAGGAAAATCCCACCTCCATCACTGGCCATCAGGCCCCTTCTTGAGTCCCTCCTCAGCTTCCTCGTCTGTAAAATGGGGAAACAGGCCCCCCCCTCACAGGGGCTCTTGTGCAGAATAATGAGAGAATGCGGGAAAAGCAGACACTCAATGCCCGGCATAGAGCAGACAGTCTGTAAATGGCCACGATAATTATTACCAGTGTTGATGGGGAGAAAACACATCTCTTACCAGCTGGAATGAGAGATGCTCAGAGGAGAGGAACTTCCACAGTGTGGGGACATAATCTGAAGGTGTGAACTGTGGAGTCCCAAGGCTGGAAGGAGGCCACGAAGCAATAACTGAGGAGCTACGCAGGGGCGGGAGCAGCACAGGGGCGGTGGGGTGCAGGAGCAGGCTCCAGAAGCGGCTGTAGAAGGGACTGCGTGGTTGCTAAGCAACACAACCTGATGCTGGAGTTGGCAGAAACGCAAAGGACCAACACGTCGACAAAAATGAGCCTCCTCTGTGCGGCTCCAGAAGCATGGATAAAGTGTGCCCATCACAGCTGCCGTCGGAGATGGGATTTGAGGAGGTGAAAAACAAGCAGGAGGCTGCGTCGCGTTGGCAATGGACCCCGCAGAAGCGGGAAGAGCACGGGGAGATGCCGAGTGGAGAAGAACTGAGCAGAGGCTGGAGATGAGAGGGGGCGGGGCCAGGGAGACATCAGCTCCGTGAATCACAGAAACCTTAAGGACGGCAGCCTTGGACTTCCCATAATGCAAGATTTGAGCACATCCACCAGCCAACACATGGGTTACAATGAGATTTTATGGTCCTTCAAAGCAGAAGTGTTAAACTGCTCTTAACAAATTTGCTATGGAAACAACAAGCACAGATAAGGCATGCTTGGGTCCCCAGGCCAAGGGCAAACAGCCATGCCTCTTTCATAAAAAAAATTTTTTTTCCCACTTACCAGACCCAATAAATCCCCCTTTGCCTTGGAGAGTTGGGAATGAATTTCCTCTCACTTAGCAGATGAAAGAATTCTAATTTATGGAAAACAGAGGTATAATTACTCTCCCATTTTACAGAGGAGGAAACTGGGGCTCCACCTCCTTCTCTTGACTCTGATTTCTGAGGCTGCAGCCTTCATCCTTGTCCCAGACAGTCCTCCTCTGTTCTCTCCCAGCTAATGGAGAGAGAAAGAGATGATGCTTATACTCCAGAGGCTACTTTTGGTGACACAGGAGTCTGGGAAATGTAGTCTTTCTAGGCAGCCAGATTCTCTGCTTCTATAACAAGAGAGAGGGACACTGGAGGACCACCCCCCACCCTGTTCCCCATCCGGGCAGATAGGGGACAGATGACTCTCCAGCCTGACACCAGGGTGACCAGGCATCTTGATCACACTGGCCTGGTCGGGTCACCCCTGCAGGAGGACACCATTCAGACCTGGGCGGGATAGGCCTGCAAACAGTGGGCCAGAAGGAGAAAGGTGGGGAGCACCACCCACAAGAGCTTCATCCCCTTCCTGGGACTCCTGGGGACCCCGGCCTTCCCTCCCAGCAGCAGGCTGCAGCCCACATCACACACTAGAGACGGGTGCTGAGCTGAGGGGATCCCCCCGCCGGGGGCAGTAACTCTCCGCATCGGGTTGGAAACTCCACCCTTTGAACGAGGTGCTAATCATAGTTCCATGTGTGCGGTCTGTCGCTTGCTAAAATGGGCTGTCTTGTGTTTTTCTATCTCCACAGGTGCAGCTGAGTTTGGGGAAATAACACCGTTTTTAGCTCTGATGCAAGTAGGTGACTGACCCTAGACTCTGGGAACCAGGTCAGTCTGCGGGGGGGACTTCTTCCCAGGAGTGTGACCCACGGCAGCGGGCCAATCGGAAGAGGTTCTGCGACCCCCCCGGGCTCAGTGGGGGGCGAGTGCCATGGGCGGACAGGGCTCCTGGTCAGCCTCACACATGGAGGTGGCTGCAGAGCTGGAGCATCGGCGCTTGGCCACCAAGGCTGAGAGTCGCCTGTCATCCAGGCAGGAGGGGGTCATCAGAGCAGGGCCCTGGGGCGTGCTGGGCCCGAATCCAGAGAGAGGGCCAGGAAACAGGGGTGCTAGAGTGAGACGGGGAGGGGTGACCTGAAGACAATAGAGGAGCAGGGGGAGAGAAGATTGAGAAGTTTCATTCATTCACTCATTCAACTGACAAATATTTATGGAGTCCTACTGAGTGCCAGGCTTTCTGCCAGACCCTGGGTTGAAAGGAGCAGACAGGATCCCTCATTCACACGAGCAGAGTTCCTTCCCTCCTGGGGGAGTGGGATCATGGGGTGGGGGATCCAATACCCTCCTCCCAAAAGCAAATGAACAAACTTCATGACCCAGTGATTTGAGCAAAGGAAAAACCCACTTCCTGGGAGACCAGAGCCCGCCAGGCACTAAGAAAGGGGTAGGAACTGGAGAAACAGGCATGGTCTCTACCATGAGGAACCTTCCTGATCTCCAGGGAAACCCGACGTTGGCTGCAGCACAAGAGAAGGACCCAGGGCTCCAGGGTCCCGAGTTCCCCTCAGAGGAGCCCCTCCCAGCACCCGAGGGGCGGCCCCAGACCAAGAAAACTCCCGCACTGGCCCACCCCATGTGCAGCAAACCCCAAAGCCAAAGGGGTCTCAGACAGGATGCGGGCTTAAGAGGGCCTGACTCAGGATGTGCGACTCTGAATGGAGCGGGTTTGGGTGGGGTGCATAGTCATAAACTCCTCAGAATTCCAAGGAGGACCCAGCTCTCCTGCCAGCTCAGTCTCGGGGAGCAGCTGCTGGGCTCCATGTGGTCAGAATGGTTTACCGGGCTGTGTAGACACAGCACCAGCAGCCTGAGTGTGCAGATGGCAGGATTCCACACAGCTCAGACAGACTTCACCTGAATATCTAACAGCCTGGACCCTGGAGATTGTTTCCATCTTTACTGCTCTGGGACTGAACCTCCACCGAGCTCCTCCCTACCCCAGCAGGCATTTCTGTGAGGGGGTCATGGACCAGCCTCAGGAAGCCGCTTCAGCCCAGCGGGGCCGGGTGTCCCCAGACACAGAGCGGGGCTCGGGTTCAGCTGCTCCCTGACCCCTGGGAGGGGCCATTGTTGCCTCTCTGGTCTCTCATGAGAGCCGAGAAACCTCTCAATCCAGCAATCACCGCTCAAAGCCCCTCGTTTTCCCCGCTGCAGGTGGATCCCAGCGTGTAGCATGACCTGGAGCACAGACCATCCAGGTCGTAAAGACCATCTGGGTCGTAAAACGACAGATCCTGCTCATTCTCACCTGGAGGTGGCGGCCCGGACCCCCTGACGATTCTGCAGCCCCGCCCCGCAGGCTCTGGGGGTCAGGGTTTGCCTGTTCTGAGCCAGGAGCAGAGAGTGGGAGGTCACAGAAGGGGAGGATGGAGTCTGGAAAGGAGGAAACACCTGGGGGAAGTGTTTCCATTTTGCCTCTTTGGAGGCCAGGTGTCGGAATGCCAAGAAATGTGACCCAACAAGGTCACAGAATAAAACAGTTCCTGAGTCTTTTCTGTGCAGGAAGACAGCGCATCCCAACAGTCAGCGTGCTGAGAGCACGGCCTCTGCAGGCAGCTTCTCTGGGTCCAAATCCCAGCCCACCACTCACTAGCTGTGTGACCTCGGGCTTTATGTAACCTCTCTGTGCCTCAGTTTCCTCGTCTGAAAAGCAAGGATAATGACAGTCCCTGTGGCACAGGACCGTGGGGCAGATGAGGGCAGGAAGGTGCAGAGAAGTACTCAGCAGGGTTGGCCCGTAGGACGCAGGGCTTAAAATGTCAGATGACGTCATCGTCACCATCACCATCACCAACACAAATGCATTTGAGGACACTCTGGTGACCTTCATTCCTCACCTTATCAGCTCCATGTGGTGTTTTTGCTGGGATCCCCTGGTTCAGACCTTTATCCTGCAGAAATGCAGGCTGAGAAGGATGCTCTGAGGTCATCCCCCTCATCACCATCACCATCAGCATCTTCAGACGTCAGTGAGCCCACGGCAGGCACTAGCCCATCATCCCGCAGATGGCAGCACTCAACAGTTTGCAGAGCACGTGACTTCTCATCACTCTCCCAGCGTCAGCTGATCCTGGATGCACAGCAATCCCTTGATAAGCATTTATTGAATGAACTGGTCAAAGATGAGATTGAGGGACCAGCAGATGTAGGCTCCCAGGCTCCTAGTGATTCTTCTTTCTCTCTAAAGCTTTCTTCTCTGCCTGCCCATAACAGATCTTCATCTGGGACTTCCTAGGTGGTCCAGTGGTTAAGAATCTCTCTGCCAATGCAGGTGACACAGGTTCGAGCCCTGGTGCAGGAAGATTCCACATGGCACCAGGCAATTAAGCCTTTGCCCCACAGCTCCTGAGCCTGCATGCCCTAGACCCCATGCTCTGCAACAAGAGAAGCCACTTCAATGAGAAGTCCACCTACTGTAACTAGAGAAAGCCCGCCTGCAGCAATGAAGACCCAGTGCTGCCAAAAAATAATTTTTTTTAATAAAAAGATCTTCACCAAAGCAGGTCGATTCTGTCCTGTCCAGTAATTGTTCAGAGAGGCTGGAGTTGGTTACATTTGAAGGAGTGCATCACAGTGGCCAAGGACTGGGGCAGGCAAGGACTGCACCTTGATCATCATGGACATTCACAATAATAACTCCATCTCTTTACAACCTGCTTTACAGCCTTCGAGGAATTAAACATCCATCGCCCTTGAAAGAGAAAGATAAACACTTAGCTGAACACTTAGAGGGAGGAAGGCGAGATTTAAGAATGAGTGTAGAATGCATTTTCCAGCTTTGAGTGAGAACACATGCTTCTTCCTGGTCTCCAAATCAAAGAGGATACACAGAGGACAAAACCGCTCAAGAAAGATGATGCTTCACCCTGAAGATTAGCCCACAGCAGAGTGTCAAGGAATCCACAGTCATGGATGCTTTGGATATCATTTTTTAAAATTAAGAAGCAGGATGAGAAAGAGCAGCAGGCCCTGAGCCCAGAGCTTAGGAAGGTCTGCCTGCATCTGGCCGCCTGACAGCAGCTCAGGATGGGGGCATCCCAAGGAGCCAGGCCCCATAGCCCTTTCTGCTCTTGGCTTAAAGATAAGCAACCTTGCATGGCTTGTCTCTCGAGAGCTATTAGAAGCAAAGCTGCCAATTACAGACTAAATCTCCAAGCGTCCCTACAGAAATCTCTCCTCCTAAACCCAAACACCTGTTTCCAGGGAGGCCTCTTGACCAGACTCATCTGTAACCCTGATTAGTGACCCGCTGATGACAATGGGCTGACCTCGCAGGGCACTTATCACCTGGCGCCTGGGGTCCCAAGTGCTCCAGTGCATTAGCTCGTTTAATCCTCACCTGTATGCAGTCACATGGCCCCTTCAGGAGCCACAGGTCACAGGGGTAGAGTGGGGCTGGGCAGGGAGGACACCCCCTGGGGCCCCAGCGCTGACCCCTGACTGCTCACCAAAGACTAACTATGTCCTCCGTGCTGGAAGAGACTTGGAGACAGCACCAGACACTGGTATTGCTCCAGACGCCTCTTTCCAGGAAAAGGTCCCTCTCTCCTGAGACAGTAAATCCAGTGCACCTGGACATTGAAGGAGACTTGGCTGAAGTCCCAAAGCCAGAGACACTGGCACCCACTCATTCTAAAGAGATGCTGGAAGCATCAATGCAAGCCAGTGACCACCAACCCCATGAACGAGGGTCGTGTGGAAGGAGACTCCCAGGAGGGGATTCCCAGAAGGAGACGCTCAGATTGTTGTGAGATTGAATGGTACCAGGTCCTGGACTGGACTCTCTGGTTCTTAAAATATGCATCTGTTCTTAGAGCTGAGAGAGGCTTCAGGATCCACCCAAGATGCCAACCAGGGGACAAGGGAAGAACCATGGAGTCTTAGTGGGCTCAGGCTGCCATAATGAATTATCAGAGATGGGGCAGCTAAACCACAAGCCTTTATTTATTGCAGTTCTGGAGACTGAGAAGTTCAAGATCAACATACTGGCCAATTCAGTGCCTGGTGAGGACTGGATTCCTGGCTCATAGACAAGCCACCTTCTCACTGTCTGCTCACATGGCAGAGAAGAGAGAACAAGCTCTCTTGTCACAGGGGTCTCTTCTTATAAGGGCACTAAGCCCATCCTGAGATCCCAATCCTCATGACCTCATTGCCTCCCAAGGGGCCCACCTCCCAATACCCTCACACTGGGGTTAGGGCTTCAGCATACAAAGCACGTGATGGACGCACGCATGACGTCCATCACATCGCACACAGTCACAGCCACCAAGGGGAGCATGCGGTTCATTCACGGATTATTTCTGCTTCAAGACGACAATCTGGGAGTCCCAGGAAATCAGTCTTGGTCTCCTTGACACCTTCAGGTAAGAGAGACTGATGAAAGCCCCAAGAAAATGGGGGTTCTCTCATGCGGTGAGTTATAACTGGTTTATTCACTAGTAACCAGGGCCCAGTGTCTAGGACCTCAGCAGTGTCAGGGCGGGAAGAGCGTGACCTTGGGCTGATGCAGGTAACACAAGATGCAAGTCCCCCTCGTTCCTTGACTCCCTGCCAGGAAGACACTCAGCACCTTGTTCTCCCTCCCTGAGCCTCAGAATCCCCCATCTTGAAGGTGGGAGTCATCATATCAATGCTGATCTCCAGGAGTGACTGTGAAACCCAGGAGGCACCCTCTTATCCAGAGCAACTGGGACTAGCAGGACGGCCACTGTAAAACTAAACTGGCAAAAAAGGGCCAGTTAATCCTTACATGGGCTTCCCTGTGGCTCAGACAGTAAAGAATCTGCCTGCAACAAGGGAGACCCAGGTTCCATCGCTGGGTTGGGAAGATCCTCTGAAGAAGGGAATGGCTACCCACTCCAGTATTCTTGCCTGGAGAATCCCAGGGACTGAGGAGCCTGGCAAGCTACAGTCCACAGGGTCACAAAGAGTTGGACACGACTGAGCGACTGAGCAACCTAGACAGCATATTAAAAAGCAGAGACATTACTTTGCAAACAAAGGTCCATCTAGTCAAACCTATGGTTTTTCCTGTAGTCATGTACAGATGTGAAAGTTGGACTATAAAGAAAGCTGAGCGCCGAAGAATTGATGCTTTTGAACTATGGTGTTGGAGAAGACTCTTGAGAGTCCCTTGGACTGCAAGGAGATGCAACCAGTCCATCCTAAAGGAGATCAGTCCTGGGTGTTCATTGGAAGGACTGATGCTGAAGCTGAAACTCCAATACTTTGGCCACCTGACGTGAAGAGCTGACTCATTGGAAAAGACCCTGATGTTGGGAAAGATTGAAGGCAGGAGGAGAAAGGGATGACAGAGGATGAGATGGTTGGATGGCATCACCGATGCGATGGACATGGGTTTGAGTAGACTCCAGGAGGTGGTGAAGGACAAGGAGGCCTGGCGTGCTGCAGTCCATGGGGTTGCAAAGAGTCGGACACGACTGAGCGACCGAACTGACTGAGCGGCTAACACTTTCACTGCTTTCAACTCTTACGTGACTTAACAGAAAACACACACATGTGTATTAGTTAGTGAAGATCTTCAGGGCAGAGCCAATGAGGTTTTTTAATGTGAACCAGCTGTCGGATTCCACTCCAATACTCTTGCCTAGAAAATCTCATGGACGGAGGAGCCTGGTAGGCTGCAGTCCATGGGGTCGTGAAGAGTCGGACACGACTAAGCAACTTCACTTTCACTTTTCACTTTCACGCATTGGAGAAGGAAATGGCAACCCACTCCAGTGTTCTTTCCTGGAGAATCCCAGGGATGGGGGAGCCTGGTGGGCTGCCATCTATGGGGTCGCACAGAGTCAGACACGACTGAAGAGACTTAGCAGCAGCAGCAGCTGTCGGATTCTCCCATGGTCTCTCTTCTTTCGTGTAATCATACTGTGCTCAGTTTTTGTTTCTTGATGGCAGGATCATGACTTAAAGACACTTGCAAAGCAATCTGAGTGCAGAATCCTTGTAGTCCAGTGCAGTTCAGTAGAAGTAGGTGAACCACACGTGTAATTTTAAAATTTTTAGTAGCTACATTTGAAAAAAATGTTTTAAAAAAGACATTAATTTTAATGACATATTTTCTTTAACCATACAAATCTGAACCATTATTATTTCACTGTACTGCATAATAAATATAAAAATTAAGATAGTTTACTCTTTTCATATAAATCTTCATAATCCAGTTGTATTTTATACTCAAATGCATCTCTATGTTTATCAATTGATCTACATTTAGATTTCAGAAAATTTAAAGTTGAAAAAGTAGATGCGTATGAAGAACTTGTCCCAAATAGATTGAAAAGTTGCTCAGTAACCGAATCACAGATTTGTCTTTAGTCACGTGAATTGATTAAAGAAAATAAAAAGCTCAGTTTCTCAGCCACGCCAGCCATGTATCCAGTGCCCAGCAGCTACACGTACAAGTGATTCTAGCACTGGGCAGAGCACCACGGGCGCTGGCGTTTCCTATCTATTTCCAATTTCTTCTTAAGCTTTTTGCCCTCATCAAATCTTTCTCAACGATTCATCTTGGTCTGCATAGAAGCTGCTTTCCCTCTTCTTTTGCACGGCTAGTTATCCATTTGTTACATCTAAGTAAGCGAGGCAATTGCCATCTCCAGTTCATCTGGACTAAACAGGTTTGGGAACAAAACCACTGACGTTGAGTCAACAG